>NC_135497.1:473343965-474543965 GCF_052857255.1 Amblyomma americanum
GTCGGTTTTCTATATACACCGATGGTAAGTGAGCCTTCGTTTACCGAAATCTCAACATCTAGAAAGTTAATTGTGGTGTTGGCGTACGTGTAAGTGAAAGATATGTTGGGGTGCTCGAGGTTGAAGTTTTCAATAAAACGCATAAGCTCTTGCTCTGTGTCAGTCTATATTAAAAAGATGTCATCCAAGTAGCGTTTGTATAGGGTGGGCTTAATAGGGCAATCATTCAGAAATTTGGATTCAGTACTTTGCATGAAGATATTGGCGTAGGTGGGTGCCATCCTTGTACCCATGGCTGTGCCCTTTAATATGCAAATAGTGTTCATTGTTAAATTCGAAGTTATATTCGGGTACGATTTTCGCCAGTATTTCTAAAACACTTTGGGTAGGGGATTCCTCCTTTCTGTTTTGTTCATACGCTTCGATCATAGATTTATAGCCATCGGAATGAGGAATGTTTGTGTAGAGAGACTACATCTAGTGTTGCGAGGAAGGCTCCTTCCGGGAGTTTGCGACCTGCTATTGCGCGAAGGAAATGGTTTGTGTCGCGTATGTAGGATGCGTGTGTTGTTGGAATATGTCTAATTATTGTGTCAATTTAACTGGAAATTGGTTCTGTAATCGTGCCGATGCCGGATACTATAGGGCTGCCAGGATTATTCTTTTTGTGGATTTTCGGTAACATGTAAAATCGGCCTGGCGACGGTTGTGGTGCGGTGAGGGCTTTAGATAGCCGTAGGGATGTGTCCCCCTTTTTCGCAAGTTGACCCAGAGTCTCCACTAGAAAATGTTGGTATTGCGGAGTTGGGTCTGCTTCAAGACGTTGATAGAAACCACTGTTAGAGAGTTGTATCAAGCCTTCTTCAATATAGTTTTCGCTGTACATGACAACTATGCCACCTCCCTTATCCGCTGGCTTTATGATTATATCTGTCTCTCTGCTCAGAGCCCTCAATGCATCCCGTTTGTTTTTAGACAAGTTCTGCCTCCCTGGACTGTGATTCTTGTAGACGTAAATAATATCTTTCTGGACGGCGTTAATGTACAAGTCCAAGTGTTTGTCCCTTCCTATATTAGGAGTCCAGTGGTGGTTAGTAACGACGAGTTCTCTGCTATCCCCGGTAACCCGCGCCCGATCAAAGAAGTATTCCCGGAGTCGCAACATTTGTGCAAAGTTGTCCAAATCTTTTAACACCGAGAATTCGTTCTATTTACCTGTGGTAGTGCAGAATGTAAGGCCTCGAGAAAGGACGGTTGTTTCCTCTGTCGTTAAGGCCCTGGTTGATAGATTAATAATATTATGCTGGAAAGCAAAGTCGGCGCTTGGAACCGCCGGATTATAATTAGTAGATGCTCTCATTTCAGATCGTTCTACGCGTGTTTTTTTGAGCTGTTGATGTTTGTGTCGTTCTATTGAATTTGTTGTTGGAGCTTATTATAATAGTGGGGTTAATATTTAAAGCTGCCTCTGTTCTTGATTCTTTTTCGCTTGTTATTGAATTTGACCACGCGTGTTGCGGAACCCCGTCTTGAATAAATTTTTTGGGTTTGGTCTCGCGTACCTCAGTCGCTCCCTTTTCGTCAAAGAAAATAAGCTCTGTGGCCTCAGGCGCGGTAAGGGTAATTTGTTGATGAGCGTGACTCTCTTCCATTCTCAGAGCCACCAACGCCTTCTCAAAGTGGGCAATGGTAACTACAAGCAAATTAAAGAGGCAGATTGTAGTCTACGATTCCAATTATCCTTCTACTCTTTGCACAGGTCACCCATTGATGGTGTTAACGACACTTGTAATCCTTTTGGTACGATTTTTGATTCAAGATAGGCCTTTAGGCTATGAATATTTAGTTCATGCCTAATTCGTTTATCCACAATTTTTCTTAATTTTAAAAATTTGGAGTTATTTGAGGAAGGCTGTCGGTAGGATGAGCGAGAGAGAGTCGGCGTACTCACGCGGCGTGAATGTCACTGTTGACGAACCCGTTGTGCCGAACCGCAGTGCTTTCGATGATCGTAGCGTGACAGAGGGGTGCTGGGAAGTTCTACTTTCCGGCTGGATATTGTATCAACCTGGCCCTCCAATGTGGAAGTCAGCTGACGCTGCGCTGCACTAGAAGGGCCTGATGCTCCGCCTGGGCTTGCTGGAGTGCTGGGGCCACTCGCTCCGGATTTCTGTGTTGTGCTGGGAGTGGTGGGGGTATACACATGGTTGGCCTTAGGTGGGGGTTGCTGTCGGTGGGTTCCAGCGGATAAGCTTGTTGCTGTCGGTGGGTCTCTCGGCGGTGCTGTTTCGTGTGGTGTCCCTCGGCGACTTCAGGATAGCGGGAACAACTTTACTCTCCAATTTGCGAAGATGTGGTGGCCGCGTTGGTGTCGGCAGTAGAGCTCTGCGTTGGGTCGCGGTTGATCTCACACGGGCCATCACAGAGAAGAGTCCTGGGTTATCTTGCGGTTTTTTGGGGTGGCACCCTTGTAGGACCAGTGTTTTACTCTCCTCTTCCTGTCGCTGCGTCTCCGTGATGGTCGGAAACTGTGGGTCTCCGGCTTGAATGTATTCTTCCTGTTGGCTCTTGAGAACCTCTGAGTAGGTGCGAGCTACTTGGGTGTGACACTGCACGTGGAACCGGCTGTAATCGTCTCTTCTCGGTAGGTGGTCTTTCCATTCTGTCAGGAAATGTCGCTGGTAGTCAAGGAGGAGGTTATAAATATGCCACGACAGGATTGAAACTCCACGAAAACTTAGATGAACTCCATCTGCTGCGAGGACACAGGATGGTGGATAGGTCTGCAGCGAAATGTTGAGGAAAAACGCAATGGTTTCTCGTCGACAAAGTTCAGCAAGCTGGCAGTTGAACCTCTCTGCCAGGCGATTGAATTTATCAACGAATCGCCAGTTTCTTGACCATCTCCTACGGTTTGGGGCGCGGGGTAGTACCAGCCTTGCATATGTTACTTGTATTTTGGGTCGCTCTGTGCGGATGATGTTGAAGGCTTCTGAGTACAGTTCGATCGTGGTCTGGATGTCGTCGCTGCTGAGATCATTTGTTCTCAAATGCAGAATCACACCGATCACACTTGGAGGCACAAAATGACCAGTAGATTTTTGAGGTCGCTGATCTTGGCTCCAGGTTGGGTAATGAAGATCGTGGAGCACCGATTCGCAGCGTCAAAGTGGTTTAAGAGGTGTTTATTCTGTGAATCTCCAATTACTGCCCATTTTGATGGATGAAGAGGAAATTTCCAAAAAACTGTTTTAGAAGCGTTGCTAGCAGCCTTCGATGAAATGCAGTATAGAAAGATAAACGTATCTGGTTGCTAGAGGCAAAATGCATTTCTCTAAAATTGTCTGCTAATATTTGTATATATATCTATATCTATATCTATATATATATATATATATATATATATATATATATATATATATATATATATATATATATATATATATTAGCAGACAATTTGAGGGAAATGAGGGGCTCGTTGACAAACATGAAGGAACCCAACAGTCACCGAAACCAATATGCACAAAGGAGCCTGTTTCTTTTTTTAATTTGTAGCGCCGATAAATCGGCGAAAAATAGTTTTATTAAATTGCCACTTACAGAAAAACGAATCATAAAGCAGCAAAAATAACCACAATGCCGCTGGGGCATACGCACCCAATACTTCCTAATTTCGCGTCCGGTGCTCTACCAAGTGAGCCCAGGCGATTTGTGTCGATTCCGCTGCTATTGTCGGTATATATGTTTTTGCGCGTAAGCGAACCTTGAAAGTGTTCACGAGCGTCACCCTCCGCAATAGTGGACCACCCTCGCCGTTATATGACCTACGACGTCATACTTGTGGTAATTCGCGACGTGCTACGTCCGCCACTCTTGAAAATCACTTTTGAAAAAGATCGGTCTTCCGATCGAAACGTCGAGTAAAATAAAAATATTTCTGTAAACGATGTGTATACTTCGCTTTATATTATTTTAAGGCGTCAAATACATCATGTTTTCGCAACTATATATATGTATATATATTTATGGTCACGACCTAAGGATCCGTGCAGGTAGGCGTCAAGGAGAACCCAAGACAGACAGCATTTAATTAGAGAGCCAGGGTTCAGGTCACAGAGCCATAGCGCCTCGGGAGCCAACCACCGCTTCGTCGTCGTTTGAACAAAGCGTGGAGTCTGCGCGGCACGTTAGGCACGTGGCAGTAAATGGGATACAAAATTTTTTAAGGCCACCGCAGCGGCGGCTCAGTGGTTATGGCACGAGACTGCTGACCCGAAAGTCGCGGGTTCCGTCCCGGCCGCGCTGGTCGAATTTCGATGGATGCGAAATTCTAGACGCCCGTGTACTGTGCGATGTCAGTGCCCGTTAAAGCACCCTACGTGGTCCAAACTTCCGGAGGCTTTCAGTGCGGCTTCTCTCACAGCCTCTTTCCCGCAAGGGGGCGTCTGCCGCATGCAGACGTTGGCGAGTGGCGACACCACGGGTTCCTGAGTGACATCCACGCAAGGGGATGATGGAGAGCGGTGTGTCACCACGAACCCGAGCACCCGCGCTTAGCCGCGCGTGGCATCGCCGTGTCCGGGGGAAAATGGGATCCTGGTGATTGAGCTGATGCCGGGCGTTCAGACCTTTAAGGCCGCTTGGGGGAGGCAACAGACCACATTGGCACTAGCTTCCTGTAGTAGGCACCTCCGCATGACCCGACCAGGAGAAATCCGCAGTCACCTATTACTATCCTCCTCTCTTTCTTTGACTTTTCTACCCCTTTCTCACAACTCTCCTGCCTCTCAGTTCTTGGTATTTCTTTTTTCCTGGGGGCAAGAGTTAACCTTGTGTGGCTACCGCCATGAGTTGCGTCATATTGTGTTATTTTTTAGGTGTACAGCTGGCGTGAGCAGGACTTACAGCAATCTCCAGTCCCGTCCCATTGTAGGTCTCCTTGGTGGGTGGCTGGTACCACAGCCGAACAACACATGCGTTTTATGTCTTTCCCCCTCCCACAAATCGATCGCCCTCGCAAAAAAGGGCGGACCGATAGAACAGCAGAGTTTTTGAAAAACCAATAAAATTGCCAAAATATCTTGTTCTTCATAGCAAAGAAACAGAAAAAACCGCGAGAACCAAGTCCCCATTCCTAGAGTCAGAATGCGTAACCGAAGCCTTGGGTCCACAAACTGTCCAAAATTCCTAGTGTTTACCTGCTGGTTGAACTCAGAGATAAGCCCAACGCACGAAAGTTTCCGGCCTAAAGTCCATCGGGGGAATTCCTGTGTCAATTACAGCAGTCAGGCCTCTAAACACCGTCCGTGGTGTGAATTCTGAATCGGGTTTCATAAACCTCACTAAGGAGGAGTCGCTTGAAGGTCTAAGAGAACAGAATGTCTTAAATGTACATCGTATTAAAATAAGGAAGGAAGAAAAAGAGGTATCCACAAGACATCTGGTCCTGACGTTCAACTCCAGCACATTCCCTGAGTTTGTAGAAGCATGCTATCTAAAGAAAACGTCATACATTACATACCAAATCCGCAAAGCTGCTTCAAATGCCAGCGGCACGAAAATTGCGCTAAATATGCCTGAAAAAAACATGCATCCGAAAACTGTGAAGTAGCACTTCGCTGCGCAAACCGGGAAGGTAAACATCTCGCCTATTCAAGGTCATGTCCATCATAGAAGAACGAAAAAGAAATCATCACAATGAAGAGATAACAAAATATAACATTTAAGTAATCGCGACGACTCTTCAAGAAAAGAACAGCTTAAACTTTTGCACGAAGACAAACTTTGTTGATGTGGTGCGCAGGGACAGTGCACCAAATGATACTCCGGCAACTGCCCAGGCCAATGCCACCGAGGTTATGGCAGAGCCATTGACGTCCCAGACAGGGACCGCGAACGCTGCTCTGCCATCTCCAAAGCAGGGAGCACCAGCCCACGGGTCGGCACCCCGCAGGACTTCCCCTGCCAGGGGAGGCCTTAAACCAACTCATCCGCGGCATCGCGGTCCTCGAGTACCTCTGGTGAGGTGATGTATGTACCTCCCACTCCGCCTGCTTTACCGCTGCGGAATAGCATTCTCGAGCGAAAAAAAGACGGGCCCAAAAAAGCACGTTTCTTCTTTTCCATTCTCACTCTAAAACACAAGCATGGCTTTTGTAGTTCAGTGGATCTGTAGAGGAGGAGGAGGAAAAACATTTATTAAGAGCATAAATACTGTGTGGGCGGAGTAGGAGAACCCATTGGTCCCTATCATAATCCCACCACTCTGAACCAGCGATTACTGGTCTAGGGAACTGTGGCTACGAAGGGTTCCTTCCCAGTGCTCATACGTACGATCAGGATTGCTGTCCAAGTATGGGTTTTCTTGACATTCCCAAACGGTCTGAAAGAGCGCGCCAACTGTTCTACAAAAGGGGCAGGTGAATCGTAGATGTCTGGATACCATTTACTCAACAAGTTAGGATTAGTCAGAGTATTATTTTTAGTCGCCTTATTATGTGCTCTTAAAATTTGCTAAAGATTTTGTGAGGAAGAGGATATTTCCTTCTTATGATCTTATAGTACTCTGTAATTTCTTCGTAGCTTAGTAAGCGTGAGGGGTTGTTAACTGTTTCAGAGAGAGGCTGCGTGCAAATTGCTCGGAGGAGGAGAGCTCGGGCAGCTGTGTTGTCCACCTCATTGCCCGTCGTTGAGAGGTTCCCTGACGTCAAAAAGATCTGGACGTTGGAAGGATTAGACGTTTCCAAAATTGCCCAACACGGCGCGCCAACGCGACCTGGGAGGTAATTGCGTACTGCTGCTTGTGAGTCGGACATAATCGTTGCCTCGCTGTTCTTTGATATCGCAAGTGCGATAGCTGCATTTTAAGACGATGTGGTATTCACCGCTTGGATAAGGCTGCTTGCAATTATATCCCCCCCTGGCATGAAACTGCTGCAACTACTGCGACCCTGTTAACGGGTCCAGCTGCATAGACGTAGATCGTGTCCCTTCTTCCATCCCAGCGCTTAGAGAGGTATGTAGCTCTATCTAGTCTGCGTCCTGTATTGTATTCCTCATCCATGCGCTTTGGTACGGGGTGAGTCATGATGTGTCATCTCATCTGCATGGGCGTGTCGATCTTGTCGGCGACTTCCTGGGGTGCACGAATTCTCAGCTACGGTAATGTTTTCCTGCCAGGCTTAGATGTTGAGAGTCTGACAATTACGTCGACACGGAGGGCCTCTCTTAGGTTCATCGATGGTGTTATGGATCCCCAACTGTAGTAAGCGCTCAATGAATGTGCATAAAGGGAGTTCCAGTGCCGTCCTAATTGCCGTTCGAATATTAACATCAAGTTAGCCTTTCTTCTTTTTGTACGGTACGGGGTGGCGTATGTTATCTTAAGAAAATGAAAGCATGAAAGCGAAAGAGGAAGACGAAGACGTTGTTCGATCACCTGTAGCCTCAGATCTGTTTATTTAGCTAATTTTTCCTAATTTACCTAGTTTTATTTGAATATTCGAGGACGGCAGCATCTTCAAAGCGGTACTGTCTCTACGGGAAGAGTACGGCTGCTCCGGCGCCGGCAAGCCTAAAGGAACCAGGCCATTAAAAGGAGGCCGGATCGGAAGAGGCGGCCATGGCTTCTCAGGCTGTGGAGCGACCAGAACATGGACTCGACCAGCCGTCCAGCGAGACCTCATCGCTTAGTGGGGCTGAGTCAACGATCGTGGACGGTGACGAGTCAGTGGCCGATATGGCTGACGTGGACAACGAGGGCTTCAAGTTGGTGAGTCATCGCAAGCAACGAACGGTAGGGATCCCGGTAGTGGTTGAGCCTACAGAAAAGGGGGTTGAGTTAAGAGAGAAAAATCCCAGCTTACTTTTCGCGGCCATTCAATCACTGCTGGAATCAGCTCCGATTCGATGTCGGTACACCATGCACGGGGCTCTTCAGCTGGATGTCTCGACGGAAGAGCAGGTTGACAAGCTCCTGCAGAGCTCTCAGATTTTTGGCATCAAAGTTAACGTGCGGTTGCCCCATTCCTACATGAAGAACACCTGTGTTATTAAGGGCGCAGCAAAGTGGTATTCAGAACGCGACCTACTTGATTATCTGAAACCACAATGTGTACTGCACGGGAAACGACTTGTGCGTCGTGTGGAGTCTCCAGGAAACGAATGGACTGCGAAACCTACCAACTTTATCGTGTTGATATTCGCTCCCAACTCAGAGCGCCCCGAAAAAATTAATCTGGGATTCACAAAACACGCAGTTGCAGATTTCACTGAAGCTCCTCTACGGTGTTATAGATGCCAACGGTTTGGGCACGTGGCCAAAGTTTGCACAGAGGATCGACGCTGCAAGCGGTGCGGAAGCGACCACGACTTTAAAACCTGCAGGGCAGATTTTGCTTGCGCCAATTGCGGTGGCGATCATACAGCGAGTTTCGGAGGCTGCCCCTTCCGTGTCAGCGCTCTGCACCGTCGGATGTCCTTTATTGCTGGTCCAAAAACCCCACCGACTGAGACGCCTGTCCCAGGATTAGACGAGTTCCCAGTATTGGAGTCTGATGTTGCGTTGCCCAACAATGTCCCTAAGAGACCTGAGTCCAGCAAGACGCCAAGGCCCAGTGCGCGCGAGTCGACTGTTCGACCTCCAGCAAAAAGTGTCCATGTTCCTGAGCGGCCGGATCACAGCAAGACTCCACGGCAAGGGGGACCCTTATATGCACAAGCGACAAAAAAACCAGCTACTGCTGCCAAGAGCGTGTTCCCGTCGGCATCTTTTGGCGAGGTTTTAATTGAGTGCGTTGCGCAAAATAAGGAGCTCAAAAATCAAGGTATGTCTGACCTTCATGTTTTGTTTGGGGCCCTGCGTTCACATGTTCCAGCGATGGCGCCTGGTAAACTGAAGAACTTCCTACAGCTGGTGCTTTCTTTTTAGTCCCTAATTTCCAACTTCGCAGCAAAGTTCCTTGCGAACTAAAATGGATGGGGCTAAACCTCGTGGATCTCATAAGCACCGAAAAGTGCCGTTTATATTGCAGTGGAACTGCGCTGGGATTTTAAGTCGGTTAGCTGAACTCAAACTATTCTTGAAAGAGACTTGTGTTCCAGTATTGACCCTGTTAGAAGCTGGCCTGCCAAGCGGGAGATGTTTGACTGGATATGTGGCCCATAAAAACGGCAGCATAAAGTAATTTCCTGCAGGATGTGCTGCTCTTTACATAAGAAGAGAAATTCCACATGTTTCTCTAAGCGTTGCCGGTCTTTGCACTGATGACATTGAGGTAGCGGCTGTGACAATACAGCTCGGCTCTCGAACCCTTTCTATTGCATCCGTGTACGTGTCTCCGCGGTAAAAGGTAGCATTAGATTTGTTTCTACAGCAGCTCTGCGACCGCTGCCCAGCACCTAGAATCATCTGCGGTGATTTCATTGCCCATCATGCCGTTTGGGGTGACAGGAACACGGATTTCCGTGGACGCAAATTTATAGCGGTTATTGACAGTTTGGACCTGTGTGTTGCCAATGACGGAAGTCCCAGTTTTTTCCGGCCTCTTGCCTCAGCAACAGCTATAGACCTGACACTGCATTCACCTGACGTCCGCGTGAGCTGGTAAATAGCGCCTGACCGCATGGGAAGTGATCACTATCCGATTTTTGTGTTTGCTGCCGACTTTCGTATGCATGGTCCTAAAGTTTGCAACGTGGTCAACTGGGACAAGTACAGAAAGCACCTAGAACGTGTTTCTGGTGGTGTTGTTCACAAAATGATTTCTAGTAAGCTAGCAGCAACTACGGCGGTCAAGTTACCTGATCATTTTCCGGCTCCGGATATAAAACTCAGGAACCTTTGCGCAGCGAGAAGGGCGGAGCGCCAACTCGTGCGGAAGAAGGACGACAGGCAACTGAAGATGACCTTCAATAGGCTGAATTCTGCTACTAGATGACACACGAACAAGCTGTGCAGGTCGCAGTGGGCCTCATTCTGTGCTAGTTTGACTGTGTTCTCACCGATAACGAGAATATGGCGAGTTATTGGCAGCCTTGCAGGAGAATGTCGCCCTTCGAAGCCTTTTGAAGCTCTCGCAATACTCAAGGAAAAACCTATTGCGTGCTTGGCAGAGGAATTTGCAGACGCTGTCGTACACGCTAATTCTGCAATAGATATATATCCACCACATGCTTCCTCCAGGTCTATCATGGACGTCCCGTTCACGCCTCGTGAGCTTCAGACTGCGCTCAGTGGCCTGCGGCGCCGGTGAACACCAGGTCCCGACGGCATCACCAATCAAATGCTGAATAATCTGTCCTTGCAACTCAGAAAGGAGCTCCTCAACTTCATCAATCGAGTTTGGGAGACTGTAGATGTTCCTCCTTCATGGATGGTGGCACATGCATTTCCGTACTGAAGCCTGGCAAAGACATGACAGACCTTGCCTCATATCGCCCTGTGTCATTGACCTCCTGTGTAGCTAAGTTGATGAAGAAGCTGGTAAATGAACGCTTATTATGGTGGCTTGAGGACAGCAAGGCACTGCCATCATGTATGACAGGATTCCGCCGAGGTCTTAGTGCCCAAGATAGCGTCTTAAGCTTGATCAGTCACATTGAACACCAGAGAGCTTTCGGCCTTTCCACCTTAGCCATTTTTCTTGATGTTGCGGAAGCTTACGACAGCGTGCTTCAGAGCTCAATTCTAAACAGTTTGCGAAGCATGGGCATACAGGGCCATATGTTAGGATTCATTTACAAGTTTATAAGTGATCGCGCGGTTCGTGTACGGTTAGGGAGTACGTTAAGCACCGAAAGGGTTCTATCACGAGGTGTGCCTCAAGGAAGCATTCTTCCCCCCCCCCCCCGATCTTTTACGCCGTAATGGCTGGCCTACCCAATTCGTTGAAAAAAAGTTGCAGGCAAGTGCATATGTCACTTTATCCTGACATCTGTATTTGGATTAATGGCTGCCAACACAAGCGATTAGCCCTGATAGCTCGGCAGGCTATACTTTCGGCACAAGCTTACCTTCAAGGTGTGGGGTTGTCTCTGTCAGTGGACAAATCCGGCTTTATTCTGTTTCTATGTTTAGGAAGACGTCAAGCGCGGTTGAAGATAGACCTCGGTCACTCTTGCACCCGTCAATTCAACCACGCTCCTTTCCTGGGCGTCATCATTGACTCCCGTCTATAGTGGCGAAAAGCTGTAGACGCGATTGTTTCATCTATATCTTCTCGTCTCAATGTGATCCGTAGAATTGCACGTGAGCAATGGGGAAACCATCCTTTTTCAATAATCAAACTTCATTAAACCCTGGTGGTCAGCCGGATAATGTATCAATTACCTTTAATTTCCCCCTCGGCATCACAACTTGAGCGTCTCGAAGTTGTCCACAGAAAGGGCCTAAGAAGAGCCATTGGAGTTCCCCGGGCGGCTGCGAATTAGGCAGTATTTCATGAGTCCCTATCGAAACCTCTTAGCCTTATCGCTTCTCAGAGTCTATTAATGCATCTTTACCGGTTAGGAGAGACTATAGCTTGGCGATCCCTTCTCAAGCGGCTCTGCAAGAGATATGTGTCGAAGGCTTACTTGGCACTCAATACTCTTAGTTCTTTGGGCATTAATGTCCGAAAGAAAAGGAAACGTTTGAAACCCCCCTGGCCTTTTCCGACCCTCGACTGTAAGGTCACAATTCCCCATGTGAGCGCAAAGCGCAGCTCTCCTTTGGAAGCAACGCGTTCGCTTGTACTGGAATACTTGGAAACAGAGTATGCCTGCCATCTTCAAATTTTCACGCATGGTTCTGTGGACAAGGTCAAACAAGCTAGCGCAGCGGCTTTTTACATTCCTTCTTTGGACTGTAAGTGGTCCGTACGCTGTACAGCTGTCGTATCCTCCACAACGTCTGAAAGTGTTGCTATTGAGGCGGCTTTACAGAAGTTAGGGTCTTGTCCGGTTCAACCTGTTGTCATCCCAACTGATTCAAAATCTGCCCTTCAGAGGTCAGAGCGCGGATTCCCTACTGACGCCTTGTCTCTAAGCTCTCTGCGCTTGGTGCAGAATCTGCACAGCAGAGGCTTTACTCTACATTTCCAGTGGGTGCCCTCTCACATAGGAGTGAACGGTAATGAGGTTTCAGACAGTCTCGCCCATAAAGCTCTCTCAAGGATTCCATCAAAAAAAGTACCTGAAGATGGGAAAAGTCTCTGCAGGAAAACGGTGCTCGATCACTTCAGTACCCTGTGGAGTGCGTCCCACAAGCCATGTGTGACCAAGGGACTGAGAAGATCTCAGTCGACCCTTCTACATCGAATTCGCACGGCCTCTGCTCGCACTCCTGCATGAATGCATAAGACCGGCATAGCATCGTCTCCGCTCTGCTCTATGTGGTGTGTGCGGGGATATCGAACATTATATTATGTACTGCCCAGAGTACCACGCGGAAAGGCATGTGATGTTCGCTTCTTTCAAGAAGACAGGAACCCGTCACAGCACAATGCAGGACATTGTCTACCCGAGCGGAAACCAGACATGCAGAAGGGAGGCTGCACGCCTTCTTTTAACATTTCTGCAGAACACGGATCTTGTTTTTAAATGGTGACAGCACGAACGGACTATGGCCTACTGTGATTGAATGTGTGCGTAGATGGTGTCTTCCGGAGTGGACTACTTTATACTGTGAGTGAATCTGTGTATGGAGTGTGGCACTACAATGGCCTATGTTCTGCTGTGACTGAATATGTGCATAGATGGTGACTTCTGGAGTGGACTGTGATGTGAACTGTGTGGATTGATTGTGTGCATAGATGATGACTGCGGGAGAGAATGTGTGCTATTATAAGAGATTGCGCGCTTAGCGGAGTAGATGCGGCATTCTTAATATCGAAGGGACGCTGTGGTGGAGCAATTGCCGACAGATAAAGCAAGGCTAACCCCACCTGTAGCATTCAACACCTCAACCTCAACCTCATGGAAAGCCTAAACTAATCGTAGCGCCTCCTTCTCTCTTAGCCCATTTCTTTTCTTGAGTACCCGGCGTAGCTTTTTAGAGTCTTGGTCGGAATAGGATTGAACCTGTCTGATTGTAGTGATGTTAGTACTGCCGCTGGGTAGGATGGCTCCCAGGATTTTTATTTCTTTTTGATCGGAATGTTCATGCCTTGAACCATAATAGCGACAGAGGGAGTGGACTGCAAAAGTATCTTATTCAGTTTCTTGGCACAGTCGATAAGGAGTAACTCGGATTTCTCGGGAAAGCACCTGAAACCATGCCTCGCCGCATGCTGGCACAGGACATTCGCTGCTTCCTGAAGCCGGTCTTGAATTTCTCTTTCATTACCGCTGCAACTCCAGATCGTAATGTCGTCAGCGTATATAGCATGCTCAATGTCTTGAATGCGGTCTAGCTTCTCTGGTAGCCCACGCTTTGCCAGAATGAAGAGAAGCGGAGAAAAGACCGCTCCCTGCGGAGTGCCCTTGGAACCGAGATTAAGCGGAGAGGAGATCCGATGGCCAATACTTATGGACGCTGCCTAATGGAGAGCAAGTACCTCATGTAAATAAATGTGCAGTCACCATAGTAGATTCTGTTAAGCTCCTCCAATATTCCCTGGTTCTTGACATTGTCAAATGCCCTTTTTACATCGAGCGCCAGGATTAAGTTGACCTGACATCTGCCGGTGTTGTCCAGAATATCCTCTCTGATGCGAAGGAGAATATCCTGTGTAGACAGCTTTTCTCTAAGCCCGTACAGCGTGTGCGGAAGAATATTCCTCAGGAGTCTCGTCAGCCGGACGTTCACGACCCACTCGAGCAGTTTACCTCGACACGACGCAACGGAGATCGTCGTAAATGATCAATATCGCATGGCTTTTTGGGGTGGGGAATAAACTATACTAAAGCCAATTTCTAGAAGTCGCGGATCTGGCCCTTGTTTCAGCAGGGTGTGTTGAAGTGTTTCACTAATTTTCTTAAGGAGGTGTCGTCCACGTTAAAGAGCATCTTGATGTTTATCTGGCCCGGTCCAGGAGCGGTGTTCTTAAGCATGACTTCAAGCTCCGCCCTCAGTTCCTCAACCGTTACGTCTTGGTCCATCTCTTCATTGGATGAGCCGGTGTACGCAGAGAAATGGTACGAGGATCCCAGATCGAGGAATTTCCGTGCAAGTTCTGCAATGAGGGCTTCGTTGTCCTCTGTATAGCTGTGCAAGGCCTTACAGAGCGTGTCTGCTTGCTCTTTCTGTTTTGAGTTCGGCTCGATAAGGGATCTGAGGAGTCCCCATGTTTTAGCCGCTCCATTTCTACCGTTGAGCTCATCACGCAGCTTCAGCTAGTTTTGGTTAGCGAGGTTATATGCGTAGTTATCTGCTTCTTTGGTGAGTTCTGCAATCTTGATCTTCAGCTTGCGTTTTAACTTTTGTCTTTTCCCCCTCCTTCTCAGATGTCACCTCGCTTCTCAGAGATGTAAGAGGTGCGGGTAAACCACCGGAGTTTCCTCCGTGGTGTTCACTGCCGCAGACTGCCTGGCGACGGTTTTAATCTGTAGCGCTGTCCCTGCCTCTATATATGTGATACCTTCGTCCAAGAGACATGCGATTTCCTCTCTCCACTTGTCCTCTTTCACAATCTTAGCCTTGCCAAATGGCTTCCGACATTTAACTCCCTGAACAGTGCAAAAGGCGATGAAGTGATCGCTGCCCAGGGACTCGCTAGTGTTAGACCAGGTGGCCTGCAGGCATTTTTCACAAGCGTGAGATGTGGGCAGGTATCTCTGCTGATGCTATTGCCCGCGCTAGTGGGTTGGAGGGGATACGTTAAGACTGTTAGCCTTTCTCTCTTTACGATCTCAATGATACTCCTATCTTTCGGAGTATTAAAGTGATATCTCCGTGCTTGATGGGGTCATTGAAATCACTAGCTATAACGAGAGGGTCCTTATCTGCCCTCGTCATAAAATACTTAAATGGTGTGGCTATCGGACGACATGAGTCCCTTGTGCGACTGTACCCGTTCAGTATGTGCAAACTTCGTTTTATTCTGAGTTTGGGAAGAACTTCAACGTAAGCATGTTCGTTATTTTCGGCTAGCGGTTCTTGCAGCGTTGTCGTTAACTCCTTGTGAACAAGTAATCCCAGGCTATGCTCGTCTTCAAAAGGTTTCCCCCCTTCGTGCTGATGACCGTGTTTGTTTCTTGAACTATTATTACAGCAGGTGTCATCTCCAACGTGTCGATAAAAAAAAATTGAAGGCTTGCTGTTTTGATTTTGAATCCCCAAAAGTTCCATCCCCAAATTATGGTTTCCTGTCTCCTATGTGCCATGGTCCTTATTATTCGTCCTCTTCTGGAAGGGGGTGCCTGTCGGCATGTTTGTATATCCGATTTCGGAAGTTGCGCTCTTTGAGTTTAGATTTGATTCCGTCTCAGTCTGTGGAAATGAAGGAGCTGATGTATTTCCTAGTGTTGGTGGACTCGTTTGCGAGGTCGTTTTTGACGTTCTGGATAAATTGTAGGAACTTTTTATCCTGCTTCTCTCTGTCAGCCCTCAGGTCTGCAATGACGCGCTCATATACTGACTGTGAGTTTGTCGGGGTTTCGGGTGTTTGCTCGGGAGTTGTTGGTAACTGCAGCCTGACCAATTTAAGTTCAGCTCAGAACGCTTCGTTCTGTTTTTAGTTGAATATTTCCTGTGTTCAGGTCGTTAAATTCCTTATATATCGTGATTCCGGGGAAGGACTAAGGCAACCCAGAATAGACCATCTTTACGATGTTTCTTGAGTCTTTTCGCTTCACAGAAGAAGGTCCACGTTCCCGGGTGCGTGGCGTCTCCTCTGCAGATCGATCCCCCTGATGTGCAAAGAAGACCGACCAGGTGGTTCCCCGCTCTTTATGATATCTTGACTCATCCGTCCCGGATCGGGCTGACGAGTTGCGATGCTGTCTAGACTTAGATCTTGTACTGGACCTGGACGTAGAATAGGTGGCCGCTCTTCTGATTTCCTTCTTCTCGAAATGCTATTTTCGGCTGCTGCGTAAAGCTGCCGCGTACCTGTTGCTGATGCCACTGGTTGTCGCTTTCTCTTCCTGATCACCGAGATGTTGATGTTTGTTAGGGATCTTGATCGGTTCCAGAAACTGCTTTGCATTCCCTCAAGTAGGTGTGGTGATTCTCCTGGCATGCCGCACAAGTTGGAGTGCAGTCGTGAGCTTCCCTGGGATTCAGCTTGCCGCACGAGTCACGTTTCGATTCAGCTGGCCTGGAGCAGACGTCTGGTCTATGTCCGTTCCTGTCGCACAGTACGCAAAACGGTCTAATTCTAGTTCTCTTATAAAGAAAACATTTATGTTCGATCCACCCGCAGGTAATAAAGAAAGGAACTTTGTATCCAGTTAAGAGTATCAATGCCGAGTTGGATCTGTCGAGCCTTCGGACGCCTAACATTTCGAGGGCTTCCGAGGAAAAGTCTATCACTAGGTCTCTATTCGTTGCATTTGGGTCAATCCCGTGCTCCACGCCTTTGCATGAGACCTGCAGTATTCTCACATAGGCATTGAGGTTGTACTTTTTTCTTATAGGTTAATGTGATCGATCATCACAAGTACTGAAGTCTGAGGCGTCTTCGACATAGGAAGTTGCCGCGATAATGATGTTTTCTCTTTGATAACTCTGATGTAAGATTTGGCGTGTAGCGCCTTGCCACGTAACAGTTTTTCGAACGCGCGGTTAATTGGGTTACACTTCCGCCCCACATTTTTGGCTCCAATGGGTCTCTGGGCTTGCTAATGACTTTAAATTCATACTTGTGGACTTCAGGCTGTCTCGGGGGTCTTTTGCGGCTCGTCAGATCCGCCGCTGGTGATTTCTGGTCATCCTTCGTACGCCTCCGGATTCGAGTTCCCTTGTGCACGCTGTCCTGCCCTGAGGTATATCGTCTTCAATCCAGGTTCTGGTTGTGAATTATCATTGTTCGTCGCGCCTTATTTCCTGCTTCTTGAAGTACTTCCCTAGCCTCTAGACTCGGGGTCGTAGCCATGGGTGTGGTTCACATCCATCGTCGAAGCCGTAGCGGTGTTGCTCCTCGCCGGTACGGCCGAATGCAGTGACGGGCACTGGGCCCGGTGACGAGGTGCTTGCGAGGTTCAGCAATCCCACGTTTTGGCTTGGGCTTCAAAGTCCCGCATGAAGCCCGGGATACATGTAGCGTTTTTGTCGGCGATTTTCGCCAGATGGCGCGCATTTGACGCCCAGCCTCGAAAAAACGCCCGCCGCCGCAGATCTATCCCCGCCAGGTATTGACGCGCGGCGTCCGGCGAGACCGGAAGCGGTAGCCGGAGCAAGCCAATAGCAGCGCAGAACGCCCACTCTTCCGAATTGGCTGCCTCCACCGCCACTGCCGCCAACATGGCCGCCAATGCCGACGAGCACTGCTGTGTTTATTGCACGGAAATGTTATTATCATGGATATAAACTCGTCACTAGAAATGAAATGTCACTTCTTTTCGAGAACACGACCGAATCTTGGATCGAAATGCCTGCCTTTCCTATCTGAGGTGAAGGTGCCTAAGAAAACCGCAGCCGATGGTAGCCACGGCTGATCGTGCATCGAAAGGTACGCGACCGGCATGCATTCGAGCACGCAAAACCTTGTAGATATGTAATCATGTGTGCTGCACTCAATACAGTGGTGTCTAAATGAACAATTTCGTTATTCTAACAGTGGAGTGAGCGTCGATGCTCTCAAAGAGCTCCTCGCTCAATGGTATTTGCCAATTGTTGATCACATTGCTTTCGCTCTGAGAGATACGCGGCGGCGGGCTGCCGCTTATTCGCTCCATGTATCTCCGGCTGGGCGTCGCGCCGCCACGACATTTTCTGCCGGGTGAACACCGTAGAAAAAAGCGTCGCATGTATCCCGGGCTTAGTGCCAAACAAGTCACTCTCTGGGATAAAAACCTGTCGTCGCGTGGCTGTCGACGTTATACGCCTGATGGAAACAAATATCTTGGCTCGCGACATGAAAATATCTTAAAACATTATAAAACTTTTCGGCGCGATAGCGAGCAGGCAAATAGACTCTTGGGAGGCATCGCGATTGTCATTCAAAGCGCCGTCCCTGCTCAAAAAATCAAACTTAACAAAAAATTTGAGGCAGTTGTGGTTAGCCTCGTTACCTACAAAGCAATAACGGTATGCTTCGTATATATCTTTCCCCACACCTCACATTAACAATCCAAGATATTGAAGGCCTGATTGATGAACTGCTGGAACCAGGTCTGGTTGCTGGTGATTCTAACGCTCTCTTCCGGGCTTCGGGAAGGAAACGCTGTGGCTCGATGAAGTCCAAATAATCGAATATTTTATCCTCGCAAATATTGTCTGTGGTCTTTTAAATACGAGAAAAACTACATATTGTTGACCAAGCTCAGCAAAATTGAGCTTCCTCAACTTAGCTTTCACATCACCATCACTTTTTAGTGATTTTAAATGGGATGTTTTAAATGACCTTCCGGGGAGTGGCCCCTTCCTCAGGCTCTCATCCTCTCCTTCTGTCATCCCCACAAGTCCATGGCGCTGGAAAATTCACCTCGCCGACGTAGTCAGTTTTTACAGAACGTGCCACTTTGGACAATTTTTTTTTGAAAACTTCAGCATAGGTGATAATATTTAAATGTTCACTACATGCATTTCATTGACCGCAACTCTCACTATACCACAAACAATGCCCGATGAAAATGCACGACATAATTTTTTGTCATGCATTTGTCGCACGACACAATTTTGTGTCGCAAGACAAGCTGTCTTGTCGTGCCTTGTGTCGTGCGACAAGGTTCGTGTCGTGGGTTCTTGAGCGCGACAAAGGTGTTTGTAGTAGGTTCTGCGCACGACAGACATCTTTCCTGTATTTTGTCGTGGAAGGAGGTCCCTGTCGCAGCATTTGTCGCGCGACAGGTTTCTGTCGCAGGTACTGTCGTGCGACAGAGGGAGTAGTGCCGCGCGACAGACTGCGTGCCTCAGCATAGTTGCCTGTCGTGGGTTCAGTCGCGTGACCGATTTCCAGTGCGCCTCTTTTCACGCGAAGAAAGTACCTGTCGTGCGGTTTGTCGCGGGACACAGCAGCTTGTCGTGGGGTATGCCGGGCGACAGATATCTGCCGTGGATTGTGTCGCGCCATAGATACCTATCGTGGCATGTGTCGTACGACTGATTCCTGGCGAGGGTAATTGTTTTACCGCAGAATTTATAGAAAAACTGTCGCGCCGTCGTTTGGCAGCGCTAGGATCAAATTGACCAAAGGTGCGTTAAAGCGCGTTCACTATGGCGAGTTGTGAAGAGCATGTGAGGTGCTCTGGTCTGTTTGTGATGGGCACTGAGCGAAATGAAATGCTCATTCACATTGGCAATTCGAGTTTTCTACTCGCTTCCTGCGACCTGGCTTAGTCACCGAACGAGAATTGGCTTAGAGGAGAGGCACTGCTCGAGCACCCACTCAATTCCCTTCTCTTCCCACATGACAGTATGACAAAAGTAGTGCATGCTCAAGAGTATAATGCGGCTTTGAAAGCCCAAGAAGCTGTAATGCACAAGCGACGAAGCCAGCGGTGCATGCGTATCCGCACGTGCTCATGGTGGCGGCATGTAGTCAGCCACGACAGCGCCTACACACCAATCGGCGTGCTCAAGTCGACACTACTGAAAGTAAGTGTCCTACTGGATTCTGTGACGTGTTCAAGGCATGTAACATATTGCACCGCTACTACTACATGCTCAGAAAAGGCCAAGGACCTATATACGCGCGTCGCGGAGAATAATGTCGTTATTCCTAAATCAGAGAGAATTACTCGCCATTATCATCCGGCTATCACAAAGGCAGCATGTATGTACATGCACGCAGTTCTGTATATAAATTTTCAAAGCAACCTAGATATCATTTTTGCACGTTTCAGTTTTAAGAGCTTCAGCTCTTACTACTTACGTTTGTCAAGGACAGGTCTGCCTGCAGGGAAGGTCAAATTGGGCAAGACAGTTACCCCACTATATCACATAGCAACAGCGGGTGCGTAGAGCCTCAGTTGTAACAGATACATTCGATCCGTTTTACATGTGCCAGTATAGCGGCTATGGAAGTGGAGCCCCGGGGACCCCCATTTGCATCAAATTTGGGGGCCGCCCGTTTGACGTAGAATGATCGAAGTGGTGTCTTTTACATGCCATCTTTCTGAGGATAAAATAAATATTGACATGAAGCCCAGAATATATGTGAGATTCGAACCGACGACCTTTTAGCCCCCAAACCATGCATTCCGGGGACTTCCAAACAGCCATATGGCTTAATAGTTTGTCGCAGAGGGTTCCGGATGCGGTCAAACAATTCGTCTTGTTGTAATGCACAAGTTTATACAATTCATTAACTGATATATAATGAGGAAACATACCGGATATAGCAAAGGTGGCTGTAAATTGCAATAGTAGTGAAAAATCTTTGAATTACATGGCGCTGCTTGTATCTTCGAAGGAATGTTTCCGATACGAAACGCCCTGAGATGTTTGTATTTTGTCTCCTCCAAGTTTGTTGAGCACCCCGATCTAAACACTTGTATCTCCCGTAGCTAACGCTCTTAAATCCAACAATGATCCAGTGTTGGCGGAGAATTTTTTTAGCGGCAGTTACATGCTGCTTATCATAATATAGCAAAAGAAATACTTTGCGACGTCGTTCATTGCCTTCGCTGAAAATTTTATGACGGTGACACGAAAATGTCGCCAAATATAGAGAACAGCGTATACAGCCGAAGGTGAAATGCGGCGCCCGGCGAGTTTGAACCAATTTGAACATGGATGCCCAGAAACGTCGCGCGCATGGGGCACTGCGTCACGCTTTCGCTCAATATTCCCGGCGGAACTAGAACCCGCATATTAGTCAGGTGACGTGGCGTTATTCCCCGCGACGCTACAGATTGGGTGAGAAGTTCTGTGAAATGATGTCACAAGTGCGACTTCCAAAAAGGGTGTACTTGTTCGGAACTCCCTTCGCCTCCCCCCTCCCTCTGTGACCAATGGGCTTAATCAACTTGCGCGAACTCTGGGACTCGCTACTGTGAACGCACATTTAATGCCCATTCAGATTTGCAAGCCGCAAAGGGCATGCGACCAGCAGTCGCTGGCGATCAGGCAGCAGCTCAACAACGCAACTGCTCACACCTGCAAGGGCGACCTGCGGGTCTCCTCGTTTGATTATCGGTCGAAATGAGAAATACGTCTTGGAACTGACGTTAATCGCGTGTTTTCTTGAGTTTCGTCTGCTTAGGCCCAGTCTAGCTTCTGCATACCCCCACGATCGGTTCACTAAGTGCACTGGTCCTAGTGTGACTGTGTGCTACGACAATCTGAGCGAACAGGAGGATGTCTGGCGGTTTTGATGTGCACCACGGCCATACAATTAATAGTCATGATAACGTACGGCCCTTTCTCGGGGCCGGCATGCCAGCCTGGATGCCGGCCGCCAGCGTCAAAAAATGCGACAGTAATATGTTTGTTCAAGTCCAAAATAATCGATCGGATGGAGTATTGTTGGCTTATATCAAATCGTTGGTAGAAACGATAACAGGAATACAAACAAATGTCTTCCCACAGCGCCTTTAATTGCTGCTACTCAATCACGGCTCTCCTGGCCTCAGCTGGGTCCTCTCCTGAAGGTGTATCTGAAGGTGTACCTGAAGCATATCTTTGTTTTACTATGCGACGAGGTTCACAGTAAAACGGTGACGACAGCAGCACCTCAACGCTAATCAGTTCCGAAGTGCACTCAGCTGCTGCATCGATGTGAAACCGGCTAGGCTTAGAGACGACTAGGGCAGCCAGGGGTTGCGCGTAGTTCAATGCCTGGCGCACCCGCGGGCGGCGTCGTTGCCGAAAGCTCGGCTCGCTCACTGATTGGCTCCACAGCTTGCGACTTGCACTCGGAAGGCTGAAAAATCGAGCAGCGAGCAACTGGCCTGCGACGGAGCGATCCTTTATGCTCATGTTTGCAGTACTGGTGGACAACTTTTAACGTCCATATGCTTGGATTATCGGCTGCGTTGCGGCGAGTCCTAATTAAGATCGTCCGCGGCGCCATCTTCACCGTTCGTGACGCACAGGTTGAGAACTTCAATTCCAGTACGTGCCAAAACAGCTCGTATTTATCGGAACGATGTGAACTCGAAAACACGGCTGCTTCGATGCGCTAGTGGGCTCTTGCTTGTGAAATTACACGCGATCAGGATGTGGCGAGTGCGAGCCGCTTTGCTTATTAGCTAAAGTGTGACGCAAGTATCGACGTAGTTTCGTAACGCAGTTGATATCAAAGCAATCCGCTTGTACTGGTCACAGATAAAGCTGTTAAGTTTCATGATCTCCGGTGAGCGTTCCAGTGTCGCGCGATTTAATGAATCGCAGCTGGTCTCCAACGTGCCACTCGCATTCAACATATCCATGATATTCGCCAGCTTGAGATACGGCGCATTTCTTCGCTGTTTTTCTCGCAACTTTGAGATTTTATCTGGCATCAAACAAATTTGCATTCCGTGAACAGCGTCGTCTGCTTTTTTGTCTGCTAGGGCATCCGGGTCACTTCAGGGGATCACAGAATCGCAGCTTCTACAAACGACATGCCAGAAAAAGTAACTGAAAGCGCTTTGATAATCATAAATAATGTAAAAATGAACCTAAAAAGGATAAAAGTCTTTGTTGTGAAGATAATTTAAATATTCGTGATTTAAAAAACAACCTTATTTTTGTTTCGCAATTTTTCAACGACGCTAAAGCGCAGCCATCGGCGCCATTGCAGCGCAAACTACGCGTCGAATTTTCTTTTATTCTCTTCTTTCGGGCATTCCTTGAGTGCTTGTACGACGGACACTTGTGAAGAACTCATTCAATAGGAAAGTGGGCAGGAGTGTGTTTTCGACGCCAACGACCAGAATTACGGCCTGTCAACATTGGCGAGTTTCAACGGGTAAGCCATGAAGAAAGACAGTGCTGCGACGTCTTGTCATCTGTAAAGGCAACGAAGACTCCTGCGCAGTTTTACTAAGCCTGGATGAATCGCATGACCGGTGAGTCCCGCTCTGCGTTTCTTACCTGTATTCACACGCGCTTTTTGTATGCGACTATATAGGGATGTGAGTGACGCCGTCTGCATGCGGTTGCCGCAGCTATAATGCAGCGCCAAAAAAGGAGGGCCTATATCTTGCATGAGAAGTGTTGTTCTCATTGTCTTTATGTGCGTTTAGTGCTCGCGTGCCGTGGTAAATAAAAACGGCATAAGATATCACAACAGAGTTACGCTGGCGCTTGATAGCGCTGCGACACTCAGTGCAAAAGCATAGATTTGCACTGCGTAGAAGACGATAAGCGAAAAGTGCTGCGCCACGGAGCGCTCGCGTTAGGTCAGCTGCGATCAGACAGCGCACTATATTTCTCAGGGTTGGTACTTATCGGATGGGTGATTGCGCCCTAATATTAGTCATACTAAATTATTCTGAGACAGGGATCGCATGTGAAAGGGTGGTGTATATTTCTCGCCTTCTCATCTGTAAACTTATCTGTGCTTTCCCCAATGGAACACGATTTGAGGCAGTGTTATGTCAAAGTTAGATCAGTCTTGCATCTCCTGAGCTGTAAGCGTCCATGATTCCTCTCCTGAGTACTGCGAGCTCTCGAGGATGCAACTGCCCATTCATTTAGGATTTCTGCCTTTTTGCTATATCCCTCGCTTGTGGGCCCACGTTCAAGTCGTTCGTCATTGTCGATGGTTTTTTTGTTACTTATTTTCACTTTCTTATTTATTCTTGGTTGCGTGCCATCAGTTGTGCTGCCGGCGATTCTCCGAGCTTGGAAGTCTCCCAGGCACGGAATCCTACCCACAGACCTTCCTTCACCGCACTCACCAGTGTTCTTTGGTATTTTTTGTTTTGCGTGCTTCCGGCCTTTGGCTGTATCAACCCTCCTGAGCCAGTCATGGTAATTATTCTTTTTCAGTGATGCATATCTTAGCTGCCTATTTAGAAAAATATTTTCAACATAGGCTTGCAGCTAGGTTCAGAAATACATGCAAACTCTACATGCACTTCACAGCAGTACATCAGCTTATAATTACAGGGACTGTAGACTTGTAAAAAATATAGTCGCTCATGTAGCTCGTGATGCAGCTGCTGTTAACATAAAGGTGCTTTGACATTGCACACCTGTTTCCTGTTATGCATGTGTCCTCGAAAATAACCTACATGTTCATATATTCCTTTAAAAACATTGTGCTCTACAATGATGGTTTACCAGTATTTCTGATACAGAGACCAATTTGTCAGTTAGTAATTTCACATTGCACGATAACACCAATCCTTGTATGGCATAGCATTGTTGCAATCCACTGGGCTAGCTGCTGTCACCACCGATTTATTGCTGGTTTATTGCCAGAGCATGTTTTTGTACTGCACAGTTTGTACCTGTACATTCTTAAAACTACATCCTTGAAAAATTTAAAATTAGTTGAATGAAAATTGAAGGAAATGTAATAGTAACTGTCTCAGATATTGGTGGACACTTGAAGTGTGATATAAGGGAGGGATTTAGAAGAAAATTAAATAAGAGATGCTGTAGCGGAGGGCTGACGCCCTTGTTAGAGGCATCTCTTTAGTTAAACATACCTCTCAATTAACAGGTTTGGTGCAAAAACCAAACATGGGATTTGCACGCTCGCGAGCACCCTCATGTCAGTAAAACAAAAAAATGTCAATGTTGCCGTACTTTAGAGCTTTGCTCTTAAAAGCGCAGCTGACTCTTGCTCAAAGTTGAGAGCAAAAATATGTCTCATATTCCTTATGTGAAGTCCGTGGTGCTGGTGCCATTTGCAATGGTGATTGACATTGAGTCGCATGTTGCGCAACCCGTTCCTGGAGTTAGTAATTTTGTCTGTCGTATGAATCTCTGCTTACAATTAGTACAGAACGATGGTTCTCCAGTTCAAGTTAGGTTACCGTATCCTGTGCCACCTGCTACCACCGTTTTTCCTCAAATTTTCTATTCTCATTTCGTTCCTGATTGCCACCCTTTCAAGCATTCACCTACTCTTGGAATCCTCCCAAAGTTTTAGTGTGGTATTGCTTATATCTCCTCTCCGTTAAAAATGCATTGCACTACCTTTTTTCCATTTATTCAAGATATCTCTGTTCCTGTTTATAGCATAAGCGGCGGTGCTCTTGCTGTTTAAAGGGGAGGAGTATAGAATTTTAAGCACTAACAATTTTAATTTTTTTTACTAGTCGTAAACAGGCACATTCTACCAAGTTTCAATCAGAGGTACTGAGTGCAACATAATATTGGCCCACTTAGGAGTCACTTAAACCTTTCACCCGCATTAAGCGAAAACAAGGGGCACAGCCTCAAATATTTGAATGTCGTTGAAATCTCCTCTCGACAGTCACTGCTTGCTAGTGATGCTGATGGGGTCCTGTCGGCTTGCTAACAGAATCTGTTGGCATAGCACCGGTTGGCCATGCATACACAACCACTGTGGTCACTCTAGAATGACTACAGCAGCACTAACGATGGCAAGGTACTCAGTGGTATGAAAGGCATTCTAACGAGCGATGCCGACGAAACTCTGAGAGTCGCCAAGCTAGGCCTTGGCAGAAAGCTGGTGAGCGAAAACTTGTCACCGACAAGGCAACAAACTGAGTATACTCTCTCGTCTTTGTCAGTATGTCGAGCGGAAACAATAACGAAATACACTGCATGTGTTCATGTGTGAACACTGACGAGAGATAAACCCTACACCACAGTGCCAGCCTCCTTCTGTCAAGAGAAAGCCTAGTGAGTATACCTGTGTGATGGTGATTGTAGAAAGCGTATGCAGTTGTCATAAGTGTATTTTGGCAGCAGTGACCTGAAATCAATGGTTGCTTACTGCGCAGAACACATAGACTGAACTAGATGGGACAATGCAAGATGAGGTGACCCTCTCTGTCTAGCAATGAATTGGTTTGGGAAAAGCAGACTTGTAGAGAACGGCTTAATTACATCTGATCTCGTGATGTTATTGCTGTGGTATCAGTGATGAGGAATTGTAGTTCATCACTGAGGATATAAATACTCAGTGCACAAAGGAAGAGCGCTAAAATACTCAACAATCTGGAAAGAGAACATTTTACGATAGGCAGTGAGGTACTGGAAGTGGTAACAGAGTACATCTATGCCAGGCCATCTTCACAACTGAGCCAGGTCGTGCACAAATGCAGAGCAGTTGACAGAAATGGTTGCGAGTAGATTGGGGTTTAAGGCCCTTGGCATGCACGCAGAAGTTACGAACAGCGCCTTGCTGTATGCTAAAAAAGAAAGATTTTAAATTGTGTTGCTGCTACAAATTTGTCAGGCAAAAAGTGGTACACTAAAAGGTTTAAAATAGCGAATAGTGCAGTGAACCACTGAAACCAAGAATCACAGGGTTAATGCTAAGAAATGAAGGAGAGAGCTGCTTGAGTTGGCAATAAAGGCGAATCAAAATCTGAGCCGAAATGTCGAATAGACATAGCCAGGACATGCAATTTTAGAAACTGACTAGTGGACTGAGTAGTGGAGTGGTTGCTGGCAGGACGAAACTGCTCTTGCCTTCATTTAGTGGACATATTGCTTAGTGCTTTCGGTCGCAATGCCTGTCATAGGCAGCATATACATGTAATGAAATATCTGTGCAAATATGTGGCACTGGAAGGCTAGACAGCCGCTAAAACCTCATCAATACTCACTCTATCTGTAGTGAACTTTGTAAAACCTGTTAGCCACCACTTAGTTGCATGTCACCCCTTCACTACAACATTCCTCATAGCCTGAGTCACTTTGGATGTTAAACCGAAATAAACTAAACTAAGCATGCCACCCCAAATGGGAGCCGCGGTTATGGTACTCAGCTGCTCACCCGAGAGTTGCAGGTTCCATTCCAGCAGCAGTAGTCGCATTTTGATGGAGACGAAATGCTAGAGGTGCACGAACTCTGTGATGTTAGCAGACTTAAAGATTTATCTATTTCTTTAATATCTAACATAGCCTGCGCCACTTTGTAGTGTTATACATCATAAAACCAAGCAATTTTAGTTGGTACTTCATTTCATAAAGTTTCTTTAAATTTGTAAACATTTTCTAAACATTAACAATTTTCTGTACCTCTTTTCCTTCATCTTTGCCTCTCTTATTCCTTCCTCGCTGAGTAGCAGGTCAGTGGTTTTGCATGCCAGCCAAATATTCTTTTTTTCATTTCATTAGAAAAACGCTATCTTGCTCTATTGCTTTCTTAGTTGTATCTGCAGTATATTAATATGCAGAAATATGTGAAGCCTAGATCCAAGAGCAATAGCCTGGATAGTAAGTTCTATATTCAAGGATAGTCAATTTTATATTCAACCTTACACACATTAATTAATACGCTATCTATGCAGACTTTTTTGTAATAGGCTACCTGGCACAGATGTGCTGTGACCTGCAGCGGTAAACATCTTATCAAAGAAAATTTCTCAGTTACATTGACAAATAGATTTGCCAAGCTCATGCACTTGTGAAGCTCTAAAAATTGTATTTGTTTTCATAACCTTCGCTGTGATGCACTGAGTCACTGGAATACACTGCAAATCTTCGCTCTAGTTAGATCTGCCAAATATACTGAGACATTCATGTACTCAAGTTTGGCTTGAAGGAAAGTCCACTGCACTCAAATGAGTGCACGGCAGCTTGTCTTTATGAAACAAAATATTTGCAGATGATTTATGGAGTTTGTTAGCTGGCAAAGATAAAGCAAGGGTGGCAGTGTTTTGTGAAGTCAACAAGGTATTCTTGCAAACTCCAGTACGCGCGTCATTCCTTTCTTTTCATGCAACATAAACAGTCTTCTCTTCACACTCATGTTTGGAACAAAACGCTGCACACTTAACCACTGTAAAATTGAAGGCCATTGTGCTGCTCCACAAAATGATATCTGGATGCAGCTGTAGTGGCATGGAAAAATGGCTAGGCTATATTTACACCTATTCTTCATAATCAAAGCCACTTGCACACCACACTAACGTGTTGATAGTACAATATCCAGCAGCTTCGCTGTGGAGAGTGCAGTGCTAAAACGAGAATAATGATGGAGAAAGCAGACAATATATTTTGGCATAGGCATCAAGAATGCTAATTTTTTATGAAAAGGAATTTTCGGGACGCTCCTCAGAAGGTTAAGGAGCTTTTATTCTTCAATAACATTAGACCATTTATGGAGTTTGCCTATGCATTCTGGGACCCCTTCCTCAGAACCTATTGTGATATGTGGAACGCGTTCAGAGTCATGTGGCGTGGTTTGTCACTAGCAAATATATTTTTTAATTATCGAAATAACAGTGTCAAGCAGGACCTGAACTGCGACTCTCTGTAAGAGCGCCGTTTACGAATAAAGTTAGAATTCCTTTCCCGAATTTATTTGAAACTATTATTAACCCCGAAACATATATGCTACCACCTCATTTTGTATCCAGAACGCACAACCACGACTAGAAAATACATGAGATATAATGCTGTACTAATGTGTTCAAACTGTTTCTATTTCCGCATGCCATCAATGAATGTTGTAACCCGCCTCAATGTATCGTTGAATGCCAGTCCGAAGCAAAGTTCCGAGCACTGTTGTCGAAATTGTTATGTGCACGCATGCTCAGCTGCTGTTTTTCTGTTTTTCATCTTCTTGTCCTTCCCTGCACAATTGACTGATTTGAATGCGCTGTTGACGCTCTTTTTTATCATCTGCCATAGATTCTTTCCCATCCTCTACAAAAGCTTGGCACTTGCTGTAGGACTGATTGTGTATGTATGTATTCCCCTGCATTTATTCTTCGTGGTGCTGCAGAAATGTAAATAAATAAATAAACAGCTGATGATATGCAAGGGCTGCATGATTTCAAGAGTGAGATTAGCAGGGGGATGCCCTATGCCAGGTAGAATATTGAAATTAGGCTAGTAGCAGACAGGGATCATGCAGCTTGTGGAGGACTGAAAAATTGAAGACTTATAGAAGAGGCGGCTCAAGTGCACCATCTGGGCTTGTGATTCAATGTGTAGGGCCCTTCGTTTTGGGTAAAACCTAGTTTCTCCCTACGGTTGCACCCCAACCAGATTCCTAAATATCAGGTTCAACCCAATATCGGTGCAAATATGAATGTAAGAAAGTGTGGTTTGAAGGTGCACAAAACTAAAGAACTGCTTGAGTGTAGTGGATGTCACATAATTCTTCTGGCACATTTTTTAAACAATTCTGGGTATTTTATTTTCCTTTTAATGTTTATTGTTTTTCAGTTGCTTATAATGTTGTGATAAATTGAAAACTACATGTACTGACTACCGGCATTATACCGGCATTGGCGGCATAGCATTATACCGGCAATGGCGCCATGCGCGCCTCCTGGCCCGAACATGCCAGCGAAAAGGACCCCGACTGGCCAGGCCGAGCGGCTCCCATAGACGCCCATGTGTTTGTTCTTTGACAGTTCGACTCCTCACTGATGCCTGACGCAAATTACGACTAACAATACGGTTCTGCATAGACCGCAGAATCGAACGCAACCACTCCGACGCTTGTGAGACAACTTGGGGGTCAACAGTTTTTGCGAAGAAAGCGCATCACCGGGCAAGATAATGGGTCTCCTCTCGGGGGGCATGTATAAGCCAAGCCACGTATTAGGCTTGTCGGAGAATTTCGTGTTTGCTGATGTAACTTTCCGTCGGCATTTCTTGCGTGGCGACATCATTCACTTTAAGGTCCCGTCACGTGACCTTGCACTGGCATAGACTTCTTGATGAAAGCGCGTTTTATATAGGTTTATCTCCTGAAGCTTATAACCTGTTCAATCATTACTTGTGCTGTTGAGAGCAGTGATTAGTATTATACGGTGAATCCGACTAGCACACCTTTCGTAGCCGACTCGAAGTGAACATATCTTTAATGTAATAATTTTATATTTTTAGTACTCTTTCAATGTATATAATGTCTTTTTAAGCATATTTTTATTTTACAAATAGTATATTGTGTTATATTTTTAATGTATAATAAATATACCAAGTGGAGAGATAATGCATTTTTGATGCATTTGTAAGAATGTCCAGAATAGTACTCCTAGCATACTCAGAAAGCATTCCTGTGGCAATTTAAGCATGGGGACAAAAAAATAGAAAATGAATTCGAAATATAACACAATATATTCGAAATGCATTTTTAGCACAGCCTTTTTTCGCTAAGGGTATAAGGGCTTCAACATGGGAAATTCTTTGAGCGTTAACGACAGCCCTGATCCTATTCGAGTTGGTTATGTTGGTGTATAAGAACACGACATCCAGGGTAACGAGTATGCTATTTCCAGAATTATCTTAGAAAGAAGAGTTGTATCTCTGACAAACGAAGGAAATGTTGGCGGTATTTCTCCGATTTAGCTGTCGACAAACATGTAAATTTTTTTCTGGAGTTGTTCCTGTTCCGAAAAATATGGTGACAACGGGGGTGGGTGAAATTGTAAGTAAAGAGTTGGGGATTTCTTCAATTGTTTTTTCTCCTTTACGAGGTGTTCGAGAGTGGTTGGGAACACATGTTTGAAATTCGAGGTTGAATCAAGTTACATGCTTGTAGAAAGATTTGTTGCTTAGCTGCCTCTGTGCCTCATTCTTGTAGTCTGCGGTATTCATCACGACAATTGCACCACTTTCGTCTGCTGGCTTTATAACTATTTCGGAACGTGTGGCGAGGAATTTTCAAGCAAATACTTCTTTTTGCGAAAGAATTTTTTGGCCGAATGAGCGCCTTTTACATTCCGACCCTTTATGTAGAGATCGCAATATTTATCTCGCTGTTGAGGAAGACTCGAGTGCATAGTCGATGGCAGAGATGGCCTAGCGTCTCTCTTTCTCAGATTTATTATCATAGCACTATGGAAGCCTTAGGCGACGGGCACAATTACCAAGCTAGTCTACCAAGATTTGGGCCAGCATGAACTTTGGGACACAAACGAAGAGAGACACGTGGAACACGGAACACACTGCTTACTAACAACTTTAATAAAAAGGCGCGGAACGCGCGGAAATATATACAGTGGTAAAGGTGGAGAGAAGGCAAAGCGCATGGCGAAAGAAGGCCGCACCAAAAGCAAATGTAACAACAATCCTTAGCCCAGGTGACGAAACAGCCGTTACAGAGAAAGCGAATTCACTGAGCCCCCACAATATTAGGCCGCGTTGCAAAACTGTGCGCACGTGATGGGAACCAAAGCATGATCGAGAATCACTTCTAAGAGTAGTCACAGGATAAGATCTAGGGCACAACAAAGACAGTGAATGAGCAAAAGCCGCGTCATAAAAACAAAACACGAAACAACTGAAAGAATATATGAATGAAAAAAACGGCAAGAAATCACGCCAAAACAAAGCTAGAAGCTTATCATGAAGATGGACATGAGGCTGGGAAATCATGAAAAGCTCCTTCGCCTTCAGGTGAGACGAGAGTTGAATAAAAACCAAAAAATGCCAACACTAACACGGCTAAAACAGGGCTTAAAAATGGAAAGTTGAATTAAAACCAAAATGCCAACAATATCACGACTAAAACAGGGCTAAAAACCTAAAACATGATGTGGGAGATGAAAAAACAAAAAGCACAAACACGGTGCCGAACAGGACGGGCGTATAATTTGGCCGGTTCATGGGACAGGGCAAACATTATGGAGGAACGTTTTTTCTTTGGTTGAAAGTGCAATTGACGGGGTGCTTACGCAGTCCTTCCCTTTCTTGTGGATGGCTACAGCTTCGTTGATCTCCCTGGCCAGCCTATCTTTTTTTCTTCCAAGGATCGAGATGTTGTCGAGGTTGGCCGTGCATGGGTGCTTAGGCTGGCGGCAATGAAGAGCCAGGAAACCTGATGTGGCAGTTGCTCCTAATAAATTTGCGTGTTCTCTAGCTCTTTCATTGACGCACCTGCCTGTCTGTCCAATATAACATTTACCGCATGCGATAGGAAAATTATAAATTACACCTTCGTCGCAATCTGCGTATCTTGTCTGGTGGTTTACTGCGCACCTCATCCTTCGCTCTTCGTTGTTAACTTGGCGGCACATCTTGTATGCTTTGTTGGGTGCATAGCAAACCACCTTGACAGCTTGTTTTGCGGCGATCTTTTTGAGGTTGTGAGTAAAGCCTTGGACGTAGGGTACAACAACGATGTTCTTGCTGGTCCACGTTTCTTCCCCCTTGGTTGCAGATTCCTTGCGAGGCAAGCGGTGAAGCAGCGCCTCGCTTAACGTGATCAGCATTTCTTGGGGGTAACCAGCTGCCCTTAATCTAGTGATCTGCTTCTAAAAGCTGGGGCCCATTTGGTGCGGGCAAGATTTTTCAAGCGCTGACCTCAGTGCCCCTTTCGCAATTGCCCTCTTGACTGTCTTAGAATCAGGTGACTCATGGGGAAGGAAACCTTTGTTGCTGCAAGGTTCATAGCGCCAGCACGCATGTCCTTCTTCGAGCAGAAGCCGAAGATCCAAAAACCTAATTTTGTTCCCCTCGGGGAGTTCATGGGTGAAAGTGAATTCGGGCACGCTTTCTTGAAATAAAGTTAGCATTCGTCCTACAAAGTTGCACTCGGCGGCTTCATGAGCACTTATTGAGCAAGAGATTAGAAAGTCGTCCACGTACCGAAAGATTGTGGTCCCCGGATAGCCGCGTACGATGCTGTCGATTTTCCTATCACAAGATGCAAGGTGCTGTTTCCTTTCAAAATTCAGCCGGCATTTCAACGGACACCTTCCTTGAACTGTTGACGGTGTACCTTGATTCGGCAGTTGTAGCCCACAATCAAAAACACTACGTACAGAAGCGTGGTATCTGCATTGGATCGAAGTGGCACCATACCTTTCCGAACTTTACCTTGCATCTTGTGATAGGAAAATCGACAGCATCGGACGCGGCTATCCGGGGACCACAATCTTTCGGTACGTGGACGAATTTCTAATCTCTTGCTCAATAAGTGCTCATGAAGCCGCCGAGTGCAACTTTGTAGGACGAATGCTAACTTTATTTCAAGAAAGCATGCCCGAATTCACTTTCACCCATGAACTCCCCGAGGGGAACCAAATTAGGTTTTTGGATCTCCGGCTTCTGCTCGAAGAAGGACATGCGTGCTGGCGCTATGAACCTCGCAGCAACAAAGGATTCCTTCCCCATGAGTCAGCTCATTCTAAGACCGTCAAGAGGGCAATTGCGAAAGGGGCACTGAGGTCAGCGCTTGAAAAATCATGCCCGCACCAAATGGGCCCCAGCTTTTCGAAGCAGATCACTAGATTAAGGGCAGCTGGTTACCCCCAAGAAATGCTGATCACGGTAAGCGAGGCGCTGCTTCACCGCTTGCCTCGCAAGGAATCTGCAACCACGGGGGCAGAAACGTGGACCAGCAAGAACATCGTTGTTGTACCCTACGTCCACGGCTTTACGCACAACCTCAAAAAGATCGCCGCAAAACAAGCTGTCAATGTGGTTTGCTCTGCACCCAACAAAGCATACAAGATGTGCCTCCAAGTTAACCACGAAGAGCGAAGGATGAGGTGCGCAGTAAACCACCAGACAACATACGCAGATTGCGACGAAGGTGTAATCTATCATTTCCCTGTCGCATGCGATAAATGTTATATTGGACAGACAGGCAGGTGCGTCAATGAAAGAGCTAGAGAACACGCAGATTCATTAGGAGCAACTGCCACATCAGGTTTCCTGGCTCTTCATTGCCGCCAGCCAAAGCACCCATGCACGGCCAACCTCGACAACATCTCGATCCTTGGAAGAAAAAAAGATAGGCTGGCCAGGGAAATCAACGAAGCTGTAGCCATCCACAAGAAAGCGAAGGACTGCGTAAGCACCCCGTCAATTGCACTTTCAACCAAAAAAAAACATTCCTCCATGATGTTTGCCCTGTTCCTTGAACCGGCCAAATTATACGCCCGTCCTGTTCGGCACCGTGTTTGTGCTTTTTGTTTTTTCATCTCCCACATCATGTTTTAGGTTTTTAGCCCTGTTTTATTCGTGGTATTGTTGGCATTTTGGTTTTAATTCAGCTTTCGGTTTTTAAGCCCTGTTTTAGCCGTGTTAGTGTTGGCATTTTTTGGTTTTTATTCAAATCTCGTCTCACCTGAAGGCGAAGGAGCTTTTCATGATTTCGCAGCCTCATGTCCATCTTCATGTTAAGCTTCTAGCTTTGTTTTGGCGTGATTTCTTGCCGTTTTTTTCATTCATATATTCTTTCATTTGTTTCGTGTTTTGTTTTTATGACGCGGCTTTTGCTCATTCACTGTCTTTGTTGTGGCCTAGATCTTATCATGTGACTACTCTTAGAACTGATTCTCGATCATTCTTTGGTTCCCATCACGTACGCACAGTTCTGCAACACGGCCTAAGATTGTGGGGGGCTCAGTGATTTCGCTTTCCCGGTAACGGCTGTTTCGTCATCTGTTCTGATTGTTGTTACATTTGCTTTTGGTGCGGCCTTCTTCTGCCATGCGCTTTGCCTTCTCTCCATCCTTCTCTCCACCTTTACCACTGTATATATTTCCGCGCGTTCCGCGCCTTTTCATTAAAGTTGTTAGTCAGCAGTGCGTTCCGTGTTCCACGTGTCTCTCTTCGTTTGTGTCCCAAAGTTCATGCCGGCCCAAATCATGGATTCATACCAACTGGCCCAGAAAAATGCCATTTTGTAGTCTACCAAGCTGGAGCTCATTTAAGTTTCCGCTGGCGGCACAAAAGCTGAGGCCTTCCGAAAAGACACCACGCTCTTCGTTGGACAGGTTCCACCCGGAAGATTTTCTATGGAAGCACCCCCGGAAGTTTGCTTACCAAAATAGGCAAGTTCACGGACAACAGATTCTTCGTGTGTGTTTATTATTAATTTTGGACGCTCAGTAGTAATACTAATACCTTCACGACTGAGATTGTTTTGGTTTTTGACAAAGAATAGGCTACTTTTTTCTGCTTCGAAGCATTTAAAAGGGAGCAGCTCGTGGCCCGTCAGATAATTACATTCAATGAATTCTTTTTCCTGCTTCAGTAAGCTATGAAGGCAAGATTCATTATGCTCTAATACAACCTACAAAAGCCGCATAGATGCATCTCTCAAAATACCCTGCCATTTTGCCACGTGGCTGGGTGATAGTTCTGACACAGCTAGTTTCAAATATATCTGAAAACCCTATGGTGCGAAATTGTGCCTTTTATATGATGTTAAAGAACTAACAAGATGGTAGTACATTATTCTTTTATCAACAATTCTGCAACCTTTGAGAAACGTTCTGGAAAATTCAGATTTCGAAGGTTCACCTGGGAGCACGCAATGACTTCAATATGAAGCACCCTGGAGGGCAACGTCCCAGAATGATCAGCTACGCAGTTCGTAGCGGCGCTCCGCTTTTGGCGGCGGAGGACGCGGGAGGTCCGTTGTCGGACATCTGTGCGTGGCCTTGCGCGCCGGTTCGCACGAAGCGTGGTCCAGCCACTGTGCTTGGCTCCGTGCCGAGTCCAGTAGGCTGTTGTTCTGCAAATGGCCTGTCATTGGGGCGACACCCTCAAATCTCGGTTGAAAGCCGTGCGCAGCAAGAATTCAAGCGGTTGGGATCTATTGGAGCCTGTCGTCAATGTAGAACACGCCTCTCGTGCGACAGCAGTATATGCGCAGAAGGTCGTTAAACCTGCACGCTTCCCGGTTGCACCGCTCCACGGAACGCCGGTTACGACCTCCCGTGTGACGATTCGGAGCTTGAGTGAGCACAAAATTTTGCTGACGCTCGGCCGCTTCTCCTTGATCGTGTTGATGAGCTGCCGGTACAGCTCGAATGTGGCCTTTCCTAGCTCCTTTGAAATGTTTTGTGCCGACATGCAGAACCAGTGCTGTCGCCGAACGAGGGACGAAGTCCAGCAGGGCCATAGTGCTTTAAACAGTGGCTCCATGTTCAGAAATAAAGGAGGGAGTCCCCCGTTCCACTCAGGATGGAAGTGATTGCGAAGGTGCTCGCTTTGGGAATCGCCTATTACTACTGTAGTTGTTGAGGTGCTTGGGAACTTCCAGGATATGTTCTCCGCCGTGACTTTAACAGGTGCATGATAACATAAGGGAAATGAAAATCTTCAAGGCCCCTGATTAAAATATAATAAGTTGGGAAGTCACATTGAAACACTTAAATTTATTCACTGTTTCGACCAGGGCATGAGCTTTGTAGAAAATGATCATGCAGTGCATAGACGCGTCTACTGATAGCATTGGATTTGGCGCACAGAGGGCTCAAAAGAAGAAAAAACGAGGTTACAGTGGAACAGAGCAGAGACGCCGACAGAACGATAGGAAATCAGAAAGCCGTGCCGCGTAGTCACTGACTACACACAGACATGAGGTGAAAGAGGCAGGCAGGGCTGGGCGGGCACGCGGCTATTTCGATAAAAGAAGGAAAATAGAAATCAAATAAAGCGTTTCGTTGTTTAATTCTCTTTTTCCTTATATTTTCTTTCCTTCTTTCCGGAAGCGGTTACGTCCAAGGCTTACTTTTTGAGTGAAACGTAACAAACTTAGCCCTAAAATAGAATATTCTCTTGTAACCGCTGCTGAAGAGTGAATTTACTGTCCTAACAACATCAACAGCGTCCAATTTAGACGAGACTTGTAGCGCATCAGTTCTGCGTATTTTGCTCCCTAGTGCTTCCTGCAGTCTAGCGGTCATTCATTTTCTGCTTTTTCATAAATGTGCTGCGTGTCATAGCTATAGTCTGCATGGTGCTGACTAGCACCTGAAGGTTTTACTCAAGTTTCAGATAAACTGTGGCAAGGGCACATTCCGGTGAGTTTTAAGAGCATTAGCTCTTGTCCATCCCGTTTCGAGATTTTGTGGGGTTTGCTACTGCCATGAGAACACAGCGCCATCTGTGGCACCAACTACTAACCACGTTTCGAGATTTCGTGAGGTCTGCAACCACCCTGAGATCACATCGCTATCGGTGGGAGCAACTAGAAAACACCACATCTCGCATTGAGACTGGTAGCGCCATCTACAATAGCATTCTAGAAACTACCACCTGCCGCATGCTAATGATGACGTCGCGTTCCAATGTGGTGGATAGAGGTGGAACAATGCGAATATGACGTCAGGGGACGAAATGGCAGCGTAGTTTCTGTTTCTCGAAACGAAGATGCCGGCCATTAAAATTGGCTTTGCCCTCCTATTCCTTTGCTCCCTAACCCCTTCCCACGAAAATATCCTATAACGAGTAGGAAAACTGTCCCGTTACGGGACCGTTATATATGTATACTCCGACAAGGGGCATTCATCTGGCGACAGTTGTGTGCCGAATTTCGTAGGGAAACAAACCCCTATGGGTTGTGGTACAGAAATAAAACCACAAATAAATAATAGGCAAATTTTGTATACAGGCAAATAAAAAAATTGAAGATTACCGTATGACACCTGGAAGCCGAATTTCAGGCCAAGCTTGACGCCCAAACGAAGCAAATTTCATTTGGAGCATATCTTGAGGGGATGTAACTGTACAACAGGTAGACGGGCATCGTAATTTCACTGAGAGATGGCGATAGGCGTCGATCGCTCCGCTAGGTGGAAAAGTTATGTTACTTTTCCGGACCACCAAGGTTTTCTTCAATAGCCCCGCTGGATGCGGAAAGCCTTTCGTTTTACGCATGACCACTAAAGCTAACGCTCGTTACTTCAACGTGTTCCAGACAGTGACCGCCTTTCTTTAATTGTTGATCTGCTACTTGCGTAACAGGACTCATAGTTCCTGTCATCTCACTGTCATGAACCGGCGCAACGTGGCTGGCGAATTCACCTTCAGGTTTAAAAGTAACCGACAATTGGCGCGCCTCGTCAACACACCTGAATGGGTTTGGCTAAGTAATGTTTTCCTCAAAACATGACTAGGGAAGCAACACTTCAATTGTATTAAATCTTCACAATTTCTAACAGTACAATGAACATGCACTCGAGAGCTCAAATATCCATACAAATGATGCATAAGCATACCCCTGATATGAAAAACGAGAGGACATTCTTGCACACGGCAGGTAAATGAAAATTCAGCCCGCTTTCCCTGACTGAGCCTTCGTGCCTGTGCGTCCCTGGTCAAAAAAAAAAAAACAATTGGAACCTGAGACTCCAACTGGTTCCAACTAGACTCAAAGCGTTCCGATTGAATTTATCAACAGTAATCAGGTGGTACCTGTTAGGCCACGCTTCATCAACGCGAACATTTTTTTTATTCCCTTAGCTTGCGGTTACCGCGGTCCTCCGGTCTACGCTCCCCCCTACCCGCTGCTCCCCCTAGGGAAGGAGAAAGAATCAAGCAATAAGGGCGAGAACTCCCCCTCGGCGAGAGGGTTTTCAAAATGTTTTCTGTATGTGTTTTTTTTCTATATAGCCAAGCCCCGGGCTCGAAGTTGGGGCCAACCTTCAGGGGCTGTGGCTACTACCTCTGTTGGTTATAGAAGCTTAGGGCAGGCCTCAAAATATGCCCGCCCTAACTTCGTTGTTTGAAAAAGCTTTAAAATTACATGTAAAATCATTGAAGGGAGTCTTGTCTAGTTGGGCTAGAGGCTCCGTGCAGTGGCACGTAATTGTACAGACCTAGACTCTAACCTCGGGTCGATGAGTAAAGTCTTGTCGACTTTCTCTGTGTGAGATCTTTTCTTTTAAGTTACAGTTTTACTGTTTGTGTGACTCAACTTGTAACGCAGTTTTCCCTTGTACATCCTGTATATATATTTTTTATTTGTCTTCATCATCTGGCATCAATCATCGTCTGATCCTTCAACACCGTCGAATTCAGGTTTGGAGAGGTCCTGTGCCGCTCCGAAGAAACGCACAGAACCATCTTGTATTTACTGTACTAATTGGAATTCTAATCCCAGTTGGCCAGATAAACAGGTCAAACTAAGCGTTTGCAACTGAAATGGACTTTAAAATTGGTCAGTCCAGCTGGACACAGCAGCTATCCAAGCGAAATTCAGATCCCGAATGGCCAATCCTTAAGGACAGCCCAATTAGTTTTTAGTTGGAATGCTTATTTCATATGTATATCCCTATTGGTTCCAGTTAGAATTATCATTATATTTGGGCATTGTTCAATGGTCATTAATAATTCATTTCCTATCTCATCTTTACGTCTAATAGTGCAAGCCATTTCATTTTAATATTTATCATTCTGCTTCCTTTCATTATCAATTTTCATAGCGCAGCAATATTTTTTTTTCAGCAATTTTTTTTCAACCAAACCTTCTTCAAAGGCGGGACATTCGACCATTTGCGATTGCTGTGGGGTTAAAGAGGCTAAATATTAAAAAAAGTGTGATATCAAACATCATTTTTCTGATATTGATATCTGCTTTTACTGCTTAAGCCTGATCTCAGCAACTTCCATTAGCAACAACAATGAATCATTTTCGATGCAAAGTGTACTCGTAGGTGATGCAAGGCACATCAGTTGGACGATTTGATTTATAATAGTGATGAGTTGGGCTTGTTGGTACACGAACATGTTGGTAACAACGCAAAGACGCGGTTTTGTGTGTTTGTTTGTCCTCCCGTCTTCGTGCTGTTACCGCCAAGATTTTATTTACCGCTTATATCAGCATAATGCTAATCAAATATAAAAAATTCAATAAAGCAAAATACAGTAAGTACTCTAGAAGTATTAAACATTTCTTTATTTTCAATTTTCAAAAATCATTAGGGTGACCAAAGCATCAATTTTTTTAATCATGCTTGGCTCCATAAGACAGAACCACATTTACAAAAACATGATAGGCTTACTAGCACATAATAGAAAAACTCGTAAGTTGTGTGCATATAAATGATGCAGCTGAGTTCCACATCTTCCTAGAATTTCACAAGGTAGAAAAACGGCAAAGCAAAAAACTTATGACAAACCACAAAAAGGTATGGAACAAAAACACTATCAAGACTTTGAGAGATGCAAAACGTACATACAGCACCAACATAACAAACAGACAGCACCTAAAACAGGCCTGCATTGAAAACAAGAAAATTACAGTGAGATTTATCAACATTGTGTGCATCGTTTTTATGAAGGCATGAGGAGAAATTAAATGGGAGTTGGGAAGTGACAGCCCCTTCTTTTTGTCAAAGTTCCAAGACTCACGAAGAAGTACTACCCCTGTCCTCTTTTTACCACATACGCTGTAAGATTTGCTAGAGGCACGCAGAACAAAAGAAAAAAGCTGCGAATGCCTTGCAAGAAAATGCCTATCAGCCAGTGCCGTCATGAGGGCCTCTACAGTTGGATACAACTTAGAAAAACAGCAGCTGGTAACACTGGTCACGGTTCGCGGTAAAATGTGTTACTCCGCTACCAAGTCACAAAATAAACGAAATCAACTTTTTAATGTTCGACTGTATTAAACAAGCCAGGTATCAAAAGTGTAGAGCTTACCACTTTTTCTCTTGATTAACTTATTGTTGAGGTGACAAGAGAAGTTTTAAGAACGGACTACATTTTTGTCGTGGAGGAATTCTGTGCGCCGGTCCTAAATGTGGGTGGAGCTTCACTGCAGACTTATTTTGCATCCGACTGTAGCGTGAAATTTCATTCGGCTGGCAGGCGTCTCCATGTAAAGGAATGAACTGTAAAAAAAATATAAAAGCTCGGAGAACAGCTTTTGGATTATAATAAACTGCAATCTCCAACCAAAAATTTTTACTTTAACCCGACGTTTCGAAGCCCACTCGGCTCCTTCATCAGGGGTGACTGAGGGCAGTAGCTAGCGTCTTTTAAGCATGGAGGGGGGTGGGGGGGGGGGTGAAAAGAACGACAGCTGTGTCGCGAAAGGCGCGGGGGAGGGGGAGGGGGTTTGGGCTGTTAGTCACGCTGGCGCACTGCCCCCCGTTTCACCCCCCCCCTCCCCTCCATACTTAAAAGGCGCTAGCTACTGCCCTCAGTCACCCCTGATGAAGGAGCCGACTGGGCTTCGAAACGTTGGGTTTAAGTTAAAATTTTTGTTTCGAGATTGCAGTTTATTATGTCTTCAAACACAACCACACAGGCGAATCGGTCAAAATGTTTAGTTTTCAATAGCTTTTAGCGTGTCAATCATTTTCAGTTAAAAAATAAGACACTTCGCAATTATGGCTAACGTATTAAGTGTGCAGTGCCCTAAACAATACAGAATGAATTGTGATGTGCCGCTAAATCGATCACGTTTCTACGTCAGTTCAACTCTAGCACAGTGAATCTGCATTTGTTCTCACATTGGGCAATGCAGAAACCTTTGACTTTCGTTGTTTTCCTCATATCCTACCTTTTCTTTGCCCATTTTAATACCTATAATATTGTAGTTGTTTTAAAGTACACTGTTTCATTATACAGACAAAACGAGATCCTACAAGGCAGCACGCAGCCTAAAGCATTTACTTCTTGAGCGTCTCATTTCGGGTCATTTTTTACTCCATTGGGCACATATAAGGTGATAAAATGCAGATAATGCCCAAGTTCTGTACAACGCTCCAAAAAATAAAATTTCTAAGTGAAAAAATTATTTCAAAATCTAGAAGCCTCCACTATGACCTCTATCATCGCTTATTTCAGGAGGCTAAATGCCAGCAAATAACCATGGCGCGGTGACTCAGTGATTAAGGCGCTCGAATGCTGAGCCCGAATGCGCGGCTTGAATCTCGGCCGCGGCGGCCGCGTTTCAAAGGAAGCGAAACGCCAGGCGGCAATGTGCTGTGTGATGTCAGTGCACGTTAAACAACTCCAGGTTTCATTTCATTTCATTTATTTACCCTCAGGGCCGTTAGGCGTTACAGGGGGGAGTGAGAATAACATATAAGTACAAAAAGCAAAAACAGCAGCTAAAAAATTTTAATATAGTTACAGCACACACTGATTTAGGATTAGTAACAGCACTAGCAAAAGGCAGCATTACACAAAACAAACCACAAAAGAAAACAGCAGCAAATAAAATAAAACATAGATATAGACAGAGACTTATATAAAATTAGTAACAGCGTTTCGAAAGGCAACAGTATCGGTAATTTCAACAATATCGTGGGGAAGGTGATTCCAGCTGACACAAGTTCTGGGTATGAATGAATCGTGAAAACATCTCGTGCGACAAGGAGGGATCCAAACTTTGTGGCGGTGATTCATGCGTGCTGAAATATATGATTGTCTTTTTAACAACCTCTCTTTAAGATAAGGATTATGATAAATTTTGTGAAAAGTACGTAATGAAGCTATTGACCTGCGATGGGAAAGAAGCTGTAGGGAAAGGTTAGCTTTCATGGCAGTTACTATACTAGTACGATGATAGTTGGAAAGTATGAAACAACAACCGCGGTTTTGAACTGATTCTAAGTCAGAAATGAGAGATTCGACCCCAGGGTTCCACACCGATGAAGCGTATTCCAATTTAGAGCGGACCAAAGTTTTGTAAAGTAGTAGTTTTAATGAACTCGGTGCACATGAAAAATTTCTGCGAATGTATCCAAGGATGCGGTTAGCGTTATTTATAATGTAGTCAACATGAGGTTTCCAAGACAGATTAGAAGAGACATGAACACCCAGATATTTATAAGACGACACAGTTTCAAGAGTCATGCCATTAATGCAGTAGGTAGAGTGTGTAGTAGACAGACGAGAAATGGGCAAATGCTTGCATTTAGTAATGTTTAGCTTCATATTCCACAGGTTACACCAATCCAGTACCTTGTTAATATCTGACTGAAGAACAGATGCATCATTATCGTCATTAATTTCGCGGTAAATAACAGAGTCATCGGCAAAAAGACAAACAGAAGACGATATAGTAGTGGGTAAGTCGTTTATGTAAATGAGAAAGAGGAGGGGCCCAAGAACGGACCCCTGAGGCACACCAGAGCCAACAGGCGAGGAATCTGAATTGACGTTATTTGCTGTTACGAACTGACTTCGGTTTGAAAGAAAGCAATACAACCATGCAAGTAATGTGGAATCGATGTTAAGGCTGTTTAGTTTAAGAAAAAAAAGTTCATATGAAACCTTGTCAAATGCTTTAGAAAAATCCATAAATATAGAATCAGCACGGGACCCGCGATCTAGAATGCAATGAAAGTCATTTGTGAAGCATATGAGTTGCGTTTTGCATGAAAATGATTTACGGAAGCCGTGTTGGGCATTACTGAAAAAGCAATTGGATTCTAAAAAGGTAGCAAGATGAGAGTAGATGACATGTTCCATGATTTTACATGGAATGCTTGTGAGCGACACAGGGCGAAAGTTATCAGGGCAATGTTTATCGCCAGACTTGTGCAGCGGAATCACCCTCCCAACCTTCCAGTCATTGGAAATACAGCCTGTTTCCAGAGACTGGTCAAACAGTTTGGTAAGGATCATTGAACTGTACTACATCTTTGTATTAACCAGAAATTTCGAATTAATGTTATCGACGCCACAGGAGGAAGAAATCTTAAGGTTCTCAATTATTCTCAGCATGCCAGTTGTGTCAAAAAGAATTGGATCCATGGGAAAAGCATCCAAGACCGGACACTCCTGATTGGTAAGGCAAACATTGCCAGAAAAAGCAGCAACAAAAACACTATTAAGAACACTAGCGCATTCATTAGGTGAATATGCAACGCCGTCAGAAGATGTAAGTAGTATTGACGAACTATCTTTCTGGTTCACAGTGTTCCAAAACTGTCTAGGGTTATTAATCAGCAGAGCAGGCAAAGTACTGTTAAAGAAGGAGTCCTTAGCATTTTTCAGAGCTAATTTGTACTCAGCGGCCGCAGAAAGGTAACCGTCCCATCGTTGTTGCGAATTCGATGATTTGGCCGAGCGAAACAAACGTTTTTTCTTATTGGATAGCCTTTTTAAAATGTTATTGAACCACGGTGATTGGCTATTACACCGCAAAAGTCTTAGTGGCACAAATGTATTAGTGAGACGTTCAACAGTGTCCCTAAACAATTCCCAATTAGTGTGGACAGAACGCTGTGAAAATTCTGGTAAATAACTGTTTAAGAAAAGAGCTAATTCACGATTAATGGCATCATAGTCCGCCCGTTTGTAATCTCTAATAGACTTGAAAATGCTCCGGCGATTAGGAATTTTAATTTTTACATCGAAATGAAGCAAGGAGTGATCACTAAGACTAGGTAAGTACGGGATTGAAGGGATAAGATCCGGCGCGTTGGTTAACACAAGGTCTAATACACTGGAACATGATGGCGTGACTCGAGTTGGCTTAGTAACTAGCTGCGAAAGGTTGAAATCCAAACAGGTTCGCAAAAAGTTATTGCATTCGGTAGAAAAGGGGCGAGGATACGGCGATGTATTAGCCCACACGATGCTGGGATAATTGAAGTCACCAGCAAGAAGGATTGCCGCACCCGGATAACGTACTGAGATCATGTTAAGAGCATCATGCAAATCTTCAACGAAAGTTGCACACGAAGACGGGGAACGGTAGCATATGCCCAGAATCAGTTTCCTGAAATGAACATGAAGTTCAACCCAAACCAACTCTAAGGTGTTAGAAAGACTAATGGGCGAAGACACAATATTATCGGCGATGGCTATTAAAACACCTCCTCCACTTCTGTGAGCTCTATCAGAATGATAAACATTGTAGCGCTTCTTGCAATCGAACAGTTCCTTGCTCTCTATCTTTGCAGACAGCCACGTTTCGGTCAGCAATACAACATCGGCATCACATGAGTCGATGACAGAGCTTAGATCTTCCCGCTTTGGTTTTATGCTTCTGATGTTTGTGAAAAGAATTGAAAGCGCTGTCTTATCTCCAGTCGCCCGTCCACTGCCCCTCCCGTATCTCTATGGCGAAGCGTGTGGCGAGCCAGAAGCAGAAGCAGTGCGATAAGGGGCCACTAAAAATCCCGGTGGGCCAGCTAGCCCGAAAATGCTATCGCGAATAGGGTCAAAGGCGTAGCATTTGTTGTTACAATACAGTTTGTTATACCTCAGCTTATACTTAAAGTCAGCATCCTTCGCGAACTGCACAAGCTTCTTTCGAGCGACACGTGTCTGCAAAGAATAATCTTCACTTACAGTGACCTTTTTATTTATAAGTTTGGTAGACTCCACTAGGATTTGTCGTTTTGTTTTGAAAGACCGGAACTTCACAACAATCGGACGACACTTTTTATCCGAGAACACACCAATCCTGTGTGTTCGTTCAAACATGTCATTCATAAGAACAGGATCAAAGCAGCCTGAAACAAGGTTCAATAATTTTTCTTCCGTTTCATCCCACGTTTCGGACAAACTGTCGGGTACGCCGAAGAACAGAAGATTATCCCTGCGCTGCCGGTCTTCCAGCTCAGCCTGTCCAAGAAGTAACTTATTTTCATTGACAAACTGATCGGTTAGCTCACGCAAAATCCGCAATTCCCCATGCGCCGCATCGCTGGCGGATGATTTAGATTCGACTGCCGACAACCTCGCGTCAATATCGGCAATGTGTCTAATCATAGATTCCTGATTCAGTTTCATTTCACTTATAGAGGCTATTAAGTGTGACTGCTCTAACTCCATTTTAGCGGTCCTTGAATTAACGCCTTTTAACAGAGTCAACATGTCGTTAAGCTGTTTCTGCAGAGAAATATCAACAGCGCTGTCTTTGGACCGCGTAGCAGCGCCAGAGCCCGCCCCGGGGCCAGGATTAAGCTCAACATCCCCCGACACCAAAAGTAGTTGACGAGAAACATCGAAGCACTGGGCGAGCAAAATCAGCAGCACTCCCGGGCGTGGGAACAGGAGCAGGCACATATTGCTCGATTTCTTAGCAAACATATATTCCTTATTACCAACCTGCATGAAGAAACGCATTCCGTGAAGCAGCCGCATGACGACGCTGTCCCCACGCCCACTGAAAGGCGCAGGCCACTGCAGCCTGTTTTTATCCAGATGGAAAGGTGATGTCGTGGACGATGCGCAGGACTTGTACGATGGAGCCATAGTGTAGCAGGGTTGCCAGAGTTCTCCAATTTCCACGCTGCCAACTTGAACGTCGACAGTCACAGGCGTAGCCGGAATGGCATCAGCCGGTGCCATAGGTCCCGCGCTGAGATGAAGCATTGCCGTTATCTGCATGAAGAAACGCATTCCGTGAAGCAGCCGCATGACGACGCTGTCCCCACGCCCACTTTCACTATGGCTTCCCTCATTTCCTGAGTTGGTCCATAAAGACACAAATGTTGCTCACTGAAGAACGACAAGGTAAGTTGTTGGGGGATTTGGTTTCGATATTCCATGAATACAGCGCAACGAACGGGACGTAGAAGGACACAGGCAGGGACACAACACAGCGCTGGCTCTCAACTTAATTCTTTATTAGCAGCCAGCCGCAATAAGTACCCAACTCGCGGCCAGAAATGTAAAGTAATGCACACAGGTCGTGCAGCGGAAACACAAATCTAAAAAAAAATCGAAAAAAGCACATGCGTGTCAACATTCGCAGTCTTAGTAGCTTTTTCTTTTTCTGACAGCGATACAGAGGGTGCGATTATACATTCTTCTGGAAGCCTTGCTATCATGTGCGCATCTATAATTTTCCTTGTCAGCGAGTTGCAGTGCCTGCCTATCGAAACGCACTCGTTGAAGTACAATGGCTCACAGGCATCAGTGTCATCTTCGTCATCATCATCATCACATTTACAGTTTCTTCAGTATCTCGCTAAGTGGCCTACAATGGGGTCAAGTCTGACATTATAATCATGCTCTTTTAATTTTTCGTTGAAACATCATCCGGTTTGGCCGATGTATTGCTTCCCACATGAATGCGGCAGAGAGTAAATGACTCCCTCCTAGAAGGGGAAAAATTGTTTTGCATGCCTTTTCAAGCAGCCGCATGGTTCATTGTTGGCCGAATTATCTTCACCAGGCTGAACTATCGGATAGAAATTTCAGTTGTGAGTCGGCGCTGTGTATATCTCTGTCTGTGTCCTTCCTCTACGTTGCTTTTGTTGCGCTGTAATCATAAAATATAATTTATGAAAATGGCAGAAGTTTTAGGTCCCTGGTGATCGAAAGAACTTTGAGCACTTGGTTCAACTTAACAGTGCTATACTTTGCGACACTGCATTTTATTGGGCACACAAGAACAAACGTGGGACCCCAGCTAATGATGCTTACAATAACAGCTAAAGCGTCATTTAGGAGCTACACCACGAAAACCCCTCGGGCTTGAAACTTTTGACAAAGGCTGTATACATTTCAAGGAATTCCTTCCTTACACAAGCATCTGGAAATCTATACAGTTCGCGACACCCAACCACCACTACAAATGACCACCAAATATACTGCATTTCAAAAATTTGCTTACCTTCTCCAATTGCACTGAAGTACCACTAAAAGCACATCAATGCATATGACAAGAAAACATATGCAAAGGAAATAGTCAAACATAGCTATACCCTGCAATGAAGTGACACCGTATTCCTGTTCTTGTGTCTTTAGCACTTAACGTTGGCACAAGTTGTTGGCGAGCCATATCTTGATGTCAGTTTTCTACATAGTAACTGACAGCAAAAATCCACCTAAACATTCCACACCACACTACTACATACATTGACAGGCCATCTCGGTCTTGCTGGTTCCTTGCCGCACACCAAGGCCTTCTCAAAGGAAACCTCCAACGCTTCTTCAGAAATCATGGGCACATAACAATGATGCACCGGGTTTAACAAAAATGTGACGAGCAACAGAATTTTCATATAAGAAAAAAAGGCGTGCAGTATTCGGATATAAATTTAAAGGAATACTTCGTAATTTTGCACCGCAATGAAAGGCAGTGTTCCTAAGTCGACTGAAACCACATCGTTTTTTTGCATGAAGCCAGCGGAAAGCGCTTTTTTCTCTCATTTTTTCCTTGAACTGGTGCACATGGCGGCGGTGCCCGAACTGCTGCTCCTTAGAAGCTGTAACGTCACCCGTCTTCTTGCCTCTGTGCGCGGCCGGCCCAACTGTTTCCGCGTCATGGCGTGCGCGTGCTGCAGTTGTGTGGACGCTAGGCTCGATGTAGGGGATTCACTGCGAGCGCCGCCGCTTTTTCTCCGGAGTCCTTTGAGCTCGAATTTGATCCGCGCGGCTGTCAGACCAGCGGGGGGGGGGTACCAAAGTATTATTCCGCTAGAGGTTGAAACAGTGGTGAGGCGGGGGTAGGGACACCATATGTCATGCCTTCCCAAAGGATGCTTAGCTCTGAAGAATGGATCCGTGTGCCGCAGCTAGCCTTTGCGACAAAGCTTCTAGGTCCGAATTCTTATAGTGCCAATTTATTCGACAGTGACTGCGACATAAATGTTTTTCTGCTGCAGATCCTCAACCTGAAACTACAGTGCCTCAAATATGACGCGTTGCCGTACAGTAAGCCCCGTGTTCTTGTAAAGGAGACATTTTTCAAGACCTAGAGCCAGGCAGGAGAAAACGGTTGTTCTTGTTTATGTCCTCTATATAGCTGTAATGGTAGTCAATTAGCGATAGCACAAGCGGTACATCATCGTCTTCTGGATCAGCAGTGCGCAACCTCGCAATATTACATGGGGATATTCCCTAGGAAGTGCGAAACCAAAAGCATGTCTACCGCCCTTTAGCGAAAAGGGGACCAAACTACTTGACAATCACACGTAACTTATAAAGAACGCTGTTTTCTGAAAAAAAATGTGCACTCTGTAACGCACGTTAGCGCGCATAATTACAGAGAATATGAAGGCTAAATTCATCGCAGCATTTGTTACAGGTGTATTTTCGTTGCCAAGAGAACGTACGTAAATATTTTACTGGTTCCAGTTTTTTGCGGACTCAAACAACTTCCGATTGAAAATCATCTCGTGTTTGACGCGGAGCAGAAATACACTTTACAGACACTGTCATCTCCCTTATTCCGAATTTGCAGTGCATTTAGTAAATAAACCGCCAGCACGCCTTACAGGCACATGTATGCTTGAACGGGTAGAAACACAAATATATTTCGTAATACTCTTTTCACGCGAACATGATCCAATGTAGAAAAATAAGTGCCGAGAGGTTCTTCGCTTATGCCGGAGACTTTCGGAAAGTGACAAGGTTGACAATTTAATAACAGGCCAGTTACACGAGAATCACGCACCTCTCTGTGGGAGTTGCACCCTCAAGTCTGGCAGGGAAGTACAATGCCTCGGTAGCGAAAATTGCGTGCTACATTCTTTTTCTCTCTGCCGATGCAATTAAGTCGGCTGCTTTTTTATGTTGAGCATTCACTCCGCTATTCGCGCTGCTCATGTGATGTATAAGTGCTATTTAACATGTCCTCCACCCTCGCCGCCCAATCCAAACGACGTGGCTGCTCTTTTTGTGTGGCTGGAGTAATGAATGAAGGTTCATTGACCTTCGGCAAAGGAACGTTTTTTAATACCTAATGCTGGAAACTTTTTGGGTCATATCAAATTGGATTATAATATTCATAGCTTCCACAGCGGGGCGCGTGCATGGGTGATATGTTGTCCTCCCGGATCACTTGACTCGCCGTTGCTCAATGAGTCGTCGGGGTTGTAACCAAGCTCATTTCAATATCACCGATGCAAGCAGGGTGCGGTGGGAGCAAACTGCTTCGAGACGTGTGACGTCAGGCACGCCTCCCGCCCGGGCTGGCGGCAACTGGCGCGCGTGCAGAAAACCTAAATATTAACACCATGCGCACAAAAATACAAGAATTAAAAGACTGCAACTTTAGATAGCCGCAACTTCTGAATCCAATTTCGGCGATTTGGCAGAAAGTGGCAATTTAAGGCAGTATCTCTTTGAAGGGAACTAGATATGCTGGTGGTAAACTTTGGTACAGCAATGGCACCAGTGCTCTGAATAAAAATAAACACCTCATCAAATGGGATTAAAACTTGCTGCTATGCAGAAGCCAAAAACCTTCCCCCTGATTTAAAATGTGTTCTATAAAACTGCGCTTCAAAGTTATACTAGGAAGCAAGCTACTATCGAGAACAGAACTGCTCAGGACGCGGCTCCAATGGCCGGAGCAGGGATGGATGGATGGATGGATGGATGGATGGATGGATGGATGGATGGATGGATGGATGGATGGATGGATGGATGGATGGATGGATGGATGGATGGATGGATGGATGGATGGATGGATGGATGGATGGATGGATGGATGGATGGATGGATGGATGGATGGATGGATGGATGGATGGATGGATGGATGGATGGATGGATGGATGGATGGATGGATGGATGGATGGATGGATGGATGGATGGATGGATGGATGGATGGATGGATGGATGGATGGATGGATGGATGGATGGATGGATGGATGGATGGATGGATGGATGGATGGATGGATGGATGGATGGATGGATGGATGGATGGATGGATGGATGGATGGATGGATGGATGGATGGATGGATGGATGGATGGATGGATGGATGGATGGATGGATGGATGGATGGATGGATGGATGGATGGATGGATGGATGGATGGATGGATGGATGGATGGATGGATGGATGGATGGATGGATGGATGGATGGATGGATGGATGGATGGATGGATGGATGGATGGATGGATGGATGGATGGATGGATGGATGGATGGATGGATGGATGGATGGATGGATGGATGGATGGATGGATGGATGGATGGATGGATGGATGGATGGATGGATGGATGGATGGATACGGCTGAACCCTTTATATCGGGCGGTGGCTCAAGCCACCTAGCCATGTCTTGTGAAATTTTACTCCTGTCTTGCTTTTAGCCACCAATCAGATGACCTTCGCTTGGTTACTTCTAACCTCTAAAAATCCACTTTCCCTTCACTATCCCTAAACCCCAATGCCTTGGGTAAGTCAGCCCCGCTGCCTTCCACTGTAGTGTGAAGCCCTTTACAGAAAAGTATCAAGTGTTCAGCCGTTTCCTCCTCCTCTCCGCACGCAATGCACAAAGTGTCTATCTCCTGGTACCTGACTCTATACGTCTTAGTCCGCAAAACTCCAGTCCTGGCCTCAAACAACAAACTTCCCCTACAATTATCATAGATATTTTCTTTGACAATTTCCTGTTTAAAGGTCCGGTATGTTTCTAGTGCCGATTTCGTCAGCATCCCTGTTTTCCACAAAGCTCTCTCTGTTCCTTTAACCTTTTTCTTAACCGATAATTGCTGATTTGCCCCCTTACTGCTGTCCAGGTATTTGCTTGTCAATTTTCTAGTTCGCTTTCTCCATTTCGTGTCAACATTCTTTATATACAGGTATCTGAAAACTTTCCTAGCCCACCGCCTTTCCTCCATCCTTCTCAATCGTTCCTCAAATGCTATCTTACTGCTAGCCTCTCTGCTCTCGAAAGACGCCCATCCCATATCACCCTGTACCCCCTGATTTGGTGTATTGCCATGTGCTCCCAAAGCTAACCTCCCTACTCCCCGTTGCCTAATTTCCAGCCTTGCTTGAACATCTGGCCTCATACACAGGACCGCATTCCCGAAGGTCAGGCTAGGGACCATCACCCTTTTCCAGATCCCTCTTACCACCTCATACCTATTGTAATTCCACAGTGCCCTATTTTCATGACAGCTGCATTCCTACTAGCTTTATTCATTACATATTTTGCATGCTCTGTCAGATACTCAACACTGTTATTTATCCACACCCCAAGATACTTGTACTCATTCACTACATTTAGCACGAACTCCTGTATTCTATGCTCGCCGCCCTCTTCATTAAATGTCATGACTGCAGATTTTTCCTTACTATACTTGAAGCCTAATCTATCTCCCTCTGTACTGCATATGTCTAACAACTTCTGCAGGTCTTCCTTGTTGTCAGCCATTATCACTATATCGTCCGCATATATTAGTCCCGGTAATGTCTGTTTAATCAATTCCCCTTGCGTTAAAAAAGATAGGTTGAAACCTAGTCCGCTCCCCTCTAGCTTGGCCTCCAAACCTTGCAGGTACAACATGAACAACAAAGGGGACAGAGGACATCCTTGTCTAAGCCCCCGCTGTATCTCTACAGGCCCTGATACATTTTTTTCCCATTCCAGGGAAAACTGTATCGCAGCGCTACCTAGTGATGATTCACCTGGTTCCATATCAAAAATAAGCGCATGCGCGCCCTAGCTTGCCTACAAGCTTGTACTGGCTGCGCCTTGACGCGAGTTCCTTTTCGCCCACGAACCTTCCGCGAGATGCCGCCATGAAGGCATCGGTTGAAAGTGTCTGCTGCGGTGATGACAAGGCAGTTGTCCTGGCTTTCGCCGAGCGGGAGGGGTATCATCTTAATCAAGCGTGCATTGAATGACAACGCTTCTTGTTTTTTTCTGACTGCGTCTCTTTTTGTGGTCTTTATCCTGTCTTTCACCTTTCCTCTAACGCCCACCGATTCTGCTACCCGGGCCCAAAAGAGTGAAATGAATGAGCATGTGACGACTACACACAACCGCTATCAATGATGCTGTCAATAACACCGCACGTGCCTCGCGTTTAAAAATGAACTGCAAGCAAGTCACGCTATTGGCCCATGCCCGCATAGCGGCATCTTGCGGAAGGTCCCATGGCAAAAAGCAACTCGTGCGAACGAGCCAGAAAGTACAGGCTTGCACCCAAGCTAGGGAGCAAGCTTCATCTCGAACCAGGCGAAACATCGCTAGATTGCGCAGAGATGCAGTCTGACTTGCTCCGGCCGTCGGAGCCACGCCTGGGAACTTGTGTCCGAGATAGTACATATGCAGTCACCCCATTGATCTGTCTTCCAGCAGCAAGGGTGAGGCTGACGCCTGCATCTTTTCTATATCGCACTTCTTCCACATTGCATATGAATACCCCGGAGACCTGTCACTATGCTCAATTATTTACAGTCAGCAATGTCAACCACTCACATTCATTCCTTGTGATGTACGTGCTCCTGAACAACATTTTACACTGATTCAATATATGCGCTGGTAGCAATAAGGTCTTTCTCGTTGTCCGACATCTATGCTCCAGTATCCTCTCACAGCTTCACGATGCTCCACCGGCAGGTCGTGCTAGCGTATCGCTAATATTTGACAGAGTGCGCCAGAGCTGCTTCTCGCCTGGTGTCTACTTCTCTGTCTGGAGCTTTGTGGCCAACTTCGACCTGTGTCAGTATAGCAAAAACCCCGATACTGCTTTCCAGATACCTACAGTTGACTGCCATCCCGGAAAGCCCATTTTCACGTGATGATCTCAGTTCTGCTTAGTCATCTTTCAGTGTTTTAGTAGGCTAGCGGTTTGGAACCCGCTTTTCATGTAAGAGGCGCAGGGTTCAGTCTCCAGGGCCCCGCGCCCCACCAGTGACAGAATGGGCCCGAGCTTTCCCCTGGCTTGGTGATCGCCTTTTCGAGGGTGACATGCTTGGCGAATGAGTCTTGGACCCCCCTTGTGCATAAAGAGTTGGCTAGTTAGCACTGGTAAGCAGGAAATATTGTGCGAAACAAAAGTATTTCACATGCGGACACCACCGCACGTGACTGGAAGCGCGACAGGATTCCACTGACCCAGGTTGACAATCATGCGCATCTTCAACTTCATCATCGTCAATGCCAATTTAGCAAAGTACGCTGGCGGCGTACGCTCGTGTGCCATCATTCTGCAGCAATGTTGCTAATGCCAACCTGGATTGTTGTAGTGCTGCATTTCTGCCACAACGCTGTCCACAACGACACAGGCAGTACACATTTCTCTGTCATTGCCGTTACATAGGTCAAAGCGCAAATAATAGTTTCGTAGCAGTATTAGTGGACGAAGAAGATGGTGTGCAATGCATACTGCGTGATGTGTTGCAGTTTAACACGACGCGTATTTGGCTGTGGTGATAGCCTATACTCCGTTTCATACATCAGGTGCAATGCTGTGAAAGGTACGGAAACAGTCCGCACGGGAAAATAAAGAGAGGCGTTTTAGTCAGCGCTTGTCTGTGGACGAGTGGTCTAAGGCACGATAATGTGATAGCGTGTTGCCCGCAATAACAGTGCATTTCAAGATAATGACAAATGTGTCAAGTGGTAAGTCTATAGGGAAAGCATTTACTATGTTTCGCTCACCACATAAAACGCACTACTTTTGGTCGCGGCTACAGGCAGAGCAAAGATCGCTAGCTTTGACAGCGTTGCACATGATGTCTGAAAGGGAGTATAGTGTTCTCACGCAGCGGCCTGCGAAGCTGGTGTGTTCGCTACTTCAAGTCGTGGATAATGATTTCATTTCTTTTTTAGCTTTACACTGCATTGCTGTTGGTAGGCAATGGCACAAGGTCCAAAGATGAGAAGATTCTTGGTCAGTATTGATGATCGTATGAGTGCTTCCGCACTAAAAATTAGCTTGTGCCGCGGCACTCATAGGCCAGGGTTGCCCTTGCGCCATAACCATTCAGCATTATCATCACTTTGTGTTCGCCTCGGGGAAACAAATGGATTGCAAAGAGTTTCAGCCACTGAAGAACGATGGAGCGAGCCGAGTCGACTAAGGACATTTATTTCGTCTCGAAAAGTGCCTCCATCTGTAAACAGTTACGTGCATTATCATTACGGATATCTCACTCACTCATTCGGTTGTCCAGGATGTTCTGCAACCTGTTGTTGCGTTGCGCTCCTCCTGCCAGAGTTTTTCAACTCACTCTAGCTCCTTCTTAAGGGCTTTATTCCTTTGTTCTGAATCTTGCCGCAGCCTCTTAGGCATACCTTTACAGGCATCATCACTGTCCGTGTCAGCCTCAGAATACTGTGCTTGGTTTTTTTTTTCATATGCTTGGCCATCGCTGCCTTTTTTTGCAGCTGTCAACTTCGTTTTTTTTTCTTTTAGGCCAACCTAATCAGTATCAAAAAGAAGATGAAGAAAAATTATGCGCAGTATCTAAATACCATATCAACAGCATGCTGCACATTTAATATTAGGAATGAATTCCTCACCTTGCAGTGTTGTGTGCCCTTGAGAGCTGTTGTCATCAAAAACATCATTTGGGACAGCCTTATGGCGCTTAGCCATCCTTATTACAAGGTGAGCTTTGGTCACTGTGAAACAGCAAAGTGTAGTTATTTCTTTTTGATTCCACGGTGAAGGAACAAGAGTGCACTGAAAGAAATACTACAAACAAGCAAGCAAGGAAGACTTGACGATGGAAGGAAAAAAATAGACTCCCACCTTCCTTTCCACTTTCTCATGTGGAAAAGTATTCTTAAGTCCATTTCACAAGCGGGCGAAAAAACTTCAGATTTCTGCCACTGCGGCGTAAAACCTGTTTCAAATGGTTGCAGCGGTTCGAGCAGCCACATCAACGAAGTTCCAGCAAGTTGAAAATTTTTCACCACACCGCTCAATCTCTTGTAGTGAATTGGCTTTATGCAACCCCCAGTTCAGGCGGTCCCGGCCAATGAGGTTATGGCCAGAGGTACTACTGTATTGCTCAGTTCCGTGGAATTTCCCCTCTTCTCGACAAAAAAAAATGTTCCTTTTTTCCCACAAAATATTTCTTCCAAAATAACAATGTTTGAGTAAGTAGCAGCAAAGAATACACTAAAAATAAATGCAAAGGCTATAAAAAACATAGTGCCTCTCTGAGTCCACATACCTAACTCTAAAACTAAACCAGAATCTGAGGAACTATCAATATTTGCAGTGAAAATCATACCTTACTGTTGCACTTATCTTCGCGACAAAGTGTATTGAGGAGAGTGTTTTTACTGTAATTATTAATACTACAGATGGAACGAACGTGACGATGACATTGGATTTGGACATTTCTTGCGATACAAAACTGTTTTTAAACTTTACAAAATATAATCGTTTTCAACCTTATGAAAGACACAGAAAAGACACATGGTTGAGAAAGTTCTTAAAATTACATTTCTGGGACTTTCCACGGGCTCTCCCAAGGAACCTGTGACTCCTGCGAGAGAGTAAATTTTATTGAACCTATAGCCCCGTCTCTGGGATGTTTACGGTTTGCGACATGTGCACAACAGCCACAACAGTATTGACATGTGTCCACATCGGATTTCTCTTCTAAACTTCCACACCAGTAAAGATAGTGAAGGTTTGTTAAATACGGCGCTCAAATGTATGCATAATTTAAATGTACTTTTTCCCATTGGTTCGGTCAAGGTACACTGGCATGTCTACGAAGTCCCTGCTTTGTGAGGTTAGAAACTGCATTTCATTGAGGAACATAAAAATTAATGCAATCTCTCACCTAATAAAATACAAAGGCGTATACTGGGTGTTTCACCTAAGGTGTTCTAAATGTTTAGGAATAGCCTTTTTTCAGTTAAAACAGTCATTTTATTACAGCAATATTGTCAGCAGTGTACGGCGTCAGAATACAGCTAAGACTAGTCGACTAGTAGGCTCGTTACCTAATATGAAATAGTTACCTTTTAACTCTTACTGTTACACTTCCTATTCTGAAAGCGCTTGTATTTTGGCGGAATGTTGCCAAAATTTGTTTAACCACAGCGCTTGGGCTAACTGCATGTTCGAATGTCTCAACTGATATTTATATTACATACAGTGGGCTATACACCTGTCAATAAATACGAAGCATAACAGTAGCAGTAAAAAGTTTACCTTCTCAAGCACTCCACTATTTAGCACGTCTAAGCTGTATTCTGATTAAATACCGCGCTGACAATAATGGCGTGATCAAAATATTCGCTCTGCTGATTCAGAAAGCCTATTTTGAAAAAATTTAGGACATCATAGGTGAAACATTAGTCATTTAGATTCCACAGATATTCCAGGTACTATACCACAGCTAATGCTGTGTAACCAGGTTCAGCGACCGGCTGCTCTAGGATATATCTTGCGCAGCCTAGCTTTCCCAGTTGAAAAAAACACCAGCCCGTTTCTGGTGTCTACACCAGACCGGAGTTTCAGACACGAGTTCTGGTGTGACCCGGTGTAGTGTTTTCTGGTGTGACCGTGTCTGGTGTTCCGACCAGATCGGTTTTTCAGACACGGCTCCTGATGAGGTGTAGTGTGGTGTGTTTTAGTGTGTTCTGGTTTGGTGTTCTGTGCTGTGATCAGGTCATCTGATACCGGCTCTGGTGTATTTTGGTTTGGCGTTTCCTGTTGTTGTCGGTGTACCATTCGATTTGGTGTGGTTGGTGTACCATACAATGTCTTTATAGAGATGGTGTCATTTGGACAAACTATTGTGAGCAAAAACCAAAAAGATCCCTGTGAGCGCACGCCAAATGGTGTAAAACTGCAAGCACTCCTGATGTCAACACAGGTGCACAAACATCCACAGATCTCGCTGTGCCAGTCTTTATGGCACAAGCATTTTATAAGTGACACCTGCACACAGGCTTATTTTGGCACACACTCGCACCGTCATAATGTTTCACGATTGTACGCTGGAGCATGCACATAATAACATCATTGTGTTCTTGCTGAAGATGAAGAACATTCATGTATAGAAAGAAAAAATGGTCACATGTGATCAAAAGCATCCTTAGCTTTATTGGTAGACAAAATTGCAGTACAGTCAAGCTAGAGGCCCCTTGCATCGTAGCATGCATCTTTTCTGACAAAGTCGAAAATCTTGCATTTCCCTGACAGCAGCTTGACTCCAGCTGTGCAGCCCAATACCTAAAGAACAACAGAACAAAATCAGATTTTGTGTGAAGTACACTATACTAATCATAGCACAAAGGCCACTATCAAATGCTGCCATTAAATTTAGCTCAGTGGTGGAAACATGTACTACAAATTCAATACGACTCGCAATGCCTCTGCAGTAATCTAAGTGAGTCTTCTGCTTTATAGCAAATCAATGCTACTCACATAAAGCACCCCACTTATATTAAGTTGCTTGAAATCAGTTCCATGATGAGCTAATATTTCATAGTTTCATTCGCACAGTGTGACAATGCATACACGGAAGGATGCCAAAAACGCTTTGTGGTGCCTCCCCCTTGCCCTTGTTTGTCATCATGCTGTGTGAATCAAAGTGTGAATTATTGCGTTGTTTTTTGGCATTCTTAGCTAATTGCGCATATTTACACAACAGCTGGGTATGCCCGCTTCATAATCTGAATTCCTACCAAATTTTTAGCGTTTAATCTGATATTGAGCATGACAGTCCTTCTAACACAAAATCAAGCTTTCTGAGACAATGAACAGAACTTTAGCATCTCACGTAATTTCATTCATTACCAGGCTCAGAGATTCTAATACTTAGTAACCTAGAGAAATAAATTACCAAAAAAATTCTACTGGTGCAGAATACAAAAAGTTAAGAGGAATTAAGGAATACGAGAAATGATTAGAAGATGCCCGTAAAGATGGGCACAAAAATTAGATAAGCTGTAGTTTCAGTAAAAACAAGATTTCATGAGAGTGCAATTCAGGGTGACAAAATCCATGCATTGAGACTTTTTATGCCCACAGTGTGCAGAACAGTAAAGCACTGGCTGGCTGCATCTATTTAGAAGACCATTCCTATTCATTTCTTCCTATTTTGGCAGACAAGCATAAAAAGCAGACTCTTGAAACTTATTTTAAGCTCAATGCCACATAGGAAACGACAAGGCTGGAATGTTAACGATTCGAAAGGAAATCTTGCTCCCACCAAATTTCAATGAAAATTAAAGAAGATGCTCTGAACCCTGGCACTGGTAAAATGTGCAAAAAAAAGCTGCCAGAATATTTTCTTGCTGAATGTGTTGAAACCAAACCTGCCTGAGCACGCATCAGTTTTGTTTAGGTATTATCTTGCTATACACATCCTGAGCGTCTGATGCAGTTAACTGCACAGTACCTGCAGACATTTGCACACATACAAAACCCACAGTAGATCCTGGATATAGAGCACTATCCAATATGGTGCCTAGCACTCCCTGTCTTCCAGTGAGATACACTTCTTTTGGTGCATCCAAGGGTTAGGGTTCGAGTTACACAAAATGTCGCAGTTGATTCCGAGTTAAGTGAATAACATGGTCAAACATATCTGCGCTTTTAGACTGACGTGGGAGAACACAGGAACGACACAAACACTGGTGCGCAAACTATCAACTGAGGTTTATTGCGGCGTGCGCACATATATAAGCTTAGCATATCAAAACATAAAAACACATTTAAACCATAAACTTTGCTATCGTATCGTCAAGCATCAGAAAGACTTTGTCCCAGCAGATCGCTTTATGTTTGATATCCCTTGTCCAAGAATTCCTTTTCCTGTTTGGTAAACAAAACTAAAGGGTCACTAACACACGTCCCTTCTTTTCCTGATTCCAAGCATTAGGATTCCCACAGCTCCCTAGTTGTCTTATCTCTGGATTTCAGAACTGTAGCCTATTGGAAGTGCCGTTTGCAGCTATCGCATCTGGTGCAATGTGCTGCTTGATTTCCAGGTAACTTAATCTGCCGGCAGTTGCGGTAATGCTCTCTGAGTCTTTCATTTAAACATCTGCCCATCTGGCCCACATATGCTCAGCCGCATATAGCGCAATCTTGTAAACCACTCCTTCACAGCACTCGAAGAACCTGTTTGTGTGCCTGACGCCACAAGACTTCTCTTCTCCAGCACTGGTTTCTTCATCTACCTTCGCGCACATTCCTTTTAGTCTTCTTGGTGCGGAAAAAAAACTACTTGCATTTCACGCCTTCCGGAAACTTTTTTCAAGTTGTGAGAAAGTGCATGAATGCACGGTAGGAAAAAAGTTGCCGAAAGGCATGAAGTACAAGTAGTTTTTTCCGCACCAAGAAAACTAAAAGGAATGTTCGCGAAGGTAAATTGAAGAAACCAGTCCTGGAGAAGTCTTGTGGCGTCAAGCACACAAACAGGTTCGTCGAGTGCTGTGAAGGAGTGGTTTACAAGATCCCGCTATTTGCGGCCGAACATAAGTAGGCCAGACGGGCAGATGTTTAAATGAGACTACAAGATCATAATCGCAACTGCCGGCAGATTGAGTCACCCGGAAATCTGGCCGCACATTGTGGCAGATGCGATAGCTGGAAACCCCACTTCCAACAGACTACAGTTCTGCTGAAATCCACAGATAAGACAACCAGGGAGCTGTGGGAAGTCTAATGCTTGGAATCACGAAAAGAAAAGACGTGCGTTAGTGACCCTTCAGTTTTGCTTACCAAACAGGAAAAGCAATTCTTGGACAAGAGATACCAAACATAAACCGATCTGCTGGGACAAAGTCTTTCTGATGCTTGACGATACGATAGCAAAGTTGCTGGTTCAAATGTGTTTTTATGTTTTGACATGTTAAGCTTATATATGTGCGCACACCGCAATAAACCTCAGTTGATTGTTTGCGCACCAGTGTTTCTGCCGTCCCTGTGTTCTCCCACACCAGTCTAAAAGGGCAATTATGTTTGACTATGTTAACTACCAACTAGCCCAATTTGAAACCCTCTTAAGAATAAGCTTAAGCAGTCGAATTGGTTCTAAGAAGTTAGATCACTTGCAAGAGCCGCTTCTCACAGCAAGGCAGATAACAATAACGGCTTCAGGACACTGTACTGCAGCAAGGCTGAATGGTGAGCCAGTTGGTAATACATGTCAAAGAATAACTTTTACCAGCAGAAAAAAGACAGTCAGGAGGAGAACCTACACAGGAACCAGTATAGGTTCTCCTCTTGTCCCTCTTCTTTTTTCGGCTGGTAAAAATATTCTTCGGCTGTAGTGGAGGGCTCCAAAATAACTTAGACTAAGTGGGGTTCTTTAAGCTTTGCTGACAATGTATGGCAGACTGGCGCCTTTTACAAAGTAGCATTATTAACTGCCACACAAATACACGTAAGGCCGGCCTTTGCTAATACGGATTCCAATCTTCTGTCTTCATTGCATGATACCGAAGTATTCATTACAAGTTGTTCATTATCCTCACATGAGCTAATTGCACCCATCAATTAACCTCCTGTAAATGAACTTTCACGTTAAGACAATATCTACATTTATTTGGTCACGTCCTAATGTTTTTCAATATCCTTTGTTTGGGGCTTTTATATTATAAACCTCTAACAAACCTGAGTCGTAATTCTCACATACACTCATGCAGTGAGTATATTGATTGATTGATTCAATTTTATTTCTCAACATTCATACAAGGCATGCTTGTGAAAACATCTGGATCCCTAGCTAAAAGCTAGTTGGGATCCATGCAATTCAGTTTCAAAGAAAATTGCAGGCATAACTAAAATTAATTACATACATATAAAAGCTCATGAAATTAGAAATACATAAATGGTACATAGAGCAACAATATTCAGAGCACCAAGTCTATTTTCCAAACGCATACAAACACACAAAAATACATGAAAAGAAAAAAACGCTGGCTTCACTCATTGTTTATAATATTTCTTCAATGACTCAGGAAGAGTTTTACTATGTTTGAGTTCACTTGGAAGCTTGTTCCACAGCTTAATACCAACATGGGCCATCCTTCTTTCTCCATAGACATTTTTCGTTTTCGAAAGAAGAAAATTTCTATGAGTGGCGTTGCGAGTGCATAGTGGTGGGATACAGAATAGCGATGAGTGTAACGGGTAATTGTCTTTAAGGCATGTGTCTATTGTCAAGACAGTCCTGTATTCAAGTAATGATTGTAGTGGCAGTATATCCATCTGTTTAAAAAGAGGAGCAGTGTGGGCGTTGTATCCTTAATGTGAAATGAATCGAATTGCCCTTTTTTGCAAGACCCTAAGTGGTTCCAAATAAGATGGGTAGGTGTGGCCCCATGATTCAATGCAATATGATAACTGGCTTTGAATGATTGAGAAATAAATATTCTGAGTATGTCATTACCAATATAATCTCGGCATTTGTACAGTGCAAAGCATGCTGCAGATAACTTTTTATAAAGCGCCTGAATGTATGGCTTCCAGTGTAGGTTCTCATCTAGAATTATTCCAAGATAAGTGATGTTATGACAAGTGCAATGGGTGTTCCCAGCCATTGCACGGAAGGCAGGTTTTCATGTATGATTTTTCTGGAGCTCCTAAATATTATGCATTTTGTCTTATTAACATTTACAACAAGTTTATTTGAAATAAACCAGCTGCACAAAGTTTCCAATTCTCGGTTTGCGGTGCTAATAAGTTCCGTTGTAGATTCATGAGCACATAGAAGAGCAGTGTCGTCAGCATACATAAAAACAGAGAAGTGTTGTGTGAAATGCGGCAGGTCATTAATATACAAGATAAAAAAAATCGGACCAAGGACTGAACCCTGAGGCACACCAGCCGTAACTGTTTCAAAGTGAGATTTTACACCACTAAGATGGATCATTTGCCGCCGATTATTGAGATAACTTCTGAAGAATTCTAAACTGATACCTCTAAACGTGTAATGCACCAGCTTTTTCAGCAAAATTTCGTGATCAACAGTGTCAAATGCTTTCATAATGTCCAAGAAAATTCCTAAGACTATTTTATTATTATATGTCTCTGAGATAAAGCCAGCTAAAGCTGGCGATTACCTCTCAGTGCATCGATTTTTCACTTCAGTCTCTGCCTTGTAGAGAGAATTGTGAAGCATCACTCCAGCGCAGAAAAACACACGAATGAAGAGAATAGACACCATGGTCTCCGGACATATTTTTGTGCACTGGAATGATGTCTCATAATTCTGCCCAGAACCAATTATACCAGCCCTCTATGCTTAGTCTTGTGGAGAACCTTTTCCTTGCCTTAAACTGTCACCTCCTGAGCACTTGGTACTGTAACTGCAATGTGCAACTGCTTCTGTTCACCAGGTGGTGGTGGCAGTCCTCTTGTGAAATACTGCATCCTTCGGGATACTGCATTCTTAGCCATGTTCGCAGCCCAGAATATGATAATAATTCTATTTGTGCACATCACAACGGCAGTGTGCTTTAACATCTGTTGCAGCAAGAAAGTAAGAAATTATTACGTTTATTACCAATGCAAAACGTACACCTTGATGTTGATGGTGCCATGCATTAGTGGTGAGTTGTGATAGCAGTGTGAAGTACAATAGGCAACTGCATGCGTTACCTTTAAGAATTTGCAACTTCAACTGCACAATTATTGAACAACAATTGGCTTCATCCTTGAAAATCAGATTAGTATGTGTAGCAATAGATACTGAAAATAAATATAGTAGGAGCACTGCCAGTGTTTATATCAACACATAGCGACTGCTAAGAGCAATTTTCTAACTACAGTTCTTCCCCATGCCCTCGTAAAGCAAGGCACTAATGCCGGTTTACCGGCAGTAAAGCTAATATGTCCTCAACAAGATGCTTAGCAAATTTCTTGTAGTCAAAATTGAACAAAATATTACTTAACATTTTTTGAGCTAGAAGTGCATGAGCTATTGATATAGTCCAAGGCAAACAACTTAGTTCCTCAGAACAGTTTTCAATGAGGAGCCCACACACGATGTACTTCCCACTCTTTCCTTATACAAAGCAATACAGGAGTGCATTGCCTATAGTGTTCATACTAAGAAATACAAAATAGAAACAGAACTGAAGTGCAAAGAAAAATAAGAGAAGTTCCGCCATTACACCTTATGTGACACTAGAGAGTATATGTTCATGAAGAAGTAGTAACATGGTCATTTTGAAATTTTGCACAATCCTCAAATTGTCACGACCAAAGTCAGTATGCCTTCCCTTCATACAAAAGGTTTCCAGCGGCTCCGGCGCACTTTAGTTTCTTTTTAGTACAGTGCCTCTAAGTGACAGAAATTGGTCAAGGCCACAAAGTAGAAATAAGTGTGCATTGTGATTTTCACTTCCATGCTGCATTACTTAACACAACCTCCCATCTGACCCACATGATTTGCTGCAGGAGCACAAATCCGGTGTCAAATTCCATGAAGGCACAATGAAAGTGCAGTTCAGCGAGTTTGTCTAAGCAAAAACATGATTTGAAACCAATTGCCTAAGGAAATTTACAAGTGGCCCGTAACATTATGCTTGTAAAAAGAAGACTTCATGTGTCAATGCTCATCAAAGTTGCCTTCTGATCTCAGCTTTGGTGTGCTCATTAACTGAGGGTGGGGTGCTCAGTTATAAGGACCAATTGTCATGGCTGGTACCTTGTGCTACCTTACTTCAATGATGAAGGCTGTAACAAACTATCCTCCCAAATCTGACATCTGGCATAAAGGCTCAAAAACAAAAGAAAATAAAGGGCCACCGAGACCTTAAATTATTCCCTACTTGCACAGTTAGGCACATTATAAATAATGCTGACAAACGGCACGAAGTTATACTTGTACTCTGGCCCCAGATGCTCGCCCAATTGAGCCACAGTATCCTAACTAAAGCAACAAAAATGACATGACTGTTGAAGAAGTCATAATAAGCTCCCATAAATGCTCATCAGCAGTGAGAAAAACAAATTCTAACCTCCCATAATAATACCAGTCAGCCAATGAGGCCACTGTGTCTGTCACCAACTAAGAGACCGTGTACAAAATATATACTGCAAATGCAGAAAGTCTACATGAGAGCAATACATTTCTGTCATTTGTGAAACAAATTTGTGTCAATGTAAGATTCTTGGCAACAGTAGGCATCCCCATTCATGGCGTCTGCTAAAAAGGAAGAGGGCACCTAAATGATGCTGTACAATTTAGAATTCAGCCTTAAAGTAAATATATTTATTCTAGTGCCACGAGCAAGTAGACGAGAAGGCAAAAATGAAAGGAAAGCTGCCAGCTGTCATGAGGCCTGCCACACACAAAAAACACTGAAGCGAAGGGATGCACTGCGTGATGACACAATACAAAACAACACAAAAAATAGGGCACGACCAATCAATAAAAAGAGAACAGAAAGAAGGTAAGCAGCACTAAAGACTGCTACCTCTGCAAATTATGAAGTGAAATGTGCGACACCTAAAAAATTACTTTAAAAGGCTATAAAAACCTAATTTTGGTCACATATTTTTAGTGCTGCATTAGACAAGTATATTCGCTGAAATTGCACAGTGTCAACACCAGGAAAGTGAATTGGCACGTGAAAAAACTCAGCAAGATAATAACTGAGGTAATGTTTTATGTTGAAAATTCAAATTTTTTCATTTAGCGCTTTCAGCTTTTTTGTGCACAGGCTATAACAGATCCTGAAGTAGTTTGCAATAGACTGTGCTTATTTTGTACTCAGATCTAGAAGCAGTAAAAATATTGCAACTACAGTGATAGACCGCAGAAGAGAAGCATACAAGGCAAGCTGTCAAGTCCAATTAATGTTTCATCTTTGAGGCGCATTCACAGCTGCACTATATAACACTGTTCATATTCTTATGGCCAAGTGAAATAAGACGCCTTTGCTGGAACAGCCTCGGAAGAGTGCCATGTGACACCAACATTATTGCAGAAGAATGACATTGTTACCCTTCTGCTATATTTGTCTATGAGGAGTGCCATGTGAGCTGGGTACTAGAGAAAAAAGGATACAAACATTGTCCTCATGCTGTAGTATCACTTTAAAATGCTGCTCTCTAGCCCATTACTTCATATTGGTGCTTTTTAAAGCCTGGCTGCATTGAAGGGGGCCTCTAGTGGCTGGAGAACAGATGCAGAGAGAACTAGTGCGGGAGAGAGAGAAAGTGGCTGAGCTGAGGTTATTCCAGTGTGCTTATTGTTGCTCTGTAGCCTTGGAGCTGAGCGGCCAGCTCTGGACTCACTCATGGCATGAGGGTGCGGGTTTCCCTTTTTCTTCCACCCTTTGTGTTGTGCTGTCAACTGTGCATTTTTTTCCATCTCGGCTTTAATAAAACTTGTTAATGATTCTTGTAAAATCTCCATGAAATTTTATAAATGACATAAGAAATGTTCCAACTACCACTAACAAGAAAAAGAAAATTGGTTGCTTGCTTCAGATTCATACACTCTCTAGATTCTAGTACGAGGAGTCTCAGGTTCCTCGTTAGTCTTGGTGCAGGTTGTGAGGCCTGCCGAGGCCCCCTGAATTTAAGCACTGCTTCATACTGAGCATGAAAGCGGCACTATCTTATGGTGACCTATAAAGAAGAGACACATCTTATTTTGAAAAAAGGAACGCCAATACATGCCGTCAACTTTCTGGTCGAAAGCAGACATTTTAACACACTGATCTCAACACAGAGGTGAAAAAACAGATCTTAGAAAACTCAATACATACTTGTGATCTGCAACGTACGCTGAAAGCGGCACAGACAAGAACCGCCCCAAATCTGGACAGTCGAGACATCCTCTCCGATGAAGCTCTTTTCAGGCCTCTTCACTACTGAACACCAGGCACTTCACCTGCATAACATCATTATTTTCAGCTGTGTATTCTTGCGATCACAATGCCTGGCACTTCCTGGTAATTATTTGTATCGCTGGCATTTCACACAACCACAAGAAAACGTTCAAACAGCCACATTTTGAATACATAACGCCACTTTCTCACACTAGTTTATCATGATAAGCTCTGTGCAACACAGGTTATTCAAAAACACATATTTTGAAACGGCTACGAAGCACTCCTTTTCTAGGGCTACTTCTTCTTCAACATTTAGCTATAATTTCTATTCACGGCCGTCTGCAACTAAAAGAACTTTACAGCTGCAGGCAACGTTACCAATGTTACACTGGTGATCGAGCAGCCAGCATCCTTTTGGGGTATCGCTGCGACGTGTCCCTCAATTCACTCAGTCGCATGCATGCCTTGATGCGTCACCCCCATGACACCCTGAACTTCACAGCTTGTGTAATCGGCTCGTAGAGGTGTGTTCTAATGTTATGACGCCACATCATAAAGACGCACATACGCGTAACGAAGAACACAACGCGAAACAGACCGAGCGGCGTACGCTAGCGGCAGTCCGCAACGGGCCAATAGTGGCGTCAAAAAACACGCGTGCAGGCAGCGCACGATCAAGTCGCACGTCGATTAATGAACAGGAAGTCGGGCAACCAACCTAATAAAATCCCGAAACACAGTCACACAGTTCGCTGGGACAACGCCTTGCTGGGTGGTATCCAATTGGCACATTTACATTTAGGACCCTACGCGTGCCTCGCATTTAGCAATCGCATCTATGCAAGACCTCGGCGCTCGCGTAGCAACGCATACACTGTGAACACTGACAGACCAGCATGTTGATGATTCGATGTGGAATGCCCTTTGCTACCGCGGAAACAAGCAGTGAAACACGCTCAATGCCGAAGAGAAACGAACAGGACAGATCTGACAGAGCCTCGTCCCTTCCGTTTCTTCTTGCCTTTGTGCTCGCTCGTTTATTTTCGCGGTCGCAAATTGCACGCATTCCTGCGCTACTCTATGGGTGTCACCTGGAAACGAACACTCGACGCCTTGCAGTAACCCCTTTCTTCTCTTGTTTTTCGGCTGCCACGGTTGAAGTCGAACGTGTTGTCAAGATGAAACGGCTCCATGTTTCTCGGCGTGGTCACTTTTTCACAAAGTACGCGAACGGCTGCATTGCTGACACGCGGCGCAAGCTACGATAAGCAGGAAACCCAAACGCATTTTTGATGCAACGGTTTTGAAATCATACAGAAACAGCACACGAATAGCAGCACGGGCCATGGCACGGCGCGGCGTAAGGCCTGACCGGATATCAGACTGGAATGCAGAAAGGGAGAGGATAAAGAAGAGGGTTTGCTGTTTCCGCAAACGCGACCTAGCAGCCAGCGGGCTGGATTTGAACGGCGTTGGGAAGCACGCTAGGCGCTGGCGCGGGGCTATTAGCGCTGCGCGTGCCATGGCAAATAATTACTGCGAACTGTTACAAAATTGCAGTTATACTAAGGCGCTTCGCACCTCCGTGTCTTCGAATGACCACAGTCAGCCGCTCAAAGGCCCTCGATGTTGCATTTACGCGTTATATTCAATCTTCAGATATTTCCTGACGCTGTGTATTTCACCGTGATATTCGACATATATTTATTTTATATAATTAAAATATTATTTATTGGTGTGAAGTAATTGCTTACATATCTATTGTACAATTATGCTGAGCTGCTCATGATCCAGAGTGAATAAATTGGCTTCTGTGGGCAGTGTTACATACTCATGAAACACAATCTTTCTGATGTGCACGCTACTAACGCCCGTGCTCTGATGTGCACTTTAGTCTGGTGTGCACACTAGAGCACACCAAACCACCCTGGTGTGCACATCACAACACACTAACACACTAGGATGTGTACACCAGCACACACCAAACCACCCTGATGTGCACATCGAAACACACTAACACACAAGGATGTGCACACCAGCACACACCAGACTGGCAGTAGAACACTTTAAAACTGTCTGGTGTTCACACCAGAAAACACCAGACCACACCAAAACATCCGGGTGTATTTTTCAACTGGGTTTCAATGAGAACAGTATTCTAAATAGTACTTTTACCGTGAGCGCAAAAATTTTCCACATTTGCATGTACAATTTCCTTCTTCCGCTCTTATTTTCGCGCTTTTCAGCAACGCTACATAGGTCCAAGGCAAAACCGCTTCTTGTGTTAATACGCACGGTCGCTTTGCCAATCTCGGAAGGCAATTAAAACTCGTAGCAGAACAGTGGCCGATTTGTGCAGGCGCGTTATATATAGGGAATAAATGCATGCAGCTAAGCAGGGAGAAATTACCTTTTCGAAAATTCATGCTGCAATGAATTGCTGACTTACCAAGACGACGACTCTTCCGGCGTAATCGCCATCCTCAACTTCGCGGCCTGCTGCTTCTGAGCGCCAGTACACTTTTTTGTTCTTCGGGACGTCGTTGACATCGCTGGACGCGTAGTCCTTAATACGACTAGTCGCGACAATCACCTTGCCCTCATCCTTGTACACTACGCATGCGTAGGTCGGAGCGGTCGGAGGCATTGAACGAAATTAAGGCCTCACTGTGGACCGCGGTGGAAGAAATAACCGCGCTGTCAACCCACCGTACAAAGCACAGAGCTGAGCCAGCTCAGTCACGGTGACGAGCCAAAGAGCGATGGCTGTAGACGGGCAAAAAAATGGCTTTCGCTTCACGCAGGAGCTTCGTCCTGTCACGGGACTTGACAGCCTGCGCGCTAAATATGAACGGTGTTGGGAAGTCTGCGAGGCCCGGGTGCAAGGCTTTTAGCGCTACGCCTGACACGGGAAATAATTAGTGTGAACTGTTACAAACTCTCAGTTAGACATAAATTGCAACGCTACAAGTCTCCCGCCCGTGCCTTCCAGATTGCCGAGTGCCATTCAAATCTACCGCGGTTCCCGTGGAACTCCTCCATTATCAAAGCCACAGCGAGCAAACAACCATCTGCTACTCTCGCAGTTGCGTTCAGTTATATCCATGAAGCTATAAAAAACGCCGTCGAGTGATGTATTTACCAAATAAACGAGTTATAAATATCGCTTCATCAAGAGTAGGAGAAAAAAATATTTCTCTACCTGGCTGAAGCAGAGCTGGGTTTAAGCGGGGGGGGGGGGAGAATTTTCGGCAAAAGTGAACTATTTTACAGATAAAAACCATGCTCAATAGTACTTTTTTGATAGTGTTGTTTATTGCCTCTGGGCAAAAGGGGAGTTGGGAAGAAACGAGAGAGTAAAGAAAAGAGTGGGTGGGTGTTAAATAAAGCAGGAAAGGTAAGCCGGTCTAATGACGGCGAGGAGGGAGCGGTGATGTGGCCCCTGCGTCCAATCAGTATATGAGGACGGTTGTCTGAGTGGAGACCCGCTGCTGCCAGGTGGCGAATTCCAGTTGGCTTCAGTGCCGGGCAAACTCACAACAAGTGGTGAATGTCAGCCTCAGTGTCTTGCGAGTTGCCGACTGGACATCCTAGGCGGGGATATAAGTGTCGAAATTGAAGCCCCATGCGAGTTACGGCAGGAGTGAGGGCAACCCCGACGCGGATCCTCCGGAACACAACTTCCTCTGCACGGGTAAGGCCGCAGGGGAGTGTTATCGGCCACGGAGGGACGAGAGCACGTGTGCGACGCCGGAGGTGTTCCATTCTTGTGAGGAGGGTAGCATCATCCATGCCGAGGAATTGAGGCATTGATGTGGGTAGGGTTGGCAAGCAGGTTGCATAATCTGCAGATCTTTGTGAATTGAGTAGATCACGTGAAATCCACTCAATTCGAATGGCTTGCGGGATGCGAGCCACCAGGTGATGTATATTCTGGCTCATTTCTGGGCTGCGGCTGACGCGCCAGAGTCGACGAGTTGCTTGAAGGGTGCCAGTACGGATGATAATGTGGGCTGTAGGGAGCAAGGTAACTGCGACTAGAGAGCGAAGCGTATCTTGTATAGCAAGCAGCTCAGCACAGGTTCCGCGAATCGAAACCTGGCCGTCTTGTTAAGTCCAGGCTGGCAGGGTCGGTAAAGAGCAGTCGTCGTTACACAGCCCTGGATACTGGCATCAACATATATAATAATTGAGCCGCGGGGTAGGTGACTATCTTGTTCCACGGTTCGCTCGCGAAGGGGCGATGCCGCATAAGGTGAGGTTGGGCGGCGTAGATCGGTGGGTTTGTTGTCGCTCAGCTGCACAAAGTCCCATAGAAGAAGAAAAGACGGTGGCGGCGACAGTATGGTGCGTGATGAAGCAAAAGTCCGGAGTGCTCGTGGTGAATGCAAAAGGGTAGCTTTAACGCTACGAGCATCACGGCGCTGCTGCACAAGCTCGTCAAGGGTATTTAAGTGAGCATTTTATTGAAGTGCCACGATCGATGTGATGCGTGGAAGGCAAGTGATAGCTCTCATTGCCTTTCGATTGACGGCTTCCATACAATCCCACTGAGCTCTGTTTAAATGTTGGTATTGTGCTTGGTAAATGGGGCGCGGTTGCAAAGCGGCTGTCACCAAATGTCGTGCGACATGGTAGTGAGCGCCGCCGGTTTTGGGAGCAATACGTCTGATTAGGCCCAAAGTCTGCAACGCCTGCTTTTTAGTCTGAGTAAGCCAGGCAGTACCCGTTCCGGACTGGTCTATCGACAAACCCAGAATTTTCAATCTCGATTATTCTTGAACCGGGGTCCAAATAGTTGGAGACGGATTGGCGTGGCAGCGAGTTTACGGCGTCCCCAGCGGTTGGCCACTGACGTAAACGTATTTTTGTCACGAAAGCTGTAGGCCGACAGACATAGCATAATTTTCGGTAATATGTAAGGCTAACTGTAGGGCCGCCGCTTCAGTTAGCAGGTCATGATTAGTGCTCCATACCATGATATCTTCGGCGTACGGTAAGAACATAACGTCAGGGATATCATGTAAGCGTCATGCAAGAGGAATGAAGGCAATATTGAACAGTGTTGGTGTTAGTACCGGACCTTGGGGTACACCGCGAACAGACTCAAATAATTCTATGGAATTACCACTGAGGCATATGGCAAATCGTCTGCCTTCAAGGAAGGATTTTATAAAATTGCCTTCTAAGAGAGGGAAATGCATCATGTCAATAGAATGCAAAATAGGCAGCATGACTTATATTATCGTAAGCCTTTTCAATATCCATGGCGAAGACGGTACGTACAGTGTGGCTGTGAGTTGTTGACAGAACTTGCGACACCAAGACAGCCAAACTATCTTCAGTGCCAATGAATTAACGGAAGCCAATTTGGGCGGGGTGGTAGAAATCGTAGTGCTCCAGGCACCACGACAGTTGTATGGCTAAGATTTTCTCTGTGACCTTGCACAGTGTTGATGTAAGAGAAATATGCCTCAAGTTGCCAAGATCCGTCTGTGGCTACCCTGCTTTTAGAATTGGGACCAAGGTGGTCAATTTCCAGGTCTCAGGAACAGAGCCGTTTAGCCATACTGAGTTAATGGTGTCGAGAAGTTGAGGGAGGACAGCACAATTCATGTTCTTGTACACCTCATATGGAATGGCATCCCGACCGGGCGATGTCTTTCGTTTAGCCTCATCTATTGCTGCAAGCAACTCATGCATAATAAAAACAGACGCAATACCCTCGGCATCTGGTGCTGCTGGCAGTTTATCTATGTGAGCTGCAATCCCTACCAAGTTAGATGGAGTAGCTAAGGGTGGCAACACATCATATTTTGGAAAGAATTTCTGTGCTGCTTCTCTGGCGAATTCATCCTGGGATAACTTATCTGAGAAGCATGCGGTGCTAGCTGCGGCGGGGCGATGGTGACCGTGTTCTATTGCACGGAAAGTTCGCCAGAGAGATTTATTCAATGGCTTCGCAGAAAACTGCTCGCACCACGCATGCCACTGCCTTCGTGATAGATCGCGTTCGTATTTGCGAGGCTTAGCAGTAATATGGTTCAGTCTTATACGTTCCTGTGCAGATGTGGGATCACGTGAGGCTGCCAGCTCGGCCTATCGGCGAGCAGCCCTCAAATTTAGCAGTCCGATATCTGGAACCGGTCAATCGATGTCTTCCCAGGTGCAGGTGGTAGCCCTGTTTAGCGCGCATTGTATGCGGCCAACAAGCGCTGGTGACGACTCTGCAGGTAGATCCTGGAGAATAGTACGGAAACAATCCAAGTTGACCACCGTGTACTTGCGGCGTAACCGGCGACCACGTGGTGGATGGACACCGATGATTATATGGTGGTGGTCACTCCCCCAACAGTCAGGCTAAAGGTGCCACGAGGGAGTGCCGGAGCCAAGCCACCACGTCAGATCAGGAGCATAGGTGGTACTGTGACTGTGACGCATAGCCCGCGTTGCTGAAGTGGTTGGATTTAGAAGAATAAACAACGCATCTGCGAAGACATACCACACACGCCTGCCGCGGGGGCTCGAAGTAGGGTACGCCCAGTCTGGGTGTGGGGCGCTCAAGTCACCTCCGACTAAAATCAAACACCCGGGGTATTTCCTACACACAGTCAATAACCAGCCCAGATTAATACGCGAGGGAGTGCCACCCGCTGGCCTTACATAGTAGGATACCACCACAACAGTTACCTTCGGTAATTCTGCAAAAAGTCCAACTACCTACTGATACGAGGTGCACCAAGTTTCCAGGGAGAGGCATACATGAGGGAAACGCGTGTAAACGTACACCACCGTTCTTCCCGGAGGGGAAGCAGTGTGCACACGATGATCGTTCATTGAAGGCGACGCGTAACCACTGAAACCCGGAATTGCTGCCAAGGCATTGGTCTCCTGCACTACCATGGCCCCCACCAGGAGCGTGTGCAAGCGAAGACGGGTTTTCAGCTATCCCACTTTACTGGAGAGGCCTCTACAGTTCCACTGGAGCACACCAGACAAGCCGTAACGCGCTATCTTCTGTTAGTAGTCCAAGCGTTGCAAGAGAGCAGATGTTAGGTTGGATAACTGGGTAACTATGAAGCGGTGCAGGGATGCTCTAGAGCCATCTGGCAATGTAGCAGGCACTATGGGAGGAGCGGTGAAAGAAGCTGGTGGGCCGGACATGCTCGGTGCTGATTTATTTTTTCAGTGGCAGTGCTAGATCCCGCTGCATGTTTACGGCGGGCAAGCAGTTCACGGTGTTGTCGGAGCCTTGAGACCTCTAACAAAAGGTGTGCAATTTGGTCATCAACTGCTACCATATATTCGTTGAGAGGTTCCGGGTTGCTATGCTGTTTTGTAGCCTGCTGATGTCGGCAGTCCATACGCAATTTTTCGCTATAAGTCTGCTGTGTAGCAGTTTCATGCGTGTGCAGCACGGGAAGTTCGGACCACTCGTCATCATCCGACTGGAGTGGTGCAAATCAGTTGGAAGTCTGCACAAGGGGCGTATTCACATTCGCAGTCATTTTTTTAGGATACCCACGACGAATCATTTCTGTCGCCTTCTGCTTTGTGGGGCAAGTGGGCGATGTGATGTCGTGGTCGTCAGTTTTGCAGAGGCCACATCTGTACGCCGCTACGCCTTCTGACAGGTTCCACTCGAGTTGTGAAAGGGAAGGATCTACGCATATGGCCAGGTCTGAAGCAACTATAGCAGTAGAAGCGGTCCGTTTGTATGGCCGAGGCCACAAAATGCAGCCATAATAGTACAAGCAAGCCGGCGGTGTTGGTGGGCCTTGCAGGATGACGATGCATGAGCGCCCTTTTTTCATGTAACGTACTTGGATCACTCGGTGAGTGGGACAATAAAGCTCACACTGAAGGGCGGCCTGGTCCTCATTAATATCGACGTTGGAGACAGTACAGGGTTGCAAGTCGGATCCGTCAACCAGGTTCACCTGTACCGGTACCGAGACCTCGCAGATAACTGCAATGCACTGTAGCGTTTGCAGACGTTCCACGGCCGCTCAGGTCGGGAGCCACACCGCAATGGTATTGGACTTTGTTCTGGCCGTAAAGCCGCGAAAACCTTTCGTTCCGCGACACGCAGCCAGGTTTGCCTGCAGAATTCTGGTCGGTGTATCTGTAAGGCTTTTCATTGACAGATATTTAATAGTGGCTTTGTAACTCACTGAGCCGTGGGTAGACACAACTGGGCGGTCTGTGGTTAGGCAGGAACGTTTGCCTTGTGAGCCGCCGCTTGCCGAAAAGGAACCCGTTGCAGCGTCTCCTGAAGGGCGCCTTTGAGGAGAGCGGAGGGCCGGCGGCCCGATTGGCGGGGCTTATGACAGGTCCATTTTATTGCTCAGCGTGTCATTCGGTACTGGTAGAGGTCGGTCCAGAAGAATAGGCTGAGCAGCCCTTATCTGTGTTCCGTCCAGAGGTTAAAGCACTCACGAGCTGTTGCACATCGGTAGAAGGCAGGGCAAGCGCCATATATGATGAAACAAAGGCACTATTTTGGAGGTCCGGCTCATGCTCAGTGGGCCATTGTACTGGCGGAAATGCCACCGAGGCAAGCGGCACAGGCGGAGCTATCCCCGCTAGCTCGTCACCGGAGGCGCAAGACCTAGTCTCGGTGCGCAGTTCAGGTCCAGGAATAACTCCGTGACATTGGCTGTATGCGACGCAACCAGGCGGCCACTGGGCGTCCGAAGCCCGTTCGAATGACGTGAATTCAGTTTGTTTGCTATAGGAAAAGTGGTTACGTGGTAGGCGAGGTTTTCACAACAGCAATGTGAAGGCACCTCAACAAGGACATTTCGTCCTCCTTCCGTCATACCAGTTCTTCCACCAAACAGGCCCAACAATTGCTGGTTTCGAGAACACCGACATCCCCTTTCCCCGCTCCCCCTAGCCACCGCCTGGCTAGGCTATATATTGCAATCGTTAATTATTTCTACCTGATGGCATTCGATTTATATATCTCTACGAGGTCGCTCCGAGGGAACACGTCCTGCTTTTGAGCTATGGAAGGCCCCTCCGCACTGGAGAAATGAAAAACGTACTTTCACGACAGCCAGCCATTTGATGTGCTACTATCAACTCGCCACTACCGTCAGCGTCATTTACGCGAAAATCTGAAAGATGCTTGGTATGACAGCCATCCTGCGTTTCCTGCCACCCAAGACACAGCTGCATGAATTTCTACGTTCGCTCCAGCATTATTGCCGGCACAAGGTGGCATGTCATGAATACCTTCCGTTGAGGGGTGGGCAGTACTGCCTTTCGTCGCCGCGGACCCAACTTCTGCTGGAATTGCTGCGGACGCAGAAGTTGGGGACGCCAGTACTGTCGACCCTTGAGCGGAAGGTGTTCATCCTCGGCGAGCACTACGGACTACTGTACTGGTGACTTCAGCAAAAGCAATTCCCGGCATGCCGCCATGCGCCAGCGAAAATGAAAATAAAACTTGTGGACCTGGCCCAACGTTAAATGTGCACCAGGCACTCAGCGAAGCTTTTTCAAGAGTATGGACTGCCACTTTTCTTGATTCCATTACCACAAAAGCAGCGGTGATCGTCATGATCGTGGCGTTCGTCGTCGCCCACTGTCTCCCATGGGACAGCGTTGACTATCTATCGCGCCTCATCGACGCATTGTTTGGCATTAATGGCAACGTGCTGCCAAGGAGCAAGTGTTTTCTCAGGAAACTATGGAGACCGCAGTTGAATCGTCAGGTAAAGCACCATTACTACGGTGTTGCCTGTGGCAGCGTGCTGAATCCACTGCATGGCACGGGCCAGGTCCACTGTGCACTCTGCAGAGAAAACTGAAGTTTCAGTGCTGAAGGCGAATGGATGCTTCAGCATTATGAATGTGAAGGAGCAGCTTGTTCAGCTTATTGCCACACGCAAAGAAGCGCTATACAATTTGCTCAAAATTGAAATACTACAAGGTACTGATCAGATCAGTGACATCACTAGTGGTAGCCTCTAGAAGAAGCTTGGGCGCATTGGTGGCATCACTGGTCAAGATTTAGTAATCGCTATCAACACAGATGAGTGCCCAGTATAGAAATCTTCATCAACTTCTGTCTCGCCTATTCAGTTTGTTGTTAATGATTTTCCACCACAGCTTCGGCAACAGCAACCTGTATTAGGTGGACTCTGGTTTGACCATGCGCACCTCAATATGACATTCTTCATGAAAATGCTTATTGAGGAACTGAGTGCGGTTGGAACAATCGTCTGAAAGTATTGCTCTGAGACTGTCAAATCCAATTTTCATGTTATATGTTGCAAAGTAGATGCTCCAGTTCGGGCTTCTGTGGGAAAGCACACCCAGTTCAATGGAAAGTTTGGCTGTCCGTGGTGCCTTACAGCAGGAACTCAAGTCGAAGGTATGATTATTTTCATTTACGTCTGCAAGTGATTCTGCTTGCATATGTGCAACCAAACTATGCGAAGCCCCTCAGAAAACGCTTCTACAATGTGAACTCAGATTGTCAATCCACATGATTTGTTTAGGCAGGTTGGTCTATATCGAACAAAGCGGCATGTGTTTCTCTTAAGGGACTTTCAGAAGACAGACCTGAGGTGATGAGCATTGTGATATCTATTGAAAAGGTTGAGTACTGAGGCATGCCGCGAGCTGCTTTGTGACAGGCACTCCTCAGAGCTCTTATTACTAAAAGTACTGCATGAAACACAGCTGCCAAATAAAAGTCGTGCTGAGAATGTAGGAAGCAAAGCTTTGTCGCAGAAAGAAAAGTGAAGATCTTATTTCTGCTCTGTGCGTGACATGTATTTGATGTCTACTTCTGTTCTTAATAGGTTTTGTCAGCTTCATTTTTTTTAGGTAACTCATTTGACAATTAAAAATGAGCACGAGGAATTTCTTACACTCTACTGATTTTTCAGCTTGTATTTGAACATGCAATGAGTGTGTGAAACCTTATATCTCAAAATGAAAGATTGGAGGTGCTTGCCATTATCTTGAAACAACAGGAGTTGCGAGAACATCAGCGGGCATGCTTTAAGATATGGACCGTGCCCTCGACAGGAATATGACCGCGAATGGCCTCAAGGGTCCATCTCCTTTACTGAACCTGAAGCACTTTGACCTGGTGTGTGCCAAGCAGTGCATTATATGCACTGCGTCCTTCTCGGAGTTGCAAGGCAGCTCACGGGGTTCTGGTTAGACACATCAAACTCGCACGTGTCCTGCTACATTAGAATGTGCCAATTCCTGCTTCATAGAAAGAGAGTTTGAAAGAAAATGCAAGATAAACTCTGATTGGGGAAAATTTTGCGTTACTGGAATGCTAAGATATGTGAGGGTAAAACAACTTGTGAAAAATATGTTATTCACAAACGGGGCATACTGATAACGAATTGAAACAGGGACAGCACAAAGTGCTAACTTTGAACTGCATTTTTTTTTTGCAGTGCGGCAGCATAGAGACCACTATAGCTAGGCACGTATACTATATATAGCTGGAACCCTAAAAAAAGAAGAAACAGTGCTCGCGCGTCCTAATGTGACAAAGGGACTTTATTTCGTCCAAATATTAACTGATTGCGCACTGATGCACACCACTCGGACTTTGAGCATCAGATAATCTTGCAGACCTCATGATCTCTGCTTCTGGCTTCTTCCATGCATCCTTGCAACAACAGCTTTTACAATTTGCTGGGACAGTCATGGCATTGCACACGCAAACCATTTCAGTGTTGTGCCACGTTACATTTGCATTCACTAAGCCTTCATCTGTGAATTTATGGTGTGACCAATGTATACCTTACCAGATGTCTGTGGAATAGGGTACACCACCCCTTTTGTGCACTGAACAATCTGTCTCTGATGTTTTCTCACCCCTGTTAGTGGCTGGAGAATGGGTTTGTTGTATTGTAAAACTTTTCCCCGGACACGTTTTCAAAGTTGTGCGCAAAAGGGCAAACCCAATCTCCAGCCATGCAACCCATTATGCTTAATAAGCTACATTTGCTGACTTTCTTAGACAGTTGTTGTTATGAGTAGTCTGGTACTATCCTTTGGTATCATTCAAATCTGTAGTAGACTTTTGCATGTTTGTGAGTGGCAAAACAGGAAACGTATTCTGAATTTTTGGTACATATTCCAGTTAATTGAAACTGATATGCAGATTGCCTTCTTGTTAAGTACTGACAATCGACACTATTCCCAACATCAGTCAGGTGATAGAGAAATGTGCAGAATATTACCAACCCCTATATATAGCCTTCATTGACTAGGAGAAAGCATTTGACTCGGTGGAAACCTCAGCAGTCATGCAAGCATATTAGAATCAGGGTGTAGAAGAGTCATGAATGAAAATACTGGAATATATCTATAACGACTGCATAGATAACATAGTCCTCCATAACGTCAATAAAGTTTCCAATAAAGAAGAGTGTCAGGCTGGGAGACACGAACAGGCGGTGAGCCTGTTTACAGCAGCTATTCTGAGGCCTCGATTGGGTACAGTTTAGATAATAGTTAATGGAGAATACCTTAGTAGTGTGCAATTTACGGATGACAGTGCCTTGTTACGCTACTCAGGAGATGCAATGCACAATCAATGAGTTAGACAAACAGAGCAGACCAATGGTATAAAAAGTAACACACAGAAAACCAAAGTAATGTTTAACAGTTCCACAAGGAAACAGCAGTTCAAAATTGGTATCGAGTTGCTCGAAGTGTTTAGGGAATATGTCTGCTTAGGGCAGGTAGTGACCACTGATCTGGATCAAGAGGGGAATAACTAGGGGAATAAGGATGAGATGGAGCACATATAGCAAGTTCTCTCAGATCATGAATGGCTCTTTTTCAATATCACTCAAGAGAAAAGCAAACAACAGCTGTATCTTACCAGTACTCACCAATGGAGCAGAAACGTGTAGGCTAACGAAAACGGTTCAGCATAATGTTAAGGACAACGCAGGTAGCTGTGAAAAGAAAACTGATAGGTGTAACGTTAAGAGACCGGAAGCGTGCTGAATGGGTGAGGAGGCAAATGAAGGTTAATCATATCCTAGTCGAATTCAAGAGGAATAAATAGGCTTGGACAGGGTATGTAATGCGAAGGTAAAACAACCACTTGTTCGTAAGGGTAACGGAGTGGATTCCAAGAGAAGGCAAGAGAAGCAGAGCGCGGCAGAAAGTTATGTGGGCAGACGAGATTAAAAAGTTTGCGGGGATACGGTGGCCACAGCAAGCAAAGCACAGGGTTGATTGGAGAGATATGGGAGAGGTCATTGCCCTGTAGTGGGCATTGTCTGGATGACAATGTTTATAAATAATTTTCACTCTGACAAGTACTACAGTGCAAGTAATACAGCTCAAAACAGATAGTGAGGTATGTCAAAGGCGTGGCAAACTGTGCCTCTCTATCAGAGAAATGTAAACTGAGAGATGAACCAAATTCCTCCTTTTAAATTTGCATTCACTCCATCATGAGTAGCTTTCCCGACAGGCGTTTACTGAGCATATGCCCGCCCCACTCTCTTCACAAGGCTGGTAAGGACCCTGAACGACCGGTGCTTCTGGAAAGCCAGCGAGTGGAAAAACTGGCTCTTGTTTTGCTGCCTTCCAACAGTGCATGCGGTGCTGCAGCCCCGTTTTTTGGGAACACACATTGTTATTGGTTGAAGGTGTTTTTGCCCTGCTTCTCGACAATATCTCGCCAAGAGACCTTCAGCAAGCAGGTAACTCAGCTTGTTTTAGATAGTGTGTAAAATCATTATGCTGTGCGGTATTTGTAGGGTGGGAGACCTAGAGAACAGCATCAAAATGCACGAAGCTATGTCACCAAAAATAGGCGCCACGGATTATTTTACACTATTTCGATTCATTCCAGCAAAAAATTTATTCTGAGAGCAGAATGTTGCTTCCATCTTCAAAATAAATTAGAAAGTTCAGGGGCGGCTTACCTGTAATATTTTCTTATCAAGAGAATTTTGTTATTTCCAGGAAACTTTTTCGCTTCTCATAGCTGTGTGCTTAAAAGAATGTGTTTGAAAGGCAATCTTCCTAATCGGTCACCCGAGCGTCTATTCCTTTGTATTCCCTCCTTTTATTTTCTAGTTTTGTTTAGAGCCTCTTTCCTCTCTGTAAAATATTTGAAATTCAGTTACAAGGCCACTAGCAGGCAAAGTGTTTCACTGACTGTATGAGAAAAGTAGTGTCTTCGCCACACGCACATTGTGGAATCTACAAAAAACAAACGCATAGGTCCTGTATTGGCTGCAGAAATGGCCGAAATTTGAATTAGCTCCTAAGATACTCTCTTCACAAAGCAATGCCATAAATGTGTTTTCAGGTTTCCAACTGAAGAATTTCTGCTAATTAGGGCACTGCAAGAATGCAGCGCTTTGTAGCATGAGCCATACCTGCTTCTGCTACGTCAGACAGCTTGCATCCCTCGGGAACAGGGAGAACTGGGTGTGGTTTTACTTCATTGCTTGATATTTCTAAGGTGCGACTTAAGCAAAGTTCATGAAATATTGAGCTCTAACATAGTGAACTGAACGAGCCATAAAATGAAAGTATCTCCAGCTTGGTAAAAAATAACATATCTCCAGCCTGGTAAAAAATGAGAGCACTCTAATAGTAGCTGGCAGAAATTCCTTTGCATTGAAGGCTGCTTTATATCGGAGCCTAGCTTAATTCAAATACCGAATGTTATATCAAAGCCTTTCTACTTTTTTAGCAAGCCGACTACATGACTTCGTGTCGAAGGCAGAAGGATATTATGAAAAGCGTTTCATGACCTTCAACGTCCATCAGCTCCTGTGCCTGGCCAAGAATGTCGAGAACTTTGACCACTGTGGGCAAATTCTGCCTCTCTATTTGAGACTGGAGATGTAAATGTAGTGAAGATGATGAAGGCAGCAAGAGGAGCCCCATGCAAATTTCAGAAATAGTTGTTGTTGAGCAAGCACTAGATGTAGCCTTTTATTCATATTTTGTCCAGTAATGTCAAATCATTCTGTACTCGATTTTTTAAGTAATCGTAGTACACAAGAATTAATTCAGTTTGGGGCGCCGCTCAAGTCATGCCTGGCATTGCAGGAGGAGCAAGCAGTGAATGAATTTTTAAACAACCAGTGCACCTATGTGAAAGAAGTTTTCAAAATGAGTTTTCTGGGTAGTAAACTTCTTAGCCAGCAGTACAAAAAGGCAAAGAAAAGCAACATCTGTGCAATAGTCAAACATAATAATGACTTTTTTGTCCGTCGGATTTTGCAAGTCCAGCCAGGTGATTATCATTCTAGCAGAGTGGTTCTGCTGTATCAGAAATGGGACTTGATAGCATTGAGGGCCTGCCTTACCACTTTAGAGCATGCTTTTGGTCCCCATTTACCACCTTTACTCTTTTCACAGCGTCGGTTGTGCCAATGCAATGCCTTCTCATAGACTTTACAGCCGAGGCCACAACCTATGTGTATACTTTGCCCATCATAATTGAGAGTGACAGACTTCAGACAGTCACCTTTGTTTTTGTGGCACTAGAAAGCAAGCCTATGTACATTCTTTGCCCAAAAGCACCTGAGCAGCTATGCCAGCAGCCGGAGCAGACTTGGAGCTGAATGGTGGTATGATTTCCAGTACTGGAAACCACTCCCAGGTGCGCAATATGACTGCACATATGCTACCCGCTTTCTCATCATGCAAATAAGGAGAGCGAGGACGTGCATGTAGCTTACATCAGCCAGGTTACATTCTCAGCCAGGGAGCAGGGGCTAGTGTTCAGTACTGCAGCACCGCCCCTCAGCTGCATGCCAGTTCTGGCTGCCTGCGTGGCTGCTCAGTTACTTTTGGCAAAAAACGATATGCATTGTTGTGGGTGTTATGAAACGCCTCTTTCGCAGAACTTTGCAACTTTTGCCGTTTACACCTTGCTGATGATTATTTCCATGAGGCGAAAGCACCTGTGATAGAGACCCTTAATTGGGCTTGTACGTTCTTGGGAGTGGGCGTCTCTGGGGACCTAACCCTGCGCCTCCTGCATATGAGGTGGATGCTCAAACTACTAGGTAACTGCTAGGACATGTGCACATTGTTTGAACAAAAACAACTAAGGAACAGGGACAAGAAAGAAGAAGTGCTTGTCCCGTCGTCTTCATTCTTGTCCCTGTTCCTGCGCTGTTTTTCTTGTGTTACTGATTCCTGTGTTACTGAAGTTGATTTCTTGTACATTAAGCCCTGTTCTATGTGTTAATCCCGCTCTATTTAACAACTATGGCGTCTTGGCGTCCTTAATATCACTGGGTGCTTTAAAAGCACGCATAGCTTCTTGACATGCTAGTCGTGCTGTACAGCACTTGTCGAGTCTTCTTTCTTGCTCCTGTCCTGCGCTGTTTTTGTTCAAGTGTGCACCAACTCGCTCAACTTGCCGTGTTACTTATGTGCAGGTTGGCCAACTTTATTGAAACTACACTGATGCTTGAAATAAATTGCTCATTTTTTGCGGTCCTGAGATGACGATGGTGGATTTTTTATGGCGCAAGGCCATCTGTAAACCCAAGAGCGCCATATAACAAGGTACTTTTCTTCTACTCAAGGTAGGGTCAAATACCCATTTCCCAAGCGTTTTCTCCTAAATGAGCGGAGCACCAGACCAGGTGAAAGCTTGTACCCGTTGTATCACCGGTGGGTACCTGGCGGCACTGGGGTGATCCTGAAATGGCGGCATATATTGTACATGCAATATATTGAAGTAGCTTCTATTCTGAGCCTTTGCATCTGAAGAACCTGTGACCACATGCCATCTACCCAGTTTGATTTAGTGTACTGATTCCGAGTTTGTTTGTGATGCTGAAATGAAATAATATTATAAATATTGAAGTATCTTCTATTCTGTCTGTTCATATCTCACTCAGTGCTTGCTGTATATCTACTGATCCGGAGTTCCCGGGTTCGAACCCGACCGCGGCGGCTGCGTTTTTATGGAGGAAAAACGCAAAGCGCCCGTGTGCTCTGCGATGTCAGTGCACGTTAAAGATCCCCAGGTGGTCGAAATTATTCCGGAGCCCTCCACTACGGCACCTATTTATTCCTTTCTTCTTTCACTCCCTCCTTTATCCCTTCCCTTATGGTGGGGTTCAGGTGTCCAACGATATATGAGACAGATACTGCGCCATTTCCTTTCCCCAAAAACAAATTATTATTATTATTATTATTATTATTATTATTATTATTATTATTATTATTATTATTATTATTATTATTATTATTATTATTATTATTATTATTATTATTATTATTATTATTATTATTATTATTATTATTATTATTATTATTATTATTATTGCTGTGTATGTTTGTTTTTTGACCTTCCTTTCAACTCCTTTTAAACGATTAAATTTGAACGATTCGATCAGCATTTGTGTTTTTTAAGTATTTTTAGTATAATAATAAGAGACACGATGTCACCATGTAGTGCTTAAGCACCATAAGGGCAATTGCCATTGTCTGGAATTGCACATGAAATGAAAGCCACACCATGTGAAAGTTGTTTTTCATTCAGCACACCAATCACTTGTGTGCTGAAACTGAGCCAAGTTACATGTTGGTTAATATACTGCAGGCATCATGATGCTATAAACAATTTGGCTAAGAAAGAGACTGTATTTCTTCCGTGAATCGTTTTAATCGACCTTCATGATGTGCCATAAGCTAATTGCGACAATATTCATGTCATCTTCCCCACACTGACTTCGTATTTACTTGTCGTACAAGCTGCAGCATATATCATCAAACTCTGATTCTCGCTCACGAGTGATATCGTGTCCGATTTTGTGACTTGTCAAGAAGATGAATCATACATCACAGAAGTTCTGTCATAAATCATAGATTCTGCAACGATATCTTGTCTGACTGTATGATATACGATGCATTCTGAGTCTTACTTCATAAAAGCTTCGTCATAAGTGGTGGAATATCGTGTCTGACTATATGACATATGATGCAGTTCGAGTAGCACATCATAGAAGCTTCATCATAAGTAATATAATCTGTATCATATAATATTCATCTTCAATGAGTTGTCATACAATTTTATGAATCGCAATAAAAATGCTGCCAAGATCTTGGATCGCAGCCATAGACTCTTTTCAGCCGGAAAGGCACTGTTTATAAAATCTGTCATGGACGCTGGGTTCGGCGCAGCCAACTTCATTCTTTCATGACCGCTCAACCACCGTTACTTCAGAACAATGTTACAAGGGGAAGAATGAAATCATAAAGAGATCCTACACCATAATGACGTGCATTGGTTGAGGCACAGAAAAGTGCTGAAGAGATTTTTTGAGCTCAGAAAAGAAATTGACAGCTTCTTGAAGGATAAAAATAACCAAATTACTCAGCTGTCTGTTAAGCAGTGGTCTCGTGCACTTCATTTTCTCACGTACATATGTGATTACTTGGACATCTTGAACGTAAAATTTGAGCGAAAAAACTATAACGAAAATGAACTAGGACGTTCGTGCATTTAAAATCAAATTACAACTCTCGCAGCGCCAGATAAATTTGAATAACCTGGGCAACTTTCGAACTATCAAGTAGCTAGCAAACGTTGGCTAACAATCTTGCAAACTTTTCGAACATATGCTCTGGAATGTCGGGTAGAAATTCAAAATATGCCTTCAAGACATCCGCAGCCTATGCGCCCACAGCTGTGGGAGTCGAGAATGTGTAGCCCTAGTTAAAAATAGAGCTTATTGAATTTCAAGCAAGCACCACATTACGCCTTATGTTTGAAGAAGTAAATATCCTTTAGTTTTACTTTTTTATATGACATTTTTTCCAACATGCGGCAGCAAGCGACAAGGGTCAATGCCAAGTTCGGGAGCACCTACTTGTGGGAGCACCTATTCTCTTTAATGAGAGTGGACAAATGACAAGGATGAGAGCCGACCACCTTAGAGCCACCACGCTAATCGTCTTCGCACAATACCTAACAGCGGCTATTGCACACCTTGCAGCTGCTGAGCGCTGTCAAACGTACAGTCAGCAGCATGCTTATAACTAAAAATTATGTCCTACGATTAAGAAATAAGACCCCTTCTTGAAAACGCCAATTACCTTTGTAGTTTAATTTAACACACTGCAAAACTAAATCTCTTCACACCACCCTCCCCTTCCTAAAAAAATGCCGTTGTTATTGATCCCGTTAACAATTTTTATATTCTGGCTTATGTTCCGCAGAGTTTTCTAAATGCGGCCCGCATCGCAAATTCAGTTTGGGGCCCCTGGTCTAGATCAACCCTCTCGCCACTTGTGAACAACCATGATTTTGCTAGACTCGTCTTATGCATAACGCTGGGGTCCCGGGCGAATACGGTGCAACATAGTGGCTTATGGTCTCTTTGATCCTTTGGTGACACAGGGCGGACACCATACGGATCTGGAATGGTTGAGCGCAGTTTATTTGAAGCATCTCGTTTCATCTAGATTTCTTTACGGATCCGCAAGAAGGGCTTCAAGTACGAGACGGTCCGCCACCTCGCCGCCCAAGGCACCTTTGAGTGAAGGAACTCACTGGAAACGTAAAGAGAATCCTCCGTCCGCGTTGCAGTTGCTGCGCCAAGCGCAGAGAACGAAGGCTCAACCTCGCAGAGGGGACCACACGGTCTAACCTTTCAAGAGCAGGTTTTACATCTCTCACAAACGATGGCAACAGGGTAAGCCGAAGGGTCCTGAACTTCTGTAAATCCGCTTAAATGGCAATGATTTCAGCCGCAGGAGATGACACGGCCCCAGTAGAGCCGGAACACCAGAGATTATTCAGTGATGGAATGTGAAAGCTACTCTATTAATTCCGCTTGTCATGGACACTTAACTTTTATGAAAATGTAGAGTTGGTGATCAAATTCTCTCAGTATGTTTGAGTATGAACGAACGAGTTTTCTTCGCCAAAAAACCGTTTGCCGCAAAGGCGAGGAATGGTAAATGTACAACAGAGACTCTAAAACAACAATGGTGGGTTTAACCACTGCTTCCGCCTTCGAAAGTTAAGGCTTATGGCACTTGCAGTGTTGACTGCCAGTAAGTCCGGGACTCACCCTCTTTTGAAGATGCTCTAAACAAGCTCTAATATCTTTTACCCTAAAGCGTTAAAGATTAGATAATGACGCATGAACAACTAGAATATTTGTAATAAGCAATTGATCTTTCTCACCCATCCAACAGCAGCCATGTGGGTACAAAGGAAAGCAATACAGCTTTCTCAGAAACTTTGCAGTAAAGGAAAATTTTGCTTGGCTCGCGGTTGGAACTCTCGACCACTGCTTCGCCGGAGAAGCGGCTCCGCGAACTAACCTAACCGGTACGGCAAGCTTATGGTAGGGCGCGAGCGAATTCATCATTAACTCGAAGTGTGGACAGTGTTGTTCAAATGATTAGGGGAATCTTACAAGGTGGAGTAGATTTTTAATAAGTGAGTAATTCTTCATGGGCATCCACCCAAGCGCAGCCATACGGCTACACAAGAAAAGATATACAGCTTTCTCAGAAACTTTGCAGTTAAAGAAAAGTTCATTCTGGTTCCAGGTTTGAACCCGGTACCACCACTTCGCTGGAGCAGTCGGTGTGCTATATGAAAACACCGGGAGATTACGCTTATTGTATGGCAGCAGCGAATTGGCCAATAACTCGAAGTGAGAAACTGTTGGTGAAATGTTTAGTAGAATCCCCCAGGGAGGCGTAGATTTTTAATAAGAGAGTAATTCCTCATTGTCATCCACCCAAGCGCAGCCATACGGCTACAAAGCAAAGATACACAGCTTTCTCAGAAACTTTTCAGTTAAATAAATGTTTATTCTGGTCCGATGTTTGAACTCAGGACCACTACTTCGCTGGAGCATTCGATCTGCCATATGAGCTAACCGGGAGGCCACACTTATAGTAGGGCAACAGCCAATTCATCAGTAACTCGAAGTGTGAACAGTGTTGGTCAAATGTTTAGGGGAATGCCCCAAGGTGAAGTACATTTGTAATAAGGTAGTAATTAATCATCGATGGATGGACGGACGGACGGACGGACGGACGGACGGACGGACGGACGGACGGACGGACGGACGGACGGACGGACGGGCGGGCGGGCGGGCGGGCGGACGGACGGACGGACGGACGGACGGACGGGGACGGATGGAAGGATGGATGGATGGATGGATGGATGGGTGGAAGGAAGAAACGAAGGAGCTTCCTTTGAAACGAGGTGATTGCATTATCCACCATGCTCAGCTTGTTCATCCCTTTATTTTTATTTAACTGTGTTGTGAGTTATACAAATTCCCCATTTTCTCTATATACGTCTCCCTATACCTTTAACCTTTTGTCACCTCTCTTCTTTTGAGCACCAATGTTCCGATCGCTTTTTGCTCATTTTCACGGCAAATTTATTTACATAGCCATTGTTATCTCTAAAACCTACGGCTACAGGAAGAGTGGCTGTGACTCACCATCACGATTAATTATGAGGTGTTCTATTGTTTATACAGATGTATCACACAAAACACATGTGTCATCTTCGTAAAATTTCTTTTTGTAGCTGCGCGTTCTAAACACGCTGACCTAGCTTCAAAGAGTAGGGCATTGCCTTTTGAGTTATCATAAAATCCTTCCTTCCTAATCTGCCTTTTCCAGTATCGATATAGTTCTACACTATGCCTTCTTTTATATTTATTTATCCAATTCTTGCCTTCCGCGTTTTTCACCTGTCGTTTAATGCTATTTCCTTCTCCGTCCTCGTGTTTGGCACACTTACTGCACAGCTTTCTAGTCCTTTTCCGCCAGTGTTAGTCAACGCTCTTTCTGTATAGGTATTTAATTACCTTTGCTGCCTACCTGTTATCATCCAATTTCCTCAGGCGTTCTTAGTACAGTATTTTACTCTGAGCTTCCCGTGCTTCGAACGATGCCCTGCCCATATTCGCCTGTACTGCCTCGTTTGTGGTCTTCTCGTGGGCACCTTGTGCTAATTTTCCAAAAGCCCCCTGATTTACTTCTAATTTCGACTTAACTTCCATCTTTAAACAGAGAACCGCATTTTTGAAAGAAAGCCCCGACACCATTCATCATCATCATCATCATCATCAGCCTTACTACACCCACTGCTGGGCAAAGGCCTCTCCCATTCTCTCCAATTAACCCTATCCTTTGCCAGCTGCATACACCCTTTGCCTGCAAACTTCTTAATCTCATCCGCCCACCTAACCTTCTGCCGCCCCCTGCTACGCTTACTTTCTCTTGGAATCCACTCCGTTACCCTTAAGGACCAGCGGTTATCTTGCCTTCGCATTACATGCCCTGTCCAAGCCCATTCCTAGTCGAAATCAAGAGAAAGAAATGAGCTTGGGCCGACACCATTATTCCTTTCCAAATACCTCTCAGTACTTCATATTTGTAGCACCCCCATAATGCTTTTTCCTTCATTATCCAGGAATCTCTTCCCCTTTTGCTATGAGAAACTGTTCGTGCTTTTCCGTGTACATCTGACTTTTGTTTGCGCATACCTCTAGATAATTGTGTTCGGCCACTCGGGGTTTTCATGGCCTTGTGTTGTAAGCAGGTGATCTGTTGTATCGTTGAAAATTATCATACCTGATTTAGTTGCACTAAAACTGAAACCTAGAGTGTCTTTTTCGTCTCCACAGCAAATAACCACAGTCTGTAAATCTTCCTGGCTATCTGCTAAGAGTACAATATCGTCCTCATACATTAAACATGGTAGTCGCTGTTCAACTACCTTTCCACCTAAGCTGTACGATAGATTATAACCTAGATTGCTTCCTTGTAGCCTTCTTTCCTTACTTATCAGATAAAGTATGAACAGCGGCAGTGATAAAGGCCAACCTTGCCTTAATCCTTTGTGTACCTGGGCACTTTTCGTACTCTTAATTCCTACCCATGTTATTTCATCTTTATTTTATCGATATATTTCCTCTAGAAAATCAATTACATCATAACCGATACCTTCGCCTCCATAGAAGCTTCTTGTTCACGTTGTCGTACGCACCACTTATGTCCAGGAAAGCTAAATACAGAGGTCTGTTTTCCACCTTAGCCATTTCTATGCAATGGGTAAGCAAAAATAGGCTATCATTAAAGCGGCTGCCCCTTCTGAACACGTTCCGAAGTTCTCCGAGTATTCTATTACTTCATACCAATGACTGCATTTTTAATTCCATGGCCTGCATCGCCAGCCTGTATATACCAGATGTTATCATTATCAGCCGGAAGGATTTTATGTTTATCTTATCGTCTATCCCTATATAAACCAAATTCTTGTTACTTGGTTTCCAGCTGTGCGCAATTTTCTTATTTGCTATGACTGCCACTAAAGCTTTCATCTGCATTTTCTTGCCTCCTGGGCAGAGTTCAGTAATTAGCTGGATTGGAATTTCGTCTATTCCTGCGGACGTGCATTTTGGAATATCTGCTTCCGCCCTTTTTCAGCTAAGATTGGTCAGCTATAAGCTGTTTTCTATTGTGCGGTCCTGTGGTGCTCTCTCACTTGGGGCGATTACCCTATTGTCTTTTCTAAATGACTAAGCTATAAATGATGCAATGCACGTCAGAGCATCGCCTCCCTCTAAACGTTTTCCCTCAGCATCTTGAATCTGTTCCTGCTTTTTTTTATTCGTTTTACCAAACCGGCTTCGGCCTCCTCTACAGGTTCAAACCGCGTTTCCATCTAATTCACCAACGCCTCATACTCTTTGCATTTAACCTTCAGTTGCTTGACCATTTTATCAGCACTCGTTTAATGTTACGACAAATTGCTAGAATATCTACAGGCTAAAAAACCTCCCGCAAGCACATGCTCCAATAAAATTCTGCCCACTGGCATCCGCCCAAGCGCCCACCCACCCAGCTCCACCTAGCGTTCTCAGAAACTTCGCAGTTAAAGAAAAATTCGTCCTGCTCCGCTGTTCCAACCCAGGACTACCGCTTCACCGGAGCAGTTTTTTTCTCTAACTGCGAAGTTTTTCAGAAAGTTGTACAGCTTTCCTTTGTAGCCGCATGAATGCGCTTGGGTGGATGTCAATGAGCAATTATTCCTTTATTACAAATCTACTCCTCGTTGGGGGGATTCCCCTAAGCAGTTGACCAATACTATCACTAATTCGAGTTATTGATCAATTCACTTTTTCGCTCTTGCCCTACCATAAGCTTGCTGTCCCGGTTGGCTGAGTTGGCAGAGCGACTGCTTCGGTTTAGCGGTGATCCTGGGTTGGAACCCCGGACTAGGACGAATTTTTCTATAACTGCGAAGTTTCTGAGAAAGTTGCATAGCTTTTCTTTGTATCGGTATGGCTGCTGTTGGGCGGTTGCCAATGAGCATCTCACCAGAAACAATCAAGTTGTTCATGCGTAACTATCTAAACCTCAAACGCTTTAGGGTACAAAAGTTAGTAGAGCTTCTTTAGAAGATCTTCAAACGAGGGCGTTGTCCCGGGCTTACCGGCAGTTAACTCTGCAAGTGCTACAAGTCTTAAGCAGTTTTTTCTCTAACTGCGATGTTTCTGAGAAAGCTATACAGCTTTCCTTGTAGCCGTAGGGATGCGCTTGGGTGGATGCCAATGACTAATTACTCCCGTCTTACAAATGTACGCCACCTTGGTGTATTCTCGTAAACATGTGGCCAACACTATTCCCTCTGAGAGTTATTGATCTATTCGCTCTCACCCTACCATGAGCTTGCCGTCCCGTTCTCCTTATTTGGTACAGCGACTGCTCCGGTGAAGCGGCGTTACCGTGTTCAAACCCCGGACCAGGACGAATTTTTCTTGAACTGCAAAGTTTCTGAGAAAGATGTATAGTTTTGCTCTGTTGCCGTATAACTGGGCTTGGGTGGATGCCGATGAATAATTACTCATTTATGACAAGTCTGCTCTATCTTTCGAGATTCCCCAAAATATTTGAACAACTTGATTATTTTTAGTCGCCTGCGATACTCCAAGTGCTTAGGATCTGTGGTGCAAATATACTAGCCAACCACACCTCGATACAGATGAAAAAAGTCACCCACCTGCAAGCTTGGACGAGCCAGGCTCGTAATAAGCCGACTGTTATTTCTGGCTCATGAGTCCAGCTTGTATGTTTTCTGGCGCAACTGTGCACCGTTTGAGGCCAGCATGGCTGGTCCACAGCATTTATTGGTTTGCCTACAGATGACAACATGGGTACTAAACGTCCATTTTGGTACCACTTTTGAAAATAAATGTGTCCTTTAGGTCGGTAAAAACAGCTGATACCTTATGCGACTCACCACAGCGGCTTCGTGGATTACGCTATGTATGTTGCTAGCCTGCAAAGACGGCGACGAAGCTAAAGTAAACAATGTCATCGTGTGCTTAAATAACTGTTTTGACTAAATGTTCAATGAATGCATGCCTATCCGAGCCGATTATTCGCGAGTGCTGACAAACCATTTTGGTAGAATCGTCCGCGCTGCATCCCGAGAAACACTTCTGCTCCACAGCTATATTTTTGGACGGCACTAACATTATTATCACCAACGTATGTTGCAGTAATAATTGCGAGCTCTGAATGGCTCCTATCCTAGCGAGAAATTAGCAGCAAAACTTTTGAGGGACTCTACTCTCCGCCTTGAAGGATATGAAGAGATAGCATTAATGGCTCATATCAGTGGTTTCTTTTCACACAGAGTCGCTGTTTTTGTTAGCATTCACACATTTATCACAATATAGTTTCCACATTTTTTTTCTTGAAAGTCTTCCACACTGTAGTTACGCACGCCAAGTTGCTACTATATAAATACACATTGATTGGTACTCACGGTTCAACACACAATCACATGGCAATAAAGTAGCAGTACACTAGTATGCAAGGTCCGAAATGGGAAAACTTCATCGTGCTCGCGCCATTTCTTCAGGCAGCGACGTGCATCAGACTGCAGGGTTTCCCCAGTGGCCGCCGTATGCAGGCACCGCAATGCCACTTCAAGCAAGGAGGATATGAAACGGCAACATGCACGTTGCTGCTCACTTAATTACTGTTTGCAGATTAACAAATTATCTAATTACGCATAATTACGCACGACCTCGTTAGCACAGACTCGGATGATAGCAGTTGACGTGAAAGACCATATATATATATATATATATATATATATATATATATATATATATATATATATATACCAAAAGTGATTTCTGGCAGCTGATTTGGTCAATATATTATAAAATCACCAAAAATTGAAGAAACATAACAGGATTTAATACACGACGTTTCGGCTGGAGGACCAGACTTTTTCGAGTGTAGTACAGCGTTTTAAACACACAGTTTTTATAGAGAATGCGCGAGGTACAAAGTATACAAGTTTATAGGAAAGCACGAATTCAGAACACTAGGGGGGGGGGGGAAGAAACAAGGGAGAACATTTTTTTTAACAAAGGAAGAGAGAGAATCGGTGACAATCTAAGAAGGCGTCTCCTGACCTGAATGCAGGTGTTCCTGAGGGGCCGAATTTTTTTTAATAACAAAGAATAATAACATTAAGATAATAAAAATATAAAAAAGCGGAGATTCTTTCCCACCACCTCAGGGCTGCCTTGGAAAGGCCCTCGAGGTGTCGCTCCTCTCAGCATTTTGGTGACAAGCGTGAAGGGCTCGACCCCTGTACAAGGAGGAAGCTACATTCCAGAGAAACTGTTAGGGGGGTGGAGGAGGGGGAGTAAAGAGGAATGCAAACGAGGCCTCTAATAAAGAAAAAAGACGAAAAAAGAAAAAATAAAGTAGTGAAAAAAGGAAAGAAGAGCCATTGTACAAGGCTTGGTAATATGCATTCAGAGAAGGGTGGTGGCAACACGAGAGAATACAAAATTGGACATTTAAAAAAAAAGGAGTGGATTCTTTTCCACCACCTATGGGCTGCTTTGGAAAGGGGTGAAGGGCGCATTTTGGTGACAAGCGTGAAGGGCTTCACCCCTGTACATGCAGAAGGCAACATTCCAGAGCAACTGGTAGGGGGAAGGGAGGGGGGTAAAGAGGAATGCCAACGAGGCCTCTAAAAAAGAAGAGAAAAAAGAAACAAAAACACAAAGACAAAAGGAATAAGAAGAAGAAAATTAGGGAAAAAAAAGGAAAGAAGAGCCATTGTACAAGACTTGGAAATATCCATTCAGACAAGGGTTGTGGCAACACTAGAGAAATCAAATAATACAAGTTCCTAATCAATCCTTAGAAGGGCACTCCGTACACACGCATACAGATACAGACAAAAGACAAGGCTAACAATAAATCCAACCCCAGAAACGAACTGCAATGAGTCGGAAGTACAATCTATTGCAAGACAAATGACCATTCAGAGTAAACAATTCATCAATGTATGAAGCGAAGACTGACATGACAGCAAAAAAATGAGGGGGGATAACAGCAAATGGGTGACAATATAATATAATGCGCGACAATACAAGATTATAATAATAATAAAAAGGGGAAAGAAAATAGCAGTAGATGTGGGACAATGGAAGTGAAAAAACTGGGGACAATGCAAGTGAAAAAAGGAAAACACGTCGGAAGCTATGCTTGTTCTGCATGCTATCGCCCGTTCTATGAGTCTGGGATAATTATTTTTGATAGTCTGGGATAATTATTATTTTAGGAGTTTGGGATAACTATTTGTTACATCTATTGAGTGTGTAAGCATGATAGCCGGCCTATTGTTTCGTTAATGCCGCTCGAGACTGCGTTAAATTTGTTTACGTGACCCTTGTGCTTCCTCGTGCCCTAAATCGACGTCGTCGAGGCATTGGCATGAGGACCATCCAGCGTTGTAACCGCGAAGCTTTCCGCCTCAACACCATGCTGCGCAAGCACTGCCAGCGCACAAGAGGAGTCTTTTACGTGGACCATGGGCTGGAGTGGCTTCCACCTGCACGAGTAATGGCCGTAGATGGCCTGCATCCCAGTTTTGAAGGTGTGGCCATAATAGCGGGTCACCTCCAGCAGATACTGCTCCAGAAATCTACTAGAAGGGCACAAGCAACGTGGTCTGACCATGCCCACGGCATTCCCAAAACACCCAGGCCCGCTACCGACGCAGAATCCATCCACTGCGACACCTGAGCCAAAGCCGCGCTACTCCCTGCGGAGCTACAAGGACGTCGTCGAAAATTCATCCAAGAACTGACTATCTGCTAATAACCAAGGTGAACTGATTGAAACTTCTGTATCGAAAAAGTTTTTACCATTAAGAAAGGTTCTAGAAATAAGAGCTAGATACGAACATCATGTGAAAACCTTAGACCTGTATAGCCATCAAATATCATTCCGAAAAGCATGAAAATTTTTTTAAAACCAGCCACATCGGACTTATCGCTTCCTCTAAAAACCCATTGGCAGGACATACTTCAGAAAGCATCAAGAGAACTAATGGATATTGTAATCCAACATGATAAGTCTTGTGTGGGCGCTTTGAGGCTCAAGGAAGCTCAGCTATGCAAAGACGTTCATCTGACCGATAAGGAAACTGCACTTTTAGAGCTATTTTTAAACAAGAAACAGCGTTCACTCCTAACTCAGAGAGAGAGGAAGTTCCTTCGGGATGGGGTTCCTCTGCAGCTCCATTCTTCAGAATCAGAAATTTGTCAGCTCCTTTCAACCGGTAGTCCAACCTCTGCATCAGATATAAGAATCAGTTCACCCAATTCAGGCTCATGTCAATCAACCTTAAAGTCACCAAATCTACACCAAACAATGTTAATTTCTCGTCAGTAACTTTGTCACACGATGAGTACATGGTGCTGTCCAAGGGCCTCAACTTTTGCCCCACTAGCAGTATAATTAATGAACTTCAACTTTACAAAGTTCTGGAGAATTTCTCCCGAAGCCTTAGACTGAGAGAATACTACCACGGTCGCCTCCAAACATTAGACCCTGGTCCAAAACTTCGATCTATTACTCATTGGACACCACCTCCGCAGCGCGATAAGTGTCTAGATTTATACATAAAGGCAGTGCAAAAGGATATCCTTTCCGAATTTCAAAACGACGCTCTTATCGCCCTAATCTCACAATTCTTGAACGCAATGCGTTGCAGGCTCTAAGCAGCCCATCTGACATCGTAATAAAACCAGCGGATAAAGGTAGCGCCATCGTAGTTATGAATTAAAAGGATTACCTTGATGAGGCCCAAAGGCAGTTAAGTGATTCCTCATTTTACAAGGCTCTTCCTACTGATCCTACGCCAGAGTATAATAAGAAAGATTCAGAATCAATTTTAGGTTTGGCAAAAAGGAGAAAATTGAGGACAAGATCGCAAAAGCTCTAATTCCGTTACATTCAAGTCCAGGACGTTTTTATCTTCTTCCAAAGATTCATAAAGAAAACAATCCGGGAAGACCAATTGTCTCTGGAATTGGAACCGTTACTGAAAACATCTTAAGTTATGTCGACAGCCTCATCAGGAATATACCTTCCTTATATCCTTCCTATGTTAAGGACACCTCCCATTTTGTGTGTGAAATTCTCGACTTAGTCATTCCAGATGATTCCCTACTAGTGACCCTGGATGTCGCTTCACTGTACACCAATATACCGCTTGCTGGTTGCATCAACGCAGTCGTCTATGCTTATGAGCGCTTAGAATCTAAACACACGGTTGACGGCGGCGCACTTTCAGAGATGTTAAAACTGATACTTGAGTTAAATAACTTCGAGTTTAATGGCCAGCACTACGTGCAAATAAGTGAAACGTCAATGGGAACCAGAATTGGACCAAATTACGCTAATATATTCATGGCTGTGCTTTAGACGAAATTCCTCAACAACTCTCCCTTTAAACCAATATTTTACAGAAGATTCATCGATGACATATTTATGGTCCTGACACATGGTGAAGAAAAACTCAATAAGTTTATTTCGGACTTCAACAGCACTCATCCTAACATCTGGTTTTCCTCGTCGCATTCAGCCTCGACAATGAATTTTCTTGATGTCCAGGTGACCATCACGAATAACAAACTTGAGACAGCAGTCTACAGAAAACCCACCGACCGTCACCAGTACCTACACTACCAGAGCAGTCACACTCGCCATTGTAAAACATCCATCGCTTACAGTCAGTCCCTACGTTTCCGTAGGATTTGCACTAAAGAAGGCGACTTTGAATCAAACTGCGAGCAACTCCGTGTGGACCTAGCACGACAGAGGCACCCATTGTCAGTCATCGACGATTCAGTCACGAAAGCTTCAAAGCATGACCGGCTCGAACTCATAAATGGCAAAAAGCAGCCACGCCCGGACTATCAAGTCAATCTGGTCCTTACCCATTCGGCTTCAATGCCCAATGTTAGCACAATTCTTAAACAACACCACAACATCCTTCAACAGAGTGAAAATATGAAAGAAGTTATCCCTGATCCCCCACGTGTTGTGTATAGGCGCGCAAGGAACATCCGCGATATGATAACATCGTCTACAATCGGCAACCGTAGCTTCAGAGGATCCGCGCTATGCAATAAACCTAGGTGCAAACTCTGTCCGATGATGACAACAACAACCAGTGCTAAAAGCACAGCGTCATCCTTCTCATTTAAGATAAAAGGTAACTTTTCATGCGACAGCGGTAATGTTGTCTACCTCCTGGAATGTGGCACCTGTAAAGCTCAGTACGTAGGGCAGACAGTTACACCGTTCAAAATTCGCATCAACAACCACAGATCACATGTGCGGACACAGCCAAATCTCCCACATTCAAAACACATCAACAAGCTTGGGCACCCATTCGATAACTTTACAGCTATTGTAGTCCAATCGGGGTTCAAAACAAATTATGACCGCGAGAGCTGGGAATCGTACCTGATTCACAAATTTAACACAGTCTCGAGCGGCATTAACGAAACAGTAGGCCGGCTATCATGCTTACACACTCAATAGATGTAACAAATAGTTATCCCAGACTCCTAGAATGATAATTATCCCAGACTATCAAAAATAATTATACCAGACTCATAGAACGGGCGGTAGCATGCAGAACAAGCATAGCTTCCGACGTGTTTTCCTTTTTTCACTTGCATTGTCCCCAGTTTTTTCACTTGCATTGTCCACATCTACTGCTGTTTTCTTTCCCCTTTTTATTATTATTCTAAACTTGTATTGTCGCGCATTGTATTATATTGTCACCCATTTGCGGTTATCCCCCCTAATTTTTTTGCTGTCATGTCGGTCTTCGCTTCATACTTTGGTGAATTGTTTACTCTGAATGGTCATTTGTCTTGCGGTAGATTATACTTCCGACTCATTGCAGTTCGTTTCTGGGGTTGGATTTATTGTTAGCCTTGTCTTTTGTCTGTATCTGTATGCGTGTGTACGGAGTGCCCTTCTAAGGATTGATTAGGAACATGTATTATTTGATTTCTCTCGTGTTGCCGCAACCCTTGTCTGAATGGATATTTCCAAGTCTTGTACAATAGCTCTTCTTTCCTTTTCTTTCCTAATTTTCTTTCTTCTTATTATTCTTTTTGTCTTCGTGTTTTTGTTTCTTTTTTTCTATTCTTTTTTTAGAAGCCTCGTTGGCATTCCTCTTTACCCCCTCCCTTACCCCCTACCAGTTGCTCTGGAATGTTGCCTTCTCCATGTACAGGGGTCAAGCCCTTCACGCTTGTCACCAAAATGCCCCCTTCACCCCTTTCCAAAGCAGCCCTGAGGTGGTAGAAAAGAATCCACTCCTTTTTTTTTTAAATGTCCTATTTTGTATTCTCTCCTGTTGCCACCACCCTTCTCTGAATGCATATTACCAAGCCTTGTACAATGGCTCTTCTTTCCTTTTTTCACTACTTTCTTTTTTCTTTTTTCGTCTTTTTTTCTTTATTAGAGGCCTCGTTTGCATTCCTCTTTACTCCCCCTCCTTCCCCCCCCCCTACCAGTTTCTCTGGAATGTAGCTTCCTCCTTGTACAGTGGTCGAGCCCTTCACGCTAGTCGCCAAAATGCTGAGAGGAGCGACACCTCGAGGGCCTTTCCAAGGCAGCCCTGAGGTGGTGGGAAAGAATCCACTCCTTTTTTTTTAAATGTCCTATTTTGTATTCTCTCCTGTTGCCACCACCCTTCTCTGAATGCATATTACCAAGCCTTGTACAATGGCTCTTCTTTCCTTTTTTCACTACTTTCTTTTTTCTTTTTTCGTCTTTTTTTCTTTATTAGAGGCCTCGTTTGCATTCCTCTTTACTCCCCCTCCTTCCCCCCCCCCTACCAGTTTCTCTGGAATGTAGCTTCCTCCTTGTACAGTGGTCGAGCCCTTCACGCTAGTCGCCAAAATGCTGAGAGGAGCGACACCTCGAGGGCCTTTCCAAGGCAGCCCTGAGGTGGTGGGAAAGAATCCACTCCTTTTTTTTTTAAATGTCCTATTTTGTATTCTCTCCTGTTGCCACCACCCTTCTCTGAATGCATATTACCAAGCCTTGTACAATGGCTCTTCTTTCCTTTTTTCACTACTTTCTTTTTTCTTTTTTCGTCTTTTTTTCTTTATTAGAGGCCTCGTTTGCATTCCTCTTTACTCCCCCTCCTTCCCCCCCCCTACCAGTTTCTCTGGAATGTAGCTTCCTCCTTGTACAGTGGTCGAGCCCTTCACGCTAGTCGCCAAAATGCTGAGAGGAGCGACACCTCGAGGGCCTTTCCAAGGCAGCCCTGAGGTGGTGGGAAAGAATCCACTCCTTTTTTTTTAAATGTCCTATTTTGTATTCTCTCCTGTTGCCACCACCCTTCTCTGAATGCATATTACCAAGCCTTGTACAATGGCTCTTCTTTCCTTTTTTCACTACTTTCTTTTTTCTTTTTTCGTCTTTTTTTCTTTATTAGAGGCCTCGTTTGCATTCCTCTTTACTCCCCCTCCTTCCCCCCCCCCCCCCCCCTACCAGTTTCTCTGGAATGTAGCTCCCTCCTTGTACAGTGGTCGAGCCCTTCACGCTAGTCGCCAAAATGCTGAGAGGAGCGACACCTCGAGGGCCTTTCCAAGGCAGCCCTGAGGTGGTGGGAAAGAATCTCCCCCTTTTTTATATTTTTATTATCCTAATATTATTATTCTTTTGTTATTAAAATAAAATTCGGCCCCTCGGGAACACCTGCATTCAGGTCTGGAGAAGCTTTCTTAGATTGTCGCCGATTCTCTCTCTTCCTTTGTTAAAAAAAATTTTCTCCCTGGTTTCTTCCCTCCCCCCCCCTAGTGTTCTGAACTCATGCTTTCCTGTAAACTTGTAGACTTTGTACCTCGCGCATTCTCTATAAAAACTGCGTGTTTCAAACGCTGTACTACACTCGAAAAAGGCTGGTCCTCCAGCCAAAACGTCGTGAATTAAATCCTGTTATGTTTCTAATTTTTGGTGATTTTGTATTATATTGATCAATCACGGCATGAACGCTACTCCTGGAAGGCTCTCCTGCTTGAAGCAGACAACGTAGAAAATTTCACCCCTCATAGGCTTTGGACAGCATTATAAATCAAAATACGCCGAATGTTGTTCTTGACAACTTCAACCACGCAATGCAATGGCTATGAACCTAGCCGGTTCTTTTCTCACTAATCTTCTTTGTCCAACCTGCAGCCAGCATCAACGTTCTATTTGGAACTGACACCTATATTCTAACTCTATTACGTAGCCCACTGAGACCACGCGGCAGCCCCCCCTCCCCCGGCCGCAGACCTTTCGCGGTTTCCGCACGCATGTATTTTTAATAATTTTTTATATTTTGTTTCATAATTTTTTTGCATTCTCTGTTATGTCTTCCGCACCTTATTCATTCTCATCAACCATTTCGTATTTGTTTGGCGCCACATTCTATTCATTTTTTTGTGTTAATATTTTCTTCATCTTTTTTTCTTAGTTCGCGTGACGGCCCTCTACTCTGTGCAGTTTTTTATCGGTTTTAGTCTGTTATATCGCCTTTTCTCTTCCGTCCTTCTCAACCTCAGATGTCTAAATTCATTATTTGACGTGACTATTCACTGTTTCCATGTGACCGCGCATACCTGATTGTACCCCCTTGCTGCCACCTTATATATGTTTGTGCTCCTAAATAAAGATTCAGTTGATAGTCAGCGCCCGTCCCTGTGCTTCCATGTTTGACTTCTGTTCTTAGCGCTGTTCATACACCACACCTACTCCAATATTTTCTTCTTTCAAAGTTATTAGTGCTAATAAGTTTTTCTGCACTTCCTCTCTTTCGTTTTCTCTCACAAATTCCTTTCTCACTTCTCATTACGCGCTCGAGCTTCGCTCAATATTTGTTCTCTTTTTTTCCCCACGGCTGCCGCTTCCTCACGGGAAGCGCACTGCCGGACACGGGTCGAAACGGCCTGGTATATTTATGGGAACAAGGGCGCCAGGATGTCTGGCAGAAAGCCCGACAGATGAGCCTAACAAAGAAAAGAAGCAAAGATACGCATAAGACACCGCCGCAGGTTGCTTTTGCGGCGCGCAACAAGTGTCTCTGGTGCGCGTCCCCAGTAAGCGTCTCAGGATACCTGACACGGCGTTTTGCGGGAGTGTCGTTGAGGGGGGGGGGGGGGGGGGGGGGCTGGAGTGCGGCCTTCCGGTGGCGTATTTTTGGCGCCTGGACACGAATGCGCCGCGAGAGAGAAAGCACTGAAGCGAGGAGGAGAGGACGCTGCCTGATTGGCTGCGCGATTCTCGCGGTCGGCTGTTACATACAGTGGGAAGCATCCCCTTTCCCCCCCCCCTCCCGCCTTTCCTTTTCTAAAACCACATTCCCGTACATAATGAAGTTTTGAGTCCGCCGCGGCTGCTTTGGACTTTTTTTATTCGAGTAGCGTGTTCCATCCGTGAATTATGGCGGCATCATCGCTGCCGTTCGAATGCGAGTTGGACAGTGACAATTGCGTCGAGAACGTGAGTTGTTTTCGTGTGGCTCTGAACACCGACGGAGACGCGTACGAGTGGCTCACCAGCTACGGTGTTGCGACGAGAACCACGTGGATCGTTGACTGGGAAGTTGCAAAGCCTAAAAGGTATGGGAAATTTTGCATTTTATTCACCCATGCACTTGATGTATTACTCGAAAGAGCGGTCGTCTATTCATAATTGTTTCGCAAATGTGGACTGTGACAGACTTCAATTTTCAGTTTTTATGTTACGCTGGCTTCACCGCATGGCATTATTGTAGTGCAGAGAATTACGCAATATTTACATCCGAGGCCACCTGTGAAAAAAATTACATAGCCGCGCGGCGCTGAAGCCGAACGTACTTTGCTTCACGTATCAGAGCTATTCACGCGCTTCAGGGTGCTGTGTGCAAGTTCTGCACCCTGTCATGGAAAAAAAATATAACTGTGGACTGTGACATTCCAATTTTCAGCTTTTTGCTACGCTGGCTACACCGCATAGCAGTAATGTAGTGCAGAGATTTACGCAATAATTACATTATTGTTACCAGTGTTTTTCTAATGTAAAATAGACTAAAGCGAAAAGTTGAGCGTTATTCTGAGAATTGAAATCATTTGCATTGTGACAGATTCCAATTATCAGTTTTGTTAGGCAGGCTTCACCGCACGGAAGCAATGTCTTACAGAGCACTGCACAATATTTACATTATTGTTACTAGTGTCTCTCTAATGTAAAATATTCTTACGCAAAAATAAGAGTTTCATTTTAAGAAAAATCATTTGCATTTGTTTTTTACTAGGATCGCATTCCACAAGAAGTGGAAATGCCAGCACTCGAACAGGAATAAGATTACTGGCCAAACGGCCACCAACTGCCCAGCCTTTGTGGACATCAAAATAAAAAACATTACTAGGGACACAAGGAAGCGGGACCCATTCCTGAAGAGGGCTACGCCGTTGCGTGCCATTGTGATGGTCAGGGATGACCATAATCATGCGCTAGACTGTGCTGATGCCTTACGTCTCCTGCGCACCACAGCTGACACTCGAGCTGTGTTCCATAGCTATTTTCATGATGGCCTCACACCAGCACAAGCCATAGCTATGCACCAGCAGAAGCTAGAAGCTGAAGATGGCGCCGCCGAGGAGCTTGCCAGTGGTGCCGTGAATCTAAGCGCAGGCACTCTTTATTAGTGGTTCCGGCTGTGGCGGGATCATCATTACGGCAGCGCAGTAGACCCTGTCAGCAAACTTTCAGAGAAAGCGTCATGCTATCTTGACAAGGGTAAGCTGCAATATATCTGAGCAGTGTAGTTTCTTTTCTTTGAAATTCCTGCGACTTTTTGAAAAGACTGAACTGCAAATGTTTTTTGGGTGTTTAACTGTTTGCATTTGCGCATATTTGTGTGATTATTTTTATTTTTGTGGTCTTGGTATTTCATAAATATTTACCTTTTGCTTCACCAGAATTATCACCAAATGTTGTAGCACATCATGCTGCCAACAGAGGTAACCTCTCGGCTAGCAGTAGTTTTTCTTTCCCCTTAGAGGAACCACCTGAGGCTTTAGAGTATATTCATCCAAGCCACAGTGGCCCTCTTTTCGGTGAAAATAGAGCAGGATGAAAAGCCATACGCATGTCTAAATCAGCTTACAGCAACCTTCTCTGGTCTGCATTGCTAAAGCTGTGTTGTTTACAACAAAAATCCCATCCAAGATGAATACTTCCTGCATTCTGAAACAGTGAGTATGCTACAGTGTCTACTTTTCATTATCTGTAATATCGAGATTTAATATCCATACATGCCAAAATTACTCTGCCCAGTGATACATTTGCCTCACCCTAAGCCCGAAGCATAGCATTACAAACATGTGCATGCAGGTGCAACCTACTTGGACCCCATCGGCAGCATGTGGTTGTCTTTCCTTGTGCGTTCTGTCACGTTATGTTACGCAGTTATCCTACATCCAAAAATAATTAGGCTGTCACTAATTTTTCAATACAGTTTACAACATTAAAAAAAATACCTATAACAGTATTCCCTTATGCTTTCCTGGACTTTATTGATCGTTTCTTGTGTACATATTAATGAACCAATCGTTTCCCTTCCCTTGCTTGCTAAAAAGCATAAAGAAGGTATCTAGTTTGGCACCCTTGATGCCATAAACAGTCATAAAAAGGTTGAACATGCGAAGTGCACGCTAGCAGAGGTACACTTGATAGTAGTAGTGCCATAGCTCGGTTGGTCGAGCACCATCTGCAACACGTGGAGGTCTTTGATTCAGATTCCATTGGAGGCATGTAGCTGCCTTTTCTCCTACGTTGCGTTGAATTATCTAACATCTAACAAATGATTCTGCTGCTTCTAATTTGATGAATAAGAACATGAAACTTGTTTTTTGAAATTTCCGATTTGCTTTGACTGATGGCAACTTTTAAATGTATATCTTAACAAGCCCCTTATTTACCTTTGCTTCTCTGCTTAATGCCGCTATAAGTAGGAGTCCTATATTGCCTTTTGCAGGGGCCGATGTGAGAACCACAAGGTCAGAGGATGGTACCTGCTGGGCAGTTCTTGTGGTGACGCAGGTCATGAAAAGGACGCAAGGACTGAGTGCTGCTAAGGAGATAATATTTGTAGACTCTACAGCCTCATGTGACGAGTCACAAAGCAGTCTCACGGTGGTACTTACAGCAACTGCAGTTGGCGCAATGCCTCTTGCTGTACTACTACATAGTTCTCAGAGCAGCGAGAGCTACAAAGCTGCATTTGGTCTGCTGAAGCTGAGCTACGCAACCTGCTTTGGTGGCACTCATGTAAGTAAAGAATAATACTCAGAACATTCATGAGCTAACAAATTATAATTACAGCAGTGGATATAAACAAGAGTGGCCCATCACATGCATTTTGTTTACGCCTTCTTCTGTTGCATTCACATAGGGGCATCTTTGGTAAAAGGGTGGGGGGGGGGGCAGAGTGACATTTGCATGCTTTTGTTCCCGGTGGCCACATGTTAAAGCTGTCATTTGCCCATGTGCATAATTAATAGAATAATTCATAAAATAATCTTACTTCAGATGGCACAACAAAAGTTAAAGCATCAAGGTCATGTCCATATCAATAGAGTGCTATGTGAAGATTCAAGAATAAAAATGTTGATATTTATTCATTATCATTTCTACTGCGATATTTGGCCGCTTGATTTATGGCTCGATAGGAGAGGATAAAAGCACATACAAACATTAGTGTCTCTTAGTTGTCATTGTTGCTCAGTTTCAACAAGGCCTATTCATTACACCATTCAGAGCCCAATTACTTGTCAGTGTTTTTGCCGCACATAAGATGAATGGCTGTTTGCTCCCCAGTCAAGGACGAAAGGAATGGTGTCTTAAGCATAAGCTATGACCACTAAACTTCATGCTCTTTCTGCTGGCATAATGAAATATTAGCACCACATTTTCATGCCACCTTTTTAAAAGCTTCATCAATAAAAAATGAATAAGAAATCTTACTTTTCCAGTTTACCGCTGTGCTAATATTTTAGGCATATAGTTTAATAAAATCATGAGAAGGGGCATCTGGGCAGTCAAATTCAATTTTTACAGAAAGTCTCTGTTCTTTGCACCTCAAACTTTGCAACACAAAAGCCTCAAATGAAAAGCAATGTAGAGACTTCATACTATTTAGAATGAATAGTAAAGCTGTTTACTTACAGCAACAAAGGTGCAAAATATTGCTTCTTATATTCTGCAGGCACCGCAAGCATTTATGACGGATAATTCGGCAGCTGAGAAAGCTGCTTTGCAAGCAACATGGCCTGAAGGCAAGCACCTCCTTTGCCACTTTCATGTGGCTCAAGCCGAGAGGCGCTGGCTACATGCATCACGTGACACCAGCAGGGATGACAAGCGAGATTTGATGACTACATTTCAGAAGGTGAACGCAAATGAAGCATGCATTACTTTTAGTTCTGTCAATTTCTTCTAGAAAATGTGGCTGTCAGATATTGCATTGCATCTGCTAAGACAGTAAAAAAATAATTGGCCAGTGATGAGTGATGCAAAATGCCGGCTCTTTGAATTCTTACAATAAAATAACATGAACTATGTCAGACTTATAATGTCCAGTAACGAGTATTAAAGGAATGTGCATGAATGTCTCAGAGAACCCAGTGAAGGTACTTCGGTGGGGGCCTTCAAAGCAACACATGACTGCATCATGGGAGCTTCAAAGAGCACATGCTCGTGCCAATGATCCCTTTGAAACAGTAGGAAATAATTGCACATTTTATCTGCAACTCTGTAGGGTGTTAGGCTTCTGTAACACTACACATGGCAAGTTTTTCTTTCCCTTCTACACAGATTTTTTTTTAAAAACCCAGAAAAAAAACATTTCTATGGTCTGCGCAAGTGGATTGCAACGTAATATAAACATGATGTCAATCACATAGTGCAGTTAAAGGAATTCGACTCATACATTTTGGTTTGCTAAGGCATAGAGAGATGGTGGAATTGTAGAATTGATGGCTATAAACTCTGAAGCCAAGGCAAGATCATAAATTTATGGCATTAGCATTGTGGTTCATGATATCAAAGATGAAATTAAGCACGCTATTGTGCTGAAATCAGTGACAGATCTGCAGCAGAAGTAGTATAGCATCATGTCTTGGCATGGGGGCAGGGTTTAAAAGCATAACAACGAAGCAGATTTCCTAGGGCACTGGGCCAGTGTCTCATTTCTTTGTGCCCCTAGAGGAAAATCATGATTTCATTAAATTATATGAGCATGCTTTCCCAATCATGTGCGCCTGAATGATTGTGACTGCCGTGAAAACTTGCTGTAGATGTAGCGAATGTTGTGGATTTTTTTTCATGCACCAAAGGAGCGGTACCAAAGAACCCCATTTTCTTAGCCACGTGGCCTTCTTGCTACATATCACTATGATGTGAAATTATTATGAAGTATTTTCAGTTGTTGCCACTGCTCCCTGTTCATACTTCACTGAGGAGGGTTACAACTGTCAGTAGCTACCATACCAACAAACAAACCTAGCTGCCCCAATGCAGTTTTATAATAGAGGAAACTGGTATTCTATATCCAAGTAATGAAACGGTTGCACTGCAGATATGATGGCTTCCATGTCATAGTTGCATAAACAAGTTTTAAATTTCTACTTTACAAGGGTAATCCATCAAATCCCTACTACATTTGGGATAGGCAGAGCTCGTAAACAATGGCAGTGCGGTAACAAATGGATTATTTGAGCACAGTACCACATAAACTAGATATGTAACAAGAAGGTAGCAAACATTCTGCGACTTTTTCATCTTCCTGCCAAAAGTTTGGGCTAGGAAGTCTGGCCTATAATTAAGGCTGACTTGTCAAGCATTTAAGCATTGTGTTCTGTTATGTAGTCATAAAATAATGATTATCTGCATTCATTACAAATGCAAGCTTACATGCCTATTTAGTTCACCGTCACAGCTTACAAGAAGCATTGCGGAGAGGAGAGAAAAGAATGCATAAAATTGGTCAAATGTCACAAAGACGCAGAGATGAGAAGAAAAATGTAAATCGTGGTACTGTATGTCCTGAAGTGACACATGGACTACAAGGGGCACTGCAGTGGAGGCCTCCACGTTATTTCATACTGCCTGGGAGTTCTTTGATGTAAACTGACATCATATAGCACATGGGTATTTTTGTATTTCACTTCCATTGAAACAGTCACTGCGGCTATGATCAAGCCTGCGAGCTTACGTTTGACAGCCAAAGCTACTGGGCTGGCAAGAGAAGAGGCCTAAGTCAAAAACACCGAGTATAATACAAGGCGTGCTGCAAGTAGAATTAAATGAAATCAATAACTACATGCTCTTCGAACCACCAGAGCAATAAAATCGGACGCAACACATTGAACACACCTATCATAAATTCAGTGCATACTGAAATGAATAATAGCTAGTGTGTCCGGAGATAGTGGCTAATGTGCCTGGCAAGCAGTTCCAAGTACGGAATGTCTCTGACAGAAATAACTGTATACGTGTTATTAATTGAAGAGGTACATCAAGTTTGTGAGGATGATGAACATTACATGAATGCAAGTGCCATGAGTGATCAGTGGTACCTTTAGGTGGTTTTAATAGAGTGAGAAATCTTCTGAAAATATTGATATTAAGAAAAACGTGAGAAAAACGTACATAGTGACACACCATGTTTAGAGTTTGTTGCATATTTGTAATGTTTCTGCTATGCTGCTAATTGCACACATTAAAGTAATTGATTCTGTGTGTTCACTTCAGCTTTAGTTAGTGAAAATCTCCTTGCGTAGCTTTTAGAAAGAGGATTCTAAACAGGGTTGGACGCAGTATATACTATAGCTGTCATTGTTTTGAGCGATGTTGATGTGAGCAATTGTGTTGTTAATAGCGAGCATATGGTGCTATGTTATGTAGTTAATGGTGCTATGTTATGTAGTTAACATAAGTTTTCCAGAAAAGGTTATTAGTAGCATAGGTATTAAAGTATTTTCATTCTAGAAAGGGGCCATGCAGGCTATTGTTAATATAAAATTGTCATGCGGTGGTGGCAAGAAGGAGAAAGGTGAAAGCTTTGGCGGAAAACTGTTGATTAGGCAAACTTGTGCCCACAAATAAATATTGAATCAATAGCTATAATGGCATCAAGTGTGTGCAATATGGATTGAAAATACCTGCTGTTCTCAGTCGTGTGCAGTTTGAAGGTAACAGTGAGGTTTGGATGTAAAGCGCCCAAAACACCCACACAATCTTAGACATTGCAAATAATGCAACGTACGATCATTAACATATCAGATAGTTAAGTCACATCTCCTATAGCATAAAAGGGGGCAAACAAACTCAGAATATGAGAATGGAAACACCACTTTGGTGAAATATTTGGGACAAGGTGATAGTTCATGGAAAATTGTCATTGCTACGTGTTTAGCAGCCCGATATTGAGTAGCGTCAGAAATGTTAGTTACCTTGCAACATCAGAAGCATAAGTCGCAGATGACACAGAGACAGATCACTCAATATAAATTTTTATGCACAGATAATGCCATTACAGGAGGCAAATATTGGTGTGCATTCGACATGTGTTTTATAATCTCCTTTGCAGATTATGTATGCATCAGCTGCTAATGATCTGAATACTGTCATAGCGGAAATGAAGGCCAAATCTCATAAGGGATACGTAGCACGTGTTCTTGGCTTCCTGGAGCGCAAGGCAGAATGGGTGCTTCTGTACCGCTCTGGAATGCTCACAAGGGGCCACAGCACCAATAATTTTGCTGAAGCATCCATACGGGTCCTTAAGGATGTGGTTCTGGGCAGGCATAAAGCATTTAATGTTGTCGCCCTTGTGGACCTTATCACAAGCTTTTGGGAAGGTCACCTGCAGAAGAGGCTGCTGAAGCACGCTTACAACCATGTACCAAGCCACAAGCTCCTATACGACAAACTCCTCGAAAGGATGCCTGAAAATGCTGCTGCAAGCATCCGCACCCTTGGCAGCAATCTGTTTAAAGTTCCCAGCTGCAAAGAGGATGGCGAAATCTATGAAGTGCGGCAGGATGTCGGCACTTGCACCTGCCGAGCTGGCCAGCAGGGGGCGTTCTGCAAGCACCAGGCACTCGTTCACAGCCACTATGGGGGAGGATTCCCAAATGCTCCTATACTTAGCACTCAAGACCGCCACCAGCTGGCATGGCTTGCCCTAGGTGACAAGTGTCAAAATCCTGCCTTTTTCTGCGACTTCCGTGAGTCTGCATGGGACCAGCCAGGGAGCGGCTCAGGCGAGCCAGGCAATGAACCTGTCCAGCCACAGCCACAGTCCTTGGTGCAAGATGCTACAAGCTTGCCCCAAGACACAATGGAAGTTGAGGAGCAGCTTTCTGTTGCAGGGCCAAGTTCCAATCATCAATGCCGTGAGGTCTGGGGCACATGCCTTTTTGTGCATTATAATATATGAGTTTCAAGTCTGGCTGCATGGCAGTTCCCCAAAGCAGTATGCAGGGTTCTCATTTAAGAGGAGCTGAAACCTCTCTCTGTCCTGCTCAAAACTGTGACTAGACTCGCAGTAACCAACCCTCTCACTATGCTACTACACCGACTTCTGCAATGAACAGAGCTTTCAAAGGCAGCATTGATCACAGAGTAGAATTAAGTGTAATGTGAAACTTTCCTCGTAACAAGAGTGCATAGCTGTTTCAGCATTTCTTGCTTCTTATTGGAAGTTTTTTGTGGTACCGTGCCTCACAGGCATGTTGAATTATTCAACTAGTCCAAAAACTGTTTATTTGTAAAAATGATCGACAAACAGCTTACTTCTCTGTGTTTGTGCAATAAACATTTATGTACTTGATGTATGTAATATAACTTTCATGACATGAGCATCGTTAGTAGTGCCAAGTATATGAGGATGCAGGTTCATTGCAAGATATGCTCCAGCTTATCATCCTTCCCACGCTCTCACTTGATGCTGTGCATTGATGTTCTACTTTTGCACAATCCATCATGTTGGCACCTTGCAAACTTCCACAGTGCAATTTGCTTTGTAAATTATAGTGCCCATATCGGAATAACCTAAACACATGGCCATTATAACCAAGGGCAGCTGTAAACAATAAGATGAAAGGACAAAAAGTACAGAAAAGTGAGTGGGGTGCTAGAGGTACATTGCAGAAGTCATTACAGTTGGTACTTTAGTGCCTCACTTCACAGATCTCTGAGCTATTTTGGGTTTTTCACAGGGTGCTGCTGAGATACTCAAGAACATCACAGAGGAGCTGTGGCGGCAATACAGTTTGGCTGCAGATAACCCATTTTATCTTACCCTGCTCCAAGGAGACCTGGCACTGTTGAAGAGAGCGCGCACAGAGCCTCAAGTAGTTGCGATGCATCTTGCTTCAACAGCAGCAAAAGCAAGTTCACTGAGGCGCAGCCGCATCATCAAGGTGCAACCAACTGGACTAGCAAGGCGCCGTCCAGGCGTCACACGAGGCGCAGCTAGAGTTCATGCCGGTCGGCCTTTGAAAACAGCTGGCAGCAGGAAAACAAAACTCCTTCACAGCTTGCAGCTGAGTATCAAGGATGCGGTTCCTCATGCAAAATCGCATCGAACTGGACATTGAACAAAAGGGTGCTCTTGTGCAACAGCCACTTGAATTGGTTTTGTTGGGCTAGCTGTGGTGTAAATCACAAAGAAAACAGCACGATATATGGTTACAAAAGAGGAACAAACACGACAGGACCAGCGCCAACTTACAACTGAATTTTATTTCGCGTAAAACTTGCCTTTTTGTAAGCCAACACGCCGTAACAACCGTGACAAAAGAAGTCCCGACAAATGGTGAACTCCAGTTCTTCAATCTTAGGATACGGTTTCTTAAAATGACTTGTGTTGGATGTATAGTCCACATTCAAAGAAACGTTTGCTCCCTTTTTACCAGTGCTCATTCGAAGCTCGTGAAACGGCGATTGTTTCGAACTCCTTACAAGCGGCTGTGAACAAATCATGCCCCCATATGACCTCGTCAAGTTTCAGCGCTCAAGTTCAGCAGTTAAAAGATGCAGGGTACCCTTCTTGTGTGGTTTCTTCCGTGTGTGAAGCCATTCTGCAGAAGTTGAAGCAAGGTCCTGAAAGTAGAGATCCGATTTCGTGCAATCGTGTGGCTCTAATACCGTACATCCAAAAGGTTTTGCACAACCTTAAAGTAGCAGGCAGACATAACGTTCAGGTCACATTCTCAGCCCCATGCAAACTTTCTAGGCATTGCGCCATGAATAACCGAGAAAAACAACCGGCTTGTACTGTGAAACAACAAAACAAGTTCACACAGTGCAGAACTCTGGTTGTTTACGAGATTCCGTTAAGCAGCGGGCTCATATACATTGTCCAAACAGGTCGATATTTCAATGAGCGTGCCAGCGAGCACTGCCGAAACCTGCGAAATAATGAAGGAAGCTTCCCAGTGGATCCCTGCAAAGATTGCAGGAATTGCCGTCCTGAGTTCGGGAAAACTATCTTCTTGAGGAGTGGAAAGGACAGAGTAGAGAGAGGTGATGGAAGCCTTTTATATCAAGAAAGAAGGGAGCAGATGCGTCAGCAAGCCTTTCATTACGCTTAGCAACGAGGAGTTCACTTTTCTAGAAGGAATTGTGTAGGTTTATTGTTTTGTCGTGCACTCCCTACAGCATTGGGTGCTATTCTTTCTGACGAAGTGCCGTTGTTTGCGCGGATTCCTGTCTGCTTTTTGTGCCTTTGACGCAGACTTTGGTCTGACCCGGTTTTTGACTTTCTTCCCTTTTTTTCATGTTCTTGTTGGCCATCGGATATCATTCATATGGTTGCCTGTTGACCGGCTCCAAATGTTAAAGCTTTTGCACTCATCACGCCTTTCGCCGTCTTTTTTACCTTTGACGCAGCTTTGGTCTTAAATTTTCATTCTGCACTTTTTCCACGTGTCCTGTTGGTCATCTGGTGTCACTCCTCATGTAGTTGTATAGTTTTCGGTTGATAAGGGTTTGCGTGGTCATGATCGTTTGATGTTCATACTTGTGCAGAGCTGTTTGTTATATTTTTCTTCACGTCCTATGGGTTTTTCTTCCAGATGGCCATGATAAAATGTTACTTGGTTACTTATCCTGCTTCATGTATTAGAACCCTTTCAGTGATCTGTTGTACGGCGTGAGTGTGCTTCGTCACTTTGCGAATGCGTGAGTGCACGGTTGTTACGGCGTGTTGGCTTATAAAAAGGCAGGTTTTACGCGAAATAAAACTCAGTTGTAAGTTGGCGATGGTGCCGTCGTGTTTGTTTCTCTTTTGTCCCCGTATTTCGCGCCGTTTTCTTTGTGAATCATGAACCAACTAGCCCAAACTAGAGGTCTCCTTGTGGTGTAAGCTTTGTCAAGAAGTTAGCCAAACCCAGAAAGCACTGTAGGTCTTGTTGGCCAGTTGGCTAAATGTTTTGCATGAAAGGTTTGACCTTTGTTTTCTCTGCTTTGACTCCATCAGCAGACACCACATGGCCAAGGTAACCGATCATCGCCATTGCTGGCTTTAAATTGCAGATTGTGGGGTTTAGTGTCCCGAAGTATCATACGGACATTAAGAGAAGCCATAGTGCAGAGCTCCGGATTAATTTGGAGCAACTGGGGTTCTTTTGTTCTCTCAAATTGCACAGCACACAGGTGCTTTTGTATCTTGCCTTCCTTGAAATACAGCCATTTAAGCCAGCAGCCAAATGCCGAAGCCTCTGATCCAGTTTAGCTGGTCCCTGCTAACTTCAGCTTATCTGAGTAACGCTGATCCACCATTTAAATTTGACATCAAGGTATGAAATGTCAGCATTCAGATGTATAGATGTTTATGGATGTTTGTTTGCCTCATTCAGATTTCATGGGTCAAGGTAGATCCGAACACCACCATCTTTTTTTATTCAGAATTGCCAATGGGCTGGTTCAGCAACTTGTGTGAACACTTGTTCTTTCCCTGGGTTTGCATTTCTTGATTTAACTCACCATTCATATCTGATGAGAATTCATATGGTGCCAAAATGAACATTCCGAACTTTTGTCCAGTGCTACTGTATACTCTTCATGCAGAAGACCTGTCCCTTCAACAAGTACATCGCTGTGATGCTCAATTATGCTTGCCAACTCTTCAGTTCTGGCTTTCATATCAGCTGACCCGCAGTGAAGTTTGTCGAGGTGTGGGATGAACTTCAGTCTCTGGGAGTCACATTACCCAAAAGTTACTGCACTTGGCAGATTAACAACAAAGAATTCAGTCTTGATGCACCCGATGAAATCCACTAGAAAGAACTCTCCCTGTAATGGTGCTACTGCATCAGTGCAATTGATAGCACTGTCATTAGGCTAATTAGCACTGGCAGATAGGACTGCATTTGCATCTCATCAGAAGAAAGGAGGCTGACGTCTGATTATTTGTCCAGTTCTTAAGTGGCATCACGTGCATTCATTTTCGTTTGCTGCCATAACAAGTGATGAAGAGTACAAACAGTGAATGCATCTAACGAAGGGGGTGCACTTTTAACAATTTCACACCATATGCAAATGTTCAAGGGCTAGCAACATGATGCAGTTGAAAAGGGGTTTAATGGTCCTGAAAGAACCAGGCACTGAACGGTGTTCTTCTGGCCGTCGGCGGTTGTTCTAGAGCCAGCCAGCAGTGCACGCTCAGCGATAGCACTGCCACTACCGCGTTGACAAATCTTCGTTGTTGCACAGTGTAACAGCTGGGTGTGCCACACGTGTTGCATTGGCCTTTGAAAGCTGGCACTGATGTGGGCCTCTGTCCATGAGGACACTTTGAAACGGTTGGCAGCAAGCAAGTACACATTCGGAGTTTTCGCCTAGCATGATGTCAGAAGCTTTTGGTCGGTTACAATGTGGTGCGAGATCCTCCGACCTGGGTGCTTGCATTTCTTTGACGAAAAACATAGTTGTGCTCCCATGCAGTGCCTGACTGCTTTCCATAGGACAAGTGTCTTTTTATGCAAAAAAACATTCGCAGAGTGCGGTGTCACCGATTCCATATATATGCCTTCAAGGTTCGTAATCATCTGGTCGTGCATAGTGCTGATTTGACCCTCTTGTACGTTAACAGCTTCCACGAATCTGTCAAAAGCTTGTCTTGTCGTTACTTCATGTTGTGCAATACTTCGATGCATATGTTTTACTGCAGTCCCTTGTGAAATTCTGATCGAAGTGATTCAGGACGTCTTGGATTTTTTGTTGCGGCACAGAAGTGTGAAGGTCTCATACTTTTGTTGGAGTTCCAGCTGTCTAACTAGTAACAGCAGAACTATCTGGCTCCGAGTTTTATCTTTGTTCTTGTACCCTGTCACTCGCTTGTAGATGCTGTACCTTTGTTTCGAAAGTCCACCGCTGCTGAAGCTTGACCAAAACAAGTGAACTGGTGGCAGATGCACCACCATTGCACAAGGTAACCATAAAAGTTTTTACTGTTCTTGACATCTCGCTACAAAAATGAGAACTGATATGGAAATAACTGACTCGTGTGCTGAAAATATGCCTGGGGTGCGTGCAGAAACACAGACCGTGGCTAATACAACCGAATATGAAACCATTGCAGTGACGGAAGAGAAACGACAGAGGCTGCCGTACTCATTGCTTGTTGGCATGTGACGGTGTGTGGAATACTCACCTTCTCAACCTGAATGCCTTTTTAATGCAGTGGGGGCAAAATCTTGCAGTTTACGCAGAAATGCGGAAATGTATGGCAAAGTGGCGTGAGAAGTTGTTGTCTTATTCTATGGGCACAGTTAGTATTGCGTCATCCAACATGTGTCCAGTGAGTGGGATGCGAAATGAAGAAGCATACCTCCCAAGCTGAATTTTTGAACCCAGAGCCTGGCAGTACATTTAATCAGAGCATTATTCCCAAACACATAACATTATGTGCTTTGATTTACCTGCTCACAGCTGTAGCTTAAAAGGAAGTCAAGGAATGGACGATCCCAAATAAGCTGTTTCGTCAGCTCCATTTCCCTTTGCCACTGCTCAAGCTATGGCTGCTGCGGGGATGCAACATGCATGCATCTGGCACAGCCAATGTTCCCATTTCTTACTGCACATAAGTCATTTATTTCCTAATCAGTGTTAACTTTTTTCATGTGGCGTCAAGAAGAGCACAAATTTTTTTGGCTACTTCATACAAAATATTCTCACGGACTCTGTTCATCCCTTCTATCACGCCCATCGCCACGTCTTCCGTTTCATCGCCACTGTATTTTACAGCCTTTGTCCGTAAAGTTTCCAGACTGATTTATTTTCTCTATAAATGATTCCCCAAAATAAACGTTGATGCGTATGTGTAGCGCCATCTTTTAGGGCTAACCTGAGCTATTTATGTTAGTTGCTGTGGCGGCCAATAGATGGCACTACATGTAGAAAAATACGTTGTCGCTAGTCGTCTGTGCATTCTACTGTGAGTGAATGTGGAGAGATGGACGTCCACCTCGAACAGCGTCTAAACATACAATTCTGTGTGAAGCTTGGCAAGACAGCCACACAGACGTATGAGCTCCTTCGTGACGCTTACGGCAACGAGACATTATCGCGGGCATAAGTTTTCGAGTGGCACAAGAGGTTTGTTTTGGGGAGAACATCGGTGGAAGATGACACAAGGCAGGGGTGCCTTTCAACCTCACGGAATGTAAACAACGTGGCTCGGATCAGGGAAATCGTACAGGAAGACTGCACCATTACAGTCCGCATGCTATCGGATGCTCTCGACATTAGTAAGACAACATGCCACCAAATTTTGTTGAGAACTTGGGGAAACGAAAGCTGAATGCCAGACTTGTGCCACACTCCCTCACACAGGACTACGTAGACGGAGACGCGGGCATCAGTGAGCGCTGACTTGTTCTCCGAGGTAGAGAAAGATGCTGCATTCGTCGAGGGCGTCACTGCAGAAGATGAAACATGGTGTTTTCAATACAATCCTCAAACAAAAAAGCAGAGCGCCGAATGACAGTCCAAAAGCTCTCCGGCGTCGAGGAAGGTGCGGCGACAGAAGACCAAAACAAAGATGATGGTGATAGTTTAGAAGACCAAAACGACGATGCTGATAGTTTTTTTCAAAGCCAGAGATGTCATACACCATGAGTTCGTCCCACAAGGGCGGACGGTGAATCAGGAGTTTGAAATCCGCGCGCTCCAACACATGCGTGATGCACTGCGACACCGTCACCCTGACTTATGGGCATCTGGACAATGAAGCCTTCTCCACGATAACGCAAGGCCGCACACTGCTCTCAGCGTGACAAAGTTTCTCAGCAAACACAACATTACTGTACTTCCCATCCACCATACTCGCCTGACCTCTTCCCATAAGATTTTTTCCTGTTTCCTCGTATGAAGAGAGCCCTAAAAGGTCGCTTGATGGGGAGCGTGGAGGCCATTCAACACGCGACGACAAAGGAGCTGACAGCCCTGCCAAAAGAAGTGTTTTCCAACTGTTTCCAAGGTCTCAAGAAGCGTTGGAAGCTCTGTATAGACTGCAAGGGAGATTATGTCGAAGAGGTGCTGCACAAATGATTTAAATGTTAAACGCATTTTTTTAATCATTCAGTCTCGGGACTTTACGGACAAAGGTTGTAGTTCGCAGAATCGGGACGATCGCTCGGGAGCCGCGGGTAGTGTCATGGACTAGAAGACGACAAAGTGGGCAGTGGCGCAGCACGGAGCGCTCGCGCTAGGCCCACCGCCATTAAATCATTCCATCGCCATCTTTCATGTAGTCCTGTTTTCATTGGCTTGCCGTCACGTAACAATATGCTCACATCTGGCAGAGAGACTTTTGACACCAAGTTGTATATCGGTTTTACATGGGTTGCATACAGAGTTGTAATGTTGGCCTGCATTAACATATACACGCAAAGTGCATCACGGAGCAGCCACCTTGGTTTATTACTGGACAGAGTTTTCCCTAGTGTTTGCACGTTAGCTTACTTCTGGCATTACCCTCATAGCCACATGTGGATAGCATTAGGTCCTGCTGTATGCGACAAATGAAACATCAAAAAAGATGCATACTAAGTAGGTTTTTCAAAAGCCGGCAGGAAGCATGTGTACTGCAATGTTCCCTTTGATGACCTCAACCATCCTCTGTCTGAACTGGTGTGAGCACATTTATTATGACCAGCAGTTAGCAGCTGGCTTTGGTTTGTGCAGTATGCAAGATCGTGCTTTCCAACACCATGTGCGCATCTTTGCAATGGCTTCATGTTGAGCAAGATTTGAAACCTGAAATAACATGGTGATGTTCAACTTTTTCTTGCACCTCTCCTGTTAAGAATTTGCATGTTTTGTTGCCTAAAAATTGTTTCAACTACACATTAGCCCACTGACCTCAACTGGGTTTTGCCTCCAGAGCAAAAAAAATGAAGGGCTTGAGCAATCTCACAATGATATTCAATACCTTTTGTTGATGTAAGTCGCCGCTTGTACATAGATACCAAATTGTAAGGAAACATAAGAAAGTCACTAATAACAGTCCTCTTGTTGAAACACTGGCAAGCACCGTGAGGTTTTCCCTCCCGTGTTCACTTTGTGATTATCAAGAACCATCTGACCAACCTCTCTCTTCACAAAGTTCTAAGCATGGGTGCTCAAAGGTCGAAGCATTATTACGAGGCTGCCTCGCCTTAACCAGAGCTCCACATTTCGCGGCACCAACTTTGCGGAACTAGCACAGCCACACTGGACAGACCTGAAGAAATGCTCGGCGCAAAATTTGGCTTCTAGCCAGAACCGAGTCTAGCTGCAGCAACGAACCACGTCGGTGAAATCAATATGCGTTAAGAACACAAATCTCAGTGGTGCGTTTCTGAGAGTACAAAAGTACGCGGAGGCTAATTTCAAGCACATTTGTGACGAAACGCCTCGTAGGTTTGTAGAAATGGCTAAAAAAGTGAACTAACCGAACTTGGTAGAGCACCGGACGCGAAATTCGTAGATGGTGGGTTTGGATCTCGCCGGCGGCATGTGGCTTTTTTTCTTCTGATTTCTTATGATTACCTTACAGCGATGGAATACATTATTAATATCTCATTGACCAGCACCACAAATTCATTTTTAAAACAAATAGAAACACTCCTCTATGCGCCTTGGTTTCAGTGTTTGTTGCTTCCGTCATATGTCTGTCCTGTAATCGGACATTTCAAATAAAAAGTTGGCATCAGAAGACCAGCACTGCTACTAAGAAACATTGCTAAACAAATGTTAACGTGTAGCACAGCTATACCCACACGAAGTTCAAAGAATAGCGTCTTCGGGAGAAGTAAAACAAACCTTCCCTAACTAGACCATCGCCTGGTCCACAGCTCCACGGACAAACGCATCTTCTGGGCGCGGCCATCTTAAAAACTAACGCTTGATCAAAAAAATAAAATCCGCCGAATTAGGTCATGTGCAACTTTGCCGAAACGCACTAATAAAAGCAGTCATTCATTTTTTGTAGTGTGCTATATGAAGTTAACAATAAAACAAATCTAAAAATTTGAAAGTAAATAATTATGTCACGCAAGATAAATCAACACTTGTCTCACAGTTAATGAGGCAGCGGCAGTAGCAGTGACAAAAGCAGCATGGCGGCCTGCATTGACAGAAACTTCGCTCAGGATTAATATTACAGATATAGAGCCGGCACTTTCAACATTCAGACACGCTTCAAACCTCGGCAGTGGATCATGGCTCGAGTCTTCGAAGGGAACACGAAAATAACGAGCAGCGTGGGCCCGATGCGCTCCACACAGCAAGAATGAAAGATGACCCATCCTTTGGGACATCGGCGTTGCTCATGACTCAACACGTCTGCTGACGAGACTGTATATAACCCAACCTTTCTGAAGGTACCCGCTGGGCTGGAAGAAGGGGATCGTGCTTCTTTTTCACATGTCTGCGACTTTCTTTCTTGGCGACACTTGGCGGACACGCGAGTGCTGCCATGTGTTTGAGCAAGTCTTAATAATAATAATAATAATTGGTTTTTTGGGGGAAAGGAAATGGCGCAGTATCTGTCTCATATATCTTTAGACACCTGAACCGCGCCGTAAGGGAAGGGATAAAGAAGGGAGTGAAAGAAGAAAGGAAGAAAGTGGTGCCGTAGTGGAGGGCTCCGGAATAATTTAGACCACCTGGGGACCTTTAACGTGCACTGACATCACACAGCACACGGGCGCCTTAGCGTTTTGCCTCCATAAAAACGCAGCCGCCGCGGTCGGTTTCGAACCCGGGAACTCCGGATCAGTAGTCGAGCGCCCTAACCACTGAGCCACCGCGGCGGGGCAGCAAGTCTTGAAAAGCTGCATTTCAAAATTCGCAGGCAGAAAGCTGACGATGAGCACAACGAAACCATTTGCTATCGTGGCTACTCGCTCGAGGTAAGCTTGTATTTTACGCTGCTGACTGAACTGTTCAAATCTATTTTTTCGTCTAACTCTCCTGCATGTTAAAGGTCAAAATCTAGAGGCTAGTTAATTCAGAGAACGAGTTATACCTCAGCGACGATTCAGCGTATGTAGTCAATAAACCGGAAATTTAGCAAAGGCCCACTGCGGGAGTAAAATGTTTCTATCCAATGAACCTATCATTTCTAATGCTGTCATTATATAGCAGTTCCTTCGAATGTGTATTTCCCACATACCACGGCATCATGACAAGTGGCTCACTCAATAAGACTATTGTCCACTTACAATCGCTCATCCTCAGCCTGACTACGCCCACAGCAGGACAAATGCTTATCCCATATCTCTCCAATTAACCCTGTCCTGTGCAAACTGTGGCCACGGTACCTATCCACGCAAGCTTCTTAATCTCATTCGCCCACCTAACTTTCTGCCGTCACCTGCTGTGCTTGCCTTCAATTGGTTTGTTCATATGGGAGGCTGTGGCCAAATACTGCACCAGGTTGGCGAAATCCTATTCTGGTGATGGAGTGCTTTGTCGGTTCTGGTCACCGAGGTCAGGCCGCACCCCACAACTGATAATGCAATTCCATCGACACGCGCAATTTTTAAAAAAAAAACCGATGGAGAATTGCGCGGCACAGGAATTTCAACACCTGTCCTTTCACTCACTCAGCTCACTCGCTTTCACGCCTACCTGCCTTAACATCTACTTACGTACTCATGTTCACATCTGCTCTCAGACATTTACGTTCGTTCGCTGTTTCGTTGTTTGCTGACAATGGAAGAGATGAGATTATTGCCACGGCCGACGACGCACGTGGCTCGCCTAGCATCATTAAGTTTGGCACCAGCGTAAGTGGAAGACAAGACACAGAAGAGGCACGCAGGACATTCGCTGACCCATGTGCCTTTTCTGTGTCTTTTTACTTAAGCTGCTGCTAAGCTTAATAATGAATCACCTACTCGCTCAACTTTCTGTATTACTTGAAGTCCCTTTGCGTAGCCTGGGTTGCACAGATGTGGTGGTGAGCCGTCCAGGGCTGTCAGGTTTCTTGTCCAATTTTCGCAGTTTTGACGCTCGAATGAAGTGGTCACTTGTCACGCATCTTCCATGGCCCGAACCAATGTTATGCATGACTACTCCCGCGTTTGTTGCTAAGACGATGTGTGCCTTGCCTGCTTACGGCAGCTGAGATGCTTAGCTGCGCTGGTGTGGACTGTGGGGTTTAACAGCCCAAAGCGACTCGGGCTATGAGAGACACCATTGTGGAGGGCTGTGGATAATTTCGACCACCTGGGGCTCTTTAACGGGCACCGACATTGCACAGTACACGAGTGTAGCGTTTTGTCTTGAAATGCTACCGCCACTGCCGGGATCAAACCCACATCTTTTGGGTTAGCAGCAGAGCACCATAACCACTGAGCCATCGCGGCGGTGAAACCGAAACAGGTGAGAGTAGAAATTCAATGTGGTTTTAGTTTGGTTTTATATGTTTAACATCCCAAAGCTAATCAGGCCATGAGGGTTGCTGTGGTAGAGGGCACCGAATAATTTCATCCACTTGGAGTTTATTGACGTGCAGAGACATTGCACAGTACATGGACCTCTAGCATTTTACCACCATCGAAATGTGACCACCGCAGCAGGGATTGAACCCATGTCAGAAGAAAATCAATTATATTTTATATAGCAGTCATAGGCAAACACCACATGGTGATCCATATACACTAATGTTTGGTGCATCATTCGAAAGAAGGAAACTCACAGCTGCAGTTGCGAGCCGAATAAGCTTTGCATTATTGCATTTGTGTTTAGTAGAGCCACAAAAGAGCGAGTAGGTGAAAGATGTATGGGTAGTTTATTCATAATTCACATTAAAGGGACTGAAGACTAACCAAAATGGGTCTTGTGGCTGTGGTGGAAATGATGTGTTGCCTCATGTAGTTGAATTGAGCTTTGCAATATTAAACAAAGATTTATAATTTTAATTTTTTGTTGAAAATTGCATAAAACAAACAAATGCCACTTGCAGGGAGACCTTGCCGCTATATCAGTGTATCCCACGATGTGACCACATCTCAGTAAAATATTATATTTGTTGAGCGTAGAATTTGTTTTCTCTCTCGGAAGTGTTCGTCATATTTTATTTTAGTTTACGCTCTCTCGAATGCGTCCTTCGATGGAAAAGAACCCTCCCTTTGCACTGCCAATGAGGTGCTTCAAGCTTTTGTCACCAGATGCCGCTAAAGTGTTCTGCATTTGTTGGTTGAAGCAGCAAAAAAAGTTTTGTCGACAAGGCGCACATCACTGCGCCATAACAGCTTTTGGTATGGAAACTGAAATGGATGCTGTTCTATAGAAGAAAATGGTAAAATTACTGTCTGGCAGTTGTGATCTTCACTCACTGATCATGGTTTCCAGCTTCAGGATACATAAAACCTGGCATTCGGTGATCAAAAAGCTGTCAATTACAATCTTCTACAGCGTTTTTGACAAAAGTGTTGTGAAATTGAGTACCTTAGAAACACGTTTTCCATAGTGATGAGAAAAATTGCATGTTTAAAGTTCAGTTGTTGGCGTGGTTACAGATTGAGAGACAGGTAGAGAGTGCAGGGAAGCATGCAGGTTCTGGATGCTTGACAATATCATACTGAGGACAACTCTGTAATGCATATGACTCATGCGTCACATACTCTGTGTATATTTGACAAGGTCTAGATCACATGAACTGTCAAGAGAAGCAGCTGTGGGCATGCTGCGCCAATGGTGTTTATGCTGTAGATCATCAGGTGTCCTAAGTCAAGCAGCCAACAGGAGAGGTGTCCTACCAAGGAGAGGGTGATTGCAGCCCTTGAAAAAGTCCTGAGAATGGTGTTGAAGAGCGCCAGGACTCTCCATCAACACAGCCAGCAACACCCTTGATGGTGCCCCATCACAACCATAGGCTACCAACGAACCCAACAGACATTCCAAAGTAATACAGGGGGCCCTTTCAACCTTACCACACTAAGCTGCCTACACCCTGAGTCAGGAAATTGTTTGAAGAAATTCTGCCCAGGATGGTATAAAGGGCCCTCCTGGCCTCGGTGCAGCACTAGAAAGAAAAAGATATGGCGCGTTGCTTTTCTTATGCAGCTTTCCCAGCACAAAAAGACTGATTTATATGTGTACCCGCAGGTTGCAGAACATGCAAGAAAGTATCACAGCCATTTAACCGTCTTGACCCTGGTGTCCTCGCGTGACAGCAAATATTTTTTCATGTCCTATATTCACGAGTCACCCAGAATAAACTTGCAACAGGTACCGAAAAAGCCGCCTTGTTTATTTGCGGTCCACATTTCATGCTGTTGTACTTTTTTCTGTGCTTTAAATTGACAACAAAGACGGGGCACGACATAAATCAACAATATTGTGAAGTGCAAATGTTCCAATATTGTTTATTCTCTAAATAATAGCTTCACTATGCTAAGAATTTTGTACCTTTTCTTCACCCTTACTGACATAGTAACCGTACCATAGAGTCTTCTGCCTGACAATAACAACAGTATAGAGGACCATTGTTTACCGAACCAGAGAACAGGTCAGTCAGACAGAAGCTGACAATATCCAACTCCTTGTGCAACAGGGAACAGAGACATTGCAGAAACTTGCTGATATGCTCAACAGGGTGGAGTCGATAGAGCAGAAAATGAGCATTCTCAGTTAAAGACAATACGATATCTTAGAAACGGCACAAGAGCAAGCTGTAACAGTTGCCAGCATAGAAGAATCGATGAAATTTTTATCAGGGCAGTACGATAACATCATGAAAAAACTGCAGGAAATGAAAACAAAAACATTGCAGAGCTTTGTAAACACATGTGTGAACTTCACGAACAACTGGATAAAAGTGGCCATGAGACGAAACAACTAAAGATAGCTGTAAATGATGTTGAACAGTATTCATGGCGCAAGAACATTGAAATATACACGGCATCCCTTTCAAGGAAAATGAAGATATCTTCAGTGTTTTGGCATTCCTTTCACAAAAGATTGGTTTGCCCACACCATATTCCGAGAGTGTCGATGCTGCTCACAGGCTAAAAGCTAAAGAAGAAAAAATTTCAGTATTGGTCCGCTTCAATGATCGCAATTTTCGCCATTCATGGGCCGCGAAGTGAGATGAATTAAAATCAGAAGACATCTACATTATCGACAACATGACTCGTCATGTTCCGCAGTTGTGGTGGGCTGCAAAATCAAAAGTGCGTGAAAGATTTCAAATTCACGGGGACTAGAAACGGCAAGGTCTTCATGAGAAAGAAAGAGAGAGAAAAAGTCATTCGAATTCATTCATTGATGACTTAGAGGAAGTGTTATGGGTGCACAAATTTTACAGACCTATACGGATGGCACGTGTATGCAAAGCAGTTTGCGTTCGAAGAAGGGTATAAGAAATGCGTCGATTTACTTCATGTCAATATAAGAAGTATTCGTAAGCATTGGAATGAATTTCTTTTACATTTATCCGAGAAGCCAGAACAAACAGATGTAATAGCGTTGACAGAAATGAATGCGGATGAACCCACACGTGAAACATGAGTTGTTAGCTTATCAGTCATATTACTTTTGCCGTGAAACTAGTCGAGGAGGCGGCATTGTGCTGTACATTAGAAACGAATAGAATACTGAACGCACCGCCACACCTACACAACACATGGAAACAGTGATTGTAAATATAACGCCTGATGAACACACTTTTGTCATCTGTGCAGTTTACCATCTGCCTAGCGGGCCGATAGGCGAGTTGGAGAAACTCTGCGTTGGAGAAATACCGCGTGGGAGAAATTCCGCGCTGGAGAACCTCAGCGCTGGAGAAACTCCGTGCTGGAGAAACTCCGTATTGAAGAAACTCCGTGTTGGAGAAACACCGTGCTGGAGAAACTCCGCGTTGGAGAAACTCCGCGTTGGAGAAACTCCGCGAGGGAGAAACTCCGCGATGGAGAAAATCCGCGTTGGAGTAGCCGCGTTGGAGAAACTCCCCGCTGGAGAAACTCCATGTTGTAGAAACTCCGCGCTCGAGAACCTGCTTGCTGGAGAAAGTCCGCGTTGGAGAAACTCCGCGTTGAAGAAACTCCGCGTTGGAGAAACTCCGCGCTGGAGAAACTCCGCGTTGGAGAAACTCCGCGCTGGAGAAACTCTCTGCTGGAGAAACCCGGTGCAGGAGAAACTCCGTGCTGGAGAAATTCCGCGTTGGAGAAACTCCGCGTTGGAGAAACTCCGTGATGGAGAAACTCTGTGCTGGAGAAACTCTGTGCTGAAGAAACTCCGCGTTGGAGAAATTCCGCTTGGGAGAAATTCCGCGCTGGAGAAACTCCGTGATAGAGAAACTCCGTGCTGGAGAAACTCCGTGCTGGAGAAACTTCGCGCTGGAGAAACTCCGCGTTGGAGCAACTCCGCGCTGGACAAACTCCGCGTTAGAGAAACTCCGCGCTGGAGAAACTCTGCGCTGCAGAATCTCCGCGCTGGAGAAACTCCGCGCTGGAGAAAGTCCGCGTTGGAGCAACTCCGCGCTGGACAAACTCCGCGTTAGAGAAACTCCGCGCTGCAGAATCTCCGCGCTGGAGAAACTCCGCGCTGGAGAAAGTCCGCGTTGGAGCAACTCCGCGTTGGAACAACTCCGCGTTGGAGAAACTCCGAGCTGGAGAAATTCCCGTTGGAGAAACTCCGCGTTGGAGAAACTCCGCGTAGGAGAAACTCCGTGCTGGATAAACTCTGTGCTGGAGAAACACCGTGCTGGGGAAACTCCGCGTTGGAGAAACTCTAGGTTAGAGAAACTCCGGGTTAGAGAAACTCCGCGCTGGAGAAACTCTGCGCTGGAGAAACTCCGTGCTTGAGAAACTCCGTATTGCAGAAAATTCGTGTTGGAGAAACGCCATGCTGGAGAAACTCCGCGTTGGAGAAACTCCGCGTTGGAGAAACTCCGCGAGGGAGAAACTCCGCGTTGGAGAAACTCCGCGTTGGAGAAACTCTGCGTTGGAGAAACTCCGTACTGGAGAGAGTCTGTGCTGGAGAAACACCATGCTGGAGAAACTCCGCGCTGGAGAAAGTCCGCGTTGGAGCAACTCCGCGCTGGACAAACTCCGCGTTAGAAAAACTCCGCGCTGGAGAAACTCTGCGCTGCAGAATCTCCGCGCTTGAGAAACTCCGCGCTGGAGAAAGTCCGCGTTGGAGCAACTCCGCGTTGGAACAACTCCGCGTTGGAGAAACTCCGAGCTGCAGAAATTCCCGTTGGAGAAACTCCGCGTTCGAGAAACTCCGCGTAGGAGAAACTCCGTGCTGGATAAACTCTGTGCTGGAGAAACACCGTGCTGGAGAAACTCCGCGTTGGAGAAACTCTAGGTTAGAGAAACTCCGGGTTAGAGAAACTCCGCGCTGCAGAAACTCTGCGCTGGAGAAACTCCGTGCTTGAGAAACTCCGTATTGCAGAAAATTCGTGTTGGAGAAACACCATGCTGGAGAAACTCCACGTTGGAGAAATTCCGCGCTGGAGAAACTCCGTGATGGAGAAACTCCGTGCTGTAGAATCTCCGTGCTGGAGAAACTCCGCGTTAGAGAAACTCCGCGCTGGAGAAACTCTGCGCTGCAGAATCTCCGCGCTGGAGAAACTCCGCGCTGGAGAAAGCCCGCGTTGGAGCAACTCCGCGTTGGAGCAACTCCGCGTTGGAGAAACTCTGAGCTGGAGAAACTCCGCGTTGGAGAAACTCCGAGTTGGAGAAACTCCGCGTAGGAGAAACTCCGCGCTCAAAGAACTCTGCGCTGGAGAAACTCCGCGCTGGAGAAACTCCGTGCTGGAGAAACTTCGTATTGGAGAAACTCCGTGTTAGAGAAACACCGTGCTGGAGAAACTCCGCGTTGGAGAAACTTCGTGTTGGAGAAACTCGGCGTTGGAGAAACTCGGCGTTGGAGAAACTCCGCGCTGGAGAAACTCCGTGTTGGAGAAACTCCGCGTTGGAGAAAATCCGCGTTGGTGAAACTCCGCGTTGGAGAAACTCCGCGCTGGAGAACCTTCGCGCTGGAGAAACTCCGTGCTGGAGAAACACCGCGTTAGAGAAACTCCGCGCTGGAGAAACTCCGCGCTAGAGAAACTCCGCGTTGGAGAAACTCCGTGCTGGAGAAACTCCGTGCTGAAGAAACTCCGTGCTGGAGAAACTCCGTGCTGGAGAAACTCCTTGCTGGAGAAAATCCGCGTTCGTTAAACTCCGCGTTGTAGAAACTCCGCGTTGGAGAAACTCCGCGCTGGAGAAACTCCACGTTGAAGAAACTCCGCGTTGGAGAAACTCGGCGTTGGAGAAACTCCGTGCTGGATAAACTCTGTGCAGGAGAAAGACCGTGCTGGAGAAACTCCGCGTTGGAGAAACTCCGGGTTGGAGAAACTCCGCGCTGGAGAAACTCCGCGTTGGAGAAGTTCCGAGCTGGGGAAACTCCGCGCTGGAGAAACTCCCTGCTGGAGAAACTCCGTGCTGGAGAAACTCCGCGTTGGAGAAACTCCGCGTAGGAGAAACTCCGCGCTCGAAGAACTCTGCGCTGGAGAAACTCCGCGTTGGAGAAACTCCAGGTTGGAGAAACTCCGTGCTGGAGAAACTCCGCGTTAGAGAAACTCCGCGCTGGAGAAACTCTGCGCTGCAGAATCTCCGCGCTGGAGAAACTCCGCGCTGGAGAAAGCCCGCGTTGGAGCAACTCCGCGTTGGAGCAACTCCGCGTTGGAGAAACTCTGAGCTGGAGAAACTCCGCGTTGGAGAAACTCCGAGTTGGAGAAACTCCGCGTAGGAGAAACTCCGCGCTCAAAGAACTCTGCGCTGGAGAAACTCTGCGCTGGAGAAACTCCGTGCTGGAGAAACTTCGTATTGGAGAAACTCCGTGTTGGAGAAACACCGTGCTGGAGAAACTCCGCGTTGGAGAAACTTCGCGTTGGAGAAACTCGGCGTTGGAGAAACTCGGCGTTGGAGAAACTAAGCGCTGGAGAAACTCCGTGTTGGAGAAACTCCGCGCTGGAGAACCTTCGCGCTGGAGAAACTCCGTGCTGGAGAAACACCGCGTTAGAGAAACTCCGCGCTGGAGAAACTCCGCGTTAGAGAAACTCCGCGTTCGAGAAACTCCGTGCTTGAGAAACTCCGTATTGCAGAAAATTCGTGTTGGAGAAACACCATGCTGGAGAAACTCCACGTTGGAGAAATTCCGCGTGGGAGAAATTCCGCGCTGGAGAAACTCCGTGATGGAGAAATTCCGTGCTGGAAACTCCGCGTTGGAGAAACTCCGCGTTGGAGAAACTCCGCGCTGGAGAAACTCCACGTTGAAGAAACTCCGCGTTGGAGAAACTCGGCGTTGGAGAAACTCCGCGCTGGAGAAACTCCGCGTTGGAGAAATTCCGAGCTGGGGAAACTCCGCGCTGGAGAAGCTCCCTGCTGGAGAAACTCCGTGCTGGAGAAACTCCGCGTTGGAGAAACTCCGCGTAGGAGAAACTCCGCGCTCGAAGAACTCTGCGCTGGAGATACTCCGCGTTGGAGAAACTCCAGGTTGGAGAAACTCCGCGCTGAAGAAACTCCGCGTTGGAGAAATTCCGAGCTGGAGAAACTCCGTGCTGGAGAAACTCCCTGCTGGAGAAACTCCGTGCTGGAGAAACTCCGCGTTGGAGAAACTCCGCGTTGCAGAAACTCCGCGCTGGAGAAACTCCGCGCTGCAGAAACTCCGCGCTGGAGAAACTCCGTGTTGGAGAAACTCCGCCTGGAGAAACTCCGCGATGGAGAAACTCCGCGCTGGAGAAGCTCCGCGGTGGAGAAACTCCGTGCTGGAGAAACTCCGTGCTGAAGAAACTCCGTGCTGAAGAAACTCCGTGCTGGAGAAACTCTGTGCTGCAGAAACTCCTTGCTGGAGAAAGTCCGCGTTCGAGAAACTCCGCGCTGGAGAAACTCCGCGTTGGAGAAACTCCAGGTTAGAGAAACACCGTGCTGGAGAAACTCCGTGCTGGAGAAACTCCGTGCTGGAGAAAGTCCGCGTTGGAGAAACCCCGCGTTGGAGAAACTCGGCGTTGGAGAAACTCCGCGCGTTCCAGAAACTTCGCGCTGGAGAAACTCGGTGCTGGAGAAACTCTGCGCTGGAGAAATTCCGCGTTGGAGAAACTCCACGTTGGAGAAATTCCGCGTTGGAGAAACTCCGCGCTGGACAAACTCCGCGCTGGATAAACTCCGCGCTGGATAAACTCCGCGCTGGAGAAACTCCGCGGGTGAGAAACTCCGTGTTGGAGAAACTCCGTGTTCGAGAAACTCCGCGCTGGATAAACTCCGCCCTGGTGAAACTCCGCGCTGGAGAAACTCCGTGCTGGAGAAACTCCGTGCTGAAGAAACCCGTGCTGAAGAAACTCCGTGCTGGAGAAACTCCTTGCTGGAGAAAATCCGCGTTCGAGAAACTCCGCGTTGGAGAAACTCCGCGCTCGAGAAACTCCGCGCTGGAGAAACTCCGCGTTGGAGAAACTCGGCGTTGGAGAAACTCGGCGTTGGAGAAACTCCGTACTGGAGAGAGTCTGTGCTGGAGAAACACCATGCCGGAGAAACTCCGTTCTGGAGAAACTCCGTGCTGGAGAAACTCAGCGCTGAAGAAACTCCGCGCTGGAAAACTCTGCGTTGGAGAAACTCCGCGTTGGAGAAATTCCGCTTGGGAGAAATTCCGCGCTGGAGAAACTCGGCGTTGGAGAAACTCGGCGTTGGAGAAACTAAGCGCTGGAGAAACTCCGTGTTGGAGAAACTCCGCGCTGGAGAACCTTCGCGCTGGAGAAACTCCGTGCTGGAGAAACACCACGTTAGAGAAACTCCGCGCTGGAGAAACTCCGCGTTAGAGAAACTCCGCGTTGGAGAAACTCCGTGCTTGAGAAACTCCGTATTGCAGAAAATTCGTGTTGGAGAAACACCATGCTGGAGAAACTCCACGTTGGAGAAATTCCGCGTGGGAGAAATTCCGCGCTGGAGAAACTCCGTGATGGAGAAATTCCGTGCTGGAAACTCCGCGTTGGAGAAACTCCGCGTTGGAGAAACTCCGCGCTGGAGAAACTCCACGTTGAAGAAACTCCGCGTTGGAGAAACTCGGCGTTGGAGAAACTCCGCGCTGGAGAAACTCCGCGTTGGAGAAATTCCGAGCTGGGGAAACTCCGCGCTGGAGAAGCTCCCTGCTGGAGAAACTCCGTGCTGGAGAAACTCCGCGTTGGAGAAACTCCGCGTAGGAGAAACTCCGCGCTCGAAGAACTCTGCGCTGGAGATACTCCGCGTTGGAGAAACTCCAGGTTGGAGAAACTCCGCGCTGAAGAAACTCCGCGTTGGAGAAATTCCGAGCTGGAGAAACTCCGTGCTGGAGAAACTCCCTGCTGGAGAAACTCCGTGCTGGAGAAACTCCGCGTTGGAGAAACTCCGCGTTGCAGAAACTCCGCGCTGGAGAAACTCCGCGCTGCACAAACTACGCGCTGGAGAAACTCCGTGTTGGAGAAACTCCGCGCTGGAGAAACTCCGCCTGGAGAAACTCCGCGATGGAGAAACTCCGCGCTGGAGAAGCTCCGCGGTGGAGAAACTCCGTGCTGGAGAAACTCCGTGCTGAAGAAACTCCGTGCTGAAGAAACTCCGTGCTGGAGAAACTCCGTGCTGGAGAAACTCCTTGCTGGAGAAAGTCCGCGTTCGAGAAACTCCGCGCTGGAGAAACTCCGCGTTGGAGAAACTCCAGGTTAGAGAAACACCGTGCTGGAGAAACTCCGTGCTGGAGAAACTCCGTGCTGGAGAAAGTCCGCGTTGGAGAAACCCCGCGTTGGAGAAACTCGGCGTTGGAGAAACTCCGCGCGTTCCAGAAACTTCGCGCTGGAGAAACTCGGTGCTGGAGAAACTCTGCGCTGGATAAACTCCGCCCTGGTGAAACTCCGCGCTGGAGAAACTCCGTGCTGGAGAAACTCCGTGCTGAAGAAACCCGTGCTGAAGAAACTCCGTGCTGGAGAAACTCCTTGCTGGAGAAAGTCCGCGTTCGAGAAACTCCGCGTTGGAGAAACTCCGCGCTCGAGAAACTCCGCGCTGGAGAAACTCCGCGTTGGAGAAACTCGGCGTTGGAGAAACTCGGCGTTGGAGAAACTTCGTACTGGAGAGAGTCTGTGCTGGAGAAACACCATGCCGGAGAAACTCCGTTCTGGAGAAACTCCGTGCGGGAGAAACTCAGCGCTGAAGAAACTCCGCGCTGGAAAAACTCTGCGTTGGAGAAACTCCGCGTTGGAGAAATTCCGCTTGGGAGAAATTCCGCGCTGGAGAAACTCCGTGATGGAGAAACTCCGTGCTGGAGAAACTCCGTGCTGGAGAAACTCCGCGCTGGAGAAAGCCCGCGTTGGAGCAACTCCGCGTTGGAGCAACTCCGCGTTGGAGAAACTCTGAGCTTGAGAAACTCCGCGTTGGAGAAACTCCGAGTTGGAGAAACTCCGCGTAGGAGAAACTCCGCGCTCAAAGAACTCTGCGCTGGAGAAACTCTGCGCTGGAGAAACTCCGTGCTGGAGAAACTTCGTATTGGAGAAACTCCGTGTTGGAGAAACACCGTGCTGGAGAAACTCCGCGTTGGAGAAACTTCGCGTTGGAGAAACTCGGCGTTGGAGAAACTCGGCGTTGGAGAAATTCCGCGCTGGAGAAACTCCGTGTTGGAGAAACTCCGCGTTGGAGAAAATCCGCGTTGGTGAAACTCCGCGTTGGAGAAACTCCGCGCTGGAGAACCTTCGCGCTGGAGAAACTCCGTGCTGGAGAAACACCGCGTTAGAGAAACTCCGCGCTGGAGAAACTCCTCGCTAGAGAAACTCCGCGTTGGAGAAACTCCGCGTTGGAGAAACTCCAGGTTAGAGAAACACCGTGCTGGAGAAACTCCGTGCTGGAGAAACTCCGTGCTGGAGAAAGTCCGCGTTGGAGAAACCCCGCGTTGGAGAAACTCGGCGTTGGAGAAACTCCGCGCGTTCCAGAAACTTCGCGCTGGAGAAACTCGGTGCTGGAGAAACTCTGCGCTGGAGAAACTCCGCGCTCGAGAAACTCCGCGCTGGAGAAACTCCGCGTTGGAGAAACTCGGCGTTGGAGAAACTCGGCGTTGGAGAAACTCCGTACTGGAGAGAGTCTGTGCTGGAGAAACTCCATGCTGGAGAAACTCCGTTCTGGAGAAACTCCGTGCTGGAGAAACTCAGCGCTGAAGAAACTCCGCGCTGGAAAAACTCTGCGTTGGAGAAACACCGTGCTGGAGAAACTCCGCGCTGGAGAAACTCCGTGCTGGAGAAACTCCGCGCTGGAGAAACTCCGCGTTAGAGAAACTCCGCGCTGGAGAAACTCTGCGCTGCAGAATCTCCGCGTTGGAGAAACTTCGCGCTGGAGAAAGTCCGCGTTGGAGCAACTCCGCGTTGGAGCAACTCCCCGTTGGAGAAACTCCGAGCTGGAGAAACTCCACGTTGGAGAAACTCCGCGTTGGAGAAACTCCGCGTTGGAGAAACTCCGCGTTGGAAAAACTCCGCGTAGGAGAAACTCCGCGCTCAAAGAACTCTGCGCTGGAGAAACTGCGCTGGAGAAACTCTGCGCTGGAGAAACTCCGTGCTGGAGAAACTTCGTATTGGAGAAACTCCGTGTTGGAGAAACACCGTGCTGGAGAAACTCCGCGTTGGAGAAACTTCGCGTTGGAGAAACTCGGCGTTGGAGAAACTCGGCGTTGGAGAAACTCCGCGCTGGAGAAACTCTGTGTTGGAGAAACTCCGCGTTGGAGAAAATCCGCGTTGAAGAAACTCCGCGTTGGAGAAACTCCGCGCTGGAGAAAAACCGCGCTGGAAAAATTCCGCGCTGGAGAAACTCTGCGTTGGAGAAACTCCGCGTTGGAGAAACTCCGTGCTGGAGAAACTCCGTGCTGAAGAAACTCCGTGCTGGAGAAACTCCGTGCTGGAGAAACTCCTTGCTGGAGAAAATCCGCGTTCGTTAAACTCCGCGTTGGAGAAACTCCGCGCTCGAAGAACTCTGCGCTGGAGAAACTCTGCGCTGGAGAAACTCCGCGTTGGAGAAATACCGCGTGGGAGAAATTCCGCGCTGGAGAAAATCCGTGATGGAGAAACTCCGCGCTGGAGAAACTCCGCGTTAGAGAAACTCCGCGCTAGAGAAACTCTGCGCTGCAGAATCTCCGCGCTGGAGAAACTCCGCGCTGGAGAAAGTCCGCGTTGGAGCAACTCTGCGTTGGAGCAACTCCGCGTTGGAGAAACTCCGAGCTGGAGAAACTCCGCGTTGGAGAAACTCCGCGTTGGAGAAACTCCGCGCTAGAGAAACTCCGCGCTGGAGAAACTCCGCGCTGGAGAAACTCAGCGCTGGAGAAACTCCGCGTTGGAGAAACCCCGCGTTGGAGAAATTCCGCGTGGGAGAAATTCCGCGCTGGAGAAACTCCGTGATGGAGAAACTCCGCGTTAGAGAAAATCCGCGTTCGTTAAACTCCGCGTTGGAGAAACTCCGCGCTCGAAGAACTCTGCGCTGGAGAAACTCTGCGCTGGAGAAACTCCGCGTTGGAGAAACTCTGCGTTGGAGAAATACCGCGTGGGAGAAATTCCGCGCTGGAGAAACTCCGTGCTGGAGAAACTCCGCGCGGGAGAAACTCCGCGTTAGAGAAACTCCGCGCTAGAGAAACTCTGCGCTGCAGAATCTCCGCGCTGGAGAAACTCCGCGCTGGAGAAAGTCCGCGTTGGAGCAACTCTGCGTTGGAGCAACTCCGCGTTGGAGAAACTCCGAGCTGGAGAAACTCCGCGTTGGAGAAACTCCGCGTTGGAGAAACTCCGCGCTAGAGAAACTCCGCGCTGGAGAAACTCCGCGCTGGAGAAACTCAGCGCTGGAGAAACTCCGCGTTGGAGAAACCCCGCGTTGGAGAAATTCCGCGTGGGAGAAATTCCGCGCTGGAGAAACTCCGTGATGGAGAAACTCCGTGCTGGAGAAACTCCGTGCTGAAGAAACTCCGAGCTGGAGAAACTCCGCGTTGGAGAAACTCCGCGTTGGAGAAACTCCGCGTAGGAGAAACTCCGCGCTCGAAGAACTCTGCGCTGGAGAAACTCTTTGCTGGAGAAACTCTGCGCTGGAGAAACTCCGCGTTGGAGAAACTCTGCGCTGGAGAAACTCTGCGCTGGAGAAACTCCGTGCTGGAGAAACTCCCTATTGGAGAAATTTCGTGTTGGAGAAACACCATGCTGAAGAAACTCCACGTTGGAGAAACTCCGCGCTGGAGAAACTCCGCGCTAGAGAAACTCCGCGCTGGAGAAACTCCGCGCTGGAGAAACTCCGCGTTGAAGAAACCCTGCGTTGGAGAAATTCCGCGTGGGAGAAATTCCGCGCTGGAGAAACTCCGTGATGGAGAAACTCCGCGCTGGAGAAACTCCCTGCTGAAGAAACTCCGAGCTGGAGAAACTCCGCGTTGGAGAAACTCCGCGTTGTAGAAACTTCGCGTAGGAGAAACTCCGCGCTCGAAGAACTCTGCGCTGGAGAAACTCTGAGCTGAAGAAACTCCCCATTGGAAAACACTGCGTTGGAGAAACTCCGCGCTGGATAAACTCCGCGCTGGTGAAACTCCGCGCTGGAGAAACTCCGTGCTGGAGAAACTCCGTGCTGGAGAAATTCCTTGCTGGAGAAAGTCCGCGTTCGAGAAACTCCGCGTTGGAGAAACTCCGAGCTGGAGAAACTCCGCGTTGGAGAAACTCCGCGTTGGAGAAACTCCGCGCTAGAGAAACTCCGCGCTGGAGAAACTCCGCGCTGAAGAAACTCAGCGCTGGAGAAACTCCGCGTTGGAGAAACCCCGCGTTGGAGAAATTCCGCGTGGGAGAAATTCCGCGCTGGAGAAACTCCGTGATGGAGAAACTCCGCGTTAGAGAAAATCCGCGTTCGTTAAACTCCGCGTTGGAGAAACTCCGCGCTCGAAGAACTCTGCGCTGGAGAAACTCTGCGCTGGAGAAACTCCGCGTTGGAGAAACTCTGCGTTGGAGAAATACCGCGTGGGAGAAATTCCGCGCTGGAGAAACTCCGTGCTGGAGAAACTCCGCGCGGGAGAAACTCCGCGTTAGAGAAACTCCGCGCTAGAGAAACTCTGCGCTGCAGAATCTCCGCGCTGGAGAAACTCCGCGCTGGAGAAAGTCCGCGTTGGAGCAACTCTGCGTTGGAGCAACTCCGCGTTGGAGAAACTCCGAGCTGGAGAAACTCCGCGTTGGAGAAACTCCGCGTTGGAGAAACTCAGCGCTGGAGAAACTCCGCGTTGGAGAAACCCCGCGTTGGAGAAATTCCGCGTGGGAGAAATTCCGCGCTGGAGAAACTCCGTGATGGAGAAACTCCGTGCTGGAGAAACTCCGTGCTGAAGAAACTCCGAGCTGGAGAAACTCCGCGTTGGAGAAACTCCGCGTTGGAGAAACTCCGCGTAGGAGAAACTCCGCGCTCGAAGAACTCTGCGCTGGAGAAACTCTTTGCTGGAGAAACTCTGCGCTGGAGAAACTCCGCGTTGGAGAAACTCTGCGTTGGAGAAATTCCGCATTGGAGAAACTCCGCGCTCGAAGAACTCTGCGCTGGAGAAACTCTGCGCTGGAGAAACTCTGCGCTGGAGAAACTCCGTGCTGGAGAAACTCCCTATTGGAGAAATTTCGTGTTGGAGAAACACCATGCTGAAGAAACTCCACGTTGGAGAAACTCCGCGCTGGAGAAACTCCGCGCTAGAGAAACTCCGCGCTGGAGAAACTCCGCGCTGGAGAAACTCAGCGCTGGAGAAACTCCGCGTTGGAGAAACCCCGCGTTGGAGAAATTCCGCGTGGGAGAAATTCCGCGCTGGAGAAACTCCGTGATGGAGAAACTCCGTGCTGGAGAAACTCCGTGCTGAAGAAACTCCGAGCTGGAGAAACTCCGCGTTGGAGAAACTCCGCGTTGGAGAAACTCCGCGTAGGAGAAACTCCGCGCTCGAAGAACTCTGCGCTGGAGAAACTCTTTGCTGGAGAAACTCTGCGCTGGAGAAACTCCGCGTTGGAGAAACTCTGCGTTGGAGAAATTCCGCATTGGAGAAACTCCGCGCTCGAAGAACTCTGCGCTGGAGAAACTCTGCGCTGGAGAAACTCTGCGCTGGAGAAACTCCGTGCTGGAGAAACTCCCTATTGGAGAAATTTCGTGTTGGAGAAACACCATGCTGAAGAAACTCCACGTTGGAGAAACTCCGCGCTGGAGAAACTCCGCGCTAGAGAAACTCCGCGCTGGAGAAACTCCGCGCTGGAGAAACTCCGCGCTGGAGAAACTCCGCGCTGGAGAAACTCCGCGTTGCAGAAACCCTGCGTTGGAGAAACTCCGCGTGGGAGAAATTCCGCGCTGGAGAAACTCCGTGATGGAGAAACTCCGCGCTGGAGAAACTCCCTGCTGAAGAAACTCCGAGCTGGAGAAACTCCGCGTTGGAGAAACTCCGCGTTGGAGAAACTCCGCGTTGTAGAAACTTCGCGTAGGAGAAACTCCGCGCTCGAAGAACTCTGCGCTGGAGAAACTCTGAGCTGAAGAAACTCCCCATTGGAAAACACTGCGTTGGAGAAACTCCGCGCTGGATAAACTCCGCGCTGGTGAAACTCCGCGCTGGAGAAACTCCGTGCTGGAGAAACTCCGTGCTGGAGAAACTCCTTGCTGGAGAAAGTCCGCGTTCGAGAAACTCCGCGTTGGAGAAACTCCGCGCTCGAGAAATTCCGCGCTGGAGAAACTCCGCGTTGGAGAAACTCCGCGTTGGAGAAACTCGGCGTTGGAGAAACTCCGTACTGGAGAGAGTCTGTGCTGGAGAAACACCATGCTGGAGAAACTCCGCGTTAGAGAAATTCCGCGCTGGAGAAACTCCGCGCTGGAGAAACTCCGCGCAGGAAAAATTCCGCGTTGGAGACATTCCGCGTTTTAGAAACTCCGCGCTGGAGTAACTCCGCGATAGAGAAACTCCGTGCTGGAGAAACTGTTCTGAAGAAACTCCGTGCTGGAGAAACTCAGCGCTGGAGAAACTCCGCGCTGGAAAAACTCCGCGTTGGAGAAACTCCGCGTCGGAGAAATTCCGCTTGGGAGAAATTCCGCGCTGAAGAAACTCCGTGATAGAGAAACTCCGTGCTGGAGAAACTCCGTGCTGGAGAAACTCCGCGCTGGAGAAAATCCGCGTTCTTTAAACTCCGCGTTGGAGAAACTCCGCGCTGGAAGAACTCTGCTCTGGAGAAACTCTGCGCTGGAGAAACTCCGCGTTGGAGAAACTCTGCGTTGGAGAAATACCGCGTGGGAGAAATTCCGCGCTGGAGAAACTCCGTGATAGAGAAACTCCGTGCTGGAGAAACTCCGTGCTGGAGAAACTCCGCGCTAGAGAAACTCCGCGCTGGAGAAACTCCGCGCTGGAGAAACTCAGCGCAGGAGAAACTCCGCGTTGGAGAAACCCCGCGTTGGAGAAACTCCGTGCTGAAGAAACTCCGAGCTGGAGAAACTCCGCGTTGGACAAACTCCGCGTAGGAGAAACTCTGCGCTGGAGAAACTCCGCGTTGGAGAAACTCTGCGTTGGAGAAATTCCGCATTGGAGAAACTCCGTGATGGAGAAACTCCGTGCTGGAGAAACTCCGTGCTGGAGAAACTCCGCGTTAGAGAAACTCCGCGCTGGAGAAACTCTGCGCTGGAGAAAGTACGCGTTGGAGCAACTCCGCGTTGGAGCAACCCCGCGTTGGAGAAACTCCGAGCTGGAGAAACTCCGCGCTGCAGAATCTCCGCGCTGGAGAAAGACCGCTTTGGAGCAACTCCGCGTTGGAGAAACTCCGAGCTGGAGAAATTCCGTCCTGGAGAAACTCCGTGCTGAAGAAACTCCCTGCTGGAGAAACTTCGTGCTGGAGAAACTCCTTGCTGGAGAAAATCCGCGTTCGTTAAACTCCGCGTTGGAGAAACTCCGCGCTCGAAGAACTCTGCGCTGGAGAAACTCTGCGCTGGAGAAACTCCGCGTTGGAGAAACTCTGCGTTGGAGAAATACCGCGTGGGAGAAATTCCGCGTTGGAGAAACTCCGCGTTGGAGAAACTCCGCGCTAGAGAAACTCCGCGCTGGAGAAACTCCGCGCTGGAGAAACTCAGCGCTGGAGAAACTCCGCGTTGGAGAAACCCCGCGTTGGAGAAATTCCGCGTGGGAGAAATTCCGCGCTGGAGAAACTCCGTGATGGAGAAACTCCGTGCTGGAGAAACTCCGTGCTGAAGGAACTCCGAGCTGGAGAAACTCCGCGTTGGAGAAACTCCGCGTTGGAGAAACTCCGCGTAGGAGAAACTCCGCGCTCGAAGAACTCTGCGCTGGAGAAACTCTGCGCTGGAGAAACTCTGCGCTGGAGAAACTCCGTGCTGGAGAAACTCCCTATTGGAGAAATTTCGTGTTGGAGAAACACCATGCTGAAGAAACTCCACGTTGGAGAAACTCCGCGCTGGAGAAACTCCGCGCTAGAGAAACTCCGCGCTGGAGTAACTCCGCGTTGGAGAAACCCTGCGTTGGAGAAATTCCGCGTGGGAGAAATTCCGCGCTGGAGAAACTCCGTGATGGAGAAAATCCGCGCTGGAGAAACTCCCTGCTAAAGAAACTCCGAGCTGGAGAAACTCCGCGTTGGAGAAACTCCGCGTTGTAGAAACTTCGCGTAGGAGAAACTCCGCGCTCGAAGAACTCTGCGCTGGAGAAACTCTGCGCTGGAGAAACTCCCCATTGGAAAACACTGCGTTGGAGAAACTCCGCGCTGGATAAACTCCGCGCTGGTGAAACTCCGCGCTGGAGAAACTCCGTGCTGGAGAAACTCCGTGCTGAAGAAACCCGTGCTGAAGAAACTCCGTGCTGAAGAAACTCCGTGCTGGAGAAACTTCTTGCTGGAGAAAGTCCGCGTTCGAGAAACTCCGCGTTGGAGAAACTCCGCGCTCGAGAAACTCCGCGCAGGAAAAATTCCGCGTTGGAGACACTCCGCGTTTTAGAAACTCCGCGCTGGAGTAACTCCGCGATGGAGAAACTCCGTGCTGGAGAAACTCTGTTCTGAAGAAACTCCGTGCTGGAGAAACTCAGCGCTGGAGAAACTCCGCGCTGGAAAAACTCCGCGTTGGAGAAACTCCGCGTTGGAGAAATTACGCTTGGGAGAAATTCCGCGCTGGAGAAACTCCGTGATGGAGAAACTCCGTGCTGGAGAAACTCCGTGCTGGAGAAACTCCGCGCTGGAGAAAATCCGCGTTCTTTAAACTCCGCGTTAGAGAAACTCCGCGCTCGAAGAACTCTGCTCTGGAGAAACTCTGCGCTGGAGAAACTCCGCGTTGGAGAAACTCTGCGTTGGAGAAATACCGCGTGGGAGAAATTCCGCGCTGGAGAAACTCCGTGATGGAGAAACTCCGTGCTGGAGAAACTCCGCACTGGAGAAACTCCGCGTTAGGGAAACTCCGCGCCAGAGAAACTCTGCGCTGCAGAATCTCCGTGCTGGAGAAACTCCGCGCTGGAGAAACTCCGCGTTAGAGAAACTCCGCGCTGGAGAAACTCTGCGCTGGAGAAAGTACGCGTTGGAGCAACTCCGCGTTGGAGCAACCCCGCGTTGGAGAAACTCCGAGCTGGAGAAACTCCGCGCTGCAGAATCTCCGCGCTGGAGAAACACCGCTTTGGAGCAACTCCGCGTTGGAGAAACTCCGAGCTGGAGAAATTCCGTCCTGGAGAAACTCCGTGCTGAAGAAACTCCCTGCTGGAGAAACTTCGTGCTGGAGAAACTCCTTGCTGGAGAAAATCCGCGTTCGTTAAACTCCGCGTTGGAGAAACTCCGCGCTCGAAGAACTCTGCGCTGGAGAAACTCTGCGCTGGAGAAACTCCGCGTTGGAGAAACTCTGCGTTGGAGAAATACCGCGTGGGAGAAATTCCGCGTTGGAGAAACTCCGCGTTGGAGAAACTCCGCGCTAGAGAAACTCCGCGCTGGAGAAACTCCGCGCTGGAGAAACTCAGCGCTGGAGAAACTCCGCGTTGGAGAAACCCCGCGTTGGAGAAATTCCGCGTGGGAGAAATTCCGCGCTGGAGAAACTCCGTGATGGAGAAACTCCGTGCTGGAGAAACTCCGTGCTGAAGGAACTCCGAGCTGGAGAAACTCCGCGTTGGAGAAACTCCGCGTTGGAGAAACTCCGCGTAGGAGAAACTCCGCGCTCGAAGAACTCTGCGCTGGAGAAACTCTGCGCTGGAGAAACTCTGCGCTGGAGAAACTCCGTGCTGGAGAAACTCCCTATTGGAGAAATTTCGTGTTGGAGAAACACCATGCTGAAGAAACTCCACGTTGGAGAAACTCCGCGCTGGAGAAACTCCGCGCTAGAGAAACTCCGCGCTGGAGTAACTCCGCGTTGGAGAAACCCTGCGTTGGAGAAATTCCGCGTGGGAGAAATTCCGCGCTGGAGAAACTCCGTGATGGAGAAAATCCGCGCTGGAGAAACTCCCTGCTAAAGAAACTCCGAGCTGGAGAAACTCCGCGTTGGAGAAACTCCGCGTTGTAGAAACTTCGCGTAGGAGAAACTCCGCGCTCGAAGAACTCTGCGCTGGAGAAACTCTGCGCTGGAGAAACTCCCCATTGGAAAACACTGCGTTGGAGAAACTCCGCGCTGGATAAACTCCGCGCTGGTGAAACTCCGCGCTGGAGAAACTCCGTGCTGGAGAAACTCCGTGCTGAAGAAACCCGTGCTGAAGAAACTCCGTGCTGGAGAAACTCCGTGCTGGAGAAACTTCTTGCTGGAGAAAGTCCGCGTTCGAGAAACTCCGCGTTGGAGAAACTCCGCGCTCGAGAAACTCCGCGCAGGAAAAATTCCGCGTTGGAGACACTCCGCGTTTTAGAAACTCCGCGCTGGAGTAACTCCGCGATGGAGAAACTCCGTGCTGGAGAAACTCAGCGCTGGAGAAACTCCGCGCTGGAAAAACTCCGCGTTGGAGAAACTCCGCGTTGGAGAAATTACGCTTGGGAGAAATTCCGCGCTGGAGAAACTCCGTGATGGAGAAACTCCGTGCTGGAGAAACTCCGTGCTGGAGAAACTCCGCGCTGGAGAAAATCCGCGTTCTTTAAACTCCGCGTTAGAGAAACTCCGCGCTCGAAGAACTCTGCTCTGGAGAAACTCTGCGCTGGAGAAACTCCGCGTTGGAGAAACTCTGCGTTGGAGAAATACCGCGTGGGAGAAATTCCGCGCTGGAGAAACTCCGTGATGGAGAAACTCCGTGCTGGAGAAACTCCGCACTGGAGAAACTCCGCGTTAGGGAAACTCCGCGCCAGAGAAACTCTGCGCTGCAGAATCTCCGCGCTGGAGAAACTCCGCGCTGGAGAAAGTCCGCGTTGGAGCAACTCTGCGTTGGAGCAACTCCGCGTTGGAGAAACTCCGAGCTGGAGAAACTCCGCGTTGGAGAAACTCCGCGTTAGAGAAACTCCGCGCTAGAGAAACTCCGCGCTGGAGAAACTCCGCGCTGGAGAAACTCAGCGCTGGAGAAACTCCGCGTTGGAGAAACCCCGCGTTGGAGAAATTCCGCGTGGGAGAAATTCCGCGCTGGAGAAAATCCGTGCTGGAGTAACTCCGTGCTGAAGAAACTCCGAGCTGGAGAAACTCCGCGTTGGAGAAACTCCGCGTTGGAGAAACTCCGCGTAGGAGAAACTCTGCGTTGGAGAAATTCCGCATTGGAGAAACTCCGTGATGGAGAAACTCCGTGCTGGAGAAACTCCGTGCTGGAGAAACTCCGCGCTGGAGAAACTCCGCGTTAGAGAAACTCCGCGCTGGAGAAACTCTGCGCTGGAGAAAGTACGCGTTGGAGCAACTCCGCGTTGGAGCAACTCCGCGTTGGCGAAACTCCGAGCTGGAGAAACTCCGCGCTGCAGAATCTCCGCGCTGGAGAAAGTCCGCTTTGGAGCAACTCCGCGTTGGAGAAACTCCGAGCTGGAGAAACTCCGCGTTGGAGAAACTCCGCGTTGGAGAATCTCCGCGCTAGAGAAACTCCGCGCTGGAGAAACTCCGCGCTGGAGAAACTCAGCACTGGAGAAACTCCGCGCTGGAGAAACTCCGCGTTGGAGAAACCCTGCGTTGGAGAAATTCCGCGTGGAAGAAATTCCGCGCTGGAGAAACTCCGTGATGGAGAAACTCCGCGCTGGAGAAACTCCCTGCTGAAGAAACTCCGAGCTGGAGAAACTCCGCGTTGGAGAAACTCCGCGTTGTAGAAACTTCGCGTAGGAGAAACTCCGCGCTCGAAGAACTCTGCGCTGGAGAAACTCTGCGCTGGAGAAACTCCCCATTGGAAAACACTGCGTTGGAGAAACTCCGCGCTGGATAAACTCCGCGCTGGTGAAACTCCGCGCTGGAGAAACTCCGTGCTGGAGAAACTCCGTGCTGAAGAAACCCGTGCTGAAGAAACTCCGTGCTGGAGAAACTCCGTGCTGGAGAAACTCCTTGCTGGAGAAAGTCCGCGTTCGAGAAACTCCGCGTTGGAGAAACTCCGCGCTCGAGAAACTCCGCGCTGGAGAAACTCCGCGTTGGAGAAACTCCGCGTTGGAGAAACTCGGCGTTGGAGAAACTCCGTACTGGAGAGAGTCTGTGCTGGAGAAACACCATGCTGGAGAAACTCCGCGTTAGAGAAATTCCGCGCTGGAGAAACTCCGCGCTGGAGAAACTCCGCGCAGGAAAAATTCCGCGTTGGAGACACTCCGCGTTTTAGAAACTCCGCGCTGGAGTAACTCCGCGATGGAGAAACTCCGTGCTGGAGAAACTCTGTTCTGAAGAAACTCCGTGCTGGAGAAACTCCCTGCTGGAGAAACTCCGTGCTGGAGAAACTCCGCGTTGGAGAAACTCCGCGTAGGAGAAACTCCGCGCTCGAAGAACTCTGCGCTGGAGAAACTCCGCGTTGGAGAAACTCCAGGTTGGAGAAACTCCGTGCTGGAGAAACTCCGCGTTAGAGAAACTCCGCGCTGGAGAAACTCTGCGCTGCAGAATCTCCGCGCTGGAGAAACTCCGCGCAGGAGAAAGCCCGCGTTGGAGCAACTCCGCGTTGGAGCAACTCCGCGTTGGAGAAACTCTGAGCTGGAGAAACTCCGCGTTGGAGAAACTCCGAGTTGGAGAAACTCCGCGCTCAAAGAACTCTGCGCTGGAGAAACTCTGCGCTGTAGAAACTCCGTGCTGGAGAAACTTCGTATTGGAGAAACTCCGTGTTGGAGAAACACCGTGCAGGAGAAACTCCGCGTTGGAGAAACTTCGCGTTCGAGAAACTCGGCGTTGGAGAAACTCGGCGTTGGAGAAACTCCGCGCTAGAGAAACTCCGTGTTGGAGAAACTCCGCGCTGGAGAACCTTCGCGCTGGAGAAACTCCGTGCTGGAGAAACACCGCGTTAGAGAAACTCCGCGCTGGAGAAACTCCGCGTTAGAGAAACTCCGCGTTGGAGAAACTCCGTGCTTGAGAAACTCCGTATTGCAGAAAATTCGTGTTGGAGAAACACCATGCTGGAGAAACTCCACGTTGGAGAAATTCCGCGTGGGAGAAATTCCGCGCTGGAGAAACTCCGTGATGGAGAAATTCCGTGCTGGAAACTCCGCGTTGGAGAAACTCCGCGTTGGAGAAACTCCGCGCTGGAGAAACTCCGTGCTGGAGCAAATTCGCGCTGGAGAAACTCCGCGCTGGAGAAACTCCGCGCTGGAGAAAGTCCGCGTTGGAGCAACTCCGCGCTGGACAAACTCCGCGTTAGAGAAACTCCGCGCTGGAGAAACTCTGCGCTGCAGAATCTCCGCGCTTGAGAAACTCCGCGCTGGAGAAAGTCCGCGTTGGAGCAACTCCGCGTTGGAACAACTCCGCGTTGGAGAAACTCCGAGCTGCAGAAATTCCCGTTGGAGAAACTCCGCGTTCGAGAAACTCCGCGTAGGAGAAACTCCGTGCTGGATAAACTCTGTGCTGGAGAAACACCGTGCTGGAGAAACTCCGCGTTGGAGAAACTCTAGGTTAGAGAAACTCCGGGTTAGAGAAACTCCGCTCTGGAGAAACTCTGCGCTGGAGAAACTCCGTGCTTGAGAAACTCCGTATTGCAGAAAATTCGTGTTGGAGAAACACCATGCTGGAGAAACTCCACGTTGGAGAAATTCCGCGTGGGAGAAATTCCGCGCTGGAGAAACTCCGTGATGGAGAAACTCCGTGCTGGAGAAACTCCGTGCTGAAGAAACTCCGAGCTGGAGAAACTCCGCGTTGGAGAAACTCCGCGTTGGAGAAACTCCGCGTAGGAGAAACTCCGCGCTCGAAGAACTCTGCGCTGGAGAAACTCTGCGCTGGAGAAACTCCGCGTTGGAGAAATTCCGCGCTGGAGAAACTCCGTGATGGAGAAACTCCGTGCTGTAGAATCTCCGTGCTGGAGAAACTCCGCGTTAGAGAAACTCCGCGCTGGAGAAACTCTGCGCTGCAGAATCTCCGCGCTGGAGAAACTCCGCGCTGGAGAAAGCCCGCGTTGGAGCAACTCCGCGTTGGAGCAACTCCGCGTTGGAGAAACTCTGAGCTGGAGAAACTCCGCGTTGGAGAAACTCCGAGTTGGAGAAACTCCGCGTAGGAGAAACTCCGCGCTCAAAGAACTCTGCGCTGGAGAAACTCCGCGCTGGAGAAACTCCGTGCTGGAGAAACTTCGTATTGGAGAAACTCCGTGTTAGAGAAACACCGTGCTGGAGAAACTCCGTGTTGGAGAAACTTCGCGTTGGAGAAACTCGGCGTTGGAGAAACTCGGCGTTGGAGAAACTCCGCGCTGGAGAAACTCCGTGTTGGAGAAACTCCGCGTTGGAGAAAATCCGCGTTGGTGAAACTCCGCGTTGGAGAAACTCCGCGCTGGAGAACTTTCGCGCTGGAGAAACTCCGTGCTGGAGAAACACCGCGTTAGAGAAACTCCGCGCTGGAGAAACTCCGCGCTAGAGAAACTCCGCGTTGGAGAAACTCCGTGCTGGAGAAACTCCGTGCTGAAGAAACTCCGTGCTGGAGAAACTCCGTGCTGGAGAAACTCCTTGCTGGAGAAAATCCGCGTTCGTTAAACTCCGCGTTGTAGAAACTCCGCGTTGGAGAAACTCCGCGCTGGAGAAACTCCACGTTGAAGAAACTCCGCGTTGGAGAAACTCGGCGTTGGAGAAACTCCGTGCTGGATAAACTCTGTGCAGGAGAAAGACCGTGCTGGAGAAACTCCGCGTTGGAGAAACTCCGGGTTGGAGAAACTCCGCGCTGGAGAAACTCCCTGCTGGAGAAACTCCGTGCTGGAGAAACTCCGCGTTGGAGAAACTCCGCGTAGGAGAAACTCCGCGCTCGAAGAACTCTGCGCTGGAGAAACTCCGCGTTGGAGAAACTCCAGGTTGGAGAAACTCCGTGCTGGAGAAACTCCGCGTTAGAGAAACTCCGCGCTGGAGAAACTCTGCGCTGCAGAATCTCCGCGCTGGAGAAACTCCGCGCTGGAGAAAGCCCGCGTTGGAGCAACTCCGCGTTGGAGCAACTCCGCGTTGGAGAAACTCTGAGCTGGAGAAACTCCGCGTTGGAGAAACTCCGAGTTGGAGAAACTCCGCGTAGGAGAAACTCCGCGCTCAAAGAACTCTGCGCTGGAGAAACTCTGCGCTGGAGAAACTCCGTGCTGGAGAAACTTCGTATTGGAGAAACTCCGTGTTGGAGAAACACCGTGCTGGAGAAACTCCGCGTTGGAGAAACTTCGCGTTGGAGAAACTCGGCGTTGGAGAAACTCGGCGTTGGAGAAACTAAGCGCTGGAGAAACTCCGTGTTGGAGAAACTCCGCGCTGGAGAAAATTCGCGCTGGAGAAACTCCGTGCTGGAGAAACACCGCGTTAGAGAAACTCCGCGCTGGAGAAACTCCGCGTTAGAGAAACTCCGCGTTCGAGAAACTCCGTGCTTGAGAAACTCCGTATTGCAGAAAATTCGTGTTGGAGAAACACCATGCTGGAGAAACTCCACGTTGGAGAAATTCCGCGTGGGAGAAATTCCGCGCTGGAGAAACTCCGTGATGGAGAAATTCCGTGCTGGAAACTCCGCGTTGGAGAAACTCCGCGTTGGAGAAACTCCGCGCTGGAGAAACTCCACGTTGAAGAAACTCCGCGTTGGAGAAACTCGGCGTTGGAGAAACTCCGCGCTGGAGAAACTCCGCGTTGGAGAAATTCCGAGCTGGGGAAACTCCGCGCTGGAGAAGCTCCCTGCTGGAGAAACTCCGTGCTGGAGAAACTCCGCGTTGGAGAAACTCCGCGTAGGAGAAACTCCGCGCTCGAAGAACTCTGCGCTGGAGATACTCCGCGTTGGAGAAACTCCAGGTTGGAGAAACTCCGCGCTGAAGAAACTCCGCGTTGGAGAAATTCCGAGCTGGAGAAACTCCGTGCTGGAGAAACTCCCTGCTGGAGAAACTCCGTGCTGGAGAAACTCCGCGTTGGAGAAACTCCGCGTTGCAGAAACTCCGCGCTGGAGAAACTCCGCGCTGCAGAAACTCCGCGCTGGAGAAACTCCGTGTTGGAGAAACTCCGCCTGGAGAAACTCCGCGATGGAGAAACTCCGCGCTGGAGAAGCTCCGCGGTGGAGAAACTCCGTGCTGGAGAAACTCCGTGCTGAAGAAACTCCGTGCTGAAGAAACTCCGTGCTGGAGAAACTCCGTGCTGGAGAAACTCCTTGCTGGAGAAAGTCCGCGTTCGAGAAACTCCGCGCTGGAGAAACTCCGCGTTGGAGAAACTCCAGGTTAGAGAAACACCGTGCTGGAGAAACTCCGTGCTGGAGAAACTCCGTGCTGGAGAAAGTCCGCGTTGGAGAAACCCCGCGTTGGAGAAACTCGGCGTTGGAGAAACTCCGCGCGTTCCAGAAACTTCGCGCTGGAGAAACTCGGTGCTGGAGAAACTCTGCGCTGGAGAAATTCCGCGTTGGAGAAACTCCACGTTGGAGAAATTCCGCGTTGGAGAAACTCCGCGCTGGAGAAACTCCGCGCTGGATAAACTCCGCGCTGGAGAAACTCCGCGTGTGAGAAACTCCGTGTTGGAGAAACTCCGTGTTCGAGAAACTCCGCGCTGGATAAACTCCGCCCTGGTGAAACTCCGCGCTGGAGAAACTCCGTGCTGGAGAAACTCCGTGCTGAAGAAACCCGTGCTGAAGAAACTTCGTGCTGGAGAAACTCCTTGCTGGAGAAAATCCGCGTTCGAGAAACTCCGCGTTGGAGAAACTCCGCGCTCGAGAAACTCCGCGCTGGAGAAACTCCGCGTTGGAGAAACTCGGCGTTGGAGAAACTCGGCGTTGGAGAAACTCCGTACTGGAGAGAGTCTGTGCTGGAGAAACACCATGCCGGAGAAACTCCGTTCTGGAGAAACTCCGTGCTGGAGAAACTCAGCGCTGAAGAAACTCCGCGCTGGAAAAACTCTGCGTTGGAGAAACTCCGCGTTGGAGAAATTCCGCTTGGGAGAAATTCCGCGCTGGAGAAACTCGGCGTTGGAGAAACTCGGCGTTGGAGAAACTAAGCGCTGGAGAAACTCCGTGTTGGAGAAACTCCGCGCTGGAGAACCTTCGCGCTGGAGAAACTCCGTGCTGGAGAAACACCGCGTTAGAGAAACTCCGCGCTGGAGAAACTCCGCGTTAGAGAAACTCCGCGTTGGAGAAACCCCGTGCTTGAGAAACTCCGTATTGCAGAAAATTCGTGTTGGAGAAAAACCATGCTGGAGAAACTCCACGTTGGAGAAATTCCGCGTGGGAGAAATTCCGCGCTGGAGAAACTCCGTGATGGAGAAATTCCGTGCTGGAAACTCCGCGTTGGAGAAACTCCGCGTTGGAGAAACTCCGCGCTGGAGAAACTCCACGTTGAAGAAACTCCGCGTTGGAGAAACTCGGCGTTGGAGAAACTCCGCGCTGGAGAAACTCCGCGTTGGAGAAATTCCGAGCTGGGGAAACTCCGCGCTGGAGAAGCTCCCTGCTGGAGAAACTCCGTGCTGGAGAAACTCCGCGTTGGAGAAACTCCGCGTAGGAGAAACTCCGCGCTCGAAGCACTCTGCGCTGGAGATACTCCGCGTTGGAGAAACTCCAGGTTGGAGAAACTCCGCGCTGAAGAAACTCCGCGTTGGAGAAATTCCGAGCTGGAGAAACTCCGTGCTGGAGAAACTCCCTGCTGGAGAAACTCCGTGCTGGAGAAACTCCGCGTTGGAGAAACTCCGCGTTGCAGAAACTCCGCGCTGGAGAAACTCCGCGCTGCACAAACTCCGCGCTGGAGAAACTCCGTGTTGGAGAAACTCTGCGCTGGAGAAACTCCGCCTGGAGAAACTCCGCGATGGAGAAACTCCGCGCTGGAGAAGCTCCGCGGTGGAGAAACTCCGTGCTGGAGAAACTCCGTGCTGAAGAAACTCCGTGCTGAAGAAACTCCGTGCTGGAGAAACTCCGTGCTGGAGAAACTCCTTGCTGGAGAAAGTCCGCGTTCGAGAAACTCCGCGCTGGAGAAACTCCGCGTTTTAGAAACTCCAGGTTAGAGAAACACCGTGCTGGAGAAACTCCGTGCTGGAGAAACTCCGTGCTGGAGAAAGTCCGCGTTGGAGAAACCCCGCGTTGGAGAAACTCGGCGTTGGAGAAACTCCGCGCGTTCCAGAAACTTCGCGCTGGAGAAACTCGGTGCTGGAGAAACTCTGCGCTGGATAAACTCCGCCCTGGTGAAACTCCGCGCTGGAGAAACTCCGTGCTGGAGAAACTCCGTGCTGAAGAAACCCGTGCTGAAGAAACTCCGTGCTGGAGAAACTCCTTGCTGGAGAAAGTCCGCGTTCGAGAAACTCCGCGTTGGAGAAACTCCGCGCTCGAGAAACTCCGCGCTGGAGAAACTCCGCGTTGGAGAAACTCGGCGTTGGAGAAACTCGGCGTTGGAGAAACTCCGTACTGGAGAGAGTCTGTGCTGGAGAAACACCATGCCGGAGAAACTCCGTTCTGGAGAAACTCCGTGCTGGAGAAACTCAGCGCTGAAGAAACTCCGCGCTGGAAAAACTCTGCGTTGGAGAAACTCCGCGTTGGAGAAATTCCGCTTGGGAGAAATTCCGCGCTGGAGAAACTCCGTGATGGAGAAACTCCGTGCTGGAGAAACTCCGTGCTGGAGAAACTCCGCGCTGGAGAAAGCCCGCGTTGGAGCAACTCCGCGTTGGAGCAACTCCGCGTTGGAGCAACTCCGCGTTGGAGAAACTCTGAGCTTGAGAAACTCCGCGTTGGAGAAACTCCGAGTTGGAGAAACTCCGCGTAGGAGAAACTCCGCGCTCAAAGAACTCTGCGCTGGAGAAACTCTGCGCTGGAGAAACTCCGTGCTGGAGAAACTTCGTATTGGAGAAACTCCGTGTTGGAGAAACACCGTGCTGGAGAAACTCCGCGTTGGAGAAACTTCGCGTTGGAGAAACTCGGCGTTGGAGAAACTCGGCGTTGGAGAAATTCCGCGCTGGAGAAACTCCGTGTTGGAGAAACTCCGCGTTGGAGAAAATCCGCGTTGGTGAAACTCCGCGTTGGAGAAACTCCGCGCTGGAGAACCTTCGCGCTGGAGAAACTCCGTGCTGGAGAAACACCGCGTTAGAGAAACTCCGCGCTGGAGAAACTCCTCGCTAGAGAAACTCCGCGTTGGAGAAACTCCGCGTTGGAGAAACTCCAGGTTAGAGAAACACCGTGCTGGAGAAACTCCGTGCTGGAGAAACTCCGTGCTGGAGAAAGTCCGCGTTGGAGAAACCCCGCGTTGGAGAAACTCGGCGTTGGAGAAACTCCGCGCGTTCCAGAAACTTCGCGCTGGAGAAACTCGGTGCTGGAGAAACTCTGCGCTGGAGAAACTCCGCGCTCGAGAAACTCCGCGCTGGAGAAACTCCGCGTTGGAGAAACTCGGCGTTGGAGAAACTCGGCGTTGGAGAAACTCCGTACTGGAGAGAGTCTGTGCTGGAGAAACTCCATGCTGGAGAAACTCCGTTCTGGAGAAACTCCGTGCTGGAGAAACTCAGCGCTGAAGAAACTCCGCGCTGGAAAAACTCTGCGTTGGAGAAACACCGTGCTGGAGAAACTCCGCGCTGGAGAAACTCCGTGCTGGAGAAACTCCGCGCTGGAGAAACTCCGCGTTAGAGAAACTCCGCGCTGGAGAAACTCTGCGCTGCAGAATCTCCGCGTTGGAGAAACTTCGCGCTGGAGAAAGTCCGCGTTGGAGCAACTCCGCGTTGGAGCAACTCCCCGTTGGAGAAACTCCGAGCTGGAGAAACTCCACGTTGGAGAAACTCCGCGTTGGAGAAACTCCGCGTTGGAGAAACTCCGCGTTGGAAAAACTCCGCGTAGGAGAAACTCCGCGCTCAAAGAACTCTGCGCTGGAGAAACTGCGCTGGAGAAACTCTGCGCTGGAGAAACTCCGTGCTGGAGAAACTTCGTATTGGAGAAACTCCGTGTTGGAGAAACACCGTGCTGGAGAAACTCCGCGTTGGAGAAACTTCGCGTTGGAGAAACTCGGCGTTGGAGAAACTCGGCGTTGGAGAAACTCCGCGCTGGAGAAACTCTGTGTTGGAGAAACTCCGCGTTGGAGAAAATCCGCGTTGAAGAAACTCCGCGTTGGAGAAACTCCGCGCTGGAGAAACACCGCGCTGGAAAAATTCCGCGCTGGAGAAACTCTGCGTTGGAGAAACTCCGCGTTGGAGAAACTCCGTGCTGGAGAAACTCCGTGCTGAAGAAACTCCGTGCTGGAGAAACTCCGTGCTGGAGAAACTCCTTGCTGGAGAAAATCCGCGTTCGTTAAACTCCGCGTTGGAGAAACTCCGCGCTCGAAGAACTCTGCGCTGGAGAAACTCTGCGCTGGAGAAACTCCGCGTTGGAGAAATACCGCGTGGGAGAAATTCCGCGCTGGAGAAAATCCGTGATGGAGAAACTCCGCGCTGGAGAAACTCCGCGTTAGAGAAACTCCGCGCTAGAGAAACTCTGCGCTGCAGAATCTCCGCGCTGGAGAAACTCCGCGCTGGAGAAAGTCCGCGTTGGAGCAACTCTGCGTTGGAGCAACTCCGCGTTGGAGAAACTCCGAGCTGGAGAAACTCCGCGTTGGAGAAACTCCGCGTTGGAGAAACTCCGCGCTAGAGAAACTCCGCGCTGGAGAAACTCCGCGCTGGAGAAACTCAGCGCTGGAGAAACTCCGCGTTGGAGAAACCCCGCGTTGGAGAAATTCCGCGTGGGAGAAATTCCGCGCTGGAGAAACTCCGTGATGGAGAAACTCCGCGTTAGAGAAAATCCGCGTTCGTTAAACTCCGCGTTGGAGAAACTCCGCGCTCGAAGAACTCTGCGCTGGAGAAACTCTGCGCTGGAGAAACTCCGCGTTGGAGAAACTCTGCGTTGGAGAAATACCGCGTGGGAGAAATTCCGCGCTGGAGAAACTCCGTGCTGGAGAAACTCCGCGCGGGAGAAACTCCGCGTTAGAGAAACTCCGCGCTAGAGAAACTCTGCGCTGCAGAATCTCCGCGCTGGAGAAACTCCGCGCTGGAGAAAGTCCGCGTTGGAGCAACTCTGCGTTGGAGCAACTCCGCGTTGGAGAAACTCCGAGCTGGAGAAACTCCGCGTTGGAGAAACTCCGCGTTGGAGAAACTCCGCGCTAGAGAAACTCCGCGCTGGAGAAACTCCGCGCTGGAGAAACTCAGCGCTGGAGAAACTCCGCGTTGGAGAAACCCCGCGTTGGAGAAATTCCGCGTGGGAGAAATTCCGCGCTGGAGAAACTCCGTGATGGAGAAACTCCGTGCTGGAGAAACTCCGTGCTGAAGAAACTCCGAGCTGGAGAAACTCCGCGTTGGAGAAACTCCGCGTTGGAGAAACTCCGCGTAGGAGAAACTCCGCGCTCGAAGAACTCTGCGCTGGAGAAACTCTTTGCTGGAGAAACTCTGCGCTGGAGAAACTCCGCGTTGGAGAAACTCTGCGTTGGAGAAATTCCGCATTGGAGAAACTCCGCCCTCGAAGAACTCTGCGCTGGAGAAACTCTGCGCTGGAGAAACTCTGCGCTGGAGAAACTCCGTGCTGGAGAAACTCCCTATTGGAGAAATTTCGTGTTGGAGAAACACCATGCTGAAGAAACTCCACGTTGGAGAAACTCCGCGCTGGAGAAACTCCGCGCTAGAGAAACTCCGCGCTGGAGAAACTCCGCGCTGGAGAAACTCCGCGTTGGAGAAACCCTGCGTTGGAGAAATTCCGCGTGGGAGAAATTCCGCGCTGGAGAAACTCCGTGATGGAGAAACTCCGTGCTGGAGAAACTCCCTGCTGAAGAAACTCCGAGCTGGAGAAACTCCGCGTTGGAGAAACTCCGCGTTGTAGAAACTTCGCGTAGGAGAAACTCCGCGCTCGAAGAACTCTGCGCTGGAGAAACTCTGAGCTGAAGAAACTCCCCATTGGAAAACACTGCGTTGGAGAAACTCCGCGCTGGATAAACTCCGCGCTGGTGAAACTCCGCGCTGGAGAAACTCCGTGCTGGAGAAACTCCGTGCTGGAGAAACTCCTTGCTGGAGAAAGTCCGCGTTCGAGAAACTCCGCGTTGGAGAAACTCCGAGCTGGAGAAACTCCGCGTTGGAGAAACTCCGCGTTGGAGAAACTCCGCGCTAGAGAAACTCCGCGCTGGAGAAACTCCGCGCTGGAGAAACTCAGCGCTGGAGAAACTCCGCGTTGGAGAAACCCCGCGTTGGAGAAATTCCGCGTGGGAGAAATTCCGCGCTGGAGAAACTCCGTGATGGAGAAACTCCGTGCTGGAGAAACTCCGTGCTGAAGAAACTCCGAGCTGGAGAAACTCCGCGTTGGAGAAACTCCGCGTTGGAGAAACTCCGCGTAGGAGAAACTCCGCGCTCGAAGAACTCTGCGCTGGAGAAACTCTTTGCTGGAGAAACTCTGCGCTGGAGAAACTCCGCGTTGGAGAAACTCTGCGTTGGAGAAATTCCGCATTGGAGAAACTCCGCGCTCGAAGAACTCTGCGCTGGAGAAACTCTGCGCTGGAGAAACTCTGCGCTGGAGAAACTCCGTGCTGGAGAAACTCCCTATTGGAGAAATTTCGTGTTGGAGAAACACCATGCTGAAGAAACTCCACGTTGGAGAAACTCCGCGCTGGAGAAACTCCGCGCTAGAGAAACTCCGCGCTGGAGAAACTCCGCGCTGGAGAAACTCCGCGTTGGAGAAACCCTGCGTTGGAGAAATTCCGCGTGGGAGAAATTCCGCGCTGGAGAAACTCCGTGATGGAGAAACTCCGCGTTGGAGAAACTCCGCGTTGTAGAAACTTCGCGTAGGAGAAACTCCGCGCTCGAAGAACTCTGCGCTGGAGAAACTCTGAGCTGAAGAAACTCCCCATTGGAAAACACTGCGTTGGAGAAACTCCGCGCTGGATAAACTCCGCGCTGGTGAAACTCCGCGCTGGAGAAACTCCGTGCTGGAGAAACTCCGTGCTGGAGAAACTCCTTGCTGGAGAAAGTCCGCGTTCGAGAAACTCCGCGTTGGAGAAACTCCGCGCTCGAGAAATTCCGCGCTGGAGAAACTCCGCGTTGGAGAAACTCCGCGTTGGAGAAACTCGGCGTTGGAGAAACTCCGTACTGGAGAGAGTCTGTGCTGGAGAAACACCATGCTGGAGAAACTCCGCGTTAGAGAAATTCCGCGCTGGAGAAACTCCGCGCTGGAGAAACTCCGCGCAGGAAAAATTCCGCGTTGGAGACACTCCGCGTTTTAGAAACTCCGCGCTGGAGTAACTCCGCGATAGAGAAACTCCGTGCTGGAGAAACTGTTCTGAAGAAACTCCGTGCTGGAGAAACTCAGCGCTGGAGAAACTCCGCGCTGGAAAAACTCCGCGTTGGAGAAACTCCGCGTCGGAGAAATTCCGCTTGGGAGAAATTCCGCGCTGAAGAAACTCCGTGATAGAGAAACTCCGTGCTGGAGAAACTCCGCGCTGGAGAAAATCCGCGTTCTTTAAACTCCGCGTTGGAGAAACTCCGCGCTGGAAGAACTCTGCTCTGGAGAAACTCTGCGCTGGAGAAACTCCGCGTTGGAGAAACTCTGCGTTGGAGAAATACCGCGTGGGAGAAATTCCGCGCTGGAGAAACTCCGTGATAGAGAAACTCCGTGCTGGAGAAACTCCGTGCTGGAGAAACTCCGCGCTAGAGAAACTCCGCGCTGGAGAAACTCCGCGCTGGAGAAACTCAGCGCAGGAGAAACTCCGCGTTGGAGAAACCCCGCGTTGGAGAAACTCCGTGCTGAAGAAACTCCGAGCTGGAGAAACTCCGCGTTGGACAAACTCCGCGTAGGAGAAACTCTGCGCTGGAGAAACTCCGCGTTGGAGAAACTCTGCGTTGGAGAAATTCCGCATTGGAGAAACTCCGTGATGGAGAAACTCCGTGCTGGAGAAACTCCGTGCTGGAGAAACTCCGCGCTGGAGAAACTCCGCGTTAGAGAAACTCCGCGCTGGAGAAACTCTGCGCTGGAGAAAGTACGCGTTGGAGCAACTCCGCGTTGGAGCAACCCCGCGTTGGAGAAACTCCGAGCTGGAGAAACTCCGCGCTGCAGAATCTCCGCGCTGGAGAAAGACCGCTTTGGAGCAACTCCGCGTTGGAGAAACTCCGAGCTGGAGAAATTCCGTGCTGGAGAAACTCCGTGCTGAAGAAACTCCCTGCTGGAGAAACTTCGTGCTGGAGAAACTCCTTGCTGGAGAAAATCCGCGTTCGTTAAACTCCGCGTTGGAGAAACTCCGCGCTCGAAGAACTCTGCGCTGGAGAAACTCTGCGCTGGAGAAACTCCGCGTTGGAGAAACTCTGCGTTGGAGAAATACCGCGTGGGAGAAATTCCGCGTTGGAGAAACTCCGCGTTGGAGAAACTCCGCGCTAGAGAAACTCCGCGCTGGAGAAACTCCGCGCTGGAGAAACTCAGCGCTGGAGAAACTCCGCGTTGGAGAAACCCCGCGTTGGAGAAATTCCGCGTGGGAGAAATTCCGCGCTGGAGAAACTCCGTGATGGAGAAACTCCGTGCTGGAGAAACTCCGTGCTGAAGGAACTCCGAGCTGGAGAAACTCCGCGTTGGAGAAACTCCGCGTTGGAGAAACTCCGCGTAGGAGAAACTCCGCGCTCGAAGAACTCTGCGCTGGAGAAACTCTGCGCTGGAGAAACTCTGCGCTGGAGAAACTCCGTGCTGGAGAAACTCCCTATTGGAGAAATTTCGTGTTGGAGAAACACCATGCTGAAGAAACTCCACGTTGGAGAAACTCCGCGCTGGAGAAACTTCGCGCTAGAGAAACTCCGCGCTGGAGTAACTCCGCGTTGGAGAAACCCTGCGTTGGAGAAATTCCGCGTGGGAGAAATTCCGCGCTGGAGAAACTCCGTGATGGAGAAAATCCGCGCAGGAGAAACTCCCTGCTAAAGAAACTCCGAGCTGGAGAAACTCCGCGTTGGAGAAACTCCGCGTTGTAGAAACTTCGCGTAGGAGAAACTCCGCGCTCGAAGAACTCTGCGCTGGAGAAACTCTGCGCTGGAGAAACTCCCCATTGGAAAACACTGCGTTGGAGAAACTCCGCGCTGGATAAACTCCGCGCTGGTGAAACTCCGCGCTGGAGAAACTCCGTGCTGGAGAAACTCCGTGCTGAAGAAACCCGTGCTGAAGAAACTCCGTGCTGGAGAAACTCCGTGCTGGAGAAACTTCTTGCTGGAGAAAGTCCGCGTTCGAGAAACTCCGCGTTGGAGAAACTCCGCGCTCGAGAAACTCCGCGCAGGAAAAATTCCGCGTTGGAGACACTCCGCGTTTTAGAAACTCCGCGCTGGAGTAACTCCGCGATGGAGAAACTCCGTGCTGGAGAAACTCTGTTCTGAAGAAACTCCGTGCTGGAGAAACTCAGCGCTGGAGAAACTCCGCGCTGGAAAAACTCCGCGTTGGAGAAACTCCGCGTTGGAGAAATTACGCTTGGGAGAAATTCCGCGCTGGAGAAACTCCGTGATGGAGAAACTCCGTGCTGGAGAAACTCCGTGCTGGAGAAACTCCGCGCTGGAGAAAATCCGCGTTCTTTAAACTCCGCGTTAGAGAAACTCCGCGCTCGAAGAACTCTGCTCTGGAGAAACTCTGCGCTGGAGAAACTCCGCGTTGGAGAAACTCTGCGTTGGAGAAATACCGCGTGGGAGAAATTCCGCGCTGGAGAAACTCCGTGATGGAGAAACTCCGTGCTGGAGAAACTCCGTGCTGGAGAAACTCCGCACTGGAGAAACTCCGCGTTAGGGAAACTCCGCGCCAGAGAAACTCTGCGCTGCAGAATCTCCGCGCTGGAGAAACTCCGCGCTGGAGAAAGTCCGCGTTGGAGCAACTCTGCGTTGGAGCAACTCCGCGTTGGAGAAACTCCGAGCTGGAGAAACTCCGCGTTGGAGAAACTCCGCGTTAGAGAAACTCCGCGCTAGAGAAACTCCGCGCTGGAGAAACTCCGCGCTGGAGAAACTCAGCGCTGGAGAAACTCCGCGTTGGAGAAACCCCGCGTTGGAGAAATTCCGCGTGGGAGAAATTCCGCGCTGGAGAAACTCCGTGCTGGAGTAACTCCGTGCTGAAGAAACTCCGAGCTGGAGAAACTCCGCGTTGGAGAAACTCCGCGTTGGAGAAACTCCGAGCTGGAGAAACTCCGCGTTGGAGAAACTCCGCGTTGGAGAAACTCCGCGCTAGAGAAACTCCGCGCTGGAGAAACTCCGCGCTGGAGAAACTCAGCGCTGGAGAAACTCCGCGTTGGAGAAACCCCGCGTTGGAGAAATTCCGCGTGGGAGAAACTCCGCGTTGGAGAAACTCCGCGTTGGAGAAACTCCGCGTAGGAGAAACTCTGCGTTGGAGAAATTCCGCATTGGAGAAACTCCGTGATGGAGAAACTCCGTGCTGGAGAAACTCCGTGCTGGAGAAACTCCGCGCTGGAGAAACTCCGCGCTGGAGAAACTCCCTGCTGAAGAAACTCCGAGCTGGAGAAACTTTGCGTTGGAGAAACTCCGCGTTGTAGAAACTTCGCGTAGGAGAAACTCCGCCCTCGAAGAACTCTGCGCTGGAGAAACTCTGCGCTGGAGAAACTCTGCGCTGGAGAAACTCCGTGCTGGAGAAACTCCCTATTGGAGAAATTTCGTGTTGGAGAAACACCATGCTGAAGAAACTCCACGTTGGAGAAACTCCGCGCTGGAGAAACTCCGCGCTAGAGAAACTCCGCGCTGGAGAAACTCCGCGCTGGAGAAACTCCGCGTTGGAGAAACCCTGCGTTGGAGAAATTCCGCGTGGGAGAAATTCCGCGCTGGAGAAACTCCGTGATGGAGAAACTCCGCGCTGGAGAAACTCCCTGCTGAAGAAACTCCGAGCTGGAGAAACTCCGCGTTGGAGAAACTCCGCGTTGTAGAAACTTCGCGTAGGAGAAACTCCGCGCTCGAAGAACTCTGCGCTGGAGAAACTCTGAGCTGAAGAAACTCCCCATTGGAAAACACTGCGTTGGAGAAACTCCGCGCTGGATAAACTCCGCGCTGGTGAAACTCCGCGCTGGAGAAACTCCGTGCTGGAGAAACTCCGTGCTGGAGAAACTCCTTGCTGGAGAAAGTCCGCGTTCGAGAAACTCCGCGTTGGAGAAACTCCGAGCTGGAGAAACTCCGCGTTGGAGAAACTCCGCGTTGGAGAAACTCCGCGCTAGAGAAACTCCGCGCTGGAGAAACTCCGCGCTGGAGAAACTCAGCGCTGGAGAAACTCCGCGTTGGAGAAACCCCGCGTTGGAGAAATTCCGCGTGGGAGAAATTCCGCGCTGGAGAAACTCCGTGATGGAGAAACTCCGCGTTAGAGAAAATCCGCGTTCGTTAAACTCCGCGTTGGAGAAACTCCGCGCTCGAAGAACTCTGCGCTGGAGAAACTCTGCGCTGGAGAAACTCCGCGTTGGAGAAACTCTGCGTTGGAGAAATACCGCGTGGGAGAAATTCCGCGCTGGAGAAACTCCGTGCTGGAGAAACTCCGCGCGGGAGAAACTCCGCGTTAGAGAAACTCCGCGCTAGAGAAACTCTGCGCTGCAGAATCTCCGCGCTGGAGAAACTCCGCGCTGGAGAAAGTCCGCGTTGGAGCAACTCTGCGTTGGAGCAACTCCGCGTTGGAGAAACTCCGAGCTGGAGAAACTCCGCGTTGGAGAAACTCCGCGTTGGAGAAACTCCGCGCTAGAGAAACTCCGCGCTGGAGAAACTCCGCGCTGGAGAAACTCAGCGCTGGAGAAACTCCGCGTTGGAGAAACCCCGCGTTGGAGAAATTCCGCGTGGGAGAAATTCCGCGCTGGAGAAACTCCGTGATGGAGAAACTCCGTGCTGGAGAAACTCCGTGCTGAAGAAACTCCGAGCTGGAGAAACTCCGCGTTGGAGAAACTCCGCGTTGGAGAAACTCCGCGTAGGAGAAACTCCGCGCTCGAAGAACTCTGCGCTGGAGAAACTCTTTGCTGGAGAAACTCTGCGCTGGAGAAACTCCGCGTTGAAGAAACTCTGCGTTGGAGAAATTCCGCATTGGAGAAACTCCGCGCTCGAAGAACTCTGCGCTGGAGAAACTCTGCGCTGGAGAAACTCTGCGCTGGAGAAACTCCGTGCTGGAGAAACTCCCTATTGGAGAAATTTCGTGTTGGAGAAACACCATGCTGAAGAAACTCCACGTTGGAGAAACTCCGCGCTGGAGAAACTCCGCGCTAGAGAAACTCCGCGCTGGAGAAACTCCGCGCTGGAGAAACTCCGCGTTGGAGAAACCCTGCGTTGGAGAAATTCCGCGTGGGAGAAATTCCGCGCTGGAGAAACTCCGTGATGGAGAAACTCCGCGCTGGAGAAACTCCCTGCTGAAGAAACTCCGAGCTGGAGAAACTCCGCGTTGGAGAAACTCCGCGTTGTAGAAACTTCGCGTAGGAGAAACTCCGCGCTCGAAGAACTCTGCGCTGGAGAAACTCTGAGCTGAAGAAACTCCCCATTGGAAAACACTGCGTTGGAGAAACTCCGCGCTGGATAAACTCCGCGCTGGTGAAACTCCGCGCTGGAGAAAATCCGTGCTGGAGAAACTCCGTGCTGGAGAAACTCCTTGCTGGAGAAAGTCCGCGTTCGAGAAACTCCGCGTTGGAGAAACTCCGCGCTCGAGAAATTCCGCGCTGGAGAAACTCCGCGTTGGAGAAACTCCGCGTTGGAGAAACTCGGCGTTGGAGAAACTCCGTACTGGAGAGAGTCTGTGCTGGAGAAACACCATGCTGGAGAAACTCCGCGTTAGAGAAATTCCGCGCTGGAGAAACTCCGCGCTGGAGAAACTCCGCGCAGGAAAAATTCCGCGTTGGAGACACTCCGCGTTTTAGAAACTCCGCGCTGGAGTAACTCCGCGATAGAGAAACTCCGTGCTGGAGAAACTGTTCTGAAGAAACTCCGTGCTGGAGAAACTCAGCGCTGGAGAAACTCCGCGCTGGAAAAACTCCGCGTTGGAGAAACTCCGCGTCGGAGAAATTCCGCTTGGGAGAAATTCCGCGCTGAAGAAACTCCGTGATAGAGAAACTCCGTGCTGGAGAAACTCCGTGCTGGAGAAACTACGCGCTGGAGAAAATCCGCGTTCTTTAAACTCCGCGTTGGAGAAACTCCGCGCTGGAAGAACTCTGCTCTGGAGAAACTCTGCGCTGGAGAAACTCCGCGTTGGAGAAACTCTGCGTTGGAGAAATACCGCGTGGGAGAAATTCCGCGCTGGAGAAACTCCGTGATAGAGAAACTCCGTGCTGGAGAAACTCCGTGCTGGAGAAACTCCGCGCTAGAGAAACTCCGCGCTGGAGAAACTCCGCGCTGGAGAAACTCAGCGCAGGAGAAACTCCGCGTTGGAGAAACCCCGCGTTGGAGAAACTCCGTGCTGAAGAAACTCCGAGCTGGAGAAACTCCGCGTTGGACAAACTCCGCGTAGGAGAAACTCTGCGCTGGAGAAACTCCGCGTTGGAGAAACTCTGCGTTGGAGAAATTCCGCATTGGAAAAACTCCGTGATGGAGAAACTCCGTGCTGGAGAAACTCCGTGCTGGAGAAACTCCGCGCTGGAGAAACTCCGCGTTAGAGAAACTCCGCGCTGGAGAAACTCTGCGCTGGAGAAAGTACGCGTTGGAGCAACTCCGCGTTGGAGCAACCCCGCGTTGGAGAAACTCCGAGCTGGAGAAACTCCGCGCTGCAGAATCTCCGCGCTGGAGAAAGACCGCTTTGGAGCAACTCCGCGTTGGAGAAACTCCGAGCTGGAGAAATTCCGTGCTGGAGAAACTCCGTGCTGAAGAAACTCCCTGCTGGAGAAACTTCGTGCTGGAGAAACTCCTTGCTGGAGAAAATCCGCGTTCGTTAAACTCCGCGTTGGAGAAACTCCGCGCTCGAAGAACTCTGCGCTGGAGAAACTCTGCGCTGGAGAAACTCCGCGTTGGAGAAACTCTGCGTTGGAGAAATACCGCGTGGGAGAAATTCCGCGTTGGAGAAACTCCGCGTTGGAGAAACTCCGCGCTAGAGAAACTCCGCGCTGGAGAAACTCCGCGCTGGAGAAACTCAGCGCTGGAGAAACTCCGCGTTGGAGAAACCCCGCGTTGGAGAAATTCCGCGTGGGAGAAATTCCGCGCTGGAGAAACTCCGTGATGGAGAAACTCCGTGCTGGAGAAACTCCGTGCTGAAGGAACTCCGAGCTGGAGAAACTCCGCGTTGGAGAAACTCCGCGTTGGAGAAACTCCGCGTAGGAGAAACTCCGCGCTCGAAGAACTCTGCGCTGGAGAAACTCTGCGCTGGAGAAACTCTGCGCTGGAGAAACTCCGTGCTGGAGAAACTCCCTATTGGAGAAATTTCGTGTTGGAGAAACACCATGCTGAAGAAACTCCACGTTGGAGAAACTCCGCGCTGGAGAAACTTCGCGCTAGAGAAACTCCGCGCTGGAGTAACTCCGCGTTGGAGAAACCCTGCGTTGGAGAAATTCCGCGTGGGAGAAATTCCGCGCTGGAGAAACTCCGTGATGGAGAAAATCCGCGCAGGAGAAACTCCCTGCTAAAGAAACTCCGAGCTGGAGAAACTCCGCGTTGGAGAAACTCCGCGTTGTAGAAACTTCGCGTAGGAGAAACTCCGCGCTCGAAGAACTCTGCGCTGGAGAAACTCTGCGCTGGAGAAACTCCCCATTGGAAAACACTGCGTTGGAGAAACTCCGCGCTGGATAAACTCCGCGCTGGTGAAACTCCGCGCTGGAGAAACTCCGTGCTGGAGAAACTCCGTGCTGAAGAAACCCGTGCTGAAGAAACTCCGTGCTGGAGAAACTCCGTGCTGGAGAAACTTCTTGCTGGAGAAAGTCCGCGTTCGAGAAACTCCGCGTTGGAGAAACTCCGCGCTCGAGAAACTCCGCGCAGGAAAAATTCCGCGTTGGAGACACTCCGCGTTTTAGAAACTCCGCGCTGGAGTAACTCCGCGATGGAGAAACTCCGTGCTGGAGAAACTCTGTTCTGAAGAAACTCCGTGCTGGAGAAACTCAGCGCTGGAGAAACTCCGCGCTGGAAAAACTCCGCGTTGGAGAAACTCCGCGTTGGAGAAATTACGCTTGGGAGAAATTCCGCGCTGGAGAAACTCCGTGATGGAGAAACTCCGTGCTGGAGAAACTCCGTGCTGGAGAAACTCCGCGCTGGAGAAAATCCGCGTTCTTTAAACTCCGCGTTAGAGAAACTCCGCGCTCGAAGAACTCTGCTCTGGAGAAACTCTGCGCTGGAGAAACTCCGCGTTGGAGAAACTCTGCGTTGGAGAAATACCGCGTGGGAGAAATTCCGCGCTGGAGAAACTCCGTGATGGAGAAACTCCGTGCTGGAGAAACTCCGTGCTGGAGAAACTCCGCACTGGAGAAACTCCGCGTTAGGGAAACTCCGCGCCAGAGAAACTCTGCGCTGCAGAATCTCCGCGCTGGAGAAACTCCGCGCTGGAGAAAGTCCGCGTTGGAGCAACTCTGCGTTGGAGCAACTCCGCGTTGGAGAAACTCCGAGCTGGAGAAACTCCGCGTTGGAGAAACTCCGCGTTAGAGAAACTCCGCGCTAGAGAAACTCCGCGCTGGAGAAACTCCGCGCTGGAGAAACTCAGCGCTGGAGAAACTCCGCGTTGGAGAAACCCCGCGTTGGAGAAATTCCGCGTGGGAGAAATTCCGCGCTGGAGAAACTCCGTGCTGGAGTAACTCCGTGCTGAAGAAACTCCGAGCTGGAGAAACTCCGCGTTGGAGAAACTCCGCGTTGGAGAAACTCCGCGTAGGAGAAACTCTGCGTTGGAGAAATTCCGCATTGGAGAAACTCCGTGATGGAGAAACTCCGTGCTGGAGAAACTCCGTGCTGGAGAAACTCCGCGCTGGAGAAACTCCGCGCTGGAGAAACTCCCTGCTGAAGAAACTCCGAGCTGGAGAAACTTTGCGTTGGAGAAACTCCGCGTTGTAGAAACTTCGCGTAGGAGAAACTCCGCGCTCGAAGAACTCTGCGCTGGAGAACCTCTGCGCTGGAGAAACTCCCCATTGGAAAACACTGCGTTGGAGAAACTCCGCGCTGGATAAACTCCGCGCTGGTGAAACTCCGCGCTGGAGAAACTCCGTGCTGGAGAAACTCCGTGCTGAAGAAACCCGTGCTGAAGAAACTCCGTGCTGGAGAAACTCCGCGCTGGAGAAACTCCTTGCTGGAGAAAGTCCGCGTTCGAGAAACTCCGCGTTGGAGAAACTCCGCGCTCGAGAAACTCCGCGCTGGAGAAACTCCGCGTTGGAGAAACTCCGCGTTGGAGAAACTCGGCGTTGGAGAAACTCCGTACTGGAGAGAGTCTGTGCTGGAGAAACAAAATGCTGGAGAAACTCCGCGTTAGAGAAATTCCGCGCTGGAGAAACTCCGCGCTGGAGAAACTCCGCGCAGGAAAAATTCCGCGTTGGAGACACTCCGCGTTTTAGAAACTCCGCGCTGGAGTAACTCCGCGATGGAGAAACTCCGTGCTGGAGAAACTCTGTTCTGAAGAAACTCCGTGCTGGAGAAACTCAGCGCTGGAGAAACTCCGGGCTGGAAAAACTCCGCGTTGGAGAAACTCCGCGTTGGAGAAATTCCACTTGGGAGAAATTCCGCGCTGGAGAAACTCCGTGATGGAGAAACTCCGTGCTGGAGAAACTCCGTGCTGGAGAAACTCCGCGCTGGAGAAAATCCGCGTTCTTTAAACTCCGCGTTGGAGAAACTCCGCGCTCGAAGAACTCTGCTCTGGAGAAATTCCGCGCTGGAGAAAGTCCGCGTTGGAGAAACTCCGCGTTAGAGAAAGTCCGCGCTAGAGAAACTCCGCGCTGGAGAAACTCCGCGCTGGAGAAACTCAGCGCTGGAGAAACTCCGCGTTGGAGAAACCGCGCGTTGGAGAAATTCCGCGTGGGAGAAATTCCGCGCTGGAGAAACTCCGTGATGGAGAAACTCCGTGCTGGAGAAACTCCGTGCTGAAGAAACTCCGAGCTGGAGAAACTCCGCGTTGGAGAAACTCCGCGTTGGAGAAACTCCGCGTTGGAGAAACTCCGCGTTCGAGAAACTCCGCGTAGGAGAAACTCCGCGCTCGAAGAACTCTGCGCTGGAGAAACTCTGCGCTGGAGAAACTCCGCGTTGGAGAAACTCTGCGTTGGAGATATTCCGCATTGGAGAAACTCCGTGATGGAGAAACTCCGTGCTGGAGAAACTCCGTGCTGCAGAATCTCCGCGCTGGAGAAAGTCCGCTTTGGAGCAACTCCGCGTTGGAGAAACTCCGAGCTGGAGAAACTCCGCGTTGGAGAAACTCCGCGTTGGAGAATCTCCGCGCTAGAGAAACTCCGCGCTTGAGAAACTCCGCGTTGGAGAAACCCTGCGTTAGAGAAATTCCGCGTGGGAGAAATTCCGCGCTGGAGAAACTCCGTGATGGAGAAACTCCGCGCTGGAGAAACTCCCTGCTGAAGAAACTCCGAGCTGGAGAAACTCCGCGTTGGAGAAACTCCGCGTTGTAGAAACTTCGCGTAGGAGAAACTCCGCGCTCGAAGAACTCTGCGCTGGAGAAACTCTGCGCTGGAGAAACTCCCCATTGGAAAACACTGCGTTGGAGAAACTCCGCGCTGGATAAACTCCGCGCTGGTGAAACTCCGCGCTGGAGAAACTCTGCGCTGGAGAAAGTACGCGTTGGAGCAACTCCGCGTTGGAGCAACTCCGCGTTGGAGAAACTCCGAGCTGGAGAAACTCCGCGCTGCAGAATCTCCGCGCTGGAGAAAGTCCGCTTTGGAGCAACTCCGCGTTGGAGAAACTCCGAGCTGGAGAAACTCCGCGTTGGAGAAACTCCGCGTTGGAGAATCTCCGCGTAGGAGAAACTCCGCGCTCGAAGAACTCTGCGCTGGAGAAACTCTGCGCTGGAGAAACTCTGCGCTGGAGAAACTCCGTGCTGGAGAAACTCCCTATTGGAGAAATTTCGTGTTGGAGAAACACCATGCTGAAGAAACTCCGTGCTGGAGAAACTCCCTATTGGAGAAATTTCGTGTTGGAGAAACACCATGCTGAAGAAACTCCACGTGGGAGAAACTCCGCGCTGGAGAAACTCCGCGCTAGAGAAACTCCGCGCTGGAGAAACTCCGCGTTGGAGAAACTCCGTGCTGGAGAAACTCCCTGCTGAAGAAACTCCGAGCTGGAGAAACTCCGCGTTGGAGAAACTCCGCGTTGTAGAAACTTCGCGTAGGAGAAACTCCGCGCTCGAAGAACTCTGCGCTGGAGAAACTCTGCGCTGGAGAAACTCCGCATTGGAAAACAGTGCGTTGGAGAAATTCCGCGCTGGAGAAACTCCGCGCTGGAGAAACTCAGCGCTAGAGAAACTCCGCGCTGGAGAAACTCCGCGTTGGAGAAACCTTGCGTTGGAGAAATTCCGCGTGGGAGAAAATCCGCGCTGGAGAAACTCCGTGATGGAGAAACTCCGCGCTGGAGAAACTTCGCGCTGGAGAAACTCCGTGGTGGAGAAACACCGCGTAAGAGAAACTCCGCGCTGGAGAAACTCCGCGACGAAGAAACTCCGCGCTGGAGAAACACCGCGCTGGAGAAACTCCGCGCTGGAGAAACTCTGCGTTGGAGAAACTCCGCGCTGGAGAAACTCCGCGTTGGAGAAACTCCGCGTTGGAGAAACTCCGTGCTGGAGAAACTGCGTGCTGAAGAAACTCCGTGCTGGAGAAACTCCGTGCTGGAAAAACTCCTTGCTGGAGAAAATCCGCGTTCGTTAAACTCCGCGTTGGAGAAGCTCCGCGTTGGAGTAACTCCGCGCTGGAGAAAATCCGCGTTGGAGAAACTCCGCGTTGGAGAAACTCGGCGTTGGAGAAGCTCCGTGCTGGATAAACTCTAAGCTGGAGAAACACCGTGCTGGAGAAACTCCGCGTTGGAGAAACTCTAGGTTAGAGAAACTCCGGGTTGGAGAATCTCCGCGCTGTAGAAACTCCGCGTTGGAGAAACTCCAGGTTGGAGAAACTCCGCGCTGGAGAAACTCCGCGTTGGAGAAATTCCGAGCTGGAGAAACTCCGTGCTGGAGAAACTCCCTGCTGGAGAAACTCCGTGCTGGAGAAACTCCGCGTTGGAGAAACTCCGCGTTGCAGAAACTCCGCGCTGGAGAAACTCCGCTCTGCAGAAACTCCGCGTTGGAGAAACCCCGCGTTGGAGAAACTCGGTGTTGGAGAAACTCCGCGCGTTCCAGAAACTTCGCGCTGGAGAAACTCGGCGCTGGAGAAACTCCGTGCTGGAGAAATTCCGCGTTGGAGAAACTCCACGTTGGAGAAATTCCGTGCTGGATAAACTCTGTGCTGGAGAAACACCGTGCTGGAGAAACTCCGCGTTGGAGAAACTCTAGGTTAGAGAAACTCCGGGTTGGAGAAACTCTGCGCTGGAGAAACTCTGCGCTGGAGAAACTCCGTGCTGGAGAAACTCCCTATTGGAGAAATTTCATGTTGGAGAAACACCATGCTGAAGAAACTCCACGTTGTAGAAACTCCGCGCTGGAGAAACTCCGCGCTAGAGAAACTCCGCGCTGGAGAAACTCCGCGCTGGAGAAACTCAGCGCTGGAGAAACTCCGCGCTGGAGAAACTCCGCGTTGGAGAAACCCTGCGTTGGAGAAATTCCGCGTGGGAGAAATTCCGCGCTGGAGAAATTCCGTGATGGAGAAACTCCGCGTTTTAGAAACTCCGCGCTGGAGTAACTCCGCGATGGAGAAACTCCGTGCTGGAGAAACTCTGTTCTGAAGAAACTCCGTGCTGGAGAAACTCAGCGCTGGAGAAACTCCGCGCTGGAAAAACTACGCGTTGGAGAAACTCCGCGTTGGAGAAATTCCGCTCGGGAGAAATTCCGCGCTGGAGAAACTCCGTGATGGAGAAACTCCGTGCTGGAGAAACTCAGTGCTGGAGAAACTCCGCGCTGGAGAAAATCCGCGTTCTTTAAACTCCGCGTTGGAGAAACTCCGCGCTCGAAGAACTCTGCTCTGGAGAAACTCTGCGCTGGAGAAACTCCGCGTTGGAGAAACTCTGCGTTGGAGAAATACCGCGTGGGAGAAATTCCGCGCTGGAGACACTCCGTGATGGAGAAACTCCGTGCTGGAGAAACTCCGTGCTGGAGAAACTGCGCGCTGGAGAAACTCCGCGTTAGAGAAACTCCGCTCCAGAGAAACTCGGCGCTGCAGAATCTCCGCGCTGGAGAAACTCCGCGCTGGAGAAAGTCCGCGTTGGAGCAACTCTGCGTTGGAGCAACTCCGCGTTGGAGAAACTCCGAGCTGGAGAAACTCCGCGTTGGAGAAACTCCGCGTTAGAGAAACTCCGCGCTAGAGAAACTCCGCGCTGGAGAAACTCCGCGCTGGAGAAACTCAGCGCTGGAGAAACTCCGCGTTGGAGAAACCCCGCGTTGGAGAAATTCCGCGTGGGAGAAATTCCGCGCTGGAGAAACTCCGTGATGGAGAAACTCTGTGCTGGAGAAACTCCGCGCTGAAGAAACTCCGAGCTGGAGAAACTCCGCGTTGGAGAAACTCCGCGTTGGAGAAACTCCGCGTAGGAGAAACTCCGCCCTCGAAGAACTCTGCGCTGGAGAAACTCTGCGCTGGAGAAACTCCGCGTTGGAGAAACTCTGCGTTGGAGAAATTCCGCTTTGGAGAAACTCCGTGATGGAGAAACTCCGTGCTGGAGAAACTCCGTGCTGGAGAAACTCCGCGCTGGAGAAACTCCGCGTTAGAGAAACTCCGCGCTGGAGAAACTCTGCGCTGGAGAAAGTACGCGTTGGAGCAACTCCGCGTTGGAGCAACTCCGCGTTGGAGAAACTCCGAGCTGGAGAAACTCCGCGCTGCAGAATCTCCGCGCTGGAGAAAGTCCGCTTTGGAGCAACTCCGCGTTGGAGAAACGCCGAGCTGGAGAAACTCCGCGTTGGAGAAACTCCGCGTTGGAGAATCTCCGCGTAGGAGAAACTCCGTGCTCGAAGAACTCTGCGCTGGAGAAACTCTGCGCTGGAGAAACTCTGCGCTGGAGAAACTCCGTGCTGGAGAAACTCCCTATTGGAGAAATTTCGTGTTGGAGAAACACCATGCTGAAGAAACTCCACGTTGGAGAAACTCCGCGCTGGAGAAACTCCGCGCTAGAGAAACTCCGCGCTGGAGAAACTCGGCGTTGGAGAAACCCTGCGTTGGAGAAATTCCGCGTGGGAGAAATTCCGCGCTGGAGAAACTCCGTGATGGAGAAACTCCGTGCTGGAGAAACTCCCTGCTGAAGAAACTCCGAGCTGGAGAAACTCCGCGTTGGAGAAACTCCGCGTTGTAGAAACTTCGCGTAGGAGAAACTCCGCGCTCGAAGAACTCTGCGCTGGAGAAACTCTGCGCTGGAGAAACTCCGCATTGGAAAACAGTGCGTTGGAGAAATTCCGCGCTGGAGAAACTCCGCGCTGGAGAAACTCAGCGCTAGAGAAACTCCGCGCTGGAGAAACTCCGCGTTGGAGAAACCTTGCGTTGGAGAAATTCCGCGTGGGAGAAAATCCGCGCTGGAGAAACTCCGTGATGGAGAAACTCTGTGCTCGAGAAACTCCGTGCTGAAGAAACTCCTAGCTGGAGAAACTCCGCGTTGGAGAACCTCCGCGTTGTAGAAACTCCGCGTAGGAGAAACTCCGCGCTCGAAGAACTCTGCGCTGGAGAAACTCTGCGCTGGAGAAACTCGGCGTTGGAGAAACTCGGCGTTCGAGAAACTCCGTGTTGGAGAAACTCCGCGTTGGAGAAATTCCGCGTTGGAGAAACTCCGCGTTGGAGAAACTCAGCGCTGGAGAAACTTCGCGCTGGAGAAACTCCGTGGTGGAGAAACACCGCGTAAGAGAAACTCCGCGCTGGAGAAACTCCGCGATGAAGAAACTCCGCGCTGGAGAAACACCGCGCTGGAGAAACTCCGCGCTGGAGAAACTCTGCGTTGGAGAAACTCCGCGCTGGAGAAACTCCGCGATGGAGAAACTCCGCGTTGGAGAAACTCCGCGTTGGAGAAACTCCGTGCTGGAGAAACTCCGTGCTGAAGAAACTCCGTGCTGGAAAAACTCCTTGCTGGAGAAAATCCGCGTTCGTTAAACTCCGCGTTGGAGAAGCTCCGCGTTGGAGAAACTCCGCGCTGGAGAAAATCCGCGTTGGAGAAACTCCGCGTTGGAGAAACTCGGCGTTGGAGAAGCTCCGTGCTGGATAAACTCTAAGCTGGAGAAACACCGTGCTGGAGAAACTCCGCGTTGGAGAAACTCTAGGTTAGAGAAACTCCGGGTTGGAGAATCTCCGCGCTGAAGAAACTCCGCGCTGGAGAAACTCCAGGTTGGAGAAACTCCGCGCTGGAGAAACTCCGCGTTGGAGAAATTCCGAGCTGGAGAAACTCCGTGCTTGAGAAACTCCCTGCTGGAGAAACTCCGTGCTGGAGAAACTCCGCGTTGGAGAAACTCCGCGTTGCAGAAACTCCGCGCTGGAGAAACTCCGCTCTGCAGAAACTCCGCGCTGGAGAAACTCCGTGTTGGAGAAACTCCGCGCTGGAGAAACTCCGCCTGGAGAAACTCCGCGCTGGATAAACTCCGTGCTGAAGAAACTCCGTGCTGGAGAAAGTCCGCGTTGGAGAAACCCCGCGTTGGAGAAACTCGGTGTTGGAGAAACTCCGCGCGTTCCAGAAACTTCGCGCTGGAGAAACTCGGCGCTGGAGAAACTCCGTGCTGGAGAAATTCCGCGTTGGAGAAACTCCACGTTGGAGAAATTCCGTGGTGGATAAACTCTGTGCTGGAGAAACACCGTGCTGGAGAAACTCCGCGTTGGAGAAACTGTAGGTTAGAGAAACTCCGGGTTGGAGAAATTTCGTGTTGGAGAAACACCATGCTGGAGAAACTCCACGTTGGAGAAACTCCGCGCTGGAGAAACTCCTGGCTAGAGAAACTGCGCGCCGGAGAAACTCCGCGCTGGATAAACTCCGCGCTGGAGAAACTCCGCGTTGGAGAAACTCCGTGTTGGAGAAACTCCGTGTTCGAGAAACTCCGCGCTGGATAAACTCCGCGCTGGTGAAACTCCGCGCTGGAGAAACTCCGTGCTGGAGAAACTCCGTGCTGAAGAAACCCGTGCTGAAGAAACTCCGTGCTGGAGAAACTCCGTGCGGGAGAAGCTCCTTGCTGGAGAAAGTCCGCGTTCGAGAAACTCCGCGTTGGAGAAACTCCGCGCTCGAGAAACTCCGCGCTGGAGAAACTCCGCGTTGGAGAAACTCCACTTTGGAGAAACTCGGCATTGGAGAAACTCCGTACTGGAGAGAGTCTGTGCTGGAGAAACACCATGCAGGAGAAACTCCGCGTTAGAGAAATTCCGCGCTGGAGAAACTCCGCGCAGGAAAAATTCCGCGTTGGAGACACTCCGCGTTTTAGAAACTCCGCGCTGGAGTAACTCGGCGATGGAGAAACTCCGTGCTGGAGAAACTCTGTTCTGTAGAAACTCCGTGCTGGAGAAACTCAGCGCTGGAGAAACTCCGCGCTGGAAAAACTCCGCGTTGGAGAAACTCCGCGTTGGAGAAAATCCGCTTGGGAGAAATTCCGCGCTGGAGAAACTCCGTGATGGAGAAACTCCATGCTGGAGAAACTCCGTGCTGGAGAAACTCCGTGCTGGAGAAACTCCGGGCTGGAGAAACTCCGCGTTAGAGAAACTCCGCGCTGGAGAAACTCTGCGCTGCAGAATCTCCGCGCTGGAGAAACTCCGCGCTGGAGAAAGTCCGCGTTGGAGCAACTCCGCGCTGGACAAATTCCGCGTTAGAGAAACTCCGCGCTGGAGAAACTGCGCGGCAGAATCTCTGCGCTGAAGAAACTCCGCGCTGGAGAAAGTCCGCGTTGGAGCAACTCCGCGTTGGAACAACTCCGCGTGGGAGAAACTCCGAGCTGGAGAAATTCCCGTTGGAGAAACTCCGCGTAGGAGAAATTCCGTGCTGAATAAACTCTGTGCTGGAGAAACACCGTGCTGGAGAAACTCCGCGTTGGAGAAACTCTAGGTTAGAGAAACTCCGGGTTGGAGAAACTCCGCGCTGGAGAAACTCTGCGCTGGAGAAACTCCGTGCTTGAGAAGCTCCGTATTGGAGAAATTTCGTGTTGGAGAAACACCATGCTGGAGAAACTCCACGTTGGAGAAACTCCGCGCTGGAGAAACTCCTGGCTAGAGAAACTGCGCGCTGGAGAAACTCCGTGCTGGAGAAACTCCGTGCTGAAGAAACTCCGTGCTGGAGAAACTCCTTGCTGGAGAAAATCCGCGTTCGTTAAACTCCGCGTTGGAGAAACTCCGCGCTCGAACAACACTGCGCTGGAGAAACTCTGCGTTGGACAAATACCGCGTGGGAGAAATTCCGCGCTGGAGAAACTCCGTGATGGAGAAACTCCGTACTGGAGAAACTCCGTGCTGGAGAAACTCCGCGCTGGAGAAACTCCGCGTTAGAGAAACTCCGCGCTAGAGAAACTCTGCGCTGCAGAATCTCCGCGCTGGAGAAACTCCGCGCTGGAGAAAGTCCGCGTTGGAGCAACTCTGCGTTGGAGCAACTCCGCGTTGGAGAAACTCCGAGCTGGAGAAACTCCGCGTTGGAGAAACTCCGCGTTGGAGAAACTCCGCGCTAGGGAAACTCCGCACTGGAGAAACTCCGCGCTGGAGAAACTCAGCGCTGGAGAAACTCCGCGTTGGAGAAACCCCGCGATGGAGAAATTCCGCGTGGGAGAAATTCCGCGCTGGAGAAACTCCGTGACGGAGAAACTCCGTGCTGGAGAAACTCCGTGCTGAAGAAACTCCGCGTTGGAGAAACTCCGCGTAGGAGAAACTCCGCGCTCGAAGAACTCTGCGCTGGAAAAACTCTGCGCTGGAGAAACTCCGCGTAGGAGAAACTCTGCGTTGGAGAAATTCCGCATTCGAGAAACTCCGTAAATGGAGAAACTCCGTGCTGGAGAAACTCCGTGCTGGAGAAACTCCGCGCTGGAGAAACTCCGCGTTAGAGAAACTGCGCTGGAGAAACTCCGCGCTGGAGAAAGTACGCGTTGGAGCAACTCCGCGTTGGAGCAACTCCGAGCTGGAGAAACTCCGCGCTGCAGAATCTCCGCGCTGGAGAAACTCCGCGCTGGAGAAAGTCCGCGTTGGAGCAACTCCGCGTTGGAGAAACTCCGAGCTGGAGAAACTCCGCGTTGGAGAAACTCCGCGTTGGAGAAACTCCGCGTAGGAGAAACTCCGCGCTCGAAGAACTCTGCGCTGGAGAAACTCTGCGCTGGAGAAACTCCGTGCTGGAGAAACTCCCTATTGGAGAAATTTCGTGTTGGAGAAACACCATGCTGAAGAAACTGCACGTTGGAGAAACTCCGCGCTGGAGAAACTCCGCGCTAGAGAAACTCCGCGCTGCAGAAACTCCGCGGTGGAGAAACTCAGCGCTGGAGAAACGCCGCGATGGAGAAACTCCGCGTTGGAGAAACTCCGCGTTGGAGAAACTCCGTGCTGGAGAAACTCCGTGCTGGAGAAACTCCGTGCTGGAAAAACTCTATGCTGGAGAAAATCCGCGTTCGTTAAACTCCGCGTTGGAGAAGCTCCGCGTTGGAGAAACTCCGCGCTGGAGAAAATCCGCGTTGGAGAAAGTCCGCGTTGGAGAAACTCGGCGTTGGAGAAGCTCCGTGCTGAATAAACTCTAAGCTGGAGAAACACCGTGCTGGAGAAACTCCGCGTTGGAGAAACTCCGCGTTGGAGAAATTCCGCTTGGGAGAAATTCCGCGCTGGAGAAGCTCCGTGATGGAGAAACTCCGTGCTGGAGAAACTCCGGGCTGGAGAAACTCCGCGTTAGAGAAACTCCGCGCTGGAGAAACTCTGCGCTGCAGAATCTCCGCGCTGGAGAAACTCCGCGCTGGAGAAAGTCCGCGTTGGAGCAACTCCGAGCTGGACAAACTCCGCGTTAGAGAAACTCCGCGCTGGAGAAACTGCGCGGCAGAATCTCTGCGCTGGAGAAACTCCGCGCTGGAGAAAGTCCGCGTTGGAGCAACTCCGCGTTGGAACAACTCCGCGTGGGAGAAACTCCGAGCTGGAGAAATTCCCGTTGGAGAAACTCCGCGTTGGAGAAACTCCGCGTCTGAGAAACTCCGTGCTGGATAAACTCTGTGCTGGAGAAACACCGTGCTGGAGAAACTCCGCGTTGGAGAAACTCTAGGTTAGAGAAACTCCGGGTTGGAGAAACTCCGCGCTGGAGAAACTCAGCGCTGGAGAAACTCCTGGCTAGAGAAACTGCGCGCTGGAGAAACTCCGTGCTGGAGAAACTCCGTGCTGAAGAAACTCCGTGCTGGAGAAACTTCGTGCTGGAGAAACTCCTTGCTGGAGAAATTCCGCGTTCGTTAAACTCCGCGTTGGAGAAACTCCGCGCTCGAAGAACACTGCGCTGGAGAAACTCTGCGTTGGAGAAATACCGCGTGGGAGAAATTCCGCGCTGGAGAAACTCCGTGATGGAGAAACTCCGTACTGGAGAAACTTGGTGCTGGAGAAACTCCGCGCTGGAGAAACTCCGCGTTAGAGAAACTCCGCGCTAGAGAAACTCTGCGCTGCAGAATCTCCACGCTGGAGAAACTCCGCGCTGGAGAAAGTCCGCGTTGGAGCAACTCTGCGTTGGAGCAACTCCGCGTTGGAGAAACTCCGAGCTGGAGAAACTCCACGTTGGAGAAACTCCGCGCTGGAGAAACTCCTGGCTAGAGAAACTGCGCGCAGGAGAAACTCCGTGCTGGAGAAACTCCGTGCTGAAGAAACTCCGTGCTGGAGAAACTTCGTGCTGGAGAAACTCCTTGCTGGAGAAATTCCGCGTTCGTTAAACTCCGCGTTGGAGAAACTCCGCGCTCGAAGAACACTGTGCTGGAGAAACTCTGCGTTGGAGAAATACCGCGTGGGAGAAATTCCGCGCTGGAGAAACTCCGTGATGGAGAAACTCCGTACTGGAGAAACTCCGTGCTGGAGAAACTCCGCGCTGGAGAAACTCCGCGTTAGAGAAACTCCGCGCTAGAGAAACTCTGCGCTGCAGAATCTCCGCGCTGGAGAAACTCCGCGCTGGAGAAAGTCCGCGTTGGAGCAACTCTGCGTTGGAGCAACTCCGCGTTGGAGAAACTCCGAGCTGGAGAAACTCCGCGTTGGGGAAACTCTGCGTTGGAGAAACTCCGCGCTAGGGAAACTCCGCGCTGGAGAAACTCCGTGCTGGAGAAACTCAGCGCTGGAGAAACTCCGCGTTGGAGAAACCCCGCGTTGGAGAAATTCCGCGTGGGAGAAATTCTGCGCTGGAGAAACTCCGTGATGGAGAAACTCCGTGCTGGAGAAACTCCGTGCTGAAGAAACTCCAAGCTGGAGAAACTCCGCGTTGGAGAAACTCCGCGTTGGAGAAACTCCGCGTAGGAGAAACTCCGCGCTCGAAGAACTCTGCGCTGGAAAAACTCTGCGCTGGAGAAACTCCGCGTTGGAGAAACTCTGCGTTGGAGAAATTCCGCATTCGAGAAACTCCGTGATGGAGAAACTCCGTGCTGGAGAAACTCCGTGCTGGAGAAAGTCCGCGTTGGAGAAACCCCGAATTGGAGAAACTCGGCGTTGGAGAAACTCTGCGTTGGAGAAACTCCGCGCGTTCCAGAAACTTCGCGCTGGAGAAACTCGGCGCTGGAGAAACTCCGTGCTGGAGAAATTCCGCGTTGGAGAAACTCCACGTTGGAGAAATTCCGCGTTGGAGAAACTCCGCGCTGGAGAAACTCCGCGCTGGATAAACTCCGCGCTGGAGAAACTCCGTGCTGGAGAAACTCCGTGCTGAAGAAACCCGTGCTGAAGAAACTCCGTGCTGGAGAAACTCCGTGCTGGAGAAACTCCTTGCTGGAGAAAGTCCGCGTTCGAGAAACACCGCGTTGGAGAAACTCCGTGCTGAAGAAACTCTGCGCTGGAGTAACTCTGCGCTGGAGAAACTCTGCGCTGGAGAAACTCCGCGTTGGAGAAACTCTGCGTTGGAGAAATTCCGCGCTGGAGAAACTCCGTGATGGAGAAACTCCGTGCTGGAGAAACTCCGCGTTAGAGAAACTCCGCGCTGGAGAAACTCTGCGCTGCAGAATCTCCGCGCTGGAGAAACTCCGCGCTGGAGAAAGCCCGCGTTGGAGCAACTCCGCGTTGGAGAAACTCCGAGCTGGAGAAACTCCGCGTTGGAGAAACTCCGAGCTGGAGAAACTCCGCTTTGGAGAAACTCCGAGTTGGAGAAACTCCGCGTAGGAGAAACTCCGCGCTCAAAGAACTCTGCGCTGGAGAAACTCTGCGCTGGAGAAACTCCGTGCTGGAGAAACTTCGTATTGGAGAAACTCCGTGTTGGAGAAACACCGTGCTGGAGAAACTCCGCGTTGGAGAAACTTCGCGTTGGAGAAACTCGGCGTTGGAGAAACTCCGCGCTGGAGAAACTCCGTGTTGGAGAAACTCCGCGTTGGAGAAAATCCGCGTTGGAGAAACTCCGCGTTGGAGAAAATCCGCGTTGGAGAAACTCCGCGTTGGAGAAACTCGGCGTTGGAGAAGCTCCGTGCTGGATAAACTCTAAGCTGGAGAAACACCGTGCTGGAGAAACTCCGCGTTGGAGAAACTCTAGGTTAGAGAAACTCCGGGTTGGAGAATCTCCGCGCTGAAGAAACTCCGCGCTGGAGAAACTCCAGGTTGGAGAAACTCCGCGCTGGAGAAACTCCGCGTTGGAGAAATTCCGAGCTGGAGAAACTCCGTGCTTGAGAAACTCCCTGCTGGAGAAACTCCGTGCTGGAGAAACTCCGCGTTGGAGAAACTCCGCGTTGCAGAAACTCCGCGCTGGAGAAACTCCGCTCTGCAGAAACTCCGCGCTGGAGAAACTCCGTGTTGGAGAAACTCCGCGCTGGAGAAACTCCGCCTGGAGAAACTCCGCGCTGGATAAACTCCGTGCTGAAGAAACTCCGTGCTGGAGAAAGTCCGCGTTGGAGAAACCCCGCGTTGGAGAAACTCGGTGTTGGAGAAACTCCGCGCGTTCCAGAAACTTCGCGCTGGAGAAACTCGGCGCTGGAGAAACTCCGTGCTGGAGAAATTCCGCGTTGGAGAAACTCCACGTTGGAGAAATTCCGTGGTGGATAAACTCTGTGCTGGAGAAACACCGTGCTGGAGAAACTCCGCGTTGGAGAAACTCTAGGTTAGAGAAACTCCGGGTTGGAGAAACTCCGCGCTGGAGAAACTCTGCGCTGGAGAAACTCCGTGCTTGAGAAACTCCGTATTGGAGAAATTTCGTGTTGGAGAAACACCATGCTGGAGAAACTCCACGTTGGAGAAACTCCGCGCTGGAGAAACTCCTGGCTAGAGAAACTGCGCGCCGGAGAAACTCCGCGCTGGATAAACTCCGCGCTGGAGAAACTCCGCGTTGGAGAAACTCCGTGTTGGAGAAACTCCGTGTTCGAGAAACTCCGCGATGGATAAACTCCGCGCTGGTGAAACTCCGCGCTGGAGAAACTCCGTGCTGGAGAAACTCCGTGCTGAAGAAACCCGTGCTGAAGAAACTCCGTGCTGGAGAAACTCCGTGCTGGAGAAGCTCCTTGCTGGAGAAAGTCCGCGTTCGAGAAACTCCGCGTTGGAGAAACTCCGCGCTCGAGAAACTCCGCGCTGGAGAAACTCCGCGTTGGAGAAACTCCACTTTGGAGAAACTCGGCATTGGAGAAACTCCGTACTGGAGAGAGTCTGTGCTGGAGAAACACCATGCAGGAGAAACTCCGCGTTAGAGAAATTCCGCGCTGGAGAAACTCCGCGCAGGAAAAATTCCGCGTTGGAGACACTCCGCGTTTTAGAAACTCCGCGCTGGAGTAACTCGGCGATGGAGAAACTCCGTGCTGGAGAAACTCTGTTCTGTAGAAACTCCGTGCTGGAGAAACTCAGCGCTGGAGAAACTCCGCGCTGGAAAAACTCCGCGTTGGAGAAACTCCGCGTTGGAGAAAATCCATTGGGAGAAATTCCGCGCTGGAGAAACTCCGTGATGGAGAAACTCCATGCTGGAGAAACTCCGTGCTGGAGAAACTCCGTGCTGGAGAAACTCCGGGCTGGAGAAACTCCGCGTTAGAGAAACTCCGCGCTGGAGAAACTCTGCGCTGCAGAATCTCCGCGCTGGAGAAACTCCGCGCTGGAGAAAGTCCGCGTTGGAGCAACTCCGCGCTGGACAAATTCCGCGTTAGAGAAACTCCGCGCTGGAGAAACTGCGCGGCAGAATCTCTGCGCTGAAGAAACTCCGCGCTGGAGAAAGTCCGCGTTGGAGCAACTCCGCGTTGGAACAACTCCGCGTGGGAGAAACTCCGAGCTGGAGAAATTCCCGTTGGAGAAACTCCGCGTAGGAGAAATTCCGTGCTGAATAAACTCTGTGCTGGAGAAACACCGTGCTGGAGAAACTCCGCGTTGGAGAAACTCTAGGTTAGAGAAACTCCGGGTTGGAGAAACTCCGCGCTGGAGAAACTCTGCGCTGGAGAAACTCCGTGCTTGAGAAGCTCCGTATTGGAGAAATTTCGTGTTGGAGAAACACCATGCTGGAGAAACTCCACGTTGGAGAAACTCCGCGCTGGAGAAACTCCTGGCTAGAGAAACTGCGCGCTGGAGAAACTCCGTGCTGGAGAAACTCCGTGCTGAAGAAACTCCGTGCTGGAGAAACTCCTTGCTGGAGAAAATCCGCGTTCGTTAAACTCCGCGTTGGAGAAACTCCGCGCTCGAACAACACTGCGCTGGAGAAACTCTGCGTTGGACAAATACCGCGTGGGAGAAATTCCGCGCTGGAGAAACTCCGTGATGGAGAAACTCCGTACTGGAGAAACTCCGTGCTGGAGAAACTCCGCGCTGGAGAAACTCCGCGTTAGAGAAACTCCGCGCTAGAGAAACTCTGCGCTGCAGAATCTCCGCGCTGGAGAAACTCCGCGCTGGAGAAAGTCCGCGTTGGAGCAACTCTGCGTTGGAGCAACTCCGCGTTGGAGAAACTCCGAGCTGGAGAAACTCCGCGTTGGAGAAACTCCGCGTTGGAGAAACTCCGCGCTAGGGAAACTCCGCACTGGAGAAACTCCGCGCTGGAGAAACTCAGCGCTGGAGAAACTCCGCGTTGGAGAAACCCCGCGATGGAGAAATTCCGCGTGGGAGAAATTCCGCGCTGGAGAAACTCCGTGACGGAGAAACTCCGTGCTGGAGAAACTCCGTGCTGAAGAAACTCCGCGTTGGAGAAACTCCGCGTAGGAGAAACTCCGCGCTCGAAGTACTCTGCGCTGGAAAAACTCTGCGCTGGAGAAACTCCGCGTAGGAGAAACTCTGCGTTGGAGAAATTCCGCATTCGAGAAACTCCGTAAATGGAGAAACTCCGTGCTGGAGAAACTCCGTGCTGGAGAAACTCCGCGCTGGAGAAACTCCGCGTTAGAGAAACTGCGCTGGAGAAACTCCGCGCTGGAGAAAGTACGCGTTGGAGCAACTCCGCGTTGGAGCAACTCCGAGCTGGAGAAACTCCGCGCTGCAGAATCTCCGCGCTGGAGAAACTCCGCGCTGGAGAAAGTCCGCGTTGGAGCAACTCCGCGTTGGAGAAACTCCGAGCTGGAGAAACTCCGCGTTGGAGAAACTCCGCGTTGGAGAAACTCCGCGTAGGAGAAACTCCGCGCTCGAAGAACTCTGCGCTGAAGAAACTCCCTATTGGAGAAATTTCGTGTTGGAGAAACACCATGCTGAAGAAACTGCACGTTGGAGAAACTCCGCGCTGGAGAAACTCCGCGCTAAAGAAACTCCGCGCTGGAGAAACTCCGCGGTAGAGAAACTCAGCGCTGGAGAAACGCCGCGATGGAGAAACTCCGCGTTGGAGAAACTCCGCGTTGGAGAAACTCCGTGCTGGAGAAACTCCGTGCTGAAGAAACTCCGTGCTGGAGAAACTCCGTGCTGGAAAAACTCTATGCTGGAGAAAATCCGCGTTCGTTAAACTCCGCGTTGGAGAAGCTCCGCGTTGGAGAAACTCCGCGCTGGAGAAAATCCGCGTTGGAGAAAGTCCGCGTTGGAGAAACTCGGCGTTGGAGAAGCTCCGTGCTGAATAAACTCTAAGCTGGAGAAACACCGTGCTGGAGAAACTCCGCGTTGGAGAAACTCTAGGTTAGAGAATCTCCGGGTTGGAGAATCTCCGCGCTGAAGAAACTCCGCGTTGGAGAAACTCCAGGTTGGAGAAACTCCGCGCTGGAGAAACTCCGCGTTGGAGAAATTCCGAGCTGGAGAAACTCCGTGCTGGAGAAACTCCCTGCTGGAGAAACTCCGTGCTGGAGAAACTCCGCGTTGGAGAAGCTCCGCGTTGCAGAAACTCCGCGCTGGAGAAACTCCGCTCTGCAGAAACTCCGCGCTGGAGAAACTCCGTGTTGGAGAAACTGCGCTGGAGAAACTCCGCGCTGGAGAAAGTACGCGTTGGAGCAACTCCGCGTTGGAGCAACTCCGAGCTGGAGAAACTCCGCGCTGCAGAATCTCCGCGCTGGAGAAACTCCGCGCTGGAGAAAGTCCGCGTTGGAGCAACTCCGCGTTGGAGAAACTCCGAGCTGGAGAAACTCCGCGTTGGAGAAACTCCGCGTTGGAGAAACTCCGCGTAGGAGAAACTCCGCGCTCGAAGAACTCTGCGCTGGAGAAACTCCCTATTGGAGAAATTTCGTGTTGGAGAAACACCATGCTGAAGAAACTGCACGTTGGAGAAACTCCGCGCTGGAGAAACTCCGCGCTAAAGAAACTCCGCGCTGGAGAAACTCCGCGGTGGAGAAACTCAGCGCTGGAGAAACGCCGCGATGGAGAAACTCCGCGTTGGAGAAACTCCGCGTTGGAGAAACTCCGTGCTGGAGAAACTCCGTGCTGAAGAAACTCCGTGCTGGAGAAACTCCGTGCTGGAAAAACTCTATGCTGGAGAAAATCCGCGTTCGTTAAACTCCGCGTTGGAGAAGCTCCGCGTTGGAGAAACTCCGCGCTGGAGAAAATCCGCGTTGGAGAAAGTCCGCGTTGGAGAAACTCGGCGTTGGAGAAGCTCCGTGCTGAATAAACTCTAAGCTGGAGAAACACCGTGCTGGAGAAACTCCGCGTTGGAGAAACTCTAGGTTAGAGAATCTCCGGGTTGGAGAATCTCCGCGCTGAAGAAACTCTGCGTTGGAGAAACTCCAGGTTGGAGAAACTCCGCGCTGGAGAAACTCCGCGTTGGAGAAATTCCGAGCTGGAGAAACTCCGTGCTGGAGAAACTCCCTGCTGGAGAAACTCCGTGCTGGAGAAACTCCGCGTTGGAGAAGCTCCGCGTTGCAGAAACTCCGCGCTGGAGAAACTCCGCTCTGCAGAAACTCCGCGCTGGAGAAACTCCGTGTTGGAGAAACTCCGCGCTGGAGAAACTCCGCCTGGAGAAACTCCGCGCTGGATAAACTCCGTGCTGAAGAAACTCCGTGCTGGAGAAAGTCCGCGTTGGAGAAACCCCGCGTTGGAGAAACTCGGCGGTGGAGAAACTCGGTGTTGGAGAAACTCCGCGCGTTCCAGAAACTTCGCGCTGGAGAAACTCGGCGCTGGAGAAACTCCGTGCTGGAGAAATTCCGCGTTGGAGAAACTCCACGTTGGAGAAATTCCGCGTTGGAGAAACTCCGCGCTGGATAAACTCCGCGCTGGAGAAACTCCGCGTTGGAGAAACTCCGTGTTGGAGAAACTCCGTGTTCGAGAAACTCCGCGCTGGAGAAGCTCCTTGCTGGAGAAAGTCCGCGTTCGAGAAACTCCGCGTTGGAGAAACTCCGCGCTCGAGAAACTCCGCGCTGGAGAAACTCCGCGTTGGAGAAACTCCGCTTTGGAGAAACTCGGCGTTGGAGAAACTCCGTACTGGAGAGAGTCTGTGCTGGAGAAACACCATGCTGGAGAAACTCCGCGTTAGGGAAATGCCGCGCTGGAGAAACTCCGCGCTGGAGAAACTCCGCGCAGGAAAAATTCCGCGTTGGAGACACTCCGCGTTTCAGAAACTCCGCGCTGGAGTAACTCGGCGATGGAGAAACTCCGTGCTGGAGAAACTCTGTTCTGTAGAAACTCCGTGCTGGAGAAACTCAGCGCTGGAGAAACTCCGCGCTGGAAAAACTCCGCGTTGGAGAAACTCCGCGTTGGAGAAATTCCGCTTGGGAGAAATTCCGCGCTGGAGAAGCTCCGTGATGGAGAAACTCCGTGCTGGAGAAACTCCGTGCTGGAGAAACTCCGGGCTGGAGAAACTCCGCGTTAGAGAAACTCCGCGCTGGAGAAACTCTGCGCTGCAGAATCTCCGCGCTGGAGAAACTCCGCGCTGGAGAAAGTCCGCGTTGGAGCAACTCCGCGCTGGACAAACTCCGCGTTAGAGAAACTCCGCGCTGGAGAAACTGCGCGGCAGAATCTCTGCGCTGGAGAAACTCCGCGCTGGAGAAAGTCCGCGTTGGAGCAACTCCGCGTTGGAACAACTCCGCGTGGGAGAAACTCCGAGCTGGAGAAATTCCCGTTGGAGAAACTCCGCGTTGGAGAAACTCCGCGTCGGAGAAACTCCGTGCTGGATAAACTCTGTGCTGGAGAAACACCGTGCTGGAGAAACTCCGCGTTGGAGAAACTCTAGGTTAGAGAAACTCCGGGTTGGAGAAACTCCGCGCTGGAGAAACTCAGCGCTGGAGAAACTCCTGGCTAGAGAAACTGCGCGCTGGAGAAACTCCGTGCTGGAGAAACTCCGTGCTGAAGAAACTCCGTGCTGGAGAAACTTCGTGCTGGAGAAACTCCTTGCTGGAGAAATTCCGCGTTCGTTAAACTCCGCGTTGGAGAAACTCCGCGCTCGAAGAACACTGCGCTGGAGAAACTCTGCGTTGGAGAAATACCGCGTGGGAGAAATTCCGCGCTGGAGAAACTCCGTGATGGAGAAACTCCGTACTGGAGAAACTTGGTGCTGGAGAAACTCCGCGCTGGAGAAACTCCGCGTTAGAGAAACTCCGCGCTAGAGAAACTCTGCGCTGCAGAATCTCCGCGCTGGAGAAACTCCGCGCTGGAGAAAGTCCGCGTTGGAGCAATTCTGCGTTGGAGCAACTCCGCGTTGGAGAAACTCCGAGCTGGAGAAACTCCACGTTGGAGAAACTCCGCGCTGGAGAAACTCCTGGCTAGAGAAACTGCGCGCAGGAGAAACTCCGTGCTGGAGAAACTCCGTGCTGAAGAAACTCCGTGCTGGAGAAACTTCGTGCTGGAGAAACTCCTTGCTGGAGAAATTCCGCGTTCGTTAAACTCCGCGTTGGAGAAACTCCGCGCTCGAAGAACACTGCGCTGGAGAAACTCTGCGTTGGAGAAATACCGCGTGGGAGAAATTCCGCGCTGGAGAAACTCCGTGATGGAGAAACTCCGTACTGGAGAAACTCCGTGCTGGAGAAACTCCGCGCTGGAGAAACTCCGCGTTAGAGAAACTCCGCGCTAGAGAAACTCTGCGCTGCAGAATCTCCGCGCTGGAGAAACTCCGCGCTGGAGAAAGTCCGCGTTGGAGCAACTCTGCGTTGGAGCAACTCCGCGTTGGAGAAACTCCGAGCTGGAGAAACTCCGCGTTGGGGAAACTCTGCGTTGGAGAAACTCCGTGCTAGGGAAACTCCGCGCTGGAGAAACTCCGTGCTGGAGAAACTCAGCGCTGGAGAAACTCCGCGTTGGAGAAACCCCGCGTTGGAGAAATTCCGCGTGGGAGAAATTCTGCGCTGGAGAAACTCCGTGATGGAGAAACTCCGTGCTGGAGAAACTCCGTGCTGAAGAAACTCCGAGCTGGAGAAACTCCGCGTTGGAGAAACTCCGCGTTGGAGAAACTCCGCGTAGGAGAAACTCCGCGCTCGAAGAACTCTGCGCTGGAAAAACTCTGCGCTGGAGAAACTCCGCGTTGGAGAAACTCTGCGTTGGAGAAATTCCGCATTCGAGAAACTCCGTGATGGAGAAACTCCGTGCTGGAGAAACTCCGTGCTGGAGAAAGTCCGCGTTGGAGAAACCCCGAATTGGAGAAACTCGGCGTTGGAGAAACTCTGCGTTGGAGAAACTCCGCGCGTTCCAGAAACTTCGCGCTGGAGAAACTCGGCGCTGGAGAAACTCCGTGCTGGAGAAATTCCGCGTTGGAGAAACTCCACGTTGGAGAAATTCCGCGTTGGAGAAACTCCGCGCTGGAGAAACTCCGCGCTGGATAAACTCCGCGCTGGAGAAACTCCGTGCTGGAGAAACTCCGTGCTGAAGAAACCCGTGCTGAAGAAACTCCGTGCTGGAGAAACTCCGTGCTGGAGAAACTCCTTGCTGGAGAAAGTCCGCGTTCGAGAAACACCGCGTTGGAGAAACTCCGCGCTCGAGAAACTCCGCGCTGGATAAACTCCGCGCTGGAGAAACTCCGCGTTGGAGAAACTCCGTGTTCGAGAAACTCCGCGCTGGATAAACTCCGCGCTGGTGAAACTCCGCGCTGGAGAAACTCCGTGCTGGAGAAACTCCGTGCTGGAGAAACTCCTTGCTCGAGAAAGTCCGCGTTCGAGAAACTCCGCGTTGGAGAAACTCCGCGCTCGAGAAACTCCGCGCTGGAGAAACTCCGCGTTGGAGAAACTCGGCGTTGGAGAAACTCCGTACTGGAGAGAGTCTGTGCTAGAGAAACACCATGCTGGAGAATCTCCGCGTTAGAGAACTTCCGCGCTGGAGAAACTCCGCGCAGAAAAAATTCCGCGTTTGAGACACTCCGCGTTTTAGAAACTCCGCGCTGGAGTAACTCCGCGCTGGAGAAACTCCGTGCTGGAGAAACTCTGTTCTGCAGAAACTCCGTGCTGGAGAAACTCAGCGCTGGAGAAACTCCGCGCTGGAAAAACTCCGCGTTGGAGAAACTCCGCGTTGGAGAAATTCCGCTTGGGAGAAATTCCGCGCTGGAGAAACTCCGTGATGGAGAAACTCTGTGCTGGAGAAACTCCGTGCTGGAGAAACTCCGCGTTAGAGAAACTCCGCGCTGGAGAAACTCTGCGCTGCAGAATCTCCGCGCTGGAGAAACTCCGCGCTGGAGAAAGTCCGCGTTGGAGCAACTCCGCGTTGGACAAACTCCGCGATAGAGAAAATCCGCGCTGGAGAAACTCTGCGCGGCAGAATCTCCGCGCTGGAGAAACTCCGCGCTGGAGAAAGTCCGCGTTGGAGCAACTCCGCGTTGGAACAACTCCGCGTGGGAGAAACTCCGAGCTGGAGAAATTCCCGTTGGAGAAACTCCGCGTTGGAGAAACTCCGCGTAGGAGAAACTCTGTGCTGGATAAACTCTGTGCTGGAGAAACACCATGCTGGAGAAACTCCGCGTTGGAGAAACTCTAGGTTAGAGAAACTCCGGGTTGGAGAAACTCCGCGCTGGAGAAACTCCTGGCTAGAGAAACTCCGCGCTGGAGAAACTCAGCGCTGGAGAAACTCCGCGCTGGGGAAACTCCGCGTTGGAGAAAACCCGCGTTGGAGAAATTCCGCGTGGGAGAAATTCCGCGCTGGAGAAACTCCGTGATGGAGAAACTCCGTGCTGGAGAAACTCCGTGCTGAAGAAACTCTGCGCTGGAGTAACTCTGCGCTGGAGAAACTCTGCGCTGGAGAAACTCCGCGTTGGAGAAACTCTGCGTTGGAGAAATTCCGCGCTGGAGAAACTCCGTGATGGAGAAACTCCGTGCTGGAGAAACTCCGCGTTAGAGAAACTCCGCGCTGGAGAAACTCTGCGCTGCAGAATCTCCGCGCTGGAGAAACTCCGCGCTGGAGAAAGCCCGCGTTGGAGCAACTCCGCGTTGGAGAAACTCCGAGCTGGAGAAACTCCGCGTTGGAGAAACTCCGAGCTGGAGAAACTCCGCTTTGGAGAAACTCCGAGTTGGAGAAACTCCGCGTAGGAGAAACTCCGCGCTCAAAGAACTCTGCGCTGGAGAAACTCTGCGCTGGAGAAACTCCGTGCTGGAGAAACTTCGTATTGGAGAAACTCCGTGTTGGAGAAACACCGTGCTGGAGAAACTCCGCGTTGGAGAAACTTCGCGTTGGAGAAACTCGGCGTTGGAGAAACTCCGCGCTGGAGAAACTCCGTGTTGGAGAAACTCCGCGTTGGAGAAAATCCGCGTTGGAGAAACTCCGCGTTGGAGAAACTCCGCGCTGGAGAAACTTCGCGCTGGAGAAACTCCGTGCTGGAGAAACACCGCGTTAGAGAAACTCCGCGATGGAGAAACTCCGCACGGGAGAAACACCGCGCTGGAGAAATTCCGCGCTGGAGAAACTCTGCGTTGGAGAAACTCCGCGTTGGAGAAACTCCGTGCTGGAGAAACTCCGTGCTGAAGAAACTCCGTGCTAGAGAAACTCCGTGCTGGAGAAACTCCTTGCTGGAGAAAATCCGCGTTCGTTAAACTCCGCGTTGGAGAAACTCCGCGTTGGAGAAACTCCGCGCTGGAGAAACTCCGCGTTGAAGAAACTCCGCGTTGGAGAAACTCGGCGTTGGAGAAACTCCGTGCTGGATAAACTCTGTGCTGGAGAAACACCGTGCTGGAGAAACTCCGCGTTGGAGAAACTCCGGGTTGGAGAAACTCCGCGCTGGAGAAACTCCGCGTTGGAGAAATTCCGAGCTGGGGAAACTCCGCGCTGGAGAAACTCCCTGCTGGAGAAACTCTGTGCTGGAGAAACTCCGCGTTGGAGAAACTCCGCGCTGGAGAAACTCCGCGCTGGAGAAACTCAGCGCTGGAGAAACTCCGCGTCGGAGAAACCCTGCGTTGGAGAAATTCCGCGTGGGAGAAATTCCGCGCTGGAGAAACTCCGCGCTTACGAAACTCCGCGCTGAAGAAACTCAGCGCTGGAGAAACTCCGCGCTGGAGAAACTCCGCGTTGGAGAAACCCCGCGTTGGAGAAACTCCGCGCTCGAAGAACTCTGCGCTGAAGAATCTCTGCGCTGGAGAAACTCCGCATTGGAAAACACTGCTTTCGAGAAATTCCGCTCTGGAGAAACTCCGTGATGGAGAAACTCCGTGCTGGAGAAACATCGTGCTGGAGAAACTCCGCGCTGGAGAAACTCAGCGCTAGAGAAACTCCGCGCTGGAGAAACTCCGCGTTGGAGAAACCCTGCGTTGGAGAAATTCCGCATGGGAGAAAATCCGCGCTGGAGAAACTCCGTGATGGAGAAACTCTGTGCTCGAGAAACTCCGTGCTGAAGAAACTCCTAGCTGGAGAAACTCCGCGTTGGAGAAACTCCGCGTTGTAGAAACTCCGCGTAGGAGAAACTCCGCGCTCGAAGAACTCTGCGCTGGAGAAACTTTGCGCTGGAGAAACTCCGCATTGGAGAAACACGGCGTTGGAGAAATTCCGCGCTGGAGAAACTCCGTGATGGAGAAACTCCGTGCTGGAGAAACTCCGTGCTGGAGAAACTCCGCGCTGGAAAAACTCCGCGTTAGAGAAACTCCGCGCTGGAGAAACTCTGCGCTGCAGAATCTCCGCGTTCGAGAAACTTCGCTCTGGAGAAACTTCGCGCTGGAGAAAGTCCGCGTTGGAGCAACTCCGCGTTGGAGAAACTCCGAGCTGGAGAAACTCCGCGTTGGAGAAACTCCGCGTTGTAGAAACTCCGCGTAGGAGAAACTCCGCGCTCAAAGAACTCTGCGCTGGAGAAACTCTGCGCTGGAGAAACTCTGCGCTGGAGGAACTCCGTGCTGGAGAAACTTCGTATTGGATAAACTCCGTGTTGGAGAAACACCGTGCTGGAGAAACTCCGCGTTGGAGAAACTTCGCGTTGGAGAAACTCGGCGTTGGAGAAACTCGGCGTTGGAGAAACTCCGCGCTTGAGAAACTCCGTGTTGGAGAAACTCCGCCTTGGAGAAAATCCGCGTTGGAGAAACTCCGCGTTGGAGAAACTCCGCGCTGGAGAAACCTCGCGCTGGAGAAACTCCGTGCTGGAGAAACACCGCGTTAGAGAAACTCCGCGCTGGAGAAACTCCGCGCTAGAGAAACTCCGCGATGGAGAAACTCCGCGCTGGAGAAACACTGCGCTGGAGAAATTCCGCGCTGGAGAAACACCGCGTTAGAGAAACTCCGCGCTGGAGAAACTCCGCGCTAGAGAAACTCCGCCATGGAGAAACTCCGCGCTGGAGAAACACCGCGCTGGAGAAATTCCGCGCTGGAGAAACTCTGCGTTGGAGAAACTCCGCGTTGGAGAAACTTCGTGCTGGAGAAACTCCGTGCTGAAGAAACTCCGAGCTGGAGAAACTCCGCGTTGGAGAAACTCCGCGTTGTAGAAACTCCGCGTAGGAGAAACTCCGCGCTGGAGAAACTCCGTGCTGGAGAAACTCCGCGTTGGAGAAACTCCGCGCTGGAGAAACTCCGCGCTGGAGAAACTCAGCGCTGGAGAAACTCCGCGCTGGAGAAACTCCGCGTCGGAGAAACCCTGCGTTGGAGAAGTTCCGCGTGGGAGAAATTCCGCGCTGGAGAAACTCCGCGCTTACGAAACTCCGCGCTGGAGAAACTCCGCGCTTACGAAACTCCGCGCTGAAGAAACTCAGCGCTGGAGAAACTCCGCGCTGGAGAAACTCCGCGTTGGAGAAACTCCGCGCTGGAAAAACTCCGCGTTAGAGAAACTCTGCGCTGGAGAAACTCCGCGTTGGAGAAACTCCGCGCTGGAGAAACCTCGCGCTGGAGAAACTCCGTGCTGGAGAAACACCGCGTTAGAGAAACTCCGCGCTGGAGAAACTCCGCGCTAGAGAAACTCCGCGATGGAGAAACTCCGCGCTGGAGAAACACCGCGCTGGAGAAATTCCGCGCTGGAGAAACACCGCGTTAGAGAAACTCCGCGCTGGAGAAACTCCGCGCTAGAGAAACTCCGCGATGGAGAAACTCCGCGCTGGAGAAACACCGCGCTGGAGAAATTCCGCGCTGGAGAAACTCTGCGTTGGAGAAACTCCGCGTTGGAGAAACTTCGTGCTGGAGAAACTCCGTGCTGAAGAAACTCCGAGCTGGAGAAACTCCGCGTTGGAGAAACTCCGCGTTGTAGAAACTCCGCGTAGGAGAAACTCCGCGCTGGAGAAACTCCGTGCTGGAGAAACTCCGCGTTGGAGAAACTCCGCGCTGGAGAAACTCCGCGTAGAAGAAACTCCGCGCTCAAAGAACTCTGCGCTGGAGAAACTCTGCGCTGGAGAAACTCTGCGCTGGAGAAACTCCGTGCTGGAGAAACTTCGTATTGGAGAAACTTCGTGTTGGAGAAACACCGTGCTGGAGAAACTCCGCGTTGGAGAAACTTCGCGTTGGAGAAACTCGGCGTTGGAGAAACTCGGCGTTGGAGAAACTCCACGCTGGAGAAACTCCGTTTTGGAGAAACTCCGCGCTGGAGAAATTTCGCGCTGGAGAAACTCCGTGCTGGAGAAACACCGCGTTAGAGAAACTCCGCGCTGGAGAAACACCGCGCTGGAGAAATTCCGCGCTGGAGATACTCTGCGTTGGAGAAACTCCGCGTTGGAGAAACTCCGTGCTGGAGAAACTCCGCGCTGAAGAAACTCCGTGCTGGAGAAACTCCGTGCTGGAGAAACTCCTTGCTGGAGAAAATCCGCGTTCGTTAAACTCCGCGTTGGAGAAACTCCTTGCTGGAGAAAATCCGCGTTCGATAAACTCCGCGTTGGAGAAACTCCGCGCTGGAGAAAGTACGCGTTGGAGCAACTCCGCGTTGGAGCAACTCCGCGTTGGAGAAACTCCGCGTTGTAGAAACTCCGCGTAGGAGAAACTCCGCGCTCAAAGAACTCTGCGCTGGAGAAACTCTGCGCTGGAGAAACTCTGCGCTGGAGAAACTCCGCGTTGGAGAAACTCCGCGTTGTAGAAACTCCGCGTAGGAGAAACTCCGCGCTGGAGAAACTCCGTGCTGGAGAAACTCCGCGTTGGAGAAACTCCGCGCTGGAGGAACTCCGCGCTGGAGAAACTCAGCGCTGGAGAAACTCCGCGCTGGAGAAACTCCGCGTCGGAGAAACCCTGCGTTGGAGAAATTCCGCGTGGGAGAAATTCCGCGCTGGAGAAACTCCGCGCTTACGAAACTCCGCGCTGGAGAAACTCCGCGCTTACGAAACTCCGCGCTGAAGAAAGTCAGCGCTGGAGAAACTCCGCGCTGGAGAAACTCCGCGTTGGAGAAACTCCGCGCTGGAAAAACTCCGCGTTAGAGAAACTCTGCGCTGGAGAAACTCCGCATTGGAGAAACACTGCGTTGGAGAAATTCCGCGCTGGAGAAACTCCGTGCTGGAGAAACTCCGCGCTGGAAAAACTCCGCGTTAGAGAAACTCCGCGCTGGAGAAACTCTGCGCTGCAGAATCTCCGCGTTGGAGAAACTTCGCGCTTACGAAACTCCGCGCTGGAGAAACTCCGCGCTTACGAAACTCCGCGCTGAAGAAACAGCGCTGGAGAAACTCCGCGCTGGAGAAACTCCGCGTTGGAGAAACTCCACGTTAGAGAAACTCCGCGCTGGAGAAACTCTGCGCTGCAGAATCTCCGCGTTGGAGAAACTTCGCGCTTACGAAACTCCGCGCTGGAGAAACTCCGCGCTTACGAAACTCCGCGCTGAAGAAACTCAGCGCTGGAGAAACTCCGCGCTTACGAAACTCCGCGCTGGAGAAACTCCGCGCTGAAGAAACTCAGCGCTGGAGAAACTCCGCGCTGGAGAAACTCCGCGTTGGAGAAACTCCGCGCTGGAAAAACTCCGCGTTAGAGAAATTCTGCGCTGGAGAAATTCCGCATTGGAGAAACACTGCGTTGGAGAAATTCCGCGCTGGAGAAACTCCGTGCTGGAGAAACTCTGCGCTGGAAAAACTCCGCGTTAGAGAAACTCCGCGCTGGAGAAACTCTGCGCTGCAGAATCTCCGCGTTGGAGAAACTTCGCTCTGGAGAAACTTCGCGCTGGAGAAAGTCCGCGTTGGAGCAACTCCGCGTTGGAGAAACTCCGAGCTGGAGAAACTCCGCGTTGGAGAAACTCCGCGTTGGAGAAACTCCGCGTAGAAGAAACTCCGCGCTCAAAGAACTCTGCGCTGGAGAAACTCTGCGCTGGAGAAACTCTGTGCTGGAGAAACTCCGTGCTGGAGAAACTTCGTATTGGAGAAACTCCGTGTTGGAGAAACACCGTGCTGGAGAAACTCCGCGTTGGAGAAACTTCGCGTTGGAGAAACTCGGCGTTGGAGAAACTCGGCATTGGAGAAACTCCACGCTGGTGAAACTCCGTGTTGGAGAAACTCCGCGCTGGAGAAATTTCGCGCTGGAGAAACTCCGTGCTGGAGAAACACCGCGTTAGAGAAACTCCGCGCTGGAGAAACACCGCGCTGGAGAAATTCCGCGCTGGAGATACTCTGCGTTGGAGAAACTCCGCGTTGGAGAAACTCCGTGCTGGAGAAACTCCGCGCTGAAGAAACTCCGTGCTGGAGAAACTCCGTGCTGGAGAAACTCCTTGCTGGAGAAAATCCGCGTTCGTTAAACTCCGCGTTGGAGAAACTCCTTGCTGGAGAAAATCCGCGTTCGTTAAATTCCGCGTTGGAGAAACTGCGCGCTGGAGAAAGTACGCGTTGGAGCAACTCCGCGTTGGAGCAACTCCGCGTTGGAGAAACTCTGCGTTGTAGAAACTCCGCGTAGGAGAAACTCCGCGCTCAAAGAACTCTGCGCTGGAGAAACTCTGCGCTGGAGAAACTCTGCGCTGGAGAAACTCCGCGTTGGAGAAACTCCGTGTTGTAGAAACTCCGCGTAGGAGAAGCTCCGCGCTGGAGAAACTCCGTGCTGGAGAAACTCCGCGTTGGAGAAACTCCGCGCTGGAGAAACTCCGCGCTGGAGAAACTCAGCGCTGGAGAAATTCCGCGCTGGAGAAACTCCGCGTCGGAGAAACCCTGCGTTGGAGAAATTCCGCGTGGGAGAAATTCCGCGCTGGAGAAACTCCGCGCTTACGAAACTCCGCGCTGGAGAAACTCCGCGCTTACGAAACTCCGCGCTGAAGAAACTCAGCGCTGGAGAAACTCCGCGTTGGAGAAACTCCGCGCTGGAAAAACTCCGCGTTAGAGAAACTCTGCGCTGGAGAAACTCCGCATTGGAGAAACACTGCGTTGGAGAAATTCCGCGCTGGAGAAACTCCGTGCTGGAGAAACTCCGCGCTGGAAAAACTCCGCGTTAGAGAAACTCCGCGCTGGAGAAACTCTGCGCTGCAGAATCTCCGCGTTGGAAAAATTTCGCTCTGGAGAAACTTCGCGCTGGAGAAAGTCCGCGTTGGAGCAACTCCGCGTTGGAGAAACTCCGAGCTGGAGAAACTCCGCGTTGGAGAAACTCCGCGTAGAAGAAACTCCGCGCTCAAAGAACTCTGCGCTGGAGAAACTCTGCGCTGGAGAAACTCTGCGCTGGAGAAACTCTGTGCTGGAGAAACTTCGTATTGGAGAAACTCCGTGTTGGAGAAACACCGTGCTGGAGAAACTCCGCGTTGGAGAAACTTCGCGTTGGAGAAACTCGGCGTTGGAGAAACTCGGCGTTGGAGAAACTCCACGCTGGAGAAACTCCGTGTTGGAGAAACTCCGCGCTGGAGAAATTTCGCGCTGGAGAAACTCCGTGCTGGAGAAACACCGCGTTAGAGAAACTCCGCGCTGGAGAAACACCGCGCTGGAGAAACTCCGCGCTGAAGAAACTCCTTGCTGGAGAAAATCCGCGTTCGTTAAACTCCGCGTTGGAGAAACTCCTTGCTGGAGAAAATCCGCGTTCGTTAAACTCCGCGTTGGAGAAACTCCGCGCTGGAGAAAGTACGCGTTGGAGCAACTCCGCGTTGGAGAAACTCCGCGTTGTAGAAACTCCGCGTAGGAGAAACTCCGCGCTCAAAGAACTCTGCGCTGGAGAAACTCTGCGCTGGAGAAACTCTGCGCTGGAGAAACTCCGTGCTGGAGAAACTTCGTATTGGATAAAATCCGTGTTGGAGAAACACCGTGCTGGAGAAACTCCGCGTTGGAGAAACTACGCGTTGGAGAAACTCGGCGTTGGAGAAACTAGGCGTTGGAGAAACTCCGCGCTGGAGAAACTCCGTGTTGGAGAAACTCCGCGTTGGAGAAAATCCGCGTTGGAGAAACTCCGCGTTGGAAAAACTCCGCGCTGGAGAAACTCCGCGCTAGAGAAACTCCGCGCTGGAGAAACTCCGCGTTGTAGAAACTCCGCGTAGGAGAAACTCCGCGCTGGAGAAACTCCGTGCTGGAGAAACTCCGCGCTGGAGAAACTCCGCGCTGGAGAAACTCCGCGCTGGAGAAACTCCGCGCTGGAGAAAGTCCGTGTTGGAGCAACTCCGCGTTGGAACAACTACGCATGGGAGAAACTCCGAGCTGGAGAAATTCCCGTTGGAGAAACTCCGCGTTGGAGAAACTCCGCGTAGGAGAAACTCCGTGCTGGATAAACTCTGTGCTGGAGAAACACCATGCTGGAGAAACTCCGCGTTGGAGAAACTCTAGGTTAGAGAAACTCCGCGTTGGAGAAACTCCGAGCTGGAGAAACTCCGCTTTGGAGAAAATCCGAGTTGGAGAAACTCCGCGTAGGAGAAACTCCGCGCTCAAAGAACTCTGCGCTGGAGAAACTCTGCGCTGGAGAAACTCCGTGCTGGAGAAACTTCGTATTGGAGAAACTCAGTGTTGGAGAAACACCGTGCTGGAGAAACTCCGCGTTGGAGAAACTTCGCGTTGGAGAAACTCGGCGTTGGAGAAACTCGGCGTTGGAGAAACTCCGCGCTGGAGAAACTCCGTGTTGGAGAAACTCCGCGTTGGAGAAAATCCGCGTTGGAGAAACTCCGCGTTGGAGAAACTCCGCGCTGGAGAAACTTCGCGCTGTAGAAACTCCGTGCTGGAGAAACACCGCGTTAGAGAAACTCCGCGCTGGAGAAACTCCGCGATGGAGAAACTCCGCACGGGAGAAACACCGCGCTGGAGAAATTCCGCGCTGGAGAAACTCTGCGTTGCAGAAACTCCGCGTTGGAGAAACTCCGTGCTGGAGAAACTCCGTGCTGAAGAAACTCCGTGCTAGAGAAACTCCGTGCTGGAGAAACTCCTTGCTGGAGAAAATCCGCGTTCGTTAAACTCCGCGTTGGAGAAACTCCGCGTTGGAGAAACTCCGCGCTGGAGAAACTCCGCGTTGAAGAAACTCCGCGTTGGAGAAACTCGGCGTTGGAGAAACTCCGTGCTGGATAAACTATGTGCTGGAGAAACACCGTGCTGGAGAAACTCCGCGTTGGAGAAACTCCGGGTTGGAGAAACTCCGCGCTGGAGAAACTCCGCGTTGGAGAAATTCCGAGCTGGGGAAACTCCGCGCTGGAGAAACTCCCTGCTGGAGAAACTCTGTGATGGAGAAACTCCGCGTTGGAGAAACTCCGCGCTGGAGAAACTCCGCGCTGGAGAAACTCAGCGCTGGAGAAACTCCGCGTCGGAGAAACCCTGCGTTGGAGAAATTCCGCGTGGGAGAAATTCCGCGCTGGAGAAACTCCGCGCTTACGAAACTCCGCGCTGAAGAAACTCAGCGCTGGAGAAACTCCGCGCTGGAGAAACTCCGCGTTGGAGAAACCCCGCGTTGGAGAAACTCCGCGCTCGAAGAACTCTGCGCTGAAGAAACTCTGCGCTGGAGAAACTCCGCATTGGAAAACACTGCTTTCGAGAAATTCCGCTCTGGAGAAACTCCGTGATGGAGAAACTCCGTGCTGGAGAAACATCGTGCTGGAGAAACTCCGCGCTGGAGAAACTCAGCGCTAGAGAAACTCCGCGCTGGAGAAACTCCGCGTTGGATAAACCCTGCGGTGGAGAAATTCCGCATGGGAGAAAATCCGCGCTGGAGAAACTCCGTGATGGAGAAACTCTGTGCTCGAGAAACTCCGCGCTCGAAGAACTCTGCGCTGGAGAAACTTTGCGCTGGAGAAACTCCGCATTGGAGAAACACGGCGTTGGAGAAATTCCGCGCTGGAGAAACTCCGTGATGGAGAAACTCTGTGCTGGAGAAACTCCGTGCTGGAGAAACTCCGCGCTGGAAAAACTCCGCGTTAGAGAAACTTCGCGCTGGAGAAACTCTGCGCTGCAGAATCTCCGCGTTGGAGAAACTTCGCTCTGGAGAAACTTCGCGCTGGAGAAAGTCCGCGTTGGAGCAACTCCGCGTTGGAGAAACTCCGAGCTGGAGAAACTCCGCGTTGGAGAAACTCCGCGTTGTAGAAACTCCGCGTAGGAGAAACTCCGCGCTCGAAGAACTCTGCGCTGGAGAAACTTTGCGCTGGAGAAACTCCGCATTGGAGAAACACGGCGTTGGAGAAATTCCGCGCTGGAGAAACTCCGTGATGGAGAAACTCCGTGCTGGAGAAACTCCGTGCTGGAGAAACACCGTGCTGGAGAAACTCCGCGTTGGAGAAACTTCGCGTTGGAGAAACTCGGCGTTGGAGAAACTCGGCGTTGGAGAAACTCCGCGCTGGAGAAACTCCGCGTTGGAGAAACTCCGCGTTGGAGAAACTCCGCGCTGGAGAAACCTCGCGCTGGAGAAACTCCGTGCTGGAGAAACACCGCGTTAGAGAAACTCCGCGCTGGAGAAACTCCGCGCTAGAGAAACTCCGCGATGGAGAAACTCCGCGCTGGAGAAACACTGCGCTGGAGAAATTCCGCGCTGGAGAAACACCGCGTTAGAGAAACTCCGCGCTGGAGAAACTCCGCGCTAGAGAAACTCCGCGATGGAGAAACTCCGCGCTGGAGAAACACCGCGCTGGAGAAATTCCGCGCTGGAGAAACTCTGCGTTGGAGAAACTCCGCGTTGGAGAAACTTCGTGCTGGAGAAACTCCGTGCTGAAGAAACTCCAAGCTGGAGAAACTCCGCGTTGGAGAAACTCCGCGTTGTAGAAACTCCGCGTAGGAGAAACTCCGCGCTGGAGAAACTCCGTGCTGGAGAAACTCCGCGTCGGAGAAACCCTGCGTTGGAGAAGTTCCGCGTGGGAGAAATTCCGCGCTGGAGAAACTCCGCGCTTACGAAACTCCGCGCTGGAGAAACTCCGCGCTTACGAAACTCCGCGCTGAAGAAACTCAGCGCTGGAGAAACTCCGCGCTGGAGAAACTCCGCGTTGGAGAAACTTTGCGCTGGAAAAACTCCGCGTTAGAGAAACTCTGCGCTGGAGAAACTCCGCGTTGGAGAAACTCCGCGCTGGAGAAACCTCGCGCTGGAGAAACTCCGTGCTGGAGAAACACCGCGTTAGAGAAACTCCGCGCTGGAGAAACTCCGCGCTAGAGAAACTCCGCGATGGAGAAACTCCGCGCTGGAGAAACACCGCGCTGGAGAAATTCCGCGCTGGAGAAACACCGCGTTAGAGAAACTCCGCGCTGGAGAAACTCCGCGCTAGAGAAACTCCGCGATGGAGAAACTCCGCGCTGGAGAAACACCGCGCTGGAGAAATTCCGCGCTGGAGAAACTCTGCGTTGGAGAAACTCCGCGTTGGAGAAACTTCGTGCTGGAGAAACTCCGTGCTGAAGAAACTCCGAGCTGGAGAAACTCCGCGTTGGAGAAACTCCGCGTTGTAGAAACTCCGCGTAGGAGAAACTCCGCGCTGGAGAAACTCCGTGCTGGAGAAACTCCGCGCTGGAGAAACTCCGCGCTGAAGAAACTCAGCGCTGGAGAAACTCCGCGCTGGAGAAACTCCGCGTTGGAGAAACTCCGCGCTGGAAAAACTCCGCGTTAGAGAAATTCTGCGCTGGAGAAATTCCGCATTGGAGAAACACTGCGTTGGAGAAATTCCGCGCTGGAGAAACTCCGTGCTGGAGAAACTCTGCGCTGGAAAAACTCCGCGTTAGAGAAACTCCGCGCTGGAGAAACTCTGCGCTGCAGAATCTCCGCGTTGGAGAAACTTCGCTCTGGAGAAACTTCGCGCTGGAGAAAGTCCGCGTTGGAGCAACTCCGCGTTGGAGAAACTCCGAGCTGGAGAAACTCCGCGTTGGAGAAACTCCGCGTTGGAGAAACTCCGCGTAGAAGAAACTCCGCGCTCAAAGAACTCTGCGCTGGAGAAACTCTGCGCTGGAGAAACTCTGTGCTGGAGAAACTCCGTGCTGGAGAAACTTCGTATTGGAGAAACTCCGTGTTGGAGAAACACCGTGCTGGAGAAACTCCGCGTTGGAGAAACTTCGCGTTGGAGAAACTCGGCGTTGGAGAAACTCGGCATTGGAGAAACTCCACGCTGGTGAAACTCCGTGTTGGAGAAACTCCGCGCTGGAGAAATTTCGCGCTGGAGAAACTCCGTGCTGGAGAAACACCGCGTTAGAGAAACTCCGCGCTGGAGAAACACCGCGCTGGAGAAATTCCGCGCTGGAGATACTCTGCGTTGGAGAAACTCCGCGTTGGAGAAACTCCGTGCTGGAGAAACTCCGCGCTGAAGAAACTCCGTGCTGGAGAAACTCCGTGCTGGAGAAACTCCTTGCTGGAGAAAATCCGCGTTCGTTAAACTCCGCGTTGGAGAAACTCCTTGCTGGAGAAAATCCGCGTTCGTTAAATTCCGCGTTGGAGAAACTGCGCGCTGGAGAAAGTACGCGTTGGAGCAACTCCGCGTTGGAGCAACTCCGCGTTGGAGAAACTCTGCGTTGTAGAAACTCCGCGTAGGAGAAACTCCGCGCTCAAAGAACTCTGCGCTGGAGAAACTCTGCGCTGGAGAAACTCTGCGCTGGAGAAACTCCGCGTTGGAGAAACTCCGTGTTGTAGAAACTCCGCGTAGGAGAAGCTCCGCGCTGGAGAAACTCCGTGCTGGAGAAACTCCGCGTTGGAGAAACTCCGCGCTGGAGAAACTCCGCGCTGGAGAAACTCAGCGCTGGAGAAATTCCGCGCTGGAGAAACTCCGCGTCGGAGAAACCCTGCGTTGGAGAAATTCCGCGTGGGAGAAATTCCGCGCTGGAGAAACTCCGCGCTTACGAAACTCCGCGCTGGAGAAACTCCGCGCTTACGAAACTCCGCGCTGAAGAAACTCAGCGCTGGAGAAACTCCGCGTTGGAGAAACTCCGCGCTGGAAAAACTCCGCGTTAGAGAAACTCTGCGCTGGAGAAACTCCGCATTGGAGAAACACTGCGTTGGAGAAATTCCGCGCTGGAGAAACTCCGTGCTGGAGAAACTCCGCGCTGGAAAAACTCCGCGTTAGAGAAACTCCGCGCTGGAGAAACTCTGCGCTGCAGAATCTCCGCGTTGGAAAAATTTCGCTCTGGAGAAACTTCGCGCTGGAGAAAGTCCGCGTTGGAGCAACTCCGCGTTGGAGAAACTCCGAGCTGGAGAAACTCCGCGTTGGAGAAACTCCGCGTAGAAGAAACTCCGCGCTCAAAGAACTCTGCGCTGGAGAAACTCTGCGCTGGAGAAACTCTGCGCTGGAGAAACTCTGTGCTGGAGAAACTTCGTATTGGAGAAACTCCGTGTTGGAGAAACACCGTGCTGGAGAAACTCCGCGTTGGAGAAACTTCGCGTTGGAGAAACTCGGCGTTGGAGAAACTCGGCGTTGGAGAAACTCCACGCTGGAGAAACTCCGTGTTGGAGAAACTCCGCGCTGGAGAAATTTCGCGCTGGAGAAACTCCGTGCTGGAGAAACACCGCGTTAGAGAAACTCCGCGCTGGAGAAACACCGCGCTGGAGAAACTCCGCGCTGAAGAAACTCCTTGCTGGAGAAAATCCGCGTTCGTTAAACTCCGCGTTGGAGAAACTCCTTGCTGGAGAAAATCCGCGTTCGTTAAACTCCGCGTTGGAGAAACTCCGCGCTGGAGAAAGTACGCGTTGGAGCAACTCCGCGTTGGAGAAACTCCGCGTTGTAGAAACTCCGCGTAGGAGAAACTCCGCGCTCAAAGAACTCTGCGCTGGAGAAACTCTGCGCTGGAGAAACTCTGCGCTGGAGAAACTCCGTGCTGGAGAAACTTCGTATTGGATAAAATCCGTGTTGGAGAAACACCGTGCTGGAGAAACTCCGCGTTGGAGAAACTACGCGTTGGAGAAACTCGGCGTTGGAGAAACTAGGCGTTGGAGAAACTCCGCGCTGGAGAAACTCCGTGTTGGAGAAACTCCGCGTTGGAGAAAATCCGCGTTGGAGAAACTCCGCGTTGGAAAAACTCCGCGCTGGAGAAACTCCGCGCTAGAGAAACTCCGCGCTGGAGAAACTCCGCGTTGTAGAAACTCCGCGTAGGAGAAACTCCGCGCTGGAGAAACTCCGTGCTGGAGAAACTCCGCGCTGGAGAAACTCCGCGCTGGAGAAACTCCGCGCTGGAGAAACTCCGCGCTGGAGAAAGTCCGTGTTGGAGCAACTCCGCGTTGGAACAACTACGCATGGGAGAAACTCCGAGCTGGAGAAATTCCCGTTGGAGAAACTCCGCGTTGGAGAAACTCCGCGTAGGAGAAACTCCGTGCTGGATAAACTCTGTGCTGGAGAAACACCATGCTGGAGAAACTCCGCGTTGGAGAAACTCTAGGTTAGAGAAACTCCGCGTTGGAGAAACTCCGAGCTGGAGAAACTCCGCTTTGGAGAAAATCCGAGTTGGAGAAACTCCGCGTAGGAGAAACTCCGCGCTCAAAGAACTCTGCGCTGGAGAAACTCTGCGCTGGAGAAACTCCGTGCTGGAGAAACTTCGTATTGGAGAAACTCAGTGTTGGAGAAACACCGTGCTGGAGAAACTCCGCGTTGGAGAAACTTCGCGTTGGAGAAACTCGGCGTTGGAGAAACTCGGCGTTGGAGAAACTCCGCGCTGGAGAAACTCCGTGTTGGAGAAACTCCGCGTTGGAGAAAATCCGCGTTGGAGAAACTCCGCGTTGGAGAAACTCCGCGCTGGAGAAACTTCGCGCTGTAGAAACTCCGTGCTGGAGAAACACCGCGTTAGAGAAACTCCGCGCTGGAGAAACTCCGCGATGGAGAAACTCCGCACGGGAGAAACACCGCGCTGGAGAAATTCCGCGCTGGAGAAACTCTGCGTTGCAGAAACTCCGCGTTGGAGAAACTCCGTGCTGGAGAAACTCCGTGCTGAAGAAACTCCGTGCTAGAGAAACTCCGTGCTGGAGAAACTCCTTGCTGGAGAAAATCCGCGTTCGTTAAACTCCGCGTTGGAGAAACTCCGCGTTGGAGAAACTCCGCGCTGGAGAAACTCCGCGTTGAAGAAACTCCGCGTTGGAGAAACTCGGCGTTGGAGAAACTCCGTGCTGGATAAACTATGTGCTGGAGAAACACCGTGCTGGAGAAACTCCGCGTTGGAGAAACTCCGGGTTGGAGAAACTCCGCGCTGGAGAAACTCCGCGTTGGAGAAATTCCGAGCTGGGGAAACTCCGCGCTGGAGAAACTCCCTGCTGGAGAAACTCTGTGATGGAGAAACTCCGCGTTGGAGAAACTCCGCGCTGGAGAAACTCCGCGCTGGAGAAACTCAGCGCTGGAGAAACTCCGCGTCGGAGAAACCCTGCGTTGGAGAAATTCCGCGTGGGAGAAATTCCGCGCTGGAGAAACTCCGCGCTTACGAAACTCCGCGCTGAAGAAACTCAGCGCTGGAGAAACTCCGCGCTGGAGAAACTCCGCGTTGGAGAAACCCCGCGTTGGAGAAACTCCGCGCTCGAAGAACTCTGCGCTGAAGAAACTCTGCGCTGGAGAAACTCCGCATTGGAAAACACTGCTTTCGAGAAATTCCGCTCTGGAGAAACTCCGTGATGGAGAAACTCCGTGCTGGAGAAACATCGTGCTGGAGAAACTCCGCGCTGGAGAAACTCAGCGCTAGAGAAACTCCGCGCTGGAGAAACTCCGCGTTGGATAAACCCTGCGGTGGAGAAATTCCGCATGGGAGAAAATCCGCGCTGGAGAAACTCCGTGATGGAGAAACTCTGTGCTCGAGAAACTCCGCGCTCGAAGAACTCTGCGCTGGAGAAACTTTGCGCTGGAGAAACTCCGCATTGGAGAAACACGGCGTTGGAGAAATTCCGCGCTGGAGAAACTCCGTGATGGAGAAACTCTGTGCTGGAGAAACTCCGTGCTGGAGAAACTCCGCGCTGGAAAAACTCCGCGTTAGAGAAACTTCGCGCTGGAGAAACTCTGCGCTGCAGAATCTCCGCGTTGGAGAAACTTCGCTCTGGAGAAACTTCGCGCTGGAGAAAGTCCGCGTTGGAGCAACTCCGCGTTGGAGAAACTCCGAGCTGGAGAAACTCCGCGTTGGAGAAACTCCGCGTTGTAGAAACTCCGCGTAGGAGAAACTCCGCGCTCGAAGAACTCTGCGCTGGAGAAACTTTGCGCTGGAGAAACTCCGCATTGGAGAAACACGGCGTTGGAGAAATTCCGCGCTGGAGAAACTCCGTGATGGAGAAACTCCGTGCTGGAGAAACTCCGTGCTGGAGAAACACCGTGCTGGAGAAACTCCGCGTTGGAGAAACTTCGCGTTGGAGAAACTCGGCGTTGGAGAAACTCGGCGTTGGAGAAACTCCGCGCTGGAGAAACTCCGCGTTGGAGAAACTCCGCGTTGGAGAAACTCCGCGCTGGAGAAACCTCGCGCTGGAGAAACTCCGTGCTGGAGAAACACCGCGTTAGAGAAACTCCGCGCTGGAGAAACTCCGCGCTAGAGAAACTCCGCGATGGAGAAACTCCGCGCTGGAGAAACACTGCGCTGGAGAAATTCCGCGCTGGAGAAACACCGCGTTAGAGAAACTCCGCGCTGGAGAAACTCCGCGCTAGAGAAACTCCGCGATGGAGAAACTCCGCGCTGGAGAAACACCGCGCTGGAGAAATTCCGCGCTGGAGAAACTCTGCGTTGGAGAAACTCCGCGTTGGAGAAACTTCGTGCTGGAGAAACTCCGTGCTGAAGAAACTCCAAGCTGGAGAAACTCCGCGTTGGAGAAACTCCGCGTTGTAGAAACTCCGCGTAGGAGAAACTCCGCGCTGGAGAAACTCCGTGCTGGAGAAACTCCGCGTCGGAGAAACCCTGCGTTGGAGAAGTTCCGCGTGGGAGAAATTCCGCGCTGGAGAAACTCCGCGCTTACGAAACTCCGCGCTGGAGAAACTCCGCGCTTACGAAACTCCGCGCTGAAGAAACTCAGCGCTGGAGAAACTCCGCGCTGGAGAAACTCCGCGTTGGAGAAACTTTGCGCTGGAAAAACTCCGCGTTAGAGAAACTCTGCGCTGGAGAAACTCCGCGTTGGAGAAACTCCGCGCTGGAGAAACCTCGCGCTGGAGAAACTCCGTGCTGGAGAAACACCGCGTTAGAGAAACTCCGCGCTGGAGAAACTCCGCGCTAGAGAAACTCCGCGATGGAGAAACTCCGCGCTGGAGAAACACCGCGCTGGAGAAATTCCGCGCTGGAGAAACACCGCGTTAGAGAAACTCCGCGCTGGAGAAACTCCGCGCTAGAGAAACTCCGCGATGGAGAAACTCCGCGCTGGAGAAACACCGCGCTGGAGAAATTCCGCGCTGGAGAAACTCTGCGTTGGAGAAACTCCGCGTTGGAGAAACTTCGTGCTGGAGAAACTCCGTGCTGAAGAAACTCCGAGCTGGAGAAACTCCGCGTTGGAGAAACTCCGCGTTGTAGAAACTCCGCGTAGGAGAAACTCCGCGCTGGAGAAACTCCGTGCTGGAGAAACTCCGCGTTGGAGAAACTCCGCGCTGGAGAAACTCCGCGCTGGAGAAACTCAGCGCTGGAGAAACTCCGCGCTGGAGAAACTCCGCGTCGGAGAAACCCTGCGTTGGAGAAATTCCGCGTGGGAGAAATTCCGCGCTGGAGAAACTCCGCGCTTACGAAACTCCGCGCTGGAGAAACTCCGCGCTTACGAAACTCCGCGCTGAAGAAACTCAGCGCTGGAGAAACTCCGCGCTGGAGAAACTCCGTGCTGGAGAAACTCCGCGCTGGAAAAACTCCGCGTTAGAGAAACTCCGCGCTGGAGAAACTCTGCGCTGCAGAATCTCCGTGCTGGAGAAACACCGCGTTAGAGAAACTCCGCGCTGGAGAAACTCCGCGATGGAGAAACTCCGCACGGGAGAAACACCGCGCTGGAGAAATTCCGCGCTGGAGAAACTCTGCGTTGGAGAAACTCCGCGTTGGAGAAACTCCGTGCTGGAGAAACTCCGTGCTGAAGAAACTCCGTGCTAGAGAAACTCCGTGCTGGAGAAACTCCTTGCTGGAGAAAATCCGCGTTCGTTAAACTCCGCGTTGGAGAAACTCCGCGTTGGAGAAACTCCGCGCTGGAGAAACTCCGCGTTGAAGAAACTCCGCGTTGGAGAAACTCGGCGTTGGAGAAACTCCGTGCTGGATAAACTCTGTGCTGGAGAAACACCGTGCTGGAGAAACTCCGCGTTGGAGAAACTCCGGGTTGGAGAAACTCCGCGCTGGAGAAACTCCGCGTTGGAGAAATTCCGAGCTGGGGAAACTCCGCGCTGGAGAAACTCCCTGCTGGAGAAACTCTGTGCTGGAGAAACTCCGCGTTGGAGAAACTCCGCGCTGGAGAAACTCCGCGCTGGAGAAACTCAGCGCTGGAGAAACTCCGCGTCGGAGAAACCCTGCGTTGGAGAAATTCCGCGTGGGAGAAATTCCGCGCTGGAGAAACTCCGCGCTTACGAAACTCCGCGCTGAAGAAACTCAGCGCTGGATAAACTCCGCGCTGGAGAAACTCCGCGTTGGAGAAACCCCGCGTTGGAGAAACTCCGCGCTCGAAGAACTCTGCGCTGAAGAAACTCTGCGCTGGAGAAACTCCGCATTGGAAAACACTGCTTTCGAGAAATTCCGCTCTGGAGAAACTCCGTGATGGAGAAACTCCGTGCTGGAGAAACATCGTGCTGGAGAAACTCCGCGCTGGAGAAACTCAGCGCTAGAGAAACTCCGCGCTGGAGAAACTCCGCGTTGGAGAAACCCTGCGTTGGAGAAATTCCGCATGGGAGAAAATCCGCGCTGGAGAAACTCCGTGATGGAGAAACTCTGTGCTCGAGAAACTCCGTGCTGAAGAAACTCCTAGCTGGAGAAACTCCGCGTTGGAGAAACTCCGCGTTGTAGAAACTCCGCGTAGGAGAAACTCCGCGCTCGAAGAACTCTGCGCTGGAGAAACTGCGCTGGAGAAACTCCGCATTGGAGAAACACGGCGTTGGAGAAATTCCGCGCTGGAGAAACTCCGTGATGGAGAAACTCCGTGCTGGAGAAACTCCGTGCTGGAGAAACTCCGTGCTGGAGAAACTCCGCGCTGGAAAAACTCCGCGTTAGAGAAACTCCGCGCTGGAGAAACTCTGCGCTGCAGAATCTCCGCGTTGGAGAAACTTCGCTCTGGAGAAACTTCGCGCTGGAGAAAGTCCGCGTTGGAGCAACTCCGCGTTGGAGAAACTCCGAGCTGGAGAAACTCCGCGTTGGAGAAACTCCGCGTTGTAGAAACTCCGCGTAGGAGAAACTCCGCGCTCGAAGAACTCTGCGCTGGAGAAACTTTGCGCTGGAGAAACTCCGCATTGGAGAAACACGGCGTTGGAGAAATTCCGCGCTGGAGAAACTCCGTGATGGAGAAACTCCGTGCTGGAGAAACTCCGTGCTGGACAAACACCGTGCTGGAGAAACTCCGCGTTGGAGAAACTTCGCGTTGGAGAAACTCGGCGTTGGAGAAACTCGGCGTTGGAGAAACTCCGCGCTGGAGAAACTCCGTGTTGGAGAAACTCCGCGTTGGAGAAAATCCGCGTTGGAGAAACTCCGCGTTGGAGAAACTCCGCGCTGGAGAAACCTCGCGCTGGAGAAACTCCGTGCTGGAGAAACACCGCGTTAGAGAAACTCCGCGCTAAAGAAACTCCGCGCTAGAGAAACTCCGCGATGGAGAAACTCCGCGTTGGAGAAACCCCGCGTTGGAGAAACTCCGCGCTCGAAGAACTCTGCGCTGAAGAAACTCTGCGCTGGAGAAACTCCGCATTGGAAAACACTGCTTTCGAGAAATTCCGCTCTGGAGAAACTCCGTGATGGAGAAACTCCGTGCTGGAGAAACATCGTGCTGGAGAAACTCCGCGCTGGAGAAACTCAGCGCTAGAGAAACTCCGCGCTGGAGAAACTCCGCGTTGGAGAAACCCTGCGTTGGTGAAATTCCGCATGGGAGAAAATCCGCGCTAGAGAAACTCCGTGATGGAGAAACTCTGTGCTCGAGAAACTCCGCGCTCGAAGAACTCTGCGCTGGAGAAACTTTGCGCTGGAGAAACTCCGCATTGGAGAAACACGGCGTTGGAGAAATTCCGCGCTGGAGAAACTCCGTGATGGAGAAACTCTGTGCTGGAGAAACTCCGTGCTGGAGAAACTCCGCGCTGGAAAAACTCCGCGTTAGAGAAACTCCGCGCTGCAGAAACTCTGCGCTGCAGAATCTCCGCGTTGGAGAAACTTCGCTCTGGAGAAACTTCGCGCTGGAGAAAGTCCGCGTTGGAGCAACTCCGCGTTGGAGAAACTCCGAGCTGGAGAAACTCCGCGTTGGAGCAACTCCGCGTTGTAGAAACTCCGCGTAGGAGAAACTCCGCGCTCGAAGAACTCTGCGCTGGAGAAACTTTGCGCTGGAGAAACTCCGCATTGGAGAAACACGGCGTTGGAGAAATTCCGCGCTAGAGAAACTCCGTGATGGAGAAACTCCGTGCTGGAGAAACTCCGTGCTGGAGAAACACCGTGCTGGAGAAACTCCGCGTTGGAGAAACTTCGCGTTGGAGAAACTCGGCGTTGGAGAAACTCGGCGTTGGAGAAACTCCGCGCTGGAGAAACTCCGTGTTGGAGAAACTCCGCGTTGGAGAAACTCCGCGCTCGAAGAACTCTGCGCTGAAGAAACTCTGCGCTGGAGAAACTCCGCATTGGAAAACACTGCTTTCGAGAAATTCCGCTCTGGAGAAACTCCGTGCTGGAGAAACATCGTGCTGGAGAAACTCCGCGCTGGAGAAACTCAGCGCTAGAGAAACTCCGCGCTGGAGAAACTCCGCGTTGGAGAAACCCTGCGTTGGAGAAATTCCGCATGGGAGAAAATCCGCGCTGGAGAAACTCCGTGATGGAGAAACTCTGTGCTCGAGAAACTCCGCGCTCGAATAACTCTGCGCTGGAGAAACTTTGCGCTGGAGAAACTCCGCATTGGAGAAACACGGCGTTGGAGAAATTCCGCGCTGGAGAAACTCCGTGATGGAGAAACTCTGTGCTGGAGAAACTCCGTGCTGGAGAAACTCCGCGCTGGAAAAACTCCGCGTTAGAGAAACTCCGCGCTGGAGAAACTCTGCGCTGCAGAATCTCCGCGTTGGAGAAACTTCGCTCTGGAGAAACTTCGCGCTGGAGAAAGTCCGCGTTGGAGCAACTCCGCGTTGGAGAAACTCCGAGCTGGAGAAACTCCGCGTTGGAGAAACTCCGCGTTGTAGAAACTCCGCGTAGGAGAAACTCCGCGCTCGAAGAACTCTGCGCTGGAGAAACTTTGCGCTGGAGAAACTCCGCATTGGAGAAACACGGCGTTGGAGAAATTCCGCGCTGGAGAAACTCCGTGATGGAGAAACTCCGTGCTGGAGAAACTCCGTGCTGGAGAAACACCGTGCTGGAGAAACTCCGCGTTGGAGAAACTTCGCGTTGGAGAAACTCGGCGTTGGAGAAACTCCGCGCTGGAGAAACTCCGCGCTGGAGAAACTCCGCGTTGGAGAAACTCCGCGTTGGAGAAACTCCGCGCTGGAGAAACCTCGCGCTGGAGAAACTCCGTGCTGGAGAAACACCGCGTTAGAGAAACTCCGCGCTGGAGAAACTCCGCGCTAGAGAAACTCCGCGATGGAGAAACTCCGCGCTGGAGAAACACTGCGCTGGAGAAATTCCGCGCTGGAGAAACACCGCGTTAGAGAAACTCCGCGCTGGAGAAACTCCGCGCTAGAGAAACTCCGCGATGGAGAAACTCCGCGCTGGAGAAACACCGCGCTGGAGAAATTCCGCGCTGGAGAAACTCTGCGTTGGAGAAACTCCGCGTTGGAGAAACTTCGTGCTGGAGAAACTCCGTGCTGAAGAAACTCCGAGCTGGAGAAACTCCGCGTTGGAGAAACTCCGCGTTGTAGAAACTCCGCGTAGGAGAAACTCCGCGCTGGAGAAACTCCGTGCTGGAGAAACTCCGCGTTGGAGAAACTCCGCGCTGGAGAAACTCCGCGCTGGAGAAACTCAGCGCTGGAGAAACTCCGCGCTGGAGAAACTCCGCGTCGGAGAAACCCTGCGTTGGAGAAGTTCCGCGTGGGAGAAATTCCGCGCTGGAGAAACTCCGCGCTTACGAAACTCCGCGCTGGAGAAACTCCGCGCTTACGAAACTCCGCGCTGAAGAAACTCAGCGCTGGAGAAACTCCGCGCTGGAGAAACTCCGCGTTGGAGAAACTACGCGCTGGAAAAACTCCGCGTTAGAGAAACTCTGCGCTGGAGAAACTCCGCGTTGGAGAAACTCCGCGCTGGAGAAACCTCGCGCTGGAGAAGCTCCGTGCTGGAGAAACACCGCGTTAGAGAAACTCCGCGCTGGAGAAACTCCGCGCTAGAGAAACTCCGCGATGGAGAAACTCCGCGCTGGAGAAACACCGCGCTGGAGAAATTCCGCGCTGGAGAAACACCGCGTTAGAGAAACTCCGCGCTGGAGAAACTCCGCGCTAGAGAAACTCCGCGATGGAGAAACTCCGCGCTGGAGAAACACCGCGCTGGAGAAATTCCGCGCTGGAGAAACTCTGCGTTGGAGAAACTCCGCGTTGGAGAAACTTCGTGCTGGAGAAACTCCGTGCTGAAGAAACTCCGAGCTGGAGAAACTCCGCGTTGGAGAAACTCCGCGTTGTAGAAACTCCGCGTAGGAGAAACTCCGCGCTGGAGAAACTCCGTGCTGGAGAAACTCCGCGTTGGAGAAACTCCGCGCTGGAGAAACTCCGCGCTGGAGGAACTCAGCGCTGGAGAAACTCCGCGCTGGAGAAACTCCGCGTCGGAGAAACCCTGCGTTGGAGAAATTCCGCGTGGGAGAAATTCCGCGCTGGAGAAACTCCGCGCTTACGAAACTCCGCGCTGGAGAAACTCCGCGCTTACGAAACTCCGCGCTGAAGAAACTCAGCGCTGGAGAAACTCCGCGCTGGAGAAACTCCGCGTTGGAGAAACTCCGCGCTGGAAAAACTCCGCGTTAGAGAAACTCTGCGCTGGAGAAACTCCGCATTGGAGAAACACTGCGTTGGAGAAATTCCGCGCTGGAGAAACTCCGCGCTGGAAAAACTCCGCGTTAGAGAAACTCCGCGCTGGAGAAACTCTGCGCTGCAGAATCTCCGTGCTGGAGAAACACCGCGTTAGAGAAACTCCGCGCTGGAGAAACTCCGCGATGGAGAAACTCCGCACGGGAGAAACACCGCGCTGGAGAAATTCCGCACTGGAGAAACTCTGCGTTGGAGAAACTCCGCGTTGGAGAAACTCCGTGCTGGAGAAACTCCGTGCTGAAGAAACTCCGTGCTAGAGAAACTCCGTGCTGGAGAAACTCCTTGCTGGAGAAAATCCGCGTTCGTTAAACTCCGCGTTGGAGAAACTCCGCGTTGGAGAAACTCCGCGCTGGAGAAACTCCGCGTTGAAGAAACTCCGCGTTGGAGAAACTCGGCGTTGGAGAAACTCCGTGCTGGATAAACTCTGTGCTGGAGAAACACCGTGCTGGAGAAACTCCGCGTTGGAGAAACTCCGGGTTGGAGAAACTCCGCGCTGGAGAAACTCCGCGTTGGAGAAATTCCGAGCTGGGGAAACTCCGCGCTGGAGAAACTCCCTGCTGGAGAAACTCTGTGCTGGAGAAACTCCGCGTTGGAGAAACTCCGCGCTGGAGAAACTCCGCGCTGGAGAAACTCAGCGCTGGAGAAACTCCGCGTCGGAGAAACCCTGCGTTGGAGAAATTCCGCGTGGGAGAAATTCCGCGCGGGAGAAACTCCGCGCTTACGAAACTCCGCGCTGAAGAAACTCAGCGCTGGAGAAACTCCGCGCTGGAGAAACTACGCGTTGGAGAAACCCCGCGTTGGAGAAACTCCGCGCTCGAAGAACTCTGCGCTGAAGAAACTCTGCGCTGGAGAAACTCCGCATTGGAAAACACTGCTTTCGAGAAATTCCGCTCTGGAGAAACTCCGTGATGGAGAAACTCCGTGCTGGAGAAACATCGTGCTGGAGAAACTCCGCGCTGGAGAAACTCAGCGCTAGAGAAACTCCGCGCTGGAGAAACTCCGCATTGGAGAAACCCTGCGTTCGAGAAATTCCGCATGGGAGAAAATCCGCGCTGGAGAAACTCCGTGATGGAGAAACTCTGTGCTCGAGAAACTCCGTGCTGAAGAAACTCCTAGCTGGAGAAACTCCGCGTTGGAGAAACTCCGCGTTGTAGAAACTCCGCGTAGGAGAAACTCCGCGCTCGAAGAACTCTGCGCTGGAGAAACTTTGCGCTGGAGAAACTCCGCATTGGAGAAACACGGCGTTGGAGAAATTCCGCGCTGGAGAAACTCCGTGATGGAGAAACTCCGTGCTGGAGAAACTCCGTGCTGGAGAAACTCCGCGCTGGAAAAACTCCGCGTTAGAGAAACTCCGCGCTGGAGAAACTCTGCGCTGCAGAATCTCCGCGTTGGAGAAACTTCGCTCTGGAGAAACTTCGCGCTGGAGAAAGTCCGCGTTGGAGCAACTCCGCGTTGGAGAAACTCCGAGCTGGAGAAACTCCGCGTTGGAGAAACTCCGCGTTGTAGAAACTCCGCGTAGGAGAAACTCCGCGCTCGAAGAACTCTGCGCTGGAGAAACTTTGCGCTGGAGAAACTCCGCATTGGAGAAACACGGCGTTGGAGAAATTCCGCGCTGGAGAAACTCCGTGATGGAGAAACTCCGTGCTGGAGAAACTCCGTGCTGGAGAAACACCGTGCTGGAGAAACTCCGCGTTGGAGAAACTTCGCGTTGGAGAAACTCGGCGTTGGAGAAACTCGGCGTTGGAGAAACTCCGCGCTGGAGAAACTCCGCGTTGGAGAAACTCCGCGTTGGAGAAACTCCGCGCTGGAGAAACCTCGCGCTGGAGAAACTCCGTGCTGGAGAAACACCGCGTTAGAGAAACTCCGCGCTGGAGAAACTCCGCGCTAGAGAAACTTCGCGATGGAGAAACTCCGCGCTGGAGAAACACTGCGCTGGAGAAATTCCGCGCTGGAGAAACACCGCGTTAGAGAAACTCCGCGCTGGAGAAACTCCGCGTTGTAGAACTCCGCGTAGGAGAAACTCCGCGCTCGAAGAACTCTGCGCTGGAGAAACTTTGCGCTGGAGAAACTCCGCATTGGAGAAACACGGCGTTGGAGAAATTCCGCGCTGGAGAAACTCCGTGATGGAGAAACTCCGTGCTGGAGAAACTCCGTGCTGGAGAAACTCCGCGCTGGAAAAACTCCGCGTTAGAGAAACTCCGCGCTGGAGAAACTCTGCGCTGCAGAATCTCCGCGTTGGAGAAACTTCGCTCTGGAGAAACTTCGCGCTGGAGAAAGTCCGCGTTGGAGCAACTCCGCGTTGCAGAAACTCCGAGCTGGAGAAACTCCGCGTTGGAGAAACTCCGCGTTGTAGAAACTCCGCGTAGGAGAAACTCCGCGCTCGAAGAACTCTGCGCTGGAGAAACTTTGCGCTGGAGAAACTCCGCATTGGAGAAACACGGCGTTGGAGAAATTCCGCGCTGGAGAAACTCCGTGATGGAGAAACTCCGTGCTGGAGAAACTCCGTGCTGGAGAAACACCGTGCTGGAGAAACTCCGCGTTGGAGAAACTTCGCGTTGGAGAAACTCGGCGTTGGAGAAACTCGGCGTTGGAGAAACTCCGCGCTGGAGAAACTCCGTGTTGGAGAAACTCCGCGTTGGAGAAAATCCGCGTTGGAGAAACTCCGCGTTGGAGAAACTCCGCGCTGGAGAAACCTCGCGCTGGAGAAACTCCGTGCTGGAGAAACACCGCGTTAGAGAAACTCCGCGCTGGAGAAACTCCGCGCTTGAGAAACTCCGCGATGGAGAAACTCCGCGCTGGAGAAACACTGCGCTGGAGAAATTCCGCGCTGGAGAAACACCGCGTTAGAGAAACTCCGCGCTGGAGAAACTCCGCGCTAGAGAAACTCCGCGATGGAGAAACTCCGCGCTGGAGAAACACCGCGCTGGAGAAATTCCGCGCTGGAGAAACTCTGCGTTGGAGAAACTCCGCGTTGGAGAAACTTCGTGCTGGAGAAACTCCGTGCTGAAGAAACTCCGAGCTGGAGAAACTCCGCGTTGGAGAAACTCCGCGTTGTAGAAACTCCGCGTAGGAGAAACTCCGCGCTGGAGAAACTCCGTGCTGGAGAAACTCCGCGCTGGAGAAACTCAGCGCTGGAGAAACTCCGCGCTGGAGAAACTCCGCGTCGGAGAAACCCTGCGTTGGAGAAGTTCCGCGTGGGAGAAATTCCGCGCTGGAGAAACTCCGCGCTTACGAAACTCCTCGCTGGAGAAACTCCGCGCTTACGAAACTCCGCGCTGAAGAAACTCAGCGCTGGAGATACTCCGCGCTGGAGAAACTCCGCGTTGGAGAAACTCCGCGCTGGAAAAACTCCGCGTTAGAGAAACTCTGCGCTGGAGAAACTCCGCGTTGGAGAAACTCCGCGCTGGAGAAACCTCGCGCTGGAGAACTCCGTGCTGGAGAAACACCGCGTTAGAGAAACTCCGCGCTGGAGAAACTCCGCGCTAGAGAAACTCCGCGATGGAGAAACTCCGCGCTGGAGAAACACCGCGCTGGAGAAATTCCGCGCAGGAGAAACACCGCGTTAGAGAAACTCCGCGCTGGAGAAACTCCGCGCTAGAGAAACTCCGCGATGGAGAAACTCCGCGCTGGAGAAACACCGCGCTGGAGAAATTCCGCGCTGGAGAAACTCTGCGTTGGAGAAACTCCGCGTTGGAGAAACTTCGTGCTGGAGAAACTCCGTGCTGAAGAAACTCTGAGCTGGAGAAACTCCGCGTTGGAGAAACTCCGCGTTGTAGAAACTCCGCGTAGGAGAAACTCCGCGCTGGAGAAACTCCGTGCTGGAGAAACTCCGCGTTGGAGAAACTCCGCGCTGGAGAAACTCCGCGCTGGAGAAACTCAGCGCTGGAGAAACTCCGCGCTGGAGAAACTCCGCGTCGGAGAAACCCTGCGTTGGAGAAATTCCGCGTGGGAGAAATTCCGCGCTGGAGAAACTCCGCGCTTACGAAACTCCGCGCTGGAGAAACTCCGCGCTTACGAAACTCCGCGCTGAAGAAACTCAGCGCTGGAGAAACTCCGTGCTGGAGAAACTCCGCGTTGGAGAAACTCCGCGCTGGAAAAACTCCGCGTTAGAGAAACTCTGCGCTGGAGAAACTCCGCATTGGAGAAACACTGCGTTGGAGAAATTCCGCGCTGGAGAAACTCCGTGCTGGAGAAACTCCGCGCTGGAAAAACTCCGCGTTAGAGAAACTCCGCGCTGGAGAAACTCTGCGCTGCAGAATCTCCGTGCTGGAGAAACACCGCGTTAGAGAAACTCCGCGCTGGAGAAACTCCGCGATGGAGAAACTCCGCACGGGAGAAACAGCGCGCTGGAGAAATTCCGCGCTGGAGAAACTCTGCGTTGGAGAAACTCCGCGTTGGAGAAACTCCGTGCTGGAGAAACTCCGTGCTAAAGAAACTCCGTGCTAGAGAAACTCCGTGTTGGAGAAACTCCTTGCTGGAGAAAATCCGCGTTCGTTACACTCCGCGTTGGAGAAACTCCGCGTTGGAGAAACTCCGCGCTGGAGAAACTCCGCGTTGAAGAAACTCCGCGTTGGAGAAACTCGGCGTTGGAGAAACTCCGTGCTGGATAAACTCTGTGCTGGAGAAACACCGTGCTGGAGAAACTCCGCGTTGGAGAAACTCCGGGTTGGAGAAACTCCGCGCTGGAGAAACTCCGCGTTGGAGAAATTCCGAGCGGGGGAAACTCCGCGCTGGAGAAACTCCCTGCTGGAGAAACTCTGTGCTGGAGAAACTCCGCGTTGGAGAAACTCCGCGCTGGAGAAACTCCGCGCTGGAGAAACTCAGCGCTGGAGAAACTCCGCGTCGGAGAAACCCTGCGTTGGAGAAATTCCGCGTGGGAGAAATTCCGCGCTGGAGAAACTCCGCGCTTACGAAACTCCGCGCTGAAGAAACTCAGCGCTGGAGAAACTCCGCGCTGGAGAAACTCCGCGTTGGAGAAACCCCGCGTTGGAGAAACTCCGCGCTCGAAGAACTCTGCGCTGAAGAAACTCTGCGCTGGAGAAACTCCGCATTGAAAAACACTGCTTTCGAGAAATTCCGCTCTGGAGAAACTCCGTGATGGAGAAACTCCGTGCTGGAGAAACATCGTGCTGGAGAAACTCCGCGCTGGAGAAACTCAGCGCTAGAGAAACTCCGCGCTGGAGAAACTCCGCGTTGGAGAAACCCTGCGTTGGAGAAATTCCGCATGGGAGAAAATCCGCGCTGGAGAAACTCCGTGATGGAGAAACTCTGTGCTCGAGAAACTCCGTGCTGAAGAAACTCCTAGCTGGAGAAACTCCGCGTTGGAGAAACTCCGCGTCGTAGAAACTCCGCGTAGGAGAAACTCCGCGCTCGAAGAACTCTGCGCTGGAGAAACTTTGCGCTGGAGAAACTCCGCATTGGAGAAACACGGCGTTGGAGAAATTCCGCGCTGGAGAAACTCCGTGATGGAGAAACTCCGTGCTGGAGAAACTCCGTGCTGGAGAAACTCCGCGCTGGAAAAACTCCGCGTTAGAGAAACTCCGCGCTGGAGAAACTCTGCGCTGCAGAATCTCCGCGTTGGAGAAACTTCGCTCTGGAGAAACTTCGCGCTGGAGAAAGTCCGCGTTGGAGCAACTCCGCGTTGGAGAAACTCCGAGTTGGAGAAACTCCGCGTTGGAGAAACTCCGCGTTGTAGAAACTCCGCGTAGGAGAAACTCCGCGCTCGAAGAACTCTGCGCTGGAGAAACTTTGCGCTGGAGAAACTCCGCATTGGAGAAACACGGCGTTGGAGAAATTCCGCGCTGGAGAAACTCCGTGATGGAGAAACTCCGTGCTGGAGAAACTCCGTGCTGGAGAAACACCGTGCTGGAGAAACTCCGCGTTGGAGAAACTTCGCGTTGGAGAAACTCGGCGTTGGAGAAACTCGGCGTTGGAGAAACTCCGCGCTGGAGAAACTCCGTGTTGGAGAAACTCCGCGTTGGAGAAAATCCGCGTTGGAGAAACTCCGCGTTGGAGAAACTCCGCGCTGGAGAAACCTCGCGCTGGAGAAACTCCGTGCTGGAGAAACACCGCGTTAGAGAAACTCCGCGCTGGAGAAACTCCGCGCTTGAGAAACTCATCGATGGAGAAACTCCGCGCTGGAGAAACACTGCGCTGGAGAAATTCCGCGCTGGAGAAACACCGCGTTAGAGAAACTCCGCGCTGGAGAAACTCCGCGCTAGAGAAACTCCGCGATGGAGAAACTCCGCGCTGGAGAAACACCGCGCTGGAGAAATTCCGCGCTGGAGAAACTCTGCGTTGGAGAAACTCCGCGTTGGAGAAACTTCGTGCTGGAGAAACTCCGTGCTGAAGAAACTCCGAGCTGGAGAAACTCCGCGTTGGAGAAACTCCGCGTTGTAGAAACTCCGCGTAGGAGAAACTCCGCGCTGGAGAAACTCCGTGCTGGAGAAACTCCGCGTTGGAGAAACTCCGCGCTGGAGAAACTCCGCGCTGGAGAAACTCAGCGCTGGAGAAACTCCGCGCTGGAGAAACTCCGCGTCGGAGAAACCCTGCGTTGGAGAAGTTCCGCGTGGGAGAAATTCCGCGCTGGAGAAACTCCGCGCTTACGAAACTCCGCGCTGGAGAAACTCCGCGCTTACGAAACTCCGCGCTGAAGAAACTCAGCGCTGGAGATACTCCGCGCTGGAGAAACTCCGCGTTGGAGAAACTCCGCGCTGGAAAAACTCCGCGTTAGAGAAACTCTGCGCTGGAGAAACTCCGCGTTGGAGAAACTCCGCGCTGGAGAAACCTCGCGCTGGAGAAACTCCGTGCTGGAGAAACACCGCGTTAGAGAAACTCCGCGCTGGAGAAACTCCGCGCTAGAGAAATTCCGCGATGGAGAAACTCCGCGCTGGAGAAACACCGCGCTGGAGAAATTCCGCGCTGGAGAAACACCGCGTTAGAGAAACTCCGCGCTGGAGAAACTCCGCGCTAGAGAAACTCCGCGATGGAGAAACTCCGCGCTGGAGAAACACCGCGCTGGAGAAATTCCGCGCTGGAGAAACTCTGCGTTGGAGAAACTCCGCGTTGGAGAAACTTCGTGCTGGAGAAACTCCGTGCTGAAGAAACTCCGAGCTGGAGAAACTCCGCGTTGGAGAAACTCCGCGTTGTAGAAACTCCGCGTAGGAGAAACTCCGCGCTGGAGAAACTCCGTGCTGGAGAAACTCCGCGTAGGAGAAACTCCGCGCTGGAGAAACTCCGCGCTGGAGAAACTCAGCGCTGGAGAAACTCCGCGTCGGAGAAACCCTGCGTTGGAGAAATTCCGCGTGGGAGAAATTCCGCGCTGGAGAAACTCCGCGCTTACGAAACTCCGCGCTGGAGAAACTCCGCGCTTACGAAACTCCGCGCTGAAGAAACTCAGCGCTGGAGAAACTCCGCGCTGGAGAAACTCCGCGTTGGAGAAACTCCGCGCTGGAAAAACTCCGCGTTAGAGAAACTCTGCGCTGGAGAAACTCCGCATTGGAGAAACACTGCGTTGGAGAAATTCCGCGCTGGAGAAACTCCGTGCTGGAGAAACTCCGCGCTGGAAAAACTCCGCGTTAGAGAAACTCCGCGCTGGAGAAACTCTGCGCTGCAGAATCTCCGCGTTGGAGAAACTTCGCTCTGGAGAAACTTCGCGCTGGAGAAAGTCCGCGTTGGAGCAACTCCGCGTTGGAGAAACTCCGAGCTGGAGAAACTCCGCGTTGGAGAAACTCCGCGTTGGAGAAACTCCGCGTAGAAGAAACTCCGCGCTCAAAGAACTCTGCGCTGGAGAAACTCTGCGCTGGAGAAACTCTGCGCTGGAGAAACTCCGTGCTGGAGAAACTTCGTATTGGAGAAACTCCGTGTTGGAGAAACACCGTAATGGAGAAACTCCGCGTTGGAGAAACTTCGCGTTGGAGAAACTCGGCGTTGGAGAAACTCGGCGTTGGAGAAACACCACGCTGGAGAAACTCCGTTTTGGAGAAACTCCGCGCTGGAGAAATTTCGCGCTGGAGAAACTCCGTGCTGGAGAAACACCGCGTTAGAGAAACTCCGCGCTGGAGAAACACCGCGCTGGAGAAATTCCGCGCTGGAGATACTCTGCGTTGGAGAAACTCCGCGTTGGAGAAACTCCGTGCTGGAGAAACTCCGCGCTGAAGAAACTCCGTGCTGGAGAAACTCCGTGCTGGAGAAACTCCTTGCTGGAGAAAATCCGCGTTCGTTAAACTCCGCGTTGGAGAAACTCCTTGCTGGAGAAAATCCGCGTTCGGTAAACTCCGCGTTGGAGAAACTCCGCGCTGGAGAAAGTACGCGTTGGAGCAACTCCGCGTTGGAGCAACTCCGCGTTGGAGCAACTCCGCGTTGGAGAAACTCCGCGTTGTAGAAACTCCGCGTAGGAGAAACTCCGCGCTCAAAGAACTCTGCGCTGGAGAAACTCTGCGCTGGAGAAACTCTGCGCTGGAGAAACTCCGCGTTGGAGAAACTCCGCGTTGTAGAAACTCCGCGTAGGAGAAACTCCGCGCTGGAGAAACTCCGTGCTGGAGAAACTCCGCGTTGGAGAAACTCCGCGCTGGAGAAACTCCGCGCTGGAGAAACTCAGCGCTGGAGAAACTCCGCGCTGGAGAAACTCCGCGTCGGAGAAACCCTGCGTTGGAGAAATTCCGCGTGGGAGAAATTCCGCGCTGGAGAAACTCCGCGCTTACGAAAGTCCGCGCTGGAGACACTCCGCGCTTACGAAACTCCGCGCTGAAGAAACTCAGCGCTGGAGAAACTCCGCGCTGGAGAAACTCCGCGTTGGAGAAACTCCGCGCTGGAAAAACTCCGCGTTAGAGAAACTCTGCGCTGGAGAAACTCCGCATTGGAGAAACACTGCGTTGGAGAAATTCCGCGCTGGAGAAACTCCGTGCTGGAGAAACTCCGCGCTGGAAAAACTCCGCGTTAGAGAAACTCCGCGCTGGAGAAATTCTGCGCTGCAGAATCTCCGCGTTGGAGAAACTTCGCGCTTACGAAACTCCGCGCTGGAGAAACTCCGCGCTTACGAAACTCCGCGCTGAAGAAACTCAGCGCTGGAGAAACTCCGCGCTGGAGAAACTCCGCGTTGGAGAAACTCCGCGTTAGAGAAACTCCGCGCTGGAGAAACTCTGCGCTGCAGAATCTCCGCGTTGGAGAAACTTCGCGCTTACGAAACTCCGCGCTGGAGAAACTCCGCGCTTACGAAACTCCGCGCTGAAGAAACTCAGCGCTGGAGAAACTCCGCGCTTACGAAACTCCGCGCTGGAGAAACTCCGCGCTTACGAAACTCCGCGCTGAAGAAACTCAGCGCTGGAGAAACTCCGCGCTGGAGAAACTCCGTGTTGGAGAAACTCCGCGCTGGAAAAACTCCGCGTTAGAGAAATTCTGCGCTGGAGAAATTCCGCATTGGAGAAACACTGCGTTGGAGAAATTCCGCGCTGGAGAAACTCCGTGCTGGAGAAACTCCGCGCTGGAAAAACTCCGCGTTAGAGAAACTCCGCGCTGGAGAAACTCTGCGCTGCAGAATCTCCGCGTTGGAGAAACTTCGCTCTGGAGAAACTTCGCGCTGGAGAAAGTCCGCGTTGGAGCAACTCCGCGTTGGAGAAACTCCGAGCTGGAGAAACTCCGCGTTGGAGAAACTCCGCGTTGGAGAAACTCCGCGTAGAAGAAACTCCGCGCTCAAAGAACTCTGCGCTGGAGAAACTCTGCGCTGGAGAAACTCTGCGCTGGAGAAACTCCGTGCTGGAGAAACTTCGTATTGGAGAAACTCCGTGTTGGAGAAACACCGTGCTGGAGAAACTCCGCGTTGGAGAAACTTCGCGTTGGAGAAACTCGGCGTTGGAGAAACTCGGCGTTGGAGAAACTCCACGCTGGTGAAACTCCGTGTTGGAGAAACTCCGTGCTGGAGAAACACCGCGTTAGAGAAACTCCGCGCTGGAGAAACACCGCGCTGGAGAAATTCCGCGCTGGAGATACTCTGCGTTGGAGAAACTCCGCGTTGGAGAAACTCCGTGCTGGAGAAACTCCGCGCTGAAGAAACTCCGTGCTGGAGAAACTCCGTGCTGGAGAGACTCCTTGCTGGAGAAAATCCGCGTTCGTTAAACTCCGCGTTGGAGAAACTCCTTGCTGGAGAAAATCCGCGTTCGTTAAACTCCGCGTTGGAGAAACTGCGCGCTGGAGAAAGTACGCGTTGGAGCAACTCCGCGTTGGAGCAACTCCGCGTTGGAGAAACTCCGCGTTGGAGAAACTCCGCGTTGTAGAAACTCCGCGGAGGAGAAACTCCGCGCTCAAAGAACTCTGCGCTGGAGAAACTCTGCGCTGGAGAAACTCTGCGCTGGAGAAACTCCGCGTTGGAGAAACTCCGCGTTGTAGAAACTCCGCGTAGGAGAAGCTCCGCGCTGGAGAAACTCCGTGCTGGAGAAACTCCGCGTTGGAGAAACTCCGCGCTGGAGAAACTCCGCGCTGGAGAAACTCAGCGCTGGAGAAATTCCGCGCTGGAGAAACTCCGCGTCGGAGAAACCCTGCGTTGGAGAAATTCCGCGTGGGAGAAATTCCGCGCTGGAGAAACTCCGCGCTTACGAAACTCCGCGCTGGAGAAACTCCGCGCTTACGAAACTCCGCGCTGAAGAAACTCAGCGCTGGAGAAACTCCGCGCTGGAGAAACTCCGCGTTGGAGAAACTCCGCGCTGGAAAAACTCCGCGTTAGAGAAACTCTGCGCTGGAGAAACTCCGCATTGGAGAAACACTGCGTTGGAGAAATTCCGCGCTGGAGAAACTCCGTGCTGGAGAAACTCCGCGCTGGAAAAACTCCGCGTTAGAGAAACTCCGCGCTGGAGAAACTCTGCGCTGCAGAATCTCCGCGTTGGAAAAACTTCGCTCTGGAGAAACTTCGCGCTGGAGAAAGTCCGCGTTGGAGCAACTCCGCGTTGGAGAAACTCCGAGCTGGAGAAACTCCGCGTTGGAGAAACTCCGCGTTCGAGAAACTCCGCGTAGAAGAAACTCCGCGCTCAAAGAACTCTGCGCTGGAGAAACTCTGCGCTGGAGAAACTCTGCGCTGGAGAAACTCCGTGCTGGAGAAACTTCGTATTGGAGAAACTCCGTGTTGGAGAAACACCGTGCTGGAGAAACTCCGCGTTGGAGAAACTTCGCGTTGGAGAAACTCGGCGTTGGAGAAACTCGGCGTTGGAGAAACTCCACGCTGGAGAAACTCCGTGTTGGAGAAACTCCGCGCTGGAGAAATTTCGCGCTGGAGAAACTCCGTGCTGGAGAAACACCGCGTTAGAGAAACTCCGCGCTGGAGAAACACCGCGCTGGAGAAATTCCGCGCTGGAGATACTCTGCGTTGGAGAAACTTCGCGTTGGAGAAACTCCGTGCTGGAGAAACTCCGCGCTGAAGAAACTCCGTGCTGGAGAAACTCCGTGCTGGAGAAACTCCTTGCTGGAGAAAATCCGCGTTCGTTAAACTCCGCGTTGGAGAAACTCCTTGCTGGAGAAAATCCGCGTTCGTTAAACTCCGCGTTGGAGAAACTCCGCGCTGGAGAAAGTACGCGTTGGAGCAACTCCGCGTTGGAGAAACTCCGCGTTGTAGAAACTCCGCGTAGGAGAAACTCCGCGCTCAAAGAACTCTGCGCTGGAGAAACTCTGCGCTGGAGAAACTCTGCGCTGGAGAAACTCCGTGCTGGAGAAACTTCGTATTGCATAAACTCCGTGTTGGAGAAACACCGTGCTGGAGAAACTCCGCGTTGGAGAAACTACGCGTTGGAGAAACTCGGCGTTGGAGAAACTCGGCGTTGGAGAAACTCCGCGCTGGAGAAACTCCGTGTTGGAGAAACTCCGCGTTGGAGAAAATCCGCGTTGGAGAAGCTCCGCGTTGGAGAAACTCCGCGCTAGAGAAACTCCGCGCTGCAGAAACTCCGCGTTGTAGAAACTCCGCGTAGGAGAAACTCCGCGCTGGAGAAACTCCGTGCTGGAGAAACTCCGCGCTGGAGAAACTCCGCGTTAGAGAAACTCCGCGCTGGAGAAACTCTGCGCTGCAGAATCTCCGCGTTGGAGAAACTTCGCGCTGGAGAAAGTCCGCGTTGGAGCAACTCCGCGTTGGAGCAACTCCGCGTTGGAGAAACTCCGAGCTGGAGAAACTCCGCGTTGGAGAAACTCCGCGTTAGAGAAACTCCGCGTTGGAAAAACTCCGCGTAGGAGAAACTCCGCGCTCAAAGAACTCTGCGCTTGAGAAACTGCGCTGGAGAAACTCTGCGCTGGAGAAACTCCGTGCTGGAGAAACTTCGTATTGGAGAAACTCCGTGTTGGAGAAACACCGTGCTGGAGAAACTCCAAGTTGGAGAAACTTCGCGTTGGAGAAACTCGGCGTTGGAGAAACTCGGCGTTGGAGAAACTCCGCGCTGGAGAAACTGTGTTGGAGAAACTCCGCGTTGGAGAAAATCCGCGTTGAACAATCTCTGCGTTGGAGAAACTCCGCGCTGGAGAAACACCGCGCTGGAAAAATTCCGCGCTGGAGAAACTCTGCGTTAGAGAAACTCCGCGTTGGAGAAACTCCGTGCTGGAGAAACTCCGTGCTGAAGAAACTCCGTGCTGGAGAAAGTCCGTGCTGGAGAAATTCCTTGCTGGAGAAAATCCGCGTTCGTTAAACTCCGCGTTGGAGAAACTCCACGCTCGAAGAACTCTGCGCTGGAGAAACTCTGCGCTGGAGAAACTCCGCGTTGGAGAAACTCTGCGTTGGAGAAATACCGCGTGGGAGAAATTCCGCGCTGGAGAAAATCCGTGACGGAGAAACTCCGTGCTGGAGAAACTCCGCGCTGGAGAAACTCCTCGTTAGAGAAACTCCGCGCTAGAGAAACTCTGCGCTGCAGAATCTCCGCGCTGGAGAAACTCCGCGCTGGAGAAAGTCCGCGTTGGAGCAGCTCTGCGTAGGAGCAACTCCGCGTTGGAGAAACTCCGCGCTAGAGAAACTCCGCGCTGGAGAAACTCCGCGCTGGAGAAACTCAGCGCTGGAGAAACTCCGCGTTGGAGAAACTCCGCGTTGGAGAAACTCCACGTAGGAGAAACTCCGCGCTCGAAGAACTCTGCGCTGGAGAAACTCTGCCCTGGAGAAACTCTGCGCTGGAGAAACTCCGCGTTGGAGAAACTCTGCGTTGGAGAAATTCCGCATTGGAGAAACTCCGCGCTCGAAGAACTCTGCGCTGGAGAAACTCTGCGCTGGAGAAACTCTGCGCTGGAGAAACTCCGTGCTGGAGAAACTCCCTATTGGAGAAATTTCGTGTTGGAGAAACACCATGCTGAAGAAACTCCACGTTGGAGAAACTCCGCGCTGGAGAAACTCCACGTTGGAGAAACTCCGCGCTGGAGAAACTCCGCGCTAGAGAAACTCCGCACTGGAGAAACTCCGCGCTGGAGAAACTCCGCGTTGGAGAAACCCTGCGTTGGAGAAATTCCGCGTGGGAGAAATTCCGCGCTGGAGAAACTCCGCGCTGGAGTAACTCCGCGATGGAGAAACTCCGTGCTGGAGAAACTCTGTTCTGAAGAAACTCCGTGCTGGAGAAACTCCGCGCTGGAGAAACTCCGCGTTGAAGAAACCCTGCGTTGGAGAAATTCCGCGTGGGAGAAATTCCGCGCTGGAGAAACTCCGCGCTGGAGTAACTCCGCGATGGAGAAACTCCGTGCTGGAGAAACTCTGTTCTGAAGAAACTCCGTGCTGGAGAAACTCCGCGCTGGAGAAACTCCGCGCTGGAAAAACTCCGCGTTGGAGAAATTCCGCTTGGGAGAAATTCCGCGCTGGAGAAACTCCGTGATGGAGAAACTCCGTGCTGGAGAAACTTAGTGCTGGAGAAACTCCGCGCTGGAGAAAATCCGCGTTCTTTAAACTCCGCGTTGGAGAAACTCCGCGCTCGAAGAACTCTGCTCTGGAGAAACTCTGCGCTGGAGAAACTCCGCGTTGGAGAAACTCTGCGTTGGAGAAATACCGCGTGGGAGAAATTCCGCGCTGGAGAAACTCCGTGATGGAGAAACTCCGTGCTGGAGAAACTCCGTGCTGGAGAAACTGCGCGCTGGAGAAACTCCGCGTTAGAGAAACTCCGCTCCAGAGAAACTCGGCGCTGCAGAATCTCCGCACTGGAGAAACTCCGCGCTGGAGAAAGTCCGCGTTGGAGCAACTCTGCGTTGGAGCAACTCCGCGTTGGAGAAACTCCGATCTGGAGAAACTCCGCGTTGGAGAAACTCCGCGTTAGAGAAACTCCGCGCTAGAGAAACTCCGCGCTGGAGAAACTCCGCGCTGGAGAAACTCAGCGCTGGAGAAACTCTGCGCTGCAGAATCTCCGCGTTGGAGAAACTTCGCTCTGGAGAAACTTCGCGCTGGAGAAAGTCCGCGTTGGAGCAACTCCGCGTTGGAGAAACTCCGAGCTGGAGAAACTCCGCGTTGGAGAAACTCCGCGTTGGATAAACTCCGCGTAGAAGAAACTCCGCGCTCAAAGAACTCTGCGCTGGAGAAACTCTGCGCTGGAGAAACTCTGCGCTGGAGAAACTCCGTGCTGGAGAAACTTCGTATTGGAGAAACTCCGTGTTGGAGAAACACCGTGCTGGAGAAACTCCGCGTTGGAGAAACTTCGCGTTGGAGAAACTCGGCGTTGGAGAAACTCGGCGTTGGAGAAACTCCACGCTGGTGAAACTCCGTGTTGGAGAAACTCCGCGCTGGAGAAATTTCGCGCTGGAGAAACTCCGTGCTGGAGAAACACCGCGTTAGAGAAACTCCGCGCTGGAGAAACACCGCGCTGGAGAAATTTCGCGCTGGAGATACTCTGCGTTGGAGAAACTCCGCGTTGGAGAAACTCCGTGCTGGAGAAACTCCGCGCTGAAGAAACTCCGTGCTGGAGAAACTCCGTGCTGGAGAAACTCCTTGCTGGAGAAAATCCGCGTTCGTTAAACTCCGCGTTGGAGAAACTCCTTGCTGGAGAAAATCCGCGTTCGTTAAACTCCGCGTTGGAGAAACTGCGCGCTGGAGAAAGTACGCGTTGGAGCAACTCCGCGTTGGAGCAACTCCGCGCTCGAAGAACTCTGCGCTGGAGAAACTCTGCGCTGGAGAAACTCTGCGCTGGAGAAACTCCGTGCTGGAGAAACTCCCTATTGGAGAAATTTCGTGTTGGAGAAACACCATGCTGAAGAAACTCCACGTTGGAGAAACTCCGCGCTGGAGAAACTCCGCGCTAGAGAAACTCCGCGCTGGAGAAACTCCGCGCTGGAGAAACTCAGCGCTGGAGAAACTCCGCGCTGGAGAAACTCCGCGTTGGAGAAACTCTGCGTTGGAGAAATTCCGCGTGGGAGAAATTCCGCGCTGGAGAAATTCCGTGATGGAGAAACTCCGCGTTTTAGAAACTCCGCGCTGGAGTAACTCCGCGATGGAGAAACTCCGTGCTGGAGAAACTCTGTTCTGAAGAAACTCCGTGCTGGAGAAACTCAGCGCTGGAGAAACTCCGCGCTGGAAAAACTCCGCGTTGGAGAAACTCCGCGTTGGAGAAATTCCGCTTGGGAGAAATTCCGCGCTGGAGAAACTCCGTAATGGAGAAACTCCGTGCTGGAGAAACTCAGTGCTGGAGAAACTCCGCGCTGGAGAAAATCCGCGTTCTTTAAACTCCGCGTTGGAGAAACTCCGCGCTCGAAGAACTCTGCTCTGGAGAAACTCTGCGCTGGAGAAACTCCGCGTTGGAGAAACTCTGCGTTGGAGAAATACCGCGTGGGAGAAATTCCGCGCTGGAGAAACTCCGTGATGGAGAAACTCCGTGCTGGAGAAACTCCGTGCTGGAGAAACTGCGCGCTGGAGAAACTCCGCGTTAGAGAAACTCCGCTCCAGAGAAACTCGGCGCTGCAGAATCTCCGCGCTGGAGAAACTCCGCGCTGGAGAAAGCCCGCGTTGGAGCAACTCTGCGTTGGAGCAACTCCGCGTTGGAGAAACTCCGAGCTGGAGAAACTCCGCGTTGGAGAAACTCCGCGTTAGAGAAACTCCGCGCTAGAGAAACTCCGCGCTGGAGAAACTCCGCGCTGGAGAAACTCAGCGCTGGAGAAACTCCGCGTTGGAGAAACCCCGCGTTGGAGAAATTCCGTGTGGGAGAAATTCCGCGCTGGAGAAACTCCGTGATGGAGAAACTCTGTGCTGGAGAAACTCCGTGCTGAAGAAACTCCGAGCTGGAGAAACTCCGCGTTGGAGAAACTCCGCGTTGGAGAAACTCCGCGTAGGAGAAACTCCGCGCTCGAAGAACTCTGCGCTGGAGAAACTCTGCGCTGGAGAAATTCCGCATTGGAGGAACTCCGTGATGGAGAAACTCCGTGCTGGAGAAACTCCGTGCTGGAGAAACTCCGCGCTGGAGAAACTCCGCGTTAGAGAAACTCCGCGCTGGAGAAACTCTGCGCTGGAGAAAGTACGCGTTGGAGCAACTCCGCGTTGGAGCAACTCCGCGTTGGAGAAACTCCGAGCTGGAGAAACTCCGCGCTGCAGAATCTCCGCGCTGGAGAAAGTCCGCTTTGGAGCAACTCCGCGTTGGAGAAACTCCGAGCTGGAGAAACTCCGCGTTGGAGAAACTCCGCGTTGGAGAATCTCCGCGTAGGAGAAACTCCGCGCTCGAAGAACTCTGCGCTGGAGAAATTCTGCGCTGGAGAAACTCTGCGCTGGAGAAACTCCGTGCTTGAGAAACTCCCTATTGGAGAAATTTCGTGTTGGAGAAACACCATGCTGAAGAAACTCCACGTTGGAGAAACTCCGCGCTGGAGAAACTCCGCGCTAGAGAAACTCCGCGCTGGAGAAACTCCGCGTTGGAGAAACCCTGCGTTGGAGAAATTCCGCGTGGGAGAAATTCCGCGCTGGAGAAACTCCGTGATGGAGAAACTCCGTGCTGGAGAAACTCCCTGCTGAAGAAACTCCGAGCTGGAGAAACTCCGCGTTGGAGAAACTCCGCGTTGTAGAAACTTCGCGTAGGAGAAACTCCGCGCTCGAAGAACTCTGCGCTGGAGAAACTCTGCGCTGGAGAAACTCCGCATTGGAAAACAGTGCGTTGGAGAAATTCCGCGCTGGAGAAACTCCGCGCTGAAGAAACTCAGCGCTAGAGAAACTCCGCGCTGGAGAAACTCCGCGTTGGAGAAACCTTGCGTTGGAGAAATTCCGCGTGGGAGAAAATCCGCGCTGGAGAAACTCCGTGATGGAGAAACTCTGTGCTCGAGAAACTCCGTGCTGAAGAAACTCCTAGCTGGAGAAACTCCGCGTTGGAGAAACTCCGCGTTGTAGAAACTCCGCGTAGGAGAAACTCCGCGCTCGAAGAACTCTGCGCTGGAGAAACTCTGCGCTGGAGAAACTCCGTGTTGGAGAAACTCCGCGTTGGAGAAATTCCGCGTTGGAGAAACTCCGCGTTGGAGAAACTCCGCGCTGGAGAAACTTCGCGCTGGAGAAACTCCGTGGTGGAGAAACACCGCGTAAGAGAAACTCCGCGCTGGAGAAACTCCGCGACGAAGAAACTCCGCGTTGGAGAAACTCCGCGTTGCAGAAACTCCGCGCTGGAGAAACTCCGCTCTGCAGAAACTACGCGCTGGAGAAACTCCGTGTTGGAGAAACTCCGCGCTGGAGAAACTCCGCCTGGAGAAACTCCGCGCTGGATAAACTCCGTGCTGAAGAAACTCCGTGCTGGATAAAGTCCGCGTTGGAGAAACCCCGCGTTGGAGAAACTCGGTGTTGGAGAAACTCCGCGCGTTCCAGAAACTTCGCGCTGGAGAAACTCGGCGCTGGAGAAACTCCGTGCTGGAGAAATTCCGCGTTGGAGAAACTCCACGTTGGAGAAATTCCGTGCTGGATAAACTCTGTGCTGGAGAAACACCGTGCTGGAGAAACTCCGCGTTGGAGAAACTCTAGGTTAGAGAAACTCCGGGTTGGAGAAACTCTGCGCTGGAGAAACTCTGCGCTGGAGAAACTCCGTGTTGGAGAAACTCCCTATTGGAGAAATTTCATGTTGGAGAAACACCATGCTGAAGAAACTCCACGTTGGAGAAACTCCGCGCTGGAGAAACTCCGCGCTAGAGAAACTCCGCGCTGGAGAAACTCCGCGCTGGAGAAACTCAGCGCTGGAGAAACTCCGCGTTGGAGAAACCCTGCGTTGGAGAAATTCCGCGTGGGAGAAATTCCGCGCTGGAGAAATTCCGTGATGGAGAAACTCCGCGTTTTAGAAACTCCGCGCTGGAGTAACTCCGCGATGGAGAAACTCCGTGCTGGAGAAACTGTTCTGAAGAAACTCCGTGCTGGAGAAACTCAGCGCTGGAGAAACTCCGCGCTGGAAAAACTCCGCGTTGGAGAAACTCCGCGTTGGAGAAATTCCGCTTGGGAGAAATTCCGCGCTGGAGAAACTCCGTGATGGAGAAACTCCGTGCTGGAGAAACTCAGTGCTGGAGAAACTCCGCGCTGGAGAAAATCCGCGTTCTTTAAACTCCGCGTTGGAGAAACTCCGCGCTCGAAGAACTCTGCTCTGGAGAAACTCTGCGCTGGAGAAACTCCGCGTTGGAGAAACTCTGCGTTGGAGAAATACCGCGTGGGAGAAATTCCGCGCTGGAGAAACTCCGTGATGGAGAAACTCCGTGCTGGAGAAACTCCGTGCTGGAGAAACTGCGCGCTGGAGAAACTCCGCGTTAGAGAAACTCCGCTCCAGAGAAACTCGGCGCTGCAGAATCACCGCGCTGGAGAAACTCCGCGCTGGAGAAAGTCCGCGTTGGAGCAACTCTGCGTTGGAGCAACTCCGCGTTGGTGAAACTCCGAGCTGGAGAAACTCCGCGTTGGAGGAAACTCCGCGTTAGAGAAACTCCGCGCTAGAGAAACTCCGTGCTGAAGAAACTCCGTGCTGGAGAAACTCCGTGCTGGAAAAACTCCTTGCTGGAGAAAATCCGCGTTCGTTAAACTCCGCGTTGGAGAAGCTCCGCGTTGGAGTAACTCCGCGCTGGAGAAAATCCGCGTTGGAGAAACTCCGCGTTGGAGAAACTCGGCGTTGGAGAAGCTCCGTGCTGGATAAACTCTAAGCTGGAGAAACACCGTGCTGGAGAAACTCCGCGTTGGAGAAACTCTAGGTTAGAGAAAATCCGGGTTGGAGAATCTCCGCGCTGAAGAAACTCCGCGTTGGAGAAACTCCAGGTTGGAGAAACTCCGCGCTGGAGAACTCCGCGTTGGAGAAATTCCGAGCTGGAGAAACTCCGTGCTGGAGAAACTCTCTGCTGGAGAAACTCCGTGCTGGAGAAACTCCGCGTTGGAGAAACTCCGCGTTGCAGAAACTCCGCGCTGGAGAAACTCCGCTCTGCAGAAACTCCGCGCTGGAGAAACTCCGTGTTGGAGAAACTCCCGCGCTGGAAAAACTCCGCCTGGAGAAACTCCGCGCTGGATAAACTCCGTGCTGAAGAAACTCCGTGCTGGAGAAAGTCCGCGTTGGAGAAACCCCGCGTTGGAGAAACTAAGTGTTGGAGAAACTCCGCGCGTTCCAGAAACTTCGCGCTGGAGAAACTCGTCGCTGGAGAAACCTCCGTGCTGGAGAAATTCCGCGTTGGAGAAACTCCACGTTGGAGAAATTCCGTGCTGGATAAACTCTGTGCTGGAGAAACACCGTGCTGGAGAAACTCCGCGTTGGAGAAACTCTAGGTTAGAGAAACTCCGGGTTGGAGAAACTCTGCGCTGGAGAAACTCCGTGCTGGAGAAACTCCCTATTGGAGAAATTTCATGTTGGAGAAACACCATGCTGAAGAAACTCCACGTTGGAGAAACTCCGCGCTGGAGAAACTCCGCGCTAGAGAAACTCCGCGCTGGAGAAACTCCGCGCTGGAGAAACTCAGCGCTGGAGAAACTCCGCGCTAGAGAAACTCCGCGTTGGAGAAACCCTGCGTTGGAGAAATTCCGCGTGGGAGAAATTCCGCGCTGGAGAAATTCCGTGATGGAGAAACTCCGCGTTTTAGAAACTCCGCGCTGGAGTAACTCCGCGATGGAGAAACTCCGTGCTGGAGAAACTCTGTTCTGAAGAAACTCCGTGCTGGAGAAACTCAGCGCTGGAGAAACTCCGCGCTGGAAAAACTCCGCGTTGGAGAAACTCCGCGTTGGAGAAATTCCGCTTGGGAGAAATTCCGCGCTGGAGAAACTCCGTGATGGAGAAACTCCGTGCTGGAGAAACTCAGTGCTGGAGAAACTCCGCGCTGGAGAAAATCCGCGTTCTTTAAACTCCGCGTTGGAGAAACTCCGCGCTCGAAGAACTCTGCTCTGGAGAAACTCTGCGCTGGAGAAACTCCGCGTTGGAGAAACTCTGCGTTGGAGAAATACCGCGTGGGAGAAATTCCGCGCTGGAGAAACTCTGCGCTGGAGAAACTCCGCGTTGGAGAAACACTGCGTTGGAGAAATTCCGCATTGGAGAAACTCCGCGCTCGAAGAACTCTGCGCTGGAGAAACTCTGCGCTGGAGAAACTCTGCGCTGGAGAAACTCCGTGCTGGAGAAACTCCCTATTGGAGAAATTTCGTGTTGGAGAAACACCATGCTGAAGAAACTCCACGTTGGAGAAACTCCGCGCTGGAGAAACTCCGCGCTAAAACTCCGCGCTGGAGAAACTCCGCGCTGGAGAAACTCAGCGCTGGAGAAACTCCGCGCTGGAGAAACTCCGCGTTGGAGAAACTCTGCGTTGGAGAAATTCCGCGTGGGAGAAATTCCCCGCTGGAGAAATTCCGTGATGGAGAAACTCCGCGTTTTAGAAACTCCGCGCTGGAGTAACTCCGCGATGGAGAAACTCCGTGCTGGAGAAACTCTGTTCTGAAGAAACTCCGTGCTGGAGAAACTCAGCGCTGGAGAAACTCCGCGCTGGAAAAACTCCGCGTTGGAGAAACTCCGCGTTGGAGAAATTCCGCTTGGGAGAAATTCCGCGCTGGAGAAACTCCGTAATGGAGAAACTCCGTGCTGGAGAAACTCAGTGCTGGAGAAACTCCGCGCTGGAGAAAATCCGCGTTCTTTAAACTCCGCGTTGGAGAAACTCCGCGCTCGAAGAACTCTGCTCTGGAGAAACTCTGCGCTGGAGAAACTCGGCGTTGGAGAAACTCTGCGTTGGAGAAATACCGCGTGGGAGAAATTCCGCGCTGGAGAAACTCCGTGATGGAGAAACTCCGTGCTGGAGAAACTCCGTGCTGGAGAAACTGCGCGCTGGAGAAACTCCGCGTTAGAGAAACTCCGCTCCAGAGAAACTCGGCGCTGCAGAATCTCCGCGCTGGAGAAACTCCGCGCTGGAGAAAGCCCGCGTTGGAGCAACTCTGCGTTGGAGCAACTCCGCGTTGGAGAAACTCCGAGCTGGAGAAACTCCGCGTTGGAGAAACTCCGCGTTAGAGAAACTCCGCGCTAGAGAAACTCCGCGCTGGAGAAACTCCGCGCTGGAGAAACTCAGCGCTGGAGAAACTCCGCGTTGGAGAAACCCCGCGTTGGAGAAATTCCGTGTGGGAGAAATTCCGCGCTGGAGAAACTCCGTGATGGAGAAACTCTGTGCTGGAGAAACTCCGTGCTGAAGAAACTCCGAGCTGGAGAAACTCCGCGTTGGAGAAACTCCGCGTTGGAGAAACTCCGCGTAGGAGAAACTCCGCGCTCGAAGAACTCTGCGCTGGAGAAACTCTGCGCTGGAGAAATTCCGCATTGGAGGAACTCCGTGATGGAGAAACTCCGTGCTGGAGAAACTCCGTGCTGGAGAAACTCCGCGCTGGAGAAACTCCGCGTTAGAGAAACTCCGCGCTGGAGAAACTCTGCGCTGGAGAAAGTACGCGTTGGAGCAACTCCGCGTTGGAGCAACTCCGCGTTGGAGAAACTCCGAGCTGGAGAAACTCCGCGCTGCAGAATCTCCGCGCTAGAGAAAGTCCGCTTTGGAGCAACTCCGCGTTGGAGAAACTCCGAGCTGGAGAAACTCCGCGTTGGAGAAACTCCGCGTTGGAGAATCTCCGCGTAGGAGAAACTCCGCGCTCGAAGAACTCTGCGCTGGAGAAATTCTGCGCTGGAGAAACTCTGCGCTGGAGAAACTCCGTGCTTGAGAAACTCCCTATTGGAGAAATTTCGTGTTGGAGAAACACCATGCTGAAGAAACTCCACGTTGGAGAAACTCCGCGCTGGAGAAACTCCGCGCTAGAGAAACTCCGCGCTGGAGAAACTCCGCGTTGGAGAAACCCTGCGTTGGAGAAATTCCGCGTGGGAGAAATTCCGCGCTGGAGAAACTCCGTGATGGAGAAACTCCGTGCTGGAGAAACTCCCTGCTGAAGAAACTCCGAGCTGGAGAAACTCCGCGTTGGAGAAACTCCGCGTTGTAGAAACTTCGCGTAGGAGAAACTCCGCGCTCGAAGAACTCTGCGCTGGAGAAACTCTGCGCTGGAGAAACTCCGCATTGGAAAACAGTGCGTTGGAGAAATTCCGCGCTGGAGAAACTCCGCGCTGGAGAAACTCAGCGCTAGAGAAACTCCGCGCTGGAGAAACTCCGCGTTGGAGAAACCTTGCGTTGGAGAAATTCCGCGTGGGAGAAAATCCGCGCTGGAGAAACTCCGTGATGGAGAAACTCTGTGCTCGAGAAACTCCGTGCTGAAGAAACTCCTAGCTGGAGAAACTCCGCGTTGGAGAAACTCCGCGTTGTAGAAACTCCGCGTAGGAGAAACTCCGCGCTCGAAGAACTCTGCGCTGGAGAAACTCTGCGCTGGAGAAACTCCGTGTTGGAGAAACTCCGCGTTGGAGAAATTCCGCGTTGGAGAAACTCCGCGTTGGAGAAACTCCGCGCTGGAGAAACTTCGCGCTGGAGAAACTCCGTGGTGGAGAAACACCGCGTAAGAGAAACTCCGCGCTGGAGAAACTCCGCGACGAAGAAACTCCGCGTTGGAGAAACTCCGCGTTGCAGAAACTCCGCGCTGGAGAAACTCCGCTCTGCAGAAACTACGCGCTGGAGAAACTCCGTGTTGGAGAAACTCCGCGCTGGAGAAACTCCGCCTGGAGAAACTCCGCGCTGGATAAACTCCGTGCTGAAGAAACTCCGTGCTGGATAAAGTCCGCGTTGGAGAAACCCCGCGTTGGAGAAACTCGGTGTTGGAGAAACTCCGCGCGTTCCAGAAACTTCGCGCTGGAGAAACTCGGCGCTGGAGAAACTCCGTGCTGGAGAAATTCCGCGTTGGAGAAACTCCACGTTGGAGAAATTCCGTGCTGGATAAACTCTGTGCTGGAGAAACACCGTGCTGGAGAAACTCCGCGTTGGAGAAACTCTAGGTTAGAGAAACTCCGGGTTGGAGAAACTCTGCGCTGGAGAAACTCTGCGCTGGAGAAACTCCGTGCTGGAGAAACTCCCTATTGGAGAAATTTCATGTTGGAGAAACACCATGCTGAAGAAACTCCACGTTGGAGAAACTCCGCGCTGGAGAAACTCCGCGCTAGAGAAACTCCGCGCTGGAGAAACTCCGCGCTGGAGAAACTCAGCGCTGGAGAAACTCCGCGTTGGAGAAACCCTGCGTTGGAGAAATTCCGCGTGGGAGAAATTCCGCGCTGGAGAAATTCCGTGATGGAGAAACTCCGCGTTTTAGAAACTCCGCGCTGGAGTAACTCCGCGATGGAGAAACTCCGTGCTGGAGAAACTCTGTTCTGAAGAAACTCCGTGCTGGAGAAACTCAGCGCTGGAGAAACTCCGCGCTGGAAAAACTCCGCGTTGGAGAAACTCCGCGTTGGAGAAATTCCGCTTGGGAGAAATTCCGCGCTGGAGAAACTCCGTGATGGAGAAACTCCGTGCTGGAGAAACTCAGTGCTGGAGAAACTCCGCGCTGGAGAAAATCCGCGTTCTTTAAACTCCGCGTTGGAGAAACTCCGCGCTCGAAGAACTCTGCTCTGGAGAAACTCTGCGCTGGAGAAACTCCGCGTTGGAGAAACTCTGCGTTGGAGAAATACCGCGTGGGAGAAATTCCGCGCTGGAGAAACTCCGTGATGGAGAAACTCCGTGCTGGAGAAACTCCGTGCTGGAGAAACTGCGCGCTGGAGAAACTCCGCGTTAGAGAAACTCCGCTCCAGAGAAACTCGGCGCTGCAGAATCACCGCGCTGGAGAAACTCCGCGCTGGAGAAAGTCCGCGTTGGAGCAACTCTGCGTTGGAGCAACTCCGCGTTGGTGAAACTCCGAGCTGGAGAAACTCCGCGTTGGAGAAACTCCGCGTTAGAGAAACTCCGCGCTAGAGAAACTCCGCGCTGGAGAAACTCCGCGCTAGAGAATCTCAGCGCTGGAGAAACTCCGCGTTGGAGAAACCCCGCGTTGGAGAAATTCCGCGTGGGAGAAATTCCGCGCTGGAGAAACTCCGTGATGGAGAAACTCTGTGCTGGAGAAACTCCGTGCTGAAGAAACTCCGAGCTGGAGAAACTCGGCGTTGGAGAAACTCCGCGTTGGAGAAACTCCGCGTAGGAGAAACTCCGCGCTCGAAGAACTCTGCGCTGGAGAAACTCTGCGCTGGAGAAACTCCGCGTTGGAGAAACTCTGCGTTGGAGAAATTCCGCATAGGAGAAACTCCGTGATGGAGAAACTCCGTGCTGGAGAAACTCCGTGCTGGAGAAACTCCGCGCTGGAGAAACTCCGCGTTAGAGAAACTCCGCGCTGGAGAAACTCTGCGCTGGAGAAAGTACGCGTTGGAGCAACTCCGCGTTGGAGCAACTCCGCGTTGGAGAAACTCCGAGCTGGAGAAACTCCGCGCTGCAGAATCTCCACGCTGGAGAAAGTCCGCTTTGGAGCAACTCCGCGTTGGAGAAACGCCGAGCTGGAGAAACTCCGCGTTGGAGAAACTCCGCGTTGGAGAATCTCCGCGTAGGAGAAACTCCGCGCTCGAAGAACTCTGCGCTGGAGAAACTCTGCGCTGGAGAAACTCTGCGCTGGAGAAACTCCGTGCTGGAGAAACTCCCTATTGGAGAAATTTCGTGTTGGAGAAACACCATGCTGAAGAAACTCCACGTTGGAGAAACTCCGCGCTGGAGAAACTCCGCGCTAGAGAAACTCCGTGCTGGAGAAACTCCCTATTGGAGAAATTTCGTGTTGGAGAAACACCATGCTGAAGAAACTCCGCGTTGGAGAAACTCCGCGTAGGAGAAACTCCGCGCTCGAAGAACTCTGCGCTGGAGAAACTCTGCGCTGGAGAAACTCCGCGTTGGAGAAACTGCGTTGGAGAAATTCTGCATTGGAGAAACTCCGTGATGGAGAAACTCCGTGCTGGAGAAACTCCGTGCTGGAGAAACTCCGCGCTGGAGAAACTCCGTGGTGGAGAAACACCGCGTAAGAGAAACTCCGCGCTGGAGAAACTCCGCGATGAAGAAACTCCGCGCTGGAGAAACACCGCGCTGGAGAAACTCCGCGCTGGAGAAACTCTGCGTTGGAGAAACTCCGCGCTGGAGAAACTCCGCGCTGGAGAAACTCCGCGATGGAGAAACTCCGCGTTGGAGAAACTCCGCGTTGGAGAAACTCCGTGCTGGAGAAACTCCGTGCTGAAGAAACTCCGTGCTGGAGAAACTCCGTGCTGGAAAAACTCCTTGCTGGAGAAAATCCGCGTTCGTTAAACTCCGCGTTGGAGAAGCTCCGCGTTGGAGTAACTCCGCGCTGGAGAAAATCCGCGTTGGAGAAACTCCGCGTTGGAGAAACTCGGCGTTGGAGAAGCTCCGTGCTGGATAAACTCTAAGCTGGAGAAACACCGTGCTGGAGAAACTCCGCGTTGGAGAAACTCTAGGTTAGAGAAACTCCGGGTTGGAGAATCTCCGCGCTGAAGAAACTCCGCGTTGGAGAAACTCCAGGTTGGAGAAACTCCGCGCTGGAGAAACTCCGCGTTGGAGAAATTCCGAGCTGGAGAAACTCCGTGCTGGAGAAACTCTCTGCTGGAGAAACTCCGTGCTGGAGAAACTCCGCGTTGGAGAAACTCCGCGTTGCAGAAACTCCGCGCTGGAGAAACTCCGCTCTGCAGAAACTCCGCGCTGGAGAAACTCCGTGTTGGAGAAACTCCGCGCTGGAGAAACTCCGCCTGGAGAAACTCCGCGCTGGATAAACTCCGTGCTGAAGAAACTCCGTGCTGGAGAAAGTCCGCGTTGGAGAAACCCCGCGTTGGAGAAACTCAGTGTTGGAGAAACTCCGCGCGTTCCAGAAACTTCGCGCTGGAGAAACTCGACGCTGGAGAAACTCCGTGCTGGAGAAATTCCGCGTTGGAGAAACTCCACGTTGGAGAAATTCCGTGCTGGATAATCTCTGTGCTGGAGAAACACCGTGCTGGAGAAACTCCGCGTTGGAGAAACTCTAGGTTAGAGAAACTCCGGGTTGGAGAAACTCTGTGCTGGAGAAACTCCGTGCTGGAGAAACTCCCTATTGGAGAAATTTCATGTTGGAGAAACACCGTGCTGAAGAAACTCCACGTTGGAGAAACTCCGCGCTGGAGAAACTCCGCGCTAGAGAAACTCAGCGCTGGAGAAACTCCGCGCTGGAGAAACTCAGCGCTGGAGAAACTCCGCGCTAGAGAAACTCCGCGTTGGAGAAACCCTGCGTTGGAGAAATTCCGCGTGGGAGAAATTCCGCGCTGGAGAAATTCCGTGATGGAGAAATTCCGCTTGGGAGAAATTCCGCGCTGGAGAAACTCCGTGATGGAGAAACTCCGTGCTGGAGAAACTCAGTGCTGGAGAAACTCCGCGCTTGAGAAAATCCGCGTTCTTTAAACTCCGCGTTGGAGAAACTCCGCGCTCGAAGAACTCTGCTCTGGAGAAACTCTGCGCTGGAGAAACTCCGCGTTGGAGAAACTCTGCGTTGGAGAAATACCGCGTGGGAGAAATTCCGCGCTGGAGAAACTCTGCGCTGGAGAAACTCTGCGCTGGAGAAACTCTGCGCTGGAGAAACTCCGCGTTGGAGAAACTCTGCGTTGGAGAAATTCCGCATTGGAGAAACTCCGCGCTCGAAGAACTCTGCGCTGGAGAAACTCTGCGCTGGAGAAACTCTGCGCTGGAGAAACTCCGTGCTGGAGAAACTTCCTATTGGAGAAATTTCGTGTTGGAGAAACACCATGCTGAAGAAACTCCACGTTGGAGAAACTCCGCGCTGGAGAAACTCCGCGCTAGAGAAACTCCGCGCTGGAGAAACTCCGCGCTGGAGAAACTCAGCGCTGGAGAAACTCCGCGCTGGAGAAACTCCGCGTTGGAGAAACCCTGCGTTGGAGAAATTCCGCGTGGGAGAAATTCCGCGCTGGAGAAATTCCGTGATGGAGAAACTCCGCGTTTTAGAAACTCCGCGCTGGAGTAACTCCGCGATGGAGAAACTCCGTGCTGGAGAAACTCTGTTCTGAAGAAACTCCGTGCTGGAGAAACTCAGCGCTGGAGAAACTCCGCGCTGGAAAAACTCCGCGTTGGAGAAACTCCGCGTTGGAGAAATTCCGCTTGGGAGAAATTCCGCGCTGGAGAAACTCCGTAATGGAGAAACTCCATGCTGGAGAAACTCAGTGCTGGAGAAACTCCGCGCTGTAGAAAATCCGCGTTCTTTAAACTCCGCGTTGGAGAAACTCCGCGCTCGAAGAACTCTGCTCTGGAGAAACTCTGCGCTGGAGAAACTCCGCGTTGGAGAAACTCTGCGTTGGAGAAATACCGCGTGGGAGAAATTCCGCGCTGGAGAAACTCCGTGATGGAGAAACTCCGTGCTGGAGAAACTCCGTGCTGGAGAAACTGCGCGCTGGAGAAACTCCGCGTTAGAGAAACTCCGCTCCAGAGAAACTCGGCGCTGCAGAATCTCCGCGCTGGAGAAACTCCGCGCTGGAGAAAGTCCGCGTTGGAGCAACTCTGCGTTGGAGCAACTCCGCGTTGGAGAAACTCCGAGCTGGAGAAACTCCGCGTTGGAGAAACTCCGCGTTAGAGAAACTCCGCGCTAGAGAAACTCCGCGCTGGAGAAACTCCGCGCTGGAGAAACTCAGCGCTGGAGAAACTCCGCGTTGGAGAAACCCCGCGTTGGAGAAATTCCGTGTGGGAGAAATTCCGCGCTGGAGAAACTCCGTGATGGAGAAACTCTGTGCTGGAGAAACTCCGTGCTGAAGAAACTCCGAGCTGGAGAAACTCCGCGTTGGAGAAACTCCGCGTTGGAGAAACTCCGCGTAGGAGAAACTCCGCGCTCGAAGAACTCTGCGCTGGAGAAACTCTGCGCTGGAGAAATTCCGCATTGGAGGAACTCCGTGATGGAGAAACTCCGTGCTGGAGAAACTCCGTGCTGGAGAAACTCCGCGCTGGAGAAACTCCGCGTTAGAGAAACTCCGCGCTGGAGAAACTCTGCGCTGGAGAAAGTACGCGTTGGAGCAACTCCGCGTTGGAGCAACTCCGCGTTGGAGAAACTCCGAGCTGGAGAAACTCCGCGCTGCAGAATCTCCGCGCTGGAGAAAGTCCGCTTTGGAGCAACTCCGCGTTGGAGAAACTCCGAGCTGGAGAAACTCCGCGTTGGAGAAACTCCGCGTTGGAGAATCTCCGCGTAGGAGAAACTCCGCGCTCGAAGAACTCTGCGCTGGAGAAACTCTGCGCTGGAGAAACTCTGCGCTGGAGAAACTCCGTGCTTGAGAAACTCCCTATTGGAGAAATTTCGTGTTGGAGAAACACCATGCTGAAGAAACTCCACGTTGGAGAAACTCCGCGCTGGAGAAACTCCGCGCTAGAGAAACTCCGCGCTGGAGAAACTCCGCGTTGGAGAAACCTTGCGTTGGAGAAATTCCGCGTGGGAGAAAATCCGCGCTGGAGAAACTCCGTGATGGAGAAACTCTGTGCTCGAGAAACTCCGTGCTGAAGAAACTCCTAGCTGGAGAAACTCCGCGTTGGAGAAACTCCGCGTTGTAGAAACTCCGCGTAGGAGAAACTCCGCGCTCGAACAACTCTGCGCTGGAGAAACTCTGCGCTGGAGAAACTCGGCGTTGGAGAAACTCGGCGTTGGAGAAACTCCGCGCTGGAGAAACTCCGTGTTGGAGAAACTCCGCGTTGGAGAAATTCCGCGTTGGAGAAACTCCGCGTTGGAGAAACTCCGCGCTGGAGAAACTTCGCGCTGGAGAAACTCCGTGGTGGAGAAACACCGCGTAAGAGAGACTCCGCGCTGGAGAAACTCCGCGACGAAGAAACTCCGCGTTGGAGAAACTCCGCGTTGCAGAAACTCCGCGCTGGAGAAACTCCGCTCTGCAGAAACTCCGCGCTGGAGAAACTCCGTGTTGGAGAAACTCCGCGCTGGAGAAACTCCGCCTGGAGAAACTCCGCGCTGGATAAACTCCGTGCTGAAGAAACTCCGTGCTGGATAAAGTCCGCGTTGGAGAAACCCCGCGTTGGAGAAACTCGGTGTTGGAGAAACTCCGCGCGTTCCAGAAACTTCGCGCTGGAGAAACTCGGCGCTGGAGAAACTCCGTGCTGGAGAAATTCCGCGTTGGAGAAACTCCACGTTGGAGAAATTCCGTGCTGGATAAACTCTGTGCTGGAGAAACACCGTGCTGGAGAAACTCCGCGTTGGAGAAACTCTAGGTTAGAGAAACTCCGGGTTGGAGAAACTCTGCGCTGGAGAAACTCTGCGCTGGAGAAACTCCGTGCTGGAGAAACTCCCTATTGGAGAAATTTCATGTTGGAGAAACACCATGCTGAAGAAACTCCACGTTGGAGAAACTCCGCGCTGGAGAAACTCCGCGCTAGAGAAACTCCGCGCTGGAGAAACTCCGCGCTGGAGAAACTCAGCGCTGGAGAAACTCCGCGCTGGAGAAACTCCGCGTTGGAGAAACCCTGCGTTGGAGAAATTCCGCGTGGGAGAAATTCCGCGCTGGAGAAATTCCGTGATGGAGAAACTCCGCGTTTTAGAAACTCCGCGCTGGAGTAACTCCGCGATAGAGAAACTCCGTGCTGGAGAAACTCTGTTCTGAAGAAACTCCGTGCTGGAGAAACTCAGCGCTGGAGAAACTCCGCGCTGGAAAAACTCCGCGTTGGAGAAACTCCGCGTTGGAGAAATTCCGCTTGGGAGAAATTCCGCGCTGGAGAAACTCCGTGATGGAGAAACTCCGTGCTGGAGAAACTCAGTGCTGGAGAAACTCCGCGCTCGAAGAACTCTGCTCTGGAGAAACTCTGCGCTGGAGAAACTCCGCGTTGGAGAAACTCTGCGTTGGAGAAATACCGCGTGGGAGAAATTCCGCGCTGGAGAAACTCCGTGATGGAGAAACTCCGTGCTGAAGAAACTCCGTGCTGGAGAAACTGCGCGCTGGAGAAACTCCGCGTTAGAGAAACTCCGCTCCAGAGAAACTCGGCGCTGCAGAATCACCGCGCTGGAGAAACTCCGCGCTGGAGAAAGTCCGCGTTGGAGCAACTCTGCGTTGGAGCAACTCCGCGTTGGTGAAACTCCGAGCTGGAGAAACTCCGCGTTGGAGAAACTCCGCGTTAGAGAAACTCCGCGCTAGAGAAACTCCGCGCTAGAGAAACTCCGCGCTGGAGAAACTCCGCGCTAGAGAATCTCAGCGCTGGAGAAACTCCGCGTTGGAGAAACCCCGCGTTGGAGAAATTCCGCGTGGGAGAAATTCCGCGCTGGAGAAACTCCGTGATGGAGAAACTCTGTGCTGGAGAAACTCCGTGCTGAAGAAACTCCGAGCTGGAGAAACTCCGCGTTGGAGAAACTCCGCGTTGGAGAAACTCCGCGTAGGAGAAACTCCGCGCTCGAAGAACTCTGCGCTGGAGAAACTCTGCGCTGGAGAAACTCCGCGTTGGAGAAACTCTGCGTTGGAGAAATTCCGCATTGGAGAAACTCCGTGCTGGAGAAACTCCGCGCTGGAGAAACTCCGCGTTAGAGAAACTCCGCGCTGGAGAAACTCTGCGCTGGAGAAAGTACGCGTTGGAGCAACTCCGCGTTGGAGCAACTCCGCGTTGGAGAAACTCCGAGCTGGAGAAACTCCGCGCTGCAGAATCTCCGCGCTGGAGAAAGTCCGCTTTGGAGCAACTCCGCGTTGGAGAAACGCCGAGCTGGAGAAACTCCGCGTTGGAGAAACTCCGCGTTGGAGAATCTCCGCGTAGGAGAAACTCCGCGCTCGAAGAACTCTGCGCTGGAGAAACTCTGCGCTGGAGAAACTCTGCGCTGGAGAAACTCCGTGCTGGAGAAACTCCCTATTGGAGAAATTTCGTGTTGGAGAAACACCATGCTGAAGAAACTCCACGTTGGAGAAACTCCGCGCTGGAGAAACTCCGCGCTAGAGAAACTCCGTGCTGGAGAAACTTCCTATTGGAGAAATTTCGTGTTGGAGAAACACCATGCTGAAGAAACTCCGCGTTGGAGAAACTCCGCGTAGGAGAAACTCCGCGCTCGAAGAACTCTGCGCTGGAGAAACTCTGCGCTGGAGAAACTCCGCGTTGGAGAAACTGCGTTGGAGAAATTCTGCATTGGAGAAACTCCGTGATGGAGAAACTCCGTGCTGGAGAAACTCCGTGCTGGAGAAACTCCGCGCTGGAGAAACTCCGCGTTAGAGAAACTCCGCGCTGGAGAAACTCTGCGCTGGAGAAAGTACGCGTTGGAGCAACTCCGCGTTGGAGCAACTCCGCGTTGGAGAAACTCCGAGCTGGAGAAACTCCGCGCTGCAGAATCTCCGCGCTGGAGAAAGTCCGCTTTGGAGCAACTCTGCGTTGGAGAAACGCTGAGCTGGAGAAACTCCGCGTTGGAGAAACTCCGCGTTGGAGAAACTCCGCGTTGGAGAATCTCCGCGTAGGAGAAACTCCGCGCTCGAAGAACTCTGCGCTGGAGAAACTCTGCGCTGGAGAAACTCTGCGCTGGAGAAACTCCGTGCTGGAGAAACTCCCTATTGGAGAAATTTCGTGTTGGAGAAACACCATGCTGAAGAAACTCCACGTTGGAGAAACTCCGCGCTGGAGAAACTCCGCGCTAGAGAAACTCGGCGCTGGAGAAACTCCGCGCTGGAGAAACTCGGCGTTGGAGAAACCCTGCGTTGGAGAAATTCCGCGTGGGAGAAATTCCGCGCTGGAGAAACTCCGTGATGGAGAAACTCCGTGCTGGAGAAACTCCCTGCTGAAGAAACTCCGAGCTGAAGAAACTCCGCGTTGGAGAAACTCCGCGTTGTAGAAACTTCGCGTAGGAGAAACTCCGCGCTCGAAGAACTCTGCGCTGGAGAAACTCTGCGCTGGAGAAACTCCGCATTGGAAAACAGTGCGTTGGAGAAATTCCGCGCTGGAGAAACTCCGCGCTGGAGAAACTCAGCGCTAGAGAAACTCCGCGCTGGAGAAACTCCGCGTTGGAGAAACCTTGCGTTGGAGAAATTCCGCGTGGGAGAAAATCCGCGCTGGAGAAACTCCGTGATGGAGAAACTCTGTGCTCGAGAAACTCCGTGCTGAAGAAACTCCTAGCTGGAGAAACTCCGCGTTGGAGAAACTCCGCGTTGTAGAAACTCCGCGTAGGAGAAACTCCGCGCTGGAGAAAATCTGCGCTGGAGAAACTCGGCGTTGGAGAAACTCGGCGTTGGAGAAACTCCGCGCTGGAGAAACTCCGTGTTGGAGAAACTCCGCGTTGGAGAAATTCCGCGTTGGAGAAACTCCGCGTTGGAGAAACTCCGCGCTGGAGAAACTCCGTGGTGGAGAAACACCGCGTAAGAGAAACTCCGCGCTGGAGAAACTCCGCGATGAAGAAACTCCGCGCTGGAGAAACACCGCGCTGGAGAAACTCCGCGCTGGAGAAACTCTGCGTTGGAGAAACTCCGCGCTGGAGAAACTCCGCGCTGGAGAAACTCCGCGATGGAGAAACTCCGCGTTGGAGAAACTCCGCGTTGGAGAAACTCCGTGCTGGAGAAACTCCGTGCTGGAAAAACTCCTTGCTGGAGAAAATCCGCGTTCGTTAAACTCCGCGTTGGAGAAGCTCCGCGTTGGAGAAACTCCGCGCTGGAGAAAATCCGCGTTGGAGAAACTCCGCGTTGGAGAAACTCGGCGTTGGAGAAGCTCCGTGCTGGATAAACTCTAAGCTGGAGAAACACCGTGCTGGAGAAACTCCGCTTTGGAGAAACTCTAGGTTAGAGAAACTCCGGGTTGGAGAATCTCCGCGCTGAAGAAACTCCGCGCTGGAGAAACTCCAGGTTGGAGAAACTCCGCGCTGGAGAAACTCCGCGTTGGAGAAATTCCGAGCTGGAGAAACTCCGTGCTGGAGAAACTCCCTGCTGGAGAAACTCCGCGCTGGAGAAACTGCGTTGGAGAAACTCCGGGTTGGAGAAACTCCGAGCTGGAGAAACTCCGTGCTGGAGAAACACCGCGTTAGAGAAACTCCGCGCTGGAGAAACTCCGCGCTAGAGAAACTCAGCGATGGAGAAACTCCGCGCTGGAGAAACACCGCGCTGGAGAAATTCCGCGCTGGAGAAACTGCGTTGGAGAAACTCCGGGTTGGAGAAACTCCGAGCTGGAGAAACTCCGCGTTGGAGAAACTCCCCGTTAGAGAAACTCCGCGCTAGAGAAACTCCGCGCTGGAGAAACTAAGCGCTGGAGAAACTCAGCGCTGGAGAAACTCCGCGCTGGAGAAACTCCGCGTTGGAGAAACCCCGCGTTGGAGAAATTCCGCGTGGGAGAAATTCCGCGCTGGAGAAACTTCGTGCTGGAGAAACTCCGTGCTGAAGAAACTCCGAGCTGGAGAAACTCCGCGTTGGAGAAACTCCGCGTTGGAGAAACTCCGTGCTGAAGAAACTCCGCGCTGGAGAAACTCCGCGTTAGAGAAACTCCGCGCTGGAGAAACTCCGCGCTGGAGAAACTCCGCGCTGGAGAAAGTCCGCGTTGGAGCAACTCCGCGTTGGAGCAACTCCGCGTTGGAGAAACTCCGAGCTGGAGAAACTCCGCGTTGGAGAAACTCCGCGTTGGAGAAACTCCGCGTAGGAGAAACTCCGCGCTCGAAGAACTCTGCGCTGGAGAAACTCTGCGCTGGAGAAACTCTGCGCTGGAGAAACTCCGTGCTGGAGAATCTTCGTATTGGAGAAACTCCGTGTTGGAGAAACACCGTGCTGGAGAAACTCCGCGTTGGAGAAACTTCGCGTTGGAGAAACTCGGCGTTGGAGAAACTCGGCGTTAGAAAACTCCGCGCTGGAGAAACTCCGTGTTGGAGAAACTCCGCGTTGGAGAAAATCCACGTTGGAGAAAATCCGCGTTGGAGAAACTCCGCGCCGGAGAAACTTCGCGCTGGAGAAACTCCGTGCTGGAGAAACACCGCGTTAGAGAAACTCCGCGCTGCAGAAGCTCCGCGATGGAGAAACTCCGCGCTGGAGAAACACCGCGCTGGAGAAATTCCGCTCTGGAGTAACTCTGCGTTGGAGAAACTCCGCGTTGGAGAAACTCCGTGCTGAAGAAACTCCTAGCTGGAGAAACTCCGCGTTGGAGAAACTCCGCGCTGGAGAAACTCCGCGCTAGAGAAACTCCGCGCTGGAGAAACTCAGCGCTGGAGAAACTCCGCGCTGGAGAAACTTCGTATTGAAGAAACTCCGTGTTGGAGAAACACCGTGCTGGAGAAACTCCGCGTTGGAGAAACATCGCGTTGGAGAAACTCGGCGTTGGAGAAACTCGGCGTTGGAGAAACTCCGCGCTGGAGAAACTCCGTGTTGGAGAAACTCTGCGTTGGAGAAATACCGCGTGGGAGAAATTCCGCGCTGGAGAAACTCCGTGCTGAAGAAACTCCGTGCTGGAGAAACTCCGCGCTGAAGAAACTCCGCGTTAGAGAAACTCCGCGCTGGAGAAACTCTGCACTGCACAATCTCCGCGCTGGAGAAACTCCGCGCTGGAGAAAGTCCGCGTTGGAGCAACTCTGCGTTGGAGCAACTCCGCGTTGGAGAAACTCTGAGCTGGAGAAACTCAGCGCTGGAGAAACTCCGCGCTGGAGAAACTCCGCGTTGGAGAAACCCCGCGTCGGAGAAATTCCGCGTGGGAGAAATTCCGCGCTGGAGAAACTCCGTGATGGAGAAACTTCGTGCTGGAGAAACTCCGTGCTGAAGAAACTCTGAGCTGGAGAAACTCCGCGTTGGAGAAACTCCGCGTTGTAGAAACTCCGCGTAGGAGAAACTCCGCCCTCGAAGAACTCTGCGCTGGAGAAACTCCGCATTGGAGAAACACTGCGTTGGAGAAATTCCGCGCTGGAGAAACTCCGTGATGGAGAAACTCCGTGCTGGAGAAACTCCGCCAATCAAATTGAGAAAGTAATTTTTGAGGATAATGAAGCACAATGGCCTTATACCACATTAACTCGATTACTTGAGCTAGAGCTAGCTAAGGTGCGAGTAAAGCCAAAAGAGATAAGACCAAAACACAAGGTTTGGTTTTATGAAGAGATCAAGGGGGCAATAGAGAAACGTCAGGAAGCGTGCAGGGAACATAGTTATTCCAAAAAGAGGGGGAACCATAAGTTGAAGTAGACAGAAAATGGGATAGCTTTATAAAATGTAGAATGAAAGCATCCTATATAAATAATGAGAAAATTAGAAGAAAGGGTGCCCAATTGGTGTCAAATGTAAATAAAAAGGATAGAAAAGCAGCTCAAAAATTCTGTAAACATCTAAATGCAATGAGTAATAAGACTAGGGTAGAGCATAGGTTTATTGTTACAGATCAGGGTATTCGAGTAGAAGGGAATGAAGCAACACAAAGGAACAATGATGACACAAAAATTTTAAGATAAGTTGCTTATGATTTATTGGAGGATAGACCGGTCACTGCAATTGATGCACTTGGCAAATAGAGTGAGAAAGGGCAGAGAAGAAGGCTCCTAGTGGCCCGTCAGCAGGACCAGATGGTATTCCGATTATGTTAATAAAGAAGCTAGGACCAAAATTCAAGCAAACATTAATACGTGTAGTGTATCAAATGATAGTGGATGGCAAAGTCCCCGATGAATGGCGATTAAGTAGAATGAACTTGATATATAAGAGAAAGGGGGACAAAGCTGACGTAATTAACTACCGTCCCACACAGTGACATCTGTGGTTTACAGGGCAGATTATAAACGACAGATTGCAGGCATAGGCGGAGACCAAGGGGTTGCTAGGGGAGCTACAAAATGGTTCCGGAAACAAAGGAGATTAGAGGACAATCTGTTTTCGTTGACGCTGTGTATAGAGATTGCTGAAATGAAACACAGGCACCTATGGCTAGCATTTGTGGATATTAGGGGACCCTACAACAACGTTATTAAAGAGTATTTGTAGCACATACTGGGCACATTGAATGTGGAAGATAGAGGAATAATATTTTAAATATTATATAAAGGTAACAGAGTGCTTTAAAATAAAAAATTGTATCAGGGCCTGTAGAGGTACAGTGGGTCTTAGGCAAGGATGTCCTCTTTCTCCTTTGTTTTTCATGAAGTTGGAAGGGTTGGAGACCAAGCTAGAGAAGAGCGGACTATTCTTCAACCTTTCTTTTTTCAAGCAAGGGGAATAGAATAAACAGTCATTACCAAGACTATATACGCGGATGTTATAGTGCTAATAACTGACAACAAGGAAGATTTGCTGAAGTTGATAGACATATGCGGTACAGATGGAGATAGAATATGTTTAAAATTTAGTAAGAAAAAATCTGTAGTCATGATATTTAATGATAAAGGTGGAGAGCATAGAATACAGAAGTTCATGCTAGAAGCAGTGGATAAGTACAAGTATCTTGAAGTGCGGACAAATAACGGTGCTGAGTATCAGACAGGGCATTAAAAATATATAATGAATAAAGCTAGTAGGAATGCAGCTGTCAGTTCTTTCTCTTTTACAATATTGTTGTACCATTTTGGGCACTACGGGTGTAACAAATTTATCCAAGCTTCACCTTCTTCAAAAAAGAGCTGTAAGATGCATTGCTTGTGTTCCTTATTGTTCCCCCACACATCACTTGTTTTTAAAATATGAAATCCTGCCAATCTATAGTTTAAACAATTATAGACTTTTAATGATATATAAACGCTCTTCACAAAGTGATTAACATTATATTAGTTATCTGGCAAAACTTGAGAAAAACACGCATATCTCGCAGACTAGACAAAGAAATTTGGTTAGTGCTGACGCCTAGGGCATATTATACCGAGCAGTCTCTTTCTTATACTGTTCCAGTATTATTTATTAAATTGAACAAAGAATTGTTTGACCCCTTTCAGCATTCAAGTGATGTTATTAAGCGATTTTTTCTTAGCAAGATTACGTAATATTGCACTCAGTTTAAACCTATACCTGTTATTATTTTTTTTCGTTTCCCCGTGACCAGTTATTTGTTTTTCTAATACCTATGTTTGTGCTGCAATGCATAGCGCTGCTTTTTTACAAAGTGTTTTGTTATTTTGTTTCAGTGTTTATTTGGAAAATTGAAAATCTCTCCCTGTGTACTGTACTGCCAAGTTGATAAAGGGGGCAGGACCTCTGTCAAGCTTACGAGCTTTTAGTCCTGTCTCCTCTGTCCAAGAGAAAATAAAGACAATGAAAAAAATAGGACACTGCTTAATTACAATAGGTATGAAGTGGTAAGAGGGATCTGCAAAGGGGTGATGGTTCCTAGCCTGACTTTCGGTAATGTGGTGCTGAGCATGAGACAAGATGTTCAAGCAAAGTTAGAAATCAAATAACGCAGCGTAGCGAGGCTAGCTTTATGAGCACATGGCAATACTCCAAACCAAGGGGTACAGTGTGATATGGGATGGGCGTCGTTCAAGAGTAGAGAAGGCAGCAGTAAGATAGCCTTTGAGGAGCGATTTAGAGAAATGAGGGAAAAGCAGTGTGCTAGGAAAGTTTTCAGATACCTGTACATAAGGATTGTTGTCACGAAATGGAGAAAGCGAACTAGAAAATTGAGCATATATCTGGATAGCAGTAGAGGAGCAAATCAGCAATTATCGATAAATAAAAATGTTAAAAAACAGAAAGCTGTGTGGAAAACCGGGATGATAACGAAATGGTCTCTGGGAACGTACAGGATATTTAAGCCGGAAATTGACAAAAAAGATATCTATGATAATTGCAGGGAAATCTCCTTGGTGTTAGAGGCCAGGACGGGAGTTTTGTAGACAGACATAGAGAGTCAGTACCACGAGATAGATACGTTGCGCGTTGCGTGATTAGAGGAGGAGAAAAGGGCTGAAAACTTGACACTTTTTTGTAAAGGGCTTCCCCTGCAGTGGAAAGCAGCGGGATTGATTTATCCAAGGCATTGGGGTTTAGGGACGGTGAAGGGAAAGTAGATTTTATGCGGATAAGGTAACCAAGCGATGGTTATCTGATTGATGGCTAAAATCAAGACAAGAGGAAAATTTCATGTCATGGCTTGGTGGCTTGAGCCACCGCCCGATTTAGATAGTTCGCCCTACTCCATTCATACATACATCCGCTTCTGGCGTTCACGATTCTAGAGTTCACATAGGTATGGACAAATCATAAATTTCTGGTCATTTCGAGAAGAAACATAATGCTGTTGCTGTCAATAATTTGAAGCAGTGATATCTGTTTAATTGTGAAAAATGCTAAATAGCAATATAATTGTCAATTTTTTGAGGCATTCATTTAAAGCTTACCAGCCGAGTTCACGTTTTGAACTGATAGCACTGAGAAATCGACCAATGTTCCGGGTAACAAATCGAGCAGCAACAGATTGTATACTCTCAATTGCGTCAACATGCACACGATGGAAGGAGTCCCACACAGGGTAGGCACACTCTTATCGGACGTACATATACCTGATACGCAGCCAGCATTATTTCCACTCAAGCATTCTTTTAATTCCGTTGCAAAAAGCTCAGAGCTCTTCCCGCCTGACCAGCTATATTATGTACATGCGGATCCCACATTCCATCTTCGGAAAAAGTTGCACCCAGATATTTTTAGCTGTCTTCATTTCTTAATATTTAATTATCCAAGATATATCTGTTAGAAAGTTTGTTGCCTTTCTTTGTAAAGCTAGCTAGAAAACAGATAATTTTCTCGACACCGCTGCTCTATACGGAAGATATAGTCCTGGAGCTGTGGAGCCAGCCTCATTTGTCAGAGCACAATACAAAAGAAAGTCATCGGCATACAGTCGCATTTTAGATGTGTTTCTATTTGAGATAGCATTAACAAAAACAAGAAAAAGCGGCGGACTCAGAACAGACACCTGGGGGACGCTAGATGTAACAGAGACCAAACTAAAGCTAGTGTCATTTATTACTACCTTCTGTTTCCTTGAAGTTAAATAATCTACAATCCATTCGAAGATATTATGATCAATGTTGTTATTTTCTAAATTCTCTCTTAGGACCGAGTGCGAAACCGTGTCAAAAGCCTTCTAAAAATATAAAAACAATCCACTTGACCCTTGCCATCAATCACTGAAGCTATATCACGACAAAATTCTATTATTTGAATAGTGCATGAATGTTCTAGAATCATGTTACCGAGGGTTTAGCTAGAACTCAATGCCTGAAAGGTGCTGCATTATATACATAGCCTGAAAATGGTGAACGCATGCGTGTCTTCCCCTTTGGTTAGACAATGCTTCTCCAACTATCGCAGCGAAATGTACTGTTAAAAGAGCCTCTAACCACAAAGTCCACATAATCTGTATAACAGGCATCCTATACATACACAATCGAGCAATACCATGGAAAGACACAGCGCCCTAAGCGCGTGAAACAATTGAGTGCTTTGGAAAGTCGCATGGCCTATAGTCAGCAATATTCTCCGCTCCAGAAACTTCTTGAGTAATGAATAATTAAGATTTTAGGTGTGGTGTCCTGAAAAATGTAACGACACGGAAGCTGTAAGAAACTACCCTGCAGAAATTTTTGCAGCAATGCATCATTTACGTACCCATCTTTTCCACCTTAAATAAAATCCCGCAAAACACGAAAGCTACCACGTGAAAGCGACGCTTCTTCAGCGTTCCATGGCGGGCTTTGCGGGCGCTGTGGCCGACGGGGACAGCGCGGGGAGAGGTAACGGGCCCGGGGAGAGGCAGCGTTTGAAGTTCGCGGGATATTTTTTGTAGACGCTAAACAAAACTGCGTCAATGGCACCTCGGTGCAAGCATTTCAGCTATAGTCGGATACAACTTAAATCTGCAGTGAAGCTCCGCCCTCATTCAGGAACGGTGCACTGAATTCCTCCCCGACAAAATTAGTGCGTTCTTAAAACTTCACTTTTTGACTATACAAAGAGCTAATCAGGGCAAAAGAGTTTTGAGCTCTAGAATTTTGATACCTGGCTTGTTTAATGAAGTCAAACATTAAAAAGCTGACTGGATGGCGGAGTAATTCAATACGCTGTGGACATTGACCCTGTGTTACAACTGCAGTTTATTTTTTTAAGTTGTATCCAGCTATAGCTGCATTTCAAAACGATCTTGACACTTTATTACCGAAATTAAAGTTTAGAAAGCGAGCTAGTTGTCATTATATGTTGCCTATGGATAAAAAATTAGTGGGGAAAGAAAGCGAGAGGGAGTGAGAAACAGATGGATTGATAGGCAAGGAGGTCCACCAGGCAATGACCAGTAGGTAACCCTACACGTTTGGAAGGGGATCAAAAGGGAAAAAGGAAAGAAAAAGCCGCAACTAAATGAGTTTTTCACGTGTCCGTCGACAAAAATGACAAGGGGACAGAGGGCGCACACTTAAAGCGAAAAGTTCATAGCCGAGAACTCAACCCCGAGTCTTTTAAGAACTTAAGGAGCGCCTTCACCACTCCCTATTGTGATGAAGATTTTGTGCACGACAGAAGAATCTTGGTTTCTGTAAGAGGACGAGAGTACAAGCGGTGGAGTGTAGCAGCCAGGAAGGCACGCTCTCGCTTAAAACGAGCACAGTCACAGAGTAGTTGCCAGATCGTTCATCTCATCCCCACTGTTCACACGTTGGAGAGTCTGCCATTGCGATGAGATGGGTATAGGCGCTTGTGAACGCCAGTCCCAGCCACAGACGGCACAGTAACTTAGTGTTACAGCGGGGAGGCCGAATGGTATTCGATGCTGAGATAAGGAGTCCAAGTGGGGTGGGCTAGGTGTCCAGCCTCAAGGGGTAGGCCACGTCTGTACATAGCCACGTTTCAGGCCAACAGTTCAAGGTGCCCTCCTGCGTCAGGTGTTGTTAGCAGTATGCGTACAATTAAATTGGCCTCGCAACACATAATCAGTGCATTTGTTGCCTCTTGGTTGCCTAGAATGAGTTACAGTGATGCTATTAGCATCGGTTGTACCGCGTATACTCCGTTTTTTTTAATATTTCAATTAGCTCTCAAAAACAAATTCACGGCGCTGACGATGTTACCACGCAGTGGCGATTTTCAGCAGTGGGTATGACATATATGACATCATTCCGTTTGAGTTTCATGATTGGGCAAACAGTAAATAAACTTCATCATCATCAGCCTTACTACACCCACTGTAGGGCAAAGGCCTCTCCCATGTCTCTCCAATTAACCCTATCCTTTGCCAGCTGCATCCACCCTTTGCCTGCAAACTTCTTAATCTTCTCCGCCCATCTAACCTTCTGCCGCCCCCTGCTACGCTTACTTTCTCTTGGAACCCACTCCGTTACCCTTAAGGACCAGCGGTTATCTTGCCTTCGCATTACATGCCCTGCCCAAGCCCATTTCTTTCTCTTGATTTCGACAAGGATGTCATCAACCGGTGTTTGTTCCCTCATCCACTCTGCCCGCTTCCGATCTCTTAACGTTACACCTATCATTTTTCTTTCCATGGCTCGCTGCGTTGTCCTTAACTTAAGCTGAACTCTTTTCGTTAGCCTCCACGTTTCTGCCCCGTAGGTGAGTACCGGTAAGATTATGCTGTTGTACACTTTCCTCTTGAGAGAAATTGGTAAACTGCCACTTATTATCTGCGAGAATTTGCCATATGCGCTCCACCGCATTCTTATCCTTCTAGTTATCTCCCTCTAATGATCCGGATCAGCTGTCACTACCTGCCCTAAGTAGACGTATTCCGTCACAATTTCCAGGCTCTCGCTGCCAATTGTGAACTGTTGTTCCCTTGCTAGGCTGTTGGACATTACCTTGGTTTTCTGCATGTTAGTTTTTAGACCCATCGATCTGCTCTGCCTGTCTAACTCATTGATCATGATTTGCAATTCACCTCCTGAGTGACTCAGCAAGGCAATGTCATCAGCAAATCGCAGACTATTTATGTATTCTCCATTTATTCTTATTCCCAACTGCTCCCAATTCAGGCCTCGAAATACCTCCTGTAAACATGCAGTGAACAGCATTGGCGAGATCGTGTCTCCTTGTCTGACGCCCTTCCTTATTGGAATTGCTGACTTTATGGAGGACTATAGTAGCTGTGCAGTTGCTATATATATCCTTCAGTATTTTAACATAAGGCTCTTCTACCCCCTGATTACGTAATGCCTGTATGACTGCTGAGGTTTCCACTGAGTCGAATGCTTTCTCGTAATCAATGAAAGCCATATATATAGAGGTTGGTTATATTCTGCGCATTTCTCTATCACCTGATTGATAGTGTGAATATGATCTATTGTGGTACATACTTTACGAAAGCCTGCCTGATCATTTGGTTGATTAAAGTCTAACGTTGCCCTGACTCTATTAGCGATTACCTTAGTAAATACTTTGTAGGCAACTGATAGTAAGCTGATCAGCCTGTAATTTTTCAAGTCCTTGGCGTCTCCCTTCTTATGAATTAAGATAATGTTTGCATTCTTCCAAGCTTCTGGTACATTCGAGGTCATAAGGCATTGCGTAAACAGGGTGGCTAGTTTTTCTAGCACGATGTCCCCTCCATCCTTCAACAGATCTGCTGTTACCTGATCCTCCCCAGCTGCTTTTCCCCTTTTCATTGCTTCTAAGGCTTTCTTTACTTCATCTTTCGTTACTGGCGGGATGACGCATTGCTGTGCACTGCTGTCTTTCTCATTAACGCTCTGATTACATTGGCTACTGTACAGGTCTGTGTAAAACTCTTCGGCTACGTTAACTATCTTATCCATATTGCTAATGACATTGCCCTGCTTGTCTCTTAATGCATAGATCTGGTTTTTACCTATGCCTAGTTTCCTCTTCACTGTTTTAGGCTACCTCCGTTCTTTATAGCATGCTCGATTCTCTCCATATTAAACTTCCTTATGTCGGCTACCTTGCGCTTATTTATTAACTATGATAGCTCCGTTAGTTCTATTCTATCGGTAGGGTTACATGTCCTCATGTTTTGGCGCTTCTTAATCAGGTCTTTCGTCCCCTGAGATAGCTTGCCGGTATCCTTTCGAACTGTCCTACCGCCTACTTCTACTGCGCACTCCGTGATTATTGATGTCAGATTATCGTGCATTGAATGAACATCAAGATCATCTTCCTCAGTTAAAGCCGAATATCTGTTTTGCAGCGCTATCCTTAACTCCTGTGCTTTCCCTCTTACGGCTAACTCATTATTGGTCTTCTTCACTAGCTTCTTCCGGTCCCTCTTCAAGTCTAAGATAATTCTAGACCTTAACATTCGGTGGTCGCTACAGCGCACGTTTTCGAGGCGTAGAGGTAGAACATCCGCCTCGCGTGCAAGAGGACCGGGGTTCAAATCCTGGTTCCGCGCAATTCTCCACCGGGTTTTAAAAAAATCCGCGTGTCGATGGAATTGCATAAACAGGCCTGGAGTGCGGCCTGATCTCGGTGACCAGAACCGACAACGCACTCTCTCACCAGAGCAGGATTTGGCCACCCTGGTGCAGTACTTGGCCACAACCTTCCATGATCAAACCAATTAAATATACTTCAAATTGGGTTAATCACTAGAATACGTTTTGTCAAGTTTTTGTGTTTTATATTACATCAACAAAACCAACTTGTTTGTCTTAGATAAAAGCGCTGTAAAGCGAGTAAATCAAAAATGCACCACCATATGCTCTGGCTGATTTTTGCAGCGAAGGACTTTGCTCTTCTCTGTAAATATCCTACGACCTAACACACACTTACGGCTACTCTCTATGTATCTGAGAACGGCTTTGCGGAATCGATCTGATCGAGCCATTGCACAACGTTCGTTTCGGTTCCAAGGAAGGATGCAAAGAAAAAGGCCGCTCGTTTCACATTTGCCAGTGCGCATCGTCAGCTTATGGACGATCACCGGGCAGCGGTGCCAGATGGCGCCACGTTCCCGTCAAAAGCGCGCGCTCCTTCCTCGCCGTGACCAACCAGCGCGCTAGGAGCTACGGGCAATGGTAGGCGGTAAGCAGTAGCGGTACGCGCTATGCTAAATATGTCTGATATCTTCCGCAGGCCGTCACACCGTCGCTGTATCTCGCGGGCGCGTCTAAATGGAGCAGGAACCGATAAGGACACCAGCCCTCTAGCGCAGGAACCTAGCGCCTTATGGCCCCTAGGCATTTAGGCGTTTCAGAAATCCCTAGGTTGCGATATTTACGTGTGAAAAAGTACCTGGTCATCTCGCTTTCCTTTCACGCGAGTTAACCCCGCGAACTTCGACCATGCGACCAAATTGGCGGTTCTTTTCCTCTCGCTGTGCTAGCTGTCGCTTCCAGCGTTTCTTAGTGCTGATTTGCAGCGGCGTTGTGCGGGGCACGCGTCAGCGACATCCAACTGAAGCGATTGTGCAGGTGCCGTCTGCGGTGTTTCCCGTCGGTGGAGACGTGCAGATTCAGCTTTGGTGGTTACGACGTCGTGCGCATCAGCCTGCACCCTGCAGATTTCGCGATTTTGTATGTGGGGGGCAACGACCTGTCCAGGTCCAACGCGAGTGCGCAGTTTACCAGCGACAGCATCAAGGTACGTGGGTAAAAATGCGCTGAACCTCGGCAAATTTCTGTAATGAATTCTTATTTATAATTTTTCATCACAGGCCGCCGTCTTGCATCTGCTGCGCGGCCCCCCTGCGGTGCTTGTCTTCAGGATCTTGCCAACTTTCTCGATGGTTTGCCACGGCAGAGGTTGAGGCGAACCGTCGCTGGCTCGGCCGCTGTCGCTTGTTCAACCTCAAGTTGACGGCTACGATCCGGACGTAAGTACCCCACCCATGCTTGTCTTTCTGTACGCCTTTCGAGGGAACTGAGCACAAAAATGCAAGTCCCAACTAGCCCAACAGCAAGCACTTCTAAAAGGAAGACCAGAACACAGCACTGGCTTACAACAACATTTGGGAATCGACATTTGTGCATGGAAATCAGTTAACAGTCGAGGAAGAGTAGATTATAAGGCCTGTTGGCGCGAACTGGCGTGCTCTCGGCCACCTCGGCCTTGCCCAGCGGAACCGAACGTCTTTTGTTTTGAAGGGCGGGTCGCCGCGCGATACTTTTCCGTCATGAATTTTGCTGACCAGACGGGTTTTTTTTTTGATACAGTCTTCGCCTTCTTCTGCAGACACCTCAGCTTCCATACTTCCCTGTGTCTGGTCATCTTTGTTTCGGAGGGCGGAACAACCCATGAATTCAAGTGTGCGTCCACAGGTAATACAATGCAGTTGCCCTTCGAGGCCAGTTTTCACCATGATGGCACCCACACTCAACATTTCATAACAGAGTGGCTACTCTTGCAAGCATGCTAACTGCTTAATTGCTGCACGAGGAAGGACTGTAGTATACCACAGTCTACACACATGAGAAACTTCAACTCATGATAGCACTCAGCAACATAGCTACTATGGGCCAGAAACATAGAGGCTAACAAGAAGGGTTCAACTTAAATTCAGGACAACGCAGTGAACTATGGAAATGAAAGTGATAAATGTTACATTAAGAGACAAGAAGAAAGTAGATTCGGTCAGGGAGCAAACACAAGGTAACAGCATACTAGTTGAAAACAAGAAGAAATGGTCTTGGGCAGGCAATGTAATGTGAAGGCAAGATAACCGCTGGTCCTTAAGGGTAAAAGGGAAGGGAAGCACAGCAAGGAGTGGCAGAAAGTTAGGTATGCTGATGAGATTCGGAAGTCTGCGGGGAAACGGTGGCTGCAGCTGGTACAGGACTGGGTTAATTGGAGAGGTGTGGGAGAAGCCCTTGTCTTGAAGTGGACATAGTCAGGCTGATGACGTTGATGGCCATATCATTAGAAGAATTAACTGCTGGGCTAGTTGGTGACCATACATACTAAAAAGATTTTTGCGCCAAAACAACACACACTGGAAAGACGACGACACCATAGGCCAAATCATAATTTCCATGTTCCCTGAATTTGGCCTATTTCTGAGCAAAATTCTATTTTCTTTTCAGCTTCGTTTCTTGGGTGCAGCAAAAGCGCAGAAGAGGCAATTTTTTGCTGGTGACGGGTACGACCTATCGGCAGGCAAAGGAATTGAGGATCCAGCCAATACCCTCATCAGAGGCCTGGCAAAGGTGTACATAACAGGCATTCTCGCACCTTCGCCAGCTAGGCAGTCCTTTTAGCAGTGCCATCACTGTGTTGCCAAGAGCTCTTTAACATGCAGTGGCATCACACAGCACACAGACATTTTTGCATTGGGCGAACCTGCCGGCATTTGTGGCCAAAATCAATCCAGAGCTCCCCACTCGGTATCGCATGTAGCCCATGTGGACCTTTGGGACGTTACAGCCCATTTACAAGGGTTATTCACATTGACTGATATTGTGCTGTCCTCCTTCACAATTTCTACCAATGGCAAGTTAGAAATCTTGGGTGGGAAGAATAATTGTGAATGACATGCAGTGTGTGGACCTTTACTCCTTTGTAAGCTGCGTCCCTGCAAATAGCAGACATAGACCTCTGCTGCACTTCTCTAGTCCACCAAATCACCTCAGCACAGTGAATGTGCCTCGTGCTATGAAGTAAGCTTGCTGCTTAGCCATTTCCCAGTGTATGGTGCACATGCATTTTGTCCAGGCCAGTCTTGATTGACTGAGACTGTTTGCATCAGGTGCCATGGAGAAAGTTGCCTAGCATCTTGGTGCCTAATGAAACATTGCACAACGACAGACTGGTCCCGGAAAACATGTTCTACTGTGTTGGCCATGTGGGTGCTCTGAACATACAAAGACATTCTGAAGTAGAGGCCTGCTGCTTGCATTGTGAACGCTGATGTACTCAGTCATTTACTGGTGACGTCGTCTCCAACTCTGGAGTCTGTCCTGCAGAAGGGTTGATGCTAGAGCAGTCCTACCCAAGGGTGTTGCCTGCCTGTGCTCTGGTTGAGAGAACTGTAAACATGCAAACCCTAGTGAAGCTTTTGGATGATTTGTGCCTATGCAGTGACTCATTTGAATCAGCTTTGAAACAGCATGCAAGGGCAACGTAGCTGTTTTCATGAGAACTGCATATTGCTGTGTGCTAGAGTCAAAATTGATTCGTTTGTACAGCATGCCATCCTGCAGTTGAGTCGCAAAAGACAATGTAGTGTCATTAAAATTAATCTTACAGCCAAAGGCATATTAGTGGTCTTCTGTCGATGAACATACCACAGTCACACTCTATCACTGGCTAATATGTCAGGACCATCGCAGGCCGACGTTCCCTTAGCCATTTCCTTAGTAGCTGCACTTGTGCCTTCTTGTAGAATTTTCAGCACTTCTTACAGGTTGATATCACATTGTCATAGTGAATGGTTTTGCAAAAAGGTTTAAATATTTTCAATCACACATTTGCTCATCAGAAGCCATAATTTTGAGTCTATTTCATGTTCTCTGGTCATGGCTTGCCTGAATTCATTGCCTCTCACTGTGGTACAGCATTTACTGCTGGTTTGAAGATATTTCTGCACCACAATAGACCACTGCATCATGCCTTCCTGCATAATGGTGTTGCTGCAGATTTGGTCCAAACACCTCAGTCCACACTCAGGAAAGTCACTGATAAAAATCAGCTAGCTCAGTCAGATACCGCTGAAATATGCGGCAAGTCTTTGACGCAACAGGGTCTTTATGTGCACAGCTGTTCGTGGACTAGAAATTGAAGGTAGCATTCATTGTGCTGCACCCGGATGTCGCTTCGTTTGTCCCGCAGAAACAAGTGATGACATGCGACATGTCTGGTTCCTCCTTCATGGCCACATGAGGCAGTTTTTGTCTGAAACCTCCACCCAGAACCTTCCTGGTACATCATCATCATCAGCCTGACTATACCCACTGCATGACAAAGGCCTCTCCCTAATTTCCTCTATTAACCCAGTCCTGCGCTAGTCGCGGTCACGTTATCCCTGCAAACTTCCTAATCTCATCTGCCCACCTTACTCTATGTCACCTCCTGCAACGCTTACCTTCTCTTAGAATCCATTCCGTTACCCTTAATGACCATCGGTTATCTCTCGTTTTTATTATATTCCCAGGCCATGCCCATTTCTTCTTCATTTCGACTAGGATGACATTAACTCGCATTGTTCCGTGACCCACTTTCTTCTTATCTCTCAATGTCACACTAATCACTTTCCTTTGGATATCTCTCTGCATCACCCTCAATTTAAGTTGAACCCCTTTCATCGGCCTAAAAGTTTCTGCCCCATAGTTTAGTACCGCTGGAATACAACAATTGTATAATACTTTTTCTCTTGAGGGATACTGGCAAACTGCCCTTCATGATCTGAAAATGCTTGCCAAATACACTCCATCCCATTCTTATTCCTCTAGTTACCTCAGTTTCGCAGTCCGGATTTGTGGTTACTACCTGCTCCGGGGACATAACTGACAGTAATTGGTGCACAGAATATTTTAGGTGTCAAGATGCCGGATAGTCAGTACTGTTACCTTGGTACCCAGTTGTGTTGGGAAACTAGGGGTCTGTGTCTGTGAAACCTGGGCCACCTTCGGATGGGGAGACGAGATAGGAGAATTTCTAAAGCTCAAAGTGAATCAAGTTCAAAAGCATTGTCACGTGCACATTCTGCTGTAGTGACTCGCATGTCACTGCCTGGATGAAGCTGGAGCTGCTCTTATAGGAGGCTGGTTGTGCAGCTGTTGATTGCACTTTGTTGAAAGGAGAGCTGGATCACTTCACTCATTCTGACATGCTAATGTGACATATTATGATATGATGTGTACTGAGTGAATTTGTGTGCTAATTGAATTTTCTCTTTGACAGTTTCCTAGTGTTGTGCGTGCATTGTAAATTTGGATAAGGCTTAAAGAGTACAAGTGCTGTGGTATGCAGCTGTTACCATTTGTACAAAACATTTCAGCTCTGCACATTTGTTTCCCTATCCTCCGCTCGTGTCTTTTCTTGTAGTGCAGAGATAGGAACGGTAAATTAGCTGGGTACAAGTGGTGCTTACGGAATGGCAATATGGGTAGTGTTAGTTTAACGGTCCTACCTGTTGTGGCTGCATGCTCGTGTCTGTTCATGGAAAGAAGCGACTCTAATTCGTTACTGTATATATTGGTTCTGTCTCTGTTCTGCTCCCGTTCCTTGCAGAGTGCCATCACAAGATAGTGCTGAGAAAGGTTGTTATCACATGCAACCATTCTTTGTCCAGTGGACAGCCTTGTCTATTCCTAGCTCTGCCTGTGCGTTCTTAAAGAGAAACTGCATTGGAATGTTTGCGTACTTAATTGCTGTGCACTAGCAGCAGATCCATGCACAAAGAGGTAGTGTGCACCCCCAAGTGGCATGATGGAGCGGGCACAAATTTTGTCCCCCCATATGGAGAGAGCTGATCATGCTTATGGTTAGCATTTAGAGTAACTGCGTGACTCACAGAGGTGTTTCTTGCTGCCTTACCTCCTTGCATCTCTGGATTACAAAATTCTGCTTACAATGTAAACAGTCTAGTAAGCTTCTATGCTGTTAACTTTGGTGTGCCTCTTGTACCATCCTCTATTCTGGTTGTGCTGACTTCTGGGAAGTGCCATTGGTTACTGGTGGACAAGGGACTGGAGCATGGCATCATCTGCTAATCATTGTCAAACTTTCATACACTTATGTATTTCTGCAGGCTTCTTACAGCTTTGCAGTGAATCACCTTTTAAGTGGCTGTTATTGCATCGCAATTGCTTTTGCAATTATACTTATACTGCAATCATGACTAATTATGACATGGCAATGACTGCTCTTGTTTTTACCTGCCCACATTCTGACATGCTCTCATTGCAGTCATTTTCAAATCACATGGTGCCTGTCAGTGCCACTGCAGCAGAACGGCCCTGGGCACTGCCCGTGCTTTCTGGCGGTACCGTATTTACACATAAATAAAGCGACTATAATTATAATGCGAGTGTGGAGATTGAGACCTAACGAAAATGAAAAAAATTCTAATTATAACGCGATCCCAGCCTGTTCATGCCAACTACAACCGAGAGCTTGGAAAAATGGAGACGGCACGCAAAAATACGAAAGCGATGTATTGTCTTCACATGAATATTACATAAACATTATTTCAGAGGCAACACTCCAGAAGAGCGTGTAATATTGTCGAGCGCAGCAATGTCTCCTATGAGTTAGATGCAGTCCCCCACACAGTAGCAGCCGCCATCAGCACCGTGCCACCATTGCAGCATGTTTTATGCCGCCCAGTCCTGTGTCCTTTCGTCCTTCTTTCTTTTCGCTACTCCACCCATCTATTTCAGTGCCCTCTCTTTCTTGGCGGCCTGCGCAGCTTTATTTCTACCTTCAAATTTTCACCCTATGCGCTCAGCATAGCCCCAAGGTCGTCGCAAAGCTCGCTTTTTCTACGAGCTTAGTAATCTTGCGGTGAAGCTTGCTGTAGCTAGCTTCAGGAGCAGCGAGGAAAAGAAAATCACGTTATATTTATCCTTGCTCTCGAATATAACGCGATATGCATTCTGATACCACTGAAGTGAGGAACAAACTCGAGCTGTATTTATGCAATTGCGGTACTTTTTGCGAGACTGCTCTCTGAATCTGTTTTGCCAAGAGAGTTCTAAACAGGTCCAGAGGCCATTGTGGCACTAACAGTCAATGTTTAAATTCCATCCGTTGTCGCTCAACGGCATAAACATGAATTCTGTGTTACATGCTATATGTAGTCTGAAATATTCATAGGTGAAGTTTTCTTTGGACTGCAGAACTGTATCGGTGTTGTGTGAATGAGGTATTGATGGCCTGGCATCATAGAAAACAGATCTATCGAGCTCTGTTAGGTGCTTCCTTATGTAGCTAGGACAGCATAACCGGGAAGTGGAAAAGAGAAAAATGGCATGCCCTATGCAGAGTGGAAAAGATGCAGCTCACACTGCAGATTGTCGTATCACAGAACATGTCAGAATGAGTCAGCATTTTTATTGTGTACTTGATGTATTCACAGTAGGTGCCGTAAGGAAGTCAGAAATTTATTACAGGAACACTCCTCCCCTTTAACTGCAATTTCGCACTTCTGAGCTCTGAATTTTGCATTTATCAGGCTAGCTTCAGAGTTTTCAATGCACATTAGGGCATTGATTTCGTTGCTCTATTAACGCGTCCTGCACCAAATGTGGCATCCGCATACACATGAATGCCAGAAAGGCTGGGCCAGTCTTCTGTTCCCAGTAGATATGGTAGAGGTATGGTAGGCATCGCAAAAGAGACATTTATTTGAATATTGGGTAATGCAGTACCGCCTGTGCATTCGGGTAAGGACGTGGTCATATGTGCTCGCTGGTAGCTGCCACCACATGATGGCCTCCTCTCATGAGAGGCACTTATGCAGTGGTAGTAACCACTGGGTAGCAAGGTGGTAATGTTGCGCTATGTCTGACTACTAGGCGAGGGCCCAGCCTGGAGACGGGCATGGCGTTCCATCTTCTGTCCAGCTGCCTGTTTGCCCCAGGGCTCAGAAAATGCTTGCTCGAGTCCAACATGGGCACGCTGGTTGCTCATATCTACATCACTTCAACAGGGAGTATATGACGTGGCTGAGTGGTGAGTAGCTGGTGGGCTATGGGGAAATATGTCTGCCGTGGCAGGAACGGCAGGCTGATCAGGGAGCAGTTATCTTGTCTTCGCTGTGACGAAGACAAAATCCAGGATGGAGCACTCTCTAGTGGTGCAATCAACAACCTGAGTTATCAAATCAGACGGCCAAGTCAGTCAGTGTATTACAGAGAGCCTTGTCGCGGCCAGTTGCTATCGAGGAATTCCAGTCGACTTGAGGTCTGTTCAGATCCCCACAGACAATCAATTTACTGTCATGAAGTTTGTGCTTTATGGTATAATAAGTGAGAGCCAAAATGGAGTTGCCACCGTCATCTGGAAGTCAATATACAGCATCAATTCCTACAAATAAATTTTATATCCTAATCTTGTGCCAGGCAGACTCTGTTTCAGAGAGATCAGACAGCATCACGCATTCGGTATAATTTTTATAAAAAGTGCTACACCACCGCCCCAACCAGAGAGGCTATCTTTCCTAATAACTGAATAATATGGTGGCAAGAATTCTTTATCGGAAATTGATCTATTCAACCAAGTTTCAGTGGCACATATTACTGATGGCTCATGGCATTGTACAAGACAGTTGAAGTTAACATACTCATTTACTAAACTGCAGGCATTCACGATCAAAAGTGTTAGGTTGTGTTTCAGGGGAGGCAAGGATCGTTTTGTGCAATTGTACTGGCGGGCGCTTTAAAAAAGAACTTGTTGACATCGTCCCACGATTACCGAACATTGTCTATGAATAGGTGGTCAAACTGTAGATGAGATTTGGTGGCGTTCTTCCTATGGAATTATTCCTTAGCAATTTAAGCACAGAATGCACGTGCGCCGAAAAATCCTCCGTTATGTATTCCTTGGATCCCTTTAATTTGCTAACGTTGCGCATATAGCAGACTTAGTTCGAAAGTCTAACACCTTAAACATCACAGGCCTTACTTTTCCACCTCTTTTAACGCCAAATCGTTGCCGACGCTCGATGCTATTGCATGCCACACCTACCATTGTGGTTAGCTGATTTGAGTAGCGTGCCAGGGGTCTCATCTGGAAGTTCCGCCAAGCCGTGTATGATTAAGTTGTTCTTGCGGGACCGATTACCAAGATTATCGTTGTTTCGGTCAATGCTATGCATAATGCCCTTTATGCCAGTGAGAGTTTCTTCCAATTCTTGAACACGCAAGACGGCGTCATTTGTAGCAGCAGAAACCGCTTCTAGTTTTGTGACACAATCGTCAAACAGAGCAATCTTAGCAGTGAGGGCAGCGAGTTCTTGGCTAATATAGGCTTGACTAGTCAGTAATTCACCCAAAATTTTTCTGATCCCGACTCAGCATCATGTTCAAGGGTGGTCCAGGGTTAGCCTCAACATCACCAGAAAGAAGAAGCAAACTTTTTGCAATCCCTGATAACAAACAACTACTACTTTCAGCAAGCACAACAAACACAGTGGGGTCTGCCAACAGCACTAGAAATCTATAATCGCTTCTATAGCACCTAGTTATGAAATTCACCCACCTGTAAAGCGAAGCAAAAAAACCTCAGGCAGCTGTGCATGCTGCCGCGAGATCCTGAAGCAGTTCATGGAGGGCGATGGCATTTGAAAGGTGTGTCAGCATCAAACCGCACGTGAAACCTAACGAATTGTCCTTATAAAGGCTGCATGCGGGTCCTTGCTTGAGGCAGGATAAATTTTCCGCATATTTTATGCACTGCTTGACAAGGCAGGTAATGCTCGGCAATTCCACTTTTGTGCACAAAATTGGCATGGAAGCATTGGGAATTGTTAAAAAGCATTACACTTAGTGTCAAATGACCAATGGGGTTCATTGGATGTTCGTTATATGCCACTGCACAAAAATTTTACTTTGTAAAAACGAGATGTCAGTTACATGTGAGCTTCCAAGGGGAATAGCCAACTCCTTCATTATAACCATTATTTCATCGCAAGCCATTTTGTTATAGTGAGGTCTGACTGCACCTGTCTTTTTTGCAGTCAAGGTATCTCCAGCGTGTCACTGTGCATTTGGAAGGGCCCTTATTTTCAACATGGATCTTGTACTTCATGTTGCAGGTCTCTGCTCCAGTCAAGTAGTGTCCAATCCATCACTACAGGGGGAATGTGCGTTTCCAACAAGAAATTTGTACTTTATGTTGCATATGTCTTTTCCACTAAGAGCATGTCCAGTCCATCTCCACAGGTGGATATGAATCTGCAATGATCCTCTTAACAGAGACTCATACATTCAGCTTTGCTTCTATGGCTTCCATCTGAGTGGCTGACAAGCGCTGGTGCTTCATACTCTTCTTGTGGTCACAGTGCTTAGCCTGGTACTCCATAGTTATTTTGCTCACTTTCTTGTGTGACGACCATAGTTGCAAAACAATGTGCGGTCCTTAAACACTTGTTCTCAAACTACATTTATATTGGAACCAGTCTTTATGCTGGAATAGCATTTCCTTTCCTTTTGTAGTTGCTCTCTGGCTGCAGTCTGTCAGGTTGGCATTGACAGTGTACACATTCAAGCTGTCCTAGGCCGCCGCGGTGGCGCAGTGGTTATGACGCTCGGCTGCTGACCCGGAAGACTCGGATTCAATCCCGGTCGCGGCGGTCGAATATCGATGGAGGCAAAATTCTAGAGGCCGTGTACGGTGTGATATCAGTGCATGTTAAAGAACCCCAGGTGGTTGAAATTTCTGGAGCCCTTCACTGCGGCGTCCCTCATAGCCTGAGTCGCTTTGGGACGTGAAACCCCCATAAACCGCATTCAAGCTGCTCAAGTACACTTCGCCCTGAGAAATATTGTTACATGCAAAATGTTTTCATACGCATAAAATATATTGCATTGGGTTATGTATTTACTGTATCTTAGTGTTCAGTTTCGCTTCGTTATACTGAGGTGACTTGGGAGTCAATGTACTACTCATAGGGGGCAAGTTTTCAATCTGCCGAAAGGAGGAGGTGGGCTCCAATTAGCACCCTCTCTCTTTTTAATTGTTTCCCCCCTCTCTCTCTGTCTCTCTACCTCCCCCATGCATGCTCCTTGGCAAGCGATATATATGCGGCTATAGAGTAAACATCAGTTTTGGCTTGAGTTGAGCGAATATGCTATACAGAATGACCCCATGGTTCTTAAAATACTAAATAAAATAACAAAAATATCTGAAAAATACTAACCTCTAGGTAGACGTCCATAATGTCCATAGTCGAAGTGAAAGGATACACTGGGCAACACAATCATTTTCACAACATGCTAACAATTCATATATCACACTCATTACAAATTATTCATTTGTAAAAACCACTGGGCAGTGCAAACATTTCCACAATAAGCTAACAATGCAAAAACTAAAAAGATTTTAAATTCTTCATGTCTAAGGCTCTACAAACATTGCCATAGTATGGCAACGATCCAAAATGTAAACATGGATTAAAAAACTGCTTGTCTATCAAAACTGTAAACCAACTGCCAAACTCTATACAAAACAAAAGACAGAAATCGGAATCAAAGAGCAAAGGTTGTAATGGGGAAGCGGAAACACGAGGAATTGAATGCTGATTTTATGGGAAGGGGTAATTTGAACTGTCACAGTTTGAAGAAAGCTGGCATACTTTGATGAAGTTCACTGTCGTTTGTTTCATACAAAGGCTAGCATGAAATCAAGATTGTTTCTTTGCATAGTTGATCTCCAAATAAAGTTGTCCGCGATGCCACTGAGATATATTTTGCAATTAAACTCTGTGTGCCCATGGAAAAGCGCTGTGTGAATGTGATTTAATGAAATCCACAACACACTCTCAGGTTTCTGTTGCCTCTGAATTCCATAACTTCTTGGAAGCACCCGCTTGTTATCTTGTTGCGTAGAAAGGTTATCCATGCCCATATAGCAAAACTAGCGTTGTGGTGCGCTCTCTATGTGAAAAGGAAAAAGCAGAGTTAAAAATGGGTTATTTTGAAAGGTGCGCCCATAGCTGATATTTCTAATCAAAACATGATCCTAATGTTTGGGGACAGTTCGAAGTCTTCAAAAAAACTATGTTCAAGCACAACAAGCTGCACTTATCAAACGGCCAGTCATTTGATTCCGCATAGAGGCTTGGAACAGGAGACGTTCGGTGAGCTCCTGTTGCCAGTCAGATCCTTGATGGTGAACTGCATCTATAACTTACTATTGTCGCCCTTCTTAAGTGGGAAACAAAATCTATATGTACCCGTGGCAGTTTAAGGCCGTGCTGTTCTTGCAGTGTGGTTAGGCAACTGTAATTCCTTAGAGAATTTGTTGATTGTCTAGTTGGTTTTGGTCAATTCATAATTATTAGGGCGCAAGGACGTCCTGTGTTTTTCTACCTTCGTCCTGTCCTTGCGCCCTAAATAATTCAGAATGTAATTCTTTAATTAATTTGTTTAGAACCGTACGAAACAAGGTATGCTCCCCCCTAACCACAACATGCAACCTCCGAGGGGCGCACAAAAAAAAAGAAGGGGGCTCCAGCCAATACCACCTAGACAAGCTCAAGGCATCCGCACGCGTCCGTGACGTCACACACAGCAGATGTGCCTGGAAGTCAGCTTCACCCCACGCGGGGTTTCCGGTTGCCCGTCGGGCACCCATTTCTCAAAATACTGCGTGTTTTGTGCCAGCGTAATATTAGTATTTAACGGTTTCTGATTAGAATATGTATTCTTCAGGAACAGGCGGGAACGCGAAATAATCGACGCCTTCGCTATGCATGTTGCTCCAGGTAAGCAATGCGTCAGCTCCGCTTCGGTGCTGTTAGGGAGAACTGAATTAAACTACCTCAAGATAAGTAATCTTCGGCTGTTGTAAAGGCACGTGTTGTTCGTTTCTGTTCTATTTTATTTCTTTCTTCATATCGCTCTTGTCAGTGCGGTGCGGTCTTCCCTCTTCTGCGCATGATTTGACGTTAACATGTGTATATATATTCATGTTTCTTCATAGAATAAACAGTTGCTAGAAAGCGCTTTGTCCTGTTTGTTCGTCCCTTCTCGTATTTTGACAGCGCTTATCATCCCCTTCAAGAATGCATTTCCAACTAGCCCCAGTTGTAGCTCCTTTGACTTTTTTTTAATTCTTCCTAGTCAGTTGTCTTGCATCCATAAAATGATTACACTATTCACTTCCCACTCATAACCACTTCAGTAAAAATCGAACATTCCCCTATGCTTTCCTTGGTTGCATTGACTGTCAGCTTCCTTCATATGTTATTCTATACTACTTCACGTTGCACGGATGTTTCACAACAAACCAGCAAGATTTCTAAAAAAAGTTGCAACGAATACAGTGAATAAAGAGTTTATTTAAGCACTTCACACTCACACACACATACACAAAGAATATAGCTGTCACCAAGTTGTGTGATTTGGTGAGATGCGCACACAAGAATTCAGTACAATTTGTTCAGTGCCATACTGTATGAAACAGGAACAAACATACCCATTTGCATTTACATGTCCATCATACAGAAGGGAAAAAAATTTGGTACACAAGTTACCACTCACTACAGTTCTATCAAATGTTCTATAGCTGCAGTTGCTAAGTATGAAAAGAACATGTACAGATTATAAAATGCCTTAATACAAAGCTATCTTTATAATGTAACCAGGTGTGCAAGAAAGGTCCGCTATCTCAGAAACACTTGCCATTAAACGATATAGTCATCAATCCTCAACTCTTTAGAGTTTGCATTTTTTCGCTGCCCCTTCGACACTGTTGTGTCGTTTTTCGTTTTGCACAGATTATTTAACAGCGTGTTGGCAGCAGCACTCAAAATATGGCGCATGACTTTTTCTGGCGAATGACCAGAATCACACGTATCAAGGTCTCCAGAATCGTGGAGAATGGTTCACACAAGAGAAACAAGGGCCTCCTTCTGATTTGGAAGAGCCAGAAATTTGGATGCATACTGCTCACTCCTCAATTTGTCAAGGACTATTTCTGTATTAAGTGCAGCGTTCACTACGACATCTCGTGGAAACTTTAATCCTCCTCTTGTCATGCCTGAAATGAGCAGTGTGTCATCATGGTCCAAACTGGTGTTATCCAGGACGAGATTGTCCTTGCACGACATACACATGAGCTTTTTCAGTGTTGCATGGGCACAGTATCCCACAACATACGTAACAGCGGGAATCACCGACGATTTTTTTGCTACATCAGCATTGGTCACTGCTATACTGAACTGTGCACAAAGTGATTCAACACTTATGACGGAGATCGGTTCTGCAATAATGTCAAGATCAGGCATGTCCAGTACTTTTTGAAGCCTTAGCTTGTTCTCAGATTAATAAATCTGACTGATCGAGACATGGTATTGGGCTCCGAATAGCTGGCGATACTTCCCGAATCTATCCTCAAGGCAATCTGTTTGAAATTTTCCAAGAAGCACATACCGAAATCCCAGCTCTTCCAGGCAGTATAAAGCGATCTCATGCAGAGCGTGGCTCGTGTGGCCAAAAGCCATGTGAGTTTCTTTCGTCAGGTGGCCAGCATCGTGTCTGAGGTCTGAGACTCGCCCAGTAGTCTAGCCACTCTGGTATTTTCCTCAAAAATTCAAGCTGTGGACATGTTGTTGACGCAATCGGAGACTGCATTTCATCACGCAGGCGTACACCTTTTTTTGGCGTCTTTACATTCACTATTCGCCACCATGTCAAAATGGTGTTTATGAAATCTGCTGTTCCTTTAGCATGTTGTACAGCGGAACATTGCAGTGCAGCAGCTGTCGATTCATTAAAAATCCTGAGAGCAAGCTTAACGTTCTGGCGCTCCATAGTTGATGGGTTCAGTGCTTTCAGTGATTGTGTTGGTGCCAGCTTTAAAAGGTTATTTTGCTCAGCCTCATGCAGATCACACAAAGATTTAAATGATGCCGTAAGAATAGGTGGCTTTGGGTCATTGCTGCTTGGATCAGGGTAATATATACACTTTCCACTGTTTCTCTGGTTTAGCCAATTGTTCCTAATTGACTTCAAAAGGTGCACAGGGTCCAAAATGAAAAACAGTGGACGAGAGGAATCAGCTGGGTATGTGTAAACTATACTGGCTTTGTGGGAGCTAGCAAAAAATGTCATGGCTTTCCGATTGATAGCATTGTTGTCTGAAACAACAGCTAGTACCTTAAATCCAAGTGACTCAAGGTCAGTAATGAGCTTGTGCAAAAATAGATGCAGTGCTTTTGCATCTATCTGTGCGACTGGCAAATTGTGAACAACATCGTTGTTGCTTGACAAAAGGCTTTGTAGCATGAACACATATGCTGTTTTAGCCGGATCGGAACTATTGGCTGCGGCACCTGTAACGAAGCCTGCTTTGTACTCAAAATAGGTTTGAAGATGGATCTCACCCATCATTAATGTCACAGCGCGCTCATGCTCGGCCATTGCTTGCAATACAGTTTTAGCATAGTTCAAGAAACAAGGATCTTGCTGTTCAAGTGCTGCATTCATGTGATATGACGAACACAGTCGTCGAATAGTGTCTGGGTGCGGCAACTTAATTTTAAGCGAGCTTCTGATGAACCTGCATGCATGTGTAGAAATGGTATACAGCAGACCTGAAAACACGAGTACATCTGGTGGATATCGAGGCACATTTTTCAAAACAAGCTCGACTTGGCTTCGCACAAATTTCAGTACCTGTAAGTTCCATCCATGATGTTCTTGGAGCTCATAATCCTTGTTCACCTCATCCAGGAACATTAGCACAGTTGCGAGAAGCTGGTGTTCCTTTTCGCTGCCACTAGCACAACTCTGCAGCTTTTCAACAGACTGCAGCACTTCATCAAGCTCCCTTAAATCCTTCATTTGTTACGGCACACATTCGTCTCCAAGATTGTGGAGACGGGACCCTCCGAGAAACACCTGAACAGACAGGTCGTCTGAAACCACCACTGATGAACGCACTGCGGGAGCTTGGTCGAGGGAGAGCTCCAGGAACAAAACCTTTGCCTGCGTAGTGACCACAGTCCAGAAGTCAGAAGTCTTAAGCTTCGGAAGGGCAGAACACAGCTACCCAAAACTGCAAATTTTGTTCCTGCGATCTTCTTCCTCTTGAGCAGCAACAGAAAGCTCTATCGCTTTTCGCAGTGACGCTGCCTCGAGTCGGGCCTTCTTTTCTGCAGGAGCTTCTCGCGAAGATGGTGGCTGAGAGAGATATTTCGGGCAGCCGGAAAACACACTCGGGACAGCAGCTGGCTTCAGGCGGACACGCTGCAACGGAACTTCGATAACGTTTCCAGTGTTCTCGTCCGTGTACGTTGCAAACCTGACGAAGTCACTCGTTTGAAAGTGTTTTTTAACACCTAAAAACAAAGTAAAACCACAAGTTCATTAGGTTTGGGCAACAGGCTTACAAAATTCGGCAAGCGAAATAACTGGGAAATAAAACTCCGCAAGCGAAGTAATAAGAAGGTGAAGAAAAAGTGCCCTCCCCGAAGCAAGCCATAAAAAAAATGTCGTGTGAAGCACAAAACCAAGGAAAAGGAGCAGCGCAAAAGCATGCAACCACAAGAGAAGAAAGGACAAGACACGGCACAAAACGCGAGAACAGCGCTCATGTCTTGTCCTTTCTTGCGTGGTTGCATGCTTTTGCGCTGCTCCTTTTTCTTGGTTCAAATTGCACTAACTAGGCTAAAAAGAAGTTTTACTGAAGCAAAAAGTTTAAGGCAAGCATCCTGAAAACAGCACCAAAAGCGACGCTTACCACAGTGTGCTTGGTTGGCACAAAATCTTCGCCAGAAATAGCCTTTGTCCATGCTGCCCTTTGCGTCTCGTCGGCAGCAAACTTGTAGAAGCGGACACTCGGACCACCATCATAATTTCATCTGCAGCCTGGGGCGCAGCAGCAGCCAGGCATTTCAGAACTGAGGCTACGCAGGTTCAAACACGCAAACGAAGCCTCTGCACATGAAAAAGCTTGCACAGTTCTTGAGCTCTTCCATGAAAACGCGACACATTCACGTCAGCTAGCACCATGACCATGTGCGTACTGGTTGTCTCAGTGTTCCCAACCAACTTAGGATGCGGACTGGCATTAGCTTTCAAGCGCAAGTAGAGTTTGATATTAAACATTGTTAAAGGCGCAGTTGACAGAAAGGATGCAGGGCTTAACACGACATTTATTTTTGCAATATTTCAAACTGTAAACTCGGTAATATAAGCGTGGCAAAAGTAAGAAAAGAGCTTTCTTGAGTTTTAATTGAAGCGACAAGAAAATATCCAAGTTCGAGCCAAGCCAGGATAATTCCAAATCCTATCGAGGGAACGGAATTTTTCCGCTTAGGCAGTTTTCTCCCAGATGGCGCCACGTCAACCTGCTGCGCGCTGCATCTCTTAGCAGTGACGTAGACGCTTGGCGAGGAGGTCATGCGGGGGCCTTGTAAAGTTATCTAGGTGGTATTGCTCCAGCCCACAAGCCCCCTCGCTGTCGGCGCTTATGGTACTACTTGCAGAAGCAAAGCTGCACAACAGCACCCGCTGGGCTAAGACCTGTGGAACTTGTGTATACTGCGTAGGCCTTTTGCACGACTTTCAACAAAACCTTCTTCGTGGCAGCGTATGCAGCTCGTTCGGTCAGAAAGCTACATGTCCGCACCATGCGCCGTAAATAATCGGAGGTTGAGTTAAAAAAAATGTAACATTGCCACAAAGTGCTTTGGATGGTGTCATGCAATTCAGCGTTTCGTGCAGCATAAACTTTCTAGGTATATAAGTTAGACCCTAGCTTGTTGCAGGGGTTCGAACAGACGACCTATTACCGGGGGCCTGCGTAAAAAAAGTTTATCATGGTAATTTGTGGTTCTAGTGAGTGATCAGTGTGTGACAGGCGATGAGTTGATGAAATCATTATAATTGAATAATTAAAGGAAGGAAAAATTGGAAAAGGGGGTTCATAGGTGTCAGATTGCTCTGAATGAAAAGGCACTGCTTGATGATGATAATTAAGAAAATGTAGAATGTGTAGTTGTTCATTTAAAGAACTGAAACAGTTTAAACAATGAAAAATGCTTGCCAACTTGTCAAACCGCTCAGAATGCGAAGCCTAACCCACAATGCTATTGCGTCATACCCGTAAGGCGCGGCTTAAGTGTCCTCTCCATGTTTTTTTAGGGGGGGTTCAGTTGCGGAGTGGGCATGGGGGGAGTTTAATCCTCATTAACCTCATCTCTTTCTTGCGCTACCACCACAGCCCAGCGTTGACTATGGCAGCGCCCTTGGACTTATCTGGAAGGGGCTGTGCAGAAGAAATTTAGGCCTCGCTGTGCGAGAACGAACGCGCAGTTTGTCTTAATTTGTGTTGTTAGTTAATATAAGGCTGCTTCTGTGTCAGTTTGTAAGCAAAAATACACTTCCGCATCAGTTCCTACTTCACGAGTCCGTATCCATTGCAAGTCAAAACGAGCCTGTAACCAAAACGAGCCTGCTGCTTAACAGGTAAAGCCATCACTAACGTGTAGAATAGTAAGCGAGAGCGATAAATGACATTTAGCTACCGATTCGAGAGAGTTAGGGTGCCAAGAGGATTGAATGCGAGTGATTTATGGCGGCGGCGTTTTTGAATGAGTTGTTTAGAACGCAAATAACTCTTTTTAATTAGCATGCCGGTACTCAATGTGCGGTGTTCGTCTTCATTGCTTACCCAAGGCGGGCTATGCTTTCGTACAGGTGCGGTCATAATATGGAGCACGCGTTATACACAGACCAGCTACTGCTTGTGGTGCGATCGTCTAAATACAAGCACAAGAAAAAGCTTATCTTCTCTACAGTCGCCACGAGAAAAGTTACACGTTGAAGCGTGGACCTTACTATTTCGGCCGCTCCTGTGCATGAGCCTTAAAAGTTTTCGGAACGCTAAAAACACGAAAAACGTGCAATTCCACATCGCCCAGAGGCCCAGCCAGGTGTTAATAGTACAGCCTGCTAGCAAGATGGGAACAAGCACCTTTCCCGGAAACCTTGGGCTGCTTTCCAACTTGTTTTTATTTCACGGTGCACATTGCTCGAGCGCTTTGCACAGGGGTGACGCAGACTGTGCATTTTGCAGGTGGCACAGGGAAGTGCAAAGCTTATCCTTGAGTTCGTGACCGCTTACTTGTACTGCATAGCGGTCGGGCTTTATCGTATTTCTGTGTTCCGAAAACCTCTGCGCTATGCTGTTCACCAGTGAGGAGTCTGCCTTCTAAAATGGAGCAAGATGACGCATCTTTTGTCCTTGGCGTTGGTCTTCCGTGTATCTGTTCCTCGCGTGCTGCGGTCGGTTGTCGCTGTGCGCGCTATCGTTGCTTGTGTGTAAAAATTGTGACAATTGTGTGCATGACTTGTTGGATTGGTTGGGGAAAAAACTATAGCTGTGCTTTTGTCTGTAGAGTGTCATTTGCACGTGGTGGTAACTATATTTCGTCGACAGAACGGATTTGGTTGATTCTAGTGGGCTTCCGGAGTACATGAGGTGGCTGTTCAATCAGGCCCTCCGGTGCATGCTCTAGTCGTGGGGTCCGGTCTTTTCATTCGCAGTTCCAAAGCCCAATTGACGGCCTGCAGTTGAGACGGTGGGTCCAGGCTGGCCGCGGCATCCTCCCACTCTTGCTCGTTTAAGAGTTGCCGACCTTTCTTCAGTTTCAAATTGTTGCATTCGAATGAAATGTGCTTTAAATCTGCTTTTGTGGCCCCGCAGAGCTTACAATAGGGGGTGTAGACCCCTGGGGAAGTCCTGGAATATGGTGGTTTGGAAATGTGTCTATTTGCAGTTTCCGCCATGCCACCTGTTGATGTATGCTAAGGTTTTTTTAAGTCGGCGGGAGCATCCTTCTGTTGTTTCTATAATGTGTAATTCCGTAGTAGGTGGTCAGGGTCTCTCTGGCCGACCGCAGGACCGTCTCTTGCATTGCCAGGTTAGCGAAACGTCGGGCTAAGTTGCAGGCCACCTCATTCCCGGGGTACAACGTGTGGGCTCGAACCTATATGTTTCTAATGGGTTTTGTGTTAAGATGTTGCTCTTTTAGGATTTGTCTGACGGGCAGTCCAGAGCCAATGTTGCCGCGTAGACTGGCAACGATGGGTTTGGTATGGCGACAAGAAGCTTAGCCGTGGGTATGAGCTTTGTGTTGAAAAGAAACCAACCCTTCAAGTGTGCCTTTGATTCTTAGCTGTAGTCTATCTGACTTGATGCTTACAGAAGTGATTTCTGCCTTTAGGGCATTCGTGATGGCAGTATGGGTGACATTATCAGCCTTTCGTGAGGTCGAGTGCCAGTATAGCTTTAGTGTTGGCGTTAGTCAGTGTGCGTATTACATGTTCAGAAAGCTTGAGCATTATAGCTTGCATACATAGGTTGGCTTGGAAGCCTGTCATCACGTGCGGGAAGAGATTGTGCTTGTCCATGTGGTCCTGTAAACTAGATAGCACCACACGCTCCAAAACCTTCCGTGAGCATGAGGTTAGGAATATGGACGTGAGGTTGGTTAGTGAGTTTCTTGCCAGGCTTTGGTATGACTAAGAGAATTACCTTGGTGTGTTTCCGGGTGTCTGGCAGCCATCCATCTTTCCAGCAGTTGTCGTACTCTGTGATCTCCTGAATAGAGTCCTTGTCTAGGTTTCGGAGTATTTTGTTGGTAAGCTCATCTGCTCCTGGTGCAGAGGATGTTGTAGTCTTCTTAATGGATGCTATTACCTATGGTATTGTTTTGTCTTTATCTTTTTAGGATTGGGGTTGCTGCTGTAGTTGCGAAGAGTTTTTTTTTTTAATTTCGCATAGGTGTCCTTTCTGCATTTCCTTGATCATCTCTTCGTCATTGGGTGGGCCTCCATGCACTGTTTGTGTTACTGCTATCTGGGTCTAAAATGTATCTTAGATTTGTTCTCATTATTGTTTCTCGAGCATGGCTTTCGATTTGTCTCTTTAGTTTGGCTGTTCTAACCTTTAGTTCTTGTTGTGTTTGTTTCAGCCATCTCTTTTTGTAAGCTGTTATGTGTCTGACACGTGTAATAACATACTATCAGTGGCTTTGTTTTCTGCTTCTATCCCTATAGTCTTTGTGGTGTGCTCTGCATCCTTCAAGAGTCAGTGCACTCTTTTAATCTTCTCGCCATCTGCATTGCCTTGCCTTTTGCTTGTCAGGGTGGAACCAGCGGAACACAGACGCAGGACAAGAAAAGGAGGTACACACACCACACCGCTGGACTTGCAACTGATTTATTTCGAAGAAAACCACCACATTTAAAGGATTCCCTGCGCAAGCGCACACTCTGGATGAAGGGAACAACTGTATTAAGATAAAAGAAAGTTATATTCTTTATCAGTGATAAAAACCGAGGGATCGCTGACACACTTTTCCTTGTTTTTCCTGATTAGAAACGCTTCAAGAATTTCACGCTCTCGTCTTGTTCTCCCCCGACCGATAATGCTCGTGCGGTGAAGCAAAGGAGAACATCCCTCGCATACCTTAACATGCAAGGCTAAATTGCTGCCAGTGCCTGAATTGAACGTTGTTCGGTGCTGCCTCAGACGTTCATTGATGCACCCTCCGGTTTGCCCGATGTAGGTTTTCCCACAGGACAATGGGATGCAATATACCACCCCTACTTTACACGAAGTGAACCTCGTCTGGTGCTTGGTTTTACAGGTCCCCTTTTTCTGCGGACCACCAGACATGCGGGCGCACAAACCAGATAGTTTCCGGGGGGCAGAAAAAACCGCAGTGACACCGAATTTTTGTGCCACTTTTTTTAGACCATGCGATGTCTTGTGGCAGTAAGGAAGCACTTCAGTCTTCTTCCTGTTCTCTTGCGATGGACTAGCAGACATAGCCGACAGTTTCTTCATCTTATTCCCCAGTGATTCAGCCACTGCAAGCAAAACCGACGAGGGAAACCCAGAATCTGACAACCGCGCGACCTGCTCGGCCAGACTTTGCTGCATGACATGTGGGCAACTTTTCTTGAGAGCGTTCGAAAAACACAAATTTGCGATGCTGCGCTTCACCAGCTTCGAATGCGCCGATTCATATGGCAAAAGCGACTTTTTTGTTGGAAATATTCGCCCAGGACTAAAAAGTCGCTTTTGCCATATGAATCGGCGCATTCGAAGCTGGTGAAGCGCAGCATCGCAAATTTGTGTTTTTCGAACGCTCTCAAGAAAAGTTGCCCACATGTCATGCAGCAAAGTCTGGCCGAGCAGGTCGCGCGGTTGTCAGATTCTGGGTTTCCCTCGTCGGTTTTGCTTGCAGTGGCTGAATCACTGGGGAATAAGATGAAGAAACTGTCGGCTATGTCTGCTAGTCCATCGCAAGAGAACAGGAAGAAGATTGAAGTGCTTCCTTACTGCCACAAGACATCGCATGGTCTAAAAAAAGTGGCACAAAAATTCGGTGTCACTGCGGTTTTTTCTGCCCCCCGGAAACTATCTGGTTTGTGCGCCCGCATGTCTGGTGGTCCGCAGAAAAAGGGGACCTGTAAAACCAAGCACCAGACGAGGTTCACTTCGTGTAAAGTAGGGGTGGTATATTGCATCCCATTGTCCTGTGGGAAAACCTACATCGGGCAAACCGGAGGGTGCATCAATGAACGTCTGAGGCAGCACCGAACAACGTTCAATTCAGGCACTGGCAGCAATTTAGCCTTGCATGTTAAGGTATGCGAGGGATGTTCTCCTTTGCTTCACCGCACGAGCATTATCGGTCGGGGGAGAACAAGACGAGAGCGTGAAATTCTTGAAGCGTTTCTAATCAGGAAAAACAAGGAAAAGTGTGTCAGCGATCCCTCGGTTTTTATCACGGATAAAGAATATAACTTTCTTTTATCTTAATACAGTTGTTCCCTTCATCCAGAGTGTGCGCTTGCGCAGGGAATCCTTTAAATGTGGTGGTTTTCTTCGAAATAAATCAGTTGCAAGTCCAGCGGTGTGGTGTGTGTACCTCCTTTTCTTGTCCTGCGTCTGTGTTCCGCTGGTTCCACCCTGACAACATTATGAACCAACTAGCCCAGCAATTTACGCTCCTGAGCCTTTTGCTTCTTTCTTATCCCAGTTAACCACTCGTGTCTCCCTTCTTGAGTGTGCTGCTAAGTAATGGTCGCTTCCTAGGTTCTCATTTATGTTTCTGCATTGTGCTTGTATGATGTTTTAGCATAGGGTCAAGTCTGGGCATGTGTTGGCTTGCGCACTATTTCCTATCCTAGTTGGCACTAGCAGATCCATCACATGTGTAGCCATTGCCTCGAATGTGTTGCCAGAGGCTCATTCCTTTATTTAAAATTGTTCTGTAACCCCATGCCATGCGTTTTGCGTTGATACTATCAGGGGATTCGTTTTGCTTATTTTTCTGGCTTCATTCATGGCTTTCATTAATATAGGACTCCGCTTTTGGGGTTGCTCTATATATCTAGAATGGAGTATGGGGCCTCGCTTCTTTTTTTGTGCAATGAGCTCAATCAGGGGGTAGCGTGCACCGTTTCATTCTGTGTCGTGCTGTATTATCGTCATATTTCTGTGAACCAAGACAGCCGTGAGTGGTCCTCGTTCCTTAGCATTTTCATGTTTTACGGTCGTGAACTTTTACTTTTTAGCGTGGAAGCACTCCTGCATGAGCAATCCCAAAAACCCGAGGGGACTATAAAGCCACAACTTATTTCCCTCGAGGGATACTGGTAACTACCATTTATTATCAGAGTTGCCGTGAGGTGAAAATTTGCTTGCCCCATACCCAAAATCGGATTGGGGCATTATGTACATTGACTTGGAGTTAAGTTTCAGACAAATTCTATTTCTACACTTTTAGAGACGTCGGTAGCCCTTACAGGCTGCCACGTGCTGTGGTTGACTCTTGGTCTAAGATGCCACACCTGGTTGCTGCCGTATTGGCTTGACGTACGAGAAACCTCTGTACATCTCCTTCCTCGCTGGGCAGCGGGTGTTTCCACTGTGTCACGCTTGGGTTGTCTTTTTTAAGATCCAACTCTGCATGCGGGCAAGTCCATATTACATGTATGACTGTCAGTTAGCTTGCACCACGGGCATTTGTCAGTGTATTGTGCAGGGCACATCTTTTGGAGCTCATGCAGGTGTGAGCAGGTGCCTGTCTGCAGCCTTCTCTAATCTACCACCTCTTTTGGTTAGTTTTTTTGTGCAGAGCTGAGTAGCACTTCCATCAGCCCCTGTAATAATCTAGGATGTACAGTATGTCGGAATGGCAGGTTATATGCTTGGCCCACCCCTCAAAATTAACTTCGCCCAAATCGAGAATTGAGTCGACCCGCTTTCGCACGTCTTGATCGGTTTCACTGTGTTATATCCTAATCATTTTTTACCTTTGTTTCTTGTAGGCTTTTTTCTTTTGAGAGGGTTTCAATGTGGAGCTGTAGGTTCTCCCGTTTTCTTCAAAGTTCCTACAGTTCCATTTTCATATCTCCACCAAGCCCTGCTCCATAATTGGTTTTAAGGAAGAATATGGGCTGTGCTGTGGGATGATATAGGGCTAATTGAGTAGCTGATGGGCAACTTCAATACCAGGGCAGGCAAGAAGTAGGCAGGAGACCAAGCAGGGGGAGTGGTTTGTTAATATGCACAGTACACAGGCCTCTACCATTTCACCTGCGTTGAAATGTGACCACTGCAGCAAGGGTCGAATTAGCGTCCAGCTGAGCTACTGTGGCTCTATGTTGCTGTAGTAGCTTGTTGGTTGCATTTGCAAGGACTTTTACTTTTCTGCAAATGCGTTGCCTTGATCTTGTTTTTATGTTTGCTTCTATTTCCTCAAATCTGTCAAATCTGCCTTTGCTATAAATGTAGTATGGTGCAGTTGTACATGTGTAAATCTAGTCCATGGAAATAAATAGAGCCAACCCCAAAGTCGTGGATTTATGCCTAATGCTTTTTTTTCTTTTGGCAGACTGCAATTTTGCAAGGTTGCATGCTACATTAAGGCCCCAGTCAAAAAAACGGCGAGACCACAAGTGCAGGTTTATTAAGCACACTCAAGCGCTGTGGTAAGTTTTCACACTCCAGGCACACAGGTCTAATTTGTCAATATTCAGGCTTTTGTAATGCAGTCATTTAAGGAGCACACGAAGGCACTCTCTCCCCAACAGTATAGGTCGACACATAAAACTGCAATAAAAGTGACAAAATAAACGTACTAGGGAACAGCAATTTATTCTGTGGGCCAGTGCCCTCCAGTACCATGAACTCTCATAATGAAGCAGTTCACCCACAGGAATTTTTAGGTTGTTTTCATCCACAGTTGGACAGCAGCTTTCACATATTGCACTTGCAACACGTTGAATGCTGAATAATAAAGAAGTTGCTTCCTTGCAGCAGACGAACCACTGGTGACGCCATGCTGCAGGTCTTTGGTGCGCACATGTAAGAGAGAGCCAAACAAACACGCACAATTAGTTTAGCTGTAAGAGAGGTTCCTTTCCTTGCAGAACCACAGTGCAAAGACGAATGCACTGCTTATGTATATGCCCTTTCTATCTCTATCCTTCAAAGCTGGCCTGTATTGCTAACTGCATTTTAATGACAGAGTCACTATTTTCACCTGACTCAGCTAACAACTCTATTGCCAGCAAAATCTAATATGTGCGCATTTCAAAGAGTTGTTTGTCCAGCAGCAAAAGACTAAATTATTGCAGAGAGATTTGGATTCTGAGTTCAGAACGATTTTTCCACCTCTCTGACTCAAACTCTGGACTCTCTTATGATGTCACCTCCAAAAAGTGACGTGAACCATGACGTAAATGCGGACTCTGTGATTGTTGACTGCAAGCGGGGCTAGCAGCAGCCGAAGTAAAAGCAACCACAGGCTAGACGTTGAAGGCATCTTTTGTCTCTTCGTTGACACAAGCAGCTGGTATGGATCCCGTTCCCAATAACAAAGTTTTCTCAATAAACTCTGTTAGCTCCGTCCTGCATTTCCCCAAACATAGCCCCAGAGAGTGCACAATGCTTTTGAGGACTTAGAAAACTGGACTGCCTGGATACCAAGAATATTGGGCACTGACGAGTTGGCAGCAAACGAGCTATTGCCTCGACCTGCAGAGTGCGGTCGTATGTTACTGCCGAGTCTCTCTCTCGACAGTGTCGCTCGAACCTTGGAACCCTCGTGTTCAGTAGATGGATGGATGTCGTTGCATGTGTCGTCCCTAGTGCCGCTAACCATGCGCTCCTTGGAAAGAATCTGAAGGGAGACTTCTTGTGAGCACTGCGCAGGTGCGTTAATTGGCGGCTGTGATGTCTCTGCACTGTTGATTGACAGGAATACAGTAAAGCCTCGTTGTACTTTTTTTTTTTACTTGCGGGAAGAAACATATTATTCAAACCACCTCATTTTGAGAAATGTAACTGCTGAATTGAGGGAAAAAAACATTTATTGACAATTTCACTTTATAAAAATGCCGATTGGCATTTCTTGGCACAAGAACTGAACAGATCCTATTCCAGAGCTCTCTGAATTCAGTCTGCGTTCGCGCTTTCTTTAGCGCGGAAGGAAATTCGTAACGCGTACGGTCCGTCACTGGCAGTGACGAAAGTAACCAAGATCTCTGCCTTGCAATTTTCGAATGCTTCACCCCTACGCTCCCCAGTACTGTGAGAAAGCCACTGCGGCAGCTAATTGTCGCCGTACTGCTTTTTAAGCTGCATGTCCCAGACCCGGCCAATTCATATACAAGTTCATCGCTGTAGTTGATAGAAGCTTCGCCTCGTTTTCCTTATGCACCAAGCTTCGCCTCGTTTCCCTTATGCACCGCGAAGAAACCTCAGCGTTTCTCCTCTTCATATTGGGACCCTGCAGAAATGGCCATTGCGTTAGCACGCCGTTTTTATTTTTTGTTCTTGATGGCGGCGGTGGTGCTTCGCCTCGTCGCAACCGCAAAGAAGCCACCACAGTGGGTGACTGCCGCAAAAACACGTCATGTGCCCTCTCATTCGGCCCACTTGTATGTTTTCACATGTGCGCTTGGTCAATAAACGTATTATACGACCACAATTTGTCAAAAATTTTAAGCGTAGTAGCCGGGAAATCGCGTTTCTGGGAACATATTAACCGAAAAAAAATATAGTTTAACTCTAAAGACAATTATAATGTCCATGATTTTGAGTGTACGAACCGGGAATGTATCAACGAGCTTCAACTGTACTGACAAACTTCGTCCGAGGAACACTTGGAAAGCGTTTGGGTTAACTGCTGCTCCATACTTGTAAATCATGGCACATCAAAAATGAAACCACACAGACACAAATTGCCAGACCAAGGATACTGAAACGATCTGCCTGCCTCTGGCACCACCTAGTAAAAGCTGTCTTTAACTTGCAAAATTCAGACTGCCTTTTTCACTCATCGTTGTGTGATGAAAGTGCACTAGCATTTGGAAATGACGCTTGCTTCAATGTAACCTTCATGGGCATTTGTCAGCTTCATAGATAGTATTATTTTGGCGATGTCATCTCACCTGCACTTGCGAAGTTGGCCTGTAGCAACGATACCTTTATTTCAGTTCTAGCTATTTTCTACGTTCCAAGAGGTGTTTTTTCAGCGAGACTGGTCTTTTTGTGATTAGGAGCTGGCATTCTATCAATACTAGCCAACTTCAAATTCTCCTCTGCATCCCAAGAGACAACTTTTCCAGAAAAAACAGCAGATAAGAATAGAATATTACAGCACGATAAAACTTAAAAAACGCACTTAGTAACAATGGGCCATGGTCTGTAGCATCTTGCATTGCTCTGCTGACGAATCAACAGTCAAGAAAATGAGCTTTTTAAAGTCTCACTATCTCAAACATACCACAGGCAGCAAAATTCGTGACATTGTAATTTCGGCTTGCAATTTAGCTTTTTATTTCTCGAAGAACAGACTACTTTTTCATCGAGTACGAATTCCGTGTGACGGCCCTGAAAGTGGGCCTAATGAAAGTGTTAAAACAGAGTGAATTTTTAATTTTGCTAAATATACATGCAAGGCCATCAGTGAAAGTTTAAAATAGTTCACTAAGAGGGAAATAACTTTTCATGTACATAAAGGTGAGGTGTGTAATTACCAATTGTCAAGTATGTTGTAATGACTGTAAAAAAAAATCTTTATGCAGGCATCTTTTTGGGACTGCAGCATAAAAAAGTTACTTATTCTAGTTCATTGCACAGGCAAATATATGGGAAAAATAAGTAGCAAAAAAGGTTTTTTAAGAAAAACAGCTAAAATGATTTGAAGCATCTATGAATGCATAAAGCAGTTGAGAGGGTTACTATCTGCCAAATCTATACGCTGACAGGAAGATTTCCAGTTATAGTCCCATGTGAGGCAAGCCTTCAATGTTTACACATATAACTTGATTCCATTGTGGCTCAAGAATTCTAGCATCCTTCCCTTGCTATTGTTGAGATGGCACATGGCACCATAGAAACCAAACCTCAGTGTTGGTAGGATGTAAACTGAAATAGTAAATGTCACAAAAATCTTCCATTTATTTTCCTGTGTGTCAAACTGAAACAGTTAGCTTTGGTTTCGCGAGACACTTTTAATGCTCCAACTTTGCCTTCATGTTTGGAACGGTGTAATGGGAACATGATTTCTGAATGATTTGCAAGAAAAATTATTATTTCAATAAAGTTTGAAAAATTCTTTTCCAAAAAGGTGATGGGGCGCTTCTACCCTTAGGTGTAAATTGCAATAGCATTAGAGATCCCTCCCGTGCTTTTTTTTTCTCTAGGTTTTTGCTCACAAGCCCAAATGGCGTCACGTTACTGTGTGACATGCAGGAGTGTTGCAGAAGCAGTTCCGTAGTGCCACCTGGCATGGTAGGCAGGTTATGAGGACGCCACATGATCATTTGACCTCTAATGACCAATTAATTTTCGCCCCCCACAGTAGGCAAGTTGCGATAACAAATTCACGTGATCTCACTCGACCTATCAGTAATTAGATTGCGATGTCACAAGGTCACATGACCTGTCTCTACCAACCAGGGATTTTTATCACACAGAGAGATGCCACTTTTTCTGAAGAAATTGCACCTTTAAGGCTATTGCATTAATATGCAGTTTTCAAAGCAACCTCATAACATAAGCTTTTAAGGCCAAAAATGAAATGCACATGTTCCTATCACCAGCTGATTTCTGCAAGTAAACTGCACGGTTTGAAAAGTTTCTTGAGATTAGACTACACCGCCATTCACTTTCAACAGGGTTCTTTATGTGTGTGCGAATTATGAGCTTGAATAGAGTGGCTGGGAAAACTTTTAAATGCAAATTTTGCAGCAGTTGATGAGTCTGTTGCAGAACCATCACCAACAAAGCCAGAATGGTCCATAAATTAAATTTTTACCATGAATGAAAAAATCGGCAATGAGCAAAACTTGTCAAGACTATGGTAGAAATGAAAACATCTTGGGTCCAATTTCAATTCCGCATTAAAAATCGCATGAAATAAAATAAGCTGCAGAGAAACCTTGTCAATAGTGTATCAGACTTTGTGACCGCTTAGCAAAACACTGGCATAGAGGCAACAAATTTTTGGGCGCATGTTTTTTTTCATTTGGAACGATGCTATGTAAATAAAATTGTATATTTGAGGACATGGCATTCACTTAAGCCTGCTGATAATTTACGATTTTTTCCTTATGCCGTTTCGATGTGAACGCTGCAGGGCAGCAGTGACATACGCACATACATGATGTGTCCAGTTCACAGAAGGCATGCAAAAAATAATCGTTCAACTATTGGGTATGCTTGCATAACAGTTGATGTGAGGTGAAACGAATAAAGCAGAGACCATACTGCAGTTTTTTTTCATGCCTTGCGCAACCTGAGCGCCTTGTGTACATCACAGCGGTCGTTTAGCACTTGAAACCAGAACAGCGAAAAAAAAGCAGTTATAAATTATTCACCGCTTGTTGGCACAGTCCGTCTGCATGGCCATTTTTCAGTGTGCTGCGCATCATTCGAAAGTGAGAAAACAACTCAAATTTAGTTCTGTACTCTTTCAACACCATGTGTTTTCAGTTGAAACTCTGTTCTAGCAAATTTTTCAGAAATCGGGTTAAGCCTCATTTCTACCCAAAACTGCAGCTTCTGGAAAATATAACTTGCCACAACACAACGCCAAGAGCACTGCACGGGTATTAGTGGATGCCTTGTACTTGTTATAGAACTGCATTTTTAGCGCATGGTGTAACCTGAAGGTAAGTTCGAACAGTACATCATTTTCAAAGCGAGAGGCCTAGACAAGGCAGTGTCCAGCGTCATTGTATGACCACTACCCATGCTAATGACATGTTGAGCCAAAAGCTGGAACAAAGAAGGAGCCAAAGGAAGAGGAAAGGCCAGCAGCGTCTCCATGGCTGCTGCATTTACTGCGGCATTGAATAAAGGTTTAAAGAAACAAAAGCAAGCAGTGTCCTGTGCATCCTGTCGTTTGTTGCTGGGAAAGAAAAACATGCACTAGATAGAGGCAATTTATCATTGTTGGTAACAACACAACATTCCTAGCTATAAAACTTGAATAGCCTGCTCTGTACCTAAGTTTGAACATTAAGTTTGAACATTCCATGTTCAAACTTACGTAATGCCTCAATAGAGGTCTTTAAGGGTAAAATAATGATGACGACCTAATTTTTTTATCCTCCGAATTCTGGGCGGGGGGGACGAAAACAAAGGGCCACCATTTTGCTGGATGTCCAAGGGACAGGGCGGACACGGGTGGATGAACTGCGACGTGTCGCAAGCATTGCGTCGAAAGAATCTGTGTAATCGAGGCAAGTGGTAGTAGGAACAGAGAGGACCACAGGAAGACACCGGTGCACTCCTGTCAACAGCCCCAGGAACTTGGCAGCAGCAGGAAAAGCCATAGCCAGGACCCGTCGACGACATTCTGAAACGCCATAGGCTTAAAAGGGCTCCGAATAAAGTTTTGGCATGCCTACGATGTTAAAGCGCGCTGGTCACAAATACCCTCCGGCTACAATTTTTTTAATGCGTTTTGTGGAAGCTGAGTTATCTGTAGACAAAATTTTAATTTACGCATCTTCGCACCTTTTTCCTTTCTCTCGTCACTTTTTTGCGCGCTGAAATGTTGGCACGCCTCTGTCGGTCCCACCCACTCGATGGGAGAGGGGGCGGAGATTCCGGCCGCGGCCATGGGAGGTGCGTGACGTCATGGCAAACCAATAAAAGACCTTTGCTGCTGACGTAACGAGCTTGGGTTTCGGGCGAACACGCGGCACCGCAGGTTGCCGCGAATTTTAAATATATTGTAAATGATTGGTCCGCTTTTGAAGTACTGTACGCGGCATGAACACTGGGTGACCTGTACTCTACATAATGCAAGGCGCTATTATAAGCAAGCTCAAATACCCTTCTCAGGAACCTTTTAATGCAGCCAATCCAAGGGAGCCTCTCTGCAGCACGATCCCTCTACCCATCGGTCCACAGGCAGAGGCTCTTTCATTTTTATTCTTTTTCATTCCTCACCATTTTTTATGTCCATCGGCTGCCACCTCCACGTTTGATTGGGGCGCAGGAGGCTTGCATCGGTGGTTCAAGGGAGGTCCACGACAGCACGGACCTAGTGTCCGATGGCTGCCACCTCCATGATTGGATCACCCGACCTCCGCTGCGCTGTCTCCCTTCACAGCTCGGCGACACCACGGGTTCCCGAGAATCCGCAGGGACATTGCCGCAGGGGGATGATGGTGAAGTGCTTCACCACGGACCCGAGCACCCGCGCTTCGCCGTGCGTGGCATCGCCGTGTCCGGGGAAAAGGTGTTCCTGGTGGTTGAGCCGATGCCGAGTGTTTGGACCTGTAAGGCCCCTCGGCGAAGGCAATACACCACTTTGGCCCCAGCTTCCTGTAGACGGCACCTCCGGCCTGACCCGACTGGAGGAAATCTGTAGTCGCCTTTTCCTATCCTCTCCTCTATCTTTCACTTTTCTACCCCTTTCGCACAACTATCCTTCCTCCTTCTCACTTCTTCGTTTTTCCTGGCAGCGAGGGTTAACCTTGTGTGACCAACCACCGTGAGTTGCGCCATATTTGATTATAGTTAAGGTGTACAGGTGGCGTGGGCAGGCCTTCCTTGCAAATTCCTGTCTCGTCGCTTAGTTGGGCTCACGGTGGGTGGCTGGCACCATGACCGAAAAACTTAATTTTTTATGGCTCCCCCACTTTAAAACCAAGATCGCTTTCTTAAAAGTGGGCAGAACGAGGAAGACGACTTCTTTCAAAAAAGAAAAGTAACTTTTCCAAAATATCACGTGATCCACAGTGAAGAAGAAGATAAGCAGGCAAGAATAATATCCCCCTTCCTTGTGTCAATCTGCTTGACAGAAACATTAGGCATTGGCTATAAGCTCTCAAAAATGGCCAGCGGCGATTTATTGCTTCAACTGTGCGACAATGTCCAACACTCCAAATTCTCCAACCTAACGTCCATAGCGGAAATCCCTGTCTCCGTGACTTCTCATCCCTCACTTAACACTGCCCGAGGCGTAATATCCGAAAATGATTTTGTTCACATCACCGAAAAAGAAATGCTCGAAGGACCCACCGACCAAGACGTCATAGATGTCCACCGAATCAAAATCTAGGACAATAAGAAAATAGACACCAAACACTTGATCCTTACGTTACACACCAGCACATTGCCCGAAACAACTGACGTGGGATATTTTAAAGTTAATGTAAGACCAGACATTCCCAACCCTCGCAGATGTTTCAATTGTCAAAGGTTCGGCCATGGCTCACAGAGTTGCCACGGTCGCAAAACTTGCGCAAAATGTGCTTCGAATGATCACCAGTCTGATGGATGTGACGCAGCCCCGCACTGTGCAAACTGTGAAGGAGACTATGCTGCATACTCCAGGGCGTGTCCGTCCTGGAAGAAAGAAAAAGAGATAATCACCATAAAAACAAAGAAAAACATTTCATTTAAAGAAGCGAGAAGGCGTTTTGCGCTTACAAACACATTCTTTTTCACAGCAAAACAAAACTTCGCTGATGTGGTGCGCAGGGCGTAGCACCACAAAGCAATCCGGCACCTGCCAAGGCCGCTTTCACAGAGCCTATGGCAGGGCCATCGACGCCCCAGGCAGGGTCAGCGAAAGCTGCCCTGTCATTGGCAAAGCAGGTAGCGCCGGTCCATGGGTCGGCATCCCGCAGGACTTCCCCTGTCAGGGGAGGCCTGAAACTAACACAACCGCAGCTGCGTGGTCCTCCAGCAGTTCTGGCAAGGTGATGGATACAACTCCCAGTCCACCTGCTTTGCAGTGGCGGAACAGCTCTCTTGAGCGAAAAAAAGACAGGCCTCTCATAACGGGCCCATATCTAAGTAAATCCCCTTTCATTTCCTCTCAAAAACACAAACATGCCTTTTTTGAATTCAGTGGAATTGTAGAGGACTTATGCGGAATTACAGTGACATAACACTTATTTTAGGGTGAAAGTTACCCATAGTTTTATGTTCTCAGGAGACCAATCTTGGTCCACAACATGTGCATATCCTGAAACATTATAAAACTTTTAGACGCGATCGAGAGCAGGCAAATCGACTCTTGGGAGGCGTCGCGATTGTCGTTCAAAGCGGCGTCCCTGCTCAAGAGATCAAGCTCATTACAAAACTTGAAGCGGTTGCAGTCAGCATCATCACCTATAAAACACTAACAATCTGTTCAGTATACATTCCTCCACAATTTGCATTAATAGCCCATGATCTACAACGTCCAGAACCATATCTGGTAGTTGGGGATTTTAACGCCTACTCCCCTTTTTGGGGAAGCGAGCGCTGCGACTCTAGGGGGCAAACCATCCAAGATTTTATTCTCACAAACAATATGTCTTTTAAACACAGAAAAGGCCACATACTGCTCTCCAACCTCGGGCAATATGAGCTGTTTAGATTTGTCTTTTAGTTCACCATCTGTTTTTAACAATTTTAAATGGGACGTTATCAACCACCCATATGGCAGCGATCACATACCTGTATTAATAGTTTGACATCAGCACCAGAAATCATCCCAACTAAACCGCGACATTGGAAGCTGCATTTAGCAGACTGAGAAATTTGAGCACAGGCCAATTTAGAAAATATACGTAAGCAAGGCAGCAATGTGGGCTAGTTGGTTGTATATTTTGGTTTGAATAACGCGCTACACACTAACAAAACGACACCGGAATGAAGGACACAGGACATGTACGCACTAACAACTAAAATTTATTCTGGAAATCCTGGAAATCTCACCCCCCATTGCACAAATCACAAATGTTCACCGTACTTTGATCAGACAGCAATTTTAGGTCGGGCAAAGGAAAAGAAAGAAAGGGAAATAAAAGAAGCCTTCGAGATATTGGAGGCCGGAGAAGAGTGCGTAAGCACGCCCTCGGTGTTGTTATCAAGTGAGGAGGTGCATCTAATCAAAAAACAAAGGAGCGTGAGACACAGCCGTTGGCAACGAATTGATTGTTTCAGCATGTTCGTGGAATGTATTTATGTACCCTCGTACCAGAATAAATTTTAGTTGTTAGTGCGCACATATCCTGTGTCCTTCGTTCCGGTGTCGTTTTGTTAGTGTGTAGCGCGTTATTCAAACCAAAATTAGAAAATATAGTTTTAGAAAACCTCAGCATCAACGAAATGTTCCCGAATTGCATAATTACTGCCGTACACTTAGCTGTTCCTCAGTCTTCAGGAGTGGTGCGGCAAAAACACAGTGTGGTGGACAAAGGAATGCAAGGAAGCAAAAAAAAAACAAAATAGAGCTTGGGGCAAATTTCGCAGATACCTTACACATAGAACCTCAAGCTCCGTACGTAAGTCCCAGTGCTGAGAAAGCCTCATGGCAGAGTTACATTTCATCTGTAAGCTGTCAAATAACAAAAAATAAGATTAGCATTTGTCCTTGAACCCCGCGAACTTGATGCCCATCAATGCGGTTATAAAAAGGGATGCTCAACAACAGACCATTTAGTTCGCCTCGAAAAAAATAAGAGCTTTTATACACAAACAGCACTGTCTTGCCGTTTTTTTTTTATATGGAGGAAGCGTATGATACAACCTGGAAGTTTGGTATCGTCCGCGACCTAGGTATCCGCTGTAGGGTGTTAAACTGACTTCCTTTCCGACCGCTCATTTCAAGTACGCCTGCGATCAACTCTGTCCAGGAGCTTCGTTCAAGAGAATGGGGTTCCTCAGGGATGTATTTTAAGCACGACATTGTTTAGCATAAAAATGAATGCCATAAGTAAAATAATCCCAAAGACCATCCTGTATTCAGTGTATGTTAATGATCTTCAAATAGCTTGCACATCCTCAAACGTAGCAACATGCAAGAGACAAATACAGTTAACAATGAATAAACTAGTGACATGGGCAGATCACTACGGTTTCCAGTTTTCCACACCGAAAACAGTAGCCATCATGTTCTCGCTTAAACGAAGAATACAAGCTGACGCTTTTATACACCTGAACGAAGCACGGACACCTGTCAAAGAAGAGCACAAATTTCTGGCTACAACTTTTGACAAAAAAATCAATTTCCTGCCTCATATAAACGCACTGAAAAAGAAAGCCTTCGGATCTCTAAATATACTCAAAGTACTGTCACGTAAACGTTGGGGTGCTGACAGGACGTCTTTTACAAATTTATCGCTGCATGGTACGCTCCACCTTGGACTATGGATGTATAGTTTATGGGTCAGCGAGGCCTTCATACCTAAAACGACTAGATCCAATACATAATTTAGGCTTGTGTCTTTACTCTAGTGCTTACAGAACGTCAAACATACCTAGTCTTCATGTAGAAATCAACAAACCATCGCTTACAGATAGAAGCACCATGCTCACATGCTCATACATTTTAAACATCCGTTCACTGCCCAAACACCTATGTTGCCCAATAGTCGCAAAGTGCCCATCTAGGACACTGTTTCACAACAAACCGCTCGCTATCAGGCCACTCATTCTGTATATTGAAGAGATGTGCCAAAACCTCGGCGTACTAGATACGTTACCTAACATTGCTCGGAGACGAGATCCACTGGCTGCATGGTACAATTTTCCTGCAATCTGTGATCTCACTCTTACACAGTTTCATAAGAAACAAACTCCGCAACAACATATAGTACAAGAATTCCTTGCACTGGAAGAAAAGTACAGTAGTTTTATACAGATGGTTCAAAAATGGACGTTTACGTAGGAAGCGCAGTGGTCCGAGGGAAGTCGGAGAAAACAGTACGACTTCCACAGTGATCATCCATCTTCACTGCAGAATGCTACGCAGTCTGTGTGGCCATAGAAAAAATAAAAAACGAGAACCTTACCAACAGTATTATTTACACAGACTTCCTCAGTATACTTACAGCTTTTCACTCTAGAAATGCAGTCACTCCGATTCTTGGTGACATCATGCACAAGATAGTAACAGCCGCAGCTCGAGGACAAAACAAAGTTCCGCTAGGTTCCCAGTCATGTCGGAATAAGAGGCAACGAGAGGGCAGTTACTGCACTGCTAAAGCTCGTGGGAAGGAAATAAAAAAGTAAATATACCTTTTAAGCATTGCATAAACTTTCCACAGCGTGAATTAAGAGAAAAATGGCAGTCGGAATGGAACGGCGAAGTGAATAATAAACTACACTTGGTGAAGCCTGTTTTAGGTGAATTAAAATCGTGTGCACCAGGAACGTTTTAAGCAAGTGATTTTATGCCGTCTCCGGACAGGTAACACGCACCTTACGCATAACTTCCTGCTAACAAAACAAGGCAAACCTATTTGCGAATGCGGAGATGATCTTACGGTCAATCGCATTTTATTTTCATGTGTGCAACTGGAAACACTGAAAAAAAAAGTATTTAACTCAATTTTATAATGAATGCATTCCTTTTCATCTAGCACTGCTCTTAGATGATAATGCCATTGTTAACATACATTCTGTTTTTAGCGTTTTAAAAGAAGCAGCGGTACCTGAAAAACTAAATCTGGAACCACTGGTTTGCTTTAATGCATGATGCATCTCAGCCACTTTCTCATTCCTGAGAAGGCTGAGGCTTTTTATTTCAGATTCAAACCATTTTATTTCCTTTCTGTTGAAAGTGGAAGACGAGGCAAAAGGCATGGAGCCTGCCAAGGCCTCGACTCTCACCTTTAGTTCGGAGCAGTCAAAACTTCAATACATTTGCCGGGATTTCTCCTGATGAAACGGTGTACACGTAGACATGAAATAAAAAGTACATATGAACACAAAATGCTGGCAACCGTGTGCTCGCAGAGGTGCGCTGCCTTTTGGGAGAATAATCTGGCTGCTTTTCCAGATTTTTGTTTGTAGCAGTGCGCTTTGCTGCAGATGGCTGCTGATCCGGAAATTGCTTTAGCGCCTGTCTTATCTCATGGACTTTCTTTATCACGAACTCTTCTTGTGCTGCATCGCCTGATTCCTTGTTCGCTAAGTCTTGTAAAGCAGCTCCATGCAAAGTACAGATGTTTTCAATACCACGACTTTGCGGCTCGGGGATTGCATCAGCCTGGATGCTGTCGAGAAGTGCCTGGGGCTCATCTAGAGCGAATGAATCATTTTCTGTTGAAGTCGAAGGAAGAGCTACGCCTTTTTCAGTCGATCCCTGAACGCTTGAATTGTTTTTTTTTTCATGCTCCCATTGAGCAACTGCATGCATATGCTTACGCAAACTCAAGTGCTGCTTGTATTCCAAGCATACACATTGTAAGGTGTGGATACATATGTTGCATTGTTTGCAACTGTAGCTGCACCCTTGGCATGGTATGCTGCCCTTTACTACAGTGCGCTTAAACTCTTGCAAAGATTGCGACTGCACCAGCCATCATCCATCAGGTGATTCACTCACGTCAGATTGAGCGAGCTCGACACCTGCGCAGTGCTTCTTATAGCAGTCTGCTGTCCGGTGGCTTGCCATGGGCCTCACATGTGAAATAAGCTGCTTGATGAGCCGTTCATTCGTAAATTCCAGTAAAGTATGCAGCAATTTGTCCAGGCGCTGGCACTGCTTTCTTCGCAAATAAACAGCCTTTAGCTCATTGTGCATAGACTATGTGATTGTTTGTCGTGAGGCCAGTACCTTGCCTATAGCAATGCGCCCACTTCTCAGGACGCTTCGCATAAGACTTTTCGAAATACTCCACAATGTCTTTGTACTCCCCCACAGACTTAGCCGCCAGAATTTTTTGAAGAGCCTGAAATTCTGGTACGCTTGGGCAAGCCATCAAAGTGTGCAGAGTGTCTGACCAGTTTTTTATTTTCATCGCCACTAACTTTGCTAAGTTTGGAGGTCCAACTGCGTTTTACGTGCCAGGTGCAGAGTAAGCGTGTCTGAGGGATCCCCATTACCTTTTGCCAAGCATTGCAATATGCTGCTGCATCGTCAGACATGAAGGCCTCGCAGCAAAGTGCCTGACCAATACTATCCTTTATTGCCTGAAAAAACCGAACCATAGTTTCCTCCGATGTGCTTTGAGAGAGGAGATAAGCACAAGGTATGCCTGACCAGTCAGCCGCAATTACGAGCACTGTCATGAGCAGAAGCCCATAAGAATTTGTACCATGTGTCGTGTCAACACATACAGCCTTGGTGCCATAGTGCAGAAGCATTTTCCTTTGAGTGCAAGTCATAAGGGCCATGTTAAACTCCTTGATGTCTTTTCGTGAGAGCAACTCGTTATCAGCATATAACAGAGCCGAATCTGTGCTTTCCTTTAGATCATGGATCCACATCAGCATACTGACAAAGTCATCAGGATCTCTTTGCTCCTCATTTCCAATTTGGTACTTGTACTTTATGTTATATATATCTTTCGTAGTCAAAGTATGGAGCCTGTCTAATGCAACTCCAGCAAATGGGTGTTCATCTGCAAGAATCCTTCTAATGGGGACTCCTATAGCGAGCTTTTGTGCTATGGCAGCCACTTCAGTGGCGGACAAGCGCAGGTGTGTCACACTCTTCTCATGGCCATAGTGCTCGGCCTGGTACTCAACGGTTACCTTTTCACCGTCCTGGGTGACAACCATACCAGCAAAACAATGTTTGTTGCATTTCACACTGCCCACTGCCTTTGGCTGCCGTTTACCTTGTCCAGACTGCACAGCTACTCTGGTACGGTGGCATTCTACGTACCTCTTTGTCCCTCCAGAGGACAAAAGCGTCACCCCTCTAAATTGCGATGAAGTGCGCTTGCTCCTTCCTTTCAGTGTTTTCCTTCCAGGCTTGAAATTCTGCAAAAAGAAAAAAATTATATATTTATGCAGAGACCACACAAAGAGTGCATTTGATCTGCTATGTTCACAACCAGCTGTAGGCTTTGACCAAAAAGCGGAAGTTAATCACTCTCTATACGACACAGCTACTAAATGACTGCTCAGACTACTTTGAAGACAGCACATCGCCACGATGGCTCGATAGTTATGGCGCTTGGCTGCTGACCCGAAGGACACGGGTTCAATCCCAGCCGCGGCGGTCGCATTTCGTTGGCGAAATTCTAGAGGCCAGTCTACTGTGTCCGACGTCAGTGCACGTCAAAGGACCCCAGAGTGTCCCTCATAGTCCGAGTCACTTTGAGATGGTAAACCTCCATGAACATAAAACCCAAAACACTACCAACACTTACACTTCACTACTGTCGCCAGCCTAAGCTTTAAAAACGGTTCAGTGCACTTTTTAAAGCAGGCGTCATGCATTTTACAAATCCAGCAACCTGTAAATAGCCTACGAAAGATAAACACTAATCCTGAATCCTGAAAGGGCGCATTATTACGGTATACCACCTACCGCTGTGTAAAAATCTTGAAGATTACCATGCCCAGTCTTCAATGTGTTTACACTGCATGCATTTATTTCAATTTCACTTGTCTTTCATTTCATGCACCAGAAAGACCACTCCCGATATAAGGTGTACAGTGGGGCTAGTTGATACATGATATACTGGAGACAACAGCATCTAGAGGATGGAGGATAAGGGACACAGCACGCGCTCTGCACAACACAGAACGAGGGCTTCGGACAAACCTCCTTCCCTGTACACAAGCTAACATATTCCTTCATGCGTGCATACACAATCAAAAACTAAGAACATGTGGTTCTTTCTCACCTGCAGTGGAAGAGAACTGAACCGTGCTGCGTCTCACCATAAAGCCATGCTCCTGCTCGTGGTGCTGCAACAGTTCACGACGGTGGAGAAAAGCATTACAACAGAGGTCACATGCGAATATTTTCTCACGAGCTGATGAGCTCGCAGCTTCAGGGTGCTTATTTTGCACATGCCTACTTTGGGATTTCAGAAAAGCAAATTCAGCTTTGCACACAGGGCACAGATACTTATCTCGCGCTGGTGACTCAGCAGGTGGTGAATTTGGTCCTTCCATTCCAATGAGGCCACGAGGCGGCAGGCACAATGGTCACAGCACTGAAAAGAAAACTTTAAACAAAGTACGCGCAACTTCACTGACAACAAAACGTAAAACAAAGGGCGCGCAACTGCTCTGAAAACAAAGCGTAAAACAAAAGACGCGCTTCTGCGCGAACTCGCGAGTGGACAAGAGCACTGAAAACAAGACAACAAAGTACGCGCAACTGCGAAAACTGGCGAGTATATAACGAGAGAATGTGACCCAAACGCAATTGGCGTAACTATCAAAGAATCCCGGTACACCTCAAGCGCAATTAACGGCGATGTCCTAGCCCATTGTCCTAACCTAAGCGAGGTAATTAACCTGACCGCGTAACGGCAGTCGGCGTGTCTCTGCGGTCCGACAGATTCAAATCTGTGCCTGCGAGATGAAAGTAGTCACGTGATTTGACACAACTAATAACAATGTATCATCAAATTCAATTCACATAGAAACAGAACATAAAAATGTATTTATGAAATTCATAAGCTTTGTACTGCAATCATATCCAAAAGTTTTATTTAAATGAGAAACAAAAACATAGAAATGTTGCTAGAGACAGAGAATTCTAGGGAGGAACCAGAGCTAGGGACTGCTGGGGATGGACTGAAGTAAACACAAAGAAAAAGGCCGGTTCCGGGCTCTGTCTAGACGCTTCGCTCTCGGGCGAGCTACCCTTTCCCGCCGACGCGCCTTTCAAGATCGCCCTCCCACCCCTCTTTGCCACTCTGCTCCCCTCCCCTCACTCTTGCAAATCTACACGTGGCCCGTGCCGATCGCGGAGGCCACGCTCTGTGAATCAAGCATTCCGTGGGAGCCAAGAGGTGGCTGCACTGACTCTCACGGACGCCCCTCATTGGTCTCTCCACTGGTGCTGTGCGTCTGTATTTTTAGCTTGATTGGCTTGATTTCCGCTTGTGCACGTTGCACGTCTACCCCACTGCGCGCTTTTGTCATCTTGTGGCGCGTATGTTTCGTTGGCTTCGTTCAAATCTCGTGCCCTGGTTGCAATTCGGGATGGCGTACGGGGACACCGCGCCGATTTCCATTGTATTCAGCGGTAGAGATGATGAAAGCGACCTGGGCGAATATGACGGCCACTTGTGTGCGGAACTACTTCCGCAAGGCCGACTTCGTCGACATAGTGTCTGACGCCAAGCCTGATGCTTTGGAAGATCACCAGACCGGCGGCGATTTGTGGCAGCGCGTCGTCGACTCTGACATGGGAGGCCATGACATTGGTTGGAATGATTTTATCTTCTGTCGATGACGACGCCGACACCGCGGAACCGTGCACGGACGAGGGCATCGTTTCTGAATTGCGGGACGAGAGTGACGTGGAGGAATCGGATGAGAAGGAAACTTTGTAGCCAGAACCTATAAGCGTGCCTGTAGCAATGGGCTACATAGAGAGCCTCGGACAACTTGTCTATGCCAAGGGCCTCGGCGAAGAGCATGCTTCTGCTTTAAATAAACTGGAAACCTCCCTCATAGGATCTGCGCTGCAAAAACAGATATCCATCACGGACTTTTTCACAAAGAAAAAATTTTGTGTTTTGACAAGCAACTTTTTAAAGCTGTGGTCTACTTACTACAAACTTCGGGATATAACGAACGGACGCTGCATGGCGCTCATGTTCGCTATAAGCGGGCTCGACTGTATTGAAGATTTTGTGTATGGATAGTTATTGGTGTTTTCGAAGCGCGAGTGACGCCACAAAGGAGGTATTGGTTTAGTGTACGTGACTGTAAAACTTTCGCCGAGTTCGCACTTGGAACCAAACTTCATGGCATGAAGTATCATTTTGTGTTTGTGTTGGGTTTATTGGCACACAGGCAGCTAAGGCCTTTATGCGCCAAGCGCAAGGTATAAAAAGTTTTCTGCAGAATTGTATGAAAAAAGTGAGAAGTGATCCGAGGCATAGACGGCCTAAAATGTAGGTTTTACTACCTAGTGATGCCGAAGACAAGACATTTTAGAAATGATCATAAGTGAAAGCTGTACAGAAAGTCTGCAGCCATCTCTGCAGCCTCTCACCTCTCCAGCCATCTTTGCCTGGACAAGGATGTCGAGGCTCCCAACCAATCGAATAAAGACCTCAGCTGTATTCTCAGGAATGAGAAACTGGCTGAGGTGTGGTTAAAAAGTTCTGTTATAATATGACTATCTATTATCAGATCTACAATTTTTTTAAGAGGCCTGCTCTCTTTAGGACCTTAAAAACCTGTGAAAGCTGAACAAATGCCTCTTCACCTAAGAGTAGTATTGGGTGGAGTGGTATGTGTTCATTGTAAAAACTGCAAAATGCCTTTTCCTCGGTGTTACGAGTTTTCTACATGAAAACAAAACATGGTTTACTGTTAGCTCATTTTCGCATAATTCCCATTGACTGGGGATTCTCTTGTTTTGTCAACAGGAAATTATGTGTGAGGTGTATATTTCCTATACGAAGACGGCAGATAATCACTTCCTTGAAACGTTCTTGCTGCGTGCAGGACTTCCATTCTCCTAAAACTGGTTTTACAAAGTGTAGCTTGTTTGCTTCATTGTCCCAAGCGGACTGTCATTTCTTCCTTATTTCACAATGTACCAATTTCATGCAATCTCTAAATGGAATATTTATTTTTTTTATTTGCTTGCAACAGGCCTGCACAGCGCAGAGGTCTGCTCTCTCGTTGCCCCTAATTCCGGCATGACTCGGCACCCAGCAAAGTTTTATATTTTTTCCTTGAGGTTATGGCTTTTGTTAGATTGTGTATGATGTCACCGAGCATCCGAGTGATTGCATTTTTAGCGTGGAGCGCTGTAAGTATACTGAGGGAATCTGTGTAAATAATACTGTTTATGAGGTTCTCATTCAGTATTTTCCTTACGGCTAAGCATACAGCGTAACATTCGGCTGTGAAAATCGATGCACACAGTGGAAGTCTGATTATTTCCGTTTCATGTCCTCGTACTACTCTGCTCCCTATGTAGGAATCCATTTTTGAACCATCAGTATAAAAGTCCGTGAAACCATTGAATTTTGCCTCGAGTGCTAGAAATTCTTGTTGTATATGTTGTTGCGAAGTATGCCTTTATTGAAATTGTGTTACGGTGAAATCGCATATCACAGGAAACATGTACCATAGAGGCAGTGGATCTCATCAATGTGCAATGCTAGGTAATGTATCTAGTACGCCGAGATTGTGGCACATCTCTTCAAAACGCAAGAGTAGTGGCCTGGTAGTTTGTGGCATGTTGTTAGTGTTCTAGATGGGCACTTTGCAACTATAATTGTTATAAACGGGTTGCAGGAAAAAAACAGCTGTAAAGAGGGGTCACGGACGGCAAGAGACATGCGATCTTCGCAGAGACATCGTTTAGGTGGCCCCGAAAGGGGCCTTGTAAAAAATACGAGAAAGTTGCCGCGGTCGCCTCTCAGCTTCAGAAATCCCGAAGAAACGCTGGGGAGAAATCGCCACAAGCATCACGCCACGTACTTCTCACTGGCTTGCACGAGAAAACCCCACGTCGTCAGCCTTGCTTGCCTCACACGCAGCTTGCCGACATCCTTCTCCATGGCATCCAGGTGCTCCTGTCTCCTTTCAGTGCATGCGTCTTAATGGGCAACATTTGGAAAAACAGCCCCGTTTCGTCGCCATTTCGCCATTGCATACGTCGGCGTTAACGTAGTTGTCGAGGATGTGGGGCAGCGTTTCCTGCAGCCACTTCTTCGCCTCCACATCAAGCGAAGCTCCCTCGCCGGTGACATCTTTGTAGACAATGCCGTGCCTCTCTTTGCAGCGCTGTATCCAGCCGCCACCTGGCTGGAAGTCCGCATTGTTAATCAGCAGGACAAACTGCTTCGCGTTGGTGGCCAGAATCAGCCCGGTGATAGGCAAGTTCTGGGCACAGGCACCAAGAAACCACTCGTAGAGGGCCTCCTCCGCCTCCTTATAGGCACCTTGTCAAATGCGTTTGCGCCCACTGTAAACCGAGCACTTTTTTGTCGAACTTCTTAGACTTCTCAGCGGAGCGGATGATCGTCGACACAATCGGTTGAGATAGTGCGTACTTCTTAACAAAGTCACACACTTTGTTACCATCTTTGTAGTCCTTCACGATACTGCACTTCGTCTCCAAATCGATAGCCGTGCGCTTTCTTTTCACCGGCAACGTCGTCCGATAATCAGCGGACGGATCAGCCATCTTCCGCTTCGGCGATGATTCAAACGAGACGGAGCAACCACGTTGCCAGAAACGACTTCGACGCATTTAACTAACACAAACAACCAAATCCATTGGCAGAACTGCGCAGAATGAGGGGCGAGCGAGCAGATCAGCATTGTCGGCGTGTTGGTGAGGTCCATTCGTGTTCGGAGGGTGGCGCGGTGAACAGCTATGGGCGCAGCCCATTTGTGTTTGGAGGGTTGGAAGGGCGGCGGGAGAGAGGAGCGCGAGGCTGGCGATGCGGAGAAGGCCGGAAAACAAGTTCTACTGTATGAGCGCGCGGCGGGGAGGGTGCAGCGGCTGGAATTTTATTTTTTTTTCTTTTCAAAGATTTTGCATTCCACTACCTTTTGGCACAAGCACTCAGGAACTAGACTTCATTGTTATAACCGATAATGTGGCATGGGGGCATTGTATTAAGGGGTTTATTTTACCATAGAAAACATACAAAAGTGGACCGTGCAGCAGAGTTTTATTGCTTTAACCGATATATTGTTTAAACCAGTATCGCCATAAATGGGTTCGACTGTATTTCGTAAGATATATTTTGGTAGGGAACAAATTTTTATAATGTATGAGCATGTAAGCATGCTTCTATCTGTAAGTGATGGCTCGTTAGTTTCAACACGAAGACTGTTTATGGGCGACCTCCTGTATGCACCAGTTGAAAGACGCAAACCTAAATTATGCACTGGATCTGGTCGTTTCAAGTAGGACGGCATTGCTGAACCATACACTATGCAACCATAGTCTAAGCAGGATTGTACCACAGAGCGATAAATTTGTAGAAGGCTTGCCCTGTCAGAACCCCAGTGTTTGTGCGAAAGGACTTTGAGTATATCAGTGATCGAGAAGCTTGCTTTTTAAATGCATTTCTATGAGGCAGGAAAGTTAATTTTCTGTCAAATGTTATGCCTAAGAATTTGTGTTGTTTTTAAAGGTAACTCGGTTTCGTTTAGGTGTAGTGCGGGATCTGTCTGTATGCCTCGTTTGAGTGAAAAAAGTAAGGCCACTGTTTTTTGTGGAGAGAACTGGAGACCATTCCTTTCTGCCAATGTTGCCAGTTTATTTAATGTTAGTTGTATTTGTCTTTCGCATGTGGATATGATTGAGGACGCGAATGCTATCTGAATTTGTCAACAGACAGAATACACAATGGACCTTGGGAATATTTTCCTAATAGAATTTATTTTTACGACGAAGAGTGTTGTAATTAAAATACACCTTTGAGGTACTCTGTTCTACTGAATAAAATTCTTTGAAATGGTTGACCCTAGGCGTGCATGGAATGAACGGAAGGATAAGAAGTCTACTAAGCAAGTCAACATCCTGCCGCGGATGCCAAGCTCGGCAAGATCTTGAAGAATCCCAAACCTCCATGTTCTGTCATAGGCGGTTTCAAAATCGAAAAAGACTGCAAGGCAGGCAGTGTTTTTTTGTGTACAAACTTTTTCTACCAGTATTTTCTAAACGAACTACGTGATCTGTAGTGGAGCATCCCTTTTTAAAACCACACTGATTGAAATCAAGAAGTTCACAAGATTAAAGGACAAAAGTTAATCTTATAATGAGGGCACTCAAAAGATTTCACGAGGCAACTGGCAAGAGCTATGGGTCTGTAACTGCTGGGAGAGGTTGGTTCTTCCCGGATTTAAGAAACGGTACAATATAACCTTTTTTACAGGCTGCGCATAGTTTCCCTGATAGCCAAATTTTGTTAAATAATCTTAGAAGTGCCTCTACGGCAGACTTGGAAAAATGGGCCACCATTTCATAGTGTATTTGGTCGGGTCCTGGAGCGGTTTTTTTTGCCGGCAGATAGTACTCTATTGATTTCCTAGAGGGTAATAATGTATTGTATTGTTCGCTAGCACCTCCACTTGTTGGGAGCCTGTATTTAAGCCATGTTTTTGTATTTTAGAAATGACTGGGTATAATGTGACGATCTAGAAATGCAGCGAATTGCTCCCCTAAAATATCTGCTTGTTTTCTTATATTTGTTTGTGTCCCAGGTGTTATCAAAAGCGGAGTTGTGTAAGGTGAGAAAGGGCCGTTTAATTTTCTTTCCTATTCCCACAAATTTTTTACGTGATTTCACTGTTTATGGATACACGTAGCTCTGATATGATGCTTTCTCGGAACTACGACGGACGTACCGGGCTTTAGTTCTTGCCTTTTTAAAATTTACTAGGTTCTCGTGTGTGGGGTACCGGCGAAAAATACCCCAAGCTCTATTCTGTCGTTTTTTTGCATTCTTGCAATCTTGTGTGCACCAAACTTTATGATTTTGCCGTTCCCGAAGACATAAGAATAGCCAAGTGTGCGGCAGCTAAGATACAATCAGCGAACTTTTGATTTATTTCATCATTGTCAATATTTTCTGAAACTATTTTTTCTAAACTGGCTTCTGATCTGAAACGTTGCCAGTCAACTAAAGGCAGCTTCTAGCGTCGCGGTTTTGTCGGGATGATTTCAGGTGCTGATGTTAGACTGATTATTACGGGGAGATGATCACTACCATATGGGTTGTCTATTACATACCATATAGAATCGGTAAAAACAGATGGCGAACTAAAAGAAAAATCTAAACAGCTAATTTTCCCCGAGGCTGGAGAGCAATATGTAGTTTTGTCAGAGTTCAGCAAACAAATATTACTGCTGAGAATAGCATCCTCTATAATTTGATCTCTATTATCTGTTTTTTCACTTTCCCAGAAAGAGGAATATCCATTAAAATCCCCAACTAACAAAAAAGGTTCTAATAGTTGAGCTAAAATGTTTTCTAACTCTATGTGGGTAACTTTGACCTGCGGCCCTGGCATAGAGAACACACCGTAAGAGTTTCATATGTAAGCAGAGTGGCTGCTACAGCCTCTAATTTAGTTGTAAGTTTTACTTCACAGGCTGCTATACCATTCTTCACGATGATGGCTACCCCTTCCGATAGCCTGTTTGCATGCTCTCAGTCATGGCGGAATACTTTATATTTTTTAATACATGTGTATGGTGGGGACCTAGGCTAGTTTCCTGCAAGCACAAGGCCACAAGGGAGAATGAAGATAAGATATCCTTTATGTCACTGAAATTACTTAATGTCCCCTACAACTCCAGTGTATTATGATTGATATCTTGTGGGTTTAGGAACTAGGTTTAGGTCGGCCCCTTGGTTTGGGGCCTATCTCTTTCTTTTCCATCCAGGGATTTCTGCCGTACATGTGACGTCGACGACACGGAGCTGCCCTGGCTCGTGTCCATCACCTCCTCAGAGGTGCTGGACGTTCGTGCAGACTGCACGTGGGTCATTGTGGGAGACCGTGGCAGAGGTCTTAAGTCATTCTGCCTCGAGAGGCAGCATGACCTGCTTTGGAGGTGGTGGAGTAGTGTTAGCTACTTCCACCTCGGGCGAGGATGGCCCTGTTGCAGCCTCACTATGCGAAGTCTGGGCATGTTCCAGAGGCCGGTGTGATAGATCGCCCCTTCGCACCACATCAGCAAAGCTTCTGTGGAGATTCAAAGAAAAATTGTTTGCCATTCTGACACGTGTTCTAGCCTCTTTGAAGAAAATTTTCGCTTTAGTTTTCAATGTAATGATTTCTTTTTCCGTCTTCCACGATGGGCAAGACCTGGAGTAGGCTGGGTGCTCGCCTTCACAGTTAGCGCAGTGGAATGCTGCTTCGAAGTTTTCAGAAGAGTGTTCTTTCGAAGTGCATTTTCCACAAGTTTTGCAGCCTCGGCAACTCAGGAAACCATGGCCAAATCTTCAGCAATTGAAACCGCATCTGGGGTTGGGAATGTATGGTCTCACAGTAATCTTTGTGTAGCCCACTTCAATGAAGTTGGGGAGTGCGCAACAAGTGAAAGTAAGTATAAGATGTTTCGTTGGGATCTCTTTGTCATCTTTTCTTATTTTGATTCTTTGTACTTTTGTGACATGTTGATCGGCGAAGCCTTCGAGCATTTCCTCCTCGGTGGGATTCAGAAAATCAGTTTCTGAGATCACCCCACGGACTGTGTTTAGTGACCTGTGAGTTGTGACAGAGACATGAATGTCCCCAAATGACAGAATGTTAGAGTTTCGGAACTTGAACCTTATTGCGAAACCCAGGGTAGTTCGCCACACAAGGTTAACCCTAGCCGCCAGGAAAAAGGAAAAACGAAGTGAGTAGGATAGAAGAGTTGTAAGAAAGAAGATAGGAAAGTGAAAGATGGAGGGGAGGATAGCAAACGGCGACTGCCTATTTCCGTCGGTCGGGTCAAGCCGGAGGTGCTGTCTACAGGAAGCTGGGGCCAAAGTGGTGTGTTGCCTTCGCCGAGGGGCCGTAGAGGTCCTAACACCCGGCATCGGCTCAACCACCAGGATCCCCATTTCCCCGCACATGGCGATGCCACGCACCAATAGACGCGGGTGCTCGGGTCCGTGGTGATGCACTGTTCACCATCATCTCCCTGCGGGGATGTCCCTCCGGACGACGCTCGGGAACCCGTGGTGTTGCCACTCACCGTCTGCGAGAAACAGATACCCCCTACTGGGGGAATGAAGAATTATGTTCTCCTTGGTCTGATAGTCGAAGGTCGGGTTCAAGATGAGGAAGTTGGCAAATATCCACAGGCAGCTCTTGATCTTCTTGGCGTGGATCTTCGCTCCAGCCTTGTATTTTTTTTCCTTGATGCTTTCCTGCCCCTGTAGAGGAAAGAACGCAGCCACCAATCACCCACCAGCACTGTACTCATCCACGGCTGGCGCGCATTTTCTGGCTGAAACTAATTTTCAGACTTAGTGCCACAAGACAAATGCACTGAACTTGTGCGACTAACACAACCAGCGTAGGAATCACCTCCTGGACAACTACTAAAAGACGGCAAGTCGAAAAAGAACTAAGACGCCGATATACAACGACCTTGTGAAGAGCGAGGGTTCCTACATACATACTGAATTTCAGACCCGTGGCTTTAACTCTAATCTCTTGCTCTTATATATGCCATCAAACTTTCAGACTGCTGGCAGTGGGGATCCTGTGCGTCTAATAATTACTGCACCGCAGTGGTGGCCAAGTGGTTGAGCATACGCTTCGCATGTAGGAGATGCGGGGTTCGATTTCCAGTGCCGCCGGTTACCCACCGGTGACATGATGGGTACAAGCTTCCCATGGTGTGGTGCTCGGCTTATCTGGGGTGAATACTTGGAAAATGAATCTTTGACCCCGCCTTGAGTAGATGAAACAAATTTGTGCCATGATGCTCTTTGGCCACAGATTCCCCTGCGCCATAAAAATCTATAATCATCATATTTATTATCTGCGTATGAATCCTGAACGACGCGTCTTCGTGTGCATCCCGCCGTACAGTCGACCCGCTGTCAATGAGTCAGAGTACGGTCATAGCGCCAACATCAAATTCAATATGGCGTTTAAGCCATCACGATACAAAGAACCCACGCATTAAGGAAAGGTATTTAGCAATAAACGGACAGCGAAAATAAACTTTCTTGCCGAGGCGGTCGGCGACGTGGCCGATGCGGCTGCCGCCCTTAGTGTTGGCGAAGCCACTGACAAAGCTCATCTGGCAGAACTCGCCCGAAGCACTCAGCCCCATGGCCATCTACCAACGGTCGCTGATCACCTCGTGGGCCACTGTGAGCGGGTTTCCGGTCTCGTCCTCGTGGTCCTTCAAAAAGAGCTGCATATACTCCTTGAAGCCCTTGACCGGCAGCCGCTTGCCTTTCAAGTACACCTGGGCGCCACAAACCACACAGATCCCCTAGTCATGTGGCACGCACACCAAGCATGCCAGCACTCCTACGCTTGATTCCATCAGCTTGCGAGCTTCACCCCTCTGAGGTTTATGGTTTATGGGGTTTAACGCCCCAAAGTGACTCAGCCTACGAGGGGCACTGTAGTGGAGGGCTCCGGATAACTTTGTCCATCTGGGGTTCTTTAACGTGCACAGACATCTCACATTACACTGGACTCTAGCATTTCACCACCATCGAAATGCGACTACCGCGTCCAGGATCAAACCCGCACCTTTTGGGTCAGCAGCCGAGCACCATAACCAAGAAGCCACCGCGGTGACTTGCTTCTCTGAGGTAAAAAAGTGGCGCATGTGAGGGGGCATGAACGAATGGAACCAAATATGCTAACTGGTTAGAACCTCACCTTGATATCGGATAGAAGTGCTGTCCACGTTTTGAAATATACTAATCTTCCGCGATTCTGGTAGGTCTGCAGCAAAAGAACCTTCTAGGTTATACACTTCATCGGAGGCACTGATGACTATTACACACACTGCTTCTTTGCTGCACAATTAAGCTTTCTCTGGTTCAGAAATTATGAGCTCCAATGAAAAGTCGGCGTTCATTGTCCCAAGACCACTTTCACAGCGCTGCATCTGCATAGAGGCACGTCTTTTCTTGACTAGAGAGAAGCAATTTATATAGTGAAGCAATTCATCACTGGTCCAAATTTAAGAACCTCGACGCCCGAGTTACGGATGAAATGTTTGATATACGTCTGCTGGTTGACTTAGCTCTAACGGCATAGGCCTAGAGTGAAAGTACAACGTATTCAAGAACAAAACGACTCAGGGTCTGTTATTACGTCAGGCAATCAGTTTAAACCGAGGACGATGCCATCAACCTGCGTATTTGACTGTTTGTGCACTTAATTTGAAATGGGAGTTTCAATGATGATGGTGATGATTCATTTTTACGGCGTAAGGGCATCTGTGGCCAAAGAGTGTAATGGCACAAAATACTTTCGTATACTCAAGGTGGGGTCAAATACCCATTTCCCAAGCATTCGTCCCGAAAGGTGCCAACACCAGCAGGCCAGGGGAAAGCTCGTGCCCATTGTGCCACCGATGAGTACTCGGCGGCTCTGAGGATAGAACCCCCCCGCGTCCCGCATGCGAAGCGGATGCTCGAACCCCATTTGATTGTGCTGACATGCCCTTGGCTTGCTTGTCCGTTGCTTTATGATCTTTGCATCTTGCGCGACTGTTATTGCTTGCTGAGGACTTACAACCTAACCCAGTACCCGGCATGTCGCAGCTTTCTAGGCAGCTGCAGCAAATTGCAGATGACCTAAAGGTTATTAAACAGGATCGGCTCACGTCCATTGACGCCAAACCAGAAAGGCTTACATTAGTTGATAAGGTTTCCACGTGCGTTTAACAAGTCGTTGCCTTACAGGAAACAGCTGTCGCTTGAAAAGAAAATACACAACATTGAAAACTACTCAACAAGAAATAACTTAATAGTGTATGGTGTTCCCAAGGACCCTGACCAAAATAACAGCTTTCTTGAAAAATTTGTTAACGGCAATATATTCAGGTACATACTAAAAATTGAACAGGTTACAATAGATATAGAGTCTTAATTAGGGATCGTTGGTCAGAATGCATAATAACAAGCAGCAGCGTGGACTGAGACAAACACAAGACAACAGAAATGGCGCTTGTGTTCATCCTTGTCTATTTCCGCTGCTTGTAATTATTATTGCAACAAAAAGAACATAGCTGCGTGGCAAACCAGACGCTAGCAAATGCAGACCTTTTACACTGGAAGCTTCTAGATTTCTGAGAAAAGTTAGAATTTTAAGAAACTACCAAACTAATAAAGACTGACTACTCGATTGCTCAAGATTATTAAGCAATTGCGTAAGGAGCTCGCTCTCCTGAAAACACTGCATCGTCCTATATCAGTTGTAAAAAGTTCCTAAGAGTACTAAATGACACTAACAAATTGGGAGAGCCTCTAAATGGAGATAAATTAGCTTAGAGCTTCCTCTAATTTGTTATTTTAAAACAAAGATGTAATTTAATATAGAAATTACCACGCATGGGGATTCGAACCCAGGCCCTCTGCGTGCTAGGCGAGCACGCAACGCACAGGCCACAAAGGGGACTCTTTTCTGTGTTGCCTGTTGCGGTAAGTACGAAAAGATTCACACCATGCCGGTTGGTATGACAAGATTTATGTACTTTCATTTCAAAGAGAACATCCATCGCTTCAGTGACTTCATCACAGAAACCTTGGTTCCTGAGGATGTCATGCAGCTCGCATACATTCTCAACGAAATAACTACACAGAGGGCAGACAATGGAATCACAATTTCGGACTGCCATTGGAACCGCCAGATCACATGCAATCAAAAAACAGCACAACATATGAAATCAGCTCCTTGTTAACAACGAGAAGCTGAATACGTCTCAGTCTGAGTGGGAGGTCTTATTTAAGGATATGTTGCAGGACGTCCCAAATTAATACAGCGCCCCAAAAATCGAGAAATCCAAGGTCAACACTCTCTGGTTTTCTACACGTAAGGTAATTAGTCCCCCAAGGCAGAAACACTCATCTCTCTTGTAGCCAAGTTTTGACAGGAAAGGTATTGGTATGAAATTTGAAGAAAAAAATTTCAACTCCTGCTGGGACGATCATTTTCTTAACCTGTTTTAGAACATCTTTATATATACCTTGGCCTCCGCTGTACAAGGACCTATACACTAGTTCTGGAAACGCAATGTCTTCTATATCTGAATTCAACTGTTTCCGTTTCACAGTGATGAGGTACTCCCTTAAAAAAATATGTACCGGTGGGACGACGAGACAAATAGCACTCCTTTGATTCGATCGTGTACTCAGGCTGCTAACCAAAAGATCGAGACAGGCAGCACTCCTTCGTTTCGGTGAGGCACAGAGGCTGTGACCGTATTCTGTGCCGCTCTCAATACTAAAACGCTACTAAAACGCTAACAATGCCGCCATATTGCCCCGCTCCTATTAGTCGGGCTTGGCCAGCAGATATATTAAAGGGGTTGTGAAAGGGGCTCTCATAAAGTTACGGCATGGCTGGGATGTTAAAGCACGTCACTTCACGAATACTGTGCTGCAAGAATTTTTTTAAATGCGCTTTGTAGAAGCTGAGTTAAAGGTAGTCGAAATTTGAATTTCAGCATCTTTGCGCCTTTCCCTCTCCTCTCGTCACTTTTTGCACGCTGGAAGGTAGACGCTCTTCTGCCGTCCCACCCCCCCCCCCCCCCCCGCTGGGAGCGGAGCTTCCCAACCTGCTGGAGCTAAGTGGATTATTGGCCGCAGCCACGGTAGCTGCCTGACGTCTGAAATACTCTCACCAATGGCCACCTCTCATCTTGTATACGTAGATGCGAGCGGCGGAGGAGGGTGCGAGCATGAAAAAGTCGCCGGGAAGGGCTCGCCAACTTTAAAGCGGATTGCAGGTCGTCTGCTGCTTGTAGAAGTTCATTATTTGGCTGGTTTTCATAGCAACACAGTGCAGTGAATAAGTGAGTTAATGTGATCTCCTCGGAAGGCGTTTCAGAGCCCCTTTAAATTTTTGCGTCACCAGCGGCTGCCATTTACGTAGTGAACACAGCTGAAGTGATGACGTTGCGTACCTAATTATGCAGGCTGAAACTTGACAGCGAAAAAGGTAGCACCTAAACTGCTCACAATCTTTGTGATCGAAAATGGCGGATGTTTACAGCGTCTTATGCGCGGGTGGCCGCACGAGCAACGGTGTAGGAGGGTGCATGAAGACGATTTTGATGTGCGGGACGAGTTATTTCGACGCTTCGACTTAGGAAGGACACTGAGCAGTGCCTGTGCGACGAACTCTCTGTTGCACCGGAAGGTGTGTGGGTATGTGCGCTGTCAAGCAGCAGGTGCTGTGAGCGCTGCACTTCTTCGCCACCGGTTGGTGTCAAGGCACCATAGGAAACGAAGCAAATGTCGCCGTAGCCCAACCGACTGTGAGCAAGTGTTTGTGGTGCGTGCGAGGACCATTGTCAACGTTGGGTCGCAGAAGGGGTGTGTTCGCTTTCCGGGGAGACGCGAAGAGAAGGCTGCGGCGAAGGAGGGCTTCCTTCGCTTAACCTTTCGCTGCGGCAGCATCCCCGGCGTCGTCGGATGTGTCGATTGCACATTGATCGCCATCAGGGAGCCGCAAGGCAGTGGTACGAACAAGCCGCAAGAGGTTCTACGCTGCGAACATGATAGTGAGTAGACCTCAGCCACTGTTTTTGACCGCATGAGTTCGGCTACAAGTGCGGGCCTCGACAACGGGAGTAAGTTCTTGCTGTACGTGTTTTCTCTCAAATCTGCGGGCTAAACATGCGCATTCTGGCCGCGGACACGCGCTAACCCGGATCCTTCCACGACGCGTTCGTCTGGCGGCACTCCAAGGCGGAGGAAGGCCTGCTGGACGACGGTGCGTATTTGCTGGGTCACAGAAAAAAAGCAGTGTCAACCTTCGGGCCACCTCCGTAGCATATATTGAGCTCCAGAACTATGCACTTACCCGGGTCTGCTAAAGCTACAAGAATCAGTCTGGCTAGTTACACCTATGCAATCACGTTACAGTATGATACAGTGTATTGTCACCCTTTTGATATTATAATTGCAGCAGAAACGCAGGACACAAATAACATTCTTGAAATACATGGTATTTCATGTCTAAAAAACCAAGGCAAAATGCACCTGACAGCACATGTGTCGTGCAGGCAATCGTAGCGCATCATTTATATCAGTATGATGGTAAACGTCTGACCTTACAGTAGTGCTCACTTATACAGCTCAATCATGCGAAGTCCGGCTGTGGGCTACTTAGCACAAACCTCCATTTTATAGTAGAGCTCCCTGTAATGCTGTTGAATCACCGAAAAAGGACATGCTTAACTGCGTAATTTTTTGTTACGCAGGAGACAATTTCCACCCACAGGAGCCATGGCTGCTTGCGCCAGTGTTGTGGCATCACTGACTCAACTCAGCAGAAGGCCTGTACAACACGCCACATGCTTTAAAGCAGTTTGTGGTTGAGCACTGCATCAGTGCGCCGAAGAGCCGCTTCTGGTGCTTGCAAAGGCACCGGACACACCACCGCTAGTGGGAGTGGACAATGCGCATCATCACCGCACGTGCTGCACTTCACAGCCTCTGTTTGGATGCGCCCCATGTCAGCAGAGGGTGCAGGCGACACTGCCACTGAGCCAGATAACAACGGGCCACCTCTAAATGGTGGCTACATCATAGAGACAGGTTCCCTCCTCGCCTACCTACTGGGAAGAGCAATGCGCTACTGTTTTTTCAGCCTCTGTAGGACAGGCCTTCTCCAGAGGCAGGTGTACTTATGGATGGTGCAGCGACAGTTGCGGTGGAAACTCTAGCGTCTTGCCACGACTCACCATGCTGGCGTGAAGAGTCATATCAGTTACTATTCCTGTTGCCACTGTCATTGCCTCATGTCAGTGCACAACACACATCTGCAAGTGTGTGTTGTGGTTGTGCCCTTGGCCAACCTATGTGTGGGCAGAAGCCTGCAATGACAAGTGCCCCCATCGGCTGCCACTTCATTGACAATGTGTTTGCCAGTATACCTCCCAGTCACTCAGCAGCGTGTTGCACAGTCTCTTTCTGAAGGCAGAAAAAGTGTTGAAACAGCTCGCCCATTATGTGAAAAGCATCATTGAGCACTCTCTCTTGCCAATGCTTATGTCAGCCCACCTGGTCCTTACATGCTATCACTCCAGCTTGGTGGAGTGCCTGTGGCCATTGCCCGTGTGGCGAACATGCGTAAACCAAAACTATAGTGCTGGAGTAAGGCACGAAATATTTGTGATGCTTGTTGGAATCAAAAAGCACCACCAAAGCTTTTTTTATTGCATCATACATTCAGCAAGCGCGTTCTTTTTTAGGCTGTGTGGTTGGATTGGGCAGATAAATACGTTCTCCCCCATTTAACCGCGGCTGACACAGTTCAAAACTGCCAGACCCCACCCCGTGATCGCGTTTGCTACCAAGCGCTCGCCGACCATGGTGGGCCTTCCTCTGAGGGAACAAGAGAATGACACATTCGCTGACAAAAACAGGCATTTATTGCTACCGCAACAATAACGCCAGCTAGCAACAAGGTACGCTAATGAATCAAGGTTGTCCGACTCACCAGCAAGGTTACGAGCAAATGTTCGCCCACGCTAGGGCAAGGGGTACTCCGAAGGCCGGACGGGACGAGATACGGGAGCCAGTCTTCTTCCGCTTCCTCGCCCCACTGGCGAAGAGCAGAGCCGCGAACGACACGTCCGCTCGCGCCGACGATCCCAGCCGAAGAGACTCATGCCCTATCCCGCGTGTGGGCTGCAAGCAGTCTCTCGCGCTGCAATGCTGGCGCCCTCTCTTGCAAGTTAATGTAACTGACAAGAGAATGTGTTCCTCCTCGAGGCAAGACTGCTGCTACACGGTGCCTCGCTGGAAAGCAAACACAGGAGACTGCAGGGCAAGTCCCCAAAATGCACATTTCACACGAGTATTTCTATTGCAGAAGAAGCACTGCACATACAAGCATACTTTACCTTGATGTACAATTACCATCTGGCATTTTCAAGTGCAATTAAGAAATAACTTTCAGTTCAAAGTGGCTGTTTTCATACAGAGGCTACCTGTACAATAAGTACTGCATGATACAGTGTACATAATGCATTTTCAGGACTAGAAAACGTTTTGGCACATATAAGATGTGTAAATACCAAAGAAGCTTTTAGCTCGATGATATGTGGCTAGGGGTTTCACTCGGTGCTAAAAACTACCTAGTGCAAGGAGCCCGCTGTGCCAAATTGCATAAGAAATATTGCGAGGTGCAGTGGCTACAATGACTGCTGAATGACAAGAACATCTTCACTGATAGACAAAGATGTGTAAGCATCACATACACATCATAGAGGAGTTCGTGCGTGAGTAGAGGTTATTTTACAATAATAAAACATGCACACCGTGGCAGGGAATGCTATACAGCTCTAAGAATATGCAGGCTGCTCCACTATGGGAAATTTTGAACACTCGCTTATTGCCCCATAAGTGACACCTAGCTTGGTTTGCGATAACACAAGGCCATTATGAAGTCTTGTCCATGATGACACAAGACGGTGACATTGCCAAATGACCCGACAAGCTCCTTATGCTATCACATATGGGTGATAAGTGTAACCGTTTTTAACCTACTTTTCCTCTGGGTATTTATTATCCTAGTCATTTTCAACTGGTTGTTCCCTTTCCTACTGGAGTGGCCTGTATACAGGGTGCCTCAGTTAAGGTGGACCATACTTAAGAAAAAAACCTAAGTGTTCTTCCGACCTGAAAGGAAGTGCATGCTGTTGGAAGCTATGTAAAGTATTTAAGGCCCTTCAAACGCTCTCAAAACCCAGCGATACCAACATCACTCCATGTTATACATCAGTGCCCTTTCCTACCTACCTTACTGCCCTGGATCATATGCAAACTTGAACATTGCCTCTACAAATTCATTGTGGAGAATTCAAGCACTGTGTACCAGCGAACGTGAAAATACTTGCTCAACTTTCTGCCCCATTGCAATTAGCATCTACACAATCCATACAAGCAAACTACCATAAAAACCGGAATATAGGTCGAACTTTTTTGCAAAAAACCATGGTAAAAATTTGACCCTCATATATACACATTATTGGCGGAAAAACTACAGAAGTCTTGCAACAATGGGTGGCTGAACAAAGGACATTAACGGCCAGAGCTTCCAAACCACCCTCCGCAACCGCATCCTGGGAGCTTCAATAACCGATGCATGACGTCCCTGGCGGCCGCAACTGCAAATTACGGTGCCACATACTCCCTATTGTCATCTCCGCGACTCGGCAGGCTACTCTTAAGGGAGATCGAGCGGCCGTGTCAAACAAACTTCACCGCAGCGGTGGCCTAGTGGCTTGAGCATCCGCCTCGTATGCGGGAGGTGCGGGGTTCGATCCCCAGTGTCGCCGGGTACCCACCGGTGATACAATGGGTACCAGCTTTCCCCTGCCTGGTGCTCGGCTTCTTAGGGTGAAATGCTTGGGAAATGGGTCTTTGACCTCACCTTGTAAAATGAAAACCACTTTGTGTCATGGCGCTCATTCGCTAAAGCTGCCCTTGTGCCATAAAAATTCTTCATCGCATCAAATAAACTTCAAACTTCAGCAATTTCCTATACGCAGCTCGTTGCTCATCTGTGCCATTTAATTTTTCAGCATCTAGCGCTGCATTTCCCAGCTGAGATTTCTACTTCCGCAGGTGCAATTTCCCTATTGGCAGCAAGTACTTTCAGCTTCACTCACTCACACAGAGCCTGGTTTGGATTGTCCTATATAAAGGCCAGGTCAAATGTGGACCAGGACATGACAAACCGCGTCTGAAAGCTGCATGGGATGAGTTTACATCACTTGTGTTTTCAAGCTTTTCCCTGCAAGATTGCAACACCACCCACAGATGCGCTGTTCGTTAAGACTGAGGCAGCCAGACTACTGAGGTCAGGAACCAACAACGCTCCGCAGAAACACATCCTCAAATTCACCACAGCAGCTGTTGCTGAACTTCACAGCACTCTGCCAACACTGCTCATCAGCGGCTTGAACCTGGATGTCACAATATAAACAACATGTTACCAACATCTCAGTCGAAGGCCTTGTTCTAGAACTGCACACCATGCACCCAGCAATGTACCGAAACACCTGTACTGGCCTTGTTTTCAGTTGCCAATGCACCACCATGACCACCATAAACATCATTACCCACTTCTCCAATTGCAAAGTAAGCATCACCACGCTTTTCAAATGTCAAATAAGTATGCACAATCACTGCGGTGGCATCGGTTAATGCTGCTCTCTACTGCATACGTGGATAAGCCCAGGTGATTTTTCATCCCTGTCCGGCCCTTTGTGGAGAACCTGTTCCCCATCCATTTCGATGCGGCCCATCTTCATCGTCGGCCATCGGGACGGACAGCCCCCGGATGGGCGAGGAGAAAAGTCTCTCTCATGGGGGAAAGGGAACGGCGACGGGAGCACCACCTCGTAGGTTACGCGGAATTCTGCGGAACCGGAGAGAGGCTCTTCGGGATCCGGCCAGCGTTATGAGTGGTTGGAGCCGCACGCTCTCGTCACCTTCCACAGTAGGCGCACGGGGATCCGTTGTGCCTTGCCGCTGGACTTCTGGTACCAGGCAGCGAAGCGAGCGCAGCAAACGCACCCTTTGGTCGCCTTCCCCAGCAAATGTTCGGGGATTGGCTTTGCCCCAAGAATGCGGCGCGCACGGGAAAACCTGGCCGCCATTATCGGCGCATACAAACGTTCGCCGCCGATACCTCCGAAGTCGCGCCCCTGCCCCAGCCGGTAAGTCGGAAGTCCTTCTTACGTTGCCTTCTACTTCCGAGGAATGACTCGTTGATGTTTTGTAGCTAGCTGGCCCGGACTGTGTATTAATTGCAACTGTAATAAATAGCATATGAGTGTTAACGCTGTGTTGTCCCTTCCCTTTGTCCCTCGAGCACGAACCCCTCCGCGGTCAGCAAGCGGGAACGCTGCATCTGCGGAGTGGGAGTGCGGGCGGGGCGGAAGGCTGTTCCCCCCATATTTCCACAATGGCGCCCCAACGTGTGGCAAGCTCTTGGGACGAGGGACGACAGTCAGTTCGGTTCGTGGAATGCCCGCCCGGATTTGGAACAGCGTTAGGCCTGACCCGTATTCGAAGTTGCTAGCAAGGCGAAGATGCTTTCTTGACAGCGAGATGAGCGTAATAGCAGCATGGGAGAATTGCCGTGCATGCTACACTTTTGATGAGCACTTCATCGGTGCACCTTTGGAAGGTGAACCTATGAGGTCCGCACGTGGAGAGCGAGACCGAGACGTCCACGGTTTAATACAACTAAGAAGGTATAGTGGCGGAGCGCGTTTTTTTAGTTGGAACAGTTTGTGAAAAATTGAAAATGGTTTCATCGTCTGATAAAAACACTTCATTGCTGTTTAGGAGGAGGATCACAGCCTGCCTTCATAGACCCCGTGAGCGAGCAGGTTGGGGCCATTGCTAGCCACATGGCCACCAGAATCGTCAACGAGTTTGGCAGCGATGGGGCATACCAGCCCCCCGTCGAAAGTTTGCCTGTCGTGAGGCTCCTGCAGCCGATGATTTACGGGCCAGATGACATGGAATTTGACTATGCTGGTAAGGTGTTATGTCTGTCGAATGTGCTGTAATAATAGGGAGGACATTTCCTTCCGTGTTCACATCTTGTGGTGTCACAGGCAGCATGCAATTTCACAATATAGCCGCATTTCTGTTTCTTGTGAACACCCTCTGCTCAAAACGCTCTGAAAAACCCCAAGCGTATTGGCTTCCATCTCTTCCTGCCTCGCTTGGATGCACAAAAGGGCATGTGTGTGTGTGCAGAGATCCTGAACTGATGCAATAACGAATGCCAAAATTCAATTATTACGACTTGTTGTGTAGTGAAAGAGGATGTTAAAAGCAAGCACAGTGAGATGAGCTTAAAAACAAAGTGTACAAAAAAGTTAGAAGTGCCTAACATGGCATGTATGGATAGAGGTGCTGGAGGTGCCCAGGATTTTGCACAACCCAATTTGACGACAACTCGTACGTGTCTTGTACATCTTAGCAAAGTAAACATGCAACCTTAATTTTTTGTATGTTCTTCAACTGCACCCACTGAGGACATTTTCATTCTTGCACGTCTGCAGTGCTGAAAGTTTTTTTTCATCATGCACCCACTAATTTCTAGCACATTTGTTAACTTTATTTGCAAACGTCGTAAACAGTTGGCATTTGTACTCTCTCAAGTGGAACTGAAAATTGCAAGGAAAGCAAACCGCTTGCAAAAAGAGGCTAATGAGATCCAGAGAGAGATTCTTAAAGTTATATCTAAATATTTCAATAATGAAGATGAATAAAATGTGAAGGTGTGAGCGAGTAAGACGAAAAGTGCGAAAAATCAGACGGACGCAAGAAAGGCGAAGCCCAAGCGCTTGTCCTTCGTTTTTCTTGCGTCCGTGTGTTTTTTCGCACTTTTCGTCTTACAATGTATTACAAACTAGCCCGCACCCACACCTTACTGAGCTAGTCTTATTTTCTTTTTTCGCTTCCAAAAGCACAGGCTTTCTTCAACAGACATATGCGGCTGTCATTCTATTACTGTGCAGCAGCATAAAGCAGTTTTTCCTGCGCACATTATCCTGTCATTATTTAAACTTTATAACGTCTGAAATGATTCCAGACTGGAGAGTGGTGAAACTTATACATTCATGGTCAGGAGATGCCTTGCCAGAGCGCTTCGGACTCTTTCTGCGGGCACACTTGCAGCGTTGCTAATGCTCACTGGCTGTTGAAGCTGATTGCCAACTTCTTCACTCCAGTGGCTGTCGCACTCATCTCGCATTTGCTCACAAATGTTATGAATAGTGCAGCACGCTAGCACAATACGATTGGCATGGCGAATATCACATTCTAGCCCCTTAAAAATTCTGAATCTTGCCTTCAAAATTCCGAAAGCATTTTCTACAACACGCCTTGCCTTTGAAAACGTGTAATTAAAGACGTTCACAGCTTCATCTCCTGTTTGACGGTGAGGGTACGGCTTCATTAGATGAGGCAGTAGGGGAAAAGCTTGATCACACAATATGATGGCTCCAACCTCTTCTCCTGCAATTACCTTCCTTGGCACCGAAAAGAAGCCTGCCTCAGCTAACTTTGGTATCACAGTGCAGTCATAAACACTGGAATCATGGTTTTTACCAGGTGATCCCACAATCGTATGCATAAACTTGTATGCGTGGTCAACAAGTGCCAGCAAGATTATACTATACCACCCCTTATAGTTAAAGCAATCTTGGACATATTCTTTGGGCAGTGAAACTTTGATGTGGCACCCGTCGAGGGCACCGAACCTTTGTGGGAACCAAGTCACGGCTGTGAATTGCTGGACGTGGTCTTCTATCTCGTTTCTTGTGGCCATCTTCATCACCAAAGGCTTTAGTTCGTTCACAGCAACGTCACAGAATTCCCTAAAGATTACATTCAGGGAAGGGCGGCTCACTCCGAAAAGATTTGCTACGGCTCTTTCATCACCCGAAGTAGCGATCCTATACAGGGACAGAGCAACGCGTTTCTCCAAAGTTAGTGTCTACTCGCTGAAGCCGCCTGCAGTAGCTTACAATATAGGCGAACGTTTGCCTCGTTACTCTAAAGTTCCCCTTAAAATCTTGGTCCGAGAGCGTTGGCACTGTAGTGTCATACCAGGACGGGGGTCGATGAAGCGACCACAGTCGTGGCTCCTTCGCGCACATATCCAATACGCATGCCATGAGGAAGCGGCACCGCTTATCCGCCGCTTGCCTCTTCCTTTTTATGGTGGACTTCTTCAGTAGCTGTGCGTGCAACTAGCATCTTTTGGAAGCAAGAAAAGCCTGCTGTTGCACCAGCAGAAGGTACAGCTCATCGCGGCGATTACGATCGCGCTGATATTCCAACATAGCCAATTGGCGTGCGTCACAGAGCCGAAGCGAGCAAGCACACCGCAGCGATAAAATGCTTCGAAGTTGACACGTTATAAAAAGCCAGCTTTCGACGATGGATGGGTCGGCACACGATGGATTGCGAGAAGCGTCACAAAGAAAACGACGACCAACAAACCGGCCCACACATCGGATAGTCTTGGCTACCAACCGACATCGTCGCGCAAATTTCTACACCAAACCAAAAAATACGCAAAAATAATTGTAACTATAGAAAAGAATATATACACAGCGGTCATTTACAACAATAAAAAATGCATACACTGCTTTTTTTCATATATTTAGTTGGCTCTAGTTGCGAGGTCACGTGGTTAGAGTGCTAGCTGAACTGAACGCGAAGTGCTCATGTAACAGCAGGCGAATCCAGTTGAGTTCAACGGCAGTTGAGATCCTCAACTGACGCTCAACTGAACTGCCGTTGAAAACGCCCGTGTAACAGGGGTATAAGGCAGCTCTATCGTCCAAACACCTGTAATCCCGTGACGAGCACAGAGTTTCGGCGCGCTGGAAGAAATCACGAACGTGAGCGAGATGGGAACGCACATTGGCGTTGGAATCGCGAGACTGCTCCCAAAAAGGAAAAAAATGACCATCGACGTGTTAGTCAGCGTCTGAAAGCGGCACGGTGCTAAGATTGCACTACTGGTGGATGCGCGGCAGACAGTTGCCATTGCCAAAGTCGAGTTGCGAAGCTCAGAAACCAGAACTATGTGGCCAGGTTATTTTTGGGGCCCTCCGAACGTTGTCATGCGTGCCGTTATGCCCACTTAAGAGGTGCATGGGTTACAGTGCACCACACAATAGGCGGGATTTTTACTGGATCGCTTGCCCTGTTGTGACACTTCGACTCGCCACTCCGGGAACCTCACGCAAAATTTCGCAAGTAGGCTTTCCCACATAGCGTAGTTGACCAAAACGAGATGGCGGTGGTCACACTCAGAGTTAAGGTGACAGAACGAATGCCATGGGTGTAGGCATTAATTATATACCATATTACAGAAGGATAAAAAATAAACGTGCTTTCGCGTTGCAGTTGTTAGAAGCGGGTCGACCCCCATCTTGTTCGCAGCACGTGTGGTATGTGAGAAAGCCCACTTGCGGAATTGCACACAAGGTGAAGCCTAGCGGCATCGGAATGCAATCGGTCCACGCGATAAACGATGGAGAAGAAAGAGAACAGGGTCTTTATATTGTTTTCCTGGAACTTTAAACTCTATATTCAGATAATCTGCCCAGATACTGAGCTTTTGCCACAACCAAATTTACGAAAATCGGCGCAGTATACGATCACTGCAGAGTATTCGCGAATTTTCGAATATTCGGAAATTCACGAATATCATTTCGCGAATACGAATATGAACCGAATATGAAACATATTCGATTCGTATTCGAAATTTCGAATATTCGTACACCCCTAGTTTTCGGTGCATTAATAATACCTTCAATGATCAAGAATAGAGAGCTAGCTGAGTACTATCATTTCATACTTTTGTAAGTGCAACAATAAAAAATGAAGACAAATACTCGCACGGGTGATATTCGCATGAAAAGTTCATTTCTACGGGAGATGTAATTTAACTTGTTGTATTATTTATTGACGTTATGTAAAGTACGCTTACTAGAGGTTTGTCTTTTATTTACTTTGGCACAGAACGTACATATTTGTTTTTCGTTGGCAAAAGCGTGTTATCAAATAACCCGTGGTATAACGCTGCCGTGTAGTAATTTCCAGAAGTAATTTAAACCAAGTAAGCGCCTCTGTTCCGAACCAAGTGCCAAGCTCTTGTTCACTATATAAGGAGTTTTTTTCCTCTTTTTATTCTTTTTTATTACTTTTCACCAACATACTTCGACAGCTAGACACTCGTCTGCAGCATGGCTTTCGGCTACATCTGGCAGCATTCTGCTATGCTCTTTGCCCGTTTTCCAGAGTCACAACGGTACCTCTACGTTTCTCCTCAGCCTTCAGTCCTTTCGGTATACCTCGTGCTGATGCACCGACCGCATGAGATCTGAGAGCGTCAGATCAGTGCTCTCCGGCTCTTGGAAAACACTGGTTGTTTGTATGTCAGGTGCAAGGTTAAACTAACTGAACCGCCATTGGCTTCAGCACCTTGTGCTCCAGTCTTCCTTAAAACATAGTGAACACATAACAGCAGTGGAGCGTTGCAGCCACTGGCTGATTGTATCTGTCTTGCCAGGAAATCTTGAGTGGCCATATATTCTGATGGTTACGTTGAAAAGCAGTTCACGGTAAAAAAAATTTCGGGGTTTTATGGAGCACTAGCTGTGCAACATGTACGGCACGCAACGGTTTTTGAACATTATCGAAAAACCCGTGGAGGGTATGGCAGAACCATAACTTACATGACTATGGGGAGAGCACACACACGAGAATTTATCCTAGGGACGTTCTTTTGTTATTGATGACAGTCTGGGGCGGTGCAGCCTATGCCCGACTCTTCGCAAGAGTGGTGCACAAGAGCAAGTAGCAGCAGCGTAGAATACCGCCACATGCGAGATCAATTTTTTTTAATACTGTTTAGCCCTTACAAACACGCATTAAAGAAATAAGCATAAACAAGATACAAGACTACAGTCGAATACATCTCAAGAACAAAGAGACAGGTACCCCTCAAAGGCGGCCCCCGCCAATGGCAGCGACCGATTTTCATAACATTGCTGTTAATCTGATTGAGCCGTGGTTTTTCCTCTTCCAACAGCCACCCCTCGGAATGTCACACTATCCGTCCAAGGGTATTAACCACATCATGAGAATCAGTCGATGCCATTGGACGGACGGCCCCTGGGATACATCTGCTGCATTTTTTTTTATCATCATCATTTTCTTTTATAAAACGAATATATCAAAACTTAATTGGACCCATAACAAGCTCGGCTAGTGAAAGGTCCAAATACATAATATTCACTAAAAAATGGCAGACATTCAAAATACATGTACAAAAAGAAGTGAGATGCTACAATAGCGGCATTGCAAATATGTTGAGCACATACATATTCTGAAAAACAACAAAAAATAGGTTTATGAATGTACAAAACTAAGCACAAAGCATTCAGTCCCACACTTCTGGGCAGACAAGAAAAATGTTTTTCAATAAGGCCGAAAAATTATGTTTGAGTTTGATGTCATCGGGAATCTCATTCCATATCTGGGCACCATTGTACTCTAATAACCTTTGACCGTAAGTGTTATGACAAGGCGGTAGGTTAAATCTATTATTAGTGGCGGCTCTTGTTTGTCTCAGCGGCGATCTAAACAGTCTAAGAGGAATTGGATCATTAGTTCTTATTGCTGTGTTTATTATTTGAGCTATCTTTATTTAGTTTGTATGCAACTGATACCGGTAATATTCGCAGTTCTTGAAAGAGTGGTCGGCTAGGGTTAATTGTCTTTGCAAAGGCTATGATACGAACAGCACGCTTCTGCAGGCGTAAGATTGATTCTAAATACGTTCTTTAGGTATCACCCCATGTCTCTAGGCAGTAACATAAGTGACTATGGACAAACGCGAAGTACAATATGCGTAAAATCGGTGCATGAAAACATTCCCTCGCCCTGAATAAAATATGACAGCCATAAGCTAATTTAGAGCAAACATTTTTAAATTGCTGCTTCCAATGCATGTCCGATTCAAAAACTACACCCAAGTACTTGGTTTGGGAGACATTAAGCAAATACGTACCGTTTAAGGTTAGAAATAAGTTATCGCAGCTAATATTCTTTTTTCTTGAGTGAAATAAAGTATACTTTGTTTTCTCGGTGTTAAGTGTGAGCCGATTGTTTACGAACCACTGGGAAATTTTACTAAGTTCCTCGTTAATTTTGCCCTCCACATCCTGTAATGTATCTCCTGTAAAAAATAGTGCAGTGTCATCAGCGTATATAACAGCTTCAGAGTAGTTCAGAAACAGTGGAAAGTCATTGATGTATAAAGAAAAAAGGAGGGGCCCGAGTAAAGAGCCCTGCGGCACGCCAAGTGTGATTTTTTGAGGAGCGGAGATATAGTTTCTGGTAACAACGCATTGCTCTCGATTAGAAAAGTAACTTTTGATTAAATCATATATTTTCCCCCTTAAACCATAAATCTCTATTTTCTGTAGCAATATCGAATGGTCAACCGTGTCAAAGGCTTTTGATATGTCTAAGTAAACAACTACGGCCAGTTTGTTGCTATGTAATGCAGCGTTTATCAGCTGTGTAAGGACCAGAACTGCCGAGGAAGTGGATCTTTGGGGTCAGAAGCCGTGCCGATTTGGACAGAGGACATTATACTTAGTTAAAAAGCTCTGTATTCGCTTGCACAGCACCTTTTCGATTATTGTAATAATTACACTTAATACTGAAATTGGCCTATAGTTTGATAGAATGGAACGCTCACCATCTTTAAAGACAGGCGTGACCTTAGCGGCTTTGAGCTCATCAGGATACACTCCAGTTCTCAGGGAATTATTAAAAAGATGCAACAAATGGGTACCTAGACTATCAATATTGTTTTTGATAAGTCTCACAGATATTGCGTCTAAGCCTTCTGCTTTGCCTTTTGAGAGACTGCTGACTGCTGTTATCACTTCCTCTATTCATAAGTCATGCAATGCGAAAGTATTGGAAACACGCTCAGGCATTCTCAACGAGCCTACATCAGTATTAATCCGTGAAGCCAGCGAAGATCCTATGGAGGCAAAATGGGCATTAAATAATTCAGCTGTATCTTCGTTAGCTGATTCAGACAAAACATTCTCTCTTGAACGAAGGCCAATTGCATCATTAACTATGTCCCACATTTTTTTCGTATTACCTCGAGTCTCCTCTACAAGTGACGAAAAATATTCTTTTTTCCTCTTCTTCATAAGAGACACAGATAGGTTGCGGTAGCGTTTAAACTGGCTTAGATAATAGTCATTTGTTCTTAGTTGCTTCCATTTATGGTACCATTTGTCCTTTTCCTTTAGTATGTTTAAGATCTCAGTTGTCATCCAGGGACATGTTGGCTGGCTGTATTTTTTAGTGGCCACTGTAGAGCTCCGGGTAAAAGCGGTTTTCAGAAGAGCTAAGAATTGTGTGTACTCAACATTAACATCCTTGTCATAGGCAGAAGTAAAAGTGGTTTGCTTAAGCATTTTGCGCAGTAAAACGTATTTGATTTTAGTACGCATTTTGCTGAGTGGTGTCTGTTTTTGCTTACGTAGTTCTGTTTCAAATAAGACAAAAATCGGCAGGTGTTCAGCAATCATATCAGCACAAGTACCAGCTTTCACACCTGTATCAATGTTGCTCAGGGCATGATCTATTAAAGTACATGACGTACACGTTATATGAGTTGGTTCTGAGATGAGATTACGTAATGCAAACGATTCGAGGAGAAGGGTATAGTTATTCTGTGTGCCAGATGATAGATCAATATTAACATCTCCCACAATGATTACATTGCATTTCCCACGAAATATTTCTGCAAGGATAGTTTCAAACTTTTCAAGAAAGATTGTTATCGATGAGTTGGGTTGTCGGTATAGTACCCAAACTATTAGCCCACTGGAAAGCTTTATAAAAAGTGTTTCAACACAATTATCACAAAGAGATGCCACGGTCAACACTTGGTAGACAAGGTTATCTTTAACAGAGAGTGCAACCCCGCCTCCTCTCGTATGCGATTCACGAGGTCGAGACAAGAATTTATAACCAGGAAGACAGACTGATTCATCATCCTTGAGCCACGTTTCACTCAATGCAATGACATCAAAAGATGATTCATACCTTGACAAATGTGCAACCAAATCATTTAGATTTTTTCTAACACTGCGTACGTTGCAATGAAAAACTGAAAATAACTTTTTATCGCGCATCAATTCTTCAACTTCAGAAAATGAAAAAGCCATGGCGAAGGACAAGTAAATTCCACATCAACAAAAAAAATAGGAAAAGCAGACTCACACAAGGTTCAACAGATCATCCTCACATGTGACGTGCAATATAGTGGAATTTTCTGTTCTGCGCACCAAAACCTTCCCCTGCGTCACCCAAACAAATTTCCATCTTTTGTCCCGCTTTGCTTGCTTCGCTTTAGTGAGGAATACCTTAGTTTCCACGCAAAGATGCTCACTGACATACAGTGGCTGCTCCCCGTCGAAATCAAGGAGGCCTACGTTCAGTTGAGTCTTTTTAACGGCATTCAGCACCCTGTCCCGGGCTGACCTGGTTGCAAACTTGACCACGACATTCGGCTTGTCTTTATCTTTAGAGCGAACACTATGCACAGTGTCAATACCTGATTCGGTAATCTCAACGCCCAGGGAAGTAGCCACTTTCTGTACAGCATTTAAAAGGTTCTCACCCTGAACAACTAGGAGACCCTCGATCTCGAGGTTTGAGTTCCGACTGAACTGTTTTAATTCCAGGATTTCTTTCCTAGCTTCTTTTAGTTCTGTGCGGAGCAGTTCATTTGTGTTTTGACACTGAACATTTTGCGCTTTCACCTCAGCAAGCTCACGACGAAAAGTTTCAACATCACCCTTAAAGCACTCGAACCCTTCATTCATGAAATCGATCGATTGCCTTATGCCCGTCAGTTCAGCGCAAATTCCTGTATTGGTGCTCCCCAATTTTTCTACATTAGTCATCCTTCCAAAGGCAAACGCGTCCAGCTTAGCTACTAGTTCATTTACTACTTTCACAACTTCTTTAATGCTACTCGGAGGTTTCTCTGCAAGAGCCTTAGTGACCTCATTCAGTGGTCCCGTGTTACGGTCCCCCTTTTAGCGCTTAGTAACTCGGCCAAGACAATCGAACGACAGCCCAGTTCCAACCACAACCAGCAAACCACGACACACTCGGCAGCAACAACGACGGCAATGCGATGAGGCCGTTTACAAGAAGACAAAGAAAATAATCACCAACCTGCAAAAATCTTTGTAAGTTATCTGTACGGAGCTTAATTTTCATGACTCTCTTCCCGAAGAAAACGCACCGTCTTTTCTAGAAGTGCTCTCGCCGCTTCTCATGGTTCAATGCTGGCAGGCATGCACTAGATTTTCTCTCTTTGCTATCAGTTTGTCTGCAGCTTATTTCGTCTCCCTCTCCTTGCGTGAAATTTTTAGAAACGAATGACGAGCTGAAAAGGCTTCTGAGCTTATGTCAACTTTTGTGGGTGCAAAGTTCTATTCTACCCATGAGAGCAAGCGGAGTATGAGAGGAGCTCAGATCCGGTGAGGTTGCAGATTCCTAAATTGTCGTCTCAAAAAAGCAACAACCGTCAATTCATCTTCTTTTTGTGTACTGCTCAGTACATGCTAAGGTAGGGTCAGCGCGGGTGTAGCACCATGTATCCATGTATCGTCCTGGGAGTGCTAGGAAGCTTGCAGATTGCCACATGCGCTACATGAAATTTAGGGCTCGCGAAACATAAGTTGTTTCCGGCACGTAGGCGTGAAAACCTTCCAAACGTACTTGCTTTCAACATGCGTACATGTGCACAGCGAAACTTGCACGAAAACACTGGACAAGGGACACGAACAGCCAGACCTTCCAAACCACCCTCCGCAACCGCCTCCCGGGAGCTTCAATCACCAATGCATGACGTCCCTGACGGCCGCAACTGCAAACTACGGTGTCACATACTCCCTACTGTCATTTCCGCGACTCGGCAGGCCACTCCTAAGGGAGATCGAGCAGACGTGCCAAATAAACTTCAAACTTCAGCAATTTTTTATGCACACCTCGTTGCTCCTCTGTGCCATTTAATTTTTCAGCATCTAGCGCTGCCTTAGCCAACTGAGATTTCTACTTCAGCAGGTGCAGTTTCACTACTGGCAGCAAGTACTTTCAGCTGCACTCACTCACAAAGAGCCTGGTTTGGATTGTCCCATATAGGCCAGGTCAAATGGGGACAAGGACATGGCACACTGCGTCTGAAAGCTGCAGTGGATGAGTGTTCACCACTCGTTGTTTCAAGATTTGCAAAGCAAGAATGCAACACCACCCACAGATGCGCTGCTCATTATGACTGAGGCAGTCAGACTTCTGAGGTAAGGAACCAACAGCGCTCCACAGAAACACATCCTCAAATTTACCACAGCAACTGTTGCTGAACTTAACAGCACTCTGCCAATACTGCTCATCAGCGACTTGAACCTGGATGTCGCAATACAAACATGTCACCAACATCCCAGTCGAAGGCCGTGTTCTAGAAATGCACACCATGTACCCAACCATGTACCAAAACACCTGTACCGGCCTTGTTTTCGGTTGCCAATCCAACGCCATGACAACACCACCCACTTCTCTAATTGCAAAGTAAGCATCACCACGCTTGTCAAATGTCAAATAAGTATGCCCAATCACTGTGGTGGCATCGGCTAGCGCTGCTCTCTGCTACATCAGTGGATAAGGCCAGGTGATTTTTCATCCCTGTCCGGCCCTTACACCTGACCTGTCCTCTCAAACAAATTCACCATGGTGGCTAACCTGTTCCACACCTACACCATATCTAACACATTAGCAATGAAGCCAACCTCCAAAAATACGCAACTCCCACTCACCCACCATAGCTTTTTTGTAGTCTGCTGCCCGGAGTCTGACTGCTGCATCTATTCTGTCAGCGTCGGCAGCAGCTGAGGTGGTGTTGAACCTTGGTGGCCCCATGTCACATTGCTTGCTTGTCATTTAGTCCTTCGATGCTTCCATTCTTGGGACATAACTGCGGAGCAAAACATAACCCAGTCAGCAGACAAGGAGGACGACAGCCTGTGCATTGAGACACTAAGCATTGAATAACCAGGACGCTGACTCTTGGCGCAGCCATGCACAAGGTCCAAAGCAACTACTCAACAGTAAGTGCACGGAGACGTAAAGCAGCCGCCTCCAAATGTGTTGCTTGGAAGTTATTATCCAACATATTACAGCGAAAACTCATTCAAGGCAAGCTTGTAACTAAAAAGTCGCATTAAAAGCCGAGCACACGCTTCTTCCCGAAGACAACAAAGCCACGTTAGAAAAACAAGGGTTCGCCACCCGACGCCACTGCCGTGCTGAAACTATGCAGGACTCTGCATGTCTGCACAGCAAATGGGCCAATTTACCAATAAATACTTTCATTGCAGAGCGACCCCAGTCATCGTGAGCAGCGAAAAGTCACACAACACAAAGGATCAAGTGCGGAGTTTGTCGTCACTTGACATATTGAGGCAGCAAACGAGTATTGAAGATAGGAGCACCGCTATGGGGTTCCAGAGCCGCTGCCAGCCCCGCATGCTGTGGACCATGTATTTTTTTTAAAGGACTACAAAAGACAGAGCAGCCAAAATGGCTCATTCTCTTCCCTGCCTCAATTCCACCCTACTAAAACAGGAGCAGCTGAAACACATTACCCAATAGCAAACACCAGCAAATAACTTGACCTGTAAACCAGAAGGCCCGTTTTAAGAAGTAATAAAACACCGTCATGAACCTCATTCCTCATTTTAACAGAAAGCACAAAGCACCGCGATGTCAAGTTTTCTTGACAACTCTCGCCACCACTTACAAGCTACACCAGGCACGAACAAAGTGAAAGGTCTACAGGAGGTAGGAGCACGATAATTACTGCCGAACACATTAGTTCAGTGGCAGTTTTCATTCGGCTTGTAAACAAGAAACCTGCAATATGATACAGCACCCGGCAGTATCTATAGTTGAGGATGCACAAAAACAATAATAGACACAGTGTACTGAACAGCAGGAACAAATGCCAACCACAGCCACTCACTTGTCTCGTCTAAACAGACAAACGGGAGCGCGCATACAAACCGGGACGCCAAAATTAAACAACAGAGACCAATACAAGAAGAAGCAAACAAAAGCTCACCGACTCTCTTCTGGCAGTTAAGTCTGGAACGAGAGCTCAGCTGTGCAAAACAGTACGCGTCACAGTGCCTCCCGTCGGTACTGGAAGTGCTCTTTCGTAAGCTCGTTTGATCAAATTTTAATGGCAATTTATATTCTGCCAGCAAGCGCGAAAAAATACTGAATTCTGAGTCCTCCTCGACATCACATTCGCCTGTCGGCGCCATGTGGCCACGCTGCCTCTCTGACTGGCTTGCTAAAGCGTCAATCACTTGTCACGTGTTTCAAACTTGGGCGCGAAATCGTGCCACTGGGATATCCAGCTGCACTCTCGACCCGTCTTCGCTAAATTTTACCGGCAGTCGGCTCTGATCGCCTACAGAAGGTCATGTTACGTTTTCCCATGAAACCATGCATGAAAACCAGAGATAAAACAGCAGGACTTATTATTCGTACTTGCGCCGCACTCACGGCCGTCTTTCAGCAATTAAAGTGCCCCTAGCCAAGGTCCGTGCTGCATGCACCGCAGCTGCTGTCTAGACAGCAAGCGACTTCAAGCAAAGGATGTAACTGGGCTATATTTTTTAGGTAGTCTTCATGCGCATGTGAGCCAACTATCAGCCAGCTTTTCATCACGACGAAGTCGTGGCGTGCAATTTCAGCAGCGCAGAGCGCAGCCCACTAGGAGCTAATTAATCACGGAAATGGTTTTAAAGGACTACAGTCACCAAACATTTGCTTGCCAGTTTTCTTCGTTCAAACGACGCGTTAGACACTGGTATAGATGAGCATGACGGAGCACCAAGTGGTATTCGCCTACGACAGTTAAATATGTATAATTGAATTTCATATTGAGGCGGTTTCGGTTTCGGTTTTATCAACCGAACGAAGGCCATGACGTGAAGTTGGACTTCATGTGAGGCACGTAAAAACAGTAATATAAACACTGATACGTCGTTCCTTGTAATTTTAGCTTTTTAACCACGCTGGTTTAAGTGCTGTAGTTAGTTAAAACCACGTATCAGTGTTAATATTACTGTTTTTTCATGAAGTTCTTTCCTTCCTCCATGAAGTATTTCCATGCCTCACGTTACCTAAACGCAGCGTCTCCGGCTAAAAAGGTCCTGGCGACGCCGCTGCTGCACGGCAATCCAGTGTACAAAATGGGCGTACTACAGCATATGCCTTATGACAATTTCGTTGCGATCGGAACAAGCGAATATATAAGAAAATCACTTACCTTCAGAGCATCGGGAGCTTCCTCGAGAGTGGCCTTTTGGTAAAGTGCCGATATGCTTCCTTTCTGTCGGTGATGCTGAACGCGCAGTTCACCGGAGGACGCCTCAAGAAATGCACAGCTATAGGGATCGGACAGCTGGACGGGTCTCGCCCGCCTCGTTACCGGCTCCGGAATGTGCCGGCTCCAGCCGGCGCAATGGTGTGCACTGTCTGTCGTTGGTTTGTGTGAAGTTGGCTTCGGTGCTGTTTATATTTAGGTGAAATTGTGTGTGAATATGTCCGGTCAAACGAAGTCTAGGCTTACGTGTTGTGTTGTTGACTCACACTCGTCGCACGCTAGCTTCTAAGCCGGTTCATTTCTACCGGTTTCCATCACAACGATTTCCGCACCAGCATGAACGGCGCGTAACCTGTAAATGGTTGGTTCGAAGACGTACTTACGTATGCACGAGTTTGATTACTGTGTGGTCGTGGAAACTTTGAGGGCAGTTTTTTTTTAACTTTGCTGTAATTGGAAGCTTTGTGCCTTCTGTTCACCAGGAGTGACGGCACGGGAGCCTGGCAGCCGAAACCGCACTCCCGCATCTGTAGTTGCCATTTTATCGGCAATCGGAGGAATCCAACAGCCCACGTTGTTAGCACCCCAGCATTTTCCCGCCTGTGTAAAAGAAAAGGCTGGCACCTACAGATTGCCAAGGGTTGATTAAAGTCAACTTGTGTTTTTTTTTTTACATCGAGCTCTTCTCTTGAACATGCAGCCCAACTTGTGAGAGTGGTTTCGCTGCAGCGCAAGCGACGCAGCTCCTGTTTATTCAAGCGTAGGTGTTAGAAACATGGAGCTTAATCAAGAGAGGCGTGCATCTATAAGTAATCGTATTTGTTAACTGCAGACAGAGTAACAAGCCAGGGTGCCATCCAGTTCTCTAGACGTCCGACAAGACGTCTAGTGTGACGTCTAGGAAGCCGTCTACATGTCCACATATTAGAACTTGTCTACATATTAAAACATGCCGCCTCGCTGCATAAAAATGCAACTGAAGCTTAAGGACAGTTACACAGCAATTTTTCTTAAACTTCGCAATGACGATCGTTAAAAACGCGTTTTCAACAGTTCGCACATTTTTTTACTGAAATATTTTTATGCGTAAATCAGACTGGTGGCAGCGCCTATCGGTCAGTCTACTTGCAGCAGACGGTAGTGTCCGCTATCCGAATACGACGCTAAAGACATATGTCATTATTCTTTTATTATTGACGCTATTGTTGTCGTTGTCCTTAAGGGGATAATGGCCCTCGAACGTGCTCGTCCAGACGACCCTGTAAACATAAAAAAGAATACGAAAGACGGTAAACACAAAATTAATACGCGCGATAGGTGATACGGCAACAGAAAAACACATGCGTGCCATTAAACCTGCTGTCTGCCGTACGTGGTACTCGGCGGAGGCGAAAAACCTAAATAGAGCGGCGAACTTTAATCCTGCACAGACTAAAATTAATTCGCAACACGCCGCTGTGTGCACGAAAGAGTTGATGCAGCTAACATAGCAACAGAAAAACACATTTGTAAACCACAACGCCAGCGAAGAACCCAACGACAGCGACGAGTTTTAATTCATAAAATCCAGCTAAGAGCCGGCATCGTCATAATATAAACAGACCATGTAAAAAGGCCTACAGCGTTCGCTGCTATAGCAAATCTCTCAACAGCACGATTCTCTCCTGCGTGAATCACTGCTATGAATCGCACATAGTTTGCGTACCAGTTAACTTAAAGGAATGACTCACACTTGAAGGGCGGTGTCTATCCGCACTCCGGCTGCAGTCCGACGCCCGCGAAGACCACGACTCGATCCGCGTACGTCAGCTCCGCCATCTTTAGACAGGAAGTTAGCCTGCATCGATGTTGACTTCAGCGAAGCAGTCATCTTGGACTGCTTCGTGAGAAATGGAACGCGTCCAAAGATGGCGGCTGTCCGGCTAGACGTCCAAATAGCCGTCTACTTGGAGGTATTGGAACGCACCCCTATAGCCGACTCCACCCACTCGGTCCCTCCGGCGGCTGCCGACGCGCGCTGGTACCCTAGCGCGGGAGGAGGGTGAAGAGGGCGGAGCTTCAAGCCACGGCTATGGTAGTTGCATGACGTCAGAAAGAGACGTCACGGCGAACCAATGACAGTCCTCCGCTGCTAACGTAACGAGCACTGCATGATGCATTGCGCGCGGATTCGGGTGAAATTTCGGCACCGCAGATCGCCGCGAGACGTGGAAGCGCGAATTTAAATATATATATATATATATATATATATATATATATATATATATATATATATATATATATATATATATATATATATATTAAATGCTTGGTTTACTTTTGAGGTCCTGCACGCGGCGTGAAGACTCGGTGGCCTGTACTCTGTCCAATACAAGCGCATTAGAGGCAACCTCAAACATCCTTTTCAGGGACCCTTTACGCTAAAAAAAAGTTAGAAACGTGCTTGTCAGCTGGTTAAACGTTTGGTGCTACGTTTCCTTGATGTAATTCCTCATTTCGCAATGTTTACCAACAAGCTTACTTTTGATTGATATGTGTAGATGTACGGTAAAAAAAAGGGAAGCATTACGTTCCACTGGAGGAATTCTTCGTGTTTGGTCTATCGTTCATAATAACTCAACCACAATGTCTGTACTGACATGATTGCTTTAGCGGAATTTCCATGCTCTTGAATAAATTTCTAGCTTTAAAGACCCACGCGACAGGCAGCTGCAGAAATCTTTCCTGATTTGTTTTCGCATGGTAATAACAGCGAAATCACAATCTGCCTGCATACAAGGCATCTCCAGATGCCCTGCAAATGAACTTCTAGCCTTAAGTAAACTGAATTATGAGTCAGCTAGACTAATCATTCCCGTTTTTTTAGTATTCCTTGTACCAAAGACAAACGAATCACAGTATCTCAAAAATAAAAAGCACGAGTTCAGTCATTCAGTCGTATCTGTAATTGGTTTGTTCTCTTGTACAAAGGTTATATAAGTCACAATAGCTTTACTAACTTATTTGCTCAAGTTGTACTTCCACAGTGAGCAAATGGAAAACCAGCAAGCTTCATTCGACGATTTAACGGCTACTCGAAGGAATGAAGTCGCACTCTGTGCGATTCCTTAATATTTGAAAGCCACACCGCAGAACGACGGGTAGAACCACACTCGCTTTACCGAACGCAACCGGCTACGCCGCTCCGCTACCTCGGCATTCCGCTGACGAGCGTAGGGCGGCGCTGTTCCGCCGAGGCGACGGTGGCGACATACAACGGGCGCCCGGTCCCTTACTTTTAGTCGGTGCATCGAGTGGTGATCGTCCTTGCGCTTCAACAGTTTTGACACACAGAACTGCATGATCCTCCGACGTTGTGAGTGGCTTCGGAAGCGTTTTATCCTCAATGTCACGTCGGCAAATTCCCCTTTTGCAGCCAATGACGTAGGTTTATATATATAACGTTGGAGACGGCAGCAAGCTGGATATGGGTGATGCGGAAATGTCCATCGACTCTTTAGAGCAGGCTCTTGTTTACGCTCGCCATGCTCCGCTCTCGTATCAACATCTGCTGCATGATACTGACGGTAGTAATCGAAACGGAGGATGAAGCACCTTTTTTCAGCCCTTTTCTTAGCTTCAGACAATATTCTCTGAAGTGTCGACTGCACCTTGGCGTCGACCGACGAATCGTACGGTTTCCAACCCCTTAAATGAATCGCAGCAAGTCAATTTTTGAAGCGAAAAGCTTCACTATGCTAGTCAACACCGCGCTTCGCGCGAGCCGGCCTATGTCGGAGCACGAGTGACGTCACGCACGGCGCAACTGGCCGCCGCCGACTCCGTCGCCTGACATTTCGCCGCTGCCGCGTTTCTCTCTCTCTTGCTCCCTAGTTACTACTGCGCATGCACCACTAGTAGCACCGAGCCACAGGTGTACCGCCGCTGCGCGGCGCCGCGCCTTTCCTCGAAATCCTACTTTCAATTATCGGTTTTCTCTTCCTTCTTTCCGACCCGCCGCGGTGGCTCAGTGGTTAGGGCGCTCGACTACTGATCTGGAGCTCCCGGGTTCGAACCCGACCGTGGCGGCTGCGTTTTTATGGAGGAGAAACGCTAAGGCGCCCGTGTGCTGTGCGATGTAAGTGCACGTTAAAGATCCCCAGGTGGTCGAAATTATTCCGGAGCCCTCCACTACGGCATCTCTCTCTTCCTTTCTTCTTTCACTACCTCCCTTATCCCTTCCCTTACGGCGCGGTTCAGGTGTCCAACGATATATGAGACAGATACTGCGCCATTTCCTTTCCCCAAAAACCAATTATTATTATTCTTTCCCGTAAAGGAGGGCCTTTATCCCTTCCTTTACGGCGCGGTTCGGGCTTCCACCGAGATATGTGAGACGGTTACTGTGCCATTTCCTTTCCTCGAAAACCAAACAAGTGAGCCGACAGCGTCCATGTAGTTCATTGGCGTTTACAACTTTGCAAAGGCCGTTCATTTTTACGAAAGGAAAGGCGCACAATCGGCTCCGCGGGTGAGTGGAGTCTTCAATCTCGCTTTCATGTACGTGGCGTTCGTGTCCAACTGCAAAACCTGCATTGATTGCATTCAGCACACTGGATAAGCAGCGCGCCCTCCATGCCACCCTGGGAGGTGGCATGCAGTTAATGGTTGATCGCGAGAGAGGGATCGCCAAATGAACGCTGCAGCCTAGCTACTGCTGCAGTGCCTCATGTCAGCCACAAAGATGTCAGCGCTAATGAATTCAGGTCACATCTCTCCCACCACCGCCACATGTATCAAAGCCCGAATCAGGCGTCCACATATCCAGGTAGCCCGTTATGCGCCCCTCCTTTGCTCAAATCCATCGCCATCTAGAACGTTGTCAACGCCAACGCCAATGAACACAGTGAACGTCGACATCTTTCGCTTTGTATATCCTGGATTAGCTGAGCTAATCCACATAACTTTCTTTTTGCAAGTCAATGTCGGATGGCACTTCGTTGAAGAAATTAATATACGTTTTTTTTTTTCATTCGACTTGTACAAAGGAACGCAACAAGACAATTTAGCGCACCTCAGTTTTGCTTTAACACAGACAGACAGACAGACAGACAGACAGACAGACAGACAGACAGACAGACAGACAGACAGACAGACAGACAGACAGACAGACAGACAGACAGACAGACAGACAGACAGACAGGCAGGCAGGCAGGCAGGCAGGCAGACAGACAGACAGACAGACAGACAGACAGACAGACAGACAGACAGACAGACAGACAGACAGACATACCGGCAGGCAGGCAGGCAGGCAGACAGACAGACGGACGGACAATAAACTTCATTAGTTGAGTGGGAGGGAAAGAGTCCCTCAAAACACACCAGGTCAACCCCGTCAGATGGCCAGAAGCTATATAATATGCGCCATACAGAAGCACATGAAGGTCACTTCAAACACAAGCTCCGAAAACAATTACAGCAGCTGCAGATCTCACCGACAGGGCGCTTTGTATGAAGTGCCCTCACGCGAAAAGCGTCATGGATGGATGGATGGATGGATGGATGGATGGATGGATGGATGGATGGATGGATGGATGGATGGATGGATGGATGGATGGATGGATGGATGGATGGATGGATGGATGGATGGATGGATGGATGGATGGATGGATGGATGGATGGATGGATGGATGGATGGATGGATGGATGGATGGATGTGGATGGATGGATGGATGGATGGATGTGGATGGATGGATGGATGGATGGATGGATGGATGGATGGATGGATGGATGGATGGATGGATGGATGGATGGATGGATGGATGGATGGATGGATGGATGGATGGATGGATGGATGGATGGATGGATGGATGGATGGATGGATGGATGGATGGATGGATGGATGGATGGATGGATGGATGGATGGATGGATGCATGGATGGATGGATGGATGGATGGATGGATGGATGGATGGATGGATGGATGGATGGATGGATGGATGGATGGATGGATGGATGGATGGATGGATGGATGTAGCGTCCATTTTGAAACAGGGTGCTGACAGTTGCCTCCATGCTCGGCTTTGTTTTTTAACCGTGTTATAAATTGGTGTTAAAATTCGCCATTCTCTTTCAATAAGTTTTTCGGCCTGCACTTCTAACATTATATCACCTCTCTGCTTTTGAGTCGCCAATCTTCCAATCGCTCTTTTCTAACTTTCACCGCAAATTTATTTACATGATCATTACTAAACCCTAGGGCCCCATGGAGAGTGACTGTACCTGCATCGACATCTGGATGGATACCATCACATTCGAGTATGAAGTGTACAATTGTTTCTACAGATTTACCATACACAGCGCAAGTGGCATCTTCTTCGTTAAATTTCATTTCGCAGCCGCGCGTTCAAAGACACCCTGACCTAGCTTCAGAGTAGGGCACTGCCTCTTGATCATAAAACTGGATCATAAAACACTTCCTTCCTGGTCTGCCTTTTCCAGTATCTATATGCTTCTTTTTCATTGAATATATCCAAGTTTTACCTTCCGCGTTTTTAACCTGTCGTTTAATGCTCTTTTGTTCTCCATCCTATATATATACTTATTGGTTAGCTTCCTAGTTCTTTTCCGCCAGTGCGAGTCAACGCTCTTTCTGTATAGGTATTTATATATACCTTAGCTGCCCACCTGTTGTCGTCCAAATTCCTCAGGAATTCTTCATATAATATTTTACTCTGGGCTTCCGACGCTTCGAGCGATGCCCAGCCCATATCCCTCTGTAGTGCCTCGTTTGTGGTTTTGCCGTGGGCACCTAGTGCTAATCTTCCAACAGCTCTCTGATTTACTTCTAATCGCGACTGAACTTCTGCCCTTAAGCACAAAACCACGCTCACGAAAGTAAGCCCCGGCACCATTCCTTTCCAAATACCTCTCAATACGTCGTATTCATTACCCCAATCTCTTCGCCCTTTTGTCCTACCAGGCTGTTCGTGCTTTTCCGTGTATATCTGTGTTTCGTTTAGCTATATCCCGAGATATTTGTATTCGGCCGCGCTGGGTACTTCATGGCCTTTTATTGTAAGTATCTGACCAGTTGTATCACTGAAATTCATCACACCTGACTTAATTGTGCTAAAACTGAAACCTACAGCATCTCCTTCGTCTCCACAATTAACCAGATTTTGAAAATCTTCCTGGCTATTGCTAACAGTACATTATCATCCGTATACATTAAACCGCGGAGCCATTGCTGAACGACCTATTCGCCTAATGTGTACAACAGATTATAGCATATAAATTAGTTTTTCTGCCGTTCTTTTCATATTTATCATATCAAGCACGAACAGCAGTGTTGATAGAGGGCAACCCTGCAGCCGTAATCCTTTGCGTACCTTGATAGTTGTCGTGCTTCTTATTCCTTCTCATATAATTTCTACTTCGTTATCTTGGTATATTTCCTGAAGAAAATCAATTACCTTATGACCGATACCTTCATCTTTTAATATGTTCCACAGGAGTTCCCTGTTCACGTCGTCGTATGCCGCGCTTATGCCCAGGAAGGCTAAATATAGAGGTCTGTTTTCCGCCTTAGCCATATTTCTATGAATTGGGTAAGCACGAACAGGCTATCATCTAAGCGCCTATCCCTCCTGAACCCATTCTGAAGCTCTCCGAGTATTTTATTACTTTTTACCCATGACTGCATCATTTTTAATTTCACCGCGTGCACTGCCGGCCTATAAGTAACACCCAGACAACACCAAACGTCCTAAAGACGTCCTCAAATGATCAGAACGTCCTCATTCCGAACAGAACATTCTGAGTACCTTTTGAGTGCATCGATGGCTAAATAGCCTCATGTGGATGCCCTCAGTATATACTTTGCTGGACGGCTCGAGGATGAAAATTCCTGAAATGTCCTACAATCGTCCTATCGCAGGATAGTACTAAGAAACCGAACTAAGATCAAGGCAGCTTTATCTCTCACACTCGGCTCTCATAATTAAAAACTGCAGGTTTATTAAATGATATGTGTGTACAATAGTGATCTAATGAAGTAAACCATTGTGGTCCCCAAAATTATATGCCTTGAGCAGGTATGTTAAGACGTTTTTTGCTTTTACATCTGTTCTTATGCATCGCATGGCTTCTGATGGGGTTGGACTGTTTAGATTTTTGGACCACTCATTTTTTTCCATTCAGGCAGCAGAATTCAACTTCAGAGAGCTATTCACTGCGGCCCTTGGTAAACCCGTTCTTTTTGCTTTTTCTGGTTACCTTTGCTTACATTAGTTTTTTATACGGCACTCCCATGGAAAAGAAAGTCTTGATACAAATTCTGAAGCAGTACTGAAAACGTCCCCAAATATGATCCTCGAGACATCCTGAGTATGCGCAACGAATGGAGAAATGAACCCCAGTTGGACTGCTTGAGAACCAGTTACAGACAACCTGGAACGTCTAAGCATCCTGACGCAAACATCCTGAGGTTATACTAAGGACCTCTTTGCTTTGTCTGGGCAGTTGATATCGTAATCGGTCCGAAGGATTTTATGTGTATCCTATCTCCTTTCCCTTTATAAATCAAATTCATTTTACTCTGCCGCCAGCTTTGCGGAATTTGCCTATTTGTTATGTCTGTAGTCAATAGCTTTAACAACCTTTCCTTGCTCTTGGGCCAAGTACATTAATCCGCTCGATGTGCATTTAGAAATATCTGCTTTCGCCTTTTTCCAGTTACGATTGGTCAGTGCTAAGCTGCTGCCGTCCTCTGTCGCTCCCTCATTTGTGGAGATTTCCCTATCGCTCCTAAATTACTCAGCTATAACTGATGTAATGTAGTTCACAGCGTCGTCTCCCTGCAAACATTTTCGCTCAACATCTTGAATCCATTCCTACAATATTTGATTCTTTTCATCCAGCCAGCTTAAATGGTTCCAGAATTTTTTTTGGCCCCCCTTTAGTTGCGTCGCGAACTTCAGACAGCCAGCGATCACTGGACTGCTTTATTTTAGCGTGGACGAGGACCTGCGCTTGCTGTTTCGTTTGTCGATAAGATTCTTATTGTTGACCTATTTCCTCTTCAGATACTGCACCCTCTTGACTTCTCTGTGTTCCCCTGAAGCCACCCGTTGTTGTTCGATGACATCCTTAATTTCCTTATTACATCAGCTTCGTGGCTTCTTCGTTCCTCAATAGTGGTTTACTCTTTTATTTGTTTCATTTTTGTGCTGATGAGTACCCGATCAAAACGCACGACAGAATTTTTTGTCGCGCATCTGTTGCGCGACAAAATTTTGTGTCGCAAGACAAGATGTCTTGTCGTGCCTTGTGTCGTGCGACAAGGTTCGTGTCGTGGGTTCTTCCGCGCGACAAAGTTGTTTGTAGTAGGTTCTGCCGCACGACAGACATCTTTCCTGCATTTTGTCGTGCGAAGAAGGTCTTTGTCGCAGCATTTGTCGCGCGACAGGTTTCTGTCGTGCGACAGAGGGAGTCGTGCCGCGCGACAGAGATTGCGTGCCTCAGCAAAGTTGCCTGTCGTGGTTTCATTCGCGCGACAGACTTCTAGCGCGCATCTTCTCACGCGACAAAAGTACCTGTCGTGCGGCCTGTCGCGCGACAGATACCTGTCGTGGTTCGTGTCGTGCGACAGATACCTGTCGTGGATTGTGTCGCGCGATAAATATCTGCCGTGGATTGTGCCGCGCGATAGATACCTATTCTGGGATGTGTCGTACGACAGATTCCTGGTGAGGGTAATTGTTTTACTGCAGAATTCTAGAAATGCTGCCGTGCTGTGGTGTGACAGCGATAGGATCAAATTGACCAAAGATGCTTCAAAGCGCGTTCACTGTGGCGAGTAGCGAAGAGGATGCGAGGTGCTCTGGTCTGTTGGTGGCGGGCACCGAGCGAAATGAAGTGCTCATTCACATTGGCGAATCGATTTTTCAACTTGCTTCCCGCGACCTGGCTCTCTCACCGAACGAGAATTGGCTTAGAGGAGAGGCACTGCTCGAGCACCCACTTAAATCTCTTCTGTTCCCACATGACAGTGTAACGAAAGTATTGCATGCCCAAGAGTATAATGCGGCTTTGAAATTTAAGCCCAGAAAGCTGTAATACACAAGCGACGAAGCCAGCGGTGCCTGCGTATCCGCACGTGCTTGCGGTGGCGGCATGTATAGCCAGCCACGACAGCGCCTGCACACCAATCGGCGTGAGCAAGTCGAATGGCGTTACTGAAAGTAAGTGTCCTCTTGGCTTCTGTGACATGTTCAAGCCATGACACATAATGTACCGCTACTACTACATGCGCAGAAAAGGCCAAGGACACTTATACGCGCGTCGCGGAAAAGAATGCCGTTTATCGTCAATCAGAGAACATTACTCGCCATAATCATCCGGCTACACAAAGGCAGCATGTATGTACATGCACGCAGTTCTCTGTATAAATGTTCAAAGCAACCTCGATGTCATTTTTCCGCGTTTCAGTTTTAAGAGCGTTAGCTAGCTCTTACTGCTTACGTTTGTCAAGGACACATCTGTCTGCAGGGAAGGTCAAATTGGCCAAGACAGTTACCACACTATATCATATAGCAACAGCGGGCGCGTAGAGCCTCAGTTGTCACAGATTCCTTCGATCCGTTTTACATATGCCAGTATAGCGGCTATCGAAGTGGAACCCCGGGGTCCCCATTTGTATCAAATTTGGGGGCCGCCCGTTTGACGAAGAAAGATCGAAGTGGTGTCATTTGACTTGTCATGTTCCTGAGGATAAATAAATATTTAGATGAAGCCCAAAATATGTGTGGGATTCGCACCGACGACCTTTTCGCCCCCAAACCGTGCATTCCGGGGACTTCCAGACAGCCATATGGCCTGATCGTTTGTCGCAGAGGGTTTCGAATGCGGTCAAACGATTCGGCTTGTTGTAATGCACATGTTTGTACAATTTGTTAACTAATATATAAGGAGGAAACATACCGGACATAGCAAAGGTGGTTGTAAATCGCAATAGTAGCGCAAAATCTTTGAAGCAGATGACGCTGCTTGTATCTTAGAAGGAATGTTTCCGAAACGTAACGCCCTCAGATGTTGGTATTTTGTCTTCTCCACGTTTGCTTAGCACCCCGATCTAAACACTTGAAGCCCTCGTAGCTAACGCACTTAAGTCCAACACTGATACAGTGTTGGCGGAGAATTTTTTAGCGGCAGTGACGTGCTGCTTATCATAAAATAGCAAAAAAATACTTTACGACGTCGTTCATTGCTTCACTGAAAATTTCATGACGGTGACACGAAAATGTCGCTAAATATAGAGAACAGCGTACACAGCCGAAGGGGAAATGCGGCGGCCGGCGAGTTTGAACCGATTTGATTCTCGGTCGAAATGAGAATAAAGTCTTGGGACTGACGTAAATCGCGCGCTTTCAAGTTTCGCCTGCTTTGACACAGTCTAGCTCTTGTGCACCCGCGCTCGGTCCTCTAAACTGCTCTGGTCCCAGTGCGACTGTGTGTTACGACAATCTGAGCGAACAGGAGGATGTCTGGGGGTTTTGATGTGCACCACGGGCATACAGTTAAGCGCCATGATAAAGTACGGGCGCCCTTCTCGGGGCCGGCATGCCAGCCTGGATGCCGCCCGCCAGCGTCAGAAAAATGCGAAAGTAATGTTTGTTCAAGTTCATACTAAGCCGTCGGATGGAGTATCGTTGGCCAATATCGAGTCGTTGGTAGAAGCGATAACAGCAAGACAAACAAATGTCTTCCCACAGCGCCTTTAATTGCTGCTGCTCAATCGCGGCTCTCCTGGCCTCAGCTGGCTCCGCTCCTGAAGGTGTCGCGGAAACCGAGCATATCTTTGTTTTACTATGAGACGAGGTTCACAGTAAAACGATGGCGAAAGCAGCACCTCAGCGCTAGCCAGTTTCGAAGTGCACTCAGCTGCTGCATCGATGTGAAACCGGCTAGGCTTAGCGACGACTAGGGCGGCCAGGGGGTAGCGCGTAGTTCATTGCCAGGCGCGTCCGCGGGCGGCGTCGTTCCCGAAAGCTCGGCTCGCTCACTCCGGCTGGCTCGCTGATTGGCTCAACAGCTTGCGACTTTCACTCGGAAGGCTGGAAAATCGAGCAGCGAGCGACTGGCCTGCGACTGAGTGATACTTTATGCCCACGTTTGCAGTACTGGTGAACAACTTTTAACGCCCATATGCTTGGGTTATCGGCTGCGTTGCGGCGAGTCTTAGTTAAGATCGTCCGCGACGCCATCATCACCGTTCGTGACGCACAGGCTGAGAACTTCAAATCCAGTATGTGCAAAAACAGCTCGTATTTATTGTATCGATACGAACTCGAAAACACGGCTGCTTCGATGCCCAAGTGGGCTCTTTATTTTGAAACTACACGCGATCAGATGCGACGAGTGCTAGCCGCTGTTGCATACTAGCTAAAGTGTGACGCAGTATCGGCGTAGTTTCGTAACGCTGTTCATATCAAAGCAATCCGCTTGTACTGGTCACAGATTAAGCTGTTAAGTTTCACGATCTCTGGTGAGCGTGCCAGTGTCGCGCAAATTAATGCATCGCAGCTGCTCTCCATCGTGCCAATTGCGTTCAACTTATCCACGATATTCGCCAGCTTAAGATAAGGCGCATTTCTTCGTTGTTTTTGTCGCAACTTTGTGATTTTTTCTGGCATCAAACGAAATTGCTTTCCGTCAAGAGCGTCGTCTGCTCCTTCGCCTGCTCCGGCGTCTGCTAGGGCATCCGGGTCACTTCAGGGGATCACAGGATCGCAGCTTCTACAAACGACATTCCAGAAAGAAGTAACTAAAAGCACCTTAATAATCATAAATAATGCAAAAATAATTTCTAAAAAATAGAGCGTTTTGTTATTGAGATAAATTAAATATTCATGGTTTAAAAAACAAACTTCTTTGTTGGTTGCAATTTTCCGACGACGCGAAAGCGCAGCCGTCGGCGCCATTGCAGCGCAAACGACGCGTCGAGTTTTGTATTATTTGCCTCTTTCAGGCATTTCTTGAGTGCTTATACGGCAGACACGTGTGAAGAACGCATTCAATAGGAAGGTGAGCAGGAGTGTGTTTTTGATGCCAACGGCCAGAATTACAACCTGTCAACATTGGCGAGTTTCAACGGGTAAGCCAAGAAGACTGTGCTACAGCGTCTTGTCATCTGTAAAAGCGAACGAAGACTCCTGCGCGGTTTTACTAAGCCTGGATGAATCGCATGACCGGTGAGTCCCACTCTGCGTTTCTTTGCTAATGATCTGTATTCACACGTGCTATTTGTATGGGGCTATATAGGGATGTGAGTGGAGGCAGTCTGCATGCGGTTGCCGCAGCTATAATGCGGCGCCAAAAAAGCAGGGCCTATATCCTGCATGACAAGTGTTGTTCTCATTTTCTTTATGTGCGTTTAGTACTCGCGTGCCGTGGTAAATAAAAATGACACCAGATATCACAACAGAGTTACTCTTTCGCTTGCTAGCGCTTCGACGCTCAGTGAAAAAGCATGGATTTGCACTGCGTAGAAGACGATGAGCGGGAAGTGCCGCGCGGCGGAGCGCTCGCGCTAGGCCAGCTGCGATCAGCCACCGCACTATTTTGCTCAGGGTTGGTACTTATCGAATTAGTGCTTGCGCCTTAATATTCGTCATAATAAATTATTCTGAGACAGTGATCGCATGCAAAAGGCTGGTGCATATTCTTCGCCTTGTCATTTGTAAACTTGTGTGCGATTCCCCAGTGGAACAGGATTAGAGGCAGTGTTATGTCAAAGTTAGATTAATGTTGCGTCTCCTGAGCTTTAAGCGTCGATGCTTCCTCTCCTTCTGAGCACTGCGAGCTGTCGGGGATGCAACCGCACACTTATTTCGGATTTCTACCTTTTTGCTATACCCTTCGCTTGTGAGGCCCGCATTCAAGTCGTTCGCCATTGTCGATGGTTTTTGTTACTTATTTTTACTTTGTTTTTATTCTTGGTTGCGTGCCATCAGCTGTGCTGCCGGCAATTCTCCGAGCTCGAAACTTCCAAGGAACGGGATCCTACCCACAGACCTCCCATCACCGCACTCACGAGTGTTCTTTGGTATTTTTTGTTTTTCTTGCCCTTACTTGCATTGCCAGCCGACAAATTTGTGCAGTTTTTAATTGTATGCAGATATTTTAAATGCGCTACCAATTTTTTTATGATGCTAAGCTGTTCTGTGAGATTTCAAGCTTCTTGCTAGTGAAGGCATGCTTTTTTCCATTCTCTCTTCTCATTTAACCAAGTCAGACTGGTTGCAACTTTCAATTTAATTCCTAGACATTGGTGCAAGGCACAATGATAGGAATTAATGAAAACCTGCAGATCCTATATTCAAACTGGTGTGCGGTATTTCAGCCAGCTCATCTTTCAGTGTGGTTAAAACAGTCATTGTTACTCTTCTCAAAGAATGTATATGGGTGCATTACATAAAATCTGTTCATTTATTTTGTCATGGGCTAGCTCATTTGTTTTTTATTTACTTATACTATGTCTAATTTTAGTTTTTAAAGCAGTAGATTTCCTCTCTTGCCATTCATGACATGGCTACAGCCACTGACAGCTGTTGCTCTGGATGTATTTATTTGCAGTTGTCAGCTGCCAGCATCTATTGGGCCATGCGTGGTTCCTGCCTTCGCCTGTGTCATCCCTCCTGATCTGTTCATGGTAGTTATTCTTTTTCAGTGATGCATATCTTAGCTGCCTATTTAGACAAATATTTTCAACATAGCCTTGCAGCTAGGTTTAGAAATGCATGCAAACTCTACATGCACTTCACAGCAGTACCTCAGCTTATAATTACCGGGACTGTAGACTTGTACAAAATATAGTCGCTGATGTAGCTCTTGATGCAGCTGCTGTTACCATAAACGTGCTTTGACATTGCACGCCTGTTGCCTGGTATGCATATGTGTCCTCGAAAAGGACCTATATGTTCATTTATCTCTGTAAAAACATTGTGCTCTACAGTGATGCTTTACCAGTATCTCTGATACAGAGACCAAATTGTCAGTAATGTAAAATTGCACGATGACACCAATCCTTGTATGGCATAGCATCCTTGCAATGCACTGAGCAAGCTGCTGTCAGCACAGATTTATTGCTGGTTTATTGCCATAGCATATGGTTATACTGTACAGTTTGTACCTCTACCTTAAAGCTGCATTCTTGAAAAATATAAAATTAGTTGAAGGAAATGTAAGAGTAACTGTATCACATTTTGGTGGACACTTGAACCGTGATATAAGGGAGGGATATAGAAGAGAATTAAAGAAGAGCTGCCCTAGTGGAGGGCTGACGCTCTTGTTAGATGCCCCTCTTTAGTTAAACATACCTCGCAATTAACACATTTGGTGCAAAACAAACATGAGACTTGCACACTCACGAGCACCCTCATGTCAGTAAAACAAAGGGCCAATGTTGCCGTACTTAAGAGCTTTGCTCTTAAAAGCGCAGCTGACTGCTGCTCAAAGTTGAGAGCAAAAATGTGTCTACTTTTCCTCATGTGCAGTCCGCGGTGCTGGTGCCATTTGCAATAGTGATTCACATTGAGTTGCATGATACGCAGTCCATTCCTGGAGTTACTGATTTTGTCTGTCTTGTGAATGTGCTTTTAAAATTAGTGCAGAACAATGGTTCTCCTATTCATCTTAGTTAACTGTAGGTAACTGCCACATGCTACCACCCTTTTTCCTCAAATTTCCTAATTTCATTTAGCCATCTGTTTGCCACCCATTCATGCATTCACCTACTCTTGGAATCCTCCACGTGTTTTAGTGTGGTATTGCTTAGATCTTCTCTGCATTACGCATGCATCGCACTTCCTCTTTTTTTGATTTAGTCAAGATATCTCTGTTCTTGTTTCTTGCATAAACATAAGAGGCGACTCAAGTGCACCATCTGGGCTTGTGATGCAGTGTGTAGGGCCCTTTCGTTATTGGGTGAAACCTGGTTTCTTCCTACTGTTTCACCCAAAAAAGATTCTTAAAGATCAGGTTCAACCCAATTTCTGTGCAAATGTGCCTGTAAGAAAGTGTGCTTTGAAGGTGCACAAAGCCGAAGAACTGCTGGACTGTAGTGGATGTCGGATATTTGTTCTGACAGATATTTTAAACAATTCTGGCTATTTTATTTTCCTTTTAATGTTTATTGTTTGTCGGTTGCTTATACTTTTTGGATAAATTGAAAACTGCATGTACTGACTGGTATTTGATTGCAATAATTATACCCATAATTATGAAGCTGTGTTGGAAGGTAGGTGTGCATTTAGTATGTGTGCTTTGAATTTCAGTGATTGTTTCTGCAATGCAAAATGGACGACAGGTCTCTGCTGTGCGAGTTTTTTGTAATGGAGTGAAAGTAACTGGAGCAGCATTTGCTACTGTGTCACCCAGCCAAAAGTTGTCCCACCGAACCACTGAGCTTCTGAATACCTATGGCTTAAATTTCGAAGCTCTGGTTGCCCTTTCAGAGGTTTTCTGCATTAACCAGTGCAAGCCCAAGTGCTCAGAGCTAACAAGCATTTGAAACCATAGAGCTATACACAGTAGTGCTGGGACCGAGCAGCAAGTCAGTAATGAGGCCACAATAAACATGGTTTACTGTAGAAAGCTATTGTGAAAAAATTGTTGCGCTCACAGAAAACGCTGTTTTTTTTCTTAGTCAGTCATTGAAACAATGCAATGCATGTAAAATTTGATATCTCGCGGATCCCTCATTTTTTTTCAGCTAAAGACCAAGAGTTTCATGGAAGTTGTGCAAGCCACCAAGTTGCGTGTGATTTGTGCCAGGGACCTGGAGCATGCTGGGAAATTAGTAGATGGCCAGTGGTATTCACTCAGTAAGGCAAGCTTTTTCTGTAAGTACAGTTTTTGGCATGGCATTGCTTAGGGATGCATGCACTAAACAGACTACTCTGTACCTGCCCATGCTTCAAGAACAATGAAGTACATGAAAATAATTGATTGCTGAAAAAAAATTGCCGCTTCTGTTATTTTTTAAAGAAAGTATTTGCCATTTAAAGGGCTCAGTGTGCTGAGAAAACTATAAAAATTAATATGTGCTTGTGGCTTTTTTTTCAAATCTCTCTTTCCACGTCTATGTTGGCCTGACTTTGTAGCTTGTCTGCTAGAGATTGGCTGCTACCTACAGTTCACTTTTTTGTTGCTCTTTAATTGCTTGTCACGTTCTTTGCGTGGCAGTGTCATGCAGTTTGGGAAGTAATCCGATCTGATTTCTGCATTGGCCTGAAGTGCAAGCATTTGCGTGTGGGGCAGGTTTATGGTGTCCCCTTACTTTGCTGTAAGTGCAGTTTGGCCATGAGGGTTAGTCCTTTTTTATTTTGATGCAGTGTAATTTCCTTCATGCATAAATAATGAAGTAAGCACTATTTTTTGTAATAAATGGACATTTATTATAGCTGCGGCCATTTTAAGTGCACTTGACTCTAAAACGGCTGTCTTCCGGCATTCAGTATTACATCTTAAAACCAGCCGGAAGACACAACACAGGAGAAGAGATGAGCACAAGACGAGGCTGGTCTAATAACTGAAATTTTATTGAAGGAAAGCAGCAAAAGAAGACCTGCAAAGAGATTCACGCGCACAAAACCCCAAAGCAGTGAGAGGGCAAAAAACAATCGAAAGGCACTGGCGTACTAGTAAACCATCTTAAAAACTTTTTTCTTACAGTGAAGGTTCACTGACAGTTTAGCCAGGCACATGTCCTTAGCCTTACCGATGTAGTAAGCCTCAACTATATCAGGACAGATTGATCATTTCCCTAAACCACTGATGTGCCGCGGAAATCAGGCGTGCAGAGAGAAAGGTCGTCCTCCGATTGCATTCACGAGATTGAACGTGCAGTGTCAGGTAAGCATTCGCCTTCCTCTCTATACAGTGAAAGTGCTCTCAGCCATGTGCACATTCAGACATCTGCCTGTCTGCTCATAGTAGTTTCAGCTACAAGGCGGTAGAACGCCAAAAACCCGTTTACTTTTGCAAGTGGTGAACATTTTTTATCTGCCACAGTGCATAGCGGACGATTACACTTAGTTGTATCAAGCCTAGTTTGAACGGTGGTGCAAAGGGCTCCTACATCACTTTCAGCTGTCAAGACAACAGCAACATCATACTTTGGTGCAACTTTCTTGGGACGGTGCGAAATGGCATTGGAAGTAAGGTATAGAGGCCGCCTTTTTGTGCTGCTCAACTACGTCAGCATCATGCGAGTGGTGTTCCGTTCCCTTGAGCGAGTAAAAACACACTGACAGGTGCACGAGATGGGCATGTGGGAACCCAGGTGCCATTGTCTTGGAAACCTGCTCCGACAATGCATTCTCAAGCCTGATGGCATGACTTCCATAAAGCGGTCGTGATGCATGCGATTGCCAACCTGTCCTTCACCAGCCTCGACTAGTTCGACTCATAGCTAAGAGGCTTCCCAATCTTGGGCTGTGGCGCCAACATATGTGGTCGTCTGCAAAGCGCAGGTCTAAATCAAGAAACTGCAAATGGTTATTAGTGAAATTCAGACGTAAAAGATAGGCTTCGACCGCATCCCTAAAGATTTCTAAAACATCTTATGCCAACTTATCTGAGCCCTCCTTCTGCAAAAAAATTAGGTAGCTATCAACATAACGAAATGCTACTACGCCGAGGTCTTCCAAATGGCTTTGATGCGGTATCGACTCTGGACAGAAGAATGTCGCGGAGGAATGGTATGACCTGGAACCCTGTGCATACTCCTGATTTCTCATGTAAATACCACCCTGCCAACTCACAAAAGTGGAGTTCTGCTAGTTTCTTGTGGACAGCAACCTGGGCAGGTGCTCTGCAGTGAGCATTGACATGGAGGTCCTGTACTATTCATTGTCACATGATAGACCTCTGAGGCGTGTGCAAAACTGCATCAGGGTGAACAATGAACATGCTTTTACAGACGATTGCGAGATTTTGGTTGCTGGCTTCATGGGGCTGTTCTTTTACTGCAAATCCGCATTTGTCAGTTGGCAGGGCGGTATTTGCATGCAGGTCGTACCTTTGCTCAGCAACATTTTTTTTGTCTAAAGTCGATAAGGCATTAGAGCCCTGTTTGCAAGACCTTGGCATAGCAGCATTTCGTTATGTTCATCACTACCTAATTTTTCTGGACATGGAAGGCTCAGATAAGTTGGCACAAGATGTTTTAGGAGTTTAAGGCGTGCAGTCAAGGCCTGTCTTGTACATCAGAATTGTCTCAGCAGAACCGTTAGCAGTTTCTTGATGTAGACCTGCGTTTTGTGGACGACCATGTTTGTCGGGGCTACAGCCAAAGATCGGGGAAGGCTCTTTTTAGCTACGAGTCGGACCACGCGTGGCTGGGTAAGGATGGTGAAGAGGTGTATTTGTCGCTGATTAGGGTCAGTAAAGATAGAAACACTTGATGGGTGTGCAATCGCGTGCATGACATCAGCTTTACATAAGTCATGCCATCACTGTGCTGAGGATGCAGTCTTGTAGCAAGTTTCGAAGCTAATGGCAGCTGGGTTCCCACTTTGCCATCTCACCAACCTGTCATAGTATGTTTTCACTCGCTCGAGGGTAAGGAACACACTCTCGGATGATTCTGATATACCTTACCTCCACAGTATTTCACAGTCTCAAGAAAGTCGCGGCAAAGCGTAATGCTGCTGTTGTCTTAACAATGAAGTGCAAGACAGGAGGCTTTTGCGCCGCTATTAAAAAAAGGCTTGATAAAACTATGGGTAATCGTCCACAATAGAAAGAGTCACAAAAAAATGTTCACCACTTGCAAAAGTAATGGAGCTTATTGCGTTCCACTGCCTTATGGCTGCAACTACTATGGGCAGACAGGCCGATATCTGAATTTGCACCTGACTGAGCACTTTCACTCTATAGGGGGAAGGCAAATTCTCATCTGGCACTGCACCCTCAATCTTGTGAATGCAAATCTGAGGATGACTTGTCTCTTTGCACGCCTAATTTCCACGACACATCAGTGGTTTACGGAAGGGATAAATCTGTTGGTAGATAGTTGAGGCTTACTACATCGTAAGGCTAAGGACACGTGTGGCTAAGCCATCAGTAAACCTTCACCATAAGGAATTTGCTTTTTTAGATGATTCATTAGTATGTCAGTGTCTTTTTATTGCACTTCGCCCTTTCACTGCTTTGGGTCATTGTGCGCCCGTATCTCTTCCCAGATCTTCTTTTGCGGATTTCCTTCAATGATACCGCCACGGTGGCTCAGTGGTTATGGCGCTCGGCTGCTGTCCCGAGAGATGCGGGTTCGATCCTGGCCGTGGCAGTCGAATTTCGATGGAGGCGAAATTTTAGAGGCCTGTGTACAGTGCGTTGTCAGTGTACGCTAAGGAACCCCAGGTGGTCGAAATTTCCGGATCCCTCCACTACGGCGTCCCTCATAGCCTGAGTTGCTTTGGGACGTTAAACCCTCACAAATCAAATAATCAAAACCTTCAGTGAAATTTTTGTTAGTCCAGCCTCTGGATCTCATGTCTTCACGTGTGTCGTGTCTTCTGGCTGGTTTTAAGGTGAGTCAGTACCAACTCGGCCAGTCTTGAGCCTTGTTCAGTATTACATTTTAAATAAAGTGAGAGCTTTACTAGGCTATGTTGCCAGGGATCGTGTCCACAGCAGTTGTGGGCAACTCAGAAGAGATAGCGTCATACGAGTGGTTGTAATTGAAAGAGGATGATGTGAGGATGCTGTGCGAAAAAAATTTCTTATCGGATAATTATTTACAGCCAAAAATGTCCAAAAAGTGGCTGGGCCAGAGAAAAAGTGCCGCGAAATTTGAAAACGCTGAAAGTAGGTGGAGCTACAGCGCTGCGCCAAATTTGAAAAACTGGAAGTATGGACAAAGCCAAAGCTTGGCGCCAAGTTTTAAAACTCGAAATGAGCAATCACGTCACCAGTGATAGGCGACCTATACGTAACCGGGAGATAGGAAAAGAATGATAAATTAGAGGCAATTAGGTAATTAATGAGAAGCTTAAGACAATGAACGGGTGATTTGACTGGGCAGGTATTCAGTAAGTGGGCGGGAATGATGCATGGCAGAAAATTTGAAAACTCGAAATGGTTGCTGGGATTAAATGAGGGTAAAATAAGAGTTAATTGATAACCAATCAAGTCAACGAGAAAACAACCATGGCGCCAAATTTGAAAGGCGACCAGTGTCGAGGAGGCATCAACGCTTTCACATTTTTTTTGTGCAGGTAGCTGCGGTGATCTCTATATTTTCTTTTTTTAGCCAAGACAAAGACCACTTCTCTTGGCTCATGGGCGATGTATCTAGGAACCTGCGGCCAGGACAACGCTGGACAGGGTGCATAAGCAAGCTCGAAAAAAAGCACAAAACAGTAAATAAAAATTGATCATTTTCATTTCAATTCTAGTGGTTTTGGGCATGAATTACTCTGGAATGCACAAAGCTTGTGTTAATTGACAGGCGACCATTAACAAGCTGTGCGTTTTTGTGCATTGGCTACTCCAGAACACACAAACCCTGGGTTAATTGACAGGTGACACAGTAACGACTGTGACACAGTGTACGAGCACTACAGAAGACAAGACAGACTACAGAAGTCAAGACAGACTGCAGAAGACAGACTATGGAAGTTAAGACAGACTACAGAAGGCAAGACAGACTACAGAAGACAGGACAGACTACAAAAGACAAGACGGACTACAGAAGACAAGACAGACTACAGAAGACATGCCCAAAATACGACAAAACTACAGACTACAGAAATTTTCTGTCTTGGAATCCTGTAGTGTGTTTTGACTGGGTAGTTCTGATTATAATCCCACTTGTCCATGGGGAGTTTCTCTACTGCTTCCTCTATGCCTGCTGCTATTAGCGCTATTTGTTCGTCGTTTAATTTTGCGTTCTCCTTTTGACTTGTCTGCATTTCCCTTTTGATCTGGGCTCCCGACTGCAGACTATTACGCTTATGATCACTTCCTAGACTGTACCCCCTCTTCATCTAGAGCGGCTTGACGAAACCCCGCCCCCTTGAATACCGTTCAGCAGCATAAAAATATTTAAAAAGGACTCGAAGTGGGGTCAAGTTTTATACAGAAATGGTAGATCACAATAAAAATTGCAATGTCAAGGTTTAATAAAGTGACACAAAAAGTGAGTGGCTTCAAATGTCCAGGTTTGTTAAAGTGATGCAAAAAGTGAGTCATTAACGAAATGCAGTGTACACGAAACAGCGCGTAATCACTACAAAGTATGCTAGAACGATGCCATTTGAACAACAAAAAAGGAGAAAGGGATATGAATCTGCCGGTTGCGTTTAGTGCAGGAAAAGGTAAATAATGAAAATAGAGACTTTGGTTCGTAATCTACCAGAAAGTGGATGCATGACAATTAATTTTTTTTAAGTGAACGGTCAGATTATGTGCCAGCGTTCACACCAACGTGGATAAGAGCTTTCAGGAAGGCGGCGATGCGGAACGATAAAATATTGATTCCCGTATGTTGTGCGGCAGAAACGTTCGATCCATGAATTGTTTTGTCTGTTGTTACGGATATGATTGCGAGTGGCAAGGTTGAACAATTAAAGAAGATAATTTTTTCGAGTGCGAACAGCAGCCTTGTATTGGCGAATAAGACGAAAGGAACACATCGATTCAACAGGAAGCATGCCGTAAAAGATAAAAAAGTAGTCGGATGTATGAACCCGGTACGAAATATTCGCAACGCTTTAATTGCGCGTTTCTGACACACTGTTAGTTTATTATTGTTTAATGTGAGTTTTTTAATGTATTAATGTAAAATAAACCGTTATACACAGCACTCCTTTTGCTTTCATAGTTGGAACCTGTCGGTTTCTGTTTTTCTTTCCCGCAATTCTATTCATTTCGAAGCAAATGTGTCCAACGCACTTATCCCTGGTTAGGTTTTCAGTTAAAAAGAGGGGGGGGGGGGAGACGCAAGTGGTTTAACGTGCGTTTTTGGCTCTGTTATATCATATGCTAGGAATTCCTTTTCTGTGGGAGTGACGGTGGTGTTGTTTTTTTGCGTAATAAAAATATCGCTTGCTTGTTTTTGCATTATTTCTCAGGAGGTTATTCTCGAACCATTGCTTAGTCGTTTCTAATGGTAAATTTGCTGTAGATGTAATTTTGGGGAATTGTCTTCCTTTATGAGCAGTGCGGTATCTGCATACCTGATCCAGTGAACACCTTCAATAGTGGAAAAGTTACGACTTATATAAAGGACAAATAAGAGGAGACCGACAATACTCGCTTGAAGGACTGCGGAAGCAACTTTTTTTGGCGCCAGGATATTTGTTCTTGTGACTATTGTACCGAGAACGGTGTTCAAGGAATGACAGAGAGGATTAGAATTTCTATGTATGCCGTATATTGCTGAAGATGTTTTATCAAGGTTCTGTGGTGTACTGAATCAAATGTTTTAAAAATCTATGTATACGCTCAATAGTACTTATTCTCTAAGGTGTCAATTATAAGTTATTTTCGCGTTAAATTCTGTGGATTTACGCTTTAGGAAACCGTGCTGACAAGGCGAAATGGGTGAAAGCTTTTCTGCATGAATAAAGACAAATGTGCGTTACCTTTCCTAATCCTTCAGATAAGACTGGCAGAATTTAAATCGGCCTAGAATTATATGTGGAGTTTTTGTCCCTCCCTTTGTGTATAATAACCTTGGCGATTTGCATTGAAAAGTGTTCTCTTCAAAGGCTAAGTTACATGCACTTGTCAACACAGTAGCTATGAGAACAACAATACACTGTTGGAGATGAGGGGTCCTTGAGTGAGCTGACTCTTTCAACGCCGCAGGTCCCTTCTCCGAATGACGTTGTCGGACTTGGTTATGAAGGAAACTGTACAGGGGGTTTATTTTGCATTATTTACAAGACTTAAGAACCCATTGGAGGGTGATGGCGGAAGGTCGGAAGATCTGAGAAGATCTGAGGATGAACGAGGATTCCTTTTCATGGCACTCGTCGTCCGGTTTAAAAAGGGTCCGGTCCCTAGGATTCCCCAGGTACGAGGAGGTATTCGCCAGGTTGGGTGTGGCGTAACTTGCGCTGTCGCACACACACACACACACACACACACACACACACACACACCACTTCCCATAGGGACACGCCCCATCACATGCCTCGCCGGAGAGAGAGAGGGTGCCGCTGGACAATCGCCCCCACCAGAGAGAGCGTTGTCTTCGCGTCCGAACGACAGTTCTCACGCTGTCAAGCCGGACACGTCTTCCGGGAAGTCCGAATGGGAGAGGCGCCGACGAGCAGGCACAGTTGAAGGGGTGAGCCATCACTGCTCGGTTTTGGCGGTCGCCAACTGCCTCCGCACCGCACGGTTGATCTTCCGGGAACAATGTTGTTTACAAACGGCAGCAGAGTCCTCCGTCTTGAATCCAATAAACCAAGCGGGGACCGGCCGTAGGAACCAAGATGCCTATCGCCGTGCAGTGATCCCGGCTGCAGGCGTCCCGGGCCTACTACGTAGCTGAACCAGACGGGCTGTCGCCAGAAACCTTACAGCTCCTCCGCGGCCCGAAAAATCTCGAATGTCCAGCGTTGACGACCGCTGGGCAGGAAGAGATGAGATGGCGTCCGTGTTGGTCCCCTGGATTGCAATATCAGCGCCCCCAAGGCAGAACCGAAAGCACCCCCAACAAAGGAAAGCGCAGGTGGGACGTTCCAAACAGCAAAGCACTGCCCCACTCGCAAGCGCTCAGAATTCGCCAAAGATGCACCACGCTTCTTCCACTGACAACAATACACTTTAAAAAAATTGTGTTTAAATTTGGGTCAATTTTGTGCCGACTGAGCGCGAAACATCCCCTTTTGAAACTGCCACAGCCGGATTACTCGGAACAAAGTAAAAAAAACACTCACACCGGAGGAGATTCCTCTGGGTTCTCCCGCTTACATAAGTCTGCTGAAGCCATCAGCATTTCCGTGCAGTTTCCCCTTCTTATAATGCACCGAGAAATTGTACTGTTGGAGAGCCAGACTCCATCTGAGCAAGCGACCATTTTTGGGGGACATCTGTCGCAGCCGCGTTAAAGGACAATGGTCAGTCTCAAATACAGACTTTTCTCCGTACAGGTAACACGACAACTTCTGTGCTGCCCAAACTAAACACGCGCACTCTTTTTCGGAAGCGCTGTACGCTTCTTCTCTACTGGTCAGTTTGCGGCTGATGTACAGAACTGGGTGTTCTTCATGGTCGTAGTCAACTTGGCTTAAGACAGCACCCAGCCCTCTATCGCTGGCATCACACTGGACTATAAACTCTTTCCCATAGTCAGGGGTCCTGAGCAAGGGTCGGGACACGAGTGCTTCCTTCAGGCTTTTGAAGGTGTTTTCTTTTTGGTTATCCCAACTTACGTTAGTAGGTGCTCCCTTTCGCAAGGCGTCAGTTAAGGGACTAGCCCGCTGTGAGTAGTTAGGAATCTATCGCTGGTAGTACCCAACTAATCCCAAAAAGGAGCGAATGTCCGTTTTCGTCTGTGGTTGCGGAAATGCTGCGATCGGGGCAATCTTTAACTCGGGTGGGCTCCTAGATCCCTGGCCTACAACGTGGCCCAAGTACGTCACCTGAGCGCAACCAAATCTACACTTTTCTGCCTTCAGTGTCAGTCCAGCCTGTCGTAAACTGGAAAACGCGGTCTTTAGGTGTTCTAGATGCTCTTGCCAGGTTTCTAAAAAAATAGTCACATCGTCTAAATAAGGAAGTGCAAAGCACTGCATGTCCTTCAGTACGATGTCCATGAGTTTCGAGAAGCTGTAGGGGGCATTCTTCAACCCAAAACTAAGCATTAAGGGTCGAAAGGTGCCCGCTGGGGAGACGAAAGCGCCATACCTGCTCGCGCTTTCTGAGAGAGGAACTTGCCAATATCCCCGTACGAAATCGAGGGTGGAAATGAATTTCGCGCCGCTCACCCTTTCTATCCTCTCCTCTATGCTGGGAATCGGGTATAGCTGATCCCTGGTAATTGCATTCAGCTTTCTATAATCCACGAAGGGACGAGAATCTTTCCCTGGGGCCTCAGCAAGAATTAGCAGTGAGGTATAGTCACTTTCCGCTGGCAGTACAACCCCTAACTCCAACATGCGCTGAATTTCCGCGTCCATTATTTCATTTTGCCGCGGTGATACCCTGTAGGGTTTCGACCTTACCGGCTCATCCGATGTGAGCTCGATTTCGTGCATCAAAAGATGTCTTTCCCGGGCGACTGCTAAATAGGTCAGCGAATTCGCTCAACAAATGCTTTAGCGTGTCGGCCTGGGTCCCGCTTAGGAAATCTCCATTCACGGAAAGAGCTAGAATGTTCTCCACGTTGTCACTAGCGTCCGCACCTCCCTTCCAACCCTGACTCTCGCTGTCCAGCTCTTCTGGTTCATTTAGAGTCAGATTGACGATCCCGCTGCGTTCCACGAACGGCTTCATCAGATTGCAGTGATAGATTCTCATCTGCTTTCCCCTGCCTGGAAACCTTAGCGCGTAATTCGTCTCCGAAAATTTTTGCAACACTTCCACTGGACAATCCCAGTGAACTTCCAGTTTGTTTTTTTGGTGGCCGGAGAATCATCACGCGATCGCCCACGGTGAAACCTCGAAGGCGCGCGTTTTTTTCATAGTAGACCCTGGCAGCCTCCTGGGCAGCTTTCATATTTCGGTTTACTAATTCCCTCGTGTTGTTAAGGCGGTCCAGTAGCTGAAGCACGTATTCAACCACTGTCCGGTTCTCTCCTGTCCCTTCCCATATTTCTCTCAGCATTCGGAGGGGAGAGCGGAGGGCTCTTCCGTACACGAGTTCTGCTGGCGTAAACTCCGTAGCTTCGTGGGGGACTGTTCGTAAAGCGAAAAGTGTGGCCGGCAGACATCCTCTCAGTCTGCTTTATGCTCATAACAAAGAGCGCGTACCATCCGCTTCAGCACCGAATGCCATTTCCCTACACTGTTGGACTGCGGATGATACACCGAGCTGTGTAACAGTTTTATTCCGCATCTTTCTAGAAATGTGGTCGTCAAGGCGCTTGTAAAGACCGTCGCCTGATCGGCTTGAATTTCGGCCGGAAATCCTATTCTCGCGAACACTGACAAAAGGGCGTCAACTATTTCTGTGGAGCTCAAGTCCTGCAACGGAATTGCTTCAGGAAATTTTGTGGCGGGACATAGCATAGTAAGCAAGTACTTATAGCCTGATTTCGTTTTAGGCAAAGGGCCTACTGTGTCTATTACAAGCCGGCAGAAGGGTTCCGAGATTAATGGAACAATTTTCAGTGGAGCCTTCTATGTCTCTCCCGGCTTGCCCGCGCGCTGGCACGCATCGCATGATTTTACGTAGCGTTCTGCATATTTGAAACAACCCGGCCAATAATATTTCATTAATAGCCGCTCCTCTGTTTTATTGATTACCAGATGTCCTGCCCAGCCATTTCCTTGGCAGAGACTCAGAATGTCCGCTCTGTATTTTTCGGGCACGACCAGCTGATCAAATGTTTTGCCTTTTCTGTCCTGCTGGTGTCGGTATAGTAAGCCTCCCTTCTCATGCATCGTTATATTGCGTCTCACGATGCCCTCTTTAGCTGTAAGGTGCAGTCTTTCCAAAGTGGGATCCTGCTTCTTTTCTTTTATTATGGACTCCCTGTTCACCTGCAGAAGGCGATCAAAACTACGCGTTGTTGGAGATAAAACGGATCCTTCAGCGTTTTCTGCCTCCTCTACCGACTTAGTGGTTGAAGTCCCTGGTCGCTCATCTGCTCGGTCAGCTGTCTGGCTTTCATTCCTCGTTGGTTCCTTTCCCTCTCCTCATTTGTTTTCAACAATATGCTGGCTGGTACGTCTCTGGCTACCTGAGGTTCGGGAACCTGACTTAGTTGAGATGCGAGCTGACGAGTTTTCGACCTTGTCAAAGCTTGTATCACCCCGCTGCCGAGCTTCTGGCCTCTCTCGCGTAGCAATTGGTCTGATCGATTCGAGAAGAGGTAAGCATATTGAAGTGGCAGGGCCTTCGAAACTGCGGCCTCAGTGATTAGCTCTCCAAACGGTCCACAAATTCTCCCTCTAGCTATGGGAAGACATACACTGTGTTCTTCTACTGCCTGTTTTATCCACGAGATTTCTCCCGTAAAATCGTCCACTGAAACGTGAGACGGATGGACAACGTACATCGTCGCGGCGCTATCACGAAGCACCCTGCACGGTTTCCCGTTAACGTGTAGCTCGTGCCGGTATGGCTTAAGGAGCTCTAGATTCTCGGCGTTATCCTCGACGCACGAGAACACCAAACGTTGCTTTGTACACTTGGCTGCAAAGTGCCCGACACCATTGGAGTTGTAGCAATGAAATGGCCTACTAGCCTCAAACTCTTTTTTCGCGGCTTTGTCTGCTCCCTGTCTCTTAGCCTGTTCTTCACGCTTTTCTGGCGCTACCTTCGTTGCCTCCGATTGCTCCGAACTTCTAGCACTTCGCGTCTTTCTGCTAGGCCCTTTATCTCGCATCGCGTTTCGAGCGTGTGACGCACCCTCTTCAGTGCTCAGCCTTCTACGCAAAACGTACTCCTCTGCAAGCTCAGCGGCCCTTTCAAATGTGTCGACTTTTTCCCTGTCTTGAACCCACAGTTTCACCACTTGGGGAATGCTTCGGTAAAATTGCTCAAGGCTAAACACTCGATGATTTTGTCTCGGCTTTCATAAACCTCGGCTCCTTTTAACCACTCTAGCAGATTCGTCTTTGGGCCATAGGCGAAATCCGGATAGCCCTCGCTATCATTTTTCATTGTGTTCCTGAAGCGCTGTCGGAAAGCTTTGGCTGACAGCCGGTACCTTTTTAGCAGGCTGGCTTTGACTTTTTCGTAGTCAGCTGCGTCTTGTGTGCTAGGCGCGGGCAGATTATGTGGAACGCCATTTGCCTAAACTAGAAAACACAGTGTACACGGACGCAGCTCTTTATCCGTGGGATAAACGCACAAGAATAATCAATGCCGCCGCAGCATTCGTGGATTACGCCGGCAAACCGATCACATACGCAACCCTACGGGACCACACGGTAGCAGAGAGGGAGGAAGTCGTCGTTGCACTAGCGGCGGCCGAAGGCTATCGGAGAAACAAATCACTGATCATATTAACAGACTCGAAATCCACATTCAGGAACTACGCGCAAGGTAGAGTCTGCAAGGCGGCCCTAAGAACCCTCCTCGAAACAGGGCCCCCTAGCTAAAAAGTAGCCCACAAGATACGCTGGATACCGGCACACACGGGGATAGCGGGAAACTCAAGGGTGGACAGATTAGTTTGCGAGATCACGTTCCGAGCTGAGCTGTTGGAGACCCTAGAGAACCCTACCATAGTGGAGCCAGTATATGCGGAGCTGCTAAATTGCTACAGAGGATTGAGGCTCAAGTACCCTCCGCCACACAACTCATTAACACAACAAGAAGCAGTGAACTGGTGGAGACTGCAAACAGGAACATTCTTCAACCTATACATTCTACACAAAATGTACCCTCCACAATTCAGGGACACATGCCCGTGGTGCGGGGCAACCGCCACGCCATACCACATTACATGGAAGTGCAAACGCAATTATGCATTCCACAAACTCAAAACCCCGAGTGCGGAGCAATGGGAGGGTCTGCTCACCAGCAGCGATCTCACATCCCAAAGTACCCTTGTGCAGCACGCATGCAAAGCAGCAAGACTCAGCGGAACCCTGGAATAGGGGCCCGACCTTGCGAAGGGGCCAAACGTCAACGATGAAGACGACGGCCCACCGCTAATCTCATTGAGGTTTCAATAAATGTTTTTCTCTCTCTCTCTTTTTCTTTTTCCTCCTGTGCCAAATTCCACGTATCTACCAGCTGATCGTCATCTACATGTTTTGAATTGTCTTGCATATTTCAGGTTTTGTAATTTTGCCCTGTAATTCTATTGAGAGTTCCTCGCATAACAGCATCAAGTCCGACTTTGAAAATTTCATAAGGTCCATGACAACGCTTTCTCCGCTTTGGCAATGCTATCTGCAAAATGTCGTGAGATTACTATGTCTCAATTGGCATACACTTCCCAGTGATTCTAGATTATTCTCTCAAAATCAGAAGCCTGGCGAATCCTGTAGCAAAATGCCGACACGCTTACCGGTTGAGAAAGTGCGATGTCGCACGGTCCATCCCAGCTGCTGCCAACCAGTTGCTGGAGATGAGGGGTCCTTGAGTGAGCTGACTCTTTCAGCGCCGCAGGTCCCTTCTCCGAATCACGTTGCCAGACTTGGTTATGAAGGAAACTGTACAGGGGGGTTATTTTACATTATTTACAAGACTTGGGAACCCATTGGAGGGTGATGGCGGAAGGTCGGAGGATCTGAGAAGATCTGAGGATGAACGAGGATTCCTTTTCATGGCACTCGTCGTCCGGTTTAAAAAGGGTCCGGTCCCTAGGATTCCCCAGGTTCTTGGAGGTCTTCGCCAGGTTGGGCGTGGCCTAACTTGCGCTCTCGTACACACACCACTTCACATAGGGACACGCCCCCGTCACATGCCTCGCCGGAGATAGAGGGTGCCGCTGGACAATCGCCCCCACCAGAGAGAGCGTTGTCTACGCGTCCGAACGACAGTTCTCACGCTGTCAAGCCGGACACGTCTTCCGGGAAGTCCGAATGGGAGAGGCGCCGACGAGCAGGCACAGTTGAAGGGGTGAGCCACCCCTGCTCGGTTTTGGCGGTCGCTAACTGCCTCCGTACCGCACATTCGATCTTCCGGGAACAATGTTTACAAACGGCAGCAGAATCCTCCCTCTCGAATCCAATAACCCACGCGGGGACCGGCCGTGGGAACCAAGATGCCTATCGCCGAGCAGTGACCCCGGCTGCAGGCGTCCCGGGCCGACTACGCAGCTGAACCAGACGGGCTGTCGCCAGAAACCTTACAACACTGAATTGAGACAATTTTCATGCCATTAACATCACGAGATTTTGACTTTTTGCGGCTGATATATACGTGAATAATTTCACTTTCATCACTGGGAAAAAATATTGTACTTATAAAGATGTTTGGGATGCAGTCAATAGTGGGCGAGTACACTGTACCATGAGGTGTAAGTTTGTCCGATGGATGCGAAAATAGCATTGAATGCATTAGATAACCCAGAGGCGTTCATAACCTCATTATTAATTTCGATGCCGGTAATGCTGGGCTTACTACTGGGTTTAATGACGTTATTTAGGCTCTTCCACAATTGTTCAATAATAGTTCGGATTGCCTCATTCAAATAGGTAGCAAAGTATTTGTCCTTGGCAGCTTTGAGTTACTTGTTTGACTTGTACGTTTTATTATCGTGTAATGCATTTATGTACTTGCTTTTCATAATTTACCAGTAAAAGCGGTTTTTGACGTTAATTTTATTAATGAAATCACGTATTACCCATGGCTTCTGTGTTTTTTTACCTTTGTCGCACTATGCATGGAAAGTGTTTTCTGCAAATATTTGTGACTTCCAACACAAGAGCTTCGCGCATGGCTTGAACGTCATTTCTGGAAAGAACATGCATGACTCCGAATATCAGTTCGAAAAGACGCCAGGGAAGGTTCGGTTATGCTTTGCTTACAAATAGGCTCATCATTTGTGAATGCAGTGTGATCTTTTCCATGAATCAAAGAGAAGATAGGCAAGCAATGATTAATGTCGTAAGCAAGCGGCAGCGCAAGAAAAAAACTTTTATAGACATTAGCGGGGAACAAATCGAGGAGAGTTGGTTCAATTATAATGTTTAAAAGCCTATGTAACTTTAAACTCACAGAAGGTCGTATTTAACCTTTGCAGTTTTAATCATATAAATGCTCAGGTCACCACCAAGTAAAAGCGAGTATTTATTAAAAAATGTAAAATCCAGAAGGTTTCCAAAAAAAGACGGACATTTTGTGAATCACCCTTCCGTGGGCGGTAAAGAACTGAGAAAAACTTCGAGCTGCCACGTGGTGTCTCTATTTCGTATATTCGTCAGTCCACTCAGCAAGCTCTAAAACAAGGTGATCCTCATTACCATCATAACCCTGATTATGCCCACGGCAGGACAAAGGCCCATCGTATATCTCTCTAATTAACACTGTTCTGTGCCAGCTGCGGCCATCTCATCCCCGCAAACTTCGTAATATCATCCGCCCACCGTTCTGCCGCCCCCTGCTACCCGTGGCTGCTCTTCGGATCCGCTCCGTTACCCTCAAGGACCAGCGGTTATCTTGCCTTCGCATCACACGCCTTGCCCATGCCCATTTCTTCCCCTTCATTAAGACTAGGCTGTAATTAACCCGCGTTAGTTCCTTGACCCACTCTGCCCCCTTCCTGTCTCTTAACGTTACACCTATCATTTTCCTTTCCATAGCGTGGTCCTCAATTTAAGTTGTACCCTTTCGTTATCCTCCACGTTTCTGCCCCATAGGTAGGTACCGGTAAGGTAAAGCTGCCATGTACTTTTCCCTTGAGGGATACTGGTAAACTGCCATTCATGAACTGAGAGAACCTGCCAACTGCGCTCCGCCCCTTTCTTGTAGTTCATTCGATGTGTTTCAGGCCGGCGGTCACTACCTGCCCTAAGTAGATGTAAACTCGCTACCAATTGTAAACTGCTGTCCCTTCCAAGACTGTTGAAGATTACTTTTTGTTTTCTGCATACTAGTTTTTAGACCCACCTTCCTGCTCTCCCTAAATCACTGATCATACTTTTCGATTCATCCCCTGGGTGACTTAGGAATTCAATGTTTTCAGCAAATCACAGATTACTAAGGTATTCTCCATCAACTCTTATCTCCAACTGTTCCCAATTCAGGCCACTGAATACCTCCACTAAAAAGGGCGCTGAATAGCACTGGCGGGATCGTGTCTCCATGCCTGACACCCTTCCTTATTGGAATTTTATTGCTAACTTTATGGAAGACTGTGGTAGCTGTACAGCCGTTATAGATATCATCCAGTATTTGTACATGGCTCTTCTACACCCTGATTCCGCCATGCCTGCTTGACTGCTGAGGTTTCGACTGAGTCAAATGCTTTCTCGTAATCTATAAAGGCAATATGTACAAGGTTGGTTATATTCTGCGCACTTTTTATCATGCACCTGAATGACAGTGCGAATATGGTCTACTGTTGAGAACATCCCAGCATTTTCTCCATCCGTCCGTCCGTCCGCCCGTCCGCCTGTCTGTCTGTCTGTCTGTCTGTCTGTCTGTCTGTCTGTCTGTCTGTCTGTCTGTCTGTCTGTCTGTCTGTCTACTGTTGAGTAGCCTTTACGGAAGCCCGCCTGATCATTCGGTTAATTGAAGTCTAAGGGTGGACAGTAATCTGGTCGTTCTGTATTTTTTCAAGTACTTGATACCTGCCGCGGGGGCTGATGGTTATGGCGCTCGGCTGCTGACCCGAAAGACGCGGGTTCAATCCCGGCCGCGGTGGTCGAATTTTTATGGAGGCGAAATTCTTGAGGCCCGGGTACTGTCCGATGTCAGTGCGCGTTGAAGAGTCCCAGGTGGTCTAAATTTCCGGAGCTCTTCACTACGGCGTCCCTCATGGCCTCAGTCGCATTGGGACGTTAGACCCTCATAAACCGTGAACTATCTTTCGTTACTGACAGGATGTCCCGTTGCTGTGCGCTATTGCCTCTCTCATTAACGTTCTGATTACAGTGGCTACATCACAGATTTTGTAGAACTCTTCGACTACCTTAACTGTCTTATTCATATTGCTAATGACATTGCCCTCTTTGTCTCTTAACGCACACATCTTGTTTTTACATATGCCTAGTTTCCTCTTCACCGCGTTTAGGCTACCTCCATTTTGTAGCGCATGCTCGATTCTCTTCGTATTAAACATCCTTACGTCGATTACCCCTGCGCTTATTTACTAGCTATGATAGCTCTGCCAGCTCTCTTCTGTCTGCGGGGATATATGTTTTCATGCTTTGGCGTTGCTTAACCAGATCTTTCGCCTTCTGAGAGAGCTTGGCGGTATCCTGTAGAACCGTCCTACCGCCTACTTCAATGGCGCTCTCCTTAATGACAGCGTCAGATCATCGTTCATTGCTTGAATATTAACATCGTCGTCCTCGGTTAAAATATCTGTTCTGTAGCGATATCCTGAATTTCTCTACTTTACCTCTTACCGCTAACTCGTTAATAGGCTTCGGCTTCCCTGTTCAAGTCTAAGCTAATAGACGATATGCGAAACTGCTTGGCGGTCTGCGGCAACACCACGCCCACACCTTCCGGTTTCAATCTTAGTTCGGTCGAGCTCTTCGAGCTGGTGCGTCGTTTACTACGCGCCCTTTCTGACACTGGTGAAGCTGTCGCAAATCTCACGAGCGGAATTTCAGGAGCCAATGCCTCAGTTGCTGTCCTGCTTGCTCTGCTCACCTCTTACCAAATGTAGGTCATTTTACACAGCGCCAGCATGCTGCGCTAGCACGTCCTCAGCTTCGCTTGAAATTTGGCGCTGATGATGGCAAGAATCGGCAGGGGAAGTGGGTTTGAAAGTCGAAATCTGTGCCCTTGTCATTTTAATACGTGCATTTAAGTTCCGCTTCAAGTGATGCGCATTATCATCGCTATTTTAATTGCAAGTGGAGGCAAATTAATCAGGTGGGGTAGCGAGCGGTAATTTTGCCCTGACTGCTCAAATGTGTTTACTAACTTCTGTGGCACTGCGAACTATCGTGCGCGCTGACGCTAGCAGCTGCGTGCACTGCGATACAAACCTCGGCCAGCTGCGTACTGCTATTCCCTTAACTGCAATGTGCAATGCATATCCGAGATTTTCAACGTCACCGTTTCAAAACCGTTGCTAGCGTTGATTCATCCCGGCGTACGCCGCGTATCACGTCTCACAGACGCATTAACGCGCATAATATGAGGGGGCGATCGCACAACATTAAAGAAAAACAACGCTTGGGACCTTGCAACAGCTACACGGCCGACAGAGCTTTCTGACCCTTATAAAAGCAATTTAAATCGAGAAAACTGAAGTGAACACTTAGAAAACCAAACAGCAATCGGCGTATGGTTTTTTGAGTGCACTTATAGATCGCCACGGCACGAACGATCGAGATTCGTAGACGGAGAGCACTTAGTGCCTATGGGCACGATTTGCCGACAGATTAATGAACGCGCTTCTTCGCGACTGGACTACATGATTGAGCTGCACAGGCCTAGGCCGGCTGAAGTAATTTGCCTCCTTTATTATGTTGTTGAAGTACGCGTCGATACGTTCACGCCCGACCATGAGCTATCGGACACTTAGTAAAGGCGCAAAATCGACTCCTAATTTTTATCAGAGAGAACAAAGACTATGATCCGTAACCTAGTTTGAACGCAAATCACCTGTAAAGCTTTGTGAAAAATCAGCGCAGAAAGCGAACGGTGTGCACTGGTCAGTGTGCTGACACATGATACCTCGCGTGACATTTGGTGTTATTAAAACGTTGGCACAGAGTTAAAAAAATTAAAAGCGAGATGCTGAAACGTACCTGGTTCCCGCACGCATTGTACTGTCCTTGTAGAGCGCGTGCACAACGTAGCGCAACAGTGCATCGGCAACTCCCATTTCAAACGGAGCGCAGCTGTTTTAACGCAACGCTGGGCAGCGGTTTCGTTTTCTGCACTGAACCAACATGGCGGGCCCAGTTCTCAGAGCGCCAAGGGATGGCGCTGCGCATATCGTTTATTCGAGACCTTAACATCCTGTGGTCGCTGCAACGCATCTTTCCGAGGACCTCCACACTCTGCATGATATATGAATGCACCAATTAACCTTCCGTCCTCAGCCCCAGCGACTGCGAAGCAACTGACCAAGGCGGCGGTCAGACCTGTGACGCAGCGGAGAGTCCTAAAAATGTCTGGCTACGGACAGGCCGCCATTGGAAACTGAACCTGCAACGTGTAACACTAGAACCTTATCTAGTGATGCAGTCTGTTGCAGTGGTATTTGAGTAATTAGCGGGTATTGAAAGGGATATTACTAGGGCCTGGAGCTTTAGGCATTTGGCCAAACAAGCCTATAAATGCCTGAATGGGGGATTTTTGCACTTGCCCGCATTTTGTCATTTTCTAGGAATAGTACCTATTTAACCGCACTTGTTGCCTATAAATGCCTAAATCTGGCATTTCGGTCCTCGGTACCGTGTTTCAATTTTGAGACATCTGACCAAGTATGGTGAAAGACGCGCGCCAATGTATGCACAAAAGGCGCGGGTCTCGCCAAATATTTTTCTCGAAGTGTATAGATGCGCAACCAAAGAGGTTATATAACCTCCATGAGTCTAACCCGAAACTCAAACCGGCGCCGTCCAGCCGGGAACCATCTTTCCATCTTTTTCTTTTGCGTTGATGTCGCCAGCCATGCGAGAACATAACAACAATGTCAGAAATGGTGTCAAAGGGCATCTTGCTGGCCACATCAACGCAAAAGAAAAAGATGGAAAAACAAAGAAATGTCCTGGATGTTATCGGGGTTTTAAAAGCTCTCTTGTCATTGAGTGCCACAAAGGTCAGCTTAGAAGGGAAATTATAGAGGCGTTCAATATATCATCGCAAAAAGAAGATACGTGCGTCAGTGCTGCCTCAGTGTTTTTATCTGACAAAAAAAATGCATTTCATGCCTGCTAATCCGTGAATGGGGATGGACGATAACGTTGTTTGAGTGCTTTCTTTATTTCAATGGTTTTAAACCTCTTCTTCACTGTTAACAAAGTGGTTATATTGCCTGGTTTCATGCATTGAAAGTTCAGTTGTAAATTAGCGCCCGTCCTGTTTGTCTGCCTGCGTCCGTGTCTGTTTAGCGCTGTGTGGCAAGTGGGCTCAGATCTGACTCACGAGTGCGAAATAACTTGAAGAATAAAAATGAAGTGGAGCGCATTTGGCAGGTTTTCCCAGATCATGAATGGCAGTTCACCAATATTCCTCAAGAGAAAAGTATAAAACAGCTTTACCTTATCGCTACTCACCTATGGTGCAGAAACGTGGAGGATAACGAAAAGGGTACAACTTGAATGGAGGACCACGCTGCGAGCTATGGAAAGGAAAATGGTAGGTGTAATGTTCAGAGAGAGGAAGAGGGCAGAGAGGGTCAAGGAACTAACGTGGGTTAATGACATCCAAGTCGAAATCAAGTGGATGAAATAGGCATGGGCGACGGCATGGGCATGCATGGGCATGGGCGAAATAGGCGTGTGATGCGAAGGCAAGGTAACCGCTGGTCCTTAATGGTAACGGAGTGGATTCCAAGAGATGGAAAGCGTGGCAGGGGGCGCAAAAGGTTAGGTGAGCGGATGATATTAAGAAGTTTGCGGGGATGGGACGACCGCAGCTGGAGCAGAACAGGGTTAATTAGAGAGATATGGGAGAGGCCTTTGCCCTTCAATAAGCGTAGTCAGGTTGATGATGACAACCGCCACGTATCTTAAAGCGCGATTGAGGTGTCTGCCGACCCAGAGAGCCAGATATGCGCCTTTTATTTTCTCATAATCAACGGAGTCTACAACGTTGTCTACGCCAACGCCAATGAACCCAATGAATTCCGGCGGCCTATTGGTCCAATGCTGCGTTGCTGCCAAAACGGTGGCAACGCAAACGCACGCAGCGCCCATCTCGCTGTCACGCCACGTACCTCAAAGCGCTATTGAAGTGTCCACTGACCCAGGTAGCCAGTTATGCGCGTTTTCTTTCCTTTTGTGACTTTTGCGCACAGATGGAAATTTATGAAGACGAAGACGGGCAACGCACAGAGCGAGAGTGTGTTGCAGTTTAACATATTATGAGGATAACAACAACGAGTTTAACATGTGGCTTTATCTGCTGCGGCAATAGCATAGTGTCCTCGCGCAGTGGCCAGCGAAGCCCATCTGTTCGCGCCGCTGCGGTTCCGAACCCAGTAGCGGCAATATCTATTTTATTTCTGCAGGTATCTGAGAGGCTTCGGAAAAACATCGCTTTTTCTGGATTGTTAGTGAAGTATAGTGATTTTGAACTGAAACTTCCGAGCTCGTTCTCTGATTGCGCCATCATCCGGAGACAAGTTAGCTGCGAAGCATGCTGTGGTCGCTGCGTCGGGACGATGGCCAGAATGTTCCACCAGAGAACAATATTCGATGAATTTGCAGATAACTGTTTACATCATGCATGCCACTGCTGTCGTGATATATCGCGGCCTTATCTGTGAGCTTTAGCAATGAGATAATTCACTCTTATGCATGCCTGTGCAGAAGTAGGGTTTCGGGAAGCTGCCAGCTCAGCTTGGCGGCCAGGAGCCCAGAAGGTAAGTAGACCGACATCCGGTGCCGGTCAGTCGACGTCTGACAAAGTTATGATTATAGCACTATTTAGCAACGCTTATGCGGTCAACAAGCAGTGGTGATGTCTCCACGGAGAGTTCTTGGGGCATGCTGCGAAAGTTGTCCCAGTTGACCACAGAACACATGCATGCGGCGTAAGCGGCGGGCCCGTGGCATATGGTGACCGGTGATGATAGGGTACGTAGTGGTCACTCCCACTGCAGTCGGGCTTGAGATGCCACAAGGGAGTGTCGGAACCCGACCACTGCTTAAGGTCCGGAGCATATGTTGCACTTCGAGTAGGACGCGTAGCCCGCGTTTCTGAATTGGGATGGTTCAGTAGAATAAACAACGCATCTGAAAAGGCACCCCGCACACGCTTACGGCGGGGGTCGAAGTGGGGTACCCCCATTTCGGGCGAGGGGGTGTCACCCGCCGATTAAAATTACACACAGAGTGCATTGTCGGCGACATTCAATAACTAGCCCATACCAGTGAGGGGGGGGAGCCCCGTTAGCTGGTCTAACGGGGCATGAGAAAGAGAAAACCGCTATTGAACCCGGAAGTTTTGCGGGAATTCGGAGGTCGGCATCCTCAGTTCAGAACGCCGGTAGCATGTGCTGCCTCACGGGCCCGGTTAATCCGCTTGCGCTGGTCTTCCAGGTCCGAACTGGACAGGGATGCTTTCGACTGCTCTCGTGCAGCGCGTGTTGTTTCTTCTGCTGACATGCCCAGCAATTCCGGTCCAAAAGCATTTTTCAACGGGAAAGGGTTTATGAACGCAATTTTTTCATTTTTTCTTAGATTTCACTATAAAAGTCAATATTTGCGCACATCTTCCGTCGGCAGGCTTGCATTTTCTGCTATTAAAGTTATCGCTATTGTCAAAGACGTTCCCCATTGGTTTTCTATGACGCGAGTGATAGAATAACTTAAAAGAACTTTTTGCTACACGTCGGAAGAATGGATTATTACCTTCAATAATTGTACCTAACAATATTACAATATTCAAAATGTTTGCCAAAGAATGCTGGACATGCACACGTTATGTGGTATAGTGTCGGTGCCTGCCCGCACCAAGGGCACGTATTGCTATATTTGTCTGGACACATTAGGCTGTATTTATGACGGCCTGGGTACGTGTTGTTTGTATTTCTCGCAAGAATGTGGTTTCTTTCGTGTTTATAGGTTTTTGTATGAAGGGGAATAGAGCCTCCTACTAGCTCTGAAGTATGTCCAGTCTTTCTCCATATTGCTTGGGAGTTGGTGTGAAGCTGTTTCGCCGTCCGCTCGGTTTGTATAAGCGCGAGCTAGTCTGCGCAACTTAGCATGGCAGCACCACAACAGTTGCCTTGGTAAATCATACAGCCACTGCAACTACCTCCTAATATGAGGTACGTAAGTTCTCCAGAGAGAGGCGTACCTAAGGAAAACGCGTATCGTGGGGCAGCAGCGTGCACCATACGGTCGTTTACTGAATGAGACATGTATCCCCCGTAGTCCGGAATTGCAGGGAAGGCATTGGACTCCTGCAGTAATAAGGCACACACATAGAGCTCGTTCATGCGAAAACGAGATATGAGCTCTCCCACGTTTGTGGAGAGGCCTGTACAGTTCCAGTGGACCACACAGAAAAAAAAACGTGCACTCGACATTTCTGATTACGATTCCAAGCGTTGCGAAATAACACTCCTCAAGTTGGATAACTGGCTTGCCATAAACCGGCGAAGGGATGTTATAGAGTGATCCGACAATGCAGCAGACAAGCTGGATGAATCGGTGAACGACACTGGTGGGTGGAATATAGCCAATGTTGCGTCGGCGTTGATAGGTTCGGTGTGGGATTCCGCTGCTCGTCTAGCGCGAGCAAGCATGTTCCCGGTGCTGTAAGAGCGCAGAGACCTCCGCTAAATAATAATAATAATAATTGGTTTTGGGGGAAAGGAAATGACACAGGTATCTGTCTCATATATTGACGGACACCTGAACCGCGCCGTAAGGGAAGGGATAAATGAGGGAGTGAAAGAAGGAAGAACGAGGTGTCGTAGTGTAGGGCTCCGGAATAATTTCGACCACCTGGAGATCATTAACGTGCACTGACATCGCACAAGACACGGACGCCTTAGCGTTTTGCCTCCATAAAAACGCAGCCGCCGCGGTCGGGTTCGAACCCGGGAACTTCGGATCAGTAGCCGAGTGCCCTAACCACTGAGCCACCGCGGCGGGCCTCCGCTAAAAGGTGTGCAATTTGATCATCAAAAGAGGTTCCGGCATGCTACGCTTTTTGCACTTTTATTCTGTGTCGTTTAGCATACAGTGTTGCAGTACACTTGTTTCGTCTTCTTCAAGCCACGAGTCGAAAGAGGATGATGTGGACATAGCTCGCTGCTGCGCTCGCGCATCCGCCATGGCCAGCCCGGCTTCCTCCGAGCAGGGCGTGCCTCTCGCCGTCCCAGCTGGCCCTGTACTCGCATCTGTTGCCGAGACCTGGGACCGGAGACGAGGCGAGAGCACGGCGTCCTCCGGAAGACGACAGCTGAGAGCGCCTGAGGAACGCCTGACAGCCGGAGAGAGCGAGGCCTCCGGAGTCGTGGGAGCGCGGCCATGGACAGGCTTAAGGAAGAGAGGACAGCGCGGCGGGAGCAAGGCACCCGTCTCATAAGCGAAGCAAAGGCTGCTGTGGAGACTGCGGACTGGAAGACCATCACTGAACTGATCGAAAAGCTCGAGTCCAATCACGATGAACTCGTCAAGATCAACAACGAGTACGAGCCATACATCAGTGAAGAGGACTTCGCCGCTGAGTATGAAGCCTCTGTGAAGTACGAGGAGGCAGCGAAGGAGATGCTGGGCCAGCTGAAAGCACAGGAGGCCGTGCTGCGGAATGCTAAGTGTCCTCCATCGGATTCGCCGGCAGTGCCTGTTCGCAGCGGCCATACTGAAGGCACAGCACTGCAGCGAATTCCTCTCAATTTGCCTGCGCTACAGCTTCAGCCTTTCAGCGGAGAACTGTGCACGTGGCCGAGCTTCTGGGAGAAGTTCAAGGTTCTAGTTCATGACAACGACGCTTTGACGAAAGAGGAAAAGTTCCAGTACCTCAAAAGTCTCCTGACTGGTGCAGCAGCCGAGAGCATCGATGGATTTCAAGCGACAGGTGACTGCTACGACAACGCCATTGACATTCTGACAAGGCGCTATGGAGGCTTGCTTCCGATTTTCCAGGAGCATATGGCAAGACTGAGGTCGACGCCATCAGTGGAATCATCTCAAGACGTACGCGGGCTCAGGAACCTTTTTGACCACGTCCAGCGCCACATAGGAGCTCTTCAAGCTCTGAACGTGCCTTCAGTGGCATATTCCGCGATGACGGCCGATGTTCTGTACAGAGCTTTGCCGGCAGACATTATCATCGGTTACCATCGGCGAATTGCACTTTCGAACCCCCCGACTACACCACTAGCGCTGCCTACATGTGTCGGCTCTGGCCAAGAAATGACAGTAGTGCCTATTGCACCCGCTGCTCTAGCTCCTGACCGTTACGTCCAGGACTTCTTAACCTACCTTCGTATAGAAGTGGAAAGCAGGGAAAGAAGCGGCATCAGAGACATGCGGCGCATATACGAGATGCAAGGCATGCAAACAAGACCACCATCTCTAGAGCACGAATATTCAATTTTGGGCACACCCCCGAAACCCACAGACATGTGCTGCTTCTTCTGCGGCTCGCAGTGGCACGCTGTGGAGGACTGCGACATCGCACTGACAAAAGAACAAAAGCTGCAGAGACTGGCGAGGGACAGCCGTTGCTTCCGCTGCACGATGAGAGGTCACCTGGCCAAGCAGTGCCCCCGTACTGTGACCTGCAAGTGGTGCAACGGGAGGCACATTGCTTCGATGTGCGATCGAAACCGGAAGCCGGCCCCCATCCTCCCTGTTGCACCACTGCCCCCGGCAATGCATATGGGCTCGCATTTGTGCTTGCACACGGAAGTATTGCTGCAGACTTTCCGACTTTGGATTGTCACTGACCAGCGTTGTGCTTACATACGAGGCCTCATGGACGGAGGAAGTCAGCGGACTTTCATCAGAGAGGATGTTTCAAGGACACTCAACCTCAGGGAGGTCATACACACCAACTTACGTCTGCACACGTTTGGCCATACAGGATCTGTGCTGGAGCATCGGCGTATCGTTGAAGTGCCCCTCCGTAGTCAGTACGACTGCACCGTGTACAGAATCAACGCCATCGAGGTACCGTTTGTGTGCGACGAGATTCCGCAGGTCCCGCCTGAAAGCTTTTTCGTCAAGGTTCTTGAAAGTCGAGGCCAGAAAGCTGCCGACAAGCTATTGCAGCAGAACATGCCGGCTGTTCCAGGCATGAGCTTACTGATTGGCGCCGACAATCTCTGGAAATTCTTGACTGGTGAACTGCATCGTTACCAGGGAAACTGCAACATAGTGGCCTTAAATTCCGCATTCGGCTGGACGTTTCAAGGACCACTTTCAGTCCCCATCTTCACCAACCCAGCCCTGAATGGCTGCATATCATGTGCAGGCGCAGCTGGCCACGCTCCAGCTCTTCTTAATTGACTTCAGCAACTTGAAAGAACCCGTCTGCTTGACCAGCCCGAAGTACGCCCATTGGAAGTCGATTGATGCAGTTCTATCGGCAGGAGGCCTGTCGATCGTCTGACATGTGCTGCCTTGCTCCGAGCCCTTAAATCCGAACGCCTTAGGAGCCACAGTGCAGCTTAGCTATGTAGCGAAACAGGAAGGGCACTTAACTCGGACAAACCGCAGTCCATCACTTGCAAACACAGAGCCCAGATATAAAGCAGAGGAAGTCCTGCAGCAGTGCGACTGCTGACACTCAAGAGAAACTGTCAGAATCTCACCGAAAAGACTTTCTGCGCTTGAACCTGAAGAAACAGGCGAAGCAGAAGTTTATTGGGAGCCAGTGCTTTGACGAGAATAATAAAAATTGGCACAAGCTGTGTACGAAAGCAGTCTTTGTATAGTACGAGGCAGAGCAAGCACACAGCACTACGCAGTAGACCATAGTACGCGAATATCAGAAAGCCTTGAAATTTTGGACAGGCGCTTTTCTTTTGCTCGGATGCCTTATTTTGAAAAATCCAGAACAGTGCAATGCTGGGCTAGTTTGTGCGATATTCTTTAAACAAAAACTGCGCAAAATACAGGACATAGAAAAGAAGCGCGCGGGACGGGCGCAGTTATTTTGAAGACACACCGCACTGGTTTTCTGTGCCCGTCGGAACTGGTTGGTACAAGGAATTGCAGGAACCCTCTCTCTCTAATTGTACAGCGCTCATGCAGCCATAACATTTTCGCGCAGCATCTTGCCGCATTCTTTAGTTGTTTTTTTACATTTAAAAGAAAATATTCGCATTGGCTAACGCGATGTTCTCTACTGACAGCTGCCAGCTTGTGCTAGTTATTACTGTCCTCCTCTCCCGACGTCCCAGGTGCTCTGGGCCGGATGAGCGGGAACGCCGCTGAAGACGAACATCTGGTGCTCGTGTGCGATAAGCTGCTCCGGCGACCTGTCGACAGCGCCACCTTGCCACAGGCGCTCGGCTTCTCCTTTCCCCTGCCATACGAGGGGGCCCAAGTCGCTCTACCAAGGCCGAGCTCGTGGCTACCACCAAGCGACGGCTGAACCGGCTATTCCCAACAGTAGCCTCCCGTTGCACTGCCGAAAAGCAACTGTGAGCATGCTAGGATGCAAGCCCTAATTTTGCTGACCATGAGGACCCTACCCTTCACGGCGCCACCGCTCTTAGTGGGCGGCACCCTCCAGCAGTGTGCGTGCGCGGATGTGTCGGGGATCTTTCTGTTTCTCCTCTTACTGTAACTTACTACGTTTTTTTTTTCGGCTGGGGCACCAACACGGTGTCAACACGATAAAGAGGGGGTAGCCATCTGATCATCATCTTCGTGAAAGCTGCATTTTTTAGAGAAAAACATGATAGGATGTAACTCAAGAACGGAGCGGCGAATGCCTCTCAAAGGAAGCCCTCCAGCCAATGGCGTCGACTGCCTGTCGTAACGTTGCGGTTAATCCTCAAGCGTGAAATCGCTAGGGGCTGGCAGGTGTCTCCATGAAATGCGATTAACCGCGAGGTCAAGGCAATCGGTCGATGCCATTGGCTAGAAGGCCTGCTTTGAGGTACATTTGCCGCTGGATCGATATGAAATAGAATAAATGACGGGAAGAAACTTCGATCCTTTTTCTGCTCTGTGGCAAAGCGAGCTTGAAAAGGAAAGGAGAGCTTCGCATCGGTGAATGATTTTATTTGTTAATCACAACCACTGAATCACAGGCATAGTCAAGCGCTACCTTTCTCTTCTTTTTCTCAGAGAATATAATTCGACACCTGCATTGGCCAAAGCTGTGACGGCAACATGATCAAAATGTGCAATGCAGGTAACAGTGGAAGATGAAGAGAAGAACGTGACTGGTATATTTTAATTTTTTTTCTGAGCAAATATTGCACGATTTTCCTTGAAATTCACCACCATACCTTAGCCAATCCACCCGCCTATGTATACGGGCCATGTTTACTGAGGTAAACAACAACAACCACTGATATTCTGCTGAACGCCCACTGCTGCCGCAGTAAAGAGGAGTGACGTTGTCCTGTCTCTCACACAAGGTCAACGCTAGCACCGTTCGCTACAGTGGTGGAACTCGCTCCCAATATTCAAAAATACAGGGCGTTGCAATCAACTTGAGGCCTAAGACTGGACTTTCTCCGAGTGGTGCGTGTTCTTTCACTTTCCTCCGATTTCGGCCTGGCCTAGCTGTGCCCTTCGGAACGTTGTGTTGGGCCAGCATCTCTCGCCAGGATGCCACGCAGACGCTGGGCCAGGTCCTCGGGCACCAGCTCCGTGGGGGCCCCAGCCATGGAGCCCTAAAGAAGCGGCCGCAGGCTGCGTAAGCCTGCGCTGGCCCTAGGTGGACTTCGCTGAGCACACGCCGCGACGCGCCTCTCGTGCCGTCTTCGTTGTTGGGGAAGTGGATTGAGTGCGTGCATCTCGCAGTACAATGCGCTGCCTTAACTCTGGAGGCAGTGATGGAGACGCTGCGCGTGACGGCTCTCCCGCTACGTGCTACAGCAATGACGGCACACACGAATCACCACGAGAGAGCCGCCACCGTCGGGCCGCCCCAGTTCGTGCATCCAGCGGGAAGCGCCCGTGCTGTCTTCGCCTTCTCTGTGTGCTGTCTCAACGCTGCGTTCTTCGTTCATGCTGTATGTCTGACCAACTGGCCCCACAGTATACTTTATCAAGTGGACCACATTCCTGAAGCCGCGGCCACAACAGTGGTATCGCGCTGTCCACAGGCTCTGAGTAAGACAAAAAAAACAGCAGTGTGGAGGGAAACGTGGCTAAGAGCTCTACTTCTCCCAAAGTCTAGGGGGTGTTGCTCATGCACCCCACAGCGGACAGCGAAGCGCACGCTCCGCAGTCCACCCCGGCCACGGAGATAGAAGCCTCGCACCGAACAAGGAGAGTCCTTGAAGGAGCCATTGGCCTCGTATCGTCCTGTGTCGCGCACATCCTGCGTGGTTGATATGGTGGCTAGCGCTCGTCCGTGTGGTTTCCTTCTTCTTTGTCTTCCGTCCCTTTCGCGCGGTTGTTTCCACCCAAAATGAACGCATACCAACTCGCCCAACTTTCCATTCATTCTACTACGGTGGCTAGAGGAAAGCAAGGCACTTCCATCGTGCATGACCAGATTCCGCCCAGGTTTAAGTGTGCAAGATAGCGTCTTGGACCTGGTAAGCTACACTGAATATCAGAGGGCTTTCGCCCTTCCGGCACTAACTATTTTTCTTGACGGCACTAAAGCTTATCATAGCGTCCTTCAAGGCTTTGCACTAAATAGTTTGCAACCTGTGTACAGGGCCATCTTTTCCGATTTATTCTTTAGTACATTTGTGATAGTTCGATACGAGTGCGGTTAGGGAGCACTTTAAGCAATCAAAGGAATGTAGAGCGAGGTGCGCCTCAAAGAAGTGTTCTTTCTCCCACGCTCTTTAATCTAGCAGTGACCGGTTTTCTCGAGGTTTTGAACAGTCGCCGGAAACTCCGCATGTCATTGTATGCAGATGACATTTGTATTTGGTTTACCAGCTACCAACACAAGCGAATAACCTTGATAGCTCGACAGGCCCTTATTTCAGTAAAAGGTTATCCTCAAGATGTGGGATTGGCTATATCAGCGCAAAAGTCCGGCTTTATCCTGTTCCCAGGCAGAGGCATACCTTACGCGCTGCTACGCACATATCTTGGCAGCGTAAGGCTGCCAAGATGTCCCGCTCGCATTCGCCAATTTAGTCGTATGCGGTTTATTGGCGACCGGGTTAATTGGAGAGACATGGGAGAGGCCTTTGCCTTGCAGTGGGTATATTCAGGTTGGTGATGATGATGACGGTGCTTTCCTGGCGTTGTTCGTGACTGTCGTCGCCTATGGCGACGAGGAGTGGTCTCGATTGTCTCCTGCCGCGCCCCAATGTGATCCGCAGAATCGCAGGCCAGCAATGGGGAAATCTTCCATCCTTGATGAACAGACTCTACGAAGTCCTGTTGCCTCTGTATGATCGGCTAGAAGCTTTGCACCGAAAGAGCCTAAAGAGAGCCCTTGGAGTACTCCATGCGGCTGCAAATAATCTAAGCCCCGTACTTACTTGGCACTTAGCACTCTGAGTGCCCTAGATCTTTACTTTCGAAGACGGAGGCAGAGGTTAAACCCTCCTTGGTCATTTGAGACTCTCGGCAATACCTTCACCACTCCCCGCGTTCGCTCTAAGCTGAGTACTTCTATGGCGAAACTCGTTCATTCGTTCGTTCTTGAGCATTTCGAAAGAGAATTTTACCACCATTTCCAAATTTCACCGATGGTTCCATGGACAAGGTCAGAGGAGCTAGCGCAGCAGCGTTCTAATATATTCAATCTTTGAATACTGCCTGATCTGCCCGTCTTACACGGATCGTTTCCTCTACTATGGCTGAAATCGTTGTCACTGATGCGGCCTAACGGCAAGTGAGGTCTTTTCCGGGTCAACCTGCTGTCATCCTGATTCAAGATCTGTTCTTCATAGGTTTGAGCGTGGGTTCCCTCTGTAACGACGACCCTTAGTTCTCTGCACTTGCTGCAGCAACTACACAGCAGAGGCTTCTCTTCTGCGTTTTCAGTGGGCTCCTTCGCATATAGGTTGGGCAAGGAGGTGGCGGACAGCCTCGATCATGAAGCCCTGCTTACGGATCTCCAAAAAAAGGTGCCTCTAGATGAAACGAGATTCTTAAAAAAATACTGGGCTCGACCGTCTCCCATTCCTATGGTGCGCACCCATTCAACCGTGTGTGACCAATGAAATAAAGAGACCTCAAGCCAATCTGCTGCACCGCATTTGCACGGGCTCTTCTCTCACCCCAGCGTGGACGCATGACTGGTCTGGCAGCGGCACCGCTGCATACGTACATCATATGGTGTGCGCGGAGATCTGGATCATTATTTTACGCGCTTTCCAGATTACAACACGTGTGTCCTATACTCCGGTCCCCCTAGAGGGCAGGAGTGCCAAACGGTTCACTTCAAGACATTACTTTCCCGCCTTCTTCTAAAATTCCTTCAGGACACTGATCTGAACTTAAATGGTGACAGCAGCAATTGATGACTCTTTTGGGTGTTAGTGTGCGTGGCGGTGTAGTTGTGCTAGGTCACAGATTTGTTCCAAACCTCTTGCAATCAATATTTTAGTGTTGCTACGGTGGGGCAATTTCCGACAGTGTAATTGCAAGGCTAACCCCATGAGTAGCTAACAGCAACTCAACTCTTGGAAACAAACCAGCTCACCGTGCGTGACGCCGCTGGACTGCGCAGAGCAGCTGAGGCAGCGATGTCTGTAGCTGTGGCACCTGACCTGGCCTCCGCCCTAAAAATCTGGACAGAGCGTGACGTAACGCGGAAAGCCTTCAAAAGCCAAGTGCCCATGACGCCGTTCCCTCTCCCGGATTTTTGCTCTCTGAGTCAGTCCCGGCTAGTGTCTTGGTGTCGGTATGTCGCGTCTGAGTGACCCGGCACGCGGGCGTCTATATAAAGCAAGGAGGTATAGGTATACAGCAGAAGTGCGGCTCGCGACTGTGTAATATCTGTGCCCCCCCCCCTCCCATTTGTGCCTCTAAACACAGCCGAAATTCAAGGTGCTTGCTTCACGAATGAGGCGTTGAAATGCAGAAGCACAGAGAGCAATTGCTGCATGAGTGGGATTCACTGTTAACACCAGCTTTGTTGCAAGGAATAAAAAAGTGGCAAGGGTTTAACGTAGTTAAACCGAGTAGGCGTGCGAAAGCATGCGTTCATTCTTCAATTGTAGAGGACAGTTAAGCTCCGTCATACGGGTATGACTCGATATCTTTAGTAGGTTAATGTCCATATATGCAGAATTTGTCATTCTCTACTTAATTTTCATAGATGGCGGCGAGTACCCATACCACTACCAGCACAGTGGCGCCGCGGCTAAGCTGTGTGCCACTGCAATGGCATATGCACGTGTCTGTTTCTAACACAGCCGCCGCCAGGGATTGTGCCACCCATGTTGTACTTCCCGAGCAACCTCTCGCGACCAATCATTAATTTAGCTGCCACCTGCCTCCAGTTGGCTACAGCTTGCGTGACGCTAATCCGAACTTATACCTGAGCTTCCTGCCCCGATTGGATGCAGCCGGCGCGACGCCCTCTGAACTTACTCGAGCTAACTCGTATCAGCTCGGGTTAGTTCGGAGCACAAGACGACAGGATTCTTGTTCAGGGTTGCTACGCCTGGAATAGTGTTTTCGCACCAAAAATATTGCCAATCCCCCCTTTATATTGAGGCCCTTCACTAACAGTTTATTTTTTGTGTCGGGTTCAATCTCGGCCGCGGCGGTCGCATTTCGATGAAGGCGAAATGCTGAGGACCATGTACTGTGCGATGTCAGTGCACGTTAAAGGAATACAGACAACTAAATTTTGGGTTAGTGTTTTCTTGTTTGTAATGATGCGTAAGGCATTATTATACATGGATTACCACCTGGTATTCTCCTACGGTGGCTAAATAATTTATAATCGCATTTCTTTGTCGTGCTGTTTCGGTTTCAAAAGCCGAATGAGGACTGTGGCGGCAACGTGGGCTTACAGGTCGCGTGAGACATGAAAAAACGTCCATATAATCGCTGTTTCCACATTCGTTGTCATTCCGGCTTTGTAGGAAGGCTGGCTTCAGCGCTGCAGTAAATTAAAACGATGAAGCAATGATTGTATGGACGTTATTCAACGCCTCAAGTGACACAAAGCCACTCTTTGACGTCCAAGCCATCGTTCGACTGTTGAAACCGAAAAGGCACGACAGAAAAAATTCGATTATAAATTAGTTAGCGGTCGTAAGAGAGTATCACATGGTGATTCATGCGTAGTAATGTCTTCCGCATCATTGTAGAGAAGAGAACATGCCACCAAAATTAGGTGTCTATACTCCTTTCAGGAACCCCAGGTGGTCGAAATTTCCGGAGCCCTTCCCTACGGCGTCCCTCATAGCCTGAGTCGCTTTGGGACGTTAAGCACCATAAAATCAATCAATGTATTTTTATGGCTATTTGCATTGTTTGGCCACCCCTTGTCTACAGTCAGTTTAGTGCGCATGTGCGCGCGCAGCGCTGATAGATATCACCGCACGCTATAATGTGGTGTGATCACGGTAGGGACCGACTCTCCTTTTGACTTTTTACCACTAGGCTTCAATGTTAACTCTGTGCACTCCGTCTTGAGTTTTTTTTTTTTCACCATGCCCGCCATGGCCACCAGGCAATAAGCCGGGGCCGGGCGCAAGCACAGACGAGCGTGCTTTTGTCCTCTGTTGCTAGGAGAGCCACGCCCCTCCTGCACCGCCATGCTCACCGCAGGCCGCCAGCCATGGTCCCCTGGCGCCAGGCCATGAACCGTAACCAGTGGCGACGTAGAGCTGCTGTTGCCGTCCCTATCACCACCGAGATGCACTGGACGGTGCTGTTTCGGACCGCGGACCGGACAGCAGGGGTGAGAGATCACCGAAGAGCTGCGTCCCCGTACGGGCGTGCTAAGGAGCCAGCCCCTCATAACCAGCCAGAGCAGGCTCCTGTCCGGCGTGGCTGCGCTCTGTTCAGCTGAGCGCTCCTTGTCGGCGCCTTTATCGGGAAGCACGCGGAATCTGCAATTTGCGGCGTCAACGCAACCGTCCCACTTCTCCGTATGCAGGAAGCGCTTTCCTGCCTGGCCCTGCCGCCCGCACCCGCTGCAGTGTTCCAGCCTGTGCCACGCAACATAGGCCTTCCGAGCTGCTGCTGCCCGCTGTACCCGCTGCGGTGCCCCGCATGGCACCAGCGCGTACACCAGCGGCAAACCACGCTGCTCCTACTGTGGCGGCCGCCACGCTGCCGCGGACACCGCCTGCCCCCAAGGAGAGGGGCTCGTGACTACGATTCTGGCTCTCTCGCGGCCGGCCGAGCGCGTGAAGAAACGACGCTGCAGGCCCTCAGCGCCAACAACGCGAGGGCAGCTGTGCGCTGGTTACAGGCCGCGGCAGACAGCAGTAGCAGCCTTCCAAGCAGCAGCGGCCGCAGCAGACAGCAGTAGCAGCCTTCCAAGCAGCAGCGGCCTTAGCTGCCTCAGCGCCGGCCCACACCGACGCTAATCGCGCGTATGCAAGCAGCGCTGCACACAATAAGCATGATATACTGCCGGTGCGCCCCGTGGCGCGTCGCTACACACACACACACACACACACGCACGCACGCACGCACACGCGCGGGCGCGCGCCACCCCGCTAGCCGCTGCAGACAAGAATGTTGCCCACGCCAACGCGCGCGCGGAGCAGCTGTTGCCATGGCAACTATGTAAATGTCATGGTTGCCTACGCCAATGCGCACGCGGAGCAGCTGTTCCCATGGCAAAGTGTGGAAAATAGACGCGACGCCGGTAATTGCAAATGGCGGCGCCCTGCCGCCTCTGGGTGTTCGTGCTTTTCGATGACAGCAACGATGACTGCCGCTTGCGGCGACTATCAGACGATGAGAGTGCCGTTTGGACAAGCTTAATTCAAGGTGGGTATTTTGTTCGCTTTCATTCTTTGCATCGACGCCAGTGAGGCGGTGAAGCAACGATGTCTGCCGTAGGGATGGTATGGGATAAGTTTAATGAAGGTGAGTAATTTAGCTTGGACAACTGTGCTGTCCCAGTTTTTTTTTTTAGTGCGTAAGAGGCTACATGAATACATGGCGTAAAAGAGTGCCGTTTGGAAAAGCTTAATTCAGTGTATGTGCCAATGGCTGCGTTTCACGACCACAGAACAGTTTACCCTGTGGACTTTCTTCTTAGAGCGGAACAGAAAGAAGTTGTGAAGAACAAAGTACCGTGAATGGTACAGGTAAATATTCTAGGTAATGCTCTTTTTTTATTAGAAATTTGCCACAACTTGGGCTATGTTCATCTTCTTCAATCATGCAAATGTTTAAGAACCTCCTGGTATTTTCTGGCTTTTTTTGGATATGCCCAAAATTTGGTGCCTACGCATGCACGCAGTTTACTTGCAAAATCAGCTGGTGATGACAACACCTGTAGTTCACCTTTTGGTGTTTTTCGTCTTATTAAAGCTCAGTTTTCGGTGACAGCAGTTCCTTTGACATTAGAATATCATAGTCTGTCGATTAGCAGGTCAACTTTAATTTATCCTCAGTGTCCTTTTAAGTTTTGTTTGATTTGTGCCCAGTCATAACTGAAGCTTATATTGTGTGTAGTTATGCAGCATTCATTTGGGGGCTGAAGTTTTTCAGGGCACTTTAAAATTATTCTCAAAAGTGCAATTTCTCCTTAAATAATTTACTTAACATGAGGTTCACGATTGCTATGCACTGAGAGAGCAATAAAGCCTGCTCTTAACTGTACATTGTACAAAGATTGCTTTTAGATATCGAGTCTAAAGCTGTGTAAGTGAGGTTGTATAATGACTAATAATAAGCTCGTCCATCTAAAAACAGATCTTTCATATGTGCAATTTCATATTCCAGAGAGCTGTGGCGTACAAAGTTTCTGAACGGCAAACACTGAAATATACACCTCATTAGTGTTGCACCCAGTTATAGTGTATGTTGACTCGAGATAGATTGCTCAAAATGTAGGTGCATGAAACTATATCTGAAGGGAATTTAGTGAGGAAATCACTTCCAGTTCTCAACATTTGAAAGGGTCATACACATGGTGTCATCATCATCATCATCAGCCTTACTACACCCACTGCAGGGCAAAGGCCTCTCCCATGTCTCTTTAATTAACCCTATCCTTTGCCAGCTGCATCCACCCTTTGCCTGCGAACTTCTTAATCTCATCCGCCCACCTAACCTTCTGCCGCCCCCTGCTACGCTTACTTTCTCTTGGAACCCACTCCGTTACCCTTAAAGACCAGCGGTTATCCTGCCTTCGCATTACATGCCCTGCCCAAGCACATTTCTTTCTCTTGATTTCGACTAGGATGTCATTAACCCGTGTTTGTTCCCTCACCCACTCTGCCCGCTTCCGATCTCTTAACGTTACACCTATCATTTTTCTTTCCATGGCTCGCTGCGTTGTCCTTAACTTAAGCTGAACTCTTTTCGTTAGCCTCCACGTTTCTGCCCCGTAGATGAGTACCGGTAAGATCATGCTGTTGTACACTTTCCTCTTGAGGGAAATTGGTAAACTGCCACTCATGATCTGCGAGAATTTGCATATGCTCTCCACCCCATTCTTATCCTTCTAGTTATCTTCCTCTCATGATCCGGATAAGCTGCCACTACCTGCCCTAAGTAGACGTATTCCGGCACAATTTCTAGGGTCTCGCTGCCAATTGTGAACTGTTGATGCCTCGCTAGGCTGTTGAACATTACCTTGGTGTTCTGCATGTTAATTTTTAGACCCATCGATCCGCTCTGCCTGTCTAACTCGTTGATCATGATTTGCAGTTCACCTCCTGAGTGAATCAGCAAGGCAATGTCATCAGCAAATCGCAGATTCTTTAGGTATTCTCCATTTATTCTTATTCCCAACTGTTCCCAATTCAGGCCTCGAAATACCTCCTGCAAACATGCGGTGAAGCATTGGCGAGATCGTGTCTCCTTGCCTGACGCCCTTTCCTATTGGAATTTTATTGCTGACTTTATGGAGGACTATAGTAGCTGTGCAGTTGCTATATATATCTTCCAGTATTTTGACATAAGGCTCTTCTACCCCCTGATTACGCAATGCCTGTATGACTGCTGAGGTTTCCACTGAGTCGATTGCTTTCTCGTAATCAATGAAAGCTATATATAGAGGTTGGTTATATTCTGCGCATTTCTCTATCACCTGATTGATAGCGTGAATGTGATATATTGTGGAATATCCTTTACGGCTAACTCGTTAATGGTCTTCTTCTTCGCTAGCTTCTTCCGTTCCCTCTTCAAGTCTAAGCTAATTCTAGACCTTACCATTCTGTGGTCGCTGCAACGCACCCTTCCGAGGACGGCCACATCCTGAATGATGCCAGGTTTAGCGCATAGTATGAAGTCGATTTCATTTTTAATCTCACCATTGGGGCTCTTCCAGGTCCATTTCCTGTTTTCTCGTTTGCGGAAGAAGATATTCATGTTCCGTAAATTATTTCTTTCCGCGAATTCGAATAATACCTCTCCCCTGCTATTTCTAGAGCCTATCCCATAGTCACCTACCGCGTGGTCGTCTGCCTGCTTCTTGCCCACCTTCGCATTGAAGTCGCCCATCAGTACAGTGTACTGCGATTTTACTTTATTCATTGCTGATTCTACATCCTCATAGAAGCTTTCAACGGTCTGGTCATCATGGCTGGATGTGGGTGCGTAGGCCTGCACCACTTTCAGCTTGTACCTCCTAATCAGCCTAATTACTATAGCTGCTACCCTCTCGTTAATACTGTAGGGCTCCTCTACGTTGCCACCTATATCCTTATTAATGAGGAAACCCACACCTAGTTCTCGTCTATCCTCTAACCCGCGATAGCACAGTATGTGTCCGTCCTTTAGTACTGTATACGCCTCACCTGTCCTCCTAACTTCGCTAAGCCCTATCACATCCCATTTAATTCCCGCTAGTTCCTCAAACAGCACTGCTAGGCTAGCCTCACTAGCTAAAGTTCTAGCGTTAAACGTTGCCAGGTTCAGATTCCAATGGCGGCCTGTCCGGAGCCAGAGATTCTTAGCACCCTCCGCTGCGTCACAGGTCTGACCGCCGCCGTGGTCAGTTGCTCTGCAGCCGCTGGGGACTGAGGGCCGAGGGTTAATTGGTTTGATCATAGAAGGTTGTGGCCAAGTACTACACCAGGGTGGCCAAATCCTGCTCTGGTGAGGGAGTGCGTTGTCGGTTTTGGTCACCGAGATCAGGCCGCACTCCAGGCCTGGTTATGCAATTCCATCGACACGCGGATTTTTTTTTTTAACCCGGTGGAGAATTGCGCGGCACCAGGATTTGAACCCCGGTCCTCTTGCACGCGAGGCGGATGTTCTACCTCTACGCCATCGCTGCATCACATAGTGTAACACTGAACAAACTTGCAAAGGCTTTGCCCCGTTTTGAGCTGTGCTAATTTCCCTTAAAATTCTACATGTATGAAATTATATGCATTTAAAGAAAAGATGAGGTCAGGCATGGTGTCAGTGAGGTCATTAATTGCTTCATTTTTGCTGAGATGGCCGCTTGTGCTGCTAGCTAAGCTTTCTCCAACCGTTACGAATTGCAAACATGCTCATGACAGAAGAAGAAAGTTGGCAGATTTTGTAGGTGCCAGTCAGAGCTCCTTCATACATTGCACAAGTAGTGTACTTTATTACATAGATAAGCTTCATGCAGTTACTATAATCTGAATTGCATGAAAAGGTTGATGTATTGTGAACATGGTTAAACAAGAATAAAGGGAGGCCAAAGTAAATGTCATACTGTCACTCACTTTCGAAAATGACACCTAATTTTAGTTACATCTTGTCTTCTCTGTAGTGAAGCATAAGATATTAGAATACATGGATCACCACATGGTATTTAGCTAGGCCTGCTGTGTGATTTAAAATTCAATTTATTTTCGCATGCTGTTTCGGTTTCGACAGCCGGACAATGGCTATGACATCAAAGGTCAGTATAGGTCACTGCTTCTTCACTTGTAGTCATTCTCACTCTTGAGACAGGCTGGTTTTAGCATTGCAGTTAATGAAAACAAAGAAGGAGCAGTTATATTGCAGTTTATTTTATGCCGCATGTGGCGTCCACTGACCTTTGATATCACAACCATCCCTTAGCTGCTGGAATCAAAACAGCATCAAGAGGAAATTCGATTGTAAATTATTTAGCGACTGATGTGTATGGGGTGATCCATATATACTAATGTCTAACGCATCGTTTCAAACAAGAAAACACGCAAGCAAAGATTTGGTGGGTATAGTCCTGTAAAAAAAACAGTGAAAAAGTAAGAAAGGAAGGAGGAGAAATGAGAACTACACACACACAGCATTTGAAGAGCAATGAAGAGAGGAAGCGAGTGTGTTCCATGCTTTACCTGCATTATGTTTCTCATGTCAAGAAAGTTGCAGGCAGGTAACGAGTAAGGCTGTTTTTGGTGCCATTTATGCGAGGAGCTCCAAATTTTTGTGGACTTTGGCAATACATTTCGCTGCATGAATGTTCTGTCTTGTCAAGCTTAGAGTGGCGTTCCTATGTCGTTTTAGAGACATAACTGCTTCATGGTGCTTTTCCAAATGCACATACTGACTATAAATATGAGAAAAATATGGAGATGGTGCAAAGACAATGGTGACATTCTTGAAAGAACAAAAATGAACAAGGATACTGTACCATTTTCACTATCAGCTCAGGTCCTACTATTGATTTGTTGAATTCCAACAGCATTTTGTGAATGAAGATTCATCTAGGATCACTGTTTATTTCCAGAAATGAGACCACTGCCACTCAGTACAGTGAATTGCAAAGGTATAAGGGAATAATTTCAAAGCATATTAGGAAAACTAAATCTGTCACAACAAGAAACACAGTGACATCAATGGCAAATATGTTGAGAGATGTTTGAATGAATAGATTCTTTTGGTACAACCTTTGTCTTTCGTTCCATCAACTAACGGCCACAAGTTTTAGACCTCCTCTCGTAAGCTTGCCAATGTGTACCCAAGTTTGAGCAAAAGATTAAAAGCTGAAAGAGTTAATAAAAAAAGACATAAGCAAACACAATGCGCCTCACGGCCATCAACAAGGCCCTTTATTCAAACTTGCGGCTCATTCAAAAACATCCCATTTGGTAATACTGTCTGTAGGGCTTAGTTGGTGCATGGTTTTGAAAACAGACGCGCAAAACAGACAACGCTGGGGGAGGACAGACGAAACAAGTGCAACTGTTTATTGACCTATTGAAGCAAGTGAATATATAGACAAAAAAATGGCCAGGCTTAGCTTGGTTAAGCCAAGAATGCGTTGCATATCTCGATGGATTTCCGTGCTGCTCCGTTGACTCAATAGGCTATCGACTCGATCGCCATTGAAACTGCCCGTGTAGCAGTGCTCGATCACCTTTGAGTCGATAGACAATCGGTTCGAGGGCCCTCGAAATGCCCGTGTGACAGGGGTATAAGACTGTCTCGGCGAAGGAGCGCAGCTCTTTTATACATATGCCGTGACGTCAATCATAGCGCAGCGCCCCTAGCGGAAGGAGCGGGAGTCAGATGGTGGCTGCAGCCGCAGGCGACCGCGCCAGTTGGGGCCCAGCTTTTCCTCCGTGACGTGGATGGATGGATGGATGGATGGATGGATGGATGGATGGATGGATGGATGGATGGATGGATGGATGGATGGATGGATGGATGGATGGATGGATGGATGGATGGATGGATGGATGGATGGATGGATGGATGGATGGATACGGCTGAACCCTTTACATCGGGCGGTGGCTCAAGCCACCTAGCCATGTCTTGTGAAATTTTACTCCTGTCTTGCTTTTAGCCACCAATCAGATAACCTTCGCTTGGTTACTTCTAACCTCTTAAAATCCACTTTCCCTTCACTATCCCTAAACCCCAATGCCTTGGGTAAGTCAGCCCCGCTGCCTTCCACTGTAGGGTGAAGCCCTTTACAGAAAAGTATCAAGTGTTCAGCCGTTTCCTCCTCCTCTCCGCACGCAATGCACAAAGTGTCTATCTCCTGGTACCTGACTCTATACTTCTTAGTCCGCAAAACTCCAGTCCTGGCCTCAAACAACAAAGAACTTCCCCTACAATTATCATAGATATTTTCTTTGACAATTTCCTGTTTAAAGGTCCGGTATGTTTCTAGTGCCGATTTCGTCAGCATCCCTGTTTTCCACAAAGCTCTCTCTGTTCCTTTAACCTTTTTCTTAACCGATAATTGCTGATTTGCCCCCTTACTGCTGTCCAGATATTTGCTTGTCAATTTTCTAGTTCGCTTTCTCCATTTCGTGTCAACATTCTTTATATACAGGTATCTGAAAACTTTCCTAGCCCACCGCTTTTCCTCCATCCTTCTCAATCGTTCCTCAAATGCTATCTTACTGCTAGCCTCTCTGCTCTCGAAAGACGCCCATTCCATATCACCCTGTACCCCCTGATTTGGTGTATTGCCATGTGCTCCCAAAGCTAACCTCCCTACTCCCCGTTGCCTAATTTCCAGCCTTGCTTGAACATCTGGCCTCATACACAGGACCGCATTCCCGAAGGTCAGGCTAGGGACCATCACCCCTTTCCAGATCCCTCTTACCACCTCATACCTATTGTAATTCCACAGTGCCCTATTTTTCATGACAGCTGCATTCCTACTAGCTTTATTCATTACATATTTTTCATGCTCTGTCAGATACTCAACACTGTTATTTATCCACACCCCAAGATACTTGTACTCATTCACTACCTTTAGCACGAACTCCTGTATTCTATGCTCGCCGCCCTCTTCATTAAATGTCATGACTGCAGATTTTTCCTTACTATACTTGAAGCCTAATCTATCTCCCTCTGTACTGCATATGTCTAAAAACTTCTGCAGGTCTTCCTTGTTGTCAGCCATTATCACTATATCGTCCACATATATTAGTCCCGGTAATGTCTGTTTAATCAATTCCCCTTGCTTGAAAAAAGATAGGTTGAAACCTAGTCCGCTCCCCTCTAGCTTGGCCTCCAAACCTTGCAGGTACAACATGAACAACAAAGGGGACAGAGGACATCCTTGTCTAAGCCCCCGCTGTATCTCTACAGGCCCTGATACATTTTTTTCCCATTTTATGAGCACTCTGTTACCTCTATATATATCTTTTAAAAGATTAATTACTCCATTTTCCACATCCAATGTGCCCAATATGTCCCACAAATGCTCCTGAGTAACGTTGTCATAGGCTCCCCTAATATCCAGAAATGCTAGCAATAAGGGCCTATGTTCCTTTTCCGCAATTTCTATACACTGTGTCAATGAAAATAGATTGTCCTCCAACCTCCTTTGTTTCCGGAACCCATTCTGTAGTTCCCCTAGCACCCCCTCGTTCTCCACCCAAGCCTGCAGTCTATCCTTTATAATTTGCATCACCACCCTGTAAACCACAGACGTCACTGTTATGGGGCGATAGTTACTTACGTCTGCTTTGTCCCCCTTTCCCTTATATATCATGTTCATTCTACTTAATCGCCATTCATCGGGGACTTTCTCATCCACTATCATTTTGTTCACTACCTGTATTAATGTTTGCTTGGATTTTGGTCCTAACTTCTTTATCAACATAATCGGGATACCATCTGGTCCTGTTGATGTGCCACTAGGAACCTTCTTCTCTGCCCTTTCCCACTCTCCTTGCTCAAGTGAAGCTATTGCTGTAACCGGTCTATCCTCCTTCGATAAATTATGTACCACGTGCTTTGCTGAAAATTTTTCCGTCATCCTTGTTCCTATGTGTTTTATGCTTCATCCCCTTCTAGTCGAATACCCTCATCTGTAACAATAAACCATTGTTCTAGCCTAGTTTTATATCTTATTGCATTTAGATGTTTCCAGAATTTTTGGGCTGCTTTTCTATCCTTTTTATTTACTTTTGACATCCATTGGGCACCCTTTCTTCTAATTTTCTCATTAATCAAATAGGATGCGTCCCTTCTACACTTTATGAAGGTATCCCATTTTCTGTCTACTTCGGGTTTTGGTTCCCCCCTCTTCTTGGAATATCTGTGTTCCCTGGATGCTTCCTTGCGCTTTTCTATTGCCCTCTTGACCTCCTCATCCCACCAACTCTTGGGTTTGCATCTTTTCCCTTTTAGCTTTACTCCCACCTTAGCTAGCTCTAGCTCCAGTAATCGAGTTAATCTGGTATAAGTCCATTCTGTTTCACTATCCTCAAAAATTACTTTCTCGATTTGTTTGGCTGCTACTTCCAATTGCTTTTCTGAGTAAAAATTTCCCCCTGATTGTTTATCTTGATTCAGTCCTACATTGCTTTTTCTTCTGAAGCTCAACTTGATACGCTCGTGGTCACTACCTAGACTTCTGGAACCATCTTCATCTATGCTCATTACCCCTAATCTGTTATACATCCTCTGTGACATTAGTGCATAATCTATCGTCGAGTGCAGACTCCCCGCCTCCCATGTTATGAGCCCTTCACACTTCTCGGTGCTGTTGCATACAACTAAATTATGCCTGTCACACATGTCCTGCAGCATGCTTCCTGTCGAATCCGTGTACCCATCCAGGTCTTCTATGTGTGCATTCATGTCGCCTAATATAATTATCTCGCCCAGTCCTCCTAGCTCATCAATGTCGCTTGCAATACATTCTAACATTTTCCTGTTTTCCTCTTTGGCATTAACCCCTGTCCACAGGTATACAAAGCCAAGGAGTGTTTGCTTGCCTGCCACTGTTCCTTTTAGCCATAAATGTTCCCTGCATCCCAGTCTAACCCTTTGAAAATTCATACTTTTATGAATGAATGCCCCAATTCCACCTCCCTTTCCGCTGCCCTCTGTTCTATTGCAATATTCCCATGCGTAGTCTGGGTTACAGGGTGGTTCCTCCATGTCTCTAAGATGTGTTTCCGCTAAACCATATACCATTAATTCCTCCTGTCTTAACTGTTTTTCTATTTCCTCCCATTTCAGTCTATTCCTGCCACCTTGCATGTTAATGAAACCTATATCTGAATTAACTTGGCCCTGGCGCTTGCGTCTCTTTCTTCCCCTATGGTTCCATTGTCCGTTTGATCTTAATTCTTCCTTCTCTACACTGGTTCCTTCAGAGCTCTGGGTCCCCCCAAAAAAGCTGTTGCCTGGCGACCTATCCTACTACCCACCTTCTTGCCAGTGGCACCAACGTAGTGGATGCCATCCTGTGCAAAAGGGTGGGGCCTAACCTCGTACACTTCCCTGTTGACCTCCATCACCTCGTATCTTAGTCGTCGACTCAATAGCCTAATTACCCGATTAGTCTCCACGACCCTCCTTTCCGTTTCGCGAGCCTGCCTCTGGACCTCTGGGATTGGGACGTCACGCGCCGGCGCAGCGCCCCTAGCGGGAGGAGCGGGAGTCAGGTGGTGGCTGCGGCCGCGCGCGACCGCGCGAGTTGGGGCCCAGCTTTTCCTCCGGCTGTCGTGACGTCACGTCACGTGGTTTGGTGGCTGCCCGGTCGCGCCCAAGGGCTGAACTGAGTGATTGCAATATGCAACGCATAAAAGGCAAGAGCAGAGAGGGACCTACACATGCGCACAAGTAGAAACAAAAAGGTAACAAATGGCTATAGAAAAAAATGTGTCTCAGCACATATCTTTTTAGAAAGTGTCTTTTTAGACACTTTCTTTTCTGTCAATTGTAAGCGAGGGCGTGCTTACATAATCTCTTCCGCTTTGTTGATGTGGAACGCCTCTATAAGTTCACGGGCTGTAGTATCTTTGCCCCTGCTTAGGATTTGTTTCCTTCAGCTTCGCCTGGCATTTTTTCTTCTATTTCCCTGTAGGCTTTACAGTAATGTGGTAAGAAAGAACCTGTGCCGTTCTTTAATGCTTGATTATGGTCAGCAAGGCTATCATTAATACATCAGCCCGTTTGGTCAATGTAAGATTTCTCTCACGTCAACGGGATCTGATAAACTACGCCCACTGCACATTTCACAAACGGCGTCACATGCTTTTTCTGGCATTCTGCTTTTTTCGGTTTGTTTGAATCCATTTTGCCACACAAGGAGAACGGCTTCTTGGGGGTGGAAAAACTACACGAAATTTAAACTTTGCCTCAACATGTTTCAGATTGTGTGCCATCTAATGAATATAAAGAATTATCACAGGCTTAGTTTTCTGTTTGGCAACATCGTTTCTTGCACTGTTATTACACTTTTCTTTTCTTAACCTTTTTCAGTAACACTTTGACAACTGAGCAGAGTAGGATAGCCAGCTTGTTGAAGCCTGGTCTTGCCTTTTTGCTCATCTAGGCACTCGCTTTCCAAGTGAATACACAGTTGCAGAGTTGCACTTGTTTCGTCTTTCCCATGTGTTGTTTGTTTTGCGCATTGTCTTTTTTCAAAATTCCATTCGGTGACACCTGAGTGCCCCAAATGGCTGAAGTAGATGCACATCTGCTTCTGGAATTTTGGCCTATTAGGTGTCGCTGAAAGGAACATTTTCAAAAGAGACACAAATTGGAATACAGGCCGAGATTCGACTACCGTGTGGGAGTATGCCCATTTGGCAGTGCACTGTAGTAAATGCAAGAAACATGGCTGCTGCCCTGCCCTTGAAAACACAGTGTTCTTTGCAAAGGCAAGAGGTAAAGCTGAAAGGAAGGCAACTGAGGCTTTTATATCGCCAAGAATGCCAACAAAAATATATGAGCACGCCATCTATCTTCATCATTATCATCATCAGCATGGCTGCGCCCACTGCAGGGCAAAGGCCTCTCCCATGTCTCTCCCATTAACCCTGTCCTTTGCCAGCTGCAGCCACCGTATCCCAGTAAACTTCCTAATCTCATCCGCCCACTTAACTTTCTGCCGTCCCCTGCTACTGTTGCCTTGTCCTGGAATCCGCTCCGTTGCCCCTAAGGACCAATGGTTGTTTTGCCTTCGCATTACATGCCCTGCCCAAGCCCATTTCTTCCTCTTAATTTCGACTAGGATGCCATTAACCCGTGTTTGTTCCCTTACCCACTCTGCCCGCTTCCGGTCTCATAACGTTACACCTAACATTTTTCTTTCCATGGCTCGCTGTGTTGTCATTAACTTAAGCTGAACCCTTTTCGTTAGCCTCTACGTTTCTGCCCCATAGGCGAGTACCGGCAAGATACAGCTGTTGTACACTTTTCTGTTGAGGGATATTGGTAAACTGCTATTCATGATCTGAGAGAACCTGCCATATACGCTCCACCCTTCTTATCCTTCTAGTTATATCCCTCTCATGATCCGGATCAACAGTCTCTGCCTGCCCTAAGTAGACATATTCCCTTACCACTTCCAGCATCTCGCTTCCAATTGTGAACTGCTGTTCCCTTGCTAGGCTACTGAACATTACTTTGGCTTTCTGCATGTTAATTTTTAGACCCACCGTACGGCTCTGCCTGTCTAAACCATTGATCATGCTTTGCAATTCATCTCGTGAGTGACTCAGCAAGGCAATGTCATCAGCGAATCACAGATTATTTAGGTATTCTCCATGAACTCTTATCCCCAGCTGTTCCAAATTCAGGCCACATGATGTTATAACCATTTTTTTTGCTGTAGTATGCAGTCTCCCTTCATATTTTGTGCATATACAAGGTGTCCGATTTAATTCAATACAAATGGTTTATTAAACATTGCATTTGCTGTACACCACAGCTTTGAAAGTTGAATAATCGGTGAGGCTGATGCCTCAGTCAAGTGCAATGTAAATAATAAATGCATATACATCTAACAGTTTCAGATTGGCTTTTTAAATCCTGCGTTTAAGTCATATCTATAGGGAATAACATGGCACACCCTGTATACCATGAGTATTCTGCCCAAACATATTCGTTAAGAATAAATGAATACACTGACATGGGCTCCGTTGCGCCATCTTCTCACAATATGTCCAATGCTAGTGGCAATTGCTAGAGTTTAGCAAGGCCAGAAATAAAAGCAGCGTTTTACTGGACGGACCATAACAGGTGCTGACACCACATCGCTGGAACTCCTTAATAAAAATTTATTTCTTGCCAACAAAAAATATTTTTCTAGTTTTTTAATATGCGAAACTAAATGGGTTGACCATTTGGCTAATTTTTTTGTCTAGCACCGTTGCCCACATAGCGTTTTCTGGCCCTCAGTGTGGCCGGTTTCGCAGAAATCTATGTACTTTTTATTAAATTACAGAACAACGCAAGGTTCAAGTTTAATTCACAGTGCTAGATCAAGCTTTCAGGCAAAACTCCAAAAAAGTTTGCTTAAATTTAGACTCCTAGTTTAGTTTAAAAAATGCAGAAATCTTGAAATTTTTCTCTTGTTAAGCACTTCCATTTTAAACCAAAATGGCATCATCCACAGTTTATTTTTTGAGGCATGACAGGGCATCTCAATACCAGACTACATGTGGAGATAAACTTTACCTACAAGGACCGGTTGCTGAACAATAATTCTTTCAAAATGCCCAGATGAAGGTGATGTCTTACACTTTGGAGCATGATATACGGAGAAAATTTTTTTTTCTTTGAAAGAAGGTCTCTGCACTTCTGTTGGGACTGGTCTTCCATGCATTTTCTCAGCAAAATCTAAAATACCAAGAATTTGGTGCATCTCCTTTCGCGTGGAATGACTCTGCTGTCCCCAAATTTAATTCTTGAAATCGACTGGGAAGTACTGTAAAAAAATTGTTTCATGAACCTCAGCGGCTGTGAATAGTGATAAAACATTCATGAAACGGGCAATTTTCTCTGTTAAGGTTTTCTGCCTAGATACATGCCTTACGGAGCATACTTGTACCCAACAGTTTTATGTTTTCTGGACCACTTGTTTCGTTGCACTCCTAGGACCGCAGCGCAGGTCTAGACAACCGTTTTTTTTTCAGTTATGAATTTTAAACTTCTTGTATGAAATTGTCTTCTCACTTTAATATGTCAACAAACTCTGAGTCTCAAAAATTCAAAACAAGAATTTGAGCTTTGCAAAACAAAAAGAATTACAAGAATGACTTCACCCTGCAAGAACAATGAATGTTGAACTAGCCTTCTGCCATATTTTCTTAGCTTTGCAGGTTTCAAGAAAAATATATATCAGAAAATAATGTTCTGCACATAAAACAGTGACATTTGATGAGAGCAATCATAAAATTATTTTTAAATTGCTCAAAAAATTTCAGGTAAATACAGCTAGAAATAAACTAAATTTTGTTGAAAGTTGCGTCCCTTCTTAAATGGAGGTGTGGGACAGGCTGCCGGACATATCATGCTGACTTGAAATCCTATTGTTTACATCAAGTGCCGTAATGCTTGCTGCATTGCCTTTCTGACCGGTTCTCGCATTTCCTTGTCAAGTGCGAACTTTGAAAATGGGCAAGGGTCACCTCTTTCTGACACAGAGTGGCACATGACCAGAAATGTTGTTTGAAGAAATGGCCATTTGGCGATCACTAAGTGCCAGCAGACTGGTTGGAAATATACAGAAATCACTCTTGCTTGACACTTCAGCAGCCGACCATGATGCAGGAATACTTTACTGTGAGACTGTTTATTGCCATGGGTGCACTCAAGAAACTCCACGTTGTAGCACTCTGTATGTAGCCACTGTCTGCAAGTTACCACATCTGTTATTCCATGGCCGAGATAAAGGTGACCCCCTGCCATCATTTGCATCCAGAGTCTCTCTATACATCGCGCCCACTATAGTGCCAGTGTTTATCATGCTGTTTGACGTTTGATACAGCCACATTAGAAGATGCATGCAAAGTTAGTGGGCTTCCTCATAACAGGAACATTGAAAGGACTCTCAAAATGAACACTGAAGCTTGTTTGGCTGGCAGCTGTTTACTTCATAAAGTTTTGCATAATACCTTTTCTGTGTGCTCAACTTACTGCCCTACCATTTCTGTATTTTTTGTCATAGCAGGGATGAGGGACGTTCTTTAGGAAGGCCATGCATATCATGCGAAACCAGGTGGTGTTTTTCGAATACTGCATGGTTATAGAAGCATGCCTCGTTAATATGTTACTTTCGTCCCCCGTCAAAACTCTCCATAACAAATTGGGAAGAAAAATTAAAAGAAGACATTTATTCAGATATACACTCTATATACTCTGGGATTACAGTATGCTTTTCTGCATAACAAGCAGTGAATTGCAAATTATAATCTTAGAAACTTGAACATTTTCCCGGTCGCAAAAGTTGCACTGCAGTGCGAAGTGCCTCACAGGCCGTGAGAGACATGATGGCAGGATTCGCACTGAGTGTCCGATTCTGTGTTTGCTGTTGTATCCACAGTGGCCCTGTAGACGACTTGCTTGTTCACCAGTTGTTCATCACTTTCTGGTCTACTGCATCAGCTGCAATCATTCCTGAAGACTCATGAGGAGGATGTCATTGACGCGCACATTCATTTGCCTGTGACCTCCCTGTGAGGAATGTGATTTCTTGGCTGCTCTGTGGCAACGATGGTGAGCCAATGTATATGTGGGCTTTGTTGGCTATGCAGAATCCTTCCAGGTTTTTGTGTGCGTTTGCACCTTTTGTACTGGAGTTATAGGTTCCCTGGTTCACCTATCAGTTTGCATATGGTTCTGTGTTCATGTTAGCACCATTTGCATGTTCCCTAACGAAATTGTGCAGGATGTCTGCACAATGACAGACACTGCACTGCTGAGTTGAGCCGTTCCCGAATCTGGCAGTATCAATGCTAGAGTCTGTGCATCAAAGCTGAGGTCAAGTGTTGGACCTGTCTAACTCCCAAAGTTTAATTTCGGTTTCATTCCTCACTGATTGGACTAAATTAACTTGTTCTTGCTGCTTATACTTGTAAATCTAGAGCTTTGAACTGCTGTTAAGTTCAGTTCCTCTGCGCTTAACTGCAGTCATATCTCAAGACCAAATACCGCTTAATTTTCATCGCAACTGTTTTTCTTGTGTGCTTTTTTTTCCCCGAGTGGTCATCACACTGCAAGTGAACAGCTTTGTTTTCAATATTTTTTTAGTGGCTTTGTTCTCTTTGCAGGGGCAGGTGGGCGCAACAAAGGTTGACGAAGTTTCCATTCTTTTCTTTACAATGTTGAAATGCTGATGGAGGTAGTCATTTGAAAATTTATTTGTTTTCACGTCCTGCAGCCTCAGGTGAAACTGGCGTGAGGAGCGGAAAAATTATGTACCCCAGTGTGCCCTTCTGAACACCTGCCCAATGACAGCAGGGTCTAATACACTGAATATTGTGCAGTGGAATTTTTTCCTTAGATATTTCTTTGTACACTTTTTTCCCAGAAGTGGTTGCCCTCATCCTACAAAGTAATGCACCTAGTGCTGTGCAGAAAAAAAACACTGACATTAGTTTGCTGCCTGATTTTCAAGCTATGCAACAGCTTAAATGTCCTGGAGACTATACCATGAAGCCTTCAGCAACGCCCGCCCCGGTGGCTCAGTGGTTATGGAACTCGGCTGCTGACCCGGAAGACGCGGGTTCAATCCCGGCCGTGGTGGCTGAATTTCGATGGAGGCGAAATTCTAGAGGCCCGTGTACTGTGCGATGTCAGTGCACGTTAAAGAACCCTAGGTGGTCGAAATTTCCGGAGCTCTTCACTACGGCGTCCCTCATAGCCTGAGTTGCTTCGGGACGTTAAGCCCCCATAACCCGTCAGCAACATTGGCCAAAACGTAGTTAAGGTACTGTGCTTCTGCTAAGTGTGCATTCTTTGAGGACCTTATGCCAACATGGTGTGAACATGACATTGAAGAGATGTGCTCACGATAGCTGTCTTGACAAGTTTACGGTGGAATGGATCGTATGGAAGCAGTCCTTTAATAAAGGCACTGTCTCCTCATTGCTCTTCAGAGCAATCAAACTGCCATATATATAGCCAAGAGAAAATCGGACAGCGATTCAATGTCAAAGTGGTTGTTTTCTGTGCCAAACGAGCTGCAATCGTTGTGCCAGATGACTAGGCCAACCATTTCTTGCACGAATAGAATGCGAAAAAAAAACATAACATCAGATTTTTTCAGTGCACAGGATTAATTGTACATTGGATCCTGCTGTCTTAGGTACGGTTTCTTTAACGGCAGACTGGGGTACATTTAAATGATTGTTTTCACGAGCATTGCAAAAATGTAAAAGTCAGAGAATGGTGGTTTCCTCAGCTTTCATTGCAGAGTATGCAGATGCCAACATATCTTTGACATATTGTAACGGGAACGAAGGCCTACCGCCTGGCTCGCAGGACTCTCCCACCCCCGCACCTTGAGGCTGAGTCGAGCGGAGGCGGTACTACTGAGACAGTTCCAGACCGGATCGCTACCGAGCCCGGGACTGATGCATCGCATGTACCCCGAGACCTACCCGACCGATACGTGTAGAGTCTGCCGGAGGGAGACGGCAGATCACACTCACATCTTTTGGGACTGCATCAAAAATCCAAAGGAAGCAAGATCAAGAACAATCCCGCCGCGGCTGGAGGCAGCCGCGAAGAGCAACGACCAAGACCAACAGCAATGGGCCGTCCAGCAGGTCCTCGGGGCGCTCGAAAGGCAGGGACCCAGCGAGCCGGCAACGGCGAGCGGAGACCCGCGCCGAGTAACGGCAACCTCGCAGGCGACGTAGGCCCTCGTCGGGGCGCACGAGCGCTCAACTGCAGACACAAATAAAGTTTGCTCCAATCCAATCCAATCCATATCTGATAACCCGAGAAATTGTGTGAACAGAAACAATTCATAGTCTGAAAAGAGAAAACTGCACATCTACTCCGGCCGACATTTTACTGCGGAAACCTGCCGTCATGAGATGATTCTTATTCATTCACAGTGCCAGCACTCTTTACTGCATAAGTCTGTGCAAGAGTGCTAACAGTAAATTGCAAGCAGCAGCAGCAGTGCATCATCCTTTCCCCTGTATTCATTGTCTGTGTACTTAACCAAAAATAAAAATTACGATTACTGACGCTGCAAGACCAGGCCCTTTCTCATCAAACAAGCCATTTCCTACAATGTACTTCACACCGAGGCACTGTGAGTTTTCTGTCCGAAACATGAGTTAAAGAGCTGCACAACAGAGTCCACACAACTTTCTGCACAGTGTGGATGTCCGACGAGTGATGTATTCCTTCCAGTCCTCATAAATTGGCAGTCAAACCACACCTTCGGCTACATGCAGCGTCACACTGATGTGGATGTTAGTTTTCTGTACAGTATGGTACACTGTTAAAGGGAACATGCGGTCATGTGCAGTTGACTTTTCACGAGGTGCTGCTGAGGAAAGCCGGAAAGAATGCCGAGCTGATTATGGTCTGGAGTTTTTTCGGCATTCTCTCCCCATGCATGGATCTCATTTTTCACACCCACAACACATCGATTACCTCTTATCGCTGCTGAATTGGCTTTTTCCATTCTGTGGTTGCGTTTTGTGCGAAATAAGCAACATTTTCTGCGGACTAGATTATCCATGTGTGAGTGATTTGGTTCATATGCCACTTAATGCATACAGTACACATTGATAAACAGTAATAAACATGCTGTTCTAATTGACAGATTCATGCGCTAACACTGCACCTTGGTTTAATCGGCACCTACATTGCCGAAGCAATAACAAAAAACGCCTTTACAGACAGGCTGACTGCTGGAAACTCTACAAAGGCTGGAAATGCTAAAAGCATGCGATAAGGATTATCAGTTGATGTCTAAAAAATAGTGTCATTGCATGGCATCAATTTTTTGGGAAGGAAGCATTCGAGTATTTTTTTTTATTTACACATACTGCTGTCTCTTCTCTTAGAGGCATAACAGGGTTGGGCTACACAGCATTTGATTACAACAACGTCAATAACATAGGCAGTTCTTTTTGAAATTGATTATTTAGCAATGCACGCAGATCACCGTCCAAGTTATTCCATAATTTAACATTCTGTGCACCTTGATATGCCGGCCTGTTGACATTTCAGATCTGCAAGCTTGAGCCATTTTTGCAGGCCACCCAAGACAAACACATTAGGTAAAAAATTGTGAAGCGTAGTAGTGATGTCATTGTTAAAGAGTGTGGGAAGACGGGACACATGAAAGGAAGACAAGCAACACAACCACTGAAGCAAATGGATTATTACCAACTCGCCCAAACAGAAGCTTTAATTTAGTGGTGATATGTTCACTTTTTCAAGAACTGGTGAGCGGTTTAAGCAGCTTTACATCGTACCAGTCTTTTTAGTTTTCATTTACCGACTGCAGTATGTTTTTTCACATTCACACTGCTCTGATATAATAACTACCAGCCCTTCTGACATGTATGATCCTGGCAAAACTCTACGAAATTTGGGTGCGCAGAAAAACCCACATACATGCGCCATAACCCATAGCAACATTTCCAAGGCAATCATGAGGAACATGCACGCTCCATTCACTGGCATAATACCAGGCAACTCGTACACAAGACACCAGCACACCAATGAAGTTTTTCCTACACAGCCACATTCTGCAAACCTTTGAGGCTGACAAAACAGAAGTTAGCAGTGCAGCACAAGGTCATGACTGTGACTCAAGATATCTGGATGATAGGATTTAACAAAAGTGCCCATGGAAAACTCCGTGAAACATGCACATAGCTAACATACAACAGAGGAGAACTGTACATTGGTGAGTTGGTATACCATGGCAACAGCAGCACCACAAGACAATGGCACAGGATCAGCACAGCCCCCTAGTTCTTCTGTCAACATCTTTTGGTGCTTCTTCTACCACAGATTGAATATTCTATATTCAGTACTTCTCATGATAACTTGGTATCTTGCAAATACTTTAAAAAATCTATATTTAGAATGAACTTAAACACTTGTACCGATTTTTGAATTACTCATAACATGCTTCAAGTTTTTTTTTTTTTTCTGGGAAGAGGGGGGAGGCGAGATGCTGGCAGAAAACTTCAAACATGTTTGCTACGTCCTTTTGCATACATTCCTCCCAGATATTTTTGGGGACACTGTGTTATCTGTTACAAGTAAACACAGTTTTTTTTGTAATGCTCCTTTTCTTATTCTCAATTTGCTGTTAGCTATTGTTACAACCCTGCTAGGGGCACGTTGTTTGACCCCTCATTGACCTTGCGAAAAAGAAAAAAAGATGTCTCGGGGGAAACTACCCGTGGAATCTTCCACGCAAGCTCCCCTTGTGTCGGACCGTGAGACGTGACCGACGATGGACAAGATGACGAAAGGAAGCGGGCAGAAGCGCATTCCCGAGGACGAAGTAGCAACGGACTTCCGTATCCTCCTCGCCCATTCCTACAGGGCTCAGCGTGCTATGTGCGGCGACTCTTCCGATCTGTGAATCGTGTGGTGAAAGCGGCGGAGCGCCAGTATATTTAACGAGTGTCCTGAGTACGAACGATCGCTCTGGGCCCTGACGACAAGGCTCATGCAGTTGCTCGACGCTATGAACATTTAATTCTTGACTGTTCGCTCTTTGTTTCCTTTTAAATTATGTAATCAAGTTTCATGAAAAGTGCCAGTAAACACGTTTATTTTTCGTTTTCCCAAGTTTGAAGTTCCATATTTCTTCAACCCGACACGTTACCCAACAGAGCCCGGGTTCGAGTGAACCCCTGCGCCACGACACTATGAATGATTTACTTTTCACTGTTCAGACATTTTTTACAGTTGAACATAGTCTCAGCAGATAGTTTCTTGTTACACAGTACTCAGTACCATAAGGAACTGTTTTCATGAAAAGTATTTTCAACAAATCTGTTTTGCGCTCATGTGCCCAAACTTTGACCTACAGCAGACAGATCTGAGAAAAACTCAAGAAGACTTAACGGCCACTCAATGTTATTTCGCCATATCAGCATACGGTGATGCCAAGTTCAGCAATACATAGTACCAAAACTTGTCTGGCAGACTTCGCTACAAATGTATTAGGCTGTCTTGCCATGCTGTTGCCAAATACAAGACATGTTAACCAGTTGTAGCATTTGTTATTATGAGCAGGCAGTGGTGGTGAAAAACACACAGTAAAAAAAAAGAGAGAGAAGAGGCTATCAAATAGAGATGCTTTGCTGAAGCGTGTCGATGACCTCTGTTAACACTATTTATGTCAAACTGAACTGGTAGCCGCGTTCACACTCATTTGAGGTGCTGACTCGAGCTGGACTGGTCAGAAATGTGCTTATGAAGTGTCTTTATACGGTTATGAAGGCATCAACTGTACAGCAATTAGAAAACGTTGTCACTGTCATTTTGGCTCAGGAGGGCTAATATTTTAGTGTGAAAGTACTACTTCACGAGGTCTAACTGGCTCACAGAGTTAGTGTGAAGTTTGACCTTGAGGATGACCTTGGCAAACAATAAAATAAATATTGCCGCGACTGGGATTCGAACCCGCGGCGGCACGAGCAGATAAATTTCGCTGTCCTGTGCACGAGAGCACTATGCTGCTGCCACAGACGACCCCAGCTCGCGTTAAACTGCAACACACGCTCGCGCTGTGCATTGCATGTCGTCGTCTTCCATCAACTACTCTAGAACTAATCTCGTCGCCAGAAGTGCCGCCGACCTAGCAAAGCAAAACCATGAGACAACCAGGCTAAACACGTGCTTTCACACATGCACTCGGTTTAACTACGTTAAAACCCTACCATTTTTCCACCCCTTGTGCGGTACCTGTTTACTATACAGGGTCACAGTGGCTGAGGTCGCGCACTGCGCTCAGTATTTCTAAGAAAATTAACTGTGTGAACTCGCTTAATTGAACAGGTCAGGCCTGAAGTGACCAATTTCGAATCGCGTCACATGGAGGTACTATCGGCAGGCAAAATTTACGAGGTGGAAGTGTACGGGGAAGAAGAAGATTGGTTTTTGGGGAAAATAAATGGCGCAGTATCTGTCTCGCATCTTGGCGGACAACTGAACCGTTCCGTAAGGGAAGGGGTAAAGGAGGGACTGAGAGAAGAAAGATGTGCCGTAGTGTATGGCTCCGGAATAATTTCGACCACCTAGGGATGCTTAACGTGCACTCACATCGCACAGCACACGGGCGCCTTTGCGTTTGGCCTCCATCGATAACGCGGCCGCCGCAGTCGGGTTCGAACCCGGGAACTCCGGCACAGTAGCCAAGCGCCACGTAAGCCAATCACTCGAAGTGTCGGAACGAGGGGACTTGCATTCGCCACACGCTGGTAGCATTTTTAAAGCACTAGGTCGCGAGGAAGCTCCACGATAACTTTTCTTCCCCGAGAACACGCACCTCAATAACTTTTGCTGCTGGTGGTACATACATTTACGCGGTATGAACTCGACTCTGTCCGATGGGATTACGCAGCAGCAAAAGCCTCCGAAAATAAAAGTGACCATAAGGTATCTCAACTGCTGTTTTCCCAAAAATTAGTACAGTACTAACGAAGGCCGTGTAGGTAGCCGCGCAGCACGGAAAGCTCACCTGAACTGGCTCCAACGTGTCATACTTGAACACTGCAGCATAACTTTTTTGCTTGCGCTTAAAAATGCACTCAGTGTTACAACAAACGCAAGAACCGCGCCAATCCGGCCACAGATACAAACGACCCGCGGCACGCAGGTTGATGCTGATGTCGATGGGCAGGCCGTCCCAGGCAGATGGCGCTACAACGCTACCTACGAAATGAACTTTTTCTGCAACTGATACGAAATGCGCTGGAAACATGGCTCACAATTAATAAGAAATGACACCACAATAGCACCATAAAAACAATGAAAGCTAACTTCAAAAATAACGAAAGTACAAATTTTAGACAAAACTGCCAACCGTAAAATCAAAACCGAAACTTTGCAAAGACTGCACTCGGAAGGCAACTTCACCAATTTTTTTTTTGTCATCGAAGCGCGTTCACCTACAGCTGCACCAACTTGAGTCTCAATTTTGAAGCGTTAAAATCACTGATCTCTACTAGGGGGCTGGATGCCGCATCGGGCGCCCGAAAGTGAAGCCACCGGAAGCTGGGCAGCTTATCTCAGAAGTCAGCCTTTTGCAGTGCATGAAATCGGACCTCAGCACGGTTTTCAGTTTCAGTTCTCGTTTTCCACTTAGCATTTTGTCTTTTCGACATTCTCGTCTTTTTTCATGACAATCCCCACCTGTTGCGCCGCCAACTGCATGAGGAGAGCAGCAAAGTCCTCGGGAAAGACGTTTCAGAAATAAGGGTCCATTGCATCGCTATGGGACGACACTAGCAGACGACAGAAAGTCGCTACACACAGTACGTACGGAGCCTCGTCTCCTCAGCTCTGTGTCCTCCCGTTGTTCTAGCGTCGTCAACTCTGCTCTTTGTTGTGATGAACGTCGTCGCGCTCTAAGCCCAAGTTATACCATCAATGAGGGATAAATTTAAGAAAGAATAGGTGGAAACCTTCATTAGGCAGCCGACTTTGCAGTGACCATTTTTCCGAATTATGTTTAGACCGAAACGGAGCGAGGGCGAGGCCGGTGAGGTACCGTCGGTGTTCTGCTGGTTCACATTAGCGCGTCCAAAAGGTATCATCATCAGCCTTACTACACCCACTGCAGGGCAAAGGCCTCTCCCAAGTCTCTCCAATTAACCCTATCCTTTGCCAGCTGCATCCACCCTTTGCCTGCAAACTTCTTAATCTCATCCGCCCACCTAACCTTCTGCCGCCCCCTGCTACGCTTACTTTCTCTTGGAATCCACTCCGTTACCCTTAAGGACCAGCGGTTATCTTGCCTTCGCATTACATGCCCTGCCCAAGCCCATTTCTTTCTCTTGATTTCGACTAGGATGTCATTAACCCGTGTTTGTTCCCTCACCCACTCTGCCCGCTTCCGGTCTCTTAACGTTACACCTATCATTTTTCTTTCCATGGCTCGCTGCGTTGTCCTTAACTTAAGCTGAACTCTATTCGTTAGCCTCCACGTTTCTGCCCCGTAGGTGAGTACCGGTAAGATTATGCTGTTGTACACTTTCCTCTTGAGGGCAATTGGTAAACTGCCACTCATGATCTACGAGAATTTGCCATATGCGCTCCACCCCATTCTTATCCGTCTAGGTATCTCCCTCTCATGATCCGGATCAGCTGTCACTACCTGCCCTAAGTAGACGTATTCCGGCACAATTTCTAGGCTCTCGCTGCCAATTGTGAACTGTTGTTCCCTTGCTAGGCTGTTGAACATTACCTTGGTTTTCTGCATGTTAATTTTTAGACCCATCGATCTGCTCTGCCTGTATATGGTATATGGTATACCAAAAGGTATATGGTACTGCTTTTTCGACGGATCGTATCAAGTACTGTTTCGTGCTGTAGCAAATTATGCCTGAATGGGCCGTTATTCATGTAATGCTTGGTACAGTTCACTTCAAACTGCGCTTGTCACATGCGCTGCTGCATTCGTCTTTCTCGTCAGTCGTTTCTCTCGTGCTGTGTAGGTGAAACGTGGCTGTGCTATTGAGTTAAATTAAAAGCACGCCTGGAAAGTAAATTACACACTAAAGCGATAAACATCACCTGCCGTCGATGAGAAGAGACATCGTCTGCCACCAACCCGAAACTGAAACAGCGGCAGTTCGAGTTTCAGGGTTTCCGCGCCATTGCCTTTTCTTTGCAACACAAAAATTTTGTTTTTAAGATGACCTAGACTCATCGTCATTCCACTACTTCCCCTAATTACGCTCGTAAAACAAGAACCAAATCAGAAAATAGTGTTTAATGCACGTATCCCTTTGCCGCGGCATGGTAAGACCTGCATGCCTGTTTACTTCGGTTTCTCTGAAATTACATGGTTCCCCAAACGATGCTCACATTTCTCGCGTTCAGGTTACTTGTTCCCTTCATATAACAGCAGATATTACACGAAAACAACGCAAATGACTGAGAACGAAGGCGCGACTTTTTGCATTGAAATGTAAATGAGACCCAGCACTTCCGGGACATGCCGCCCAACTTCCGATGGCTTCACTTGCGCCCACTTCAGAAAGCGGGAATGCGGCATCCAGCCACTTAGTGGAGATCAGTGGTGAAAATGTTATTCCTAAAACGGGCACCATTTTTTTTCCTGTCCGAGTCGCGACAGCGCCTGCATCACGGCAGATCTGCCAGGCATGAGAAGTATTTCAAGCAGAAATTTACAAGCTACATATGTACACCGTAGGTCTAGATACTCTTTCTCGAATCAAATACTCTGACGCGACACGCCACTATTCACATATGTACTATCGGGCACAAAAGTTTGCGGGACGAGAGCTCTTGGAAAAACGTTTATTGCATCTCCACCTCGCTAGTAAGTCGCCAGATAGTGTATGAAGTATACTAAAGAGTGCTTAACTAAGGTGGCCTAGCTTGGCCATTGTCTGGGCCCTTGGCAAGTTTCGACTTTATCATAATGGCCGTCCTTTTGACGTGGTCACCAACCACCATACCCTATGCTGGCTTTCTTCGCTAAAAGATCCCTCCGGTCGGCTGCCATGGCTCGATGGGCTCTCCATCCACCAGAATATAACATACGTGCCGTATATCGGTCGGGCCGCAAGCACCATGATGCTGATGCCTTGTCCCGCTCCCCGCTACTGGCCGAGCTTGCCAGCCTCTCTGCCCTCGAATCCGCTGCGCCTTTGTTCAACACCTGCGACATGACCTCTGAGCAGCGTAAAGGTCACTGGATCGCCTCTCTTCTTGACTTTCTCTCTGCTCCATCTACGGCACCAGCGTACCGCACGTGGAAAATTTGTAAATTGTAGGGTTTAACATCCAAAAACAACCCGCCGGCTACAAGGATCGCCTTAGTGGAGGGCTTCGGATTAATTTCAAGCACGTAAAGAAGACTGAAGAGACACACTTAATGCAATGTGACCATGCTGCCTCGAGAACTTTTTCATAGGCTGTCAGAAGCAAAAGGCCAAAGGCTATCCCGAACTATTGCCTGCGTAGTGTCTCATGGTGTCAGAAGCTTCAAACCATTTAGGTAAAGAGAGCTAATTGATCAACAGCTCAGAGCGAGACTAACACCGTTCTTGCTTCAGGTTGTTGATCAATTTGACCTCACCATGACATCTGCTATGCATCCTGGTTAGCTTAAATGTAGAGTGACTGCCCAGGCAAGCATTGATCCCTGGTTTTATCCCATAACTAAGACGAATTTTCCTTCAGCTGCAAAGCTTCTGAGAAAGCTGTCTAGCTTTGCTCTGCAACCGTATAACTGAGATCAAGTAGAAACTCATGTGTAATTACAGCCTAATTGAAATGCACTTCGCCTCTAGTGTTTCCCTTAAAAACTTTGGACTACATTGTAAATGTGCATTCCAAGAGCATCTTCCATTCCCCATATTATCCTTGCCCTAAACCAGTTAGCAATCTGAAACTCAAAACAAAACAAGAGGCTCCATGCTGACATTGTCAACACGAATTTTCTATTCAGTCTTTAAGAATATATGTATTCTATTGTAACAATATTTTTGATGCAGCATTGTGTGCACAGACTTAGGAAACAAATCAATCGCACTCTCACTTTACAGTTCCATTCAGTGCCTCTCACGATGAACCTTCATGTCTACTCTTTGGTTATAAGAGGGTTTTTGCTGCAGTGCTGCCTGCATTACGTACCCGTTTCCAATTTCCTATTCTTCTTTTGCCAAGGCTGTGGAGTCTGATTGCACCTGTTTCAGTTAATAGGTATATTTAGCAGGCTAGTAGCTGCAGTCCACAGAGTCTTTGAAGTTACTTTCCTTGCAATGGAATAAAATGTAGCAGGAAGCTTTTAGATAACTGGATTCTTATGCTGCAAACCTGTTGGACCTAACATGTGCTTTCTGGCAGTTTCTCAGGGTCATCTTTCTGCATTTTTGGAGTACACTGAAACTTAGGATTAGAGACAATGTTAGATAATGCTTTGTGCAACATGCATGGAAGCAACTTCACATTTTTTTGCCGTGGCTGCAATCCTAGCAGGATGACCTAGAGAGCATGAACTAGCACATGCTGACGTTTGAGTTTAGGTTCCCTGTTGTGCTTTCTAGAAACTATATGCTTGCTGCATGAAGTCGAGGGTTAGACGGAGACCTGTCTGGCCGGGCCTGTACGTGTAAAAGGCAGAACACCGAGCAAAATAAAATGAACTCCTAAATGACGTTTCAGCTCCCACATGGGAGCCTTGTTCACAAACAGGTGCAGACGTGTAAGGCTGGCTATTGTGACATTCCTTGTGTGCTACGAGGTACATTCCTTGTGTGTGCATCGAGTTGGGGCTTAAGGCCGCCCCTCTTTTCCAGCTGCATACCTTTGCAGAAAGCAGGACGCCGGCACACGCGGAAACCGAGAGCCCCCGAGTACATACGGGGAACGAAAATTGTCGCTTGACGCACGGACCCCCTCCCCCCCCCCTTTGTCGTGGGCTATCTCCGGGAAGGCACCCACAGCTTCCCGCCGTGCCTCGTGAACAAAAGCGCATTCCCAGGAAGGCCGTGACGGACACCTGTCATGGCGGACAGGCAAGACTCGCCAAGAATGTGGGAAGACAGGGGCGACCCTTAATCTGGTTTCCCGGAGCGACAGACGAACCCCTTCATGCTTATTAGCTGTGTCCCGCCGGTAGCCCGGCAGCATCGTGGGCCCTTTCGCCCCCTCCTCTGTTGCTGACGGGCGACGCGGACCGATGGTGGGTGGCGGTATGCATGCATGGGGCAAGGATTAGCTCCGAAGGGAGAGCCTGTGGATACTCTCACTTGAGAGAGAGTTGTGGCGTTTTTGTTTATTTAGTTTGTGTTGTTAACAAGACTCTGGGTTCGAGGCTAAGCCCAACCCAAGGAGTTGTCCCCATCTCGCATGTTATTTTTGATTGGAGAATTGATGCTTTGGGCGGGCCACTGAAAATGACCGCCCTTAGTCCTTTGTTAATCAAGTGCTTAAAAGCGCATGTAAACGGATGCAGTCCAGTCTGAGCTGGGGCTCCATGCTTAGCATGTAATGGGATGCTACTTAGGCACTAACCTGCCCGGTCGATGAGTAAAGTAGTGCAAAGTTTGTTCTTTTGTATATTCAGTTCTGCTTTTTCCAGTTTAACTCTCTGCATATGTATGTTGTAAAATTATGCTCTGCTGTCATCATCTACAAGCTCGCCTCCTGATCATCTTCCAAGCCGAACGACACTAGAGGAAGCGTTTGTGAACCATCCTCGAAGAAACGGACGACTATTGAAATTCTACTGCATAGACGCTCAGGACGACATCGTTCGCCAAGAGGGCCTTCAGCGCCGAAGCCCGACGGCGTGCAGCTTCTGCCAGCAACCGCTCGAGCCCAACTCCGGAGCCACTCCATCGCCCCCATGAAGTCGTCGGCACGTAAGCTCGGACGCCCCAGCCTCTGATGTAAAAATCTTAATCATGTGTAATTATTGAATATATCTGTTTGTTTAAACTGAGCCATACGGTGTCTCTTTGCCTCTACGTCCCGAGTGGACCTGCGCATTATGGGGGTCATCACACTGGTGTCAGAAGTGGGGTCTCAAAAGCAAATGTCCTCTGAATGCTGCGACATTCATGACTTCAAAATTGTAATCAAAAGGGAATCACGGGACTAATTGTGGGACTTTTACCCCCATTTGAGAGGCTTGAGGCACCGGAGGGCTTGAAAAAAAAATGTCTTTATCTGAGGGAGCTCCCACTCCACAGCCGTCGCTCGGAGCAAGCATGCTGGCATTAGGAAGCGTCATTCCGACGTTTACAGGAGATAAGACAGGGGTTCCAATCTGCGATTTCTTTTCCATGCTAGAAGAGATTGGGAAAATGGGGGGATGGTCCGATGCTCAAATGCTGGGAATGGCGAGGTATAAGATGGCAGGAGCTGCTCATGATTTTGCATGGCGAGACGAAAAAGTAAAATCCACAAAATCATTTACGGAATTTAAGAAGCTCGCGTTTGAGCATTTCTACACTGAACCACGTCACGTGCGGGTACAGAGGTTCCGTGACGCCGGACAGATGGTAGGGGAGGACGTGCGAACATTTGCGTCGCGGCTTCAGCGCCTAGCACGCGATACGTTAAGCAGGGAGGAGGAAGGAGACCAGCTAAGGAAGAAATACGCGGAGGATCTACTTAACGAGGAAATGACCGCTTTGTTCGTGGCTGGTCTGCAAGACCCCGTGCGCCGGTTCGTGCTCTCGCGGAAGCCGAGCAATTTCGACCAAGCCGTGGAGGCCGCATTGGATGAGGAACGAAATGAGGCGTTAACGACAGCCGCAGCGAGAGTACGCGTCATAGAGAGAGCGGTGCTCAACCCTGAGGTTGCTCTCTTGACAGAGCGGTTAGATCGCTTGGAACAGCTGCTATCTCAGCAGGTAGAACGCCAGGTTGAAGCGCGCGCTCAACAGCGCCCATTCGCTGGAAACCGGAGACCGCCACAAAGCTACAGGCGCGGTATGCGAGATTTTGAAGAAATCGTATGCTTCGCTTGCCAGGGTCGCGGACACATCGCCAGATTCTGCCAAAACGTGCGCCGTGGGGAGCCACAAAGAGAAGCAGGCGAGACACGCCCTAAGCAAGCCTACAGCGGGGCTCCAGATACCGAGACAAAAAACTAGTTAGTCCTCCCCAGCCTGAGGAGCGTGGGGAGGGAGCAGTGGATGATGAGGTGGTGGTAGTTTGTGTGGCCGACGAGGCATGCCCTGTTGTGCGTTGCAAGTTAAATGGTTGTTGCATGGAATTGTTGATAGATACGGGGTCAAAGGTGACATTGCTTAAGGAGAGCAGTTTTAACACGCTTCGAAGGAAGGGGGACCGCGAGGTGTTGGAAGCGTCTGGTGGTATGGCAACCAAATTTGTAGGCATAACGGGGGATCCTCTTGGCATAAGTGGACTCTACCGGTTACACTTCTCTCTCGGCGGAATTGCATTGGAGCACCCCTGCTACGTATGCCCGGACACGGTGTCTCTGCCAAACGGAGTGTCAGGTATATTAGGGCAGGATTTTTTGAGAAAAGGGAAGGTAGTAGTCTCATTCTCTGAGGAAGAGGTTAATGCGGGCGGCTCAAAAGTTCCGTTTTTGAACAGGAGAGGGGCTGAGATTCGCATTACCGATATTGACACCCGTCAAACAGTGGGATCATTGGAGAAGGTATATTCGCGGGTTGCCGTCCGGCTGGTCGAGTAGGCGGTCGTCCTTGCTTGGTCGGAGCACATTTTGTACGCGTTTGTGCCTTCAGATGTAGAGAGCGGCGCCGTGGGAGTGCTTGAGCCGGTCGACTCTCTCAGCAATAGCCTGAAGGCAGCCGCGTGCCTCGTGACAGTTAATGACGCCCACAGAGTGCCCCTACGGGTGGTTAACTGTAGCCAGCAGCCACTGAGCCTTCCCAAGAACAAAACATTGGCTTTCTTCACCTCTGCGATAGAGCAACGTGAGCCCACCGATACGGTACTCGCAACTGTAGAGCATGCTAGTCCTTCGGCTGCTCCAAAGGTGTCGTTCGATCTTTCTCACGTAAAATCCAGGGAGAGGGAGGCTCTGGCTGGTTTGCTGAACGACTACTCGGAGGTATTCGCCGTGTCCAACCTGGATTTGGGCTGCTGTGGCGTTATAAAGCACAGGATAGAAACCGGCACTTCATCGCCCGTTTACCAGCGTGCGTACAGGATTCCTTACTCCCAACGTGAGGAGATGGAGCGGCAGGTGCAGGACCGGATTGATCGCGGCATTGTCGAACACTCAAAGTCACCCTGGGGAGCACCAGCACTATTGGTGGAAAAGCCAGATGGCTCGTATCGATTGGTAGTGGACTACCGCAAACTAAATGCCGTAACTCGCATCGATCCATACCCCATCCCCAATATACAGGAGACGCTTTCTCAGCTGGGCTCTGCCAGGTACTTCACGGTAGTGGACATGGCGGCGGGATTCTGGCAGATAGCAATGGATCCGGCAGATGCCGAGAAAACGGCATTCAACACGCCCTCAGGGCACTATGAATGGAAAAGAATGCCGATGGGTCTGGCCAACAGCCCTGCTGTCTGGCAGAGAACCGCTGATGTTATCCTGGCAGGTCTTCTGGGGAGGCTGTGCTTCGTGTATATGGATGACATTGTCATATACAGTGACAGTTTTGATAACCATTTGCGCGATATTGAGCAGGTTTTGGTGCGACTAAGAGCAGCGGGTCTCAAGCTGAAGCCCTCTAAGTGCCAATTCCTCAAAAACGAGGTGAAATACCTCGGGCACGTTGTTTCAGCTGACGGCGTGCGACCGTACCCTGAGAAACTAAGGTGTGTCTCGGATTTTCCATCCCCGACTAGCGTCCGCCAGGTCCGGCAGTTTCTCGGCCTGATCGGTTACTACCGAAGGCACATAGAGGAGTTCGCCAAGCTCGCTAAGCCGCTCACCGCCTTAACAGCCAAAAATGTCGCCTTTCGCTGGGACGAAAACGCGGAGAATGCTTTTGGGGCCCTGAAAAGGAAGCTAATGAGTGCACCGCTGTTGCGCCACCCGGATTTTAGTTTGCCCTTCGTTATGGCCACAGATGCGTCAAAGTTCGCAGTTGGTGCCGTGCTATCTCAGGTTATCGAGGGCAAAGAACATCCCGTTGCTTTTGCTAGCCGACAGCTGAGCCCCACAGAGCAAAAGTACGGAGCTACGGAAAGGGAGTGCCTCGCCGTTGTCTGGGCAGTAAAGCACTTCAGATGCTACCTTTACGGCCGCAAATTCAAGCTAGTCACAGACTGCCATCCTCTGAAATGGGTGATGAGTGTCAGGGACCCTAGCTCGCGACTCGCTAGATGGAATCTACACCTGCAGGAATACTGCTTTGAAGTTGAGCACAAGTCAGGAAAGACACATCTGAATGCTGATGCACTCAGCCGCACAGCTGCCGTGGCAGCTATAGATGAGTTTGTCCCCGTAGTCGACCCCGCCGAATTACGCACAGAGCAGTGCAAAGATCCTGACCTGAAGCGAATAATCGAAAGCTTAGAGGGCGCACCGTCTCACCCCGAACAGCTAGGTTATTTCATTGGCAAAGACGGCACCCTGTGTCGGCGCACGAGGCCAACCAGGAAAGGGAGACCAGAGAAAACCGATTGGGAGAGAGTCGTCATACCTCGGTCGTGGACAGAAAGGGTTCTTCGCGCGTTTCACGATGCGCCATGCGCCGGTCATTTTGGCGTAGCGAAGACACGCAGGCGTGTGGAGCGTTTGTACTTTTGGAGTGGCATGCGACAGGATGTTAGAGACTACTGTGCGAAGTGTCATTCCTGTCTCGAAAGAAAAACACCCAAGGGACGAAGACCAGCTCCAATTCAGCCGTTCCCTGAGGTTTCGGCTCCCTTCAAGCGGACAGGTATGGACATAATGGGCCCCTTGCCCACGACCACTTCCGGAAACAAGTACATTTTAGTATTTGTCGATCACCTTTCAAAATACGCGGAAGCGGTAGCACTCCCAGATCAGAAGGCAGACACGGTTGCAAGAGCATTTGTCGAACAGATCGTGCTCCGACATGGATCCCCGAGGCAACTCTTGACAGATCGGGGAACGAACTTCGTGTCGCAGCTAATGAGGAGAGTTTGCGAGCTGCTTAAGATCGCTAAGAAGCAGACAACACCGTACCATCCGGCTTGCAACGGCGCGGTGGAGCGACTGAACCAAACCGTGGCCGGGTTCCTGTTCCTGGTCCGGGTTCCGGTTTCCTGCAATGTTTGCCTACAATTCCGCAGCACACGAGAGCACGGGCGAATCGCCATTCTTTCTTCTCTACGGCCGAGACCCGGACCAGCCTAGTGAAGTGCCAGAGGGCCCCCGTCGTGTCCCATACGCTTCACTGGACGACTATAAGGTTGAGCTAGAATCGCGCTTGCAAGTGGCGAGGGACATCGCAAAGGAGTCCTTAAAGAAAGCGGCGAAGCGCAGGAAGGAGGTGCACGATCGCAGTGCTAGAGACGCGCCGTTTGATGTGGGGGACAGCGTGTACATTGAAAACTGCCAAAGGCAGATTGGGCTAGCTCGTAAGTTCCAGACGAAGTGGAGAGGACCGTGCGAGGTTGTCGAGAAGCTTTCTCCGGTAAACTTCAGAGTCCGAGACGTGAACCGGCGTTTGATAAGGATACACGCAAATCGCCTCAAGTCGGCACCGGTTCAGTATTCACGAAATGAGGAAAGGGAAAGCGCGGATTTTGATGGGGACAGAAGTGAAGCGGAGCGCGCAGATAGTTCGCAAGAAACGCCCTCTCCTGCATTTGTTCGGCAGGCGCCCGAGGTGACGGCCGGAATGCCACCGGATTTACTTCATGCATTGCTAGAAGAAGAAGCGCGCGAGGTTGCCGCGCAGATAACGCCAGGAGAGGCTCCTGCCACGAGCCCTCGCGAGTCCCAAGGCAGACAAAGGGGCACAGACTTACTTAGTATGACTCATGAAGGCCGATATCCGCTGCGAAATCGGAAAGCTAAGTCGGACTAATGGCGTAAACAGAGCGGAGTTTTGAACTGGTTAGAATTGTGTAATGCCACAGCTCATAACATTGCTATGTGCTTATGTGTTAAGCTATCGGAGTTGGTAGTTAAACCTTTCTGTCATTAAGTAACACCTTCACAGGAGAGCATGCGGAGCGCATGCAGAACCTGCCCTACTTCCTTTTGTTATCTATATTTTTGTCTGTGCTGTGATCGTGCTAGAAGTGGGAGCTCCTTTATAACTGTGGTAAATTTATTTCGTCCAGTTTGGACTAGAAAGGAGAGGCTTGGGTGCTGAGTTTCATGTTTATCTGTAAAAGAAGATCAGTGCTGCCCCTGGATATGCCAGTTATGACAGCGGAGGCATATGGTGTTGTACAGTGGTGTTGAGTGCAGCGAAAAGTGTTTTGTCGGACGCACTGTGCGAGGCGATTCAGAAAGACAAGGGGAGCTGCAGGGACTCAAATGTTCGGAGAACATTCTTCTGGAGGGTGAGCGAGTGTGACATTCCTTGTGTGCTACGAGGTACATTCCTTGTGTGTGCATCGAGTTGGGGCTTAAGGCCGCCCCTCTTTTCCAGCTGCATACCTTTGCAGAAAGCAGGACGCCGGCACACGCGGAAACCGAGAGCCCCCGAGTACATACGGGGAACGAAAATTGTCGCTTCACGCACGGACCCCCTCCCCCCCCTCTTTGTCGTGGGCTATCGCCGGGAAGGCACCCACAGCTTCCCGCCGTGCCTCCTGAACAAAAGCGCATTCCCAGGAGGGCCGTGACGGACACCTGTCATGGCGGACAGGCAAGACTCGCCAAGAATGTGGGAAGACAGGGGCGACCCTTAATCTGGTTTCCCGGAGCGACAGACGAACCCCTTCATGCTTATTAGCTGTGTCCCGCCGTCGGTAGCCCGGCAGCATCGTGGGCCCTTTCGCCCCCTCCTCTGTTGCTGACGGGCGACGCGGACCGATGGTGGGTGGCGGTATGCATGCATGGGGCAAGGATTAGCTCCGAAGGGAGAGCCTGTGGATACTCTCACTTGAGAGAGAGTTGTGGCGTTTTTGTTTATTTAGTTTGTGTTGTTAACAAGACTCTGGGTTCGAGGCTAAGCCCAACCCAAGGGGTTGTCCCCATCTCGCATGTTATTTTTGATTGGAAAATTGATGCTTTGGGCGGGCCACTGAAAATGACCGCCCTTAGTCCTTTGTTAATCAAGTGCTTAAAAGCGCATGTAAACGGATGCAGTCCAGTCTGAGCTGGGGCTCCATGCTTAGCATGTAATGTGATGCTACTTAGGCACTAACCTGCCCGGTCGATGAGTAAAGTAGTGCAAAGTTTATTCTTTTGTAAATTCAGTTCTGCTTTTTCCAGTTTAACTCTCTGCATATGTATGTTGTAAAATTATGCTCTGCTGTCATCATCTACAAGCTCGCCTCCTGTTCATCTTCCAAGCCGAACGACACTAGAGGAAGGGTTTGTGAACCATCCTCGAAGAAACGGACGACTATTGAAATTCTACTGCATAGACGCTCAGGACGACATCGTTCGCCAAGAGGGCCTTCAGCGCCGAAGCCCGACGGCGTGCAGCTTCTGCCAGCAACCGCTCGAGCCCAACTCCGGAGCCACTCCATCGCCCCCATGAAGTCGTCGGCACGTAAGCTCGGACGCCCCAGCCTCTGATGTAAAAATCTTAATCATGTGTAATTATTGAATATATCTGTTTGTTTAAACTGAGCCATACGGTGTCTCTTTGCCTCTCCGTCCCGTGTGGACCTGCGCATTATGGGGGTCATCACACTATTTAAGCTTGAAAATGTGTCCTAGGCAGCGGGCGTATGCACTAGGAAGTGCCCCATCAGTGCGATTAAGAGTGTGTTTGGCTGTCTGAATCATTAAGGATTCTAGATATAGACAGCTCTGGAGATTTTCTGTTTTCAAAATGCACGCGTTGCTCAATCTATATGATGCTGCTTGCTTTCAGAATTTTCGGCGAGTGCATTTGATGAAGCTTTCTTGTTTGCAACATCGTAATGGTGTTGTTTCAACCTTTCAACGAAGTTTCCACTTTCACCCACATGCACATGGTTTTACATTCTCTGCACGGTATACTGTACACTACGCCCGGAAAGTTTTTTTCTTTTTTGGTGCGGACAACAACTCTATACCTGGCTTGAAAAGTGATGATATTCTAGAGTTTCATTTTTATTCATTATTCTCAGCAATCACTGTCTGCAACTCTCTACTAACAATCATCACATCCTCTAGTACAGAAGCATCATTCCATAAAAGGTTGAAAAAGTGTGTACTTTTTAATTACCTTCATTTGCCATGGCAATGAACCCTGTATTTATTGTGTATGGCTTTTATTGCTTGAGTGCTTTTGTATAGTATTGTGTTCTCTTTTTGCCATGTCCTTTAATGAGTTTGTAAAATTTAGCATGCTTAATCTAATTTTTTGTTGTGATTGTTAATTCCTGCTGCACCTGTTTTCGGATATGTAGTTGCTATCTGCCATATGTTTAATATGCGTCATATATACAATTAATAACAGGAGGTCCCACTGACAGTTTCTACTCGGGGCCTCCTCCTCTACTAAATTATTTACCTCATACCTCCACTAGTTTTTGAATAAACAATAATGTATGTCAAACAAAACTTTGCAGTGGTTATTCGTCATCTGCATGCCATCTTGCTCACATAATTGTTAGATTCACACCGCCTGCTAAGCTAGACCGCATGCTGGAGGTCAGATTTTGAGTTAACGGGATTGGTATATTATTCCAAGATGTTAACTAGGCCCAGGTATTTGGTCCTGATGATATTCCTCCAGTGTAATTCACAAATTGTGTATGATTCACCTACTTTGCTAAAAGCTTTGCAAACTGTTCACATCACTTTTACAAGAAAGTGTTGTATTTATTCACTTCGATAGGTACAGAGTTAATCATATTACTTTAAGAACAAGCAAGAAATTTATGTTTAGGAGTGCTTTTATCTCAGGCCTCGGATTAAGAATGTGATTTACATTTAGAATGAGGCAGCCATCAGCTCCGGGTTTATTGCAGTAGAGATTCTCGGTCATTTGCAAAGTGATTTCAGAATACAGCTGATAGTCAAGTCGGACCTATACTTGAGTATGGATGTGTTTGTTGGGGCTTGCATACATGGCCACTTATAAGTAAATTGAAAAAATTCACAACAGTGCTCCTTGATTTCCACCGGGAAATTAAAGACAGTAACTCAGAATGACAGAGCAAATGCAAACCGAAATAGAAACAGCAGCAGAACGACCACGGGAAAAATATTTGATTAAAATCTTTCTACAATATTTACTTGCTAAAACTGCTGTAAACTGTGAGAAATATACTCAACTAACAACTTAATTACATATTGAAGCATTTCAAGGTAAAAGAGCTTTCCTTAAAGGGTGATGTTTTCCATTCTTCTGTTGTTTACCTATCCTAGAGTAGAACAGCTTATTGTCAAGTACTGTTCATTTATTATCCAATGGTGCTTTCTTCCATGATTTCAATGAGTAGACTGTTTTCTTTTTCAACATTTTTAACTCCTTGGATGCTATGGGGTGGTGCAAGTAACTATTAAAAAATATATTGATGTTCAGAGAAGTAGCCACCTTTTTTTTATTCTGAGGACACTAGATAAGCTCCAAGCCATCAAAGGGGGGCTCACTACACAACATAAAAAGAGTCATTATGCATTGGATAAAAGGAGCAAGCACATAAACCAAGCATGGAAAGCAGGTCTCTAAGTGAGAGAAGCTTGCACTTTCAGAAGCAGTATCACTTATGTTTAGGACCTACCAGATCACAGATTGCAGAACATATGTGGATGCCACATCGAGCTCAGATTAGACACAGAGCAGTGGATGCAATATTAATAATGACTACTGTTTGCACTCTGAACAGTTTATTTAGGGGAGGTTGTGCTTAGTGGGATTTTTCCTTTCCTGTGCCCAATGTTAAGATAAGACAGCAAGTATATGCCATCATAAAACTGTTTGCAACAGTGTCTGTATTAAGGAAATGATCTTACAGCCCAATGCACTGTTCAAGGTTACCTGACACAATTGTCACTTCAGCTCCTTTATTTCAGTTTCGCCTAATCAATCATGCGACAACGTCACCCGTAACCGCGCGCCGCTTTCATGAGAGGTGTGAGATAGATATGACCGTTTGACGATTCAGCAATCTGAAAAAAAAATGTGCCACAACCCAAGACGAAGAATGGGCAAAATGTGTATGAACTGTCGTGACAATTTTTGCAGTAAACCACGAAAATATACGCTGAAAACCTACATCATACAAAAACCACTCCAGCAGGGACATTACAGCAGCACCGCTAAGAGAAAAGACTCAACAAAGCGACGGTTACGCAGAAAAATCACCGACAATGAAACAAAAGTGCCAGCAGGAACATTGGCTTGCTTATTGTGGAAGGCCAGGAATTTTACACACTGCCTGTGACACTCACCTATTCGCACAAATGCAGGCCAGGCTAGCATTACTACAATACAACTTAGGCCTGGCAGACGCTTGCATTTGTCGGGAATGGGCGTGGGCAATACTGCACTTGGCTGCAGCGTCTGTTTTGGCAACATTGCACTTCTCGGGAACGGGCGTGGGCAACACTGAACTTGGCTGCAGCGTCTGTTTTGGCAACATTGCACTTGTCGGGAACGGGCATGGGCAACATTGGGCTTGTCTGCAGACACTATGCACAAGACTACCACACGAAGACCAGCAGCATAGACTACTGCTTAATAACGCAGGCCTTTCTACCTCAGCTTCAAGAGATTGTGATAGATGAAGAAGGCTCCCAAAGCATTGGAAGCGACCACAAAAGCTTTGAGCTATCATTTGGAAGGGAGGGTCATACACATGTTGACAGGGCACACCCAGAACATCGAAATGATTTTACAACGACAGAAATTGATGACATTGTGGCACTGCTGGAGAGCGAGGCGGAGGGTGTAGATGTGCAATCATATGAAGACTTTGAACTCTGGGTAAAAAAGGCAATAACTGCAGTAAAAGCTAGCCGGCCAATCCAGAAGTACTCCAGAAGACATAGACCTAAAGCATGGTGGGACAAAGAGGTGTCCAATGCCCTAAAGCAACGTAAAGTCGCTTGTAGAGAGCTTCGACATGCCACACTGCGGGGCACACCTAAAATAATAAATATGCTGTGGGAGGCATACATTGAAGCGAAAAAGCATATGGCCGCTTTGGTACAACAGAAGATGCTGGCAGTTAACAGAAAGCTCCTCCATGAAATCAAATCAGCTGGCAGAGATGGCCCAGCGAAATTCTGGCGATATATCCAGGCACTTCAGCCAGTGGCTAAAGCTGACTCGGTGACCCTGGGAGAACCAACCACAGGGGAGGAGTACGTGGAAGCAGCCTGCCTGGGCTACATTGAAACACACATGGCCCACCAGTTCCAATCCCTGATAGGCCAGGATAGTGCAGCACTACCACCCGCAAGCCCACCTGTCGGATCGGGATATGACACAGTCACAGAGGGGGAGCTGAAGCGAGCACTGCGACACATGGCGGGAAACTCGGCAGCAGGGCTGGATGGCATACCTCCATTACTAATAAAAAAGATGGAGAAAAGAACACGGGAACAACTCAGGGATGCCTTGAACGATGTAATGACTACAGGCACTGTTCCGCCAGGGTGGCGGCGCTCAAGGATACGGCTGGTACTAAAAAGAGGAGGAGACAAGACTCTCTTGAAAAGCTATAGACCCATTGCGGTAACATCTGCTTTGTATCGCTTGTTTTGCCACATTCTGCGAGCTCGCATACAGAGATGGGCGGAAGGTGCTCAAATTCTGGGCGAGCTGCAAAATGGCTTTCGACCCAATCGCCGACTGGAAGACAACCTTTTCGTTGTGACATCTTCAATTGAGATCGCCGCCAAAGAGAAGCGAGAGCTGGTACTGGGCTTTCTGGATATAGCCCAGGCATACGACTCAGAAGAGCACAATCGGCTGTGGGAGGTCCTGGAGGCACAGGCTATCCCGGAACCGCTACTACACTTGGTGAAGGCTTTATGCACTGAAACCCAGGCTGTGATCCACTGGGGGGCCTCAACCACCAGGCCAATCAGCGTGTCTAGGGGATTGCGTCAGGGCTGCCCTATGTTGCCGATCCTGTTCATGTTGTTTATCTCGGGGATGGAGCAGCGCCTTGTGGAAAGCGGAGTTGGGTTCAGCCTCACCTACATGGAGGATGGCGCCACTCGTACTCGCAGGCTGCCAGCCCTCCTGTATGCAGACGATATAGTACTGCTTGCGGACAACACGGGAGATCTCCAGAGCCTCCTACACATATGCTCATCTGAGGGCGATGGCCTCGGGCTCCGTTTAAAACGCAAAGAAGTCTGCAGCAGTCAGGTTCCCGCCGGAGGCGTCCGAGGACAGTGGACAAGAGACCCCACCCCTGCATCTTCAGAACAGCAGTGTCCTTTTGTTGCCGTCCTACAGATACCTGGGAATAGAAATCTCGGCGGGCCACAACTATGTACAGGATTTCGAGAAGCAACTCCGGACGAAAGCCATCAGACGACGGGCTTTCCTGAGCTCACGCGCCTTATGGGCTTTCAACCGTTTTGAAGTCACCCGATCGTTATGGAAGGCAGTGGCGGTGCCAGGCCTTACCTTCGGCAACGCAGTCATCTGTTTATCCTCCGTGACTCGCCAAGGTTTGGAGACGCGGCAGAGAGAGGTGGGACGAATGGCCATGGGAGCTCACGGCAGTGTGCCGAACGAGGCGGTACAGGGTTATCTGGGGTGGTCCTCCTTTGAGGCACGGGAAGCCGTAGCCAAACTGAGCTACGAGCGCCGTCTTAGCGAAATGCAGGACGGCCGCTGGGCGCGGGAAGTGTTCAAGTATGTCCACCTGAGGTGTGTCAACACCAAGTGGGCCCGTCGCACCAAGAGTCTGGCGGATAAATACGGAGTGGTACCCCCCCCCACTTCAAGTTTCCAACCCAACGGACGGCAAAAGATCCGAGAACAAGTGCGATGCGAGGAGCAGCGTCGTTGGCAGCAGACGGCCCGCGAGAAGCCAGCCCTGGCCGTTTACCAACAAGTGAAATCGAAGGTCGAAAAAGAGCCCCTATATGACAACACTAGGGGCAGTGGACTGTTTTGCGAAGCTAGGAGCGGTGTGCTTTGCACCCGATGTCTTCGAGCAAAGTACACGAAGGGTATGAGCACGATGTGTGAACTTTGCGGAGGCGCTGATAAGACCATCGAGCACATCGTGTTGGAATCTGCAGGCCTACATCCGTCGGTTTCGGATGCACAGGACAATTCCTCAGTAGGCCCCATGCCACCAGACGCGATCAGCGGATCCAACAGCCAATATACTGGATAGTGTGGCAAGCGCGGGCTAGGCGAAGGTCTCGATGTCGATGATTTCCGGCGGCGCCCGCATGGTGCGCTGTTGTGCGGGTGGGTGCATCGGCGTTGAATTCGCGCCGTGATACGCGCGCTCGGAGGAGCGCGAAGCAAACTTTTTTTTATGCGGAGCATACTAGCCGCACAACCGAACTCTTCCTTGCTACGCCGCGCGCGGCCGCGTAGCTACCACTTGACCTACATCGGCGCACCATGTGATATGACGTCACAACAGCTGTCAAAGCTGGGGCTCAACTCGTGCGCTCGCTTGCGGACGCGCAGCCTCCGCCGGCGGCCTAACTCCCGCTCCTACCGCTAGGAGATACTGACGTCACGCAATTGTATAAAAGGCGACGCACTCGTTGAGTCAGTTGAGCAGCGAGATGTCGGCCAGGTAGAGGGCGGCTCGCCAGACCGCAAAGCGCAAGTTACAAAGAGCCACGGAAACGGGAGAGCGAACGAGAAGTACGGCTTGCCAAGCGACGTATGCTTCGCATCCTAGGCTTAACCATAAGCTAAGCCAGGCCATTTTTTGTATTTAGAGCGCTCTATTTGAAAAATATTTCGTAATATAAGAACTACGCGAGCTCGTTCACAGTGCACACATTTTGCAGTACCAAATATAGATCAATTTGTTGACGTACTCTAGCAGTTTGCTTTCGCCCGCAAAAAACACGATACTAACCATGCAACCGTTTTTTTCTAGGCACTAGGCACTATTGAGCGAGTATAGCTTGTTACAGTGGGGTGATAAGCCTGTGCTCTATTGCAAAATACTCTATATATCTTCGGATAAGATGATCAGAGGATCAACCAGATACAGTGCACTGCCTGAACGTTTTGTGCTTTGATATGTTAAGGCCACGTGGATCCATCATAATTTTGATTGCTTGCAAAACATTATCATAGTTTAACGCGCGCTGCGCACAGTAGCCAGTATATATCTAGGCACTATAGTGCCTAGAAATATACTGGCTAGTGTGTGCAGCGCGCGCGTTTCTAACGGGAGGGCGAGGCCCCCGCCGCGATGACTGCGCGGAGAGGCCGCAAGGGGCGCTGCCGGTCGAGTGGGTGCGCCTGTCGTCGGCTGTCGCGCCGATGCCGCAGCCTCGCGCGATTGATTAGGGCATGTGAAATCAATGTTTGACAGGCATCATTTCTAAGATTGTGAAGCTGGAAGACGCTAAACGTGAGCAAAAACGTCCTGAGATGTTAAAGGCCAAGAGGTAATGCAAAGAGAGGACGTGTTTTGTTCCGTTCTGTCGAAGCGGTTATCGGTCTAACGATGAAAAGGTGTCTGTTCACTGCACCGGTGGACCCAGCATGGCTTGCTGAATGGGAAAATAAGATCAAGAGGGCAGACAGAAGGCTGACACCGAAGGCTGTCGTGTGCGAAAAACATTTTGAGAACGAATGTATCAAAAGATCTTTTAAGATTACGGTGAACAGCGTCATGAACGAACCCGCCCGAGAGAAGCCACGCCTGAAGCCCGATGCTGTCCCTACAGTATTTGAAAAATACCCAGCTCACCTTGTGCCTAAAAAGACGGTGAAAAGGAAGATGCGAAACATTTGCGACCAAGGACCGGCACCTAAACAACGGAAGCGAAATGTCGAGCTGGTGGACCCCGAGTTGTGTTCTGCAGTCGACGGCGATGATGCGTGGGTTAATTGGCTCTCATTGCGTCTCTCGTGGAGGCGCATCGGAGGAACTCCAGAAGCCTTCCGATTCCGAGCCTACAGACATTGCTACAGTACCGGTGTGTGATAGTGAAGCGATACTGCAGATGAAAAATTTCTAGAAATTTTTTTACATTACCTAGACGCATGGCAGCGGCATGCAGAACCAGCTGGGGGCGGATTTCTTACTGAAAACACGGCTTGTGGACTAAGGGTTACGATAAGAAGTACATTAGACTTGTTATCTTACCTTAGCTCCATTAGGATACAACCACTTCTTCACATCGCGTTTGAGTCAGGACAAACTGTAAAACGTTTTCGGCATTATAATGCAGTCATCCGGTTGTAACGACCACCCTAAAGTGTCAAAGTTTCTTGTGACTGTTTACTTAATGCTGTTTTATAACCTGTAAAAACCACTGTGACATTCCGTGTGTGCTACGAGGATCCACGTTCGACGGCGCGGCGTAGACGGAGACCCGTGACAGCGGCATCATCAATTACCCAGCCATGCTCTTTGAGTGACGACCAGAACAACCGGACCCGCCGCCGCCGCCGCGGGGAAACAGGCTTTATCCTCCCCAATTTCCGGGCACATTCCAGGACAAGGGAGCTGTCAGCGGGCCAGAGCGCGCCGTACCACAGCCGACGCTATGCGCTACCGCGAAGACAACATTCTTTCCCTCCTTCCCCTTTCGACGTGGGCTATCGCCGGGAAGGCACCCACAGCTTCCCGCCGTGCCTCGTGAACAAAAGCGCATTCCCAGAAGGGCCGTGACGGACACCTGTCATGGCGGACAGGCAGTACTCGCCAAGAATGTGGAAAGACAGGCGCTAGTGAATTAGCTCCGAAGAGAGAGCCTGTGTATACTCTCACTTGAGAGAGAGTGGTGGCGTTTTTGTTGTTTATTAAGTTTGTATTGTTAACAGACTCTGGGGTCGAGGCTAAGCCCAACCCAAGGGGTGGTCCCCATCTCGCATGTTATTTTGGATTGGAGAATTGATGCTTTGGGCGGGCCACTGGAAATGACCGCCCTTAGTCCTTTGTTAATCAAGTGCTTAAAAGCACATGTAAACGGATGCAGTCGAGTCTGAGCTGAGGACGACATCGTTCGCCAAGAGGGCCTTCAGCGCCGAAGCCCGACGGCGTGCAGCTTCTGCCAGCAACCGCTCGAGCCCAACTCCGGAGCCACTCCATCGCCCCCATGAAGTCGTCGGCACGTAAGCTCGGACGCCCCAGCCTCTGATGTATAACCTTAATCATGTGTAATTATTGAATATACCTGTTTGTTTAAACTGAGCCATACGGTGTCTCTTTGCCTCTCCGTCCCGTGTGGACCTGCGCATTATGGGGGTCATCACACTGGTGTCAGGAGTGGGGTCTCAAAAGCAAATGTCCTCTGAATGCTGCGACATTCATGACTTCAAAATTGTAATCAAAAGGGAATCACGGGACTGATTGTGGGACTTTTACCCCCATTTGAGAGGCTTGAGGCACTGGAGGGCTTGAAAAAAAATGACTGTATCTGAGGGAGCTCCCACTCCACAGCCGTCGCTCGGAGCAAGCATGCTGGCATTAGGAAGCGTCATTCCGACGTTTACGGGAGATAAGACAGGGGTTCCAATCTGCGATTTCTTTTCCATGCTAGAAGAGATTGGGAAAATGGGGGGATGGTCCGATGCTCAAATGCTGGGAATGGCGAGGTGTAAGATGGCAGGAGCTGCTCATGATTTTGCCTGGCGAGACGAAAAAGTAAAATCCACAAAATCATTTGCGGAATTTAAGAAGCTCGCGTTTGAGCATTTCGACACTGAACCACGTCACGTGCGGGTACAGAGGTTCCGTGACGCCGGACAGATGGTAGGGGAGGACGTGCGAACATTTGCGTCGCGGCTTCAGCGCCTAGCGCACGATACGTTAAGCAGGGAGGAGGAAGGAGACCAGCTTAAGAAGAAATACGCGGAAGATATACTTAAAGAGGAAATGACCGCTTTGTTCGTGGCTGGTCTGCAAGACCCCGTGCGCCGGTTCGTGCTCTCGCGCAAGCCGAGCAATTTCGACCAAGCCGTGGAGGCCGCATTGGATGAGGAACAAAATGAGGCGTTAACGACAGCCGCAGCGAGAGTACGCGTCATAGAGAGAGCGGTGCTCAACCCTGAGGTTGCTCTCTTGACAGAGCGGTTAGATCGCTTAGAACAGCTGCTATCTCAGCAGGTAGAATGCCAGGTTGAAGCGCGCGCTCAACAGCGCCCATTCGCTGGAAACCGGAGACCGCCACAAAGCTACAGGCGCGGTATGCGAGATTTTGAAGAAATCGTATGCTTCGCTTGCCAGGGTCGCGGACACATCGCCAGGTTCTGCCAAAACGTGCGCCGTGGGGAGCCACAAAGAGAAGCAGGCGAGACAAGCCCTAAGCAAGCCTACAGCGGGGCTCCAGATACCGAGTCAAAAAACTAGTTAGTCCTCCCCAGCCTGAGGAGCGTGGGGAGGGAGCAGTAGATGATGAGGTGGTGGTAGTTTGTGTGGCCGACGAGGCATGCCCTGTTGTGCGTTGCAAGTTAAATGGTTGTTGTATGGAATTGTTGATAGATACGGGGTCAAAGGTGACATTGCTTAAGGAGAGCAGTTTTAACACGCTTCGAAGGAAGGGGGACCGCGAGGTGTTGGAAGCGTCTGGTGGTATGGCAACCAAATTTGTAGGCATAACGGGGGATCCTCTTGGCATAAGTGGACTCTACCGGTTACACTTCTCTCTCGGCGGAATTGCATTGGAGCACCCCTGCTACGTATGCCCGGACACGGTGTCTCTGCCAAACGGAGTGTCAGGTATATTAGGGCAGGATTTTTTGAGAAAAGGGAAGGTAGTAGTCTCATTCTCTGAGGAAGAGGTTAATGCGGGCGGCTCAAAAGTTCCGTTTTTGAACAGGAGAGGGGCTGAGATTCGCATTACCGATATTGACACCCGTCAAACAGTGGGATCATTGGAGAAGGTATATTCGCGGGTTGCCGTCCGGCTGGTCGAGGAGGCGGTCGTCCTTCCTTGGTCGGAGCACATTTTGTACGCGTTTGTGCCTTCAGATGTAGAGAGCGGCGCCGTGGGAGTGCTTGAGCCGGTCGACTCTCTCAGCAATGGCCTGAAGGCAGCCGCGTGCCTCGTGACAGTTAATGACGCCCACAGAGTGCCCCTACGGGTGGTTAACTGTAGCCAGCAGCCACTGAGCCTTCCCAAGAACAAAACATTGGCTTTCTTCACCTCTGCGATAGAGCAACGTGAGCCCACCGATACGGTACTCGCAACTGTAGAGCATGCTAGTCCTTCGGCTGCTCCAAAGGTGTCGTTCGATCTTTCTCACGTAAAATCCAGGGAGAGGGAGGCTCTGGCTGGTTTGCTGAACGACTACTCGGAGGTATTCGCCGCGTCCAACCTGGATTTGGGCTGCTGTGGCGTTATAAAGCACAGGATAGAAACCGGCACTTCATCGCCCATTTACCAGCGTGCGTACAGGATTCCTTACTCCCAACGTGAGGAGATGGAGCGGCAGGTGCAGGACCTGATTGATCGCGGCATTGTCGAACACTCAAAGTCACCCTGGGGAGCACCAGCACTATTGGTGGAAAAGCCAGATGGCTCGTATCGATTGGTAGTGGACTACCGCAAACTAAATGCCGTAACTCGCATCGATCCATACCCCATCCCCAATATACAGGAGACGCTTTCTCAGCTGGGCTCTGCCAGGTACTTCACGGTAGTGGACATGGCGGCGGGATTCTGGCAGATAGCAATGGATCCGGCAGATGCCGAGAAAACGGCATTCAACACGCCCTCAGGGCACTATGAATGGAAAAGAATGCCGATGGGTCTGGCCAACAGCCCTGCTGTCTGGCAGAGAACCGCTGATGTTATCCTGGCAGGTCTTCTGGGGAGGCTGTGCTTCGTGTATATGGATGACATTATCATATACAGTGACAGTTTTGATAACCATTTGCGCGATATTGAGCAGGTTTTGGTGCGACTAAGAGCAGCGGGTCTCAAGCTGAAGCCCTCTAAGTGCCAATTCCTCAAAAACGAGGTGAAATACCTCGGGCACGTTGTTTCAGCTGACGGCGTGCGACCGGACCCTGAGAAACTAAGGTGTGTCTCGGATTTTCCATCCCCGACTAGCGTCCGCCAGGTCCGGCAGTTTCTCGGCCTGATCGGTTACTACCGAAGGCACATAGAGGAGTTCGCCAAGCTCGCTAAGCTGCTCACCGCCTTAACAACCAAAAATGTCGCCTTTCGCTGGGACGAAAACGCGGAGAATGCTTTTGGGGCCCTGAAAGGGAAGCTAAGGAGTGCACCGCTGTTGCGCCACCCGGATTTTAATTTGCCCTTCGTTATGGCCACAGATGCGTCAAAGTTCGCAGTTGGTGCCGTGCTATCACAGATTATCGAGGGCAAAGAACATCCCGTTGCTTTTGCTAGCCGACAGCTCGAGCCCCACAGAGCAAAAGTACGGAGCTACGGAAAGGGAGTGCCTCGCCGTTGTCTGGGCAGTAAAGCACTTCAGATGCTACCTTTGCGGCCGCAAATTCAAGCTAGTCACAGACTGCCATCCTCTGAAATGGGTGATGAGTGTCAGGGACCCTAGCTCGCGACTCGCTAGATGGAATCTACACCTGCAGGAATACTGCTTTGAAGTTGAGCACAAGTCAGGAAAGACACATCTGAATGCTGATGCACTCAGCCGCACAGCTGCCGTGGCAGCTATAGAAGAGTTTGTCCCCGTAGTCGACCCCGCCGAATTACGCACAGAGCAGTGCAAAGATCCTGACCTGAAGCGAATAATCGAAAGCTTAGAGGGCGCACCGTCTCACCCCGAACAGCTAGGTTATTTCATTGACAAAGACGGCACCCTGTGTCGGCGCACGAGGCCAACCAGGAAAGGGAGACCAGAGAAAACCGCTTGGGAGAGAGTCGTCATACCTCGGTCGTGGACAGAAAGGGTTCTTCGCGCGTTTCACGATGCGCCATGCGCCGGTCATTTTGGCGTAGCGAAGACACGCAGGCGTGTGGAGCGTTTGTACTTTTGGAGTGGCATGCGACAGGATGTTAGACTACTGTGCGAAGTGTCATTCCTGTCTCGAAAGAAAAACACCCAAGGGACGAAGACCAGCTCCAATTCAGCCGTTCCCTGAGGTTTCGGCTCCCTTCGAGCGGACAGGTATGGACATAATGGGCCCATTGCCCACGACCACTTCCGGAAACAAGTACATTTTAGTATTTGTCGACCACCTTTCAAAATACGCGGAAGCGGTAGCACTCCCAGATCAGAAGGCAGACACGGTTGCAAGAGCATTTGTCGAACAGATCGTGCTCCGACATGGACCCCCGAGGCAACTCTTGACAGATCGGGGAACAAACTTCGTGTCGCAGCTAATGAGGAGAGTTTGCGAGCTGCTTAAGATTGCTAAGAAGCAGACAACACCGTACCATCCGGCTTGCAACGGCGCGGTGGAGCGACTGAACCAAACCGTGGCCGGGTTCCTGTCGCATTTTGTTTCGCGCGACCAGCGGGACTGGGACTTGTGGCTCCCGTATGCAATGTTTGCCTACAATTCCGCAGCACACGAGAGCACGGGCGAATCGCCATTCTTTCTTCTCTACGGCCGAGACCCGGACCAGCCTAGTGAAGTGCCAGAGGGCCCCCGTCGTGTCCCATACGCTTCACTGGACGACTATAAGGTTGAGCTAGAATCGCGCTTGCAAGTGGCGAGGGACATCGCAAAGGAGTCCTTAAAGAAAGCGGCGAAGCGCAGGAAGGAGGTGCACGATCGCAGTCCTAGAGACGCGCCGTTTGATGTGGGGGACAGCGTGTACATTGAAAACTGCCAAAGGCAGATTGGGCTAGCTCGTAAGTTCCAGACGAAGTGGAGAGGACCGTGCGAGGTTGTCGAGAAGCTTTCTCCGGTAAACTTCAGAGTCCGAGTCGTGAACCGGCGTTTGATAAGGATACACGCAAATCGCCTCAAGTCGGCACCGGTTCAGTATTCACGAAATGAGGAAAGGGAAAGCGCGGATTTTGATGGGGACAGAAGTGAAGCGGAGCGCGCAGATAGTTCGCAAGAAACGCCCTCTCCTGCATTTGTTCGGCAGGCGCCCGAGGTGACGGCCGGAATGCCACCGGATTTACTTCATGCATTGCTAGAAGAAGAAGCGCGCGAGGTTGCCGCGCAGATAACGCCAGGAGAGGCTCCTGCCACGAGCCCTCGCGAGTCCCAAAGCAGACAAAGGGGCACAGACTTACTTAGTATGACTCATGAAGGCCGATATCCGCTGCGAAATCGGAAAGCTAAGTCGGACTAATGGCGTAAACAGAGCGGAGTTGTGAACTGGTTAGAATTGTGTAATGCCGCAGCTCATAACATTGCTATGTGCTTATGTGTTAAGTTATCGGAGTTGGTAGTTAAACCTTTCTGTCATTAAGTAACACCTTCACAGGAGAGCATGCGGAGCGCATGCAGAACCTGCCCTACTTCCTTTCGTTATCTATATTTTTGTCTGTGCCGTGATCGTGCTAGAAGTGGGTGCTCCTTTGTAACTGTGGTAAATTTATTTCGTCCAGTTTGGACTAGAAAGGAGAGGCTTGGGTGCTGAGTTTCATGTTTATCTGTAAAAGAAGATCAGTGCTGCCCCTGGAGACGCCAGTATTGACAGCGGAGGCATATGGTGTTGTGCAGTGGTGTTGAGTGCAGCGAAAAGTGTTTTGTCGGACGCACTGTGCGAGGCGATTCATAAAGACAAGGGGAGCTGCGTGGACTCAAATGTTCGGAGAACATTCTTCTGGAGGGTGAGCGAGTGTGACATTCCGTGTGTGCTACGAGGATCCACGTTCGACGGCGCGGCGTAGACGGAGACCCGTGACAGCGGCATCATCAATTACCCAGCCATGCTCTTTGAGTGACGACCAGAACAACCGGACCCGCCGCCGCCGCCGCGGGGAAACAGGCTTTATCCTCCCCAATTTCCGGGCACATTCCAGGACAAGGGAGCTGTCAGCGGGCCAGAGCGCGCCGTACCACAGCCGACGCTATGCGCTACCGCGAAGACAACATTCTTTCCCTCCTTCCCCTTTCGACGTGGGCTATCGCCGGGAAGGCACCCACAGCTTCCCGCCGTGCCTCGTGAACAAAAGCGCATTCCCAGAAGGGCCGTGACGGACACCTGTCATGGCGGACAGGCAGTACTCGCCAAGAATGTGGAAAGACAGGCGCTAGTGAATTAGCTCCGAAGAGAGAGCCTGTGTATACTCTCACTTGAGAGAGAGTGGTGGCGTTTTTGTTGTTTATTTAGTTTGTATTGTTAACAGACTCTGGGGTCGAGGCTAAGCCCAACCCAAGGGGTGGTCCCCATCTCGCATGTTATTTTGGATTGGAGAATTGATGCTTTGGGCGGGCCACTGGAAATGACCGCCCTTAGTCCTTTGTTAATCAAGTGCTTAAAAGCACATGTAAACGGATGCAGTCGAGTCTGAGCTGAGGACGACATCGTTCGCCAAGAGGGCCTTCAGCGCCGAAGCCCGACGGCGTGCAGCTTCTGCCAGCAACCGCTCGAGCCCAACTCCGGAGCCACTCCATCGCCCCCATGAAGTCGTCGGCACGTAAGCTCGGACGCCCCAGCCTCTGATGTATAACCTTAATCACGTGTAATTATTGAATATACCTGTTTGTTTAAACTGAGCCATACGGTGTCTCTTTGCCTCTCCGTCCCGTGTGGACCTGCGCATTATGGGGGTCATCACACCACTGAGAGGTACGAACTGCTCACCAGATGTTATCAAAGCACTCTTGAGTGAAGCACCTGTATCACAGCTAGTCTAGCACCAAGGCAGCGCCACTTTTGAACATTATTGATGATTTATTTGACTATGGAAATGTTGATGAAGTCGAGCAGGCAATTGATAGTGTTCTTTTCAGAAATGACCATGCCGGGTACGTAGAAAGGAAAAGTAACGCTGCCTTGATCTACTATGCTGCTGGATATGTGGCGAGGAAGACAATCGGAAAAAACGCATGCCCGCAGTGTGCATCTTGCCTTTGTGTGACACCAAATGACGCAAACATGGGTGAGAGTTCTCACTTCACGGCTCATTTTGACAACGGTGGGCTTGTTTACCCTAGTTCCGCCCTGTCCACTGCAGTCAAGCTAATCGCGGACGAATTCACCGCCTTCTTCAGCAGAAATATTCTGCATGAAGAGAGTTTGCTAGATTTCGCCAAGTGCTTACGTTCATTCTCACTGTCGCAGCTTGGCTGCTCAAGCCATGAGAGAGAAAATGTGTCCGAAGTGGTCAAGTTTTGTCTTGTTAGTGTTGAGATCTTTTTGTTAAGGACCTGAACAAGGAAAGAGAAGGTCAAATGCAGCGACAAAACTCCTTATGTTGCGCCACTGCCAGTAGCGTGAAGTATGAATAATACTTTGTCGTCTTTTGTAGCCCTTGATTTGTTATATAAGTACTGTACACTGTTGCGTGAATAAATTAAGTACTTTACGTTTCATGTGTGGGGTAAATGGAGACAACCGGATTTTTGTTTTCATATATTTATGTTTTCAGATATCCGTAGATCTCATGCACGTAATTACCAGTGGCTCGACTCGATCCGACGGAGTGCTTAAACAGTGATATAAAATACAGCTTCTTAGAAGCTTGTTTATTTTGGATGGAAATGAGAAACAGGTTAAATTACTGGCATGCTTTGGGCATGTCAGTCTTTATGTGCGGCATCGAGCTTCAGTTCTCAACATCTCGCTATCTGGTAAGTGGGCTGGTTGAATTATAAGGAAGCTGTTGAGATCGGTGGAGCTATTATAAATCGCGGTCGTAATATTCTGGGTTAGGCTCTTCATGAGAAAGAAATAAGAAAATGCTTGTTTTTAATGTTCTGCATTGTAAAGCACAGCTGTTCCAAGATTTTTAACGGAAATGTCACTATAGTAGTTTTTTTTAAAGCAATGCAAGATTTGTGCATTTCTTCAATGCTCTGATTGGGGAAGTTTATATTGTGACATTCCTTGTGTGCTACGAGGTACATTCCTTGTGTGTGCATCGAGTTGGGGCTTAAGGCCGCCCCTCTTTTCTAGCTGCATACCTTTGCAGAAAGCAGGACGCCGGCACACGCGGAAACCGCTCCCCAGTATAAGCGAGAGCCCCGAGTACATACCGGGAACGAAAATTGTCGCTTGACGCACGGACCCCCCAACCCCTTACGACGTGGGCTATCGCCGGGAAGGCACCCACAGCTTCCCGCGGTGCCTCGTGAACAAAAGCGCATTCCCAGAAGGGCCGTGACGGACACCTGTCAGACAGACCGGCAGTACTCGCCAAGAATGTGGAAAGACAGGCGCAAGTGAACAAAAGCGCATTCCCAGGATGGCCGTGACGGACACCTGTCATGGCGGACAGGCAAGACTCGCCAAGAATGTGGGAAAACAGGGGCGACCCTTAATCTGGTTTCCCGGAGCGACAGACGAACCCCTTCATGATTATTAGCTGTGTCCCGCCGTCGGTAGCGCGGCAGCATCGAGGGCGCTTTCGCCCCCTCCTCTGTTGCTGACGAACGACGCGGACCGATGGTGGGTGGCGGTATGCATGCCTGAGGCAAGGATTAGCTCCGAAGGGAGAGCCTGTGGATACTCTCACTTGAGAGAGAGTGGTGACGTTTTTGTTGTTTATTTAGTTTGTATTGTTAACAAGAATCTGGGTTCGAGGCTAAGCCCAACCCAAGGGGTTGTCCCCATCTCGCATGTTATTTTTCATTGGAGAATTGATGCTTTGGGCGGGCCACTGAAAATGACCGCCCTTAGTCCTTTGTTAATCAAGTGCTTAAAAGCGCATGTAAACGGATGCAGTCCAGTCTGAGCTGGGGCTCCATGCTTAGCATGTAATGTGATGCTACTTAGGCACTAACCTGCCCGGTCGATGAGTAAAGTAGTGCAAAGTTTGTTCTTTTGTAAATTCAGTTCTGCTTTTTCCAGTTTAACTCTCTGTATATGTATGTTGTAAAATTATGCTCTGCTGTCATCATCTACAAGCTCGCCTCCTGTTCATCTTCCAAGCCGAACGACACTAGAGGAAGGGTTTGTGAACCATCCTCGAAGAAACGGACGACTATTGAAATTCTACTGCATACACGCTCAGGACGACATCGTTCGCCAAGAGGGCCTTCAGCGAGGTGTGTCTCGGATTTTCCATCCCCGACTAGCGTCCGCCAGGTCCGTCAGTTTCTCGGCCTGATCGGTTACTACCGAAGGCACATAGAGGAGTTCGCCAAGCTCGCTAAGCCGCTCACCGCCTTAACAGCCAAAAATTTCGCCTTTCGCTGGGACGAAAACGCGGAGAATGCTTTTGGGGCCCTGAAAAGGAAGCTAATGAGTGCACCGCTGTTGCGCCACCCGGATTTTAGTTTGCCCTTCGTTATGGCCACAGATGCGTCAAAGTTCGCAGTTGGTGCCGTGCTATCTCAGGTTATCGAGGGCAAAGAACATCCCGTTGCTTTTGCTAGCCGACAGCTGAGCCCCACAGAGCAAAAGTACGGAGCTACGGAAAGGGAGTGCCTCGCCGTTGTCTGGGCAGTAAAGCACTTCAGATGCTACCTTTACGGCCGCAAATTCAAGCTAGTCACAGACTGCCATCCTCTGAAATGGGTGATGAGTGTCAGGGACCCTAACTCGCGACTCGCTAGATGGAATTTACACCTGCAGGAATACTGCTTTGAAGTTGAGCACAAGTCAGGAAAGACACATCTGAATGCTGATGCACTCAGCCGCACAGCTGCCGTGGCAGCTATAGATGAGTTTGTCCCCGTAGTCGACCCCGCCGAATTACGCACAGAGCAGTGCAAAGATCCTGACCTGAAGCGAATAATCGAAAGCTTAGAGGGCGCACCGTCTCACCCCGAACAGCTAGGTTATTTCATTGGCAAAGACGGCACCCTGTGTCGGCGCACGAGGCCAACCAGGAAAGGGAGACCAGAGAAAACCGCTTGGGAGAGAGCCGTCATACCTCGGTCGTGGACAGAAAGGGTTCTTCGCGCGTTTCATGATGCGCCATGCGCCGGTCATTTTGGCGTAGCGAAGACACGCAGGCGTGTGGAGCGTTTGTACCATTGATCGTGGCTGGTCTGCAAGACCCCGTGCGCCGGTTCGTGCTCTCGCGCAAGCCGAGCAATTTCGACCAAGCCGTGGAGGCCGCATTGGATGAGGAACAAAATGAGGCGTTAACGACAGCCGCAGCGAGAGTACGCGTCATAGAGAGAGCGGTGCTCAACCCTGAGGTTGCTCTCTTGACAGAGCGGTTAGATCGCTTAGAACAGCTGCTATCTCAGCAGGTAGAACGCCAGGTTGAAGCGCGCGCTCAACAGCGCCCATTCGCTGGAAACCGGAGACCGCCACAAAGCTACAGGCGCGGTATGCGAGATTTTGAAGAAATCGTATGCTTCGCTTGCCAGGGTCGCGGACACATCGCCAGATTCTGCCAAAACGTGCGCCGTGGGGAGCCACAAAGAGAAGCAGGCGAGACACGCCCTAAGCAAGCCTACAGCGGGGCTCCAGATACCGAGACAAAAAACTAGTTAGTCCTCCCCAGCCTGAGGAGCGTGGGGAGGGAGCAGTGGATGATGAGGTGGTGGTAGTTTGTGTGGCCGACGAGGCATGCCCTGTTGTGCGTTGAAAGTTAAATGGTTGTTGCAAGGAATTGTTGATAGATACGGGGTCAAAGGTGACATTGCTTAAGGAGAGCAGTTTTAACACGCTTCGAAGGAAGGGGGACCGCGAGGTGTTGGAAGCGTCTGGTGGTATGGCAACCAAATTTGTAGGCATAACGGGGGATCCTCTTGGCATAAGTGGACTCTACCGGTTACACTTCTCTCTCGGCGGAATTGCATTGGAGCACCCCTGCTACGTATGCCCGGACACGGTGTCTCTGCCAAACGGAGTGTCAGGTATATTAGGGCAGGATTTTTTGAGAAAAGGGAAGGTAGTAGTCTCATTCTCTGAGGAAGAGGTTAATGCGGGCGGCTCAAAAGTTCCGTTTTTGAACAGGAGAGGGGCTGAGATTCGCATTACCGATATTGACACCCGTCAAACAGTGGGATCATTGGAGAAGGTATATTCGCGGGTTGCCGTCCGGCTGGTCGAGTAGGCGGTCGTCCTTGCTTGGTCGGAGCACATTTTGTACGCGTTTGTGCCTTCAGATGTAGAGAGCGGCGCCGTGGGAGTGCTTGAGCCGGTCGACTCTCTCAGCAATAGCCTGAAGGCAGCCGCGTGCCTCGTGACAGTTAATGACGCCCACAGAGTGCCCCTACGGGTGGTTAACTGTAGCCAGCAGCCACTGAGCCTTCCCAAGAACAAAACATTGGCTTTCTTCACCTCTGCGATAGAGCAACGTGAGCCCACCGATACGGTACTCGCAACTGTAGAGCATGCTAGTGCTTCGGCTGCTCCAAAGGTGTCGTTCGATCTTTCTCACGTAAAATCCAGGGAGAGGGAGGCTCTGGCTGGTTTGCTGAACGACTACTCGGAGGTATTCGCCGTGTCCAACCTGGATTTGGGCTGCTGTGGCGTTATAAAGCACAGGATAGAAACCGGCACTTCATCGCCCGTTTACCAGCGTGCGTACAGGATTCCTTACTCCGAACGTGAGGAGATGGAGCGGCAGGTGCAGGACCTGATTGATCGCGGCATTGTCGAACACTCAAAGTCACCCTGGGGAGCACCAGCACTATTGGTGGAAAAGCCAGATGGCTCGTATCGATTGGTAGTGGACTACCGCAAACTAAATGCCGTAACTCGCATCGATCCATACCCCATCCCCAATATACAGGAGACGCTTTCTCAGCTGGGCTCTGCCAGGTACTTCACGGTAGTGGACATGGCGGCGGGATTCTGGCAGATAGCAATGGATCCGGCAGATGCCGAGAAAACGGCATTCAACACGCCCTCAGGGCACTATGAATGGAAAAGAATGCCGATGGGTCTGGCCAACAGCCCTGCTGTCTGGCAGAGAACCGCTGATGTTATCCTGGCAGGTCTTCTGGGGAGGCTGTGCTTCGTGTATATGGATGACATTGTCATATACAGTGACAGTTTTGATAACCATTTGCGCGATATTGAGCAGGTTTTGGTGCGACTAAGAGCAGCGGGTCTCAAGCTGAAGCCCTCTAAGTGCCAATTCCTCAAAAACGAGGTGAAATACCTCGGGCACGTTGTTTCAGCTGACGGCGTGCGACCGGACCCTGAGAAACTAAGGTGTGTCTCGGATTTTCCATCCCCGACTAGCGTCCGCCAGGTCCGGCAGTTTCTCGGCCTGATCGGTTACTACCGAAGGCACATAGAGGAGTTCGCCAAGCTCGCTAAGCCGCTCACCGCCTTAACAGCCAAAAATGTCGCCTTTCGCTGGGACGAAAACGCGGAGAATGCTTTTGGGGCCCTGAAAAGGAAGCTAAAGAGTGCACCGCTGTTGCGCCACTCGGATTTTAGTTTGCCCTTCGTTATGGCCACAGATGCGTCAAAGTTCGCAGTTGGTGCCGTGCTATCTCAGGTTATCGAGGGCAAAGAACATCCCGTTGCTTTTGCTAGCCGACAGCTGAGCCCCACAGAGCAAAAGTACGGAGCTACGGAAAGGGAGTGCCTCGCCGTTGTCTGGGCAGTAAAGCACTTCAGATGCTACCTTTACGGCCGCAAATTCAAGCTAGTCACAGACTGCCATCCTCTGAAATGGGTGATGAGTGTCAGGGACCCTAACTCGCGACTCGCTAGATGGAATTTACACCTGCAGGAATACTGCTTTGAAGTTGAGCACAAGTCAGGAAAGACACATCTGAATGCTGATGCACTCAGCCGCACAGCTGCCGTGGCAGCTATAGATGAGTTTGTCCCCGTAGTCGACCCCGCCGAATTACGCACAGAGCAGTGCAAAGATCCTGACCTGAAGCGAATAATCGAAAGCTTAGAGGGCGCACCGTCTCACCCCGAACAGCTAGGTTATTTCATTGACAAAGACGGCACCCTGTGTCGGCGCACGAGGCCAACCAGGAAAGGGAGACCAGAGAAAACCGCTTGGGAGAAAGTCGTCATACCTCGGTCGTGGACAGAAAGGGTTCTTCGCGCGTTTCACGATGGCCATGCGCCGGTCATTTTGGCGTAGCGAAGACACGCAGGCGTGTGGAGCGTTTGTACTTTTGGAGTGGCATGCGGCAGGATGTTAGAGACTACTGTGCGAAGTGTCATTCCTGTCTCGAAAGAAAAACACCCAAGGGACGAAGACCAGCTCCAATTCAGCCGTTCCCTGAGGTTTCGGCTCCCTTCGAGCGGACAGGTATGGACATAATGGGCCCATTGCCCACGACCACTTCCGGAAACAAGTACATTTTAGTATTTGTCGACCACCTTTCAAAATACGCGGAAGCGGTAGCACTCCCCGATCAGAAGGCAGACACGGTTGCAAGAGCATTTGTCGAACAGATCGTGCTCCGACATGGACCCCCGAGGCAACTCTTGACAGATCGGGGAACGAACTTCGTGTCGCAGCTAATGAGGAGAGTTTGCGAGCTGCTTAAGATCGCTAAGAAGCAGACAACACCGTACCATCCGGCTTGCAACGGCGCGGTGGAGCGACTGAACCAAACCGTGGCCGGGTTCCTGTCGCATTTTGTTTCGCGCGACCAGCGGGACTGGGACTTGTGGCTCCCGTATGCAATGTTTGCCTACAATTCCGCAGCACACGAGAGCACGGGCGAATCGCCATTCTTTCTTCTCTACGGCCGAGACCCGGACCAGCCTAGTGAAGTGCCAGAGGGCCCCCGTCGTGTCCCATACGCTTCACTGGACGACTATAAGGTTGAGCTAGAATCGCGCTTGCAAGTGGCGAGGGACATCGCAAAGGAGGCCTTAAAGAAAGCGGCGAAGCGCAGGAAGGAGGTGCACGATCGCAGTGCTAGAGACGCGCCGTTTAATGTGGGGGACAGCGTGTACATTGAAAACTGCCAAAGGCAGATTGGGCTAGCTCGTAAGTTCCAGACGAAGTGGAGAGGACCGTGCGAGGTTGTCGAGAAGCTTTCTCCGGTAAACTTCAGGGTCCGAGACGTGAACCGGCGCTTGATAAGGATACACGCAAATCGCCTCAAGTCGGCACCGGTTCAGTATTCACGAAATGAGGAAAGGGAAAGCGCGGATTTTGATGGGGACAGAAATGAAGCGGAGCGCGCAGATAGTTCGCAAGAAACGCCCTCTCCTGCATTTGTTCGGCAGGCGCCAGAGGTGACGGCCAGAATGCCACCGGATTTACTTCATGCATTGCTAGAAGAAGAAGCGCGCGAGGTTGCCGCGCAGATAACGCCAGGAGAGGCTCCTGCCACGAGCCCTCGCGAGTCCCAAGGCAGACAAAGGGGCACAGACTTACTTAGTATGACTCATGAAGGCCGATATCCGCTGCGAAATCGGAAAGCTAAGTCGGACTAATGGCGTAAACAGAGCGGAGTTTTGAACTGGTTAGAATTGTGTAATGCCACAGCTCATAACATTGCTATGTGCTTATGTGTTAAGTTATCGGAGTTGGTAGTTAAACCTTTCTGTCAATAAGTAACACCTTCACAGGAGAGCATGCGGAGCGCATGCAGAACCTGCCCTACTTCCTTTCGTTATCTATATTTTTGTCTGTGCCGTGATCGTGCTAGAAGTGGGAGCTCCTTTATAACTGTGGTAAATTTATTTCGTCCAGTTTGGACTAGAAAAGAGAGGCTTGGGTGCTGAGTTTCATGTTTATCTGTAAAAGAAGATCAGTGCTGCCCCTGGAGACGCCAGTTATGACAGCGGAGGCATATGGTGTTGTGCAGTGGTGTTGAGTGCAGCGAAAAGTGTTTTGTCGGACGCACTGTGCGAGGCGATTCAGAAAGACAAGGGGAGCTGCAGGGACTCAAATGTTCGGAGAACATTCTTCTGGAGGGTGAGCGAGTGTGACATTCCTTGTGTGCTACGAGGTACATTCCTTGTGTGTGCATCGAGTTGGGGCTTAAGGCCGCCCCTCTTTTCCAGCTGCATACCTTTGCAGAAAGCAGGACGCCGGCACACGCGGAAACCGCTCCCCAGTATAAGCGAGAGCCCCGAGTACATACCGGGAACGAAAATTGTCGCTTGACGCACGGACCCCCCACCCCCTTACGACGTGGGCTATCGCTGGGAAGGCACCCACAGCTTCCCGCGGTGCCTCGTGAACAAAAGCGCATTCCCAGAAGGGCCGTGACGGACACCTGTCAGACAGACAGGCAGTACTCGCCAAGAATGTGGAAAGACAGGCGCAAGTGAACAAAAGCGCATTCCCAGGATGGTCGTGACGGACACCTGTCATGGCGGACAGGCAAGACTCGCCAAGAATGTGGGAAAACAGGGGCGACCCTTAATCTGGTTTCCCGGAGCGACAGACGAACCCCTTCATGATTATTAGCTGTGTCCCGCCGTCGGTAGCGCGGCAGCATCGAGGGCGCTTTCGCCCCCTCCTCTGTTGCTGACGAACGACGCGGACCGATGGTGGGTGGCGGTATGCATGCCTGAGGCAAGGATTAGCTCCGAAGGGAGAGCCTGTGGATACTCTCACTTGAGAGAGAGTGGTGACGTTTTTGTTGTTTATTTAGTTTGTATTGTTAACAAGAATCTGGGTTCGAGGCTAAGCCCAACCCAAGGGGTTGTCCCCATCTCGCATGTTATTTTTCATTGGAGAATTGATGCTTTGGGCGGGCCACTGAAAATGACCGCCCTTAGTCCTTTGTTAATCAAGTGCTTAAAAGCGCATGTAAACGGTTGCAGTCCAGTCTGAGCTGGGGCTCCATGCTTAGCATGTAATGTGATGCTACTTAGGCACTAACCTGCCCGGTCGATGAGTAAAGTAGTGCAAAGTTTGTTCTTTTGTAAATTCAGTTCTGCTTTTTCCAGTTTAACTCTCTGTATATGTATGTTGTAAAATTATGCTCTGCTGTCATCATCTACAAGCTCGCCTCCTGTTCATCTTCCAAGCCGAACGACACTAGAGGAAGGGTTTGTGAACCATCCTCGAAGAAACGGACGACTATTGAAATTCTACTGCATACACGCTCAGGACGACATCGTTCGCCAAGAGGGCCTTCAGCGCCAAAGCCCGACGGCGTGCAGCTTCTGCCAGCAACCGCTCGAGCCCAACTCCGGAGCCACTCCATCGCCCCCATGAAGTCGTCGGCACGTAAGCTCGGACGCCCCAGCCTCTGATGTATAATCTTAATCATGTGTAATTATTGAATATACCTGTTTGTTTAAACTGAGCCATACGGTGTCTCTTTGCCTCTCCGTCCCGTGTGGACCTGCGCATTATGGGGGTCATCACAATATTAAGTTAATTATTCGCCTTCAACAAAATCAGCCCTTTAAAGTCATTGCCAAATATCAGCGTGTATTTTAAATTAATCGAGGGTGGCGCTTTAAATTTCACTGCCATAATGCTCTCGATTTGAACTTTTTAATTTCCAGTGCAATGAACACATCGCACGTTCCTTCAGCTAGTGTGCAGTTTATTGCCTAACCTTATAGTCATTCTTTATTTTCACTTCAGTATGGTCAAACGAAGGCTATGTGGTAAGGGGCTTAAGACTTTCTGAAATAATTTCGCTCTCGAGAGCTTAGTAAATAAAAAAAACGGTTGCAAGGTTGCGGGCGAAAGCAAACTGCTAGAATACGTCAACAAATTGATCTATATTTGGTACTGCAAAATGTGCGCAATGTGAACGAGCTTGCGTAGTTCTTACGTTACGAAATGTTTTTTTAAAAAGACTGCTCTAAATACAAAAAAAAATTCTTTGCGCTCCTCCGAGCGCGCGTATCACGGCGCGAATTCAACGCAGATGCACCCACCCGCACAACAGCGCACCAAGCGGGCGACGCCGGAAATCATCGACATCGGGACCTTCGCCTAGCCCGCGCTTGCCACACTAGCCAGTATATTTCTAGGCACTATACTATAGCCTCGGGGCACTAGCGATGGCACTCGGTTTTCGCCGACCCGGCGAGCCACCGCAATGGAAGCTGGTTGAGCGAACCAAGCGACGTTTGGAACATTGGTGGCGCACACGACACGGTCACGCTCCTTGAAGGCTCAGGGGACCAAAACGTGCCATGAGCGTGTGTTAGGTATATTTATTCTTTAATTTTTATTTTTTTACCTTCTTGGCTTGATCCGGTTTTTAGTACCATTGATCTCCCAATACAAAGGGATAGCCAGTATCATCATCATCATCACGCATCCCCCCGACCAATCGGCGTTTCCAGGCAGAAGCGTTTGCGGGTCGGTATGCTGGAAACGCCGATTGGTCGATGGGATGCGTGTCGGCGTGACGTTTTTTATGCGTTGCATATTGCAATCACTCAGTTTAGCCCTTGGGCGAGGCCGGGCAGCCACCAAACCACGTGATGTGACGTCACGACAGCCGGAGGAAAAGCTGGGCCCCAACTCGCGCGGTCGCGCGCGGCCGCAGCCACCACCTGACTCCCGCTCCTCCCGCTAGGGGCGCTGCGCCGGCACGTGACGTCACGGAGGAAAAGCTGGGCCCCAACTCGCGCAGTCGCGCGCGGCCGCAGCCACCACCTGACTCCCGCTCCTCCCGCTAGGGGCGCTTCGCCGGCGCGTGACGTCACGGAGGAAAAGCTGGGCCCCAACTGATGCGGTCGCGCGCGGCCGCAGCCACCACCTGACTCCCGCTCCTCCCGCTAGGGGCGCTGCGCTATGATTGACGTCACGGCATATGTATAAAACAGCTGCGCTCCTTCGCCGGGACAGTCTTATGGACCTCCTGCATGTTTGCAAACAAACGAGGTGGCGCTGCAGTCGCTAGCGAGCTCGTGGTAGGCAAAAGGTCGGGGAGTGGCGTCGCGGATAGGTGTTGTGCGCGGGTTTTCAAGTCTTGTAGGCGCGTTTCCAGTTTCTGCGAATCATAGCAATGGCCGATGCTTCGAACTTAGTAATTTGTCGAAGTACACGAGCTCGCGTTGTCCACGTGCGGCCTATAAAGAGAAATAGTTTGCCACTGTGTATTGTATATATGGTTAGTAGTCAACATGTAGAAAGCGTTCCTGCCGTTTATTTATGCGCTAGGCATTGAATAAATCAAGTTTTGACACTCTGCACTAGCCGCAATGATTTTACTTCGGGACAGTAGTGAGGGGAGGTGCTGGCGTTGTTTCGTCGGAGCAGACATGCGCTCATCGTCTGCTGACATACGTACGTGTCGCGCTGCGCGAAAAGTGGGGACAGCGTCGTGTCCCCGATCTCCTTTCTCGCTTAGCGCTGTTTTTAGCCGCATGACCACGAACCAGCCAGGCCGACTTGTGCTCTTGTTAAGCTGGTCGATTTGATGAAAATTTTTGATTTCTAGAATTATTTTCTTTCCTAGCCCTGAAGTCTAGTTTCGTGACGAAAAATTATAGCAAAATATTGAGTACAAATTTATAAATTACGCTTTTTAGAAGTGTGGTCGTCAAAAATTGTGAGGTAATTTTTTTGATATCAGTGCCGCATTTCTTTGACCAAAGCGAAAGCGAAGATGCCATAAACGAGGGAATAAACTTTAAGGTTCGTTTTCTGACCTCTCACATTTTCTGCGACTGGATCACTCACCTTCGTAGTTCGCATGAAAATCAAATGATTCCATTTGTCGCAAACTATTCCTGAGACGTTGAGGAGCGTAATAAATCTCTCGAATTTTTTCCCTACACGTGCAGTATTGTGTTAGTTATTTTTTGCAAGAAACGTTTTCATGTAACTATGCATGCATAAGTACTGATCATATAGAAAAAGAACTAATCGCGTCATCATACAGAACAGGGCTTTATGCACATGCTGGCATAAAAAAACTGCGCACTATCTACTCAGTTATTTGAGACCTAGCTTGGGGAACTTGACGACGGTGTTAATTATAATTGCCCAGAACTCCACCAGGTATAGCTATAAATAAAAGGAATGACTGAAACTAGCGTAGGAATTTCATATTTGCACCAAGTTTAGTTACATATCGCATGCATGAATAACGAAAACACTTTTCATGCCGCGTCCCCTCTCAATCTCGCCACGTGTCTGTTAGTAGCACGCCTGCGGCTGCTTCTTTCCAAACAAGCTTCGCGATCATGTATTACCTCATGAAACATGATACATGCATGATGCAATGAAAAAATGGCGTTTAGCACACTTAAGGTACGCTATTCTAAGCACACCAACGCGACCGCGCAAGATTGACACAACTTACCAGACTTCTTTCTACTCGAATGAAATAATTACGTCGTCATATCAAGAAACAGTTTCAAGTAAATATTAAATGTCACAAAACGCGCCATTTAAACATGGTGTGCTATTAACAAAAAAACGCATTCCTTGGGGGCGAGTGAACCTGTCGGCGCCCCGTGCACTCCGGCTCAAGGAGATAAGTACGTGTGCAGCTACATATGTCTTTTTTTTCCTTGAGCAATTATCAGCCTACTATCCTGAAGTTCAGGTGATTGAACGCAGTAACTTGCATGCTATTAAGTGCATTGAGTGGCAGTGCCTATCGACTCCCAGACTTCGCGCTTTACTACCGTGGCCCAATGCCTGTTAGCCAGATTCCGAATGCGGCATTTATGCGCGAGAAACCTATCGAGGCTAATTTAATATTTTTTATGCTACTACGCGGATCCAGCAATGACGCAGCTGGTCAATATATGCTGCTTCTGCAGTGCACAGGCTTCAAGCAGCCGCCGGTAACTGCGGCAGCTGCGGTAGGCACGGGAAAGCGTAGCCTGTTTTGCCTACCATGCGAAAGTCGCTGCTAACATCAGCGCCACCGCATCTTCGTGACGTCGCGGGGTGAAGGAGGTCCATACCCCTGTCACACGGGCATTTCGAGGGCCCTCGAACCGATAGTCTATCGACTCAAAGGCGATCGAGCGCTGCTACACGGGCAGTTTCAATGGCGATCGAGTCAATAGCCTATCGAGTCAACGGAGCAGCACGGAACTCCATCGAGATATGCAACGCATTCTTGCTTAACCAAGCTAAGCCTGGCCATTTTTCGCTTCTACTCGTTCCCAACCGGATGTGGGGTCGCCGCGCCTCTCTCGGCCTATCCCTAGAGGGCCTAGGGAATCGCTAGGGCCGGCCGGCCGGCCGCCGGGCGTGCGTGGTCCGCGGGCATTCCCTTCGTGAGCCTAGGCGGCGGCGCGCGCGTTTCGGGAGCTGTCCAGGTATCGCTTTTTTGCGTGGTGCGCTCGTCGGCGACAGCCAGCTGAAATTTCTGTACAGTTCTCGCTTCCACGACATTACGACCACCCGCATAAAGGTACGCATTTTATCTCAAATTTCGCTTCATGTAGTGCTGTACCGCTTACCTACATGCCTTGCGCATTCCAGGACCTCGTTTTACTGCTGCGGGAGCACGTGGCTAGTGTCGTGCTGGTGTTCAAAGTTTTGCCACGCCATTACGACGACCCACATAAGGTGCGGTTTGAGGACCGCCGGCGCCGCCAGCTGAACCGCCGTCTGCCAGTGCAGTGCAGCTTTAATTCCTTAGAGACCTCTCGCGCTTTGGCGAAATCGATGGCAGCCGTGAAAATTTACATATTAGACCTCGCTACAGCATTATCCCAGCGCAGCGCGCCTTTGTTTCTTTGCGTCGGCAAGCGTTAGAAGCGAGCGCCGTCTCGCGCTTTGTCCAAGTCGGCTCTAAAACTCGCGCTAGGCCTCGTTGCCGGGTTGACAAAGTGCATGGCTTTGTTCCATTCAATGGCAAGCCTCTGTCACTACAGTCGGCGGCCTTAATTTTTATGATCGCTGTCAGCTTCAACAGCAAGTCCAAGAAAAGTTATGACGATCGCGCGGTGTGGAAATCGGCGGTAGAGAAAAAAAAACTCGTGCTCGTAGCTGCAGACTTACCCAGCTCCAGTGAGCCTTTGTTTATTTCCGTAGCGAGTGCCCGCGCTTTGTAGAAATCGACGCCAGCCGTGAAAATTTACATATTAGACCTCGCTACAGCTTTAGCGCAGAGCGCCTTCGTTTCTTTGCGTTCTAACTTGTTTGCTCGTTACTTTTGTTCTTTTCAGTCGTTTCCTGAATCCGTCCAAAGAGCCGGGCTACACTGTAAAAAAATTCCGTACCTATAACGTAGACTCTGTACGTTTTAAATACAGAACCACTTCTGCTTTCAATGAAATGTAGGGAATGACCGTATATTCAGTCCTGTATTGAAGGAAACGTCCGTGTTCCTCTGTAGTCGTTGCAGGAAAAAATACTAAACATTCACTTTAAGGGATCAAAACTTAACACGACAGGACGGTTGACCCCATCGACTATGTGTTGCACCAACCGCACTAATAACTTGCTTAAAGGCAGCAAAAACAGAAGATGCTTATGATGTGACGCCACTTTTACACGATGAACTGCTGGCCCGCGGACTATAGGCATCACATGACGTCCGATTTTTTATTTGTCTGGTTTACTCTTAGCCAACAATGTCCGCAAACTAGCATGGCGAACGACCGTGAGCATGTCTAATGTGATTAACACAATGAAGAGCCGAGGAAGGGTGATAACGCATTACGCTGCTTCAAGGTTGAGTGAATGGTACAAATTGTGAGCAACGTTAAATAACAAAGGCCTTAATTTGCTATAATGTTAAAAGCTGACTTGATGAAAATATTTTTCGCTACATTGCTAGCCACATGATAGAGTAACATTTAATAAAAATGTTACTGCAACATTTGCTTTCTGTGAGAAATGCTGCGTAATGAGGTCAACTGTTAGAAAACATTTAGACACAGACAATGGTTGGACAACTTCTCCAAAGTGAAACTGAACACCAGCTGAAAGTACATTGCAAACATGATGAAACTGCACAAGTTGAAAGCCGAATTTCCATCTGCCATTTGGTAAGGAAATAAACAACTGAGTAAACCAAAAGCATGGGCAAACAAATCTGTGAATGCAGTGCAATGTAGCAGTTACATCTTTGCTACACAACCATTAATCAAAAACACCAACTCCTTCATGGATAACAAAAGCACCGACACAACAACATATTGCTCAATGCAATGTTTAATTTAGTAGGTACCTATTGCCGCCCATTCATGCCTGCTCTTCCTGCAGATAAATGAAACGCCACCAAAAAGCAGCGAGCAGCCATAATTGCTGCAGTGACAAGGAGGATGTGCACCATCGATGCTGTTCCCCCATCCTGAGTAGGAAATAATAGCAGTTTGTTCTGGAAATACTCTGAAAGCACGAATTTTCTATCCATCGTTTACTTAGCTTGCACTGACACGACCCATTGTGTACTCGGTACCTTTGACAAACAAGGGGCCAGCCGATAGGTACACAAGACTGTAGAACCTTGCTATCTTGCAAAAAATCAATGCACAGAAAGAAAAAGCTGAAAAAAAATGAGGAATTCCTTATATGCACTTTTTATACAATACTAAGAATGTGGCTAAGATATGGCATGAACATTGTTTTTTTCTGTTCACTTACAAACTTTACAGCCTGTGCTAGCATATTACTGTGATGTAAATAATGAAGCATGCCAGCACTGTACAATATGCTGTAACACTTATGAAATACTCCCCTTCAAGGCTACCGCATGCCTCTTACATGCGGTAAAGTTTAAATCTGCCAAACTAGCTAGTCTGCAAGATGAGACGCCAAGCCTCTGACATCTGGCGATGTGTACCTCCCATGTAATTAGAGTGATTGGAGATGCTCCTTTTTGATGGCATTTCAGTTGCTGGGTGTGGAAGGACCAGATATGAAGGGCAACAACTAGACACCAACTTTTTAAGCAACATCACAATAAGCAATGTGCCTTAGCTTTCCTTCTGTCCAAAAAGGAGTTTCATTTTCTATGTTCTGTGTTCACATAACTGCTTGCATGTGCACATTTTGGCTTGCTGGGAGGTGCTTTCCTCTGTTAAACTACAGTTTTAACTCTGGCCTCAGTCTTCTGCGCCTTCTTAATTTTTTGCTAGCGTTCACCTTAAGTCGCGTACAAACTCACGCAGATCTCCACTTTTCTACGTTTCCAGCTGTCACATCTTCTCTGCCTTCGTCATGTCCACCACTGCATCCAATGCCTTCAAGTCTGCTGTGTATAATCATTTTAATTAATCTGCCTACACATGTATTTATGTTAGTCGCTCTCCTCTCTTCGATGCCAATTGGCCCTGAGAGTAAATAAGTGAAATGGTAGTCTAACCTAGGTCTGAGCAATCACGCATTATGTTGAGTTTATTTTACCACGTTGGCCAGTAGAGAGTGGAAGGAAAAAAAGCTGCTAAGTGGAGCTCGACATGCCTCTCGACCCCTACACTGGAAAGCAGCAGACACCAAGGCATACGTAATCACTAACGACAACAGAACATGACAAGTGTGAAGTAATTCAGTAACGTTCGTCGCATTTACCACAGTGCATACTCGCTGCTCAGTAATTTATTACCTCATTAGACATTCTTCAAAGAGAGTGTACAATTATGTGTTTTGTTTGAACATGGCACCACAGTACAATGACAATCATTAACCTTGTGCCAACACAACATAAAACAAACTTCTGCCCAGTAAATGCATTGCTTACAGTGCCACCACGGCACCTGTTTAGAAAATAAGCTCAAAATATTAGTGACATTAAATTTGGGCAGACGGTAATTCCCCCACCCCCTCCCTAAAAAAATGAAAAAGGGTGCTCTTCCGACGGTACGTTTGTACGCTGTAATATTTGCGAGTCCAACTACGTGTGAAATTCAGATATAAATAATTAACGCCAAAGCATTCGGTTGAATGCGAGGCGCCAGGGCGCGGGCAAACAGTAATCGTCTTCAGGTATCCACTCGTGCCACGCCCTGAGGGCCACTGCTCGGCGAATACCATTCATGGCCACGTTCACGTCCAACAAGCTTGTCACAAACATCACACAGGTGATGATGCAGCAGCAGTTCATCATTGCTGTTGGCCAGTGCTGAATTTTTTGGCAAACGGAATCATCCACCGAAACGCGCGTCGACTGTTACTCGCCAGATTCTTGCAGTCCCACGAGGGAGAGCAGCTTTTCCGTCGGCTTCAAGTCTCCTCTTTCGTGCAGGGCCACTGGCATTGTAACGCACATTCTGCATGATCGTTTTACTACGCACCGATGCCGCACGGGACAGCGAGCTGTTGTATGTACACTCCAATGCAGCGTTCCGGCCACACACATACACACACACATACTAAAGACACACAACGCGCAGGACGCACGCAGCGAACGCGGAAGAACAAAAACCCATTCCATAGCGCCTGTTCATTCAACTCCACACTGCGCTAACTGCGCACATGTTTCCGACTGCGGGCTCAGCTAGCGCTTCGACTTCGCCTTGGCTAACCATGGCCAAGCTGCGCTGCCGCTGGTGATAATAACGTTCATGCAACGAAAAGAAAAAACAATATATCAAACGATTCAGGTTGTCAGCTAAAAAAGCTACCGTAAAATTAAATACATCTTATATGTTTTTGCCGTTGTGCGCCTTTGCGACATCAGCGACGTGAGCTTGAGCGCGAATACGCGAATGGCGCTATGAATTTCCCGTGTAGCTCCGTAAATTGCAAATGGCGTGGCTGCGGGCCGCTAACTTCTAGACATGTTTGCAGTGGTAGTCGGTGCGAACAGTTGGAAGTTCAATCGACTGGAATTGCTCAAGGAAAGTCAGCGGCACTGCATTTTTATTGTTTCTGTGCATTGCGAGTGACTTTGGCTGCAGCCACTCGGCAACGTCTCCGGTTTGGCGAACTTGTGAGAAGGTGAGCCTTTTGTTCTCAAATTTTGAAAGCGGTTTTTTGTTTGTATTGTAACCCTGCGTCTCGTCGCATGTTATGTTCACGATAACATCAGTACAACGTGCATGCGCTTTCTGTCTCTATTTAGAGTAATATTGGTCGATCAGCGTAAACTTTTGGATTCAATTAAGCACGAACTGTCCATGTTGGTACTGCGTGTCGAATGTGTTTTGAGATGATTCTGAGCGGGAGTTGGTGTTCTGATAATTTGTGTACTACCAGATATAGTCTAGAGATTTGAAACCATTTATCACACTGAAACAAAGTTGGAAAACTGTTTTGTGTTCATGCATCTGCTGTCTTTAAACTTGACTTTTCGGCAATCATTCGCATGGCTCCTTTGGATCTGGAAAATTGACTACTGTTGCTAGGGGTGCCTGGTAGCAGAGCTCCTGGGGACGCCCAGTGGGTCATTTGTTTGTCCAAGTGCCCCGTACCACAGGTACCATTCCTGACATTTTTTCCCTGTCCGTTAACCTCATATTCCTTGCAAAGATTACAGTATGTAATCAGGTAGTAAAAAATTTGGTAACTTCTGCATATTTCAGAACAGTTCAGAGAAATGCACATGCAGCATCAGTATTCTCTCGGTAGAATTTCTGAGACCTGGATTCATTTCTTCTAGGACTGTGGCAAGCAGTAGGTCAACTGTACAGTACTCACGGATTGAAATAGGACATTCGGAGCGCGTGGCCGTCGCTTCATGGAGCGCCGCCCGTAGACGCTCATGGAACCAAGGTGGTGCATTGTGGTATGGCGCGAGAGGGAGAACATCTACAAAGGAGAATTGTTCCTTCCAGTAGCCAATGAGCCGGCCTGTGGTTTACCACATGCCTGCGTGGCACTGCAAGGCTAGCGCTCCGAATGTCCTATTTCAATCCGTGAGTACTGTACATAAATTTATTTTCCTCTGGTGCAAAGTAAAGAGTGCAAACGTCATAAGACAAGTCTCTAGTCTGTTTCATTCTCACTGCATTTGGCCAAAGCATAGTATGAAATGCTGTATGTTTTATGCCCTAGTTTCCTTTACTTTGAGCAGTAGATATTGACAGTGAATAGCAAGGCAACTCCACTCGCTGACGGTTTTGCCTTCGGCAGCAAAACAGGGAATACCTTACCCCATGTGTTATCTCGACAGACTCAAAACTGCGATGGACAGCTGCGTCCACAGCTGCTATCACCTCCCAAGTGCATGCGCTCGTAAGACACATAATAACTCTGGATTGCCATTAACATAGCCTTGCTCATTGCAGTTGCCGATAAACACCTCATAAGTGGTACTATTATGCACTCTTTTCTTTGGCACTATGTATGAGCTTCTGTTCTCGCACTTTCTAGAAATAATGCATGCAGTTTTGAAGTGCGAAAAGGGAATTTACGTGTAACTATATTGTCATGTCAGTATGTTACAGCCAAATTGTACATTGATGTCAGTGCTGGTGGTTTCTTTTCATTATTTTAGGAGAATGTTATAATTTTACCTATAGCAAATAATAGCCCTCACTAATTAGCTGATTTTGTCATGTCCAGTATTTTGATATGCTAAGCCACCAAAGCATGATTCAGAATGTTGTCAGAACTAAAGGCACTGAGTCTTTCGTGTCAGTAAAAAATGTGCTTTATACCCCTGTCACATGGCATTCCTCGAAGGCCTTTCCAGCAAAGGCACCATTTTTCACCAAAGGAGCGAAAGCTTAAAGGAGCAGCGATGCAGCTACACGGTGCAGCCCAAAGGTGAAAGTCGTTCAGGCTTAGCACCCGCTGCTATACTCGAGGTGGCTGAAGTGAGTGTTCTAAAATTAAAGTGGTGTATTCTGTTCATTCGTTGAGCTTTGACAATTTTTTTATTCTGATTGCTTCCTTAAAAGTACCGCAACAGCTACTCTCATCAGCAGGAGCAGGTTTTGTACGTGTATTGCCTTGGCCACCATGGGCGCTCGGTGTTGCCGCAACACTTTCACTGTCTTGAAATTTGAACATAAAACATAAACACCCGTACAAAAACCAAAGCCAGACATACCTTTCGTATTTGAAAAAATTGTTTTCAAACATTATTAGCTTATCTATTTTTTTTATTGCTTTTACTTTTTGACTTTGGATGGTACTGCGATCACAGCTTCTCGAATGTCGCGTCTTCGGGCTCCGAAGGTCTCGGTTGAGCGCCTTCGCCTCCAAGGCCCTTAGCGACAAAGGCGCAACATTTGTACCGGGTAGCTGCACTCCTTACGCCTTTGGATATGATTCTCAAAGGCCTTTGCGGTGCCCGTGTGACAGGGGTATTAGTGTGGTATGGCTGCTTGAACACCTGTCCCTGGTATCTCACAAACTGAATAAGGAAGGGAAAAGCCTCAGGGTGCTTGCCGACGTTTCGACAAGAGGACTTGTCTTTGTCTGGCAAAGTGTTCATCATTGGTGGGGTTTAAATAAGGTTTTCACGTCGAGGCGAAAGGCCTGTTGTGTGGGACGAGGTTGCGATATGGGAAGGGCGTTACAATGGGGAGCGTGAACCTTGACCAAGCATGATAGCTGCTAAAGAAGGTTAACCGGTTGACCTGCAAAACTGTGAAAACAAAAAAGCCCAATTCAGTAGAAACGAATCTCGGGGTATGGAGTGTGGATAGTGGGCTTGAATGGCTTTATTTCCAGCCGCAACAGGTGGCTTGGTATGGCTGGCTGCCTTTTCCTGAAAAACTAGGATAAAGGAATTAAGCAGCATGGCAGAATAAAATACCAGGGGGGGGGGGGGCAAAATAATTTGAAGGAAAAAGAGAAAATGAGGGCAGGTTCGGAGAAAAGGCAAAAAGAAGGGGGAGGGGGAGGAGTATGGCGGCCAAGGTTCCGAGAAGTGATGTCAGGAGGTGCAGGGCGTAAGGTTAAAGTATAAGGATAAATTAAAGAATGCAGGAAAGGAGGGGGAAATTATGGTTGGGAAACCTCTGACCATGTGCAAGGCCTTTTCAAATAATTATGCCAATTCCGGAATGTGCAGAGCTGGCCACATTTAGTGCAAACATGTGAGCGCATGGCCGCACTCTTTAGAGGTCCACTGTGTGCGGCGCAGCCACTCATCGCTGCAAAATGGCGCAAGAGGAGATGCACCTGGATGTGGTGCTTCGTGTCATGTTACACTTCGATGTGTGGCAATGTCAGACACAGTGGCCCAAAGAGCACAGCCATGTGCTCGCGTGTTCGCACTAAGAGTGGACAACCCTGTACTTGATTCTAAGTTTCCTCTGTATATGTTGACCCCAGACGAAAACAAGTTGTCTTGTCGAAACGGCAAGCACTCTGAGATTTTTCCTTCCCTTGTTCACTTTCTGAGTGTCAAGAAACCATCTGCCTACTCTCTCTGTACCATGCACTCCACATCTTGTACGGTTATCTTTGTATGTATACACTAGTGATAAATTATGAAGGAAATCAAGGGATTTGTATTTGTATTGCTTAACACTTACTTTAAAGCTATATCATGAGGGTATAGTTGAAAATGTGCTACGGGGGCTTGGTTGTGTGTCGTGACTGGTTTCTCTTTATCACGGCTACTTGACAGCCACCATGAAACGCAGGCTTTTGAAAAGTCATTCCTCAAATAAAAGAGCGTTTCCACTGTTACAATGGAAATGTTATTCGCTAAAAACTTCAATCATTGCAGTTCAGGGATTGATATTTTTCAAATAACTAACCTGAAGTTCAAAACCTGCAGAAGGAACTATGTAACTTCTTTCCTGCCTTAAAAACCCAGTACTTATTTGCCAGTTTCAGCAAGCAGAGGTCTGTTTCACGGCACATACTTTCCACTACCTTGCATGAAAATTGTGCAGTACAGGCCCACCATAAAACTAGGGGCATAGTATACTGCTTGTATGCAACTACTTTGGCGTTAGAGCATGCATAGCATGGTCTTAAAGTTATTCTTTTCATTTGCAACTGGTTCATAAAAGGCCTATTCTGGCAAAAGGCATTTAGCAAAATTATCTTCCTCTGAATGCTTCTAAGGATAACTTTAGTTCATTCAGGAAAATATATATTGACAATATCTCTTAAAGGCATGATTGTCCATATTAGCTCTTGTTACCTCACAGTATTTAGTTTTGTGCCTCCAGCATCACTGACTTGCATCATATGTTAAATAGAGTAGTAAAAAACTCGCTGTTAGTTTAAACCACAACTCATGATGGGGCTGTGCACTTTTTGTTGTGTTACATGAAATATACTTATGTATGAAACAATTTCTTTCAGCTGCACCTCACATGATTCAAATTCCACCAGAAGAAAGGCTGCAACACAACATTGCTCACCATTTGTTGCTTTCCCAGCACATAACATGTCATAACAGCACATAGCAGGTAAGATGTGAACAAAAACAGTGCATGTATATGTTCCACACATGCATTTTGTGTACTACCAACACTATGATATGATTAACTATGTCATGTAAGAGAGAGCACACAAATCATTTTTTGTATATATTTCAGCATGGTTATTTCAAGTTTTAAACTGGCCATTGAAACGACCCATTGTATCACCGCTGGTTACCCGGTGGCACTGGGGATCGAACTCCGCACCTCCTGCTTGCGAGGCTGATGCTCGGACCACTAGGCCACTCCTGCGGTTCCCCCACTGATGTTGCTTACACCAGGTGCTGTTAAAGCCCCGGTATGTATGTTAAATGCATTTTAGAAAAACATTCACTTCCAAAGTACCATTTCATCTTTATAGCAAAACCACAGTTCGCCTAGCTAGACAAACCTGCTGCATACAAGCCAGCAGAAGGGTTGCACGTACATGCTTCATTAGGAAAACATAAAAATCAAGCAGAGCCTGCCCTTCATGGTGCATTATACCCTGATTTTGAGCAATGATCAAGATAGGCAGATGGTCATTTCATTGAACACTTGCATGATACATTCGTAGAATTGAAAAGACAAGTACTATTGCAAAATCTTCAAACAGTGTTTTTTCTCAGAGAAAACATATCATGAAAAAAGTGTTGGATTAGTTATGGTGCACCTTGTATGGGGAAAGGGGCTCCCACTTTGTGAAAGGCTTAATTTTGGAATAACGACAGCGTTTAGACTAGTTGGGTTACCATGTTTAGATAGTGGATGTGCTCAAAAAGACACTGGAAGTAAGTGCACTGTGTGGAAATCTCTTTCTGTATCCTTGTCTTTTTGAGTGCTTTCACGATCTAAACTTAATTTTGCAAGAGAGCAAGGAAAACAAATATTTATATTCTGATAATTAAGGATAAAAGATCATGTTTCATTGTGTTGCTTAAAGTGTACATTGTATCGCTATTGCTGTATTGCAGCACTTCTGTCGTGGCCTTGCATTGCAGCCTCTTGACTTTTGTTTATATAATAGGCAGTCCTTTTTTTCATTCGATTGCAACACTTTAGGAGTTACTACAGAGTTGCGTGGTAGCGAACTCTCAGATTAACGGTTTGCATTATTACGCCAGCATAACTTGCTAAGTGTTTCACTGCAGTCTTGTTACTAGAACAGCCTCTTGAAAGTATTCAGCCTGGTAGTCATTGAGGGTTACTGTTCACATATCAAAATGCCGGATCAGCTGTATACTCTTTACAGCTACCAGAACTATGGTACATTTCATGACATGCTGGCTGAAGAGTGCTGGAGCATCAGACTGGGGATTTGGATGAAACAATTTTCAAATGTGTGCTCGGTATCACGCTGTTTTGTTCCAGTTGTGGAGAGGTTTTCTTTTCATATTTGTTCTGTCAAACATTTAAATTTTGGGCAATATGTTGATGCCTTTATCTTGTGTTCTCTTTGTTGTTGAGGTTTAGTATTTTTGGCACAAGCACTCCACTCTATTACTTTTAAGTATAATTTAAAATTTGTAGGGCACATCATGAAGAATAAAACTTCTACTTGAATAATCTGCATGAGTTTATGTTCTCATTGTTGATATAAAAACTTAGTTGAGACAGCTTGTATTTTAGCTCTGGCTAGAATTTTTAGGAGAGCCTCAGTAACATAATCACATGACCAACACAAACTCGGTATTATTGTTTGTGCAATGAAAAACAGTTTTAAAATAGTTATTAACAGCTGTCAGTGTAGGACTGGCCGAAAATGTTTTGTGCTCTATGTAGCTCTTCTCTGAGGCAGGATTAATTCATCTGCACCTGCAGCTTGATACCGCCAAGATACCAATTCTTGGGTGAACTTATTTTTTTTCACTGAGCAAACTTGCATCATCTTGAAGCATGGAACTTGAGCTGATTCTTAACAGCTCTAGTGTAGCGAATTTCATTATCCTCATTGCTTAGTTTACATTCACCTCAGGACAATAGCCTTTTCCAGTTTAATTATCTGTGTTTTGCACCAGCTACATGCCACACTATCAGAAGTCCCCTAATCTTATCTAGTGAGCTTATAATCAGCTATCTCCTGGTATATTTTCCTTAGGGTGAAATTCATTTTGTTGCGATACAATGCACAAGCTGTTTCCTGGCGTGGTGCTCAGCTTATCTGGAATGAAATGCTTGGGAAATCGGTCTCTGATTTCACCTTGAGTAGACGAAATTAACTTGTGCTAAGGCACTCTTTGGCCACAGATGCCCTTGTGCCATTAAAATTCATCAAATTCATTCTGTTGCCCTAAGATACCATTGGTGATTCATTCTCTGCATTGTATGCCCTGGCCAGATCCATTTTCTTCTTTTAATTTCTGCCAGAATATTAACAACTTCCTTGTTCATCCCTGTTATGGTTTCACTCGGTCAGTCGTTCTATTAATAATTATAATCACTTTATTGAAAACATATTTTGGGCTAAATGGCATCAAGTTTGCCACTCTGCACAATGATATATATGTTTGGTCTTGTATGTCTTTACTTGTGTGGTAATGTTTATTTTGTGCTCACTGTCTAAACAACCTTATTTGCCTATGATATCCTAAGCCCTTCTATACCTATTTTCCTTCCCCCTGGCTCTTTCTCTTTTCAGTCATTCCTCCTCTTTCCTTTACACCAACCATTGGTCACAAGGCTGCTGTGGGAACGACAGTCAGCACTGGGCCCTTTTTAGTTCATGGAACCTGCACTGCTACTATTAACACTAATAGTACGTTATCAGTATTTTTGTGATAGTGCATTTATTGTTATTTATGAAGTAGTTGGCTAAGGCAATGGTAGCAGTGTTGGATATTGCAATATATTATGCATATATCTCACTTGCAATATATCAGTATGTTCACTATTACACTACCCTCTATTTCTTTCAGTTCAGTTATTTGGCTATAGATATATTGTGCTGCTTTCCTAGTTTAGTCCACTCAAACTAAAACATTGCTCTTTGTGTCACAGGTAGAATCTACAATGATTGCTGCTCTGTGTCTTGTAAGCAGGAGGCAGTGTTCAATGGAGCCATGAACTTTCCTTGGAATTGAAAAGCCTTTGCCATATTATGCGCTGAACCACGAGTGTGAAGAGGAAAATGTCATGCCTTGGATTTCTGCAGAGGTGAGCCATTGCGGTGAATCCACCAGCGCGAAAGACAGGGATGAGAAAGGAGACAAGACAGGTGCTGACTCGCGACTAAAGTTTATTGGCGTGAACAGGGAATATATAAAAAGCCAAGCAATACCATAAACCATGTAGTTACAGATAAGCATGCAGGACAACATGAGTCAAAAATCGCCCTCAACATTTCCCTGATCGAGGTAGTCCAACTCATTGTGTGTTAACACGATAGACAAAACACACATTCTTCACGGAGTCATAAGATGTGTCTAGCCTCGATAATCTCTCATTTAATCTCTCTGAATTTACTGCCAAAATGCGTGTTGCCAAAAGGAAAGGGTAGCAGACTTCACATCCCGTGCAGTGTACAGCAGAGTTACCTCAACCACCTAGCCAAGCCCTTACCCTCTTGTGTTCCTGTAGTCTTACATTCATACACCTTCCAGTTGCACCTACGTAAACCAGACTACAAGACAATAATATTTGATACCACATTCATTTTACAATGTACATATACATTTCACTCTACACGTGTACTTTTCTCGAGCCACATTCACAGAATTATTCTTAGAATTTTACATGCTTTAGACAACGTATTAGGGGCCGAGAAAGCCACTTTTACATCATACCTTCTGGCCACATTTTTCAAATTGTGCGACAATTTATGTACATACGGTAACACAACTGGTCTTTTGGCATCTCGCTGGCTGGCCCCAGCCTGATTGTGCTGGTCACCGCAAAACTGTCTCAGCTTCTTTAACAATTTATCATATGCTCTTGCAGTAACAAGGTTTGGAAATCCTGCGTTCGTTAACCTTAAAATCTGCTCTTGGAAACTAGTCGTCATGCTGTGAAAGCATAATTTCATCAATTCTGAGCCCGCGTTAGAAAGTGCAATGCTATCTTTCACTAGCTTGGAATGGTCGACATGTAGCCAGGTAGCAGCTTAACACTCGCCAGCACACATGCAGTGTTCTGAACATCAAGGTAAGGTCCAGAAACCACAGCTCTTTTTCTTGGGACATTTGCTCCAAGGTAAACCTGAGATAAAGGCCTTGCTCCTTAAACAACTTGAGAAGATTTACAGGTCCCGAACTATCACAACCTTTATAAAAGACCAGAAAATCATCGACATAGCAAAAGATTTTTCCCCCAGCCCATGCACATTCTCGACCATTATTCTATCCACCCTACTCAAGAAAATATTGCTTAGCACAAGGTCAACCTTTGAACCACTACATATTCGATACTTTAGAACACATACCGCACTGCGCTACTCTACAAACATGCTCTTCAAATAAATGCTATTCAATAACATGCTCTTCAGATAAATTTCATTAAAGGATTCATGCAAAATTATCTCTGGGTATTTGCAAAAGCATCTGTCTACTTCCCATCTTGAAGATCCATTTCTTGTACTCAATTCGCAGTGTGGTTGAGTATCTTAAGAATGACAATCCAGTGGATTGTCATGTGATTAGTGTCGATGTAGAACTATTTTATTCTATCCCGTATGAAGATCTTGTGAAAAGCTTATGAATGTGTATATCGGAGCACAACGATGAGCTCGTGTTTAGGAACGGGTGTGTAACATAAGTCTTTTTTGGCACTTGCCTCCTTTTATTTGAAGTGAAGAGCATGTTTGTGGAGTATGGCAGTGCGGCATATGTTCAAAAGTCTGCTAAATGTATCGATCCGAAGGCTGCCCCTGTGCTAAGCAATATTCTCTTAAGCAGGGTGGAAGGAATGATTGCCAAGAAATTGCATGGGCTGGGGGAAATCTTTCGCTACGTCTATGATTTTCTGGTCTTTTACAAAGGTTGTGATAGTGTGGGACCTGTACATATTGTGAACTTGTTTAAGGAGCAAGGCCTTTGTCTTAAGTTTACCTTGGAGAAAATGTCCCAACAAAAAGAGCTGCGGTTTCTGAACCTTACCTTGATGTTCTGCACACGCCATGTGTGCTAGCGATATTCACCCAGGAGTGTTAAGCAGCTACTTGACTGTTGGTCAAACGATTCTAAGCTAGTGAAAGATAGCATTGCGTCGTCAAGTCTAGGCTCGGTATTGGTGAAGCCATGCTTTTACAGCGTGACAACTGGTTTCCAAGAGAAGATTTTAAGGCTAATGAAAGCATGATTTCCCAACCATGCTATTGCAGAAGCGTGCGATAAATTGTTAAAGCTGAGCATATAAGATTGGGCAAGTTGGTCTGACATGCTAAAGATAAGAATGGCGCAGCATCAAGTAACGAGGACAACAGGAGAGCACACCCACGCACAAGTGCCATCCTTGGAGCGGATGCAGAATCTAAGAGCGTGTACTTGACATTCAGCGTTGGCAGCCAAGGATCGGGCTCGTTCAATCTTTAGCGTTCAAATCCGTGTTTCCTCGTTTCCTTGACTGTCAACGCTGAATGTCAAGCACGCACTCTTGGATTTTGTACCTGCTCCAGGGTTGGCGCTTGTGCGTGGGTGTGCTGTCCTGCTTTCCTCGTTACTTGATGCTGTGCCATTCTTCCCTTTAGCATGTTAAAAGCTGAAACCCCTTCGCAGGGACTGGCATGATCAGGCTGGGGCCAGCCAGTGAGATGCCAAAAGACTGACTGTGTTACTGTACATACATAGATTGTTGCAAAATTTGAAAACTGTGGCCAGAAGGTATGACGTAAAAATGGCGTGTTCGGCCCCTAATAAGTTGTCTACAATCTGTAAAATTGTTAATAATTTTGTGAATTTCGTTAGGGAAAAGCACATGTGTCGAGTGAAACGTGGCAACATATATGTGCCTTGCAACCATTGCATGCATTGCATACCATTATCATGTGGTTGGGTTTATGTTGGTGAAACTGGAATGTGTATCAATGTAAGACTACAGGAGCATGAGAGGTATTTGGATATTGGTAGGGGTTGTAACTTATCTGCATATTACAAGAGATGTGAAGGCTGCTAGCCATTCCTTTCGGCAACACGCATTTTAGCACTACGTTCACAGCAGATTAACCAGAAAATTATCGAGGCTAGACACATCTTATGACTCGGTGACGAATGTGTGAGTGTGCTGCCCAGTGCTGCCAACCCTAGGGATTTTCCCCTAGATCTAGGGAATTTGAACGTTGTTTAGGGGAAAAGGGATTTTTGTTGTAATCTAGGGAAATTTTACTTTCCGCATGGACCTTTTTATTTTTCGATGTGACTCGGTTCCTTATTCACTGTTTCTTCACCACCTTGATTTTGAGAATCTGGCTATGCGCCATGTGCACAAGGGGAAAGCGTTGTTTGGATCGAGGTGGCGTGGTCGGGCCGGGAGGAGGTACGAGGTACGGCAAGCCAGATATTAACCAGATTCCCATTGGACAACGTCCAGATGAAGAGACTGGAGGCAATTGACCCGCAAGTTGTCATCGAAAAGCGGATTTATTCAATAGCCCCACTTGCCACCTCATTTCCTTCTCTGGTGCCAGAAAGAGAAATGAACAAAATTGACGCAGAATGGAGACTGCTCCGCAATACAGAAATGGACCTGCCGGCAGATGCGAGCGTTCAACACTTTTGGAAACGAGTGAGAGACGCCAGGCAAGGAGACGGGAGCCCAATGTTCCCTCTCTTGAGCGACTTCGTCTACAAGCTTCTCTGTTTGCCGCACTTCAGTGCAACAGTGGAGAGAGTTTTCTCTCTGATCAACCTGATGAAAACAAAGACCAGAAACAGCTTGGTGATGCAAACCCTGGCAGCTACGCTTCACACCAAGCGGGTTCTAGGAGGGGCCAACTGTTATGACTTTGCAGTGAACGAACGCTTAATTGGCCTCATGAAAAAAAGAAATGTATATACAGGAGCGAAACTCAGTCGGGATGCCAACCGAATGACGTGTCCTATGTTTTAGCGTTTGTTTGTTCACGCCCACATTTGGGCACAAAGTGGATTTCTCTCGCTCTTTGACTGCAGCCGGTGAGCGTAAGTGTTCACTGCGAGATTTTCATTCATTTCAGGGCTTAGGCCAGGATTTATTAGGTTTTGGTATTAACTAATGTTTTCCTTACCCGTGATCACGTGGTACGCGAGTTTGCATGGGAAATCAATGTGTTGTTGTATTCAAAGTTGCTGCCAAAGTGTGGTAAGAGGGTCTCTGCGAAATAAAAGAGTTCACAATTTAACTACGCACCTTTTTTCCATGCCTGAATCTTATTTTTCGGACCTAGGGAAATCTAGGGAAGTTTGAGTGAAAATTTGGGGGAGAAGTGGCTTTCGAGGTTGGCAGCACTGGTGCTGCCCATAGCGTTAACATGCAGCGGGTTGGACTGTCTAGATGAGAGGAATGTTAAGGGCAATCTTTTACTTATGTTGTGATGTAGCTTATGTGTAATTGTGTAGTTTGTGGCGTGTGGCTTTTCTGTATACTCTCTGTTCACTTCAATAAACTTCAGTTGCGAGTCAGTGCTTGTTTTGTTTCTTTTCTCGTCCCTGTCTCGTGCTGATAGATTCAAGTACTTGTAGAGTAGATTCACTGAATTGTGTACTTGCAGAGGCTTGTGAAAAAACGAGAGGAATTTTCTTTCCTTTATGCGGAATGGAAGGTTGAAATTTTTTTACTTAAATGTTTGCAGCATTAAATTCTATTCGGAAAGGTAAAACCCACGTTATTGTACATTTTGTGTGCAATGGTGCCGGGTGGCTGCATGCAACTGAAAACATTCGTCCAGGTTATCTAGCTAGCGTCCTTCTTCCTTGTGCCACATTTTCTGAAATAATATTTTGTCAGATTTATTTCAATCAGAATTTCTAAGAACAAATTGGTGATCACATAATGGTGATCACATAATTTGGTGATCACATATGACATAATTCAAAGCGTGTTCATTGGTATTTTTTAGTCTGGGGCAGTACAATGAGAAGTACATAGTATATAGTAAAATTAAATATGACCAGTCTAACATAAACAAAACTTTTTTTAAGGAAAATTTTGCTACCGAAGTGCTGGAGTGACATGGCATTATGAAGACGTGGACAGTGTGCTGTATTCATGATGGCACGAGAACTTGTGTACAGTGCTTCAGGTAACTGGTGAGTACCTTGGTGCTGTGCTTCTGCTAATGTAGCCAAATTATGTTTTTAATCTAAGAGTGTATCTGAAAACTTAAGCAAAAATTGAGTAGTATTTAGATATTCTTGCACCAGATACCACTGTGAGAATTAGTTATTAATGATGTGTCTCACATGTACCCTTGTCTGCTGAATATAGTAAGCATGGCTTTCGAGCTGAGTGCCTCCGACGTATGAAAAAAAAATGGCCACTGGGCTGCTCCACGACGCGTGGAGCAGCCCAGTGTAGCACATTCAGGCTTCATGGAGTGGAGAATGAAGGCAGTAAATAATTTAAGAGTAGAAAACACAGCACAAACCACAGGACCAGGAAACTGACAGAACACACCGACCCTGATGACACTCTTTGCATGAAGGGTGTTATAAAGTTGCCTGTCATGTAGTGCAAGATGGAGGTCGCACAGGACGGGTGTTAAATATGAGTTGATGCAGACACCTGTCATTACATAGTACTCACAGTAGAACTCGAGCAAGAAGCAAAGGTAACAGCTGAGCATGGCCACTCTTGTGCTTTCCTCCGCAAGCAATCTGGAATTAGAAATCTTTTATGCTTTCTCTTGACATATACATCATTGCTGCATGTGGCGAGGAAAAGTACATACCCTTGATGTCAAGTGACAGTGAACTCACAGGGCTGGTAAAAGCTCACTGAGGTGTTGTGATATATCTACAGGGCACCTCATGAGAACAAAGAGCCCTTGAAGGAATTCTCTCAAAGTTTGTTGCCACATGGACCTCTTCGTAATCAATGACCCTAAAAGGCAAGCCTTCCTTTAGTGTCACAAAAAAAGGCCTAGGACATGGGTCTTTTTGCTTCTCCATTAGTGCCAAAATGTTTGCTAGCGAGATCTTTCGCAGATATATAATTATTTCACAAAATGTTAAGAAGGAGACTGAAGCTGCACCAAGCAGTACCAGTAAAAAACTTATCACAGCTGTTCAAAAAGCAGAAAGACTCATGCCTTCATCCTTCTTTTGCATCAGACACATGAGGACACTTCGTCTTTCTGGGTCATCATTTTGAAAAGGTTCACATGGCAACGGCCTTTGGTTAAATTTCTGTCAAGAGCCCTTTTTTGAAACTTGAGCATCCGTTCCTTGTGAGGCACACTGCAGAGATATTGGAATGCCTTAGTGAGCTGCTTCCGGTACGTGTGACTGCATTTTCACTGACATCAGATATTAGTACATTTTCTTGCACATGCTGAGATAATGGAAGCTATGAGTGAAAACATGCGGTTTTGGGGAAGTGTGCTTCCTGGGGCCGTATTCTAAGTTTGTGTCATAATAAAAAGCGTCATAATCTGCCGCAACGGGCATGCCCGGGAACTGGATATAAACTGAGTGCGGGACTTTCGCTTCGTCTTGTCTTGCCTATAACAAATTGGATGGACGATAAATTCGGCAAGCGTCTCCCACCTTTTTCATATGTTACCAATGTTCCTTGCCCGCTAAGTTGTGCATTTAGTACTATGTACAGAAAGGCACCTGCATTGAATTGCATCTGGCCCCCATCCTGAGCTACTTTCTATTTGCACAAAATGATAAGCAACTGTAAAGACTTTCATGCGCACAGTGCCGCCCGGGAAAGCGCATTTTGTCTGCTTCTTTCTGGACCTGTGCTTTTTACTGTTTACTGTTATGAGAAATGAATTTTGGGCAATAAATTATAACAGGTTGGTTCTCGGTGAATGGCTTTTGAAAGCTTCTACGAAAGCCGATTGTTCAATAGCGGATGGTTGAAATGTATTTGTGAAATTTATATTTGGTGTTGTGTGACCACTAAATGAGGATTTTTTTTATGCTTTTCAGATGGATCCGACAGCAATGTGCAGGTGTACAATGTGTGTAGTTTGCCATGAAAATAAAACGTATGTACTTGTACTCACCCAAACACTTACCACTCTTTCATTCTAAGCTGCATTCTTTGTACGTATGCACTACATAATATGCGTAAAGGAAAGCCTTGTACATAATACTTTTTTCTTCGGCACCTGGACGGCTATATCTGCAGTGAATATTGCGGGCAGAAGCTATACGAAGACGCATGTTCATGTACTACAGAAAGTACATAATTACAATACAGATAATTTCCGCTCTAGATGAAATGACTTCCGAGTGAACGGAGGACGTATGCATGCACATTGCGGAAACTTCAATAAGAACAAAACATAAGCATTCGTTGTGAAGAAACGATTTCGGTCTCGTGCATAGCATGGCGTAACTTTCCGTTACCAAGAATGTGACAGTCGTCATACGGAGTCTCTGTTTCTGACATTTAGTCCGTACCTCATGTTGCGGAAAACCCTCCGGCAACGCATTACCAGCGGGTTTCTCTGTACTGCGGAGCATTTTTTTTTACAGTGTAGGTGGATGATTGTTCGCCGTCAATGGAACCACATGGCGATCGCACTGCGTACAGCACGACTTTGGTCCCTGTGTTTTTTTTTTGAACAAAAACATCAGATGTCGAAGGTCATGGTCGTGCCCGAGGATTGCTTCGACAGCTGGGGCAAAACCGTGGGGACCGCACACATTGTGTCGTCGCTGCCAAGTGAAGAGGCACAAAACGGCTGTCAACCTTAATAAAGGCCCTTCTCGGGGCCGCCTCAGTGTTTCCTCGCAGATCACGCGCTTTGCACCCTGTGCACGTGTTCTCCACATTTCCAATCGGTCTTTCAAACCCTGCAGAAGGCTTGAATCAGGAACTGCTAATATTAAGATGGTGCATGGTACTTGAGAAACAATAGCGGCTACAATGGCAAAGGTGAAGCAGGGCTGGAGTTACACGCAAATAAAGAAAGGTTGGGGGTACCCAGATAACAAGTTGAAGTGGTTTTGGACAGGACTCCTAGTTATTCGATATAAAAGACTCAAATAATGCATATTCAAGAGTTTATCCAGGTTTTTGTAGAAATATACTCTAAGCACATTCCCTTCAAGAACATTAAGCAGTCTAAACGAATAAGAGAACCATGGATCACGCCAGAGCTCAAAAGAATGATAAAGCGCAAAAACAAGTTGTACCATGCCTTTTGAATAATCCCTCTCTAGAATCTCTAATCTTATTTAAAAATAAGAAATTAACAAAATGCTGAGCTTAGGCGCGCTAAGATTGTGTATCATCAAAAACTGTTCTCTGATGTTATAATGAAATATTCAGACGCTGTCTGGACAGTTGTAAATAACTTGTTACGTCGCAATACGAAAAATGCGCCAACTCAACGAATAATCTATAAGGGCTCTGAATTATCCGGTCAGGCTCTTGCTGACCATTTCAACAGCAATTTTTAACTACCCATTTTTCTATGATGCATCTACCTGAAGTTCCTTCATCTTGTAGCCCTTTCGAAAGCCTTTTCCTTGAGCCCACCAGTGAGACCGAAGTATGTACAACCTTTATGAATTTAAGTAATAGCAAATCCTTAGATGTTGGCAATATTCAGATAAAACCAGTCAAATATGTACTATCTTTTATTAGAACTGTGCTTGCATACATCTTAAATTTGTTAATTGAAAGTGGAGTTTACCCGGAAGAAATGAAAGCAATAGTTACAGTTGTGTTTAAAGGGGGAAGATAAAGATGTAGTGCCCAATTATAGACCAATATCTGTGATTCCAGTCTTTTCAAAGGGCTTGGAAAAAGTATCTTTTCCCGTCCAGTGAACTTTTTTAATGCAAAACAATACCTGTCTGATGCTAAATTTGGCTTCCGAAGGGGCAAGTCGACGGAAACGGCTTTGTTATCACTTAAGGAATGTATCCTGCAAAACACTGAAGCAGGTATTCTCACTGTCGGACTCTTCATTGATTTTAGTAAGGCTTTCGATTCCCTAAACCATCAAATTTTAACTCATAAACTTTCTCAAAACGGAGTTCGTGGAACACCTTTAGACCTCATGAAATCATACCTGCAAAATCGAAAACAATCTGTCTATCTCCCCAACCATCAGTCTTCTTTTCTGGCGGTACGAAATGGTGTGCCTGAAGGCAGCATTCTGGGCCCGCTGGTTTTTAACATCTATATAAATGACATTGTGCATATTTATGACAAAGCGAAATTTATTATATACGCCGATGATAGCAGTATACTAATCTCTGGTCACGACATAAACAAGTTAATTGAAGAGTGCAACGTAATCCTTACGAAACTAGAAAACTGGTCCTCTTCTAAATGCCTCCAAATAAACCATACAAAGACTAAGGTAATAATTTTCCGTGCAAGGAACAAGCCAGTCGAACTACAACGCGCTCCTAAATACGCAGGTCAATAAATTCAAATTGTAGACAGCCACAAAATCCTTGAAGTTACTTTCTCGTCGCATCTCAGGTGGGATCGGCATGTGGAAAATATTTGCAAAAAGCTCTCTTCAGTAGCAGGTGTTCTAACACGATGTCGATGGCTCCTCCCCACTCACGTGAAAATTCAAATTTATCATGCTCTTTCCGGTTCCGTAACTCTGTTTGGGCAACCACCACAAAAACAAATGTGATAAAAATACAGGTTCTGCAGAAGAAAATGATCCGCTACATTGCAAACCTTCCTTATCTGTCTCTGCAACGCAAACTGCTTTTAGAAATTATAACATAATTCGTTTTGAAAAAATATATGTTTTTCGCATTTTGAGGTTCTTTTACCTTCGAACCCGACCGCGGTGGCTGCGTTTTTATGGAGGAAAAACGCTAAGGCGCCCGTATGCTGTGCGATGTCAGTGCACGTTAAAGATCCCCAGGTGGTCGAAATTATTCCGGAGCCCTCCACTACGGCACCTCTTCTTCCTTTCTTCTTTCACTCCCTCCTTTATCCCTTCCCTGACGGCGCGGTTCAGGTGTCCAACGATATATGAGACAGATACTGCGCCATTTCCTTTCCCCAAAAACCAATTATTATTCTTTTACCATTCTTCTCTTGCTTATAGAGATTTCTTAATACGTACTACACATTTAAGGACCGCTTCGAATCGACTCTACACATGAAATACCGATCTCTGGTATATTCCATATTTTCGAATTAGTTATAAACTACAAACGCTTGAACACAATTTACCGACCACTCTCAATAAGTACAAAGTTTTGGGTAGTGTTAAACCAAGCGAGTTAAAAATGTATTTTGTTAATATATAGCCAGGTTGCATTTTATGTTCCTCTGTTGTCTGCCGGTGCCATGTATGCCTATTGAGTGTTTCTTTCCTCCTTATTTTTCTCGGGTCTTCTCTTTGTTTTCATGCGTCTGTAAACTATTGTTAGTGAACATACATGCTCATTGTTTTGAATGCATTTAATCTATATGTCACTTGCTTCGTTGTTTTTGTTTGTTCTAATATATATATATATATATATATATATATATATATATATATATATATATATATATATATATATAGAGAGAGAGAGAGAGAGAGAGAGAGAGAGAGATTTAAGATAAGTGGGCACTTCTACAGCGACACATTTATTTATCAACGTTTCGACCGCGCTGCGGTCTTCTTCAGGACTGCAGTGGTCTCGCGTCAAATGGACGTTTTAAGTTTGTGAGCTGCCGAGGAGGGCAAAAGGAGTGTAACAAGCAAATAGCAACAACAGTTCAAAAAATTGAACAAAAATGTAAAAAACAAAGATATGGGGTGCGGGGAGAAGACAGGGACAAAATTGGGGGAGCAAGCAAAAAATAGAAAGAAAAGAAAAAAAGGGCGGGGAACTATTCTAGTAAGGAAGGATGGGGTAAAAAAAGGAGATGGCGAAACGAGAGAAAGGGAGAGGAAGACGGTGCCCGCGACATGGGCAGCGCGGCAACCACAGGCGTACGAAAGCAAAACGTGCTAACATGACACAAACAAAATGCACAAACACAAAGATGGGCGCCGCTGCAGATGCGTGGCTAAAGAGGCGCCGCTGCGCAAATGACACTGGCAGCGACGAACAGGTCAAACCAGGCGCCTTTCGGGGGTCTCACTAATTTCCGGTGAGCCGAGGGCTAGAACGTTAAGGAAGGAGTGGGCTACGTTAACGAGCACATGTGTAAGAACTTACTCAGGGGGTCTGGGTTTCACTGAATGGTGAACCCCTCTCCCTGGGCGGGTCGTTGAACCGACTTCGTCGGGAATACTTGGTTGTAGTGGAGGAGGGCTGGGTTAGCTGTGTACAAAGATTTCAAATTGTCGGAAAAAAGGAAAGAACGTCAAAGCTTATTAATACTGCACGAGGCAGGATAGTGTAAGTAAGGAGGGGTATGATTGCCTGGGATATACACTAGGAGTTATAAAGGGTATATCTAAGTTAGCCAATTAACGAGAGGTGCAGTATTATTTTGTTTGGAGGTCGTGAATAAAAGAAAGGATACCAGGCTTTTCGTTAAGACATTCTTGAATAGTATTAAACTTGTCGATAAAATAGAATTCACGTTGTTCACGTTCTCGCCTGTTTTTGAAGCCCCCTTGAATAATTGTTACTTTTAGTTGGTCAAATGGGTGTCCTTCTGAGTTTACAAGCTTGGATAGGGGAAGATTGGGGAGAGACTTGGTGTGTGCTCGGTGGTTGTTGAATCGAATGCGGAATGCAGTGTTTGTCTGTCCTATGTATTGCTGGTTACACACAGTGCATTCAAGAAGGTAAATAATGTTTGATGAGTCGCAGTCAAACTTGCCGTTGATTGAATGCTGGAAAACTGACCTCGTACTAGTTGCGGAACACGTAGTCTTCATGTGCTTGCAAACTTTGCAGCGACCTTTACCACAGGGCTGGCATCCATATTTTGGGGTTTTGTATTCCTTGGAGTGGACTAGATGGTTCTGAATGTTTTTGTCACGCCTGTAAATCACGCGGGGTGCGCATGTAAATATTTTCGATAGTCGTTGACTTTGCTGGAGAATACTAAAGTGCTTATTAAGAATTCTGTTTATGTTCGGTGCGTTACTGTTAAATGTGAGAATAAGGTTTAAAGTGTAATCATTTCGATTATCTCTTCGGTGCCCCTGGAGTATTTGACTATGGTTCAGATTTGAAGCTCTGCTTATGGCGTCATCAAAAAAATAACGTGGATAGCGCTGCGTTAAGAGCACGTAAACATTTTTATTGCTTTTTTATACGTATATGTAAACATTTTTTTTTTGCTTGAAGTGCGTTTGTTGTGTAGTGCCATTTCAGAGGCGCTTGGGCCCAGTCAAGCTGCTTTTTAGCAGCTTTTAGCCCTTGCATCTCAGTAGGATGTAACTTGCATTTTGTAAAAATGAAATGAAATTGCATTTGGAAAAGAAAGACAAGGTTTCATTTTGCAGTGTAATACCCCTGTCACACGGGGCGTTGAATGTCATTCGCAGCGAATGACATTACGTTTGAATGGCGTTTTTTTCGCTGCTACACGGGCACAGTCAATGACATTCACAGCTAACGACATTCGCCCATTGAATGAGTTTCCCGAACTCATGCAAGCGCGACCTGTGTAATCTCGACGACAGCGGCTTGGCGAAAAATTACAAAACTGATTAGTGAGAACAAAACGTATTCAAAGAAAACTTTAATTTAATTGCTGCAATGAACTTTTGAATCATTTTTGATGTAAAATAAGGTATTTGAAGCGATTTGCGCAACTACACTCTTTTTCCCAGTCGCCGCCAGTTAGAGACGGCCGCGTTTGTTTACAAACCGTCCTTCATCTTGCCTGAGTAGCTTGGTCGTCACTCCATTTGCCTTCAGTGCTCGCAATGGAAAACAACTCTGCAGCTTCGCCAGCCCAGCAGAAGGCGTGTGAACAAGCAATGTTCGCTTGCACTGTTGCTCATCAGCGACTGTCAAGAATTCGGCACCAATTTCGCAGCCCTCCATAGTGCCGACAGCGGGAGGAAGTGCGGGCGGCATGTACGAAAGGGATCGTGAGCGGCTTTGAGCCTGTCTTGCTTTGGATATTTCAGTGGATTGCTTGTTGGCTATTGCTGCCGCAAGGCGTTGCAAAAATTTTTAAAGAGTCTATTGATGTGTAACAGTGTGATACTAGCAATAAACATAAAATATGTGTATGAAAAACATGATTTGTAACGTTCTGCTGTCATAGCAGTTAGCCGATGGACATCGCCATCATTTGCAAATGCCGTTTTGTGTACCCGTGTAGAACGGGAACGCCAGCAGGCAATGACATTCGTTGTGAATGTCATTCGCTGCGAATGACATTCACCGTCCCGTGTGACAGGGGTATAACCTTGCGTCTGTAGAATGAACAGAGAACGTTGCCTCACACTGCTTGGGACTGTCGTTTGACCCCTCGTTGACCCCACGGAAAAAAAAGGACGTCTCTAGGAAACTATTTGCGGTATCTTTCCTCTGCTTCAGGAGGGGTGGGGGAGGGGAAGGGGGTTGATGGCCTCCCCTTTGTCGGGTTCGCCGCGACACGCGACGCACGACGGACAAGACGACGAAAGGAAGCGGGCAAAGCTGCCTTTCAGAAAATAACCGTGACTTACAGGTGCCTATAGCAGTGTTTGGATTCCAGGGAAGTAGCAGCCGACCTCTGAATCCTCCTCGCCCATTCCCACGGGGCTCCGCGCGCCATGTCGCCATGTGCGGTGAAAAGAGCAGTGTGCAGAGTTTAAATGAAACAAGTATGAAGCTATACAATGAAGCCAATTACAGACAGCTAGAGGAATTTCAAGAGCATGCTGTGTGATGCTAGTTATCTCAGTGAAAACTAATGCAGTCAACTAATATTTCATATTTTTTTTTACCCAACAGACATGAAAGGTCTGAAGATGAATTGGTACCAAACACATCGGTGCATCAGTTGTGATGCCTGAAAAAAGTTGTACCAACATATAAATGCCCATGTCGTGATAATCAGGAATACTGAATAATTAAGGAAAATTAAAACATTTTTTTTTCTTCGGGCTCACACATCTGCTACAAACATCTTTACACGTAGCAATTTAAATGACTCTGTAGGAAGCTTTTTGGGTAAAAAGTACAGTATGGCAGGAAGGAATCTTTAGGAAATGCACTGTGTAGAAATAGCCATACCAATTCCATCTCATCGTTCGATAAATGTAACAAATACCGTGCAAAGAAGCTTGCTGCATAGTATAGTTGCAAGTTATTGGTTGCAGACGGCTCTGCAGTCACTGGACTGTGATTGTGTATGCACTGCATGACAGTGCCTGGATTTACCACACATATAAGCATCATCAATGAAACAGGATGCTATGTGTAACTTTATGACACGTTCCTTTTTGGCAGCCTCTAAAAATGTTTCCGCCTAAATGAGCTGGCTTGTTTTGCAACAATATAACTACGGGACTGCTGTAAATTGCCACATTTTCAAATTGTATGAAAATCATTGCATGTGAGGGGTCACAATCATATCCTGTTTCTTGAAGGTCCCGTTGCTTTGTTGGCAATGCTTGGACAACCATGGCCAGCTTTCCGCATTCATGTGCACAGGGTATGCCCATTACGTGCATGCCTTTCCACCTAGTAATGGCTTAGATTGCAAACAGACCAAAAAAACACACAGAGCACAAGTACAGATACTGTTTGTAGTCCACACTCTTCTTCTTCACCGTACGTGAACCTGCTAGAGCTTGTCGATATATTTTAAAATAGGGCTGTAGTGAGCGATAAATTGAAGTCAAGTGGGGTATTTTTCAGGACCTCGCCATAGGCTCCATGCTGTCATAGATCATTGCTCATGGCAAACGCAATATGTAAGCTACATCGATGAAACTCGACTAAATTAAACTTTAAGATGCATTTAACATCTAGGCGAGAGAGCTAATTTCTAACTGTTATGCGCGACGAAATATCAATTTTTATTTTTCGTCGTCATTGAGTTACGCGCCGCCGCGCCGCCGGCTGTCGCGAGATGGCGCGACCGGTTTTTCGAGGCGCATGGTCCAGAATCCTGGGGATGACCCTGGTGAGCCTGTCAGAGGTTTATATTGCTCAGTTACGCGAACTTGCGAAGAATTGCGACTTCGACAATTCCTGCCGCTCCACGCGACTGCTCGGTAAACAGGGGGCGACAGCGCGTTTTTCTCTCTCTATTTCTCTTTCTTCCTTTTCTAGTATTTCTCTTTTGTGCCCATCTTCTTTTCAGCATGTGATTGTTTGTTGCTCTGTTCATGTGGCGGACATGTGTGCCAATTCCAACTCCTTAAGAAGGGGAGGAAGATCGCTGTAACTCCAGTCTTGAGAAAGGAGAGGCTCTGTCCGAAACGTCGACACGTCGACTCAAAATAAATCTGTCTAAATGAAGCGTTTCTCAACTTTGCACACACACACACACACACACACACACACACACACACACACACACACACACACACACACACACACACACACACACACACACACACACACACACACACACACACACACACACACACACAAACATATATATATATATATATATATATATATATATATATATATATATATATATATATATATATATATATATATATATATATATATATATATATATATATATTAGTTACTTTTAATGTAGTGTCTCTGTACACCAACATACCGCATGATGATGGCATTTGAGCTCTGGTCGCATCCTATGGAAAACACACAAGCGCTGATGCTCCTACCCAAAGTACCATCGCTGCACTTATTAATCTGGTCCTCAAACTCAACTCTTTCGAAAGTTCAACTCCTTTTACCTACAAACGAGTGGTACCACTATGGGAACGAAAATGGCGCCAAACTATGCCAACATATATATGCATAGCATTGAATCGGAGTTTATCCGCTCATACCCAACAAAACCGGCTTTTTACAAACGCTTCCTAGACGACATATTAATGGTATGGGCGAAAACCGACGACCAATTCATCCAGTTTATTTCAGCATTTAACGACATACATCCAAACTTCTGTTTCACACACACTTACTTCACCAGTCAAATTAATTTCTTGGACGTCTCAGTTCGAGTGGAGAAGGGTAGCTTAATCACCAGTGTCAATAGAAAGCCCACGGATAGACAACAGTACCTTCATTACAAGAGCTGCCACCCACGCCACTGCAAAAGTTCAATTCCATATTTTCAAGTCATCAGATTCAAACGGATCTGCTCACGACCAGAAGACTTCAATGAAAATTCTAACCGTATGCGGGAGGTTCTGAGGGACCAATGCTATCCGCGGCCTCTATTTTTGATGATGCCATTAGGAAAGCGGAAGCAAAAAGTCGTAACGAAATGTTTGGGGATCCCCCACCAGCAACCGCAAATGACACTGCTCTAATCTCGTCTTAACCTTCGCAAGCAACCTTCCTAATGTCAACAAAATTTAAAAAAAACATTTAAACATAATCGAACAAAACGATAGACTGTCAAAAACTTTTCCAACAGTTCCACACGTTACCTACAGGCTACCAAAAAAAACATACATGATTATGTAGTTCACTCTACTGTCTCTAAGGGAAAGCCTGTTGGTTGCCTACCTTGCAGGAAGAATCGATGTCAAGTTTGCCAGCATATGCGGACAACAACACTAGCTCAAAGCACACACTCGAACTTCAAACACTCCATCCGTGAAAACTTGAATTGAATTGTGAAAGTAGTAACGTAGTGTAGATGCTCGAGTGTGGTGATTGCCAGATGCAATACATTGGCCAAACCGAGAACTCCTTTCGAATTAAATTCAACAACCACCGCGCGCACACCAGATCTCTTCCTCTCCTCCCCCTGTCGAAACATCTTTCCCAGGAAGGTCACGGGTTTCACAAACTAAAGGTTACGCTGCTACAGAGCGGCTTCCAAAATACCCGTGAGCGTGAGCAACGAGAATCATTACTTTATATATAAGTTTAATACTGTGCAGGCCGGTATGAATGAAAACCCTGGTACTCTCTCCATACTTCAGAGATCATAGTCCTAGCCCTACTGAAATTCACAGCACCCCGACTGCATCGCCTGAGGTCATGCCAATTTGCGTGCTCGCTTCCACATGCCGCCGTTCTCCTCCCCCTGCCATTCTTTCTTGCTCATGACCAGAGAAAACAGTTCTGAGAGCAAAGCATATTGCCTATTCCCCCCTCAACTTTTTATATTTTTGATATATTTTATTTTTCTTTATTTCTTTTTTCCTACTTTGCAGATAGTAGAGCGCGATGCTCCATACAGGACAGTAACCCATTGCAATAACAGACACTTGGGCGATTTCGCGCCTTCGTTCCCCCATTTTCATTCTGTTACTCAGTTCGTTGGCGCGCGCGCGCAGCCTGAACAATTGAATTACAATTTGTAAATAGTGTATATATGCCCTCACCCCTATCTCTTTCCTGCTATCCCCTCACCTCTTTCGTTTCACGTCTTCAAACTGCCTGCTATCCTTTATTTCCGCTACCCCAGCTCAGGTGCCGCCGATTAGTGATGGCAGATGCCGGTGTGAGCAAACATCTTTTCCCTTCCTTTTTGTTATTTTTAAATGAATAATCACTTACTACTACTACTACTCTCCTCTCCCTGTTAGTTTCTAGGAAGGAGCCCTCTCTTTGTCTCCGCGACGGAACGCGGGGCGGAGGCGCCCTTCTGACGCGAGGCAGCTTGGAGACATTTGCGCTTTGCGGCGCCCGGCTGCGGGATCGGGTTTCTGCAGCGCGTTTGGCCGGCCGCACCGCCGCCGTAACTTACATTTTAACTGTTAACAGCCGCGCCCGCGGGGAGCGCTCTGAGGCATATGCGCGCAGTGGTGTTTTTCGTTTCTTTGTTCCCTTCTTGCTGTTTTCTTGTTTATGATATTTTCTTTCCTCCTGTTCGAACCTCTCGCTTCCGCCGAAGGAAGCTTCCCCCCATTATAATTCTTGGCGCCCCCCCCCCCTATTTTCCTTGGGGACAATTCACCCCTCTCCGCCCCCGCTGTCTCTAACCACTGCTTTCCATTCCCCCCCCCCCCTTTTTTTTTCGTCTGTTCCTTTGACCACCTTCCTCCTTTCCCTCAGTCGAAGAGAGTAGTCTGGTCCCTCGCTGTTTGTCTCTTGTGTGATCTGTTTGTTTGCTCGAAGGAGAGCGTTTTTCAAATGAGAAAGAGAAGTAAAGAGAAAAAGAAAAACGCGCTGTCGCCCCCTGTCCACCGAGCAGCTGTGGGGGAGCGGGCAGAAAAAAAAAGAAATAAAAAAAAGGAAACGAGGAGCAGGAGGGGAGAATAGGCGCCCTCAAGGCAGAGCGGCGTCTAGTACAGAAACTGACGGTGGCGGATTCGCGGAACAGGTAAGAATTATAGATGCATGTACTCGCGTGCCGCTGGCCAAAACGAGTAAACAAATAAACAGAATCAAACGCAGACAGGGCAGACTTCCCTGGAGCCTCTTCGGCAGGAAAAGTCAATGCGGAATCAGCGGCGCAGTTAGCTTAACTAGAGACACGTGCACACGTGCAAGATGCGCTTTTTTTTATCCCGCGCGCTTTGGAAAAACGTGGGGAATAAAACCTAAGGAAAATGTGTCTGTCGCCAACCGGACATGACGTCAATAACAGTCACATGACCATGACGTTACATTTTTTTGACCAATCAGCGTTTCCAGCCTACCGACCCGCAAACGATTCTTTCACTGTTGTCGATGTTGGTCTAGTGGCGCGAACGGGACAAGCGTTTGCGGGTCGGTAGGCTGGAAACGCTGATTGGTCAAAAAAATGTAACGTCATGGTCATGTGACTGTTATTGACGTCATGTCCGGTTGGCGACAGACACATTTTCCTTAGGTTTTATTCCCCACGTTTTTCCAACGCGCGCGGGATAAAAAAAAGCGCATCTTGCACGTGTGCAGGTGTCTCTAGTCAAGCTAACTGCGCCGCTGATTCCGCATTGACTATTCCTGCCGAAGAGGCTCCAGGGAAGTCTGCCCTTTCTGCGTTTGATTCTGTTTATTTGTTTACTCGTTTTGGCCAGCGGCACGCGAATACATGCATCTATAATTCTTATCTGTTCCGCGAGTTGAGTGGTTGTAAACTACCGGTGGGTTTAGCCTTGCAGTTGCTGCCGGCAATTGCTCCACCATAGCGACACTTAAATAGAAATCACAGAAACACTGTCCGCAAAAACCCAAATAGACACTCCTGAGGTCACCATGTGGAGGCCAAATCCGTGTCCTGCAGGTAAAGTAGAAGAAGGCGAGAAGCATCCCTTCTACTCGACTGGCTCCCGCGCGGGAAAACAATGTCCTGAAGAGAACTGTGAGGAACTCTTGCCTTCTTGAGGGATCCGAATAACACAGCCCGTTCCGCGTTGTACAAAGTACAGCACAAGAGGTAATGTTCTATGTCACCACACACACCACACGTTGAACACAATGGTGACAACGCTAGGCCAGTCTTATACATCCACGCCGGCGTACGAGCAGAATCCGTGCGAACGCGGTGCAGCAAAGTGGCTTGTTACCTGTTCCGCGAATCCGCCACCGTCTGTTTCTGTACTAGACGCCGCTCTGCCTTGAGGGCGCCTATTCTCCCCTCCTGCTCCTCGTTTTCCTTTCTTTTATTTTTTTTCTGCCCGCTCCCCACGGATGCAGTCTTCTACGCCGCCGCCTCACGTCTCTTTTTTCCCCCGTGCAAATACTTCATTGGAAAATCTCCACTGTACCTTGGCCAATCCCCCCGCGTGTGTATGTGCCATATTTACTGAGGTGAAGAAGAAGAAGAAGAGTGTGGACTACAAACACTATATGTACTTGTGCTCTGTGTGTTTTTTTGTCTGTTTGCAATGTAAGCCAATACTAGGTGAAAAGGCATGCACGTAATGGGCATACCCTATGCACATGAATGCGGAAATCTGGCCATGGTTGTCCAAGCATTGCCAACAAAGCAACGGGACCTTCAAGAAACAGGATATGATTGTGGCCCCTCACATGCAATGATTTTCATACAATTTGAAAATGTGGCAATTTACAGCAGTCCCGTGGTTATATTGTTGCAAAACAAGCCAGCTCATTTAGGCGGAAACATTTTTAGAGGCTGCCAAAAAGGAACATGTCAAAAAGTTACACATAGCATCCTGTTTCATTGATGTTGTTTATATGTGTGGTAAACGATATGAACAAGCATCTCTTTGTTGGTTAACTGCATGCTTTGCTATCCACGCACTGTCATGCAGTACATACACAATCACAGTTCAGTGACTGCAGAGCGCTCTGCAACCAGTAACTTGCAACTATACTATGCAGCAAGCTTCTTTGCACGGTATTTGTTATATTTATCGAACGATGAGATGGAATTGGTATGGCTATTTCTACACAGTGCATTTCCTAAAGACTCCTTTCTGCCATACTGTACTTTTTACCCAAAAAGCAAACGTTTTGTTCTCACTAATCAGTTTTGTAATTTTTCGCCAAGCCGCTGTCGTCGAGATTACACAGGTCGCGCTTGCATGAGTTCGGGAAACTCATTCAATGGGCGAATGTCGTTAGCTGTGAATGTCATTGACTGTGCCCGTGTAGCAGCGAAAAAAAACGCCATTCAAACGTAATGTCATTCGCTGCGAATGACATTCAACGCCCCGTGTGACAGGGGTATTACACTGCAAAATGAAACCTTGTCTTTCTTTTCCAAATGCAATTTCATTTCATTTTTACAAAATGCAAGTTACATCCTACTGAGATGCAAGGGCTAAAAGCTGCTAAAAAGCAGCTTGACTGGGCCCAAGCGCCTCTGAAATGGCACTACACAACAAACGCACTTCAAGCAAAAAAAAAAAATGTTTACATATACGTATAAAAAAGCAATAAAAATGTTTACGTGCTCTTAACGCAGCGCTATCCACGTTATTTTTTTGATGACGCCATAAGCAGAGCTTCAAATCTGAACCATAGTCAAATACTCCAGGGGCACCGAAGAGATAATCGAAATGATTACACTTTAAACCTTATTCTCACATTTAACAGTAACGCACCGAACATAAACAGAATTCTTAATAAGCACTTTAGTATTCTCCAGCAAAGTCAACGACTATCGAAAATATTTACATGCGCACCCCGCGTGATTTACAGGCGTGACAAAAACATTCAGAACCATCTAGTCCACTACAAGGAATACAAAACCCCAAAATATGGATGCCAGCCCTGTGGTAAAGGTCGCTGCAAAGTTTGCAAGCACATGAAGACTACGTGTTCCGCAACTAGTACGAGGTCAGTTTTCCAGCATTCAATCAACGGCAAGTTTGACTGCGACTCATCAAACATTATTTACCTTCTTGAATGCACTGTGTGTAACCAGCAATACATAGGACAGACAAACACTGCATTCCGCATTCGATTCAACAACCACCGAGCACACACCAAGTCTCTCCCCAATCTTCCCCTATCCAAGCTTGTAAACTCAGAAGGACACCCATTTGACCAACTAAAAGTAACAATTATTCAAGGGGGCTTCAAAAACAGGCGAGAACGTGAACAACGTGAATTCTATTTTATCGACAAGTTTAATACTATTCAAGAATGTCTTAACGAAAAGCCTGGTATCCTTTCTTTTATTCACGACCTCCAAACAAAATAATACTGCACCTCTCGTTAATTGGCTAACTTAGATATACCCTTTATAACTCCTAGTGTATATCCCAGGCAATCATACCCCTCCTTACTTACACTATCCTGCCTCGTGCAGTATTAATAAGCTTTGACGTTCTTTCCTTTTTTCCGACAATTTGAAATCTTTGTACACAGCTAACCCAGCCCTCCTCCACTACAACCAAGTATTCCCGACGAAGTCGGTTCAACGACCCGCCCAGGGAGAGGGGTTCACCATTCAGTGAAACCCAGACCCCCTGAGTAAGTTCTTACACATGTGCTCGTTAACGTAGCCCACTCCTTCCTTAACGTTCTAGCCCTCGGCTCACCGGAAATTAGTGAGACCCCCGAAAGGCGCCTGGTTTGACCTGTTCGTCGCTGCCAGTGTCATTTGCGCAGCGGCGCCTCTTTGGCCACGCATCTGCAGCGGCGCCCATCTTTGTGTTTGTGCATTTTGTTTGTGTCATGTTTGCACGTTTTGCTTTCGTACGCCTGTGGTTGCCGCGCTGCCCATGTCCCCCGCACCGTCTTCCTCTCCCTTTCTCTCGTTTCGCCATCTCCTTTTTTTACCCCGTCCTTCCTTACTATAATAGTTCCCCCCTTTTTTTCTTTTCTTTCTATTTTTTGCTTCCTCCCCCAATCTTGTCCCTGTCTGCTCCCCACACCCCTATCTTTATTTTTTTTTACTTCTTTTGTTCAATTTTTTGAACTGCAATGAAAACAATGAGCATGTATGTTCACTAACAATAGTTTACAGACGCATGAAAACAAAGAGAAGACCCGAGAAAAATAAAGAGAAAAGAAACACTCAATAGGCATACATGGCACCGGCAGACAACAAAGGAACATTAAATGCAACCTGGCTATATATTAACAAAATACATTTTTAACTCGCTTGGTTTAACACTATCCAAAACTTTGTGCTTATTAAGAGTGGTCAGTATATTGTGTTCAAGCGTTTGTAGTTGGTAATTAATTCGAAAATATGGAATATACCAGAGATCGGTATTTCATGTGTAGAGTCGATTCGAAGCGGTCCTTAAATGTGTAGTACGTATTAAGAAATCTCTATAAGCAAGAGAAGAATGGTAAAAGAACCTCAAAATGCGAAAAACATATATATGTTCAAAACGAATTATGTTATAATTTCTAAAAGCAGTTTGCGTTGGAGAGACAGATAAGGAAGGTTTGCAATGTAGCGGATCATTTTCTTACGCAGAACCTGTATTTTTATCACATTTGTTTTTGTGGTGTTGCCCAAACAGAGTTACGGAACCGAAAAGAGCATGATAAATTTGAATTTTCACGTGAGTGGGAAGGAGCCATCGACATCGTGTTAGAACACCTGCTACTGAAGAGAGCTTTTTGCAAATATTTTCCACATGTCGATCCCACCTGAGATGCGACGAGAAAGTAACTTCAAGGATTTTGTGGCTGTCTACAATTTGAATTTCTTGACCTGCGTATTTAGGAGCGCGTTGTAGTTCGACTGGCTTGTTCCTTGCACGGAAAATCATTACCTTAGTCTTTGTAGGGTTTATTTGGAGGCAATTAGAAGAGGACCAGTTCTCTAGTCTCGTAAGGATTACGTTGCACTCTTCAATTAACTTGTTTATGTCGGGACCAGGGATTAGTAAAATGCTATCATCGGCGTATATAATAAATTTCGCTTTGTCATAAATATGCACAATGTCATTTATATAGATGTTAAAAAGCATCGGGCCCAGAATGCTGCCTTGAGGCACACCATTTCGTACCGCCAGAAAAAAAGACTGATGGTTGTGGATATAGACAGAGTGTTTTCGATTTTGCAGGTATGATTTCATGAGGTCTAAAGGTGTTCCACGAACTCCGTTTTGAGAAAGTTTATGAGTTAAAATTTGATGGTTTAGGGAATCGAAAGCCTTACTAAAATCAATGAAGAGTCCGACAGTGAGAATACCTGCTTCAGTGTTTTGCAGGATACATTCCTTAAGTGATAACAAAGCCGTTTCCGTCGACTTTCCCCTTCGGAAGCCAAATTGAGCATCAGACAGGATTTGTTTTGCATTAAAAAAGTTGACTACACGGGAAAAGATTACTTTTTCCAAGGCCTTTGAAAAGACTGGAATCACAGATATAGGTCTATAATTGGACACTACAACTTTATCTCCCCCTTTAAAGACAACTGTCACTCTTGCTTTCTTCATTTATTCCGGGTAAACTCCCGTTTCAATTAACAAATTGAAGATGTATGCAAGCACAGGTGCAATATATGATAGTACATATTTGACTGGTTTTATCTGAATATTGTCAACATCTAAGGCTTTGCTATTATTCAAATTCATAAAGGTCTCATTGGTGGGCTCAAGGAAAAGGCTTTCGAATGGGCTACAAGATGAAGGAACTTCATGTAGATGCATCATAGGTAAATGGGGTGGTTAAAAAATTGCTGTTTAAATGGCCAGCAAGAGTCTGACCGGATAATTCAGAGCCCTTATAGATTATTCGTTGAGCTGGCGCATTTTTCGTATTGCGACGTAACAAGTTACCTACAACTTTCCACACAGTGTCTGAATTTTTCATTCTAACATCAGAGAACAGTTTTGATGATACACAGTCTTAGCACGCTTAAGCTCAGCATTTAGATTATTTCTTGTTTTTTTTTTAAATAAGAGATTCAAGATAGCGATTGTTTAAAAAGGCATGGTACTTGTTTTTGCTCTTTATCATTCTTCTGAGCTCTGGCGTGATCCATGGTTCTCTTATTTGTTTAGACTGCTTAATGTTCTTTATATATTTCTACAAAAACATTGATAAACGCTGAATATGCATTATTTGAGTCCTATATAGAATAACTAGGACTCCCGCCCAAAACCATTTCAGCTTATCTGGGTACCTCCAACCTTTTTTATTTGCGTGTAACTCCAGCCCCTGTTCATCTTTGTTATTGTAGCCGCTATTGTTCCTCAAGTACCATCTTGATATTAGCAGTTCCTAATTCAAGCCTTCTGCAGGGTTTGAAGGACCTGTTTAATTGGAAATGAGAACACGTGCACAGGGTGGAAAGCGTGTGATCTGCCAGGAAACACTGAGGCGGCCCCGAGAAGTGCGTTTATTAAGGTTGACCGCCGTTTTGTGCCTCTTCACTTGGCAGCGACGACACAGCGTGTGCGGTCCCCATGGTTTTGCCCCAGCTGTCGAAGCAATCCTCGGGCACGACCTTCGACATCTGATGTTTTTATTTTAAAAAAACACATGGACCAAAGTCGTGCTGTATGCAGTGCGATCGCCATGTGGTTCCACTGACGGCGAACAATCATCCACCCAGCCCGGCTCTTTGGACAGATTCCGGAAACGACTGAAAAGAACAAAAGTAACGAGCAAACAAGTTAGAACGCAAAGAAACGAAGGCGCTCTGCGCTAATGCTGTAGCGAGGTCTAATATGTAAAATTTCACGGCTGGCGTCGATTTCTACAAAGCGCGGATAGTCGCTACGGAAATAAACAAAGGCGCACTGGAGCTGGGTAAGTCTGCAGCAACAAGCACGAGTTTTTTTTTTCTCTAACGCCGATTTCCACACCGCGCGATCGTCATAACTTTTCTTGGACTTGCTGTTGAAGCTGACAGCGATCATAAAAATTAAGGCCGCCGACTGTAGTGACAGAGGCTTGCCACTGAAAGGAACAAAGCCGTGCACTTTGTCAACCGGGCAACGAGGCCTAGCGCGAGTTTTAGAGCCGACTTGGACAAAGCGCGAGACGGCGCTCGCTTCTAACGCTTGCCGACGCAAAGAAACCAAGGCGCGCTGCGCTGGGATAATGCTGTAGCGAGGTCTCATATGTAAATTTTCACGGCTGCCGTCGATTTCGACAAAGCGCGAGGAATTAAACAAAGCTGCACTGCACTGGGTGAATGCTGGACACTTAGGCCAGGCGCGATTTCCACAATGCGCTGATAGCGATCCTAAAGGGCAGATTGTAGTGGCAGAATTATCGTGGCCACTTTTACCCTGGACTTGCCACTGCAAAGGAACAAAGGCGCACTGGGGTCGATGCCCCGGCGTCTCGCCACGTGGTATCGGTCCGCGGCAAATAAGGACAGCATCGGCTCGCCAGAAGCATCCAGGAAACGATGCTGCAAAAAAAGTTACGTTACAAGCGCCGCAATTTGGCGAGTTCTGCACGAGAAAACTTGCGAAAACGTTGTTCAACCCTTACCTCGTGATTGAGAACGTGCACGCCCGACAAGCGCTTCATCGTGGCTGTCAGACGGCGGTTCAGATGGCGACGCCGGCGGTCCTCAAACCGCACCTTATGTGGGTCGTCGTAATGGAGTTGCAAAATTTTGAACACCAGCACGACGTGCTCCTGCAGCAGGAAAACGAGGTCCTGAAATGCGCAAGGCATGTAGGTAAGCGGTACAGCACTTCATGAAGCGAAATTTGAGATAAAATGCGTACCTTTATGTCGCTGGCGATTTCTCGCGGGTCAGCGCCTTTTGGGGGTCGTCGCAATGTCGTGGAAGCAAGAACTGTACAGAAATTTCAGCTGGCTGCGCCGACGAGCGCACCACGCAAAAAAAAAAAAGCCATACCTGGACAGCTTCCAAAACACGCGCGTCGCCGCCTGCGCTCACGAAGAGAATGCCCGCGGGCCGCAGACCACGCACGCCCGGCGGCCGGCCGGCCGGCCCTAGCGATTTCCTAGGCACTCTAGGGACAGGCCGAGAGGGGCGCGGCGACCCCACATCCGGTTGAGAACGAGGACGAAGCGAAAAAACGTCACGCAGACACGCATCCCACCGACCAATCGGCGTTTCCAGCCCACCGACCCGCAAACGCTTCTTTCCTCGACGGCGTTGTCGTGACGCTTTGCGCTACCGCAAACAGATGGCGCCACTGCCGCCCTTCAGCGAAAAAGCGTCGTCTGCGGGTTTTGGTTTCTGGTCTCTACGTAGACGATTATGTTTTCGCATCATGCACGGCTCAACTAAGTAAGTACCGTTGTCAAACTTCCTACGATACAAAAGTTACCATAATACGCAAGCTCTGTGTGCAGTTTCGCCGCATACGAGCCAGCGGTTGAGGCGGGGAAATTTTTGAAAGTGACAGCGATAAAAACGCACAAAACTGTGTGTGTATATATATATATATATATATATATATATATATATATATATATATATATATATATATATATATATATATATATATATATATATATATATATATATATATATATATATATATATATATATATATATATATATATATATATATATATATATATATATATATAGTTTACAGACGCATGAAAAGAAAGAGAACACCCGACAAAAATAAAGAGAAAAGAAACACTCAATGGGCATACATGGCACCGGCAGACAACAGAGGCACATAAAATGCAACCTGGGTATATATTAACAAAATACATTTTTAACTCGCTTGGTTTAACACTAGCCGAAACTTTGTACTTATTAAGAGTGGTCGGTAAATTGTGTTCAAGCGTTTGTATTGTATAATTAATTCGAAAATATGGAATATACCAGAGATCGGTGTTTCAGGTGTAGAGTCGATTCGAAGCGGTCCTTAATTGTGTAGTACGTATTAAGAAATCTCTATAAGCAGGAGAAGAATGGTAAAAGAACCTCAAAATGCGAAAAACATATATATGTTTAAAACGAATTATGTTATAATTTCTAAAAGCAGTTTGCGTTGGAGAGACAGATAAGGAAGGTTTGCAATGTAGCGGATCATTTTCTTCTGCAGAACCTGTACATTTATCACATTTGTTTTTGTGGTGGTTGCCCAAACAGAGTTAGGGAACCGAAAAGAGCATGATAAATTTGAATTTTCACGTGAGTGGGAAGGAGCCATGGACATCGTGTTAGAACACCTGCTACTGAAGAGAGCTTTTTGGAAATATTTTCCACATGCCGATTCCACCTGAGATGTGACGAGAAGGTAACTTCAAGGATTTCGTGGCTGTCTACAATTTGAATTTCTTGACCTGCGTACCTTCCTTATCTTGATGATGAAAAATGATGAAAAATCGCGTCGCTCTATGTCGTCTGCTACCGACAAAGGGCAATGCGAAATGCTCACAGTTTTGCTGGTGGATGTAATTTGTTTAGGTGCATCTCTTACTGAGCTGATTTTGTTTACGAGGGACTATTGAGCTATCCTAGTGATTCATCTGTGAGGGCACTGTACGAGTGATCTCCTAAATAACTTTTCCACATTTAAAGCGACAGTGTTTAGGAGCTCGTGTCGCAGAAAAGCTGGTGTCGTCGGCGTCTTTGGCCGTGAGCAAATATGGCGCATCTCGGTGGGCACCTGAACCGCGCCGTAAGGGAAGGGATTTTCCTTCCCTTACGGCGCGGTGAAAAACGCTAAGGCGCTCGTGTGCTGTGCGATGTCAGTGCACGTTAAAGATCCCCAGGTGGTCGAAATTATTCCGGAACCCTCCACTACAGCACCTATTCTTCCTTCCTTTCACTCCCTCCTCTATCCCTTCCCCTACGGCGCGGTTCAGGTGTCCAAAGATGTATGAGACAGATACTGCGCCATTTCCTTTCCCCAAAAACCAATTATTAATTATTATTACGGCGCGGTACGGGTGTCTCGGAGAATTGTGAGACAGGCGTCATTTCCTTTCCTTAAAACCAATTTTCATTTCAATTTCCTCCGCGTGCGGGAGTGTCTTCAGGGAGCGCTGACAGCAATCGACGCCCGCTTGGACGGCATAGGTCTGTCGCTGTGCGCGAGCAAAACGGTAGCCATGGCTTGCGTTTCGCGCTCGCGCCCTGCGCCACTGTCGCTGGGCGGGACTCCGATTCCTTGGCGCAAATCGGTGCGGTACCTTGGCTTGGACATCGACTGGCGCCTCTCCTTCCGCCCCGCGGCGACCAAGGCCTGTTTGCAGATGAAGAGGATCACCGCCGCCGTACACAAGCTCACCGCTCGAGGCCAGGGCATCAGCCAGCAAGCCGCGCTGCGACTATACAACGCCGCAGCATTGGGGGCGGCACTCTACGCGTTGCCGCTCGTCTCGGTGCGCAAACCGTGCTGGAGGAAGCTTGAACTCCAGCACCGCAAGTCCCTGCGCGTGTGCCTCGGCCTGCCGAAGGACTCGCAGTGCGCCGCAACACTGGCCGAGGCAGGAGCATGGCCGCTTCAGCTCCAAGCGGCGCGCAGGGCACTGCACCACATTGATCGTTTGCATCGCGCACCGGACGGCGGCCCGCTATTGCAACGATTACGCACGCACCCACGCTCGCAAATGGGTGCGGCGCTTTTGGACTACGAGCGCCTCACAGAAGCCGCCCCCCCCCCCCCCCCCCCTACGGCCCCTGCCAGCCATGGCCTGCTGCCTCGGAGATACAGCGCGAGATCGTCGGCATCGCGGGAAAGCGGAGCACGCCCCTCTGCGCTGTGCAGCAGCTGACCAGAGCCGTCATTCACGAGGATCTTCAGGGCCATGTCCTCGTGTACACAGACGGCTCAGTGGTCCGCGACAGCCGCTCCATCGCAGCGGCGGCTACCATCCCAGCCCTGCGACTGCACAGCCAGACCCACGCCAACTTCCTGGGATCCTCTACCACGGCGGAGCTGATGGGGATAAACCTGGGCCTGGACCTGCTGCTCTCCATCGCACCTCCGCCACCCAGGAGTGCTCTGCTCTGCGACTCCCGCACCGCCCTCACCCGCCTACAGTGCATCGGCCGCGGTACCCCCCTAGTGCGCGGCATTCGCGCAAACATCGAGCGCCTGTGCGCGTGCAGTGGGTGCCCGGTCACTGCGGCATCGCGGGAAACGAGGAGGCCGACGAACTTGCGACCGCCGCACATCAACTACCTCCGAGCGATCCCCCGCTAGCGCTGGAGGACGTGCGAGCGGTCATACATGATCATCTCCGACAGCAGCACCCCGACCCACGCATCGCGGGAGGTGAGCGCATTCCAAGCATCAACGGCTGCCGCGCCCTCTCGCGGGCGCAACGCGCAATGATCCTCCGCGCGCGCATCGGCTGCGTGTGGCCTGGGGACCGACGGGTGCGCCACTGACTAGCGACGAGCGAAGTGTGTGTTAGATGCGGTGCAGTGGAGACACTGGAACATCTGCTACTTCGCTGCACCGCGTTCGCTGACGCTCGTCGTGATATGCTCGCGACCTACAAGGCGCTGGGCATCCTACCAGACTCGCTCAAGACGCTGTTGTGGCCGCAGGGCAGTGCGCGCACCCGTGAGCGAACAATGGTGAGCTTGTGTGCTTTTCTCGAACAGACGGGCCTGACGTCCCGTCTGTTCTGCGCCAGGTAGTGTTAGGCAGTGACGGAACGCTCCGCTTGTGCTACCTCGGACGCTTAAAACAGCTGGCCGCCCCACACCAGCTGTTGTGTACAAGTGCTGTGCGCGTGTGTCGCGGTGGTTTCTGTTTGTAGGCGCACGCGCGCAGCCATCTGCATTCCAGGCGGCGCCTGGCGGCGACGACACGGGCACCTCCCCCTTGGAGACGACGCGGAGACCCAACGCAGCCGGCCGCCTCCTCATCGGCGACACCCCCATCTCCCGCCCGGCAGCCGCGGCGGCTGAACGCGCGCGGCCTGAACATTTGACTTGTAAATAGTGTATATATGCCCTCACCCCTATCTCTTTCCTGCTATCCCCTCACCTCTTTTGTTTCACTTCTTCAAACTGCCTGCTATCCTATATTTCCGCTACCCCAGCTCAGGTGCCGTCGTTTAGTGATGGCAGATGCCGGGGTGAGCAAACATCTTTTACCTTCCTTTTTGTTATTTTAAATAAATAATCACTATATATATATAAATTTCCTTCCCTTATGGCTCGGTTCAGGTGTCCACCGAGATATGTGAGACAGGCATCCTTTCCTTTCCTTAAAAAAAATATTTTCATTTTCCTTGCATTACGGCGCGGTTCGGGTGTCCACCAAGATATATGTTTCCTTTCCTTAAATTGTCCGGGCAAGGGGTCGCACCGAAGGACGATGGCGTTCCGTGGATCCCTTGGCAATGCTGCAACACGCTGTCGCGTCCTGCTCTTATAAGGCGAAGCTTATAAGCGTCGTCCAAATTTTCCTGAAGAGGTTCATCGGCCTCAGAAACACATTTTATTCACAAAAATTTACACACGTATAAAATTAACATATTCACCCCAATTTTAGGCAAGGCTTGCATTGTAAGTGTAAACATTTGTAAAATAAAAAATATAGCAAATGTTGGCTTCCTGGCAGGCACATTCTTCGAGTAACCAGCCGAAATTATGTGAAATGGTATTTCACCCTAACAGGTTTCTTCCAGGTTTAAGCACACTGACTAATTTTCTGATACTCAGAATCTTTTTACTTCCGATTGTTCAAAAATGGAAGGTGCTTTTGTTTTATAAAGTAGTGATAGCTATAGGCACTACAGCAGTGAGCTCGGCTGCCAAATTTTCAGTGGCCAGAGAGCCAGATCTGTTTTTGCCTTAAACACCAATATCAATATGGGTACTGTCTGCATGTAGCTTTATAGGAGGCTAAAGCATTTAATGTAAGCATTTTCCAGGTCAGCTACAATTTGTAGAGGGGGCCTGCAGAGGGACGACGGTCACCCTTGTCGTTCATGCGAGTGAACTCGGCTGGCTTGAGTTCGCTGTCGCTTCTTTAATTGCATTAGAGGCAAATTCAGACAGCCTTCATAGCCTGTCTTCAACACGCCATTTTTTTTGCTACATAACATTGCAGCTAACAATACGAAACAGCGCTAACAATACGAGCGCGCATAGACGATACGTGCACATGAGCGCTCGATCGTGTGTACTATCGCAATGGAAAGAAACGCGAACAGAGCGGAGCCTACAGGCGCTCCGCTGTTGGGATTCATTTTCATCGTGCTTTTACCTCGGTGGTAAGAAAAAGACGTTATAGAGTCATCCTAGAAAGCATTACGGACGACTCTGGCGTCCTTTAGCGACCACCGAAGTAAAAGCACGATGAAAATAAATGCTAACAGCGGAGCGCCTGTAGGCTCCGCTCTGTTCGCGTTTCTTTCGATCGCCCCTTACCTATTGTCTCTGCGTCCTCGAATTGCTAGCGCTGTGTTTTAAGAATGATCCACCACCAACACGCCCAAGCTTCTCCATTAGAATATTAGCCGCCTAGGTGTCACTTGATGCTACAGTGCAAGTGGAATGGTATATGGCGGTATTTTCAGAATTAAGTGCTGTGCCTGCTGCATCTGGATGTTGCCTGCATCTAGAATTTATCATTAAGCTCCTGCGTGCCACTGGGACAGCTTTGCTGGCCAGCATCTGCGTACAAAATGGTAATGAGGATGCCAGGCTCGAGGTTTCCCGTAGAAAGCGAGTGGGAAAGGTTGTTAAGTGCAAGACAGATTACAGTATAACTATATAGGAACGTCTTCTCAGACGCTGGGTATGGGTATTGCAGCCAGAACGAAGACTGGCGCACAATTCTCTTAAGATGCCTAACCGGATCCTGGCTCACTCTACTTGTCATCAGGTAACTGAAACCTGCACGTTCTATTAGCTACTTCAACAGTGACAACACGCTAAACAGCGTCGCACGCAGTCCTGTAGGTGTCGGCTTGATTATAAAAGCCTTGCATTCCATCCCAATGGGCACTGAAACTCGCTTAGACGTCCTGTGGACGTCCAGGACGTCCATGAGACATCCAAGGTAGTTTCAATGCCCATTGGGATTAGTCTGGTTTTCCCATGCACTCAAGTGCGACAGAAATTAATGAAGCTTGTCAACAGATGCAGAACTGGGACCTAGAACACCAGCAGCGAGGCGTGAAAAAGCAAGTGTTGAGCCATTCGTACTGCCCTGCCAGCACGGCGGCAGAGGCGCGGAGCTAGTAAATGCGCGGTAGCGCCCCTTGCGGCGAGAAGAGGCGTTTTGCTTCAGCCGCTCCGCTGCCGCGCGCCTCCGTTCGCGGCACTACACCAGTAGTCTAGTTATCTGAAGATAGATTCACCGCAAAAAAAATCAAGTTTCGGTTTAAAACTAATAACATTAATAAATTAAAGATGTCCCTTAATAGAGTCAATCAAAAAACTTTTAAAAAAGCATTTGAACATTAGCGCCATCTCCTATAAAACATTGAAGCATTGGTTCCTGTTGCATCGCCTAGATGGCGCCACTTAATGGCAATGTGGCGCACCACTGTAAGAGAATAAATGGCGGACATCGCGGGCACCGCGGCGGAGCAGGGATTGAGCCTCTCCGTCGGGTTATTTTTTCAGTTTCCTATGAAGCTCCTAGTCGGGTACCACCTACTTTGGAAGTACAGCGGTAAGCTTCCTGATTTCATTTGTTTGCTTTTTAAATCTATATTATTAAGGCTGGTAGTGCGCGTAAACTGCGTAATCTTGTCGTGCGTTAGGCTTACTTCCGCGGAATTTGGCGCCGCTCAGCAGAGCTGTTGCTGCCACGGTTCCTTAACGTAGCGCTGGAGTTGAGACTGATGGTTTGCTAAATTGCGGTTAAGATTTTGGTCACTGCAATCGGACTCCATTTCGCAGTGTTTAGGATAATTTTATCGCTCTAGCCTAGCCGCCGCGCCGCAAACGTGAACGGCGCATCGCCACGAAGGCTGCAAATCCTGTTTTAAATAGGTTACCAGATCGGAATGTGCTTGTCGCGCGCAGTGGGAGAAAAATATCCGCGAGCGTCGCAGCGCATAGCTGCTGGTAACGCACATTGTCGCAGAAACGGAGACGACGAACTCGTACGAGTCGTGGCATTTGGCGTCAGCCGCACGATGTTGCGCGTGAGAGGTACGCGCTAGATTTGATTGCGTGGTGTTCTTTCGTGCTTGGCTTACTCATTTCTGGCTTGCATTGCGCAGAGAGTTGATACGAGCCGGCAACGACCAGCGGTGTAGCCGTCCCACTGCGACTGCCAAAGCTACGATGAATTCGAGGCACTCCGAGATGGCCCTGAAGAAAGGTATGCACGCGCCGTGTTTTTGTCGGTCGTCACGTCCGTCGTGTCGGTGTTTTTTTTCACCAGGTGAAGTGCGGTGGTCGCCTCTTTGGCCACGAACGCCTTGGTTCGTTGCCAAAGAGTCTGTGCTGCATCATGTGGGCGCTTCGTTAGTGTGACGTAACCGTATGCTGACGTTTGTTTTTGCATGCGCTCGGTGCAACACGCCGTTCGGCCCGGGGAAGCAGTGAAAGGACAGCTGCGGAGCGTCCCTTTCGCTGCTCTCAGGACGGGCGTTTTGCTATCGAGCACTGCTTCTGCGCGATGCGAGCAAACAGCTTTGGTACTGCGTAGCGACCGCTTGCTGGCCCCGCGCGTGAAAGCCGAGTGCCCCGCTGCTGACATCGTTTCGACTGCGCTTCTGGGTTCCTCGATCCGCGGCGATGTGCTTTTTCTTTTGCCGTGCGACCGACCGTACGCACCAAGGCCTGCCAACTTAAAGCTGCACAAACGGCCCTGCTCCATAGTTCATTACTTTTGCCGCTAGGGCCGGAACCCCGTTGCCTGCATCGCTGGAAGACTTCTCGGTGTAATGCGGAATTTGGCCGCCACACACAATACAACAGAGCAATGCGCAGGTCTGGTCTGGATGGCATTTCACAGTCGGTGACAGAGAATGCGCAATGCTGACTCCTCCCTAAAGTTTGCTCACGTTGCGTGCTCATGCTGAAGGAGTACATTTCTTTACATTACAGTGCAGCTGAAGGATGGCTCGTGCTTTCCTGATCTGTTCGTTTTACATGGGCAGCTTCATTGTTTTTGTGCTCGCACTGCGATTGATTACCTCCAATTACTGTTTTTCAAAGATTTGTTCAGTGTTATTTGCAACCTCTTGCAAGGAACTTGGCTTTTCCTACCAATGTAATTTCCTTTTGCATTAACTCAGCCTCATATTTTAAGCACTGTGCCTCTGTCCAATACAGGTCCTTACATTATAGCAGGGTTTTGTACGTGTCTTACTGCACACTCCACAAATGTGCTGAGGTGATGTCACATCCACACTTCCTTCGTTTCCTGTCTCAGCATGTCTAACAATGTTGGAAGTTGTTCTGTGGTAACGTGGTCACCAGACCTTCGTTTTTTTATGTGTGCTGTGTATAATTGAGCACAAAACGTTAGGGGTTTCAGCTACAAAGTGACATTATATTGAGGAAGGAAAAATTCCCAGATCTGCCTTTTATGTTTCTCGCACCAGCATGTGTTGAACTGAATGGTGCAGTTTATCTGCAAGAGTATGGAGCTGTGTAGGTTCACATGTTCCAGTTTCTATCCCAGCTTTTGCTTGTAAAGCAGTGTTGGATGATAGTTTCTGTCATGCTGCTTATTAAAATGTTTAGGAAGTTAGGTTTGGTTTGGTTTATGGGGGTTTAACGTCCCAAAGTGACTCAGGCTATGAGGGACGCCGTAGTGGTTTTTGAGGACTTCTTTGCGACAGTGTGCGTGCTTGTGTGTTGAAATGTTGGGAGTCAGAGATTGCCTTCATCCACTTTATTCACCAGGTTCCCGAGTGAATGCTAGTCAGAAGCTGACCAAGGGACATGTATGCTTAAAGCAAGAACCTTGCACTACCAAACCACTTCTGCATTATTCAGCAAGAGCTTAAATTTCTGTTTGCAATCGCTCCTGCAATGCTTGTGAATGTGCCGTGGGGGAAGACTTCCATTCTTAAGGAACATATGGTTTTGCTTGGCATACCTTCACTGGGGTGAAAGTTATGAGGGTTACAACTAGTGTAATTTTCGTAACCACATGTGCTTCATAAAATAGGTTTGGTTTATGGGGTGGAACGTTCCAAAGCTTCTTGGGCTATGAGTGATGGCATAGTGGAAGGCTGCAGAATTTTTGACCACCTGGGGTTCATTAACATGCACTGACATTGCACAGTACACGAGTGTCTTGCTTTACACTTCCATCGAAAAGCCGCCGTCGTGGCCAGGCTTTCAGAAAATAGTCCTTGCATTATATTGCTAATGTTAATTATTGGTTCTTGTTAAGCTACAAAACGAAGTGGTTCGTACCAACTACTAGTACTCCTTATGACAAACAAACCTTCACCTACGTGCAACTACCTCTAACGAACTAATAATGAAGATTTCATTATTTCCTGTAAACAAATCTTTCTTCAAACAGTTTTGCTTGCAGACAATAGTAAAATCAGCCTTCCATTTTTATTGATTCATTCTTGGTGAGTTTATGTTGCTGATTCATTGCCATTGTACTACCTTTTTCATTGTTGTGTTTGTGTCACATGGTCTGCGTGTTGGCAGCTTTTCTATCACTTGCTGTTTGCTTATAATTTTTGTGTATTACTGGCCATCGTCTTGCCACACTGCCAATCAGCAACTTGTTGGTACCTTGTCAAGTAGTACAAGCTTTTAGTCTTGCACTCCTACTTCTGAAAGCAGATGTACTTGCTGAGACGTTAGTTGGTTTATCATAAAGTTGAATGGCACAAAGGAACAAACACAGGAAGACACAGCAGGGGCACTTTTTCTGTCTCTGTGTCTTCCTGTGTTTGTTCCGTTGTGCCATTTAACTTTATTCTGAAAGCAGTATAGTGAATGAAATGCATTCACTATATAGACCTTTCCAATAAGGGCCCCCTGGGTATCACCATATTTTTTTCGCTAGGCTGTTGCATGCACCTGATGCTAGCCCAATGGAAGCGGATACCTCTGACCAAAAAGCTGTTGGTACTTACAATCATATTACAGTGAACATTTTATATCTAGTCGAAGATTAAGCAATAGCTGGGAGAAATTTTTTCTTTTTGCTCATGAAGGTAATGAAATCATGTTGGTCACAGGTGGAAGCTTCATATTTTTGCACACATTATCCACACACAAAGCAAACACAAAAATGTGATTTAAATGTGACCCAATGGTGAGAGCTTTGAAAGACTCACAGTGTGATAAATTTCATTACATTCCCATTCCAACTAGTTAAACGAAAGTATACCTTCTGTGAACAATTTCATGTCATTACTATTTTGCTGTGGTCAAAACTCCCCCCTGTTCTATCACTTGCCCCCCAAAAACCAGTTATGTTGCAAGAAAAATATCAGCCTTGAAGCAAACAGTTCCTGGTGAACATGCAACGGGAAGTGGTTCTGAGTGGAGAAGCAGGTAGAGTGTTACTGCGAGAGCAGCAGCAATGTACTTGCAACAGACTTGTACCCCTGTAGTGTATGAATAGGCTCTGTTAATAACTAATACTGCAAGCTTCCGCGGTAGCCGGCCCGCACTACACAATTCACTGTTTAAAACACAATACAAAACTTTCAGCAGCAAAAGATCTCAGTTCATCTCATCACATGGTGTAACATCATGGAAAATCAAATAACTTCCAGCTCTTCTTTTGATCACTTTTTACAGGGCGAGTCATTATTTTCTTTGTTGCCTAGAAAGTTTGCAAGCAGTTGCACCATGCTTGCAATCCGCCTTTTTCATTTTCCTGTGCTGCCACCTCGCGTACAACGCTGGAAGCTCACTGGTAGGGTACTGCGCACCCAACCCGGCCGGACTGAGTGCCGCTGCGGAGCACGTTTTGTTGGAATCTGTCAACGATGGCGTGTCCTGGGCAGCACCTGGTACGTGGAGGATTTCTAGGGTTGACTGATGGCTGGGTGCGAAGTCCGAGGCAGGCTGCAGTGCCCACCGAAGAGCAAATTCTTCAGTATATCCGATCATCCGGCATGCGATGCGAACACCAGCTGCGCAAGGGCCGCCGCTTCAGAGATGAAGGCTACATTCGGAACGTAATGTTCAATGAAATATCCCCGACCACTGAGGTTGGCGTTTTTCACTGTATATGCCTGCCATTCATGAAAGGTGGATACTACATCGTGCACGCCGTATCACAGAAAACAACTGGGGACAACAGTTTTCACAAGAAATCGTTGTGCTCAAGCGCTGCCGAATAGCTACACGAGCTATAAAAGCACAAGCGTACTCGCAACAAAGCAGCTCTGCTAGCATTTCACTGTATTTTCCCACAACACACCGCTGCATATGTTAAACAAGCATGTGCGTCCATAAAGACGAGCGCGAGAGGCGCACACTGATCCATTCCGGCGATACCACGCAGAGCTCTTCATAATGGATATGATTCGAACACACGCATAACGCACCTTCTTCTTCTTTTGCCTCTTAATACATGGCACATACCCACACGGGGGGATTGGCCAGGGTGTAGTGGCATAAACAAGGAAATTTCCATAGCAGATTATGACAAAATTTTAGCACCATGCGTGAATGCTCTCGTAGCTTCTTTTTCGTTGCCCGCTCCATCGCGCGTTGAAAGCGGCTCACAGCACTTGCCCATTTGGCCTTGCTTGAGAAAGCAAAAAGCGTCGGAACGAAGTCTGGGTGCCGCGGTGACATTCGAGGCCTTCCTGCCCATGAATAAAACACTTCGTGATAGACTGCACACGCTTTTAACCACAGTACCTCTCCCGTACCTGTCACAAAGTGATTCCCGCACAGTCGACATGCGCGTGCGACGGTGCCCAAGGGCAGCCACGATTGTCGAGCCGGCGAACTGCTTTTATCCAAGCTTCGCGTCGAAGGCTGTCCCGGGAAGCGCTCGGAAAGCGAAAAAATCAGTTTGCTTCCCTTTACATATTGGGCATTGCAGCCGCATGCAACACATTTCGTAGGTATCGCCAAATGCGTCGCGCTGAACGCCCGACGGCTGCAGCAACGCAACCCGCGTAGGAAGCCGGTTTGTTTACACTTCCACGGCCGGTCTCGAGAAGAGCGTGCGACCCTTCCAATATGTTTCGCGACATCGCCGCCAGGGGATGGGCGCATGCGCAGTCGCGTCGTGAAAAAGGCGGATTGTGGCATTCGCTTCCTTCTGGAGGCGCACCATTTTCTTGCGTATTTTGTGTGCCTTGCGGTCGGCCTTTGCTGCTGCCTCGCTTTCTCCTTTATGGAGGGCAATTAGCTGCTCTATAGCAGATCCTTGTCGCTTGTGGTGGGTCTTTTGGGGTTTCCTTCTTTTGGCGCGTGTGCCAGCACCGGCACTGCTGCTTGGCCCAGCACCGGCACTACTGCTTGTGTCGCTGTTGCCTGTGCTTTGCAGTACAGGCACTGCAGCACTGGTATTGCAAATGGGGGAGCTGGCCGCAATCCGCCTTTTTCATTTTCCTGTGCTGCCACCTCGCGTACAACGCTGGAAGCTCACTGGTAGGGTACTGCGCGCCCAACCCGGTCGGACTGAGTGCCGCTGCGGAGCACGTTTTGTTGGAATCTGTCAACAATGGCGTGTCCTGGGCAGCACCTGGTACCTGGAGGATTTCTAGGGTTAACTGATAGCTTGGTGCGAAGTCCGAGGCAGGCTGCAGTGCCCACCGAAAAGCAAATTCTTCAGTATCTCCGATCATCCGGCATGCGATGCGAACACCAGCTGAGCAAGGGCCGCCGCTTCAGAGATGAAGGCTACATTCGGAACATGATGTTCAATGAAATATCCCCGATCAGTGAGGTTGGCGTTTTCGGCTGTATATTCCTGCCATTCATGAAAGGTGGATACTACATCGTGCACGCCGTAGTACAGAAAACGACTTGGGACAGCAGTTTTCACAAGCAATCGTTGTGCTCAAGCGCTGCAGAATAGCTACACGAGCTATAAAAGCACAAGCGTACTCGCAACAAAGCAGCTCTGCTAGCATTTCACTGTATTTTCCCACAACACACCGCTGCATAGGTTAAACAAGCATGCGCGTCCATAAAGACGAGCGCGAGAGGCGCACATTAATCCATTCCGGCGATACCACGCAGAGCTCTTCATCATGGATATGATTCGAACACACGCATAACGCACCTTCTCCTTAGTCTGCCTCTTAATACATGGCACATACCCACACGTGGGGATTGGCCAGAGTGTAGTGGCATAAACAAGGAAATTTCCATAGGAGATTATGACAAAATTTTAGCACCATGCGTGAATGCTCTCGTAGCTTCTTTTTCGTTGCCCGCTCCATCGCGCGTTGAAAGCGGCTCACAGCACTTGCCCATTTGGCCTTCTTGCTTGAGAAAGCAAAAAGCGTCGGAACGAAGTATGGGTGCCGCGGTGACATTCGAGGCCTTCCTGCCCATGAATAAAACACTTCGTGATAGACTGCACACGCTTTTAACCACAGTACCTCGTCCGTACCTGTCACAAAGTGATTCCCGCACAGTCGACATGCCCAACGGTGCCCAAGGGCGGCACGATCGTCGTGCCGGCGAACTGATTTTATCCACGCTTCGCGTCGAAGGCTGTCCCGGGAAGCGCTCGGAAAGCGAAAAAATCCGAGTTTACTTCCCTTTACATATTGGGCATTGCTGCCGTATGCAACACATTTCGTAGGTATCGCCAAATGCGTCGCGCTGAACGCCCGACGACTACAGCAACGCACCCCGCGTAGGAAGCCGGTTTGTTTACACTTCCACGGCCGGTCTCGAGTGGAGCGCGCGACCCTTCCAATATGTTTCGCGACACCGCCGCCAGGAGATGGGCGCATGCGCAGTCGCGTCGTGAAAAAGGCGGATTTGTGAGAGGTCATCTCTGCTGCTTCCTTCAGTCAGGCTGTCCTCACATGACGGGAGCACTTCTGAGCCGTCTGGTGCCTCATTGACAACTGGCAGCTGCACATGATGAAGCATACAAGACAGAATGTTATCATCTCAGAACAGAGGTTAGATGTGTCCTAATGTAATGCGATCATTAGCTTCCACAATATATTACAAAAACACAAACTTATGATGGCCAAACTGGAAAGAAGGCAGTGGTTCAAATTTTTGTTTTCCTGAACATAACTAAATAGATATATGAAGATCCCAACATGTACATGAGCATTCTGTAGCCCCAACTTTCACATGAATCAATGGGTTCAGTTCAGCTTTTTCCTGAATACTGTTGCGGAGTGCAGTCACCTTCCTTTAGGTTTTTGTGACTCGAAATATTTTGTGAAGGAGTTGTAGGATTTTTGTATGGCTCCTAGTGTTGGTGTTGTGATGAATGTTGGATTTTATGCCCTTTATATGACTTGTGGCTGTTGCAGCTAATGGTTTTATGGCTTTTATAATTGTGTGCCCCTCCTGCTTGGGGCCAAAGTTATGGCTCGCAGTAAGTACAAATAAATGAATGAACAGCTGAACAAGGCAGTATACCAAGCTGATCGAAGTCAATAACAAGCAATATGTTAAACATGTGCAAGTATGTGGGGCATGGTTGACCAAGGGTAAACCCAGCTGATGAGGTTGAGTTGAACAGAAGTATATGGAAGGTGAGGTGCGAACTCCGGCACGACAAGGCGCTCCGATTTGAAGACGCAGGTGCCATTCCCGAGTCTGTCCAATGGTAATCCCTCGTCAACATCAACATCATTCTAAAGGAAGGATTGCTGGGTCAGTTGGATCACCATTCAAGGCTTAAAAACAGCACGAAAAATGGGATAATACAGAAAGAAGCAATAGACAGCACTGAACCTGCACTTGAGTGCATTTTATGGGAAATGGCAATTAATACAGAAAGTATACACAAAGAACTTGTAGACAAACACGCAGTACAATACAGATATTACTTATATACTTCGAACGAAGACAGCGCAAAAAAGGACAACCACAGAAGAGGACACGACACAAAGAACGCTTCTCTTCTGTGGTTGTCCTTTTTTGCGCTGTCATTTGGTCCAAGTATGAATAACCAACTAGCCCACCACTATGCTTTATTGAATTACTCGGACATTACAGACATTACATAGAAATTTATTGTCTACTTTGCTACTTCCCTTCAGTGTCCCTGCAGAGAAACATCAGTTCACAATAACAGCTTATGGTCCACAGGTTGCTGCGATACTCCACTGTAATCAAGCCCAGTTTCTGATGAAATCAATCGATGACGATGGGTATCTACAAGAGAGAAGGATGAAGGTGAAGCTGCATGTGCACAGGTGTGAAAGATGAATTGTCATACAGCACTAGCAATATTAATATATCACGCAAATAAAGACACCGAAATTCTGGTGCGTACCATAATTTCATCTTACTAGAGACTTAAGTCGTATCCATCCGCAGTGTGTGCCTATTGACATATGATTCCCACCTGAAGAAAAAGGACGTAACCTAAACATACAATGCGCATTGAACTCCCTGTACAACAAAGAGGTCTTTTCTCTGGCATGGTAACATTAAGTATATGGGGAGACAACCAGCTAACTATCGATATGTAGAATTGCTAGACAAAAACAAGGATTTATGGACGAGCAGTGGGAGTTGCTTGGCTAGTTGGTTCTCGTTTCATGACAAAGAACAACAGCACAAGGCAAAAATGTAGACGTGGAGGCCAGTGCCCATGTTTGTGGGAGTGGTTTACACAGCTGCTTGAGTCTGTTCTTTATTATCTATTGTTGGCCAGAATTTATAATGAGTATATGTTCCGCACTGAGAAATGAGCAGCAATAGAATTCTGAAGTGATCTGAACGACAGATAACATGCAATGTTATAAATCACAAATTACCTCTAAACTTTCTTCGACTCACCTATCATCGTTGATGGGAAGGCAGCTGAGGAAACTGTGGAGCGGCCAGTAGAAGATCCATGGGACACCAGTTGACCCAGTGGGAGTGCCTGTCCATCTCAGCTGCCTGGACAAATAAAAATGATGTGCGCTATTAAATGTGAGCTGTTAATTTGTCTAAGTGGATTAAGCCTCACTGTACACATTCTCAATGCAAGACTAAAATTTCTTAGATAAGTGTCTAATGCATATGCAGAGGTACTGGTGAAATTAATGAATGCAATTTACATTTGCAGTGTGGCTAAACTAAATCCTGCTAGTTGCAGCAAATTGAAGCCACAACTATGCATTATGGTTCAACTATTGTCATTCTAACAATATGTTACTTAGTGAATTTCTAGATTTTTTTTCTTTCTTTCCCAGGCTGCACTGTGTATACTACTTCAGTGATGCTGCTAGTACACTGTGAAGCCTGGTAAAGAATTATGAAATAAATCTAGAAATTCAGTTCACTACATTCTTGCTCTAGCAGGTGGCCAGAAATAGAGACGCGTACAGCAATGCTGTCAGCGCTGCAGCTCACAATTTGCAAATAAGAACGACGAACAACACCTGTGCAACAAGGAAGACGATGTTGTCATGCAGCGCGGCGCACGCGTGCACGAGCGAAGGTTTTAAGTGCTGCGTATACTGCTCCTGCCTGGGGTCGTTACCCTAGAGTCCTTACCACCTTAACAATGCATTCTAAAGACCGTCTGGAACACTCCAGAACTGCGCGATGACGGGGAAGAGAATCGACGCGCTACTCCAGCGACAACACATGCTACTGTCGCACATGCGAGGCTGACGTAAGCAGTTCAGCTGCACTATGAAAACAGCGCCAAGAACCCCATGGCACGAGCATCGTTCGGTAAAGATCACACTTACCGGTATTTCTTGTTGGGGTTTTCCATTTTCTGCTTCACTTGTTTGCTGGCGTCTGAGTATTCTCCCGGCGGTAGCCTGGCGTTCAGTTCCGCTGCAATTGCAGCGTCTATCCGAGCGTTGCATGTGTTACCACGCAGCGCAGGTCCTCCCAGATGCGTATCAGGGCTGCGGTTGTTGAATCAAGCCAGATGACACGCCTCTGGGAGGACGAGTCGTTGGATGTTACTGCTGCCACGGGCGCCGCCATCTTGTCGGTTAAGGTAGAAAACGGAGGTCGGCAAGCTCGGTTTGGGTAACTGTTGTTAGGTGGCGTTACTGCAGTTTCGTCTGCCGTGTGAGCGTGGCTAACTATAGTTATGGGGAACCATAGTTACCTTAACTGTGTTAAGGTTGCCCGTGTAAATGCGGTATTAGTGTTTGGCTTTTGAAATGCACATGTTGGGAAATCTTAGCGAGTGCTTTCTCAAAGCAAATGTTCTTGGTTTTTCCTGGGTCATTGCAATCTACCTTTCATCAAAAAGGTGGCACTGAATTGCTGTTACTAATGTAGCCTGGTGGCTGCTGTATCTTTGCAGTCAAACGTTGCGAGTCCCAATGCAGTTCAGGTCGTGCAGAGCATTAAAAAAAAAGAAAGAAGTGGAGTGTAAAATGAAGGCAACCTACAACATTGCCCCTTATCTGTCTTGTGCATTGTTTCTGACTTGCTGTGCAGTTTTCTGTTAGCAGTGCAACAGCTAATAACTAACATGTCCCTGTTCTTCTTGGTGGCCTGCTGTTGGTTCTTGTTTCCTCGGTAATCACTAAAGGCATCACATAAGATAGGGGTGGACCGATGATGCACATCAGATGTACGATCTTCACTTGCTTTATGCCACCACAGCATCATGTCTTCTCTGAGGTCAGGGATTTTAGAAAAAACAATGTTTCTTATCGTTAAGATGACAGCAGTAAATGGAGTAACTGTTGCATGCTACGTCTGCAACAGTGGTCAAATTCCGTTTATTGCTGGTGTGGGACAATCCCCTCTTTGGCTTTGCCGTTGAATCCTGCCTGTCTAGTTTGGGTTGTGCGTGAGCAGTGCTTTGTTTTGCTGTGTCGGTCAACTCTGACTGAATGGCCTTTTGCATTCTTTCACAAAAAGACAGAAAAGTGCTACATAGATGCCCATGAGTTAGAAGGCACAAAAAAAAATTCAGCACTTACTCACAAACTAAGTTCATTCAGCATCAAAATATACCCCAACAGAAATGAGCTGCTGTGACTGAAAAGAAGAATTGCACACAGCACGGGTATCTACTGGAGTTGACCTGAGAAATTCAACACACTCGTACAGTCCTTGTGACATGGATGTGCCACTAACGCAGTCAGTGCCTTTATTGAGTGCGGAAAATGCCTATAGATCTTCACAAGAACCATGTTTCTGCAGCTCACAACTAATGGAAAATAAAAGCGTGGGAAGGTGGATGCCATCATTTCCCTGTCAAGTTTCCATGCTCCCTCAGGCAGTCAGTCGTTAAAACAACGGCTAGTTTGTCTGATCAGTTCTTTTACTTCAGACGTCCTCTGCAGGACAAAGGCCTCACTTACTGAGCTGCACCTAACCCTGTTGTGCACCCACAAACTTCCTAATCTTGTCTGCCCTTTGACTCTGTTGCCAAGTGCTGCATTTGCCTTCTCTTCGAGTCAACCTCATTACCCTAAGGGACCATCACTAATCTCCTGTCTGCATTGTAGCTGATGAATAGGATTTCACTGCCATCTCTTGACAGGAAGATGAGTTGTATATTCCCAGTACTCACCAGTGGGGCAGAAGCTTGGAGGCTCATGCAAAGGGTTGAAATTAAGTTCAGGACTGCCAAACAAGCAATGGAAAGGAAAGCTGTAGGTGCAATGTGACAGGCAGGAAAAGAGCTGAGTGGATGAGGGAACAAACGCATGTGGACGATATCCTAGCTGAAATCAAGGAACGGGGATGGGCAAGGCATATAATGTGAAGAGACTGTAACCGGTGGTTCCTGACTGTAACAAAGTTAATTCTCATCGTCATCATCATCATCAGCCCTACTACACCCACTGCAGGGCAAAGGCCTCTCCCATGTCTTTCCAATTAACCCTATCCTTTGCCAGCTGCATCCACCCTTTGCTTGCAAACTTCTTAATCTCATCCGCCCACCTAACCTTCTGCCGGCCGTCCCCTGCTACGCTTACTTTCTCTTGGGATCCACTCCGTTACCCTTAAGGACCAGCGGTTATCTTGCCTTCGCATTACATGCCCTGCCCAAGCCCATTTCTTTCTCTTGATTTCGACTAGGATGTCATTAACCCGTGTTTGTTCCCTCACCCACTCTGCCCGCTTCCGATCTCTTAACGTTACACCTATCATTTTTCTTTCCATGGCTCGCTGCGTTGTCCTTAACTTAAGCTGAACTCTTTTCGTTAGCCTCCACGTTTCTGCCCCGTAGGTGAGTACCGGTAAGATTATGCTGTTGTACACTTTCCTCTTGAGGGAAATTGGTAAACTGCCACTCATGATCTGCGAGAATTTGTCATATGCGCTCCACCCCATTCTTATCCTTCTAGTTATCTCCCTCTCATGATCCGGATCAGCTGTCACTACCTGCCCTAAGTAGACGTATTCCGGCACAATTTCTAGGCTCTCGCTGCCAATTGTGAACTGTTGTTCCCTTGCTAGGCTGTTGAACATTACCTTGGTTTTCTGCATGTTAATTTTTAGACCCATCGATCTGCTCTCCCTGTCTAACTCGTTGATCATGATTTGCAGTTCACCTCCTGAGTGACTCAGCAAGGCAATGTCATCAGCAAATCTCAGATTATTTAGGTATTCTCCATTTATTCTTATTCCCAACTGTTCCCAATTCAGGCCTCGAAATACCTCCTTCAAACATGCGGTGAACAGCATTGGCGAGATCGTGTCTCCTTGCCTGACGCCCTTCCTTATTGGAATTTTATTGCTGACTTTATGGAGCACTATAGTAGCTGTGCAGTTGCTATATATATCTTCCAGTATTTTGACATAAGGCTCTTCTACCCCCTGATTACGCAATGCCTGTATGACTGCTGAGGTTTCCACTGAGTCGAATGCTTTCTCGTAATCAATGAAAGCTATATATAGAGGTTGGTTATATTCTGCGCATTTCTCTATCACCTGATTGATAGTGTGAATATGATCTATTGTAGAATATCCTTTACGAAAGCCTGCCTGATCATTTGGTTGATTAAAGTCTAACGTTGCCCTTACTCTATTAGCGATTACCTTAGTAAATACTTTGTAGGCAACGGATAGTAAGCTGATCGGCCTGTAATTTTTCAAGTCCTTGGCGTCTCCCTTCTTATGAATTAAGATAATGTTTGCATTCTTCCAAGCTTCTGGTACAGTCGAGGTCATAACGCATTGCGTATACAGGGTGGCTAGTTTTTCTAGCACGATGTCCCCTCCATCCTTCAACAGATCTGCTGTTACCTGATCCTCCCCAGCTGCTTTTCCCCTTTTCATTGCTTCTAAGGCTTTCTTTACTTCATCTTTCGTTACTGGCGGGATGACGCATTGCTGTGCACTGCTGTCTTTCTCATTAGCGTTCTGATTACATTGGCTACTGTACAGGTCTGTGTAGAACTCTTCGGCTACGTTAACTATCTTATCCATATTGCTAATGACATTGCCCTGCTTGTCTCTGATAAAGATCTGATTAAGAAGCGCCAAAACATGAAGTTAATTCTAAGAAGAGGCAAACGTAGGATGGAGCAGCAGAGCGTCAGTTAGGGAGGAATTTTCAGGGATAACATGGCTGCAGGTAGTGCAAGACGAGGTTAATTGGAGGTCATTGGGGGAGGACCTTGTCGTGCAGTGGACTACAGTATTGTAAAGGTGTTGATGATGGTCACTCTAACCGCTTTCATCTTGCGATATAATTGTAATGCATGCACTTGCATTTTTTTAAATTTTCTTAAAGGCTTTAACTGCCCCTTTCGCGTTATACTGTTAATGCTTCTGTGGTATTTGTGCATTGTGCCTTGAAAGCATTCGTGAGCAAGGGTAGGTGGACATGCATTCAAGTTAGTTTTACCTTTCCTGTCAATTTTGTTGCAGAGTGAGGAGGGTCTTGTAGTGATGAGTACTATTGGTAAAGGCTAGTATAAACCAAGGACTCTTTTCCCTGTATCGCTTTCATCAAAATTTAGCAGCTGTACCCTCATGTACTACTTGATATCAGAGAAAATTCTAGTTGTTGAAAGTTCACATATAGTGCCATCCAGTCGGCGAACAGCAGTGGGAGCAGTTTTATCCAGTGGTAGAAGGAAGCAGTCCAAGCTGATACCTCTTAAAAAGCGGAGTGTAAGGAAGTCATGCGACATTGAAACATTATATTCTTGCTTTTTTCTTTTTTGTTTTGTTGCTTTGTGCATGCGAGCCTTTCTCTTCATAGCCATTATTTTGCCTTCATTGTGCGTTTCTTAGAGGGCGCCACATCTTTAAAAAAAAAAAAGGCTTGGTATAAGCTTTCATTCTGAACTTGGACTCAAGTTTAGGAAAGGACAAGGTTATTGAAATGCACGTGGGCAATCACCAGAGCTGGGCTTGATCTGAAAACAGAGATTGACAGTCATGTTAGCTACTGCGCACACAGAGAATAGTACGGGAGCAACCATCCTCATGTGGTGTGCTACTCTCTGAGCACGGTGACCATTCCAATTGCAGAACAAGTACTCTTTTCCTCGATGTGCTACTGCCACTGGAATGCGCCAGTAGTTAGGCTTGGTTCAGGGCTTATTTGGTTCATATCGAGTAAACTTAGCAGCACTACAACAGACCAATACAGGACAGCCCCTAACTGATGAATTTAAATCCATAGCATGTACTCTGGTATAACAATTGAGTTAGTGCCTGCCCCTTATCAGTTCCTGTCTGTCTGTAGCAGTACAATTTTTTTTTTTTTTTCCAAAGAGAAGACTTGTATCATGGCATTCATATGCGCACTAAACAAATGGCATTTGCAACCATACCTATGCCCACGGTCGTTTTTCTGCACACATTTCAGTGTTTGGATGCTATCCTTGCCTGGCTTCTGCATGTTAGTGAAACAAGACGCAGGTCTTTGCTCTGGGAAAGTTCTTGTTCCTTAGCTTGCTTATTGCCTCCTCCAGTCCAATGTGCAAAGCTGTGAGCAGTAAGGCACTGGGCTGACCTGTCTGTCAATTGGAATTGGGTGGTGGAAGAAAAATTGATGGAACGGTCAGGCGATTGTCTGACGGTTGATGCTTCGATGCTTTTACAGTTGGAACTTTTCTAAATGATGCTTTTGTGTTTGGTGCTTTTCTGGTCTTGCCGCATCTAAATGCCTGAACTTTGCATCGTTTCATTTCATCTTTTCTTGGGCTGGCTCATGTGAACTTGCCACAGTGTTGCTTGCGATGGCAGACTTAAGCGAATGGTTGCCACTCTCATTTCTGCAAGATCATGATGGCCTGCCTCCACCCATGGAAGCTGATGCAATTGCTCACACCTGTCAGTCACTCAATGAATTGTTCTCCATTGATTTTCTTGTGTTTTGACGGATGGCGTTGTTTTAGGCGTGACCACCAGTTGGTCTTTCCGGCTCCAAGACCAAGACCATTTATCTCCAAGACCATAGCCATGGGCTCTTGTGGTGGTGACACACGTGCTGGCATGACCTGCTGATACGGGAAGCTGGCGTGCGTTGCTCCGCTTCTCCGCCCTCCTTAATGCGGCTCAGTTGTTGTCACTGCTGATGCGAGCGCTGCCAGACATCAGTTGCAGGTGTGTGCAGCTGAGCGTGCTGCACTGCTTGTCCCCCTTATCGCTGCATCCTTCTCGCTCACTCCTTGCTTTGCACTGTACCCTCCCCTATGTTTGAGTGCTGCTCCTGTATGTAGTGTGCCGAGGCCTCAGGCACTGAGTTGTGCCATATTAGCATGGGAGGGAGGGAAGGGTGGAGTAGCAGTGCTTATGCAGTGAAAAAAATGTTTTAATGCTTAAGTAAAAATTTCCAGGAATAAATGTGTCACTTGCTGCCAAGCAAAGATCGGCACAGCCAAAAAGAGTCACACCACAAAATTTTTATGAAGACCGAAAATTGGACTGAGTTGTCCTAAATGGCCCTTTGATGTGTGGGCCCTGGATTCGAGCATTTCTTCCATGTGTTTTCTTGCTATCAGTAGCGGGAAGGGCTGTTCTGGAATGCGAATTGAATGTTTATGTGGTATCATGTTCACAAGGAATGCAGTTGCTGGGAAGATGTCCTCTTGGGAAACAGTAGAAACGTGTTGGTGCATGTGATGCAGGTGGAAATGCATGCTGCATTCATTCTCTTTTTTCACAACCTTCCAAATGTACTCCATTTGGTCTTGAAGGAGGTGGTGATGTACTGGTACCTGGAAAAGTGCTCTGCAGCATAGCGCAGATTATTTAATGCACACCTCATGGCATGACACGAGTTCGTTCACGCAAAGGTTACGGCAACTTATGCCCTTGCAGGTACTGAGGAATGTTTTTTGGGTGTGATCCACCGTGGTGGCTCAGTGGCTATGGCGTTCGGCTGCTGAGCCCAAGGTTGCGGACTTGAATTCTAGTTGCGATGGCTGCGTTTTGATGCCGGCGAAATGCAGAAATGCCTGTGTTCTGCAATGTCAGTGCACATTGGAGAACAGCAGTTGGTTAAAGCTTATCCGAACCCCTTCACTCTCTCATAGCGCCATGTGCAGCTTGGGGATGTTAAACCGTGCGTACCATACCATCTTTTGGTATACGGCCTGATGTATATAACACAGAAGTCAGACCCGGAAGTGCTGACCACACGCTCTGGGCTTGCAGGTCTATTAAGTCATTTTAGTCTTGGCAGGGAAGATGCTTTTGGCATCACGTGATACTGTTTGAATTGAGTGGGGTGTTGCAGAAGCGGCGAGTGCTGAAGACGAGGACCTGACAATCCCACGTGCGGCCATGAACAAGATGATCAAGGAGCTGCTTCCCAACGTGCGCATAGCCAATGAGGCGCGCGAGCTCATCCTGGCCTGCTGCACTGAGTTCATCCATCACCTCTCCACCGAGGCCAATGACATCTGCAACCGGCAGCAGAAGAAGACTATTTCAGCTGACCACGTGCTTGGAGGTGGGTTGCTGTTCAGCGTTTCTTTGACCAAGTTTTTGCCTTCGATGCTGTCGTTTGCTTGGTGGAGCTGAGCGGCACTTTACTTAACTGGCATCGTTGTGTGCTATGAGTCTGAGCGCATTGTAGCATCTGCGCACTACAAATGGAGAATGCGTGCAAAGTGTCTTGCCTGTACTAGTTTCCTGCTTTCATTCTTGTGGGGATTACTATTCAGACGCACATGCTCATGACAAGAGGGGTCCTGGCTCTGCCATGGTGCAACTTCTTTTGATAACACAGGGTCATGTGGGAATAGCAGGGTTCGCACGGGTCCTTGAAAACCTTGAAAACCCTTGAATTTGAAAATGTGGTTTTCAAGGCCTTGAAAACCTTGAAATATTTAGTGGTTCCTGAAAAACCCTTGAATTCCGTGATGATAGTCATTGGCGCCGTTCAGTGATTGCCTGTTGATCAGCTGGCCACCTTGAAAGTGAAGGTAGCCTCCCGATCCAAGCCAAGAAAATTCAGTCCGGTTCGGGCGTTCGTCCTCCATGTTGTCGGGTTGTGTTTTTTTGTTCGCTGCGGTCGCGCACTTTTTATAGTTGCCGTCCTCATACTGCTTGTTAATCGCCTCCCGTTGGCTTATTCAGAGCACTTGTATTGCGGCACGCGCTGGACGTGGGCGTAATTGTGTGTGCGCACAATGGCCGGGAAATGCAATTTCCAGCGATCGTGGCTTAGCCATGACGAGTACAAAGACTTGATTGCGCCGGACACCACGAGTTCGCATCGTGCTAGATGCAGACCGTGCGGAAAAGTGTTTGATATCTCATCGATGGGAGAGTCTGCGCTGAAGAGCCACAAGAGGAGTTCGAAACACAGCGCGAGCATGAAGAACGCAGCAGGTAGCTCCATGTTGAACTACGTGACATCGCGCGAGTGTGGCGAATCCATTCGTGTGGTCGAAACGCAGTCCTCGAATTTGAATGCCGCAAGCAAGGCTCACGATTTAGTGACAGAAGCAGAAATATTGTGGGCTTTGAAAGTTGTCACGTGTCATTACTCGTACAGCTCATCCGCCCACACAAGCGATCTGTTCAAGAGAATGTTTCCTGATAGCGAAGTGGCGAAGGTCTTCACATGTGGAGAGAAAAAGTGCACGTACCTGGCGTGTCATGGTCTTGGACCATTCTTTGTATCATCCATTCATCGGGCAATAGATAAGTGCGACTATTACGTCGTTCTGTTTGATGAATCCGCAAATGATTACCTCCATCAGAAGCAGATGGATATACACATCAGGTACTGGGATGCATCTCAGAAAATAACAAGGTACTTCACATCCATTTTTATGGGCCACGCGACTGCAGATGACATCGAGGATAAATTGTTGAAGGCACTGGAGCCATTACCACTTGTTAATATCCTACAAGTGTCCATGGACGGACCGAATGTCAACTTGAAATTTTTCAGAAGCTTTCAGGAGCACCTGCAAAAAAACTATCAAGTACAATGCCTAGATTTAGGCACTTGCGGTCTGCACGTTGTGCACAACGCCTACAGGGCGGGTGTAACTGCCAGCAAGTGGGGAGTGGACATTCTGTTGTCTAGTCTAAATGCATTGTTTGAAGATTCCCCGTCGAGGCGAGAAGACTTCGTAGCTGTGACTGGTCAGGCTACATTTCCTCTTAAGTACGTCGCCCATCGCTGGGTTGAAAACGTTCCGGTAATTGAACGAGCCCTTTCGCTGTGGCCTGGCGTGAGAATTTACATTGAGCCTGCAAGAAAGAAAGAAGTGAACCAGCCGAAATGTGCCTCCTTTCAAAACTTGCTCAGTTTCTCCAGTGACCCGCTAGTCCCCGCAAAACTTGACTTTGCCCTTGGGATTGCAATGATTGCACGGATTGCACCAACCACTTGTGTTTTTTCTGGCAAGGGACCTCGAAACAATTGTCAGGAAGCTTCTCACAAAGTTTGTGAAGTGTTCAGTTCTCTCTGCGTCAGTTGGGACTACAGGCCTGTTGAAAATCAACATTGAAGACGTGAACAATCACACAGCACTTGAGAAATGGACATTGGTTATGCAGCTGAACAAATTTTGAAGAATTCCAAGGTCAGTGGAAAAGATGCGTTTGCTTTTAAAATGGAATGCAAGCAGTTCCTTGTTAGTGTGTGTAAAAAGGTTCTTGAGAAGAGTCCTTTAAGATTCCCTTTGGTCAGAGGCCTTTCCTCACTGGATCCCCGTCAAATGTGCACCAAGCCAGACCAGTGCCTAGCAGGACACAAGAATGTTTTGAATGCCCTCATCGCTGCAAAAAGGTTGAGCAATCACCAACGGGACTCTGTTCTCTCTGAGTACGCCGAAATGCTGCAGATGGAGAAGCATAAGCTGCAATTGTTTGAAAAGAGCTCTGACAGGCTAGACATTTTTTCTTAGAACTCCTAAAGTTCAATTCATCCTACGCTGAGCTCTGGACAGTAGTCCAACTTGCTTGTGCTCAGCCACGGCCAGGCAACTGTGGAAAGAGGGTTTAGTGTCAACCGGCAGGTCTGTGTGGAAAACCTGAAAAATCTGTCGTATATCTCACAACGCGTTATATGTGACGCCATTGACAAGGCAGGTGGCATCCTTAACATTCCTGTAACAAAGGAGTTGAGGACCTCTGTTTCAGCTGCAAGGCATCGTTATCAGGCATATCTGGAGGCGCAGAAGAAGGAGCAACTTGAAGAAGCAAAGGAGTCAAAGAGGCGTCTTGTTGAGGAAGAAATTGATACCTTAAAGCGAAAGAAAGTAAGACCTGAAGCAACCGTTGCTGATCTGACAGCTTCAGCAGACAACTTGGCTGAGAAAGCAGAAGAGACGGGCGACGTCGTGCACATTGTGAAGTCAAATTGCCTTATGAAAACGGCAAAAAGCAAGACTGAAGAACTTCTGAACATCAAGCAAGAAATAATCACAAAGCTTCAGGAGCTTTCATGAATACTTGTTGCGACCTGTCTTAGTTTAGTATTAAACTAGTCTAGTCTGTATGTGCGTCTTTTTTTAGTGTTCAATAAATTTGTTACAGCGTGTTTTTAAAAAGTTGTTTTACTATAAAGAGTACTAAATTGAGTATCGAAATGAGTCCTTGAAAAAAACTTTTGGGGGCCTTGAAAGTCCTTAAAAACCCTTGAATTTGTGCCCTCAAAGCCTGTACAAACCCTGATTGTGAAATCAAACAGTCTTAGAAAAACTGCAAAAGAAAAGATGCAGGACCTTCAAGCAATTGATCGTGCAATTACAGCAAAACTTCAAGCACTTTCTTGATATGCTTAATGAGTGTGTGCTTCAAGGAAATGTGTGTGTGTTTACTGATATGTGTTTTAAGATGGTATATGCCTCTTTCCTTTTTTCTTTTTCAATAAAATGAATGATTTTGTTGTTGAAGAATCTTTTTTCGTCCGAGCTGCTAAACACATTGTTTGAGGTCCTTGAAATTGCTATGCCAGGGCCTTGAAAGTCCTTGAAAACCCTTGAATTTTTTCAACTAAAACTGCTACGAACCCTGGAATAGGTTTGAGCAAACAGTTGGATTGAAATAATTTGTTATGCTGTCCAGGCAATGTCTTCATTGTTGCACTGTTGTGTTGAACTGGAGGCCTATGTGCAAAGCTGTTCAATAGTGATGTGCACAGTATACTGTATTTACTCGAATCTAGGCTGGCCTCGATTCTAGACTGACCCCCAAAATTCAGAAGGTCAGAAAATAAAAAAAAGGTTTACCTGGAATGTAAGCCGAACAAGAAAAAGGCACTGAGTGGGGCTAGAACATGAATTTTATTATGCTTGCAACGCTCGTCGTAGGTTGTCCTGTGCTCGCTCATCGTCGTCTTCAGCGACATCGCTGACGTCGCTGTCCTCTTTGTCGCTGGCTTCTTCCCACAGCGCTGTCCTCGCTTCCGTCCAGTGCATTCCAGCTGCTGCACTTCGGGAGGCCCGTACAATCAGTTTGTCTGGAATTTCGTCCCATGCCACGGCGACCCAGCTTGCTACTTCGCTAAGCGAAGCACGCTTAATACGCCCCAGTCAGTGTGAGCTGTTGGTCTTGCAGTGTCAGCCAGTCGTTTTAATGCTTCCGCAGCCTATCCTGTAACAGTTTGTTGATGGCAACATCGAGCGGTTGTAGCTGGCTCGTCATACCTCCGGGTATTACCGCAATGTCCGTACCGCCTTCCAAAAGCATGGACTTTGCGGAATCTGTCAAGTGGCCGTGGTAGGAGTTAAAAACCAGGAGTGACTCCTTGAACAACAGGGCCCTGGCACAGCGTTGCCTAACGGTCTTCACTCTATCTTCGACAAGGGCACCACTCATCCATCCATTCTGATGAGCATGCACAGACTTTTTTAAGGAAAACCTCTTCGGCTGGAAGCATCTTCCACTTAAGGGGAGACACTGGTCTTAAAATGAAAATTTGTATTATTAGAGATATCGTAATGAAATTACGTATGCATATGTATTTCTTCCTCCTGTTTTAAAAATGTAATTAGTTTCAGTTTATCTCAATTAGTTCTCTACTTATGGAAAAATAACTGAATTAAGGTACATCATCATATAAAAATGTTCAGTTATGTCGATGCATCACAATTCTGGAATATTATTGTTTACAAAATTTGATGTGTTCAACTTAGCCACATAAAAATAGCATAGCTCCACAGTTCAATTCTTTCTGAATTCAACGGTGCTAAATTTGTTTAAATTGCACCACGAAAACATAATGAAAAGTTCCGTAAGGCTAGTGACGGCAAAAAACATGAAGCTGAGAAAATCGCATTTAAAGTTTTGACGCTGACTGTAGAAAATTTTGGGAGGAATCTTGAACAACGAATTTTATTTAGATGTTCCCTATCTGTTTCTCTACAAAGCAAAACAAAAATTGTCTTATTCCATCCAAGCAAACATTAATAAAAAAAATGTGGAAGGTGTAAGCATGATGAAGTTGTAAAAAAAATAATTTCTCATGAAGTTATCGGTACATTTTTTTTAGAGACAATGGAGTGCGGGGCTAGGGTGTTGAGCTCTAAAGACAATATTTTGAACCCTGAAAACTTTTTTGAGAGACCTAGCGGTCCGGAGCCAAGGAGATTCGAGCCCCCACCATGACAAGCAGTTGGGTGGTCCTGAAAAGGACCGTTGGGTGCGACACTCGACATGTCTCCTACTCTGTCTTTGAGAAGAACCGCCTGGATGTTAGGCAGCACGCTGCCCTGTGCTGCTGGAGAACGTCTTCGTAGCAGTCCAGGACTGTAATCTGCAGTTGCTTGCATTTTGTACTGCCTTATCAGTCTCTTTCGTATTTGTGCTCTTTAGCTGAGCTCCATTTGCCTTGCGCAAATGCGTGGCGTCTTTTTCTAGGCTTCGGCGAACAAGGCAGCCACCAGCAGCGTAACCCAGACTTGCAGCTATGGATTCATTAGTTGCCCTCCTTCCTTGGTTCTAGATGGCAACAGCGTCAGCAGTAGCCTGCTTCACACTTTCTAAAGAAGCATTCCCATTCTTTGAAGCTTGCATCCAAATGAGAGAGTGTAGGCTCTCACTCATCTGAGTCTTTCCTTCACTGCACTGTGCCAACAGGTTCTCATCACTGAGCCTTGCAAACACTGGCTCCAGAGCAGCCCCAACACAAGCCGGGAGGGCACTCTTGTGTGGAGGTGGAAGTTCACCATTAGCCAAGGCTCTGTTGAACTTGCACCAAGAGTCAGCACCCTCAGGGCACTTGGAGTGGTTCGGGACATCATCTGTAGAAGTCATGTGCAGGAGTGTAGCTTCCACTGCCTTCTTCATGCCTGGAACGTCATTACTGTTGCTCCTCAGGGCGTAGCCGTAGTAGTTGGTGATCTTCTTGATCTTTTCCTGTGTTAGCTTGCCTCTTCCGCCAAGAGATTCACCTTGAGCTTTCTTTCTATCAACCAGGTTCTGCAGAGCAGTCCCCATTCGCTTATGAACATGGGTGATGCAATCCTTCTTGTCAATCTTTATGAATCCGTACACTTTTGCTTCCGACAAAGCATGAGAAGTCCGACTGTCTCTATCGGAGAGGACGGTCGTGTAGTGCAGACCATACTTGGCCAGAGACCTCTGAAACATGGTCAGCACAGCCTCCACTTCCGTGCGGCCAGAGTTACAATCGATGTTTTGCTGGCACTCGTGGGTGGCGAGCCAGTCGCTGTAGCCTTCATCTTGTGGCTGTGGTCCCAAGGCACATCCGAGACAAAAGTTCGAGTAAACAATGTGGCCGATCACAAGACCATTGTACAGCGCAACAATGCAGTCCACACTGATGTGAGAGCTACGACCTTGGGTCATCCACGAACCATCAAAAATGACGTCAATGTTCCCAACTGTATTCAAGAAGTCTCTATAGAGATTCTTGATGACTACCACTCTTGCAGCTTCGCTTGCGGTCGCTGTGCTCTCGCAGGCTTTCACAAAAGTTTTTAGGTGTCCCTGAAAGGTCGTGTGGTGCAGACCTCGGTGTGAGAGGTTCGTACAGGCGCAAAAGTCTGCGAGGATGGTCACGCCTTTGTCTATCGTCTGTATTCCCTTCATGGCCCTCATGCTGACCTCGAAGGGAGTTATGTTGGCAGTTCCACTTAGTCGTGGGGAAGAAAATTGCTTTCTCTCGAAGTTGCAGCTGCCGCAGACGAGCTGGAGCTTTACAGCTAAGCCATACTCCTTGTCTGTTGCCTTGCTCAGTCAGACTTCCTGTGCTGCAGGTTCCGCACTTCGCTTGCGCAAAAAAGTTGTTTAAAACTTTCATGTCCACAATCACAAACTCGGTACCAGCATCACCGGTCTGGCACTCCGCACTGACGCCAAGAAGTTCAAACTTGCGCTGGGTTGCTGACTTTTCCGACAGAGTGGACTTCGTGTGTGCCGATCGCTCAGCAAGCTGCGCCTGCTCCGCCGCAGAGTAGTGTGCAGCATCAACACGAACTGTACTTTGATCCGGGATGCAATTCGTGCTGGAACTCGGTCCCGCAGTGTCGTCAGCGAGCAGTGTGGTTGACGTTCCTGGCAGATCCAGCGAGTCCGGCACCGGCTCTAACGAAGGTCCCGACGGTGTGCTTGTTGCCGACGACTTCGGCTTTTTGTTCCACGCCCGTTTCTTACGGCTTCCAAAAGCTCGTTGCATGCACGGTTTAAGTCGAGTGTCTCCCGTCATCTTGATCGTATGGAAAAACTCCCGGCACAAGCAGAAACACGGCGTGTCGAGAAAAAACAAGCGCAAAAGCAGACGTGCACGAAGCGGCAGCAACTCTGGTGAACGCAAAAGAGAAATAAAAAAATGACGAGCCGGTCACTCCAGCCGATGGCAGGCGCGGAAACGGTCTTCGGAAAAGCGGCCAGGGCAGTCGTTTTGCTTGAGCGACGCCATTTTGAGATATCGCGAATAGTGCACAAAGAAAACAGCTTCAAACCAAGCCCAAGATGGCGGCGATCGGCCGGCTGCAGTGTCCGTGGTGTGCGCAGGAAGTTCGAACAAATTTCGCCTATTTGGGGGCATTTCATGGCTGCCGTGGTATATTGAAAGCATATTTTATCGCATTTCCCGACCGAATTTAACGTTAATCATTTGAGAATAGGTGTTCGAAGGGCCAAACGTTCTGAAAATTAGTTTTGCTCAAAATCGATTTTTTTGACCATTTTTGACTGTTTTAAGACCCGCGTCTCCCCTTAGAAATGATGTAGGGCGACATTTTTTGCCCATCGGCTGTGCAACATAACATCACGGTAATACGATGCTTCTTGTACCCAGCAGTTCTTACTTTCACCTGTTTTGCGCCCTTCTCGTTGGCTGTGTACGCCACAGGCATGTCGAAATACACTGGGATGTACTCCTTCTCCAGCCGCTTGTTGATAATGAAGTGCTGGAATGAGACCAGTTTTCCTCAAAGTCAGGGGTTAGGTTTTGGCACGCGGAAGTCCACCGTCGCAGGCTGAACCCAAAACGCTTCATGAAACAGGTGACCCAGCCCCTGCTGGCTTTAAATTGGGTCCGTGCGATGCCTCTAACACCTGTGCTCTTCCTCGCCTTTGTCTGTATTATTTTTGTTGTCACGGGTATTGCACTTTCCCTTTGCTTCCTGATAAAGTCTGCCATCTTTTCCACCACGTGGTGTTGCCCGCTCTTGGGTACAGTCAAGGCCATTCGCTTTGCAGTGCAGTTGAAAGGCTCGTTCCGCTGCTTCCGCCACCGGCGCATGTTCTTCTCGCCCACGGCAAAGTCGTGCTGGGTTTGTAGGTTTGAAGTTTTCTCCACCTCCAATACTACCTTCCACTTAAAAGCCATGGTGTAATGGCATTGCTTGGTGGGTGCCATTGCGCTTCTCAAGGTCACGCAATGACGAACACAAGCAATTTACAACGTTCAAACAAGCAAAATGGAGCCTACAAAGCTGCAAGTCTGTGGCCACGAGTTGGCGTTGTGTCTAGCGGTTGCGGGCAAACTGCATCCTTGAACCTAAGCTGACCCCCGACTTTCGTAAACGATTTTTTAAATAAAAAGTACTGGCTTAGATTCGAGTAAATACAGTAGTAAAGATTCAGTAAGCATTCCCCATGTTTGCCTCAGGCTGACATGACTTGCTGGTCCAGACAGTTGAGCTCTTGCATCAGAGGTGCACCTTCTGGGGACACAGCTTGCCTGAGTCAGTGTTGGCACATCAATTTTGAACAACTGAAGGAACGGGCGTTGTGAGCAATTTCTTTTTAGCCTATCTGACGGCTAGTCGGATGAGGTAAGGGGTGAATCTGACTAAACTGGAAGAGACCCTGAACCTGTGGTGGAAGAATAGGAGAGGTGTGTGACGGGTGCACGTCCTGGCGCCGTACGCAAGTGGCGGAGCATGGCCCGCTTTTCTGCCACCTGTCGAGATGGTGCAGGCTGTTGGTGGCCATGGGACTGTAGGTGGTCTCTAAGAGCACACATTAGGCACTGCCTTGTGCTGTCATGTCCTTTCTCGTTTGCTCAGTTTCTTCTGTTGGGCTGAATTGTAAATTTGAATATGCATTGTGAATATGCCCGCCACAAACGTGTAGTAGCGGCTAGCTCGCGTTAATAGATGTGATTGCTTCGGGCTCTGCCCCCGCGGCGGGGCGCTATGACCCCTCAATCTGCGCCCATTCGATAATTTGAACTTCGCTTAATTCAAACAATTTTCCGGTCCCCATTTAGTTCGATTTAATGGGCTTTTACTGTGTACAGAATGTTAGGTGAACGGCAGTTTGAATATCCCGTGCAAAATTATAGCACTGTTGTTCGCATTTATCAAAAGGATATTCAGACTATTTGATATAAATGAAATTTGATACATCCGGGATTGACTATATGTATAGCGCATTTGCTTCACGTTTAATTTAAATACCTCAAGAGCGCTGCAAAGCATTACATGAGAGAGGGGGGCATTGGTCAATTCGGACAGACTTTCAAACTGGTGCCGTGTTGTGCTATGACCCATTTGACAACTGATCATCCATATATTCGTCCCCAGGCCTCAACTGCATGTTAATTGCTTCTGGCGCCCCTTTGACATGCTTGCAACGACAGGTGTTCTGACGATTGGCAGGCCCCGAGCGATAGGCCAATAGAGAGTCTGGCTGTGTAGTTCCAGAGCTCCGCTACCTGCCAGGAGCAACTGCGGCTATTGGCTGCTCTTATCGGTCAGGCATCCGAGCCGCACGCCTTTTTGAACAATGATTGCGTTGTTGCGGATGTTTTTGTTGGTTTTCTTGTTTATCGAAGGCATGTTGTCGCTCTGGCAAGGCTTTCGCACCAATGCGCTCTTCCCCCCGATTCCGTCTGCGTGATACATATGTTCTCCTTGTGCGCTGAAACTCTGTGCTCGGTGTACGGGCCCGAGCCCGGCTCGGGCCCGTACATAGAGGGCCTGCGTACGGCTTTTGATTCATTACTGTAGAGTGAAATACACTTAGGTTGCTCTAGCAATGACTCAGACGAAATAGGGCCGTGGTGTTCATTGTGAAAAAGATTACTTGGCGCTTACATACTTATTTTTGGCATCTGCTATGTTCATGTTCCTCACATAAGAAAAAATATAAGTAATGACAATTTTTCTTTTCGACTGTTCCCCCAAAACATCTCGGAAATGAAAGAATCCCGGAGCTGAAATTTTTCCAGTGGCTTATGAATAAACCACTGCTATTACTTCTTTTTTTTTTGCCCATGCCAAATGAAAGTTCAGCTGATTTGTAGACCAACTTCAATCAGTGTCACTCACTGTGCTATGCCCAAATAATTTCGGATGCGTATGCCTTGCCGCATTGAATGATGCAAAAGTTAAAAATATAAATCTGCAAAACCCAGCACTGAACTGCTCTAAGCAGCGTTTTTATTGGAGCGTTCTAACAATTGGCTCGCGGCTTATTGCATGAGTGCGCTCGTCTACTAAAAGTATGTGGCACCGCTCACTTGGCTGTTTTCAGCTATCAGCAGCACACGCCGCCAGATCTTTCAGAAGGCGCTCCCCATCTGCTCATTTTTTTGTTGCCGCTCACGACTGGACAATTGAGACCTCATAAGAAGTGCTGGAGAAGGACCTTCGTTCAAGTATCGACGGTCAGCTGTCTGTTCTAAGAGAATCTTTGACTGTCTGCCTTCGTCTACCAATACCTCCTCTCTACGGTACAAGAAACACTATAGAAGAGAGCATATTGGTTTAGGGCACATGTGGTCTACAAACATGTACTACCCAATAAGCAGGCGCTTTTATTACTATTCGTCACCATAGAAACGCACCCATTGCTGCCATAATTCAACCCTAGAAATCATGGTCATTAAAAAAAAAGGAAATGTCATTGCTACAGATTTAAGGGGGCTTTAAGGGGAGTTGTGGGTCGAAAAATGCGTTTTCTTTTTCGAAAATCATGAATTTTTTGTTTTTACTTGTTTTTACAAGTTTAGGCTCTCTACTTTTATGAAAATAAAAATCAGCACAAAATCCGGACGGGAAAATGAAGAAAACTTCATTTAAAGGGCACACTGTGGCTGTTAAAAGTCCAAAAGTGTGCTGTTTTTGACCGTCCCGCGATTTATGCAGCGAGGCCATTCTCCATTGCGAAACATGTGAGGAGCTCAGCCAAGCCACATTCTCGCAATGACCAAGGTGGCCTGGGCTGCAGCAGTGGAGGAAATAATAAAAAAAAAACGCGTCTTCGCGGCGTTTTCCGAGCGCTGCAACTGGCTTTTAAATCGCTTGACACAGATCAGGGATTGCCATTGGCCGCAGCGGGCATGTGTGTGGTGACGACTACTTGCTGGGTCCATTTGTTCCATGCTTCACTGAGGTACGCAGCTGAGTGGCAAACCTTCGGCATTTTTATCTTCGCCATGGATGAAGCAGGACCAAGCAAGTGGAGTCATCGTGAAGTGAAAAGCCGTTCTGTGCGCAAATATAGAGGCCGCCTGTGGAAAACAAGGGCGAAAGCGTGTCCAGCGGCAAGTGTACCCGTGGCCACTAGGCCTAGCGGAGGCGACGTCGATTCTGGTGGAGAAATTGAAGCGATGTTGGAATACGCGAGGATGAGGAGAAGAACTTTAATGGAACAGGAGAGGTCTGCCTGATTGTCGGCCTGGAATGCTACTCTAGGGGAATACTTGAGTGCTTCAGAAAAGAACATTGGACTTTTCCAAGGTGAGGAAGGACTGCTCGATAATGGGTCGTGTGTCATTAGCGATTTGACAGCTCTGAACATTCTCATGAGTGGCGAGATTTGCCTGACGTGTCAGCGATCAGAACTTTGTGTCCGGGAACCAGTCGCGAAGCGTAAAGGACTAGCATCGTTTCTAAAACTCTACTGTGAAAACTGTGCGTGCCCACAAAGTGTTATTTCCAGAGCATATGCATCGTGGCGAGTTATGGCCGGCAAGGGTGCCAGCAAGAGTGCAGCCCGAGCTTACGACAGCGGGAGCTTGCACGAAAGCTTCGCCGTCAACGTAAAAGCTGTTGTAGCGGCCCATTCCGTCAAAATTGGGTATGAGCAGGTTATGGTGCAGGAAGTTTCTAGTGAAAGTGGCTTTTTTATGGACAATTTTCCTCATTTGTGTAAAAGTTTGATTAGAAAGTAAGCCTTCTTTTGTAAATAAACATGTAATTTAACTTTAAAATGCATTTTTCTCAGAACCCAATTTTGGGCAACTTTCTGAGTTTGCCCACCTTGCTTTTGGTACTTGTGATGCTCAGATTTTCGTGAAATTGTGCACATATTTTCTCTGAGGTGTGAGGAGTGTAATCTCCTTTAGACACCAATAGTGACCACATATTTACCAACAAATTTCAAGTTACACTCAGTGGTGTCTCGACAACGTAGACTTGCCAGGTTCCAATTTTTCTTTTGTATTATTTTGTATGCATTTCATGAATAGTTTTCGACATTCTACAGTCTATGTGGAGAAAAATAAGCCATCAATGGTCTATAATTATGGAGGTTTAGTGTGAGAAGTAGGGGCAAAAATATGTACATTTTGCACTTTGTCATGACACAGAATAAAAACTGTGCAACTCACAATAAAAATAATTGAAGGTGTGAAATCAGCATAAACAACTGTTAATAGCTGGAGTTTCATTATTCTAGGTCACATATTTAGGAAAGCGTGTCTTCGAGTGGCATCTCTCCTTCAACATGTTTTAATATTTAGGCTTCGCGGGCAGGTAAAAATGACTGACTGATTAAAAATCTGGACGTAATGCAAAGTTTATTGTGCATTTATGCAACGTTTTTCATTTGACTCTCAGAAGTTCGGGGCTATTCACAGACAAGATCACTGTTCAGAAAGCCAAGCGGGCGAACCCGCCTTTGTATTTGTATATGCCAAGCCAACTTTTTTCAGTGTTACTTGAGATATGAGCGCCTTTGCCTGCCACTTCTTTACTTGCGTAGCGTGCGACTAGAGAGGTTTAGCACCACCATAGGGTAAACACGGCAACTACGGCTACTGCCACCGTACGAAACATGCGGCTAGGCAAGCCTGGCAACGGTAGCAATGTCAACATATTGCCGTATTTAGCGAACAGCTGTCCGCTTGTGCTAAAACTAAGTACTATTTGTACTTGGTGAACGATTTACCACTTGAACTGCTGTGGGAATGGGCCCGGCCCAGGCCAGGGCTCAGTAAAGTGACAATGTAGCTGGCCGGGCCGAGCTGGGCTGGGCTTGATGCCACGGGCCTGGGCCGGGCTCGGGTCGGGCTCGGGCCTCAGAATGTGGCCTGTGCAGTGCTCTACTTTGCACATCTCCTATGTCAGGAGCCTTTTGTGCATGCCATGGCTTGGAGGGTGCAGTAACACATTTGCTACATGTGGCCAAGGTACTACATCAGTATCCCACATTGCTCTATATTGCCACAACTGTGCTTTTGCAGCTAGGACTCTGCCATGTTCTGGCAGGTGTGCTTTTCGTTTCTCTGCTTTCATGCTAGGCCTAGCTTGGGTGCACTCGAAGGGGCACGGCAAGATGTGGACCATGGGGGACATTTGGGAGTTTTAGAATAGGGGGACCCGATCAGTTAGGGAGATAGGGCAACAGCACCCTGCCACTGCACATATGCTGAACGATAACCCAAGGGGCGTTGTTATGCTCATGCGCACTGGCGGGGTGCTATTCCCTATGCCCCTCTCTGATAGGGCCCCCCGATTCTAAAACTCCCTATTGGCTCACTGCCTGCGTCGGCCATCAGCTTAGAGCACGCGTTCTCAAACTGGGTTCTGGGGAAAGTTCCTTGGAGTGGTTCTTGGTTCCTGAGCATTTGAATCCATGCTTGTCTGAACCCGCCCACCTTCACTCTGTCCGCTTTATTTTTGGGCTAATCCATACTGTAACTGCTTATAGCAGACTGTTTACCTTATAGAGCCAGTTATTAACTTAGCCGTTTATTGTTTTTTCTTGAGTGGCTATGCATCATGGCTTTCTTTGCTGGCAGGTCAGGCAGGGAGGGACAGCAGCCAGGCACCTTTCGAAAGCCATTGGGGTTGGCTGCGGCTGTAAAAAATTGAGTACCCTTAGAGTTAGTGTCAGAGGTGCATAAAAACCAGCTGGCGTGTGCAAGACATGGCAGGTTCTCCTGTGAGCTGTGGCCGCTTTCCAAATGGGCCTCTCCTCACTGTCGTGTGTGTGTGCAGCACTGGACAGCCTGGGCTTTGGCGCATACCGCCAGGATGCAGAGGCGGTACTCAAGGACTGCAAGGCAGTGGCTGCCAAGCGGCGACGCCAGAGCACCCGTCTCGAAAACCTGGGCATCCCTGAGGAGGAGCTGCTTCGGCAGCAGCAGGAACTCTTTGCACAGGTGAGCCATTGGGGCAGGCAGAAAGCTGCTGCGCATGCACGGGGTACTCTAAACTTACCACCACACCAAGTAAAGCCATTCGGGTGCTAGCCTACCCGTGTGTATCTTGTGCAGGACCATTAATTCAACACACCAGGCATTCAGTCATGTGGGCCAAGTGCATTCTCATGGGCGGCCTGATGTTGTGCTGCTCCCACCGCCAAGGATGAGTTACGTACGTTTGGCAGTTGCGTTGCTTTCAATTTTCAGCTCTAGAGGGCAGTAGTTGTCCATGGAAGTGTTTCGGGCCTTTAGTGCTTGTTTTAAGCCTGACAACAGTCATTTCATAATGGCATCACACATGAATGGCGGTGGCAATGATGTCCCGAGGAATGCTTTGAGCAGTTCTGACAGCAGCGGCGTTGTTGATGATATATAATTTGTTTCCAATAGTGACTAACTTAGTGAGCTGGAGACTGCTTCAGATGACGATGAGAGTAGTGCCTGTGTGTGTCTGTCTTTGTTTCTTCCTGTGTTTCGTCCCTTGCGCTGTTCCCCCACCATGGAGACATTGATGGTGATGCCCTAGGTAGTGCTCTCTAGCTACTGATGGTGAAATCTTGTTTGTGTTAGAGCGAAGCAATGCCTGTGCACTTTGCAGTGAGATGGGTGTTGCAGAGCATGGGGATGACCAAACAGGCTAGTGTTTCTTATACAGAAAAGGGCTGCAAATAAACGTGTTTTGTGAAGTAAGTTACTCATTATATAATTATTTTCTGCTTTCCTTTTATTCAGTGGTAACTAAGACTGTGAGTAAAATGAAATTTGCGAGACTTATTAAGCGCTTCACTTTATGGCCAAAATCGTGCTGCAAGCAGTGAACAGAATCCAAATGTGACCTCCCCCGTTCTAGAGCTTGTTTCTGCGTATGTATACAAGTCTCCACAGAAATTTTCAGAATATGGAAGTCAAGAATAAAGCTAAATGAAGGCTGCCTTGAAAGCATGGCTTGAAATTAGGGTTGCTTTATGCAGGTTGCTCTAGGAAGCATAAAGCACAACCTTCAGTTCAGTTCCTGCTTGCCTGCTTAGACTGGAGCCAAAACCTCTGAACAGGCTGTTTCCTGGAAAACTCAGGGCACCTGTGTGTGTTGCAATGTTTTTCTATTTGCTTTTCTATATTCTTTATTTGTTGCCTCTGCAATGCACCCTTGGCGTTTTGCTACTCGAGACGTGACCAGAGCACTATGGGACCTCCATGGTCATGTGCAGCAGCTTCTGCAATGTTTCTACAGGATTGTTGTCAGCGTTTTAGGCTCCTTATCTCAAAAGTTTGATGTCATCTTTGAATTGAGGGCAGTGAAGAATGACGGGCACTCTCAGCCTTATGGCTGCTGAGTGCAGGGGTTGCTGTCACTGACACTGAAGCTTTTTTTTTTTTGTTATTATTACCGTATCTGCCTAGATTCGAATAAATACGGTATTACGGCGAACTTATGCCCACAGATTAGTTTGCTGTCAGCCTGCTAAACCACCACATGACAGTGTAGGGAAGTTTGGTGATGTGATAGTTGTCATGTTTGTGCTGCTGTTCTTGCCTCTCATGCTTCAGAGGCCGACAGGGGGTACCATGCTGGATTTCAGCCTCTATGTTCCACATGTTTTGCCTTTTTCCTAGCTTCATGTGCCCACTATGGGACCTTTTTTTGGGCACTCTTCCATTCTGTCACTTGACATTCTCAGTTGTGCTACTGCGCTTAATTTTTGGCTGTTATGTGTATCCAGTTCCTTTTGAGTCTTTTGTTTTTTACCACTGGGTTTCAGCTATCACCTTGGGTTTTCGAATACTGTTGGTTCCAGGTATGTCAAACTAGACGGAGATTACCAAATAGTTTGATGTATTGGTAATTAAGTATAAGAAGTATGTTAGTAGCTAACCTAACCTGTCACCTAGAGGCACGAATAGGGCACACTCGAGCTACTGGCATGCTTCTAACAGCAGTGTGTTGCCTACCAGAAAACTGGTAGTGTGCCACTCTCTGGGTGTTGCTAGGCCTAGCATACTTCACATTGAAGCCGTAGTGGATGGTGCTGTGAAACTGTTTATTGCAGAATGTTGAACCTTTTTACCAATTTATCATGAACTCAATGGTTTCACATTAATATGAAGGCACGGTCGGTTTCTGCAATGCCGCCAGCAGCAAAGCATGTGGAAAGGCAGGCCGGGTGAGAGTTGATGTCCATGTTTCTTGCTAGATCCGAATCCTTCTTTCTTGTGTCTGTAGTTTCGGTGATCATGAAGCGCAGTGCCGCAAATGTTGCAGGGAAAATGCACCACGCTACTCTGGTCGCGAGCTTGAACATGGCATGACCACTGACTGGCCACCTCTGGTGCAGTTCTTCTTTCTTTCTCTATCCCCCTTCATGCCCAGTCACACCCCACGCTGCCAGTAGGCATGCAAGGCTGTAAGGCCGGTGTGGCTGTGCTGCTTCCTCTGCAGGGCCCTGTGGGAGGGCTGCTAGAGGCACCACTGGCAGGGATGATGCAGCATGCCTGTCAGTATAGCAAATGTTCTCTGCAGGAATTAAATAAGCATATACAATTGGGCTACATATGATTTTGCTTGGCATTTGCAAGGGGGATGCAGTATACAGTAAAACCTCGTTAATTCGTACTTCCGGTTAATTCGAACTGATGGCCAGGTCCCGGCAAAGCCCTGTGTATTTCAGTGGGCCAAAACTCCCGATAATTCGAATACGCCGGTATCCACGTCGGTTAATTCAAACTATGTGCCGATGGCTCGCATTGCTCCTCGCATATAGAAGTCGCCTTGTAGAGGGTACAATGCACTGAAAATATTAAAAAATGCAGAATGATGAGGGGAAAAAAAATAAGCCAGCACGCATGTCAGCACGCACGAGGCGAGACGTGAATTTCGTTGCCCGAACCAACCCTCCGGTGCATGCCGTAGCAGGTTTTCGATGCCGGAGCGCCGAAGCGTTGGCTTGTCTATTTTTGGCTGACGCACGGTCGCGCGGGTAGCCACAAGAGCGCGGGCGCCGCCTATGCTCCTGCCACAGCGGCTGCGGCGCAAGCCGTTGCAGGTTTTCGTTGCGTCGAGGCGGCCGTGATCGTTGGAGACGCACGCGACTACTGAGGGAGGAAAGTACAGTAAAACCTCGTTAATTCGAACTCGAGGGGGACCGGAAAATTGTTCGAATTAAGCGGAGTTTGAATTAACGAGCGGGCGCTAAAAAAAGCGGCCATCACACCCGGCAGCACGGGCCGAAGCTAAAACAGGCATATCTGAGATCGTTATCTCTTACTACGTGCTACTACATATTTGCGGCGGGCGATTGCGCGCATTAAAATCATAGAGCCCGAATGTCGAAGGAAATAAAGTTAATTTGTTTATGCGGTTGGAGCTAACATCAAAATGCATTCGCGTAAGCAGCAAGCTTAATGATAAAATATGACACTATGCTTCAAAAACATGTTTATTAACAACAGAATGGCTAAGCGTATCAAAGTGAAAAATAATCGGTGATGCGCATTTGTTTGAGTTTTCTTTGCCGTGACTCGACAAGCATCGTCTGCAACTTGCCCAACAGCTCCAACGCAGCGTCCGAATTATCATCGGCGGAGAAGTAGCGCGCAGCCAGATCGAGTGCTGACGCTGTTTCACACGCATTCGGGGGTGGCAATGGATCGTCGCCTCCGTCGGACTCGTCGTCGCTGTCAGCTGTGCTCGCCGCGCCCGAGTTGTGCGGCATCTGGTCACCGCAGGCCGCTTCAATAATCTCGGCATCGCTTAACGGCCCCGATGTCTCCACGCCGCTGTCAACGTCTACGAAGCTCTGGAAGTCAACACCCTCCGATAAAGCAGCGTAGGCAGGGTGCAGCGCGACGGAGTCATCACACTGAGCATCCAGCTCTGCCGTGCTGCAGGCTTCTGGGCCTTCAATGAAGCCGCACTTTCGATAACAGTTCGCGACTGTGCCCGCCTTGACAGCATTCCACGATGTTGCCAGCATGTGGCAGGCTCCGAGGAGATTGACGTCGTACGATTTGCCGCTGTCCATACACACAAGAATCCGCTCTAGGAGGTGGCGCCTGTACAGTGTTTTGAGGTCCTGTCCGTCCGCCTGTCCGTCGACCCCCAACTTGCACCCCTCGTCACCGTGGTGGCTCAGTGGTTATGGGGCTCGGCTGCTGACCTGAGAGGTGCGGGTTCAATCCTAGCTGCACCGGTCAAATTTTGGTGCAGGCGAAATTATAGAGGCCCGTGTACTGTGAGACATCAGTGCTTGTTTAAGAACCTAGGTCGTCAAAATTTCCAGAGCCCTTCACTACGGTGCCCCTCATAGTGTGAGTCGCTTTGGAGAGTTAAACCACCACCACAAACCAAACCAACTTGCACCCCTTGCTGAGCAGAAAAGAGTTGACTCCAAGTATAGGACGTATACCCCTCGCCCCGCAGGATACCAGAATGTAGTTCCCCCGAATTATGCCATGACAGCGCGTGTACAGCTCAGAGCAATAAATGTGACTAGCGGCAAACAGAACAGTGAGCGGTTCATTAGTTTTGGACTTTGGCACGCGCCGCAAGTTGCCGGAAGTTTGCTCTTTCAACTGTTCATCCAGGAATGCGATAGCCAATGTGCATGAGCCGGGCAAGCAAAGCAGAGCAAACTGCATGCAATCCTTCCCCTCACCACTCGCACCTTTCATAGCCCACACATGGCGGTGCAGCCGCGCCGACCTTCCTAAGCCGTTGTGCATGCACCCGTGTGCACACTGGTGGTCTGGCGCAGCAGGGAGCGTAAAATGTGCGAGTAAAATTTTAAAAAATAAACCCCGGTTGAAAAAATGGGAGTGTGCAAATTGTGCGAGTAGATATGGTAAATGTCCAGTTTGGTCAGAATTTTTTATTTCTCACTTCATCTTTTTTTCGTTTTCCTTGGCTCTTCATCTGTCTCATGACAACAAATTATAGTAGTGTGCAAATTTAGAAAGCGCCATTTTTTGTGTGTGAGGTTACTGAAAATTGTGGGTGGCTCATGCTTTTATGGGCCCAGTGCATCGCGGATTTGCGGCTGTCCGTGGTGGAACGCCACCATCTGATTTGTCACCATGATGAAGAGAGATCAGAAGATCAGACCTTCTTTTGGTTACAGTGCCGCATTTTTCTGACCAAAAGCAAAAGCAAATGAGGTGATAAGCGAAGCAGCCAAGGGAATAAACTTTGAAGTTCGATTTTCTCAGTTTTCACTTTTTCTGTAATCGCTACCACTCACTCCTTTGGCATTTAGTAGAATGATTCTCTCTTCTTTGCTTATGAATATTAAGGTGTTGAGGAGTGCAATAATGCTCTCGATTTTTCTATGCACATGTGCAATAGTTATTGAAAGAACTGTTCTCATGTCACACTAGCCCTGTTACATTAGCAAATTTAATGTCATTGGAATTAAATGGCATTAGCATCTAATGTCATTAATCGGCTGTACATGGGAAAACAGCTGAACCTGGATGTAACGAACCTCTATTCCTCAATGTAACGAAATTTTTTACTTCTCCAACGCTGCCCCCATTGAAGCGCGTGTATTTGAGACCTGCATGTAACGAACGCGCCGCGGTGGTTGAACTTGATATAACAAACTCGCTAAGCCGACCATCTGTTGGCTTGTGCTGAGTTACGAAATTTGGGAGAAAAGTTTCACGACAATGAAGCGTGAATTGACATGAGAGAAACGCCAACGATCGCAACGAGTGACCACATTGTGCTCCAGTGCCACCGGCGCATCTCCATTGCTTTCGCTTTTGGAACGCCACACCCCGTGGCACTACAACAGTTCATGCTCAGGAGCAGAGAAAAATGATAGGGCATAGCAAAAACGAAACTGCACGAGCAGTACGCACCCATTGCCGCCGCACGGTACGTTGTTTGCGTGGTTCCGGTGCCGATAGCTCTTGCGCATCAGGACTCTGGAGCAGGGATGACTGAGAGCACCAGAGACACAAGGTGAAGAGACAGTTTCCTGGGGTAACAGTGTCAGGCAGACTAAGAAGGGGGTTATGCGGGAAGAAACGTGTGCCTCCGCGGTCGGTCTATACAGCAGCAGTGCGACTGCGTGCGCTCTCCTCTAGCTCGGCCGGTGACCCCGCCTCTCCCACTCTCCCCACCCCACTCGTAGCGGTGTTGCGTGAGCCGCGGCTGCGGTGGCAGCAGCGTGATTGCGGAACGTTTCTCCATGTTTGTGACTTAGAGTACAGTGGACTCTCGTTAAACGGAACCTCAAGGGACTGGGAAAATATTTTCCGTTTATGAGGAGTTCCGTTTAGAGAGAGAAGGTTCAGGATTTCGCAATCCGTTCCGCGCTGCTTGGTCCCGACGAGGCAGGTGTGCGCGCAGTTGGCAGTCTTCGCGGAAGGTGATCTCAAATGCAAAATCTAGATAATAAAGAGAACGGTACACTATGGGCACAAACTTTATTGCAGTAAGCAGTGAACTTTTTTTTTTCAAAGCACTACTGAAATTTCAAAAAAAAAAGTCAATAGTTCACTTATTCCGTGGAACTCAGTGGGAACTGCTATTTATTGGCTTGTGAAAAAGGACTTTATGTTTGCTTGTTTTAGCTCCCGCAACCGTTTTCTTTGGATGGCACCACCCATACTAGACAGGCTGCTCACTTCTGAAGAATTTTGGGGAGCCGTCTTGCTCGCCAGTCCCCGCATGCTGTCGTGTCTGCAGCGGCAGCCTCCCCTGAAACGGCACAACACACTATGCCATTCCGATCTTTAAATCTCGTCAACCCCCTTTGCTGCACGAGAAACCTTACGATGCCGAGCTACAGAACAAATTCTTCTGCTTGCGCGTGAATGAGTGGCCCGCTGATCGGAATGTTTTCACTGCGGGCTCTCCGCAGCCAAACCACCAGGCACTTCTCCAGATCTTCGTGGTTGGCCACCCGCAGTCGTTTTCTTTGAGGGCCAAAGCGTGACGTTTCGAAAGCCTGCCGCAGCTTATCCTTGTCCTGAAGTATCCTTGTGAGGCTGCTCTTGGGGACAGCGTAGTTCGTCGCAAACGCTGTTTTTGTGAAGCGACCACTCTCGAAGTCGTTGATTATCTCCACCTTCCTTTCTAACGTAAAGGCATTGTGAGGTCGCTTCTGCGCTGCCATCGGATGCTGACTTTGCGACGAAATGTCGCAGACGACACTCAACAGCAGATGTAAGGCTTTAGCCTAGCTGAACACAACTGCAAGCACACCGTGACAGAAAGCATGCGATGCGGTTGCAGTGTGCGAGAAAACCGGAAACGTCCAAAGACGGAAAGAGGGGGGAGGGGAGGGGGGGCAGTGATGCGTACCGCGATGGGGCTGCGCGTTCACGTCAGATTGCGGTTTCGAGCCTATTTTCAGTTCCGTTTACACGGTGGTCGGAAAATTTTTGTTCTGATTAACGAGATTTTTTTACATTGCCTTAATACAAAACCAACCAACTGCAAGGCGTTTGTTCCATTTAAGTGTTGGTTCCGTTTAACCGACTTCCGTTTATAGAGATTCTACTGTAGTGGGGTTTTTCTGTAAACATTTTGAAGGTGATTTCACCTACATTTATTTTATTTTGGTTACCGTTCTGTATTTTTCTTTTGGATCTTCTTGCAAAAACTGCATGTAACGACAACCTGGATGTAACGAAAAATCCTGCACTTTTTCAACTTCATTATGTCCAGGTTTAACTGTATTTAATATCACTAGGTTCAAATGACATTTGCCATCAAATGAGATTAAAAAGCTTGCAGGGTTAGGGTGGTGGCAGCTTGCACAAGACAGGGTTAAATGGAGAGATATGGGAGAGGCCTTTGTTCTGCAGTGGGCGTAGTCAGGCTGGTGGTGATGATGAGGTTATGAAACTCATTCGCATTCGATCTCGAGCCGAATGTCTGCTCTGGACAGGTCCAGAAACACAGCAGAAACAAGTGACGTGAAAAAATAAAGTGCGCACCGCCAAAGTTAGATATTGTACAGTAATCCCTCGTTATAACGAAGTCAGCGGGATGGCGAAAAAATTTGTTATAAGCGGTAATTCGATATAAACAACCACCCGATAAAATCTAAAGCAGTTGAGCTTTAATTGCGCCGCAATGGCAAGGAAGTCAAAAATACAATGTATTCAGTGGAGCAAAACGTTATTCAGGTGCAAAAACAGCAGGGAGCTTTGGCTGTTTCAAGTTCTTACCGGGCGCGTGCAACAACTGCTCTAATCTGACCAAGCATTGCACGAGGCCGCGGTCGCCGCGCCCATGCATTCAACCTGCGGGGTATTTCGAATCACGAAGGCAGTGGCGGCTTTCATGCGGGGTGTGGGTGGGGGGTTACGGAAATGCCGTGGCTCGAGTCTGATCAGGGTTGTGTTTGTTGTGCTCAAAAAAACGATTAGCCGCTCATTGTAGGTACGCAGCGCGATCGTGAAAACTGAACGGTTTTGCAATAGGGGCTTCGCATGATTACTGGGCAGTTTTTTTTCCCGATGTGTACAGCTGTGAAGCTTGCAATTGAGTTTTTCGCCGCACCGTTGTCGACGACACTGTGCTAATTCTACGGTTCGAGTGTCAATGTTCGCGCACCGTCGCGTCCGCGCCGTTCACAGATGTCCAGGAACAGAATTCAATGACCCTACCACGCATTTAGGCCGTTTGTCTAGTTGGACAGCGCAAATCAAGCATGACCGGCTCGAAAAAATCGCCGGGGAAACACCGTGCTTGCGTTGACCCGCCATGTTGACAGCCTGACTCGCCAGATTTTTCATGTTTTCGGCAAGTTATCGATCTATTTGCACCGTCAAAAGTGAAACGAAGCTGGGGCGGTGTTTTATTGCGATGCAGGCCGATTATGACGAGCGGCAAGCAGATTTATAGATCGGCTTCGCCAAAGTCGTCTTCCCGATTTGTTAAAGTAGCTCCTCGCGTTGAACATGGCCAAGGGCGTGCGACCAGCAGTCGCTTGCGACCAGGCAGCAGTTCGACAACACCGTTGTTAACACCTGCAAGCGCGACGTGTGGGTCGCCTCCTCGTTTGAAGTGAAATCTCTGGGGATTGACGTTTTCGCGCGCTTTCGAGAGTTTTCGTCTGCTTTGGCCAATGTGAAACGATGTTGCTGATGTGGCTTAGCGACGACTACAACAGCCAGGGAGCAGCTAAGTTCGTTGCCGAAAGCTCACATTGCTCGCTACTCGCAAGCGTGAATGGGCTCATAAGAGGAGGGACACTTCTTTTGTGCTTTTTGGCACATTTCAGCACCAGAAATGTTCTTTAAAGCGGTAAAATTTTGCTCACTGAGCGCACCCCATGGAATGCTACGTCGCAAGTCTGCCCGCGGTCTTTTGGCCACTTTTCGGCATCCAAGAGACTGCGGTTTTCTGGCATCGCAAAGCCTCAGGAAAATTTCATTTTCATTTGGATTCTGTCACGGGGGACACCAGCGACGCGATTGCGACCAGTTCGGGTGCGCTTCTGTCTGCGTCCGCTGTAAACAGCTGGGGCCACTCAGCACTCGCTTACTCCTTACTAGGCAGGTCATCGGTCGTAGGTTTGGTACTTTTGTGGCCTGCTCTGTGCCTGCCTGAGACTAATTTGTCGGCTGTATTATTTTGACACTGCATGCGCAAAAGGGTCGCCGCCATAACGGCAATGCCTCCGCTCGACACTTCGCTCTAAGCGGGTCAAGCTCTTGTGCTTCGTGCGCTTCGGGTAATGCGACCTAAAATGCATGCATTTGGGTCGGGACCGGAAGAAATTTTGAATAAAACGATATTTTGAGTAAAGCGATTTCGTTATAACGAGGGATTACTGTATTTATATAGACCTGCTAAAGAAAATACTGTATTTACTCGAATCTAGGCTGACCCCGATTCTAAGCCGACCCCCTAAAGTCCGAAGCTGACAAAAAAAAAAAATCTACCTCGAATGTAGGCCGAACAAAAAAAAGCGAGGATAGCGTTCATTTACTGTGCAGAGCTCATTCAGCGTCGTCGCTGCTAGACTCGTCGCTGTGTTCCTTGTCACTGTCACTTTCAAACAGTGCACTATCTTCAGTACCGTCAAGCGCATTAGATATGCTGCACTTTTTAAAGGCGCGCACGATCAAAGTACCTGGGATGTCGTCCCACGCTGCAGCTACCCAGTCCGCCAGCTGCGATAGCGATGCACGTTTGATGCGGCCAGTTGCCATTAGCATGTGGTCTTCGTCAGTCAACCAGTCTATGTAATATTTCCGCAGACGATCCTTGCAAGGTTTGTTGATGCAGACATCAAGTGGCTGCAACTGGCCCGTCATGCCACCCGGTATGACAGCGAGGTCCGTGTTCGCTTGGGCGAGCGTAGCCTTCACGTTGTCGGTCAAGTGCCCACGGTAAGAATCGACGACAAGGAGCGTGTTCTTTGTCAAAAGGACTCCTGGATGCCGTTGCCACACAATCTTAACCCACTCTTCCACCATCGCACCCGTCATCTACCCGTTCTCATTTGCCCGCACAATGACATTTCTTGAGGAAGTTTCTCGAGCAGGCAGTGTCTTCCTTTTAAATATCATATGAGGAGGGAGTTTATGTCCATCAGCTGTGCAGCACAGCATCACAGTTGTGCGCTGCTTCTCGTAGCCTGCAGAGCGCACCTTCACCTCCTTGGCACCCTTTTCATTCATGGTGTACGCCACTGGCATATCAAAATGCACTGCCGTCTGGTCGGCGTTGCCGATTTGCCCAAGGTTGTAGCCTGCCGCTTCTCTCTTTCGCAGCACGTAGCGCTGAAAAGCTATCAGCTTTTCTTCGATATTGCTTTTCAGCTTTTGGGTGATTGAAGTGCGACGTCGGAGGCTGAAGCCGAAGCGCTTCATGAATTTCTGAAGCCAGCCCCGACTGGCTTTAAAATCCTTTCATGTTAGGCATCACTCCCTCGAAAATTCCCTAGCTTTCGCTTGGAGTACTTTTGTTGTCACTGGAAGGGCAGCTGCTCTCTGCTGTCGAACAAAGTCGGCCAAAACTGCCTCCACTTCTTGGTGACGGCCTTTCTTTGGTCCGCTAAATACCATCCTCATTGCGGCGTACGCAAAAAGCTGCTGTCGTCCCCTCCAACGACGGACGTTTTTCTCGTTGACACCGAAGTCCCGCCCGGCTTGAAGGTTCGACTCTGCCTCTGCGGCTATCACAACTTTTCACTTGAAAGCGGCACTATACTACAGTGGCATCTCTTGCTTGGTGCCATCGCGATAACACCATGCCGCACACCGATACGGCCGACACGACACAGGTCAAAATGGCGACCTCGCTTGTGTACGGTTGGCTACTGGCACGGCTGGTAGCGGCTGTGATTCTGACTTTTCTTGATGGCGCTAGCTATGCACCATATTTAGCAGTTTCAATGAAAAACTGGCGCGTTTTTAAAATCCTCGAATCTAAGCCGACCCTAGAGTTTGGAATATGATTGTTTGAAAAAAACAAAAAAACTATCTGTCTAGATTCAAATAAATATGGTATTAATTTTGGTGTGAAACTATTCACACCAGAAGTGGTCATGGATAGCTGTTATTCTAGGTCTCAGCAGCAGACAATGGTAACGACCTGGCCTGTAGCACACCAGAAGTGGTCATGGATAGCTGTTATTCTAGGTCTCAGCAGCAGACAACGGTAACGGCCTGGCCTGTAGCAGGGCAGTTTCAGCGCCTGTCGATCATTTCGGTTTGAGTGTTTCTTATTGGTTGGTGCTCCATGTATGTTTAGCTCAGAAGTACTTAAAGCTGTAACTGAGTGCTTCACCTTTTGGAAGTAATTTTCACACTTTGCTGCGTCAGTCATTTTGTTTGTTTACATTTATCAGATTTGTGGTTGACTTTGTGCTTGGCATGGCTTTTGATTGCTAAAATGCTGCAGAATGGCTGGAAATAATATTTGAAATCTATAATATTCCACAGAAATGTCTCACCTACATCTTTTTTGCGCGCTGATGTGTTTTAATTGTACAAAAATTTTTTCCTTGATCGTCATTGCTATTTCTTGCAAAGGACATTATTCTTTACTGTGTAGCACTGAAAGAGACCGAATGAATTCGAATGACATTAAATTTGCTAGTGTGACACGGACATAAATATGCCAGCTCCCATGAGTACCGGGGCATCTGAAAAAACTAATACGGTGAAACCTCGATATAGCAAACACAGATATTACGAATTATTGGCTATATTGAACTGTTCCTAAATATTTTGAACAAATGCATGCAATTCTTACTCTATACATCGAACGCGGTTGGTCATAAAACGGATATAGTATCGAACTGCCAAGCGCCAAGATGTGCTTGCTCGGATGGCATGCAGCAGGCTTTGCCTGTATTTACGAGTGATTAGTTGTGCGGCAAGCATTCATGCCACAGTTCACATTTTATCTCGCACTTGCCAACAGCACCACATAAGGTATAGCGACGTGAACATTCGGATGCCAGGTGATTGGCACCCTTTTGCGTCTCTCACCCCTCAATAGTGACCAGGAACAGCTTTCACTCTGGCGTCCCATTTTTCACGCGACACAGATTTGATGCAGGACAGCCACCCTAGCTGGCGTGTGAACTGCCGCCGCCACATGCGGTGCTGTGTAGGGAAGCGGACTTGATTGGGGTTGGGGTTTGGCGCTCAGTTTCTTGCGGCCTCTGCATTTGCTGCTAGCACCGTAGAAATGGTGCTAAAAATTTGAAAAGGTCTCTTCCAGTTTCCATCCTTCCACTGACTTGACTGCGCTTCTCGTATACAAGTTTGTGGCAAAATTTTGTATTATGAATTTTTAGCATAAATATAACCCTTCTGAAATATTTATTGATATCTTCTTTAATTCTGAACATTGTGTGTCTCGTCCTCTCTTCGTCCCTCGCCTGCCAGCGCTACAATGTTCAGAATGCCGAACCAACTTGCCCAACAACACACCCTGCTCGATCTCTTTAAGCTTTGTCTGTGTACAGTCGATCCCGGATAATGGAACTGGAAGGGGATTGTGAAGAAGTTTGATATATCGATAATTTGAAACATAAAATACACCTACCGTATAAACGCGTGTAAGGGCCGCACTTTTTTTCCCAGATTCGGGGGGAAAATTTCGGGGTGTGGCCCATACACGCGATTTTCGAAAAAAAAATTTTTTTTTCAAGTGAAAGCAAACCAATCTGGCATGCGCGGCATTTATTTACCGTTCAGGCATCACTCACGGAGTCTTCAGACTCCGAGCTGGTGCTGTGTTCAGGTAAATGTTCAGGCCACAGAAAGTCGTCTTCGGTCCCGTCTGAACTGTTTGAAATTCCGGTCACTTTGAAACTCCGGATTACTATGTCGGTCGACACGGAGTTCCACGCGGACAAAATCCATCCAAGCACAGTCGCGAGCGGTGCCCTCTTAAGCCGCCCCGTCGGCGTCTCGTCGTGATTGCCATTGGCCATCCATTCCGAATACTGCCTTCGAAATTCAACCTTAAAAGGCCGATTGACGCTTACATTCAGGGGTTGCAGCATGCCGGTGAGGCCGCCCGGTATCACGGCCATGTCTGTGCGGATACCACGCAGGCATTCCTTAACCCTACCCGTCAAGTGACCGCGGAAGCTGTCCAAGACGAGGAGCGATCGTCGGGCCAGCATGGCGCCTGGGCGCTTCTCCCAAACGCTTTTTACCCAGTCGAGCACAAGCTCATCGTCCATCCGGCCCTTTTCTTGGGCGCGAACTACAATTCCCTTGGGGAAAACGCCTTTAGGAATCGTTTTTCTTTTCAGGATGACATAGGGGGGCAGCTTCCGCCCGTCCGCGGTGACGCACAGCATAATGGTACACCGTTGGCGCTCCGCGCCGGTTGTCCGCACGAAAACACTCTTCTTTCCTTTCAGTTCAACTGTGCAGCTCTCGGGACAGTCGAACCACACGGGGGTCTGGTCGGCGTTCGCTATCTGCGAAAATATATACAGTAAAAGCTCGTTAATTCGAATTCCATGGTGCCGCCAGGCCAGTTCGAATTAACCAAAATTCGAACTAATGAAAGTGAGCAAAAATGGATGCGTTTGATGCCCGGAGGGCACGAAAAACATTTATTTAGCAAAACAATCTGTTATCATCTTCTGCTTCTTCTCTCTGAGGGCTACCGTAGTCACTTGGTCTTCTAGCGCGCGAATGCGATGCAGGGAGTCTTTTTCCCCCTCTTCGAAGCTGAAGAAAAGGCGCGCGACATTCAGCGCTTCCATAACTTCTGCCGCGGACGGATGCACAGGCTCTTGTTCCTCATCGTTGTCCTCGTCTTCTGCCTCTTCTGGGACAGATTGCTCCCCAACAATTTCAGCGACAATGTCCTCATCACTTCGGGCACCACACACTGCTGCATCGCTGTCTACTTCAACGTAATCGTCAAAACACATCCTGCAGCACAGCACGCACAGCCGCAGGCAGAGGCTCTGGACTCCCATCGTCGCCACTTTCTTCCATACTTCCGGCAGCAAAGCCACAGTGGTGGAAGCAGTTCGCACTTGTGGACGGCGTGACCTGCTCCCATGCACGCACCAACATGTGCGGAGCCTTTTTCTGTTGCTGACGAAATCTTCGGCTTCGTAGGCATCCTTGATGGCCTTCCTATTTCGGACGTAGGTCGACAACGTGCTTGGTGGAATCCCGTGCTTTTTCGCGATTTCCACTTTGCTGGCCTTCCGTTCGTCCACCTCGCGTAAAATCGCCACTTTCTCCTTCACCGTCTTGGCGCAGTATTTCCCACGTGAACACATCTCGCGGACACAAGCTCACAGCAAGCGGCGTGCAATACCAGGGCTAAAACACTAAAACGTCGTTCCTCGAAGCAGTCGCGGCAGGAAAGACTGGTTAGTACTTGTTCGAGCACCCTAGCGGCTCCCCGATGGTTTTGCCATCTATCGTTCTGCCGTGAAAGCTTCAGACGATGGTTTTCAACAGCGGCGCTTGGCGGCGCGCAGTTCGAATTATGGGTGGCGGCGCCAATTTTTGAGTGAATTAACGAGCTGTTACGCGCATAGATTTGTATGCACTGCGGACCGGACCACGATGACTATTTCGATTTATCCAAAATTTCGAATTAACGAGTTGTGAATTAACGAGCTTTCACTGTAGTTGTGCTCACGACGCAGACCGATGACATACTTCTGAAAGCTGAGCACCTTGTCGGTGTAGTCGGGGGGCAGCCGCTGGCACAGCATGGTCCTTCGCCGAAATGATAGGCCCTTCATCTTCAGAAATCTTCGTACCCAGCCGGCACTAGCCTTGAAGTCCTCGTGCGGTATGCTTTTAGCACGCGCCAAGGCTTGTGCCCTCACGCACAGTATGTCCGTTGTCAACGCGTAGCCGTTGTTCCGCACTTCCATTGAATAGCATAGCAGCTCTTCTTCTAGCTCAGGAAATTTGCATGGCTTGCCTCAGAAAGCGCGGTTTTTGGAGCTGGTATTCTTCAACGCATCCCTTTGTCCGCACCACCGTCGGACACACTTCTCGTCCACGTCAAATTTTCTGCCCGCGGCACGCTTGCCGTGTTCGAGAGCGAACTCCACTACTTTCAGTTTAAAGCCCGCCGTGTAGCGTGTTGAGGTGCTTGCCCATCGTGCAACAGTGACAATGCTTGAAGGCAGTTCATGAAAAAGTGAAGAACGACAGCGCACGAGAGCAACAACTCTGCCGAGCGATCACGCTAACACAACCATCAAAAAACGCATGCTTTGACAGCCAGAACAGAACAAAGTTAGACCTGGCGATACCGATGCCGATACGGATAGCGGAAGTACAGTAGCAGAAGCTCGCGGCAAAAGAAAAGATGATGATGATGACCCGCGGCCTCAGGCGCCATCAATGGGCGGCACCTCGAAGCTCCTGTGCGCATGTATTTCGAAGGCTATTCTTGCGTGTTTCCTGGAAAGTTTGGGTGCGGCCCTTACACGGATTTTTTTTTTTTCAAATATTTCCTTTGGGAATACAGGGTGCGGCCCTTACACGCGTTTATACGGTATTAGATACTTATTTCAAAATTGCACACATCTTGGAAAATTTCCCCGTATCGTCACAAGTGGGAACTTACCAATCTGCTCCTTCAAAGTCCACAGAAAACGAAAGCACAGCACCACGACCACCGCTTTTTATTTCGCAAGAAAAAAAGTCCGTGAGCTTAGCTTATGCACCATAAAGTTCATTAAGCTGTCCTCAAGCTTGTTGATGGTGTGCAAATGAGAAATTCCAGTGCCTTCCATTGCGCCACAACAGCGATGAATGACGCTGAATGTGAATGCGAGTTCAGCATAGTGGCTGGGTCTCTTTGCATGAATTTTGCCACTGCTTGGGTCTGCTTCCTTGGTATCTGTTATGTCAGCATCAGCACGATCCGCAACAGCTTGCACATCGTCGTCAACACTGACAAGATCTTGTGCTGTTACTGCATCTGGGACGGCACCTGCGAATGCTAAGAGCTTACAAAACTCACTGTCCAGGCATCCAGTGCTGTCGTCTTCTGTGTCTACACACCTGTCTCACTTTCATCCTCGCTTTCACCCGACACGGTTTTTCCGATGATGCTGCAGCAACTATTAAAAGGGTGCTGCCAACCAGTGCTGCTAGTGAAGCTCTCTTCTCCATAGGCGACAGCAAACCATTTCGCTTTCTCCATGAGCATCGGGTTGTCGACAGAGATGTTTCTGGCACGCGTATCTAAAAAACCAGGCGTACAAAGCTTTCTCGACCTTGTCCTTGGTCAAAGCACGCATACGACGCGCTCCAGGGTGACTAGATTGCGCTGCCTTCAGCTTCATGTCTGCTTTGTTCTTCAGGATTGTACTCGGCATGTTGCGAGGTATTCCGATGCATCGTCGACCAACTACTTTTTCTCGCTGGCCTCCTCCACCCATCGAATGATGTCCACGTTTGTTGCCAAGTCCAAATTCTTGCGCTTTTTTTGTGCTCATTGCTCCCAAACACCTGACCAAAGCGAAAAGAAAACGCACGGCATCGCGCAAATCAGAAGCGAACTCACATTGGCCTTGCGAACAAAGTGAAAACAATGACCTCCACATCATACCACACCAGTCACATGCCCAAGCAGCACCAACAGCAATGACAGCCAAAATGGACAAAGTGTTGGTGACAGCTAGCTGATGTCACTTGTTTTGGCTACGCCAGCGGAGTCAGCCAACCAGCATGCAGGAATCGGTTGCCTGTGGGCCTGCGGCGAGCACAGTTTCCCTCTTCTCAGCCCCTTATATGCTCCTGTGGCCATTCCCATTTCTGTTCACACGCCACAAAGTTGTCATCACGTGGCTCTTACTTGTGCAGCTAAGCACGAAGGTGTCCAAGGCCAGCGGCGCGCACGAGAGGAGACTTCGGGAAGATTGTGAACTCCATTAGGAGAAGCTCATTTGCAGGGGTGCACAGTGGTGGGAGAAACCCACTTCCAGGGTGGGTCATATTGGGAGAAGCGCACTTGCGGAGGCGCGGCGCGGCATGGAATTCGATGTACAGTTGAATCCTGGCACAACGAATGCCGCTTCAACGAAATTTTTACCACAACGAAGTATTTTTCATTCTCCGCGAAATCTCCATAGGAGTTAATGTATTAAAATTCCCTCGAAAACGAATTAATTTGTGAGCACGCATTCGCTTCTACGAATTTTTCACGAACCTTCAGCAGTCAGTGGCCCGCCTTTCTTCAAAAGTTGGGTGCTGTACGAGATTATTCCCTGCTAAAGCAGTGGCTTGGAGCAGCTAAATAATGCACGGAATGTATGTTTATTACATTTTCATGTATTCTTTATTAAAAAATTTGGTTGGGAGTTGTTCATTCGTCATAGGGAAGCAGCGAGGGGACTTGTTGGCGCCGTGCGAAGGCCGCCGGCCGCACGAGGGCCAAAGACGAATCTAAATTCAGTCGCCAGCCTCCCCTCCCCGCCTTCTCCGCAGCCCTTGCCGCCATTTTCTTGTGTGTCGGTGTGTGTGTTGATCGTCGGATCTCTCGCTGCAACCTGATCTCTTTGATCGCCTCTGCCATGTCGCCGCCAACGAAGAAGCGAAAGTTTATTTCGCTAGAAGAAAAGGATAGAATTATCGCTGAAGCGGAAAGCAGGAAGAAGAAGGCAATTATTGCCGCAGATTTTTGCATCGCACCGAGTTTGCTATTGACGATTTTGAAGAATAAGGACAGCATTAGGAAGGCACTTTCATCGGGCACTTCAGCGCAGCACAAGAAAGTGATGCAACCAACATATGAAGAGCTCGACAAGGCTGTCTATGCTTGGTTCGTCGATACGCGAGCAACAAACATGCCCCTGAGCGGTAAAATTGTACAGCAGAAGGCCTAAATTATGCATGTTTGATAGGGCTGAATGACTTTAAGGCAAGCATAGGATGGCTGAATCGCTTTAAAGAAAGGCATAACATCGTCGGCAAGGTTTTGTGGGTGAATCGGCATCTGCGGACGTCGACAGCGCATCAGCATGGGTGGCGGACAACATGACTGACATAATGAGCGGTTACGCTCCGTCTGATATTTATAACGCAGACGAGACGGGCCTCTTTTATGAGTTGCTGCCAGCGAAGACGCTTGATTTTAAAGGGCAGCGTTGCCACGGAGGTAAACATTGCAAGAAACGAGTGACTGTGCTGCTGTGCACAAATGTGGATGGGTTTGACAAATGCCCCCCGTTAGTTATTGGCAAAAGTGCAAAACCACACTGCTTTGAGGGGAACAGGAGCCTGCCTGTCAAGTATGTGGCAAACAGCCGGTCATGGATGACCTGTGCCATTTTTGCTGACTGGGTGGTGGCACTTGACCGCGACATGAGCAGACAAAATCAAAGGGCCTGTTTGCTCTTGGACAATTGTTCAGCGCACCGCATTGACGACGTCAAGCTGTCAAGTGTGGAGCTGAAGTTCTTCCCGCCACCGAACTGTACCTGTCATTCAATCCCTGGACCAAGGCATCATCCGGAGCATGAAGTCTTCCTACCGGGAGAGGTTGATCCAGCGGCTTCTCCTGAACACCGACACTGGTAGGGAGACGAAAGTCGATCTTTTCATGGCTTTAGAAATGATAGCTGCGGCATGGAGAGCAACACGGTGCAGCGTGATCCGCAACTGCTTTAAGCACGCCGGGTTTGTCGACAGCAAGGCGACCAGCACGACTGCTGCCGCGGAAAGTGTACCATCATCATCGACTCCGGGGATTGACGTTACTTGGAAATCGCTCCAGGAAGCTGGAAACGTCCCTGCTGACATAGCACTGGACGATTTCGTCAAGGCTGACGCGGATGTGATTGTCCACGAGGAACGAAGCGATGAAGACATCATCAAAAGTGTTCACGAGCCGGAAGAGCCGTCCGATCATGAAGATGACTCCGCTCAAGATTTACCTGCCCCGGCAGCCTCATCGCAGGTACTGGGTGCATTCGACGTTATTATAAAATTCCTTGGCGCACACGATGACGACGTTGCGATGTCGCTGTTAACAGAGTGCGAGGGTCGCGTGACGCCGTTGCTGGCAGTGAAACGCAAGCAGGCTAAGCTCACAGATTTCTGGCAATGAAACTGTTTTGCTGGAGTTATTGCGTTGCATTTTTGGTTAATTTCTCGCGCGTCCCGTCGATTTCGTTGTAGCAGGATTCAACTGTAACAGATATGGGGTGCACGGAAGTTCAATAAACGCAAACAAATTTGCAATACTTTTGCATAGGATTCCAAAAGGGATTTTACGACTGTTCGATGTAGGCAATAATTCGATACATCCGGGATTGACTGCATCTAATTTTGTACAAAAATCCACACAGGCAGAATATTTTTGCAGTCAATTTGGCATGAGCAAAAATGTGGGATGTAAATGATGTGGAGAAATTTGTATCTTTCTGGAACTGTTGGGTAAAGAGTTTATTCAGTTGGTTGGGTTTGAAGCTGTTCACCTCAGATGCAGAAGTGAGACATCTGTACTGTCGTCATGACAACCAAACAAATGTTGCCGTCTGTGTGCAAGCTAATCCGCACTATGCCTGAATGGCTTCTGGACGCATGTCAAGAGCGCCTGCAGTTTTTGTTACTGTTTGTGTTGATAATGGCCTTCTAAGGCACATTACTCTCTAGATTATTGAGCACTGAGATGATGAAAATGCGTTGGCCTGATTGGTGCACTGAGAATCCGTTATGGCCCGCTGGGCTGCTGTGGCAATCACCATGCGCACACAAGTAATCAGAAGTGGTGATGATATTGATGATGAGGCCACTTATGTGGTCGCAGTTATAACAAACGCTTGCTTATTACGCATGAGAGTGGTGCTACCGTGAAAATACATGTTAGGGCTATGGCTCTGTGTCTCAGATAAGACAAGCAGCCATGGCTGCACTGCTCAGTTATGACAAACAAGGAGGCGCCATAAACTCTCCCCTGCAGTTGAAAAAGTGTTTTTTCTGCTAGCGCGAAAACTGGAGGAAATCACGGGAGCTTCAAGATGCTCTTCAAAGAAAGTGTTGACCCCTCCAAATATCAATAAAAAAAGGCAGCGTTGAAATTGGAGTCATCTGCTGGCCAGGCACGCCCTGACGGGCTATAAGGTCAATCGGTGCTTGCATGCTCGGCAGCTATTCAAAGCGCCTACAGTTGAACCTCGGTGTAACGAACCTTGATGTAATGAAGTTGACGATACAATGGCCTTTTTACATTTCAGTTTCTTGCTTCCATTAAAATGCATGTTTTTTTTTCCTTCGATTGAATGAAGTAGTTTCGCGCCTCAGTTTCGATACAGCGTAGTTTTAACGAGCACAAAAAACAAAATTGGGCAAATTCCACCACTTTGTAAAGTTAAAGAATTGTACTTGTAAAAACGTGAAGATAGCCACTGCTACCAATGAACAAGCGTTGGGAGCAGTAGCAACCTACGAGTGCCACACGGTGCTGACGCTCTTCAGCAAACGTCAGGCAAAAATAACTGACTTCATAACCACACCATGAAGTGGGTTGCCTTGTGCAAAGCTCGTTTGTGAACAATGCTTGATATAACACGTGCCCATCTCGCCCTGCTGCGGTGGCTCAGTGGTTAGGGTGTTTGACTGCTGATCCCAAGGCCACGTTTCAATGGAGGCGAAATGCAAGGCGCCCTTGTAAGTACAGTCAAATCTCGATATAACGAATTTCAAGGGACCACCGAAATTCATTCGTTATTTTTAAATGTCGTTAAATTGAAAATCGCGTTGAGTAGCGCCAATAATTAGAGATCACCTACTTCAGCTCTACAGCAGCGGGTACGCTTGGAATAGTCATTTCCGGCCAATAAATACACACGGTTAACACACAGCATTTATTTGATAAAATCAGTGATCTTTTTCTGCTTCATGGAGGACAAACGGTGCAAGACAAACGAATCGATGTCGTCTACTTTCTGTCTACCGCCTCGGGCACACTGACAGAAGCTCCAAGGAAGACACGCACCTTGCCAATGGCATTCAAGACATCGGAGCTTGAGACGCAGTCGCCCGGACGATCAGCGATCTCCGCCTCCACGTTGTTGTCGTCACTGCCATCCTCCGGCTCGCGAACGCTGCTCACGATGTCCTCGGTTGTTAGCTCCGCCGCCGTCCATGCAGCCGCGTCTCATTCGACGTAATCATCGAATGTCACCGAAGGGTCTGTGGAGAGATTTTCTTGCGGCTCCTCCCACAACTCGCTTGCGTTGTCGTTGTCTTCGTATTCGCGATTTTGCAGATTGGCTGGCGTGTTCAGTAAACCTGCCTTCCTCCAGCAGTTTCGAATGGTGGTAGGACTGACCTTCCACCACGACGCGGTGAACATCTCCGCGGCCTGCTTGATGTTTATTGCAGTTGGCTGGTTCATTCCAAGGTTAATCAGCAGCCGCTGAACTAGGCGCTTTCGGAATTCTGTCTTCACGCTCTTAATTATCGCCTGATCTAGAGGCTGGAGTAGTGAAGTGCAATTCGGAGGCAGGAGCTCGAGGCGCACATTTGTCGATCGAATGTCCACAAGATGCGCTGAGCAGTTGTCAACAATCATGAGGATTTTCTTGCCTTCCTTCATTTCGCTGTCGACCTTGAGGAGCCACTCAGAGAAGATATCGCGCGTCATCCAAGCACGGCTGTTGTCTCGGTAGTCACACTGCAGTGACACTGCATTTTTCATGCAACGAGGTTTTAAATATTTCCCGATCACGAGAGGCCTGAGCTCCTTTTGAGGTTGCAAATCATGCATCGCATCTATTTTGGAAGGTTGAGCATTGACAAAGACCGGGACCTGCTTCAACCTCACTTTTTTTCTAGACGACTTGATCATCAGTGGAAGATCCGAGAGATTAAATGTAAGACAGATATTTACGAAGCCTCGTACTTTCCACGGACGATCAATGAGTGGAACAGGCTGCCGGCCGGCGTCGTTGAGTGCTGCACGGAAGGTCAATTCTGTGCATTCTTATCTGATGTGTGACGTGGCACGCAGCTCTTTTGCGCGTGTCTTTTCATTTCATTAGTGTCATTTTATTCATGGAGCGCGGTTGTCCGCCTTCAGTGCATGCTTTTCCTCATCTATTATTAGTTGTATTTTGTATTTTTTTGTATTTGTATTTTTGTATTTGTATTGTATTTTTGTTATCCTCTGTACTTTCGGCCAAACGAGCAGCAGTCATTGTGTTTCCCCCCCTGCAGTAATGCCTCCTGGCGCTGCAGGTATCTAATAAATAAAGTAATAAGTTGCATTACAGGTGAACAGCACGGAAAGCGAACCTTCGATTTCTTCCCGCCTTTGCACCTCATGCCCTTAAAATGCATTGTTTTCTCCGGGAGGAGCTGATAGAAGCACGCGGTTAAAATATCATCCTCGGAGTAAGATTGCACAATTTCTTGAAAGCGGCCGTTCGTCCACGCTGTGGCACCCTCCGCGTCTGCTGCTTTTTCTTCTCCGGAGGCCATCTGCCAGGTGATCCCATTTCTCTGACGAAAACGGTAGAGCCACCCGGCACTTGCTTCAAAACCAGTGACTTCAAGCGCTGCGGCGAATTCCCGCACTTTTTCCTGTAGCATTGGCCCCAACACTGGCACACCTTGCAATCCGGCATCCTTGAACCACGTCAACACTGCTTGATCCACGTTTTGAAAATTCCTGAGCCGCAGCCGTTTCCTGCTTGGAGCAAGCTGAGACCACCGGTGAAGCTCGACTATTTTCGCACGATCCTTCAAGGTGGTCGCAATGGTCGACGGCGCCACTCCAAGCTCCTTGCTCACATCGATCTGCCTTTTCCCGGCATCAATGTCCCGAAGAATGACGACTTTATCCTGCAGCGAAAACTGCTTTCGGTCCTTTTTGGTGGGCACCGCAAAATTCATTGTCGTCCGAGGGGCAGAGTGATCGCGCGGCAGCCGAATATCAACACGTCTCTCACCAACCTGTGAGAGACAACGGCGTGGGCCACAGGCTCAGATTAGTGCGCAAGAAAAAGTAGGCCTAGTTACGCATTCCACCTGCACGTTTGGATTTGGCTACGAAACACGTACCTCGTTTCCCCCGACGTGGCCTCTGCGATTGGCTCTGGCAGCGCTGGCGGAGCTGAGCGCGGAGGCCACGCCCTCGATCGGTTCCAAACTTGCCGCTTTCCTTTCTGTGGTGGATGTAAATTCGTAGTAATGAGGTATTAAACTTGAGTGACAGCGATAAAATTGGAGTCGTTATTCTGAATTACAGTTACAACGAACTTCACGGGACCACCGAATTTAAATCATTATTTTGAAATATCGTAGTACTGAAAAACCATTATTTTCATGTCAGTAATGCATCACAAGAACTAAAATTACGTACCTTTGCAGCAGATTTACGTGTTGGTAAGTAAATGATAAACGATAACGCTGGGCACAGTTTAACTACAATTTATTGCTTGACGAAGTCTGTTATCTTCTTCTGGTGAGTAGACGACAAGCGCTGCAGGGCGAACGCCTCCACATCCTCGACCTTCCTGTGCACGTCATCGGGGACATCTTTGCAGCGCCCGAGGAATGATCGGGTCTTCTCTAGAAAGACTAGGACATCCGAGCCGGAAACAATCTCTTCCTCTTCGTGCGCTGATCCAGTGTCGGCATCGTCTTCGTCGCTACTACATTCTTCTTGCTCACGCACTTGATTCACGATGTCTTCGGTGGTGAGCTCCGCGGATGTAGCCGCCGCGCTGTCGCTATCCACATAATTCGAAAGTCGCTGTCCACATAAGTCGCTGTCCACGGTAGTTGTCCAGCCGCAGACGTTTTCTTGAGGGAGCCAGCTGCGACTCTCGATGTAGTTTTATGATCTTGTCCCGATCTTTGAGCATCGTTGCCATTGTTGACGGTGCAATGTCAAGCTCCCTGCACAAGTCCGCTTGCTTTTTTCCAGCAGCTGCGACAGAATGTCCGCTTTTTCTTTAAGCGGATGATGATGACTGGCGTCAGCTTCAGGGATTTGGTACGGAACTTCGTAATAACGAAGCGTCTTGCGACGAATGCAAGATTAAATTACATACGTTATTCTGAAATATTCGGTAATTTGAAATTCGTAGTACTGAAAGTTTTTTACATTGAAAGTATAGGCATTTTGGCGGGGATTTAAAAAAAATTCGTAAATTTCGTTAGTCTGATGTTCGTAGTAACGAGATTTTACTGTATTCGGTATTTTGAAATTCGTAGTACTGAAAAATTTTTACACTGAAAGCATGGGCCTTCGGAAGGCGATTTTCGAAATGTTCGTAATTCTGAAAAAATAGTTAATCTGAGGTTCACTGTAACGAGATTTGACTGTACTGTGCGACGTCAGTGCACGTTCAAGAATCGCAGGTAGTCGAAATTTCCGGGGCCCTCCATTACGGCGGCCCTCATAGCCGGTGTCGTTTTGTGGCATTAAACCCGTCAAACCAAGCCATACCATTACGCTCGTTCCCATAGAGTGTGGACATAGTTGACGGTCGCTAGACCGTGTCTGGCACACGCGCACACACTGCCGATGACGGTGCACAAAGCAAGCCAAACCAGCTGTGTTATTTTGCAGGAACCTCCTGCTTTCATGTCCCGTTCTCGTCAACCCGTGAGAGAACGTTATGGGTCGCGGTGTTGCTTGACGCCATTAATGGCGTTTCACTGCGTCACTTGGTTTCGTATCGGGGCAAGGCGCCCGCTTTCTGGCAGTCTCTGTAGCAACGCACGAAGCTTGGGATACTTTTTCAGTGGCGGCATTTACCTCCAGCTATCGGTCAAGATTTCAAAATATCCGGAATTCGTTGAGAAAATACTTCAGGGTAAAGGGTAATATAACTGCACGGTGCCTTGGTGAGCAGCTCAGCTCCGCAAAAAATTGTGACTAATCCGATATTTTGAGATATGCAATTTCAAGGTAACTGAGCTTTATTGAACTACTCTCTCCGCCTATTTTGCTTAGTGTTTCTTCTAAAATCGCTTGTAATGTCATCACGAGCACACAGGGGCAAAATAAAATGGAATGGGAAGATTTTAAGAGTGCATAGTATCATTTGGGCCACTGAAAAACAAAAACTTTGTTGCAACAAAGTTCACGAGATAACGAAAGTTTTTTCTTAAAAGTACTTCTTCATAATATCGAGGTTCAACTGTATATAAAGTGGAAGCAGAATCATGGTAAACGGGAGAGAGGGGCAGCGTTTAAGGTGGAACTATTGCACATGGCTGGTGATGAATGAGCAGTGATTTTACAAGTTTGAATGGCGAGCATCAAGTTATGCCCTGCTGGCCAAGCTGGTAACGTGATGTGCGTCGCCTGCCCATTAGAAACTCCGCCTCCTGTGCAGCTGTCGCTCGCAAGCAGCGCGCTGACAGCAGACAGTGTGCGTCAACCTTGTGCAGATGGGTTGAGCACCAATCAATGAAAATTGAAATTAGACAGTAGCTGATGGTTTTTTGGGTAGAGTGCTAGTTCCAGCCTGGCTTATGCGGCTCTACTTGTGTGCAAAAGTTGCTGAGGAACCCAGTAGCTGCAGCAAGGTGTCAGCTTATTTGGTGTGCCTTGCGCTGCTTGAACGCTTTACACAAGGGTGACGCATATTGTACGTTTCCTGCGGTAGCTTCATCACTGCAACCTTATAATTTCGTTGAGGGTTGAAGCGAGTTTTTGTCACAGGTGCACTGCTATTCATCGCTTGAGGAAGGCAGTGAAAGTGCGTAGGAAAAAAAAAAAATTCATTCGGGAGTTACCCTTGTGGTGCAAAATGCTGGTGCAACTCAATAGTGTTTATTAACTCGTAGTAAGGGGTGTTCATCCGCATGGGACCCTGTGTCACTTACTGTCACTTATAGATATTTAAGGCAGTTGATGGTGTGACAGGCACAATGAGGGGGCGAAGCAGTAAGTGTGGTGCACTTCACCTGTTGTCTGTCTCCCTATGACATCACTAGTGGCAGGAGTTCTTAGTATGGCTAAAGGGACTATGCAGTGAATTAAAAGTCGCTTGTAAATGTTTTCAATGCTTAGAAGTGATGCTGAGGAGCATTCACACTAAATATGAGTCTTCGGAACTGGGCCGGCAATTTATTATGAATTTTTGAAAACCGTGTTTTTCAAAATTCGCGTGCCGATTGGTGTCCTCGTAGTGACGGATTTTGCAACTAAAATCATGAAAATAGACGTCACTAGTTCTGTGATGTCGACAGGCCCCCACACGCTGTCATTTGCTGGAGCCACGGCAGCCACGACGTCACAAACATACTTCCGGTAGCCGTGAAAGTCGTCTGCTCGTGCCTTCCGCGATGTCTTCCAGCACGCCGAAACTCTGTGCTCGTCACGGGATTACAGGTGTTTGCACGATAGAGCCGTCTCATAAGACTACCGCATTTTCGGTAGTTTGTTTTATAAATCGACTTTCGAATAACCCGGGCATTTCTGTCGGTTCTTGAACTTCGAATTAATGAGGTTTTACAAGCCATCATGTTATTTTTGGTTCCAGTCTTGTCATGTGATGGATTTCATTTTGCCTGACCACATTGCAGGTTGGATACTGTTTAGTAGTATACATTTCTGCACATATGTTCTTTTTTTTATATGGTGCTCAGGCAGTCTAGTTTTGTTTATTTCAGTTGCAAAGGCCATATACTGTTTTGAAAAAAAAAATATGAGCAACAATATTTGCCTGTTTATCTTTTCTGAATTTATTTTTTGTGTGCTGACCAGATATTCAATATTCGAAGCCATTTTTTCTTCATATTCGTATTCGATTCGTATTCAAAAATTTCAATATTCGCACACCCCTAATTATTATGCTTATAAACTAATCTCAGACTGTTCAGGCCAACTAAAACTCCCCACAAAAATGCAGATGGCTTACCAAAATACAGAAGCAGGAGATGCGTCTGGGTTATTTCAGAGACAACGGATCAGATACACATGCTGCAGTTCAGTGAAGCCAAGGCTCTGATACCTCAATGCACGCAGCCTCCCACTTGGCAGCAGCCGCCGTAACTGCCTTGCCATCGCTGCTCTGTGTTTTGAGATGCCCAGTCCCTCTCCTGCTTGCCCTTCCTTTGCTTTCCTATTCCAGTCAACTCTCAGTGTCTTCTTTTTATACTGAACCTACAGATTTCCTTTGTGTACCCATAGCCACCTTGTCTGTTGCACTTGCACGCTGCACGTTTGGCCCCAAACTCGTTAAAAGGCTGGGTTTTTCTTTCAACTCTCTAGCCTGATGTTGAAGGTCACTTTAGCTACGTTGGAAAGGTTGGAAACGAATTTTCACGCTATATTCATACCTTGGTTCCAAATATTATGCAAAGTGCATTCTGAACCATTATTTGATTAGTCCCGTGAAATTTCACGGCTTCTTTGTTTTCAATCACCGGAATTTAAAATTTTTCTCTGCTGAAAGTTAGGGGCCTTAAGTATTGTGTGCCGCGCTTGTTTTCTCTCCCCTTCCGTTCTCGCACTCCTCAGTGTTACGATGCCAAAGAAGTGGCAGACATGGTCTTAACAGCTGTTACTGTGCAAAAAGGAAATTGGGGGTCCTCTTAACCACATTCTTAAAGAAGAAAATGCGATAGCCTTTAGGTTGCCCGCTATGGTGTCTACAATGGGTGTATAATGTTATTGTGATTTCCCCGCTAAAACTCCAGTTGGAACCGGTTGCATTGCCCTTATATGGTAAACATGAGTCATCACCTTATATAATGTTAAAGTACCTTCTGTTGGGTCATGATATGGGGTTTTACTAATCTGGCCCACTAATCCACCTTAATACACCCACTAATCACCTAAATTCATTTTCTGCGGTGGGCCTGCTTCCAAAATTTTGTGGGTTCTTTGGAATTCCTGGAGGGGGGCCAACTTACAAATTTTGGGGTTCCTCAGGCAGTGCCTTATGGTTGGCCTGGTGGTCATGTTGTATTAATGACATCACGGCTCTTGACCAGAGAATTTTGTGGCAGAGAAGGCGGAAATTTTTTGTGAAACGATAGCCTAAATGCATAAAGCAGCATTTACACATTACAGATTTCTGGTGGATTGGGTATATTGGACTCACTGGCGTGGTTCCTCTGCAGGCGCGGCAACAGCAGGCGGAGCTGGCGCAGCAGGAGTGGACGCAGATGCAGCAGGTGGCACAGCAGCAGCTGCAGCAGCAGCAGATGAGCCGTGTCAACGAGGAAGACGAGGACGAATACTGACACCCTAGGCACCTGACAGGGGAAAGGTTCCCCCCTATGGTCGCTGTAGGATGCATGCTGCCTGTGGTAGACACAGCGGTGCTCTGACAAAGCTAGGGCTGTGGCCAGCAATTTGAATGTCGCGCTCAATAAGAGTGTGTTGGAAAAGACCTGCTGTCTTATTTGTGTCTGGCCGCAAATACTGCTGCTGTGGGCGACGCCTGGTTTTCCAAGGTGTCCATGGGCCGTGCCCTAGCTAGGCTTTCTGGAAGCTGGTGACGTGGGTGACAACGATGGTGTTTTAATTCGTTTTGCTTTTGCTGGCTGCGTGAGTTGTTCTTTGGTTATCTGCCGAATTCTGTTGCCCTCACTGGACTCCTCCCAAACTCTCCTGACTGTCGTCACTCAAAGCAGATGGCAACCCTTTGTCTGGCCCTGGCTGACGGGAGCTCAGACGGGTGCTGGACTGGCTTTGAGTGCCAGTGCAGTGCAGGCTGAAAAAAACAAGTCTCGAAGGTCCATCCACATCTGCAGACATGTTGTTACTGCTGTTGTGCACTCTACTGTCCATGTCAGGCCACATCGCAGTTTAGGTGGCTTGAAAGGGGTGCTTAATTCTTGGCAGAAACCCTTGGAGCATGATTAGAGCTGGTGAAATTTTCTTCAATTTGGAATCAAGGGCATGCAGGTGCTACCATATCGGTTCAAAGCATAGTGCACACTTGCTTTTAGAAGTGATTGGCTTCACCTGTGAGCTTCTCGCTGCACTTTCCAAGTTGACAGGATTGTTGAAGAAGATTTATTAAGTGCAAATTGTAAAACATTCCGAGCTTCTCGTAAGCTTTTGTGCAAATTTAACTGAACAGGAAGACATCAAATTCAAAATTTTTTTCTTACACATTGGAGAAAATTTTTATTTTTATGGCTTTGGCATTAAGTGACTTCCGTTCACTTTTCAGTTCGTTTGTTCTGCGAGTGTGGCCGGTGAAAAAAAACAAGACAAAAACTTTTTGTATACTGATGAATATCGCAGAACTGAAATATTTGCTCAGATAGAATTGTTCATGCTGAATCGTTAAGTCAGCTCCTCTGCACACTTTTGTTAATTAGCTTGTCTTGTACATTGTTCCAGTCATTTGTATTGAACCATTTTATTCATTGTGCTTTCATCATTTTCTTCTTGGGCACCTTTTTTTTTTAACATGCAATGACGTTTAGCAGTCATTGCTTATGGTATCCCACAAAATGCAAGGTGTATTGAGCATTCAGAGAAAATTGCCTTCATGCTGATGTAACAGATAAAGTGCAGACAGACTAGGGACTTGTGGATGGGGGACATGGTTGGCATCACTTGCCTGTTTGCTGGAGATTTGCACAAGCTTGGCAATATAAAGCGGTGTTCTTTTTTTCGTGCCTGCCTATAGCCAGTCTGTAAAGCACGCTTCTCTCAAGGTGACCGGTCTGTTCGAGTGGCTTTGGCTTTGTATCACGTGCTTTGTGCATGAAGATGTACGTTTTGTCATTCCTTTCCTCTCTGCCTTGCTTTCTGCAAGGTGACAGTCTTTACGTTTTCTCTATGGTCAATCTGCACTGTCCTTTTGGCACCGAGCCAATTTCACCACTTTAGCCACGCATGGTTTCAGAGTATCATGATGTCAGCAGTCCGTGTTACTATGTTGAGGCTTGTGGCAACCTTAGTACAAGTCTCGTACCCAGCTGTGTTGCATTCTCGAGTGACAGATTTCACAGAACAGTGTTTACTTCTCGGCATGCGCATGGTAATGTGTTTTGGTAAGGTGGAAGTTTGTAAGTGGCAAGCCTTCTGGTCTCCTGTTAAGGAGGCTCATAAAGTATGAATATCTTTATTGCATTCTTGTTTGCCCTGCTGGTGAATATCCCAACGCAGCAAGGAAAACAGTGGAAAAAAGTCTTTGTGGGCATGCACTTGAGTGAATACACTCATGGGGCAGCTGACATTGTCAAGCGCTGTCTCATAGTAACGCTTATTTGGACTAGTGGCTAGCAGTATGAAATAGTAATTGCCAGCAGCTTTGGTGATGACTGCCTGGAATTGTCTTGAAGGCACGTCATTGAAACCACTTGCAGTGCCTTTTGGTCAGGCTGAGGCCAGGAATAGAATGGAAGCAGCATGTGATGGTCAAAGTACCGAGAACTTGGGAGGTTTCACGGGTGTCCAGCTGTCTGCTTGTGAGATTGGCCATTGTTTACCAATAATGTTGCATTGACGTCTGAGCATGGCTGGCTTAATAGATCCTAGAAAAAGTAGTTGTATATACTGTTGCCTGTGCTGCTTCAAGCCTATTTTAAAATTGCTCCTGGAGCTGCTGCAAGATCTAGGTACATGTTTGTGGTTCCACCCCTGTCTTAGCCAAATTCCTGGTTTATTCAGAATGCATTTGCGACAGTTTTGATGTGCACTTCCAGCCGTGGCTGCTTCGTGGCATTTATCAAAGACCTTGACTACTGTGGTGGTGTTGCGAGATTAGTTGGTCATTTCGTAGCACTTCTAAAAAAAATGCAATTAGTTGGCATTTGGTGAAGGCAAAAGCGAGAATACTGTTTGATATATAAGTATGTCATAGCGTTTTCTTGTCTTGGTGGGGCTTGCACAGCCCAGCCGCACAGGGTTGTATGAGAACAGTGCAGATGCCTGTGTCTCCAGGTGGTTGGCTATGGGTGTTGTAGTGAAACCATTGCTTGCTAATTACATCCTAGCAAGCAGTTGCAGCAGGTTTTGTGTTACTGTGGTGCGTAAATTTAGCGTGGGTATGTGTTTAAGCGAAATAAGGGATGAATGAAGACACGAGGAAGCTGTACTGTCGGGGATGGAAGCTCCAAGACGCACGAATGGCACCCTGAGCATACAGGTGCCATGGCTTGTGATGATCGCCTCATTTCACCGCAACCCAACTTCTACTTGCACTATTATAGTATTGAGCCACTGGCCAGTAACGCAGCTGTGTGCTTCACGTGACGCTCGTGGATCCTGGAGGCTTGTGTCCCTGATTGCACTGTCGCATGATGTGCTGCTTGCCTTGGTGCAGTTTTTTTTTTTTTTTGGTGTTCTCTTATGTCCATCGACAAACATGAGGGGTAAGAGAGTTTAATTTGTATGTTTTGTAACCTTCTGCTGGAAAGAAATGCTACGTGGATAAGGGACTGCTTCATGTGGTAGTTGACTGTGAGAAGGCCCCGTATGTTTGGCAGTCATTCCTTGACTTGCATGAGGCCTCTGTGGCACACAGTGACAGTTCTTCTTTCTCTCACTTCTTGCACCCTGCAGAGCAAAGCCGTGGTGCCATTCAGTCACTTCTTTGTTGTACTTAGCTGTGCTTTCTCAGTCTAGGGCTGCTGTGGGAAACTACACTTAAACTGAAGTTAGCACCAGCCCATAAATCGCATTTTGCCGCTCATCTACTGGGTGTTTCACCAAAGGGTGTTAAAAGCATTTAAATCATCAGTTTCTGGTTTTCGAAAATGCAATTCTTGTCAGTGCTGAAGCACAAGGAATTCTGTCTTTACTCATGTAGCCACACCTGCAGGTGTGCGTCTTATGTCACACTCTCTCCTCCTGACCAATAGTCCAGGTGCTTTGAAAAACTGCACGTGACAAAGCAGCTTTAGTTTGATTCATGTGTAGGGACAGAATTCGCTGTGCTACAGTTCTGATGAGCATTGCGGTTTGAAAAACTAAAACTGATGGGGCTATTATTAATGGCAAGCTACAGATCTCTGACTAATTAGGTTCTATTAACACGTCCCACCTTTGTGATGTTTGCCTCGGGTTGTACTCCTGAAATAAAAAAAAATAATTTGTAAATAATAAGAAAAAGAACTCCTTTTAAGTATTGCTAATATTCTTTGGTAAGACACCTGTATAGCTATGTAGCCAGGATGCCATTAAAGACTGTCGGTTTCCCACTCAAGTGCTGGATTAAATTGCATAAGCTTGTCGTTTGTGGTGGGTGTGTGTTCTAATCTTGTATGCCTGCACAACTGATTTTGCCAGCAAAATCGGGTCACTGAGTCGTATGCAAGATGTTTGAAATCTTTTGCATGATGCTATGCATGATGCATGATCTATCTATTTCATGATTCTCTTTGTCTTGCAGTTTTTTTGCCTGCCATGTAGGTGCTCTGTAAAAAAGCATCTGCCCACCCCCTATTGGGCTGCTTGAGCTAAGGTGATAGCTTTGTTGTGTGCGCAGGTTATAACACACTTATTGCACTAGTGTGTGACAGAAGGCAAAGCTTGTTCATATTCTCCTTATTTACAAATGTGTTTACAATAGTCTACTTGTGCTGAAAAATTGACTGGGCTGTATGGTTAAGAGCCCCATTGTTACGCTGCTTGCAGAGAATGGCAGTTCTGTGTAGAGCAGGTTTTAAGTCTTCTTTTTTGGTAGTTGTTTTGAAATATACACTGTCTTTGGCACATGGACTTGTCATGGAAGTTTTGTGACAGACAGAGTGTTTTGGTTAAGAATTTTTTTGTGCACTGTGTCAAGCTCCACTTTTTCTGATGTGTTCTCACTGCTGTGTTGGGTTGCTGTATTCTCATGACTAAAAGTTGTTTGAGATGCAGAAATATGAAATGTGCGGCTGTCTACTTTTTAGACGAACCTGATGGTGTACTTTTGCATTAGCTGCTGTGCCGGGGCACTGCGGTTTCAGTTTGTGATAAGCGCTGTGCCACAAATGATTGTGTTGTCTCCCACAAGCTGTGCGTGTTGCACAATACTTGTAATAAAGCCTATTTTAGCGTAACTGAAGCTGGGACGTCTGATTCACCAGCCCTGCCAGTGAAATGAGTGTGCCTTGACTTCATAATGAAGCTCACTGGCTGCACTGTTTTGTCAAATCTCTTTCGAATGGTAAACATTTACAGACATATTGTCAAGAGTCGTCACTTCATCTCATGTGCATTGAAACGCGTGCTTCCAGGCTGCCTCTTTATGTTCTGCCCAGTAATTTCAGTACTTTTAGCTGCCATGCATTATGCTAGCAAGGTGTAATCAAAGTGCATATCAGTACATAGTATTGTCCAGCCACCAACTGACTGTGGCAGCTATCAGTGTGAGTACGATGCAGGCATGCACGAAACCTTAAGTTCAGGCAGAAGTAGTCGCGCTGCATCAGAAAACCTAAGCGCTGTCTGAGTTGTAGCTGTTGAACCCTTTGTAATTGGCGTATACCCACGTGGGGGATTGGCCACACAGGGAAAAATAGAAATCCTGATATTACAGAGCAGAATTTTTTATTTTCTACCTTTACGAGAGTAAGGAATCTTTTCTGCAGTCTGCCTGCCATGGTACCTGAATGGCTGACATTTGACTGTTGAATTATTGGTCGCATGCTTGAATCTCTGCCACTGTGGCCGCAAATCGACGGCGGTGAAGTGCGAAAACGCCGGTTTGCTGTGCGATGTGACTGCACCTCTGAGAACTAACTCCAGGTGGTTGAAATTTATCTGGAGCCCGCCACTACGTCGTGTCTCATAGCCCACGGTAATTGTTGAATTCCACCGCAAAGAACTATGTGCGATTAAAACTTGGCCTATTTCCATGCTGCTGCTTTCCTCAGTTTGCACACCCTGGGCTGCTGGGGCTTTGTCCACCCAGAGGGCAATGTGTCATGCCGTGACAGAGTACAAGAGCAGGTCTGCAACCTCCGCTTGTCTGTCAAAGCTCGCAAAGCGAAGACCTGTTTGGTTCTGATGGCAGTCGGTCGAACCTTGTCATGAATCTATAACTTAAAGCAGGTTTTTAACTGAAACCTGCTACTTCATGCTAGCTTTGCAGCGCACACTGCAGCTTCGGTGGTTACGACATGCTTTTGCTAACAGACGGATTTCGCTGTTCGGGCAAACTGCTGCATTTTCCTGAAGACACGCTGGTTTCTCACATTTGTGTGTGCTTTTTAAATGTTAGGGCAGCTCTGGGAATTTCCGAGGCTACCACATTCTTACAAGATTTGTACTATACGGTTTCCTTTCATGCCTGATTACTGCCACCAAGTTTGGCAGCTGTGTGACACTTCATTCCAGTGCAAATAGATTTTTAAGTTTGCCGTTTCCGCAGCCTCGATTCAAAATATACCTGCAGACAACACAGCATTTTTGCTTCCCAAACACTCCTCGCACATTAACGCCCGCTCCCCCATAGGCTTAGGCTTGCGCACAAGGGCCCCGGGGGGCGGGAGGGTGCCCCCTCCCCCAAACATCTAAGGTGGGCTCCAAGCCTGCCCCATACCTTTAGTCGAGCCCGCTTATAATGAACATGAGCGTCACGCGGCGTCCGTTCGTTATATCCCGAAGTTCGTAGTAAGTGGACCACAGCTTTAAATACAGTTGCTTGTCAATGCTAAATTTTTTCTTTGCGAAAAAGTCCGTGATATACGTTTGTTTCTGCAGCGCAGATCCGATTAGGGAGGTTTCCAGTTTATTTAAAGCAGAAGCGTGCTCTTCGCCGAGGCCCTTGGCAGAGACAAGTTGCCTGAGGCTCTCTGTGTAGCACATTGCAAGAGGCGCGCTTTTGGGTGCTCGCTCCGAAGTTTCATCCTCATCAGATTCCTCCACGTCACTCTCTACCCGTGCTTCAGAAACGATGCCCTCGTCCGTGCACGGTTCCGCGTTGTCGGCGTCGTCATCGACAGAAACAATCATTCCAACCAATGTCATGACCCCCCATATCAGAGTCGACGATGAGCTGCCACAAATCGCCGCCGGGCTGGTCATCTTCCGAAGCATCAGGCTCGACATCGGACACTCAACAAAGCCGGCCTTGTGGAAGCAGTTCCGCACGCCTGTGGCCGTCACCTCTGCCCAGGCCGCTTTCATCACCTCTACCGCCGATTACAATGGCAAATGGGCGCGGTGTTCCCGTCCGCCATCCCGAATATCAACCAGCGCCCGAGATTTGAACGGAACCAACGAAGCGCCCGCACCGCAACATGATAAACAAGATTGACAAAAGCGCGAGACGGGGTAGTAGACATGCAACGTGCACAGGGGCTGGCGTTATTTCGACCAGGTGAAAATAACGGAAAACCGAGCCAAATCGTTATTCCGACCTGGTCGTAATAACGGAAGCGTTATTTTCACCCGTGGATTATAGATTGGCTTGGCGTCATTTGTGATTTGTGGATCGCGGTCGTGCGGGCGTTTCGCATCACTCACTTATTTGGTCGGCCTCTGGATGCTCTGGACGTGTGGTGTGGTACATTCGTTGTGAAAGGACGCTTGTGTGGTTTGTGTGCTCGCACTTGTGTAGAGCCTGTGCCTTCGAAGGCGCTCCAGAAAAATGAGTCTTTTCGAAGCTTTCTCAGGAAAATCTTGTATGAAATACGCTTTCATTTTGCGTAATTTATGGGTTGGTCGGGTGGGCATATGTGCGCTCATCCGTTCCGAGCTTTCATCCTGATTTGTGCAGTGTATAGGCAAGTTAGTAATGTGAATTCTTTACGTGTGGCAATGGTCCGAAATACAATCAGACACTGTGGTTCTGCAGTCCCCGAGGCATTTGTCGGTCGAAGCGAGCAGCGGTCCCATACGTACAGGGTCGTCCACCCTGAACACGCGAGTGCGTGGCTGCACTCTCTGGAGGGCCACTGCATCCGACACGGCCACTCATCGCAGCCGAGTGGCGCAGGACAAGTTGGACCTGGGCGTGGCGCTTCGCGTCATCTGCCACTTCGCTTCGATGCGCGGCCGTGTCGGATGCAGTGGCCCTCCAGAGAGCGCAACCATGCGCTCGCGTTACAAGAGAAGGCTGCTAGTGGCACGTCGACAGGACCAGATGGTATTCCGATTATGGTAATAAAGAAGCTAGGACCAAAATCCAAGCAAACATTAATAGAGTTAGTGAACAAAATGATAGTGGGTGGCAAAGCCCCCAATGAATGGCGATCAAGTAGAATGAACATGATATATAGGGGAAAGGGGGACAAAGCTGATATAAGCAAATACCGTCCCATAACAGTGAAGTGTGTGGTTTATAGGGTGGTGAGGCAGATTATAAAGGACAGACTGCAGGCTTTGGTGGAGAACGAGGGGGTGCTAGGGGAGCTACACAATGGGTTCCGGAAACAGAGGAGGTTGGAGCTAGGACAATCTTTTTTCATTGACGCATTATATAGAGATTGCTGAAAAGGAACACAGGCCCCTTTGGCTAGCATTTCTGGATATCAGGCGAGCCTACAGCAACGTTATTCAATAGGATTTGTGGGACATACTGGGCACATTGGATGTGGAAGATGGAGTAATTAATCTTTTAAAAGATATATATAAAGGTAACAGAGTGCTTATAAAATAAGAAAAAACCGCACAGCATGTGCTGTGCGATGTCAGTGCATGTTAAAGATCCCCAGGTGGTCGAAATTATTCCGGAGCCCTCCACTACGGCACCTCTTCTTCTTTTCTTCTTTCGCTCCCTCCTTACGGCGCCGTTCAGGTGTCCAACGATGTACGAGACAGATACTACACCGTTTCCTTTCCCCCCAAGCCAATTATTATTATTGTCAGGGCCTATAGACATACAGCGGGGGCTTAAGCAAGGATGTCCTCTGTCTCCTTTAATTGTTGTTCATGTTCCTGCAAGGGTTAGAGACCAAACTAGAGAGGAGCGGACTTGGGCTTCAACCCTTCTTTTTTCAAGCAAGGAGAATGGATTAAACAGTCATTACCGGGACTAATGTACGCGGATGATGTAGTGCTAATGGCTGACAATAAGGAAGATTTGCAGAAGTTGATTACCATCTGTGGTACAGAGGGAGATTAGGTTTGAAGTTTAGTAAGGAAAAAAATCTGCTGTCATGATATTTAATGATGAGGGCGGCCAGCATAGAATACAATGGTTCACACTAGAAGTCGTGGATGAGTACAAGTATCTTGGGATGTGAATAAATAACGGTGAATGAAGGGGTGCAGCTAGGTGACAAGAATAAAGCGGATGGCAGAAACAAAATTGTCGGAGCCAACCTATGCAACCGCATTTCGTACAGCGCTGCTTGTGCCGTCTAGCTGCCACGGCATAGTTTCGTTTTTGTGCTTTGGGTCGTTCGCGCTAGCGCCGCAGCGGCGATGTAACTGTGCCAACAGGCGCACAAAAATCACAGTCTGTAAGTGTGTTGGCGTTGGCCTGTGTGCTTCCTTCCAGAAGTCGCCGAACGCAGCGGCGAACAAGCGCCGATATAGAGTATACTTACGTGTATAGTCTCGGTTTTTCAGGCCGGCGTCGCCATTACACGCGCATTGAACGAATTCCGGGATGGTGTAAACTACCATCGTGAGATGACTTTCTCGACATACGACAAGGGAATTATGCAACAATTGCATTATGTAACAGATATAGGCGATCGAATTTCAGTTGCAGGGGTTTCTGTGGCAGATGGACTACCTGGCTCATATGGAAAAAAAAAAACATAGCACCGGGAAAAACGCAGCAACCGCGGATGTAACTGCGCGGGTCTACTAGATGTTTGTTTTGCAAAGGGAAAAATCAATCCTGCCTCTTTTCATTGCGAGGGCTAGAAGCGCCAGCTGCGGAATTTTATCTCGTATCGATATCGCCGTTTTGCTGGCCTCATGCAAGCACCATGATCAGTGCGTTTTGTGTTCAAACCTTTTATGCGCAATCCTTCCTCAGGCACACGCTCACACAATGAACTCTCGTTGTTTCGTGCTCGCTTTTATAGCTCAAATTTTCGGTCAATCTATTGGAACTGAATTAAGAGCGCCAAGATAGTGGACGCGTGTGTGCGGCGGTGGTTTTGTAGACGCATGCTCCCTTTGATGAGCCATATATAAATTTGTCGCTATAATAAACTTTGAGATTTGCGAAAAGTCTTTCGAAGGTGAAAACAATATATCCAAGGGCCATTATGTTTAGGGACAAATTATGCGCACGCCATGGATGGGAAATATATATATGGCCACGTACCAATGGCCAGGCATTCGACGTCTCGATACTTGAAACTATTAAGTGACCGAAAATTTGTTCAAACTATGCTGATTAGAAACGAAGGTTAAGGGGACCGAAAAATAGTTCTTTTACGCCGAGTTCAGAATAAAGAGAGCCCGACCAGAGGGGTTGGTACGGGTCTATTCATTCTCATGCGACCGCTCATCAGCACTGATAGCATTAATAGCAGCGCCTCATAGATTCCACTCCATCTGCCCCGCATGTGCTAAAATAAACTGGTCCCACGTCGTGACAGGAACAGGAGTGCAGCTGGGGAGAGAAACTGGACTTCGAAAGCACCGTGTGACTGGGGTAGTAGAGTGGTTCTCCACGATGGCCGCATGCAGCACGCTGCATTGCCATGCTTCATCAGTCAGGACAGGTAAGCTGTACGGCCGTTGCGTACGCTCATATTGCCGTCAGCTGTCCCACTGAAATACGCGATTTTGGCGGGAGCGAAGTGCCAGTTTGTGACTATCGCAGGTTTGAATCAAGCGATTTCCCTGTCTGTGTACAGTACACACCTTACATACCGCTCTGGCAATAATGGCCCTCAGCAGCTGAGAAAGAAGAAAAAAATTAATCTGACTTTAACAGGTGATGCAAATTCACTCAGCGACCTAGCTCAGGTCACTGTTCTGTTTGAGGAAAGATAGGTCACAACAGTAAGAGAAGACTATAAATCAAATTTAGCAAATATTTAGGGCCTTTCATTAGCAGTTAAAGCCCGATATTATCCAGTTTGTGCACCCGAAGCAGAAACCATGAAAACCAGGATAAACCCAATTCCTGCTCAAAAAGTGCCTTCAAGAGAAATGTAGTTTTCCAACGCAACAGGCTGAAGCTACCGTATAGAAACTGGCAGATGCCTTGCACCTCGAGGCAATGGATAAACTGGCCAGGTGATGGTTTCTATGTCATGTTGCATGGCATGAATTACCGAGGAAGACATCGTTTCCTTTATGCTCTTTTACAGTGCAGTTTTGGGTAATGCGAATTTCACAAACTGCCAGCAAGAGCCCAGTGCTACAGAATCCACCTCGTTTGCAGCGAGTTGCAATCCCAGTAGCACTGTTAGGACTGTTATCTTGCCTTTGTAAAATACCTACAAAAACATTAAATTCAAGGGGCCTCAATTACAATGTTCAGTGTGCTTCAGCACCCGTTTAGCAGTTCTCAAAGCAGTATGTTGGCGAAATTTTTTTTTTCATTAGCTTTGGGGAGCATTTTCTGCTGCAGTGGCATAAACAGGAAGGCAATATGCAGTTCTGCAGCAACACTTCAGACTGTGATGCGACACACGGCAAGCACTTACCTCAAAGATGAGTAGGTTGCTCAGAGGAAACAATGTGATGGCTGGGTATGGCCTTAAAAAAAACTGCTTTGTAACAAGGTTTTTCTATACGGCCAACGAAGTTGTTACTCATTTATTCATACGCTTCATCAATTACTGACAAGGTGTGTCGGTAGGAACACTTTATTTGGCAAGGAAGTCCTGGCCGACGTGGGCCTAATGCGACTCTGCCTGTAGGCCAAGGTGCAGACTTGTGGGCACAATCTTGAGCCAGTAGCCTGGAACGGGGAATAGGTGCCTTGGACCAGAGAATGCCGCGCCATGCAAGGTCGGCTGCTGCAGTCCCTCCACTAGTGTGAGTCATACACAGGGTTGGATGCCATGAAAAGAGAAAAAAGTATGCAAGCTCAGAACAATAAAATGCAACTAATAAACCACTCAGAGAAACCCACATACAAATACACAAAAAATGGAATGCATATGAGGGAAAAAAGATAAGCACATCTCCAAACAGGCTACAGCAGCAGCCCACGCACTCCTGTAGTGGCTTTGCGTATGGACATTAGAAAGATCCTTAAAAAAAAGAATAAAAGGAACATTGTTCAAGATGTGCCAGAGAAACCACACACAAAAAGAAGTGTGTACAAGGCAGAGACCAAGAATGAATAAAAACAGTCAAGACAAACAACGAAAGTGTTTCTGAAAGGCTTCTGACGTTGGCACACAGGAGGTCACAAGCTCCATATGCTGAACCCAAAACCTTAAAGGGGCGGAGACATCAAATTTTTGGTTGAAGTGTTCTTAGTTTCAAACATTGCATACTCCCACCCGGTGCGTGATACGTGTTCCGTAATTTAAATATGAACATTAAATATTACCGCATTATTTATACTGAGCGATTTCGGTTTCTGAGTGTCGGGGTGCATTATGACGTCACTCCCGAGGAAGAGCAGCAACCCTGGTCATGTGGGCTCCAAAAGTAGTGACACAGGGACCACTGCATCGTCTGCTCTCGTACCCATGCTGTGCATATCACGGCCTTTCAAAATGCCGGCCAGTACTGCGATATGCTTTATTTTCGAGTAGTTCAAATTATAAAACATTTGAAATTACAATACAAACATGTTTCCATAAAATGCAGTGATGAAAAGAAACATTTCACACAAATATTTCATTCCTCTTCATAATTTATCGCATCCTAAAGCTTATTGAGCGTCTCAATAAATGAGGGAAAATCATGTAGAATGGTACAATTAGCCAGAGCCACAACTGTGTTCAGGAAAAAACATGACAGCTTGACTTTGTAAGCTGCCGAACGACAATCTCTCGGCCTTTTGGCGACGATCATAGCACCGAAGCGCGACCTTGTGGTAGAGCATCCGCCTCACATTCGGGAGGTGCTGTATTCGATTCCCAGTGCCGCCGGGTGCCCACCGGTTTTAAGATTTCCCCGCCATGGTGCTCGGCTCATCTAGGGTGAGATGCTTGGGAGAAGGGTCTTCGACCAAACCGTTGCCTTGATGGATCACAGATAAGTTCTGCCGTCAAGCAACCCTAAATCCACCTCGTGCGGTAGAAGCCCATCCTTTTTTTTAACCCGTCATGCACACCTGCTGATGCGTGGGAGCCAGCCACAACGATAGCAAGCAAATACCGCTGCACTTTGCTCGAATGAGGTTTGTGAACGGAGAGAGCTATGGCACATCTCTCTTGAGGCTAGAGAAGCGAACGTTGTAAGTTTTGTAACTGGCACAAGGCGAGAGTTTTGGACTGCGGGTTTTAACCACGCGGAGACGTTTTTGTGCCCGCATTATACGGGAATTTTGAGGCGCAGTCCATCCTTCCCATGCAGTGCAGCCCTGGAGAGCCGAGCACTAGGCCGGGGGACCGCCTGTTCCTATTGGATTAATTGGCTGGTGGACCGGAGGCCGCGGGAATCATACCCACGACCTCCCATAGCCGAGGCGAGCACTCAAGCACGAGGCCACGGCTGCGGTGGAGATGCTCTTGTCACAGTTCAGACACTGAAAAGGCGTATGACGTGATGTGGCATTGTTGAGAAACATTAATGACACAAAAAATCGATGAACAGCAGCTTAAGCGACAACAAGACGGCCTCTTCCACACTTTCTTGTGACACCTCCAGCTGTGGAATGCTGCCCCAGATGCAGCATTCTTGACGGGACATGGCCCACTTAACTCTTGTACATGGGCTTCACCACACTGGAATCCCTGGCCGTAACGGACCCACAGATGCTGGCACATTTCACTAGGAATCTGTGCTGAAATTTCAGCAGCTGTTTTCCTTCTCACTGGACGAAAAGTGCCTGACTGATCCGGACTCTTAGATTTGGAAGTTTTAAAATTATGCTTACAAGTTTTTGCCTTCTTTTAATGGTTCATAAGAGTGGTGGCCATATGTGCTGACATTACATGTGCTTTCACAACAGAAACAAAACTCTACTTTGAGAAAATTCTGTAAAATTTCCAAACGGAACACTCTGCATGCTTTCAGGGACTCCATACACTGTTCATTGTACTGCAAAAGAATATTTCAGGCTTTCAAGAAGGAACCCTTGAACAAGAGGGCTGACAAAGGTTGGTTTGCTCATCACTGAGAAGCACTGCCTTTCCAATGAAGGCACACACTGCCATCCCTTTCGATAGCAGCAATGCCACAGGACAAGCACCAAGCATTTCCACAAAAAGTAACAGCTTTTTACGACTTCGTTATCACAGCTCGAACCGCAGAGAAACTAGGCTCTGTTTGTTTCTGCAATAGCCTACAAGATTGACGAGGCCTGAGAGCAAGATTTGCAGATCGATTTTGATGCCACACTGGGGTGGCGTGGCACCTCGCATCAGTATACTGAAAGCGCATGAATTCTGTGCATTCCTAGGACTACGGTTTATTCCACAGAAAATACTTTTGAACATAGCGGTGTCTATTCATATGCACCAGACCAAACTTAATGAGCAGTGTGGCAACCGGTACAGAACCAACCAGTATATACAATGCTCACTTCATGGATGACAAGAAGCAGACAGCTAAAACAGACAAGCTGTCATGCCTTATACACGTTAGAAGCAAAAATATGTCATGCCAATGAGAACGGACCGTGCGCTGGACACTCACAGTATCGTTAAAACTAGCGGCAGACCCCTGTGTTAATTTCAGTCCGTTCTTTTCCCAGACTTGGCCGCTTTCTTGATGGTATCCCTCACAATTCCACAATTTTTCCAGGTAAACGAAATTCCTCTGACAATTTTAGGTTACTAGACGCCCTTTAAAACCGTCACAGCCTTTCAAAGAAATACAGTAGAACCTTGCTGTTCTGTTCTTGGTTCGTGTAATCTGCAGTATCACAAAACCAAAAATTATGCGTGTTGTGCTATTTTTATTCACAGTACAAATCCTAGATAATTTTTTGAAATGATTCCCCAGTATACATGTCTATAATTTTGCCAAATTCTGACCATATGATGCTTGGTTTGGTTTATGGGGGTTTAACGTCCCAAAGCGACTCAGGCTATGAGACACGCCATAGTGAAGGGCTCCAGAAATTTCGACCACCTGGGGTTCTTTAACATGCACTGACATCGCACAGTACACGGGCCTCTAGAATTTCGCCTCCACCGAAATTCAACTGCCGCAGCCTGGATCGAACCCACGTCTTTTGGTCCAGCAGCCGAGCGCCGTAACCACTCTGCCACCACAGCGGCTGACCATATGATGCATTCAGAGACCAAGAGAAAATGCCAGCCAAGCTAGTCATCATTTTTTGGATGCTTTGCCCACATGCACCTGAGCACTGCGAAAAAGATGCCGCTGCTGCCCTGCACAAAGGCAAGGACACAAAGCATGTTAAGAGCAGCTGCGGCTCTTCCACAATGCAGAAGTGTAATGGGACAAAGTATCTCAAAACGGTAAGAAGTAGACAGACTAGACGTGCCATGAAACTTCAGCCCCATGGAAAAAAAAAATATGAAAACAACTTGCAAGTGCTAGAAAAGGAACTTTTCAAAATTTGTGCCAGCACATTCACAAAAGTTTTAATGAAGTGGAAGTGCCAATAAATGCCAGGGACTAGGAAATGGCGCAAAACGTGGACATAAAGACAATCACGTGCAGACCAGCAAAATTTTTTTCGTAGGTGCTATTTGAAGCTTCTTGCTAAAACATTGCATTCATAACACCCATAAGAAAATATAAAGGGGGAAAAAGGGGGGCCTTTGCCTTAAAAATGCAAAAGGCCTTGTCTTGTACCATTTGCAGATGCAATCATGTCAGGATTTTGCATTCACTGAAAAGCAGTGTGCAATCACCTTGAAATCAGTGTGTGGCAGACTAGCCAGCAATTAAATTACTATAATAAAATTACTTTTCTCGGTAATTTCTAATGTAATTCATTACTTTTGTGACCTGGTAATTTAGTAATTTAATGAACTGCTTTCAAGCAGTAATTTCACGGAAAAGTAATTTATTACTACAGATATTACTTTTGCTGCATACCGAGTCCATGCTTCTCGTATCTGCCATGCTTTGGCCTCACGTTTGTGGAGATGAGCATATTGCCACACTGCTGACATTCTGACGGCGCCACACGGTGGCCAAACCTGTCTCCCAGTGCGTGGCCGAACGTCTTCTTTTGTCTCTAATGAACACGGCGGTTCGGCAAGCCTCGGCCCAGTATACGGCTGTATTTCCCACTTCTTGCTACGTTTGTCGGTGACAATATACAAAGCAAAGATGCAGTTTATGGGGGTGTAACATCCCAAAGCAAGCGACTTGGGCTATGGGGGACGCCATAGTGAAGGGCTCCGGGAATTTTGGCCACGTGGGGTTCTTTAACGTGCACTGACACTGCACAGTACGCGGGCCTATAGCATTTCTTCGCCACCGAAATGAGACTGCTGCTGCCGGGATCAAACCAGAGTCTTTCGGGTCAGCAGCCGAGCACCATATAACCAATGAGCCACCGCGGCGACTCCCAAAGCAAGAATAAATTACGGAGGGCACTTGAGACTACTTCGATGCTTTGAAGGCAAAAAACATTTATTTTTTAATTTATATTGTTTCCTTCCTTTCTAATGACATACCTACTCATTAGCATAGTCATAAGGTAACACATACATTAAATGAATCATTATACGCCAAGAAACAACGCAGTTTTGTGGCCCATGGGTTGCGCGATCGCCTCGCAATCTGAAGGCCCTCAATTGGTTCAATTCTTTGCACCTTCGGAAGAAATTTTTCCCTCTGCTGATGACGTCATTGGGGGTTGTGGACCACGTTTCCTGGACATCGACAACGACGCCGGGTATCAATGTCAATGTGCCATATAAGGCGTTCCCCTTAAAAGTGCCAGCACTCCAGGGAAGCGGCGCACGTGGACGAGAGGTGACGTGCGCTGCGCATAGGCGTCAGCACTGCCTTGGCGAAGAGTCTGCATATCAGTCACAGGACTGCTACGCATCTTCCTGCACTGCACACGCTCTCACACACAAACGCACTGCGAGCGCTTGAGCAAGTGCTTTGACGTCGCTGCACTGACAAGAAGTCTCAACTGACACGTCTAAGAAAGTTGGTCGTGAGTTGTAGGGTTGTTGTGGCCCTATTTCTAACTTAAGGGCAACATAGGCAACAGCGTCTCAGTGACATGCAATGCATTTCCACCAACTTGCCTCCAGAACAAATCAATTGAACAGCAGAATTGGCAGCTTCTCGCGCACCTGTGCACTCCTGGGATGATGCGTGGATAAGCGGTCAATGCACTCCCGCTGTTTACGCGGATGATAAATTCTTCAAAATCAGGATGGTGGGACCATATTACACATTGAACGATGTACTTCTGATTGAAGAGTGATATGACAAAGACCTCATCTACATCAGCAAAGCGGCTGTTCAAATTGACTAAAGAGGGGCAAAATTTTTGACGCCTATTTTCAAGCTCAGTGGCGGTGCAAACAAAAAACTCAAGAAATTTTGCACAAACTATGACCAATGCGCAACATTTTAGCATCGAAACTAAGTCATTTTCATTACTTAAGGCAGGTAATTGTAATGTAATGTCATTACTTTTTGAGACCAGTAATTTGTAATCTAATTTAATTACTTGTGATATCTAGGAAAGTAATTAGTAATGGAATTTAATTACTTTTCAAAAGTAATTTTGCCACGTATGGTGTGTGGTCAGCGGCTGCCTAGGGAACGTCTCAGTGTCCTTAAGTTCTTATGCAAACAATGACACACCACCCAGCTTCCTACATGTGACAATGTTCATGAGAAAAAGGAATATTGTGACAAAGACCACGAAGCTGGCTGTGGTGCGTTACAGAGCACTCGCGCTAGGCCAACGGCCATTAAATTGCCATCGTTCATCGCGCCTCACTCTTTGGACGGCAACCACGTAACATTATACACCACACAGCATTTGCATTGGAGGGAATGGCCAAGAGCATTTTCCATTTGGTTTTCTGCGTGCTAAAGGAATATAGACATGTAATTTTGGTGGAATGTTTTCTTCTCTACAACGATGCAGAAAATACTACTACCCATAAATAACCATGTGATATTTGCCCATGGACGCTAAATAATTTATAATTGAATTTTTTCTGTCGCGCTGTTTCAGTTTGAACAGCCGAACAATTGCTGTGACGTCAAAGAGTGCTTTTGTGTCACGTGAGGCATGGAAATACGCCCATATAATCGCTGCTTCATCGTTACGATTTACTGCACTGCTGAAGCCAGCCTTCCTCAAGAGCCGGAATGAAAAACTAATGTGGAAGCAGCGATTATATTGCAGTTTTTCACGCCTCACATGACCTACAACCTCTCTTTGAGGCCACAGTCATCGTTCAGCTAGTGAAACTGAAACAGCACAAGAAAGAAATTCAGTTATAAATTATTTAGCAGCCATAGGAGCATACCACATGGTAATCCGTGTATAATAATGCCTTACACCTCATTACAAAAAAAGATTGGTTTGGTTAATGGGGGGTTAATGTCACAAAGTGACTCAGGCTATAAGGGACACTGTAGTGAAGGGCTCTGGAAATTTCGACCACCTGGGGTTCTTTAACGTGCACTGACATCACACAGTACATGGGCCTCTAGAATTTCGCCTCCATCAAAATTCAATCCCCGCGGCCGGGATCGAACCCACGTCTTTCGGGTTAGCAGCCAAGCCCCATAACCACTGAGCCAACGCAGTGGAGTCATTACATTAAAAAGAAGAAACCACGCACCCAAAAGTTAGGTGTCTATGCTCCCTTAAAGAACACCAGGTGGTCAAAATTTCCAGAGCCCTTCACTACGGCGTCCCTCATAGCCTGAGTTGGTTTGGGACGTTAAACCCCCATAAGCCATAACCTTTCAGCAAATAACTGTCACCATTTCATTAAATAGCTCGTGCCATACGTTCTCTGCTTCTTCGACCTACACATAGAGGAGGTGAGTGACTGTTAGAGGAGTCATAATGAAAACCTAGGCGGTCAAGTCGAGTCGCATGGGCAGCATTTCAGAGCTAATTCGTAAGTCGCCTGTGTGTATACATGCAACGATTTTTTTTTCTTTCCGTGAAACGACCATTTCCTAGAGCAGGTTCAAGGTAAAACTTCATTGCGATTTGCTGCTTGAAAATTCTTCCAAGTGTTTCAGGATTTTGGTGGTTGTTGGTGTCGGCGGCATGCAGTTGGTTGCAATTTCGTGACGACAGCAAGACTATTGGACAATCGGGCCTGCACTCGACCATTCGTTTTGGAAGTGGCCAGTGCCAAGCTGCATTTGAACTGCCTGAACTGTTGTTGCACGCTGCCGGCACCACCGCGGAACTTCACAGAACTAGTGCAGAGAGTGCAGCCAAATCAAAGTAACCTATCATGACCAATCTTTACAAAGTTGTAGTTTGGGCTTGTTCGTATAGCATATTAGAAGACATACCGCAGCACAATGGGACAGAGAAAAGCACACAGGACGAGCGCTTATCCTGTGTGCTCCTTTTCTCTGTCCCATTGTGCTGCACTATGTCTTCTTCTAATATCACCACAATGACCTGTCACACACTGCAACAGTGCCTTGTGAGCTTTATGCACCTCACAAGCTTCCAAACAGTTAAAGGACATCAAGCACAATGCCCACAATGTTCATCTCTTTAAGGGCTCTTTACACCATCAGCTGCAAAAATGTCTTAAGCTTAGAGGCCTTAAAATTAAGCTTGCTTCCCCAGTTGCCTCATGCGCTCCATTCTAGTTGGCTACCAGGGTCCAAGCACCTTTCCCACGTAAAACCGATGCTCGGCGCACGTGGCACAGCACTCATTTTAAAATTATCACAGAAGGTTGAGGGCTCACCTTGTGGCGCCTTAGAGCCTTTGCTACCTCAGAATTTTAACGTCCCATTTGTTCAGCCTCTGCGCCAGCAAGCCAACGCCGGACTCGAAGCAGGAATCGGGAAGGTCCGTGCATACCACAAAACTGCCAGTAAATTTTTAAAGTCCTGTTTTCTGAAATAAATATGAATTTAAAAGAACATGTTTCGCGCTGCAGACACCAAAGCGTAATCGCTTATCTCGCCGCAACTTTTGCACCTGTTTTAGAAAGCGAATTGTAACAGCAGCACACAACTGTAAAGTGCAGCATTAATTCAACACTCTACAGACTTTCCCAGCCGCGGGGCCACAAAAAATCCGACCGCGTACAAAACTCATCGTACAAACGGTTAGTTCAACTCGACTGTTGTCAAAGGTTTCCCGCCTTTTTTCGGGAGCACCCAAAAGCTGGTAATTATGCGTGTTTTACATGACCATGAGTTACGTTGGGCTTGGTTGACAAAAGATATAAAACACGCTCAGCGCAAGCTCCTTCCTGTTGAACTGCACAGAGCTTTTGAGCAGAACTTACGAAAAAACAGACGAGTCTTTCCCTCCGGGCCTTTGGGTCCACTGCCGGGCAAGCGGGCTCAGCGCTAGTCCTGGGTTATCTGCTAACACAAAATATTCGGGCGCAAGGAAGTTGACAACGGAATGCTGAGTGTCAGATAACGGGCAAATCACTCAGTATGTGCATACCAAAAGATAGCAAGAACAAATTACTCACGTGCAACACGATCGCGCGTTCTTTCCGTCGGCCGGCCATAATGCTACTGAACTGAAAGCAATGCTCGGCTCGGCTCAAACATGGCTCAAATAGCAAAAAAATTGCCGGACGTGACGTCCTTTTTTCAAACCGGATTCGACGTCATGGGTTGAAATAACGCTTGCGTTATTTCGACCTGGTTCCAGCAGTCACTGCCCGTGCACAGGCGGCAGTCAAGCCAATCAAGCTAAAGCATAGCCGCCTCTATTTTTTTCATACCCGCTTAACCGCGGGGAACGCCGTCAGGCGCCGTTCGCGCTAGTACGCTAAGCTGCCGGGGTTAGGGGAACTACAGAATGGGTTTGGGAAACAAAGGAGGTTGGAGGACAATCTATTTTCATTGACACAGTGTATAGAAATTGCGGAAAAGGAACATAGGCCCTTATTGCTAGCATTTCTGGATATTAGGGGAGCCTATGACAACGTTACTCAGGAGCATTTGTGGGACATATTGGGCACATTGGATGTGGAAAATGGAGTAATTAATCTTTTAAAAGATATATATAGAGGTAACAGAGTGCTCATAAAATGGGAAAAAATGTATCAGGGCCTGTAGAGATACAGCGGGGGCTTAGACAAGGATGTCCTCTGTCCCCTTTGTTGTTCACGTTGTACCTGCAAGGTTTGGAGGCCAAGCTAGAGGGGAGCGGACTAAGCTTCAACCTATCTTTTTTCAAGCAAGGGGAATTGATTAAACAGACATTACCGGGACTAATATACGCGGACGATATAGTGATAATGGCTGACAACAAGGAAGACCTGCAGAAGTTGTTAGACATATGCAGTACAGAGGGAGATAGATTAGGCTTCAAGTATAGTAAGGAAAAATCTGCAGTCATGATATTTAATGAAGAGGGCAGCGAGCATAGAATACAGGAGTTCGTGCTAAAAGTAGTGAATGAGTACAAGTATCGTGGGGTGTGGATAAATAACAGTGTTGAGTATCTGACAGAGCATGAAAAATATGTAATGAATAAAGCTAGTAGGAATGCAGCTGTCATGAAAAATAGGGCACTGTGGAATTACAATAGGTATGAGGTGGTAAGAGGGATCTGGAAAGGGGTGATGGTCCCTAGCCTGACCTTCGGTAATGCGGTCCTGTGTATGAGGCCAGATGTTCAAGCAAGGCTGGAAATTAGGCAACGGGGAGTAGGGAGGTTAGCTTTGGGAGCACATGGCAATACACCAAATCAGGGGGTACAGGGTGATATGGAATGGGCGTCTTTCGAGAGCAGAGAAGCTAGCAGTAAGATAGCATTTGAGGAACGATTGAGAAGGATGGAGGAAAAGCGGTGGGCTAGGAAAGTTTTCAGATACCTGTATATAAAGAATGTTGACACGAAATGGAGAAAGCGAACTAGAAAATTGACAAGCAAATATCTGGACAGCAGTAAGGGGGCAAATCAGCAATTATCGGTTAAGAAAAAGGTTAAAGGAACAGAGAGAGTTTGTGGAAAACAGGGATGCTGACGAAATCAGCACTGGAAACATACCGGACCTTTAAACAGGAAATTGTCAAAGAAAATATCTATGATAATTGTAGGGGAAGTTCTTTGTTGTTTGAGGCCAGGACTGGAGTTTTGCGGACAAAGACGTATAGAGTCAGGTACCAGGAGATAGACACTTTGTGCATTGCGTGCGGAGAGGAGGAGGAAACGGCTGAATACTTGATACTTTTCTGTAAAGGGCTTCACCCTACAGTGGAAGGCAGCGGGGCTGACTTACCCAAGGCATTGGGGTTTAGGGATAGTGAAGGGAAAGTGGATTTTAAGAGGTTAGAAGTAACCAAGCGAAGGTTATCTGATTGGTGGCTAAAAGCAAGACAGGAGTAAAATTTCACACGACATGGCTAGGTGGCTTGAGCCACCGCCCGATGTAAAGGGTTCACCCGTATCCATCCATCCATCCATCGAGCAGACGACGTGGCTTGTGCTGCCAACTCGCGTACAACGCTGGAAGCTCACTGGTAGGGTACTGCGCACCCAACCCGGCCGGACTGAGTGCCGCTGCGGAGCACGTTTTGTTGGAATCTGTCAACGATGGCGTGTCCTGGGCAGCACCTGGTACCTGGAGGATTCTAGGATTGACTGATGGCTGGGTGCGACGTCCGAAGCAGACTGGTGTGCCCACCGAAGAGCAAATTCTTCAGTATCTCTGATCATCCGGCATGCGATGCGAACGCCAGCTGAGCAAGGGCCGCCGCTTCAGATATGAAGGCTACATTCGGAACAATGTTCAATGAAATATCCCCGATCAGTGAGGTTGGCGTTTTCCGCTATATATGCCTGCCATCCATTAAAAGGTGGATACTACATCGTGCACGCCGTAGCACAGAAAACGACCGGGGAGAACAGTTTTCACAAGCAATCGTGCTCAAGCGCTGCCGAATAGCTACACGAACTACAAAAGCACAAGCGTACTCGCAACATGGCAGCTCTGCTAGAAATTCACTTTATTTTCTCACAGCACACCGCTGCATAGGTTAAATAAGCATGCACGTCTATAAAGACGAGCACGAGGGGCGCACATTGAGTCATTCCAGCGATACCACGCAGCGCTCTTCATCATGGATATGATGCGAACACACGCATAACGCACCTTCTTCTTCTGCCTGTTAATACATGGCACATACCCACACCGGCGGAATGGCCAGGGTGTAGTGGCATAAACAAGGAAATTTCCATAAGAGATTATGACAAAATTTTAGCACCGTGCGTGAATGCTCTCGTAGCTTCTTTTTCGTTGTCCGCTCCATCGCGCGTTGAAAGCGGCTCACAGCACTTGCCCATTCGGCCTTGCTTGAGAAAGCAAAAAGCGTCGGAACGAAAATGCCGCAGTGTCATTCGAGGCCTTCCTCCCCATGAATAAAACCTTTCGTGATAGACTGCACATGAATTTAAACGCAGTACCTCGTCCGTACCTGTCACAAAGTGATTCTCGCACAGTCTTGACGGTGCCCAAGGGCGGCCACGATCGTCGAGGCGGCGAACTGCTTTTATCCACGCTTCGCGTCGAAGGTGGTCCCGGGAAGCGAAAAAATCCGAGATTGCTTCCCTTTACATATTGGGCATTGCAGCCGTATGCAACACATGTCGTATGCATCGCCAAATGCGTCGCGCTGAACGCCCGACGGCTGCAGCAACGCACCCCGCGTAAGAAGCCGGTTTGTTTACACTTCCACGGCCGGTCTCGAGTGGAGCGCGCGACCGTTCCAATGTTTCGCGACATTGCCGCCAGGGGATGGGCGCATTCGCAGTTGCGTTGTGAAAAAGGCGGAATACTCTTCTTTTAGTAAGAGTGATATGCGGGCACGATCGTTAAAGTGCTAAGTTGTTTTCGTTAAGCCATGTGCACACGTACTTTAATAAAAGCTGCTCATCAAGAAAATTATGAAAGCGGTGGCCGGGCATACATATCGAACCTTGCTGCAGTACCGAGATGAATTCCTCATTTTACCAGCTTTATCGACGGTAATTATTAGTGTGCTTCTTTGTACAAAACGCGCATTCTCAGCACAAGCCGTATCTAATCCAATATATAAGCAGAAACATTAAGGAAACATTTTTGTGAGAGATGAGTGAATGGAAAAAAATTTACTGTCGTAGTTAGAATAAAACATACATGCGCAAAAAAGTTTTCACAACTTTAACAGCTTTCTAGATAGAGGCTTTGATGTGAGCGGCTTCACTGCGTCGTTCCTGTCTGTCACTGATAACGCATAGTTCACAAAAATAGGCCGGAAAAACTTTGTGCAGATGAGTTTCAGAAGCTGGCCGTGGTGATCACTGCAAGCAAGCTCACATTTCTGTGCTCCATGTTCTGCAAGAGCATCAACTGCATTCTTCACTGCAGCTTGCAGGGGTTTTGCTAAAAATCTTTTGTGAGCAACACCTTGACGTAGTTCTTCAGGGCGTACACAAACTGCATTGAAGAATAAAGGAGGGCCCCCTCTGTCCTGATGACGGATCAAACTCACTGGGCGCAGATGAGGCTGGTCGAGTAAGAAGAGCAGTGCAGCTGCTGCAATAAATTTTTTCTTGAACAACTCGAGCCAAATAACCTAACAAGAGCTGCAGCGCCTGGCGCTGGCAGCAACGTTTTCTGTGTCCTGTGGAAATATGGAAATATGGCGTTAACACTCATATGCTATTTATTACAGTTGCAATTAATACACAGAGCGGGTCAGCTAGCTACAAAACATCAACGAGGCATTCCTCGGAAGTAACTGCAGTTTCGTCTGCCGTGTGAGCGCGGCTAACTATAGTTACGGGGAACCGTAGTTACCTTAACTGTGGTTAAGGTCGCCCGTGTAAATGCGGTATAAGAAGGACTTCCGACTTACCGGCTGGGGCAGGGGCGCGACTTCGGAGGTATCGGCGGCGAACGTTTGTATGCGCCGATAATGGCGGCCGGGTTTTCCCGTGCGCGCCGCATTCTTGGGGCAAAGCCAATCCCCGAGCATTTGCTGGGGAAGGCGACCAGAGCGTGCGTTTGCTGCGCTCGCTTCGCTGCCTGGAACCAGAAGTCGAGCGGCAAGGCACAACGGATCCCCGTGCGCCTGCCGCGGAAGGTGACGAGAGCGTGCCGCTGCAACCTGTCACGACGCTGCCCGCAGATCCCGTAGAGACTCTGTCCGGTCCCGCAGAATTCCGCGTAACCTACGAGATGGCGCTGCCGTCGCCGTTCCCTTTCCCCCATGAGGGAGACTTCTCTCCTCGCCCAGCCGGTGCTGTGCGACCGCCAACGAAGATGGGCCGCGTCGAAATGGAGGGGGGAAACAGGTTTCCACAGTCCTGAGAAAGTCTTCGATGAGACTTTTCGCCTCCGGTGGAAAGTCGTCCGCGCGCTTGGTGACTGCATAATTGTTCCGGCTCGGAGCATGCTGGTTTCGTCGATGTTGATTGTCTGTCTTGGGGAGGTTTCCCTTTGTGCTGTTGATGTTCGGGGTAGTTTGAACGTGCCAGGATTCGAGGAAGCGCGTTTTTGCTGACTTCTTCCGGCAACAAGTATGCTGGTTTCGTCGAAGTTGATTGTGTCTTAGGAATATTCAGTTACAGGACTGCGCTTTCTTGCATAGTTGGGGACGTCGTTTTTGTGTAGCCGAATTCTTTCTTTTATATATTTTTGGTTTCGCCGATGTAGCTTGCGTCGCAGTCGGCGCAAGGAATTTTGTAGATAATGCCTTGGGCTCTTTTTCTCCGTGGCCGATTTTGGGAACATCTGGTAAGCCAGCGCAGCAGTGCGCAGAAGTATTGCAAAAATTTGAAAGAAGAAAACAAACAAGAAAAAATTGGTGTCGAGGCGCTCGGCGCTGCTGACTCACAATTAACTGGCGTTTATTTTCCAGATGATATAAAAGAGCGTTCCTCTTTGTTGTAGCCATGAGTTGGTAATGGCTTAGGACGAATTGCTCCTTTGCGAAGTAGGCAAAGCCCACGTTTATTCCGCGGCCGCCGAAGCCCCTGCAGCCGGCCGCAACTACACGCACGCCATCCTTGATGGATGGATACGGCTGAACCCTTTAAATCGGGCGGTGGCTCAAGCCACCTAGCCATGGCTTATGAAATTTTACTCTTCTCTTGATATTAGTCACCAATAAGATAACCTTCGCTTTGTTACTTCTACCCGCTTAAAATCTACTTTCCCTTCACTGTCCTTTATCCCCAATGCCTTGGATAAATCAGCCCCGCTGCTTTCCACTGTAGGGTGAAGCCCTTTACAGAAAAGTATCAAGTGTTCAGCCGTTTCCTCCTCCTCTCCGCACAACGTGTCTATCTCATGGTACCTGATTCTATATGTCTTAGTCCGCAAAACTCCCGTCCTGGCCTCAAACAACAAAGAGCTTCTCCTACAATTATCATAGATATTTTCTTTGGCAATTTCCTGCTTAAAAATCCTGTATGTTCCCAGTGCTGATTTGGTCAGCATCCCTGTTTTCCACAAAGCTCTCTCTGTTTCTTTAACCTTTTTCTTAACTGATAACTGCTGATTCCCCCCCCCCCCCCCCCCCTACTGCTGTCCAGATATTTACTTGTCAATTTTCTAGTCCGCTTTCTCCATTTCGTATCAACATTCCTTATATACAGGTATCTGAAAACTTTCCTAGCCCACTGCTTTTCCCACATTTTTCTCAATCGCTCCTCAAATGCTATCTTACTGCTAGCTTCTCTGCTGGACAAAGACCTAGTGGGTGGCTACGTGTCTGCTTCTAGGTCTGTGTATTCGCTTTTCGCTGTCTTCTCGCGTGTGGCGTGGGTCGGAAAGTGCCCTCCGTGAGACCGAATGCTGACAACGCCCCTGCGGAGAAATTCCCGGCAAGGTGGGCGCATTCTCAAGTGAGAAAACCCGACCGGAACCCTCAGGGGCAAGCTAGGCTTAGCTCGGCGCTGCCGAGCGAGGCCGCGCTACGCGTCTGCATGGATTCTGCGTTGTCGACGACAGCTACGCGGATGCCCGCTGTGTTGCCACCTGATGCAGCCTCCACGTCCACGCAATCGTCAACGCCTCTGGGCCTCCAGCCTGCGCCGTCTTCCGATGCTACGACTTTGGCCTGTGACATGGACTGCTCCACCGCCTCCGTGCCCGTGGCACTCCCTCAAGAAACTGTGCCTGTCGCGCCGGTTCAGTATTCCCACCAAGGGGCGTCACCAGCGTCTGAGCCTCCACAGATGCCTCCCGTGAGTCAAGGCTCTCTTCCGCCTGCTGCGAACTCGTTCCGCGTTACCATCAAGCCTACATTGCGCTTTGATATGACTGCCATCCCTGCCCGGAATGTTTAAGCCACAATTGACCACGCTCTTGGCTCTTCGAACTACTGCGGGTTTGTCGTCCATCGCCCATCGAACACCATCACGGTAAACTTGTCATCCTTGATGGACGCTCAGAAACTGCGCAGCTACGCGGATCCCCCTGGATGACAGCAAGCATGTCCCGGTGCAAATATATTTTGCATCTGGTCCTGACACACTCCGCTGCATGGTTTATCATGTTGACAGCACGAGCCCTCCCGAAGAGGTGCGCGCAAATATTCGCTGCTCAACTCAAGTTGTACTGCAAGCACGGCCTATGGGTCGCCGGGGCTCATACCTGCTCATCCTGCAAGGCCCGTTGACTCTCCCGAAGTACCTTACCTATTACGGTGCGATCGTCAAACCACAGCCCTTCCGACCTCGTCGTATTTTTTGTTATCACTGCCACAAAGAAGGACATATGCAAAATACCTGCCCTAATCCAGCAGCTGTGGCTGACATGAATAAACCAACAGTTCCTTGTGCCCTGTGCAAATCGCCGGACCATAACATTCGCTCCCCCACTCCAGGTATACATACTTCTAAGGCATTTTTACATACCTTTTTGCCCTCTCTTGGTTTGGCATTTTTTTCCTGTAGACTGAAGGGAAGATGCTGTGCACATACGAAGGATGGTGACTGATATCACTCTTAGATTTGCCCACGAAGTGGTCGCTGCAAATTCTTGATGAAGCATTTGGCTTCCATGTGGTGCCGCCGGGACTGCATAAAGAACAGTACGTAGTGTAGTGAGACACCAGGCATAAGCCAAGAAAATCATAAAGAAATTTGTTAAAGCTGTATTCTGTGCTTTACTGCATTTTCTAATGTAACAGCAGAATGTAGTAATATTTATTACTGAAAAAAAATCACAGTGCGAAAAAAACTATTCAATCCCAAAACAAAGACGCTGAACCTCCGCATTAAATGACATTGATCAAAGTGCCTGTCAGGCGCTGTAGCCCATAAGTGAGCATAATATTAATATTTAGCTCAAAATTAGCGTGCCATGGTAACACTAAACAAAAAGTAGCCTTGGCAAAAGCTGTTCAGGAGATTAATAACGGATAGTTGTTCTACCTATCCTTAAAAAGCGGCCGCCCTACCACGGTCCTCCCTCATAAATCAGCTGACGACGATGAATTCGCTTATCACGACACACTTACCGGGCGAAGCCAACAATCCGGTGTCTTCATGACCTGTCACTAACTACAGCCGAAACGAAAACTGTCAAGTATCTTAGTGCCATTTCGAAAAGCACCGCGAAAAACACGAGAAGCTATACAAGCGTTTCTTTTCGTTCGGTGTTTCGTCCTGCAGCGCTGCTAATCTAGATTGGATCAAAAACCCACTAAACTTCCTAGCCTGCAAATTATGCGGAACTGTCATACTTATTACAATCTACCTGCTAAAAACGAGCGCTGCCTTCAAGTGCGCGATAAACATAAGAGCCCATCCACACATTCAACTGCCGTGCGCATCGGTAGCGGGTTAAGCCAGTCTTCGCGCTAGTTAGCCTCACAGGTATGACTGGGATCACTAGTATTGCTGTGCGATACGAATTAAGCTCATACTACCGCAAAGGAAACACTTACTTGATTCTGCGGACTGCTGAGATCCACGCTTGGCACCTTTCTCCTACCACTTACCAGGGAAGCGGTTAAATCTCACCGGCGGTTCCCGGTTCTTCGTGTTGTGCAGACCGTTATGGCACTCCACAACACAACAGTAATGGCTTCGAGGTTTCCGTGAACACGAAGAAGCTGATGCCATTGCAAAAACTGCAATAATATCACGCGAGATGAGCGTTTGGCACTGTTAAACGCGCCGCTGCCCTTGGTTTTCCTAGGCGCGGCACTCCCTACAACTTCGCCTCGCGCCGAAGCGGCGCTGCTGTCGCGCCGTCAAACTTGAGCTTGGACCTCCTCCATGTTTGTAAACAAACGAGGTGGCGCTGCAGTCGCTAGCGAGCTCGTGGTAGGCAAAAGGTCGGGGAGTGGCGTCGCGGATAGGTGTTGAGCGCGGGTTTTCAAGGCTTGTAGGCGCGTTTCCAGTTTCTGCGAATCATACCAATGGTCGATGCTTCCAACTTAGTAATTTGTTGAAGTACACAAGCTCGCGTTGGCCACGTGCGGCCTATAAAGAGAAATAGTTTGCCACTGTATTGTATATATGTTTAGTAGTAAACATGTAGAAAGCGTTCCTGCCGTTTATTTATGCGCTAGGCATTGAATAAAACAAGTTTTGAAACACTGCACTAGCCGGAATGATTTTACTTCGGGACAATAGTGAGGGGAAGTGCTGGCCTTGTTTCGTCAGAGCAGACATGCGCTCATCGTCTGCTGACATACCTACGTGTCGCGCTGTGCGAAAAGTGGTGACAGCGTCGTGTCCCTGATCTCCTGTCTCGCTTAGCGCTGTTTTTAGCAGCATGACCACGCACCAGCCAGGCCGACTTGTCCTCTTGTTAAGCTGGTCGATTTGGTGAAAATTTTTGATTTCTAGAATTATTTGCTTTCCTAGCCCTGAAGTCTAGTTTCGTGACGAAAAATTATAGCAAAATATTGAGTACAAATTTATAAATTACGCTTTTTAGAAGTGTGGTCGTCAAATATTGTGAGGTAATTTCTTTGATTTCAGTGCCGCATTTCTTTGACCAAAGCGAAAGCGAAGATGCCATAAACGAGGGAATAAACTTTAAGGTTCGTTTTGTGACCTCTCACATTTTCTGCGACTGGATCACTCACCTTCTTAATTCGCATGAAAATCAAATGATTCCATTTGTCGCAAACTATTCTTGAGACGTTGAGGAGCGTAATAAATCTCTCGATTTTTTCCCCTACACGTGCAGTACTGTGTTAGTTATTTCTTGTAAGAAACGTTTTCATGTAACTATGCTTGCATAAGTACTGATCATATAGAAAAAGAACTAATCGCGGCATCGTACAGAACAGGGCTTTATGTACATGCTGGCATGAAAAAACTGCGCACTATCTAGTCAATTATTTCAGACCTTGAGGGGACTTGACGACGGTGTTAATTATAATTACCCAGAACTGCACCAGGTATAGCTATAAATAAAAGGAATTACTGAAACTAGCGTAGGAATTTCATATTTGCACCAAGTTTAGTTACATATCGCATGCATGAATAACGAAAACACTTTTCATTGCCGCGTCCCCTCTCAATCTCGCCACGTGTCTGCTAGTAGCACGCCTGCGGCTGCTTCGTTCCAAACAAGCTTCGCGATCATGTACTACCTCATGAAACTTGACACATGCATGATGCAATGAAAAAGCATATGGCGTTTAGCACACTTAAGGTACGCTATTCTAAGCACACCAACGCGACCGCGCAAGATTGACACAACTTACCAGACTTCTTTCTACTCGAATGAAATAATTACGTCGTCATATCAAGAAACAGTTTCAAGTAAATATTAAATGTCATAAAACGCGCCATTAAAACGTGCTGTGCTATTAACAAAAAAACGCATTCCTTGGGGGCGAGTGAACCTGTCGGCGCCCCGTGCACTCCGGCTCAAGGTGATAAGTACGTGTGCAGCTGCATATGTCTTTTTTTTTTCCTTGAGCAATTATCAGCCTACTATCCTGAAGTTCAGGTGCATGAACGCAGTAACTTGCATGCTATTAAGTGCATTGAGTGTCAGTGCCTATCGACTCCCAGACTTCGCGCTTTACTACCGTGGCCCAATGCCTGTTAGCCAGTTTCCGAATGCGGCACTTATGCGCGAGAAACCTATCGAGGCTAAATTAATATTTTTATGCTACTACGCGGATCCAGCAGTGACGCAGCTGGTCAATACATGCTGTTTCTGCAGTGCACAGGCTTGAAGCAGCCGCCGGTAGCTGCGGCAGCTGCGGTAGGCACGGGCAAGCAGACCTGTTTTGCCTACCATGCGAAAGTCGCTGCTAACATCAGCGCCACCGCATCTTCGTGACGTCGCGGGGTGAAGGAGGTCCTATTGCTGAAAGTTTTTGGTGTAGGATTTTTGGCGGGCGTTTACGTTGCGTAGTGCCGAAGGTTTTTGTGTAGGAATTTTGGTGGGCTTTTACGTTGTGTATTGCCGAAGGTTTTTTTGTGTAGGAATTTTGGCGGGCTTTTACGTTGCGCAGTGCCGAAGGTTTTTGTGCAGGAGTTTTAGCGGGCTCTTGCGTTGACTAGTGCCGAAGGTTTCTTCTGTAGGAATTTTGGCGGGCTTTTACGTTGCGTAGTGCCGAAGTTTTGTGTAATATTCTTGGCGGGCTTTTACGCATAGGAATTTTGGCGAGCTTACACAAGGCGTTGTCGGCCGGACGATGGGTCGGCAAGCTAGGAAAATTAAGGAGGACGAGGACGGGGAGTTAGTACAGTGCCAGGAGTGCGACCGTTGGTGTTACTTAGATGAGACAGGGTTCGGGAGCTTAGCCGAGGCGGATGAGGCTAGCTTCGTGTGTAAGATGTGCAAGCGGTTTGGGGACGCCGTTCATGCGTTAAAAGGGGAATGGGAAGCTGGGTTTAATGTACTTAATGCGGACCGGCAGGTCGAACGAGAGGCACGGATTAAGCTGGAAGCTCAGGTCGCCGATTTGATTAAAAAGGAGGAGAATAATGCCGCCCTGTTGAAGCGAATGGTGGGCGAGAATAAAGAAGAGCGGGAAAAGCGGACCCAGCTAGAAAAACAGGTTGAAGCGCTCAGGTCGCGGCCGGCTGGACACCCCAGTTCGGAGAAGTGTCAGGTGGGGGACGAGGCTCGTCGATCGTACAGTGCTGTAGTGCAGCGAGCATTGAGTGAGAAAAATGAGAACGAAATGAAAAAGGTTAAAGCGGGCATGGAAACTCGCGACAATAGCGTACAGCGGCAGGAGAGTCAGCTAGAGCGATCCGGAGGCCAACAGATGGAATTAGGAAGCGAACGATTGGGGCGCAGGAGAGTTCTGGTGGTCGGGGACTCGAATGTAGCGAGGGTTGAGGGAGGCGTTCTGACGGCAGTGAAGGCAGACAGGCGGGTGCAGGTGGAGGCTCAGTCGGGAAAGTGCATGGTGGATGCAATGGCCAGAGCCCGGGAGGTGGTGGTGGGCAGCATGGATGGCGAACACCTTGTGGTCATCCATGCTGGTCTCAATGATGTACTGCAGGGGAGGAGCCAGAATCTTGAGACGCAGTTGGAGGTGGGGATGCGTAGGCTTAGAGAGGCCTCTGAGAGTGTGCATGTGACCATATGCACAATCCCAGAGGTCCAGAGGCAGGCTCGCGAAACGGAAAGGAGGGTCGTGGAGACTAATCGGGTAATTAGGCTATTGAGTCGACGGCTAAGATACGAGGTGATGGAGGTCAACAGGGAAGTGTACGAGGTTAGGCCCCACCCTTTTGCACAGGATGGCATCCACTACGGTGGTGCCACTGGCAAGAAGGTGGGTAGTAGGATAGGTCGCCAGGCAACAGCTTTTTTGGGGGGACCCAGAGCTCTGAAGGAACCAGTGTAGAGAAGGAAGAATTAAGATCAAACGGACAATGGAACCATAGGGGAAGAAAGAGACGCAAGCGCCAGGGCCAAGTTAATTCAGATATAGGTTTCATTAACATGCAAGGTGGCAGGAACAGACTGAAATGGGAGGAAATAGAAGAACAGTTAAGACAGGAGGAATTAATGGTATATGGTTTAGCGGAAACACATCTTAGAGACATGGAGCAACCACCCTGTAACCCAGACTACGCATGGGAATATTGCAATAGAACAGAAGGCAGCAGAAAGGGTGGTGGAATTGGGGCATTCATTCATAAAAGTATGAATTTTCAAAGGGTTAGACTGGGATGCAGGGAACATTTATGGCTAAAAGGAACAGTGGCAGGCAAGCAAACACTCCTTGGCTTTGTATACCTGTGGACAGAGGTTAATGCCAAAGAGGGAAACAGGAAAATGTTAGAATGTATTGCAAGCGACATTGCTGAGCTAGGAGGACAGGGCGAGATAATTATATTAGGCGACATGAATGCACACATAGAAGACCTGGATGGGTACACGGATTCGACAGGAAGCATGCTGCAGGACATGTGTGACAGGCATGATTTAGTTGTATGCAACAGCACCGAGAAGTGTGAAGGGCTCATAACATGGGAGGCGGGGAGTCTGCACTCGACGATAGATTATGCACTAATGTCACAGAGGGTGTATAACAGATTAGGGGTAATGAGCATAGATGTAGATGGTTCCAGAAGTCTAGGTAGTGACCACAAGCGTATCAAGTTGAGCTTCAGAAGAAAAAGCAATGTAGGACTGAAGCAAGATAAACAATCAGGGGGAAATTTTTACTCAGAAAAGCAATTGGAAGTAGCAGCCAAACAAATCGAGAAAGTAATTTTTGAGGATAGTGAAACAGAATGGACTTATACCAAATTAACTCGATTACTGGAGCTAGAGCTAGCTAAGGTGCGAGTAAAGCTAAAAGGGAAAAGATGCAAACCCAAGAGTTGGTGGGATGAGGAGGTCAAGAGGGCAATAGAAAAGCGCAAGGAAGCATCCAGGGAACACAGATATTCCAAGAAGAGGGGGGAACCAAAACCCGAAGTAGACAGAAAATGGGATACCTTCACAAAGTGTAGAAGGGACGCATCCTATTTGATTAATGAGAAAATTAGAAGAAAGGGTGCCCAATGGATGTCAAAAGTAAATAAAAAGGATAGAAAAGCAGCCCAAAAATTCTGGAAACATCTAAATGCAATGAGTAATAAAACTAGGCTAGAACAAAGGTTTATTGTTACAGATGAGGGTATTCGACTAGAAGGGGATGAAGCAATAAAACACATAGGAACAAGGATGACAGAAAAATTTTCAGCAAAGCACGTGGTACATAATTTATCGAAGGAGGATAGACCGGTTACAGCAATAGCTGCACTTGAGCAAGGAGAGTGGGAAAGGGCAGAGAAGAAGGTTCCTAGTGGCACATCAACAGGACCAGATGGTATCCCGATTATGTTGATAAAGAAGTTAGGACCAAAATCCAAGCAAACATTAATACAGGTAGTGAACAAAATGATAGTGGATGAGAAAGTTCCCGATGAATGGCGATTAAGTAGAATGAACATGATATATAAGGGAAAGGGGGACAAAACAGACGTAAGTAACTATCGCCCCATAACAGTGACATCTGTGGTTTACAGGGTGGTGATGCAAATTATAAAGGATAGACTGCAGGCTTGGGTGGAGAACGAGGGGGTGTTAGGGGAACTACAGAATGTGTTCCGGAAACAAAGGAGGTTGGAGGACAATCGATTTTCATTGACACAGTGTATAGAAATTGCGGAAAAGGAACATAGGCCCTTATTGCTAGCATTTCTGGATATTAGGGGAGCCTATGACAACGTTACTCAGGAGCATTTGTGGGACATATTGGGCACATTGGATGTGGAAAATGGAGTAATTAATCTTTTAAAAGATATATATAGAGGTAACAGAGTGCTCATAAAATGGGAAAAAATGTATCAGGGCCTGTAGAGATACAGCGGGGGCTTAGACAAGGATGTCCTCTGTCCCCTTTGTTGTTCATGTTGTACCTGCAAGGTTTGGAGGCCAAGCTAGAGGGGAGCGGACTAGGCTTCAACCTATTTCTTTTCATGCAAGGGGAATTGATTAAACAGACATTACCGGGACTAATATATGCGGACGATATAGTGATAATGGCTGACAACAAGGAAGACCTGCAGAAGTTGTTAGACATATGCAGTACAGAGGGAGATAGATTAGGCTTCAAGTATAGTAAGGAAAAATCTGCAGTCATGATATTTAATGAAGAGGGCGGCGAGCATAGAATACAGGAGTTCGTGCTAAAAGTAGTGAATGAGTACAAGTATCTTGGGGTGTGGATAAATAACCGTGTTGAGTATCTGACAGAGCATGAAAAATATGTAATGAATAAAGCTAGTAGGAATGTAGCTGTCATGAAAAATAGGGCACTGTGGAATTACAATAGGTATGAGGTGGTAAGAGGGATCTGGAAAGGGGTGATGGTCCCTAGCCTGACCTTCGGGAATGCGGTCCTGTGTATGAGGCCAGATGTTCAAGCAAGGCTGGAAATTAGGCAACGGGGAGTAGGGATGTTAGCTTTGGGAGCACATGGCAATACACCAAATCAGGGGGTACAGGGTGATATGGGATGGGCGTCTTTCGAGAGCAGAGAGGCTAGCAGTAAGATAGCATTTGAGGAACGATTGAGAAGGATGGAGGAAAAGCGGTGGGCTAGGAAAGTTTTCAGATACCTATATATAAAGAATGTTGACACGAAATGGAGAAAGCGAACTAGAAAATTGACAAGCAAATATCTGGACAGCAGTAAGGGGGCAAATCAGCAATTATCGGTTAAGAAAAAGGTTAGAGGAACAGAGAGAGCTTTGTGGAAAACAGGGATGCTGACGAAATCGGCACTGGAAACATACCGGACCTTTAAACAGGAAATCGTCAAAGAAAATATCTATGATAATTGTAGGGGAAGTTCTTTGTTGTTTGAGGCCAGGACTGGAGTTTTGCGGACTAAGACGTATAGAGTCAGGTACCAGGAGATAGACACTTCGTGCATTGCGTGCAGAGAAGAGGAGGAAACAGCTGAACACTTGATACTTTTCTGTAAAGGGCTTCACCCTACAGTGGAAGGCAGCGGGGCTGACTTACCCAAGGCATTGGGGTTTAGGGATAGTGAAGGGAAAGTGGATTTTAAGAGGTTAGAAGTAACCAAGCGAAGGTTATCTGATTGGTGGCTAAAAGCAAGACAGGAGTAAAATTTCACAAGACATGGCTAGGTGGCTTGAGCCACCGCCCGATGTAAAGGGTTCAGCCGTATCCATCCATCCATCCATCCATCCATCCATCCATCCATCCATCCATCCATCCATCCATCCATCCATCCATCCATCGGAGTTCCCGGATTCGAACTTGACCGCGGCGGCTGCGTTTTTATAGAGGAAAAACGCTAAGGCGCCCGTGTGCTGTGCGATGTCAGTGCACGTTAAAGATCCCCAGGTGGCCGAAATTATTCCGGAGCCCTCCACTACGGCACCTCTTCTTCCTTTCTTCTTTCACTCCCTCCTTTATCCGTTCCCTTACGGCGCGGTTCAGGTGTCCAACGATATATGAGACAGATACTGCGCCATTTCCTTTCCCCCCAAAACCAATTATTATTAATTATTAGCCCTATAGACCACCACCACCACCCTATAGAGAACCATACTTTGTAAAGAGCGGACACTTCCGTAGGGCCCTGAGGCCGAGCTACTACACTGCCGCCAGCGCCCCGAGCGGGTGGTCAGATCACTAATTTCGTCCTCTGAAATTTTAGGCCCGTACTTCAACTCTGTTTTAATTTCGGTTTCGATACCAATGGTTTCGATTCTGATTTACCTCTGGCTATTAAAATATTTAACTACAACTTCCAAGTGAACCACGGGGGCTTTAATATCTCATTTCTAAGCAAGCCACACATATATACGTAATAAACTCTCGGATCACAGACCTTTACTGGAAATACCACTATAGAGGCTAGAAGATTTGACTAGTGTTGTGAACGCGCCAGCGGAGAGGAAATGATTTGCAATGACGGCTCACAAATGGCGCTGCAGCTAGCTGGTGTGTTGTGCGCGCGCTCGGCAGCAATACCGGGAAACGTATTTCGCTGCGCGCATCTCGCTGTAACGGCTGCGATATTTGTCTGGCCAAAGCACAAAATATAATACGAGTGTCCATAAGTTCTGCGGTGCATGCGGCGTCGGTTAGCAGCGATATTCTCAGCAAACCACTTTCGAAGCTACTGCTTCAGGTGGCCACAGACTGTTGAAGCCGCGAGCGGTTATATTTTTGCTTGTTTATGCTTTGGTTGACCCATTTTCGCGGGAAAAGGAACAATGAAAAACTGCGCAACAAGACAGTGACGAAGAGGAATGAACGAGCACAACACGACATGTGCAGAAACAAGAAAGGCTCGTCATCCTAGAGATTGATCGAGCGCGTCTTGTATAACGACCGAGCGAAATTACGGCTTCACGTGTGGAAGGCACCATTCGCGGATGGTCGTTACAGCCCCGAATGCATTAATGTAATCACATAAATAAAGGAACAAAACACATTAACGCAATGTTTATTTAAAGGAACATTTCACTGATGCAGTTTTCACTGGCATCGCCTCAGTTTGAGCAGTTTTTGCTTCTCGCGATTGGGCGCCTTATCTTTGCTCATCGCCTTAGTAAAAAAATGCGACCTCGTCAATACATAAAACTTAATCACATCCCTTGTAAGAGCGCGGGAGTGCTCGTCGCAGCCGACTTCTTGGAGTTCATGCCCTTGTAGAAAATGTAAAAACGACATCATGCTCCCAGCATGCAGCTCGTTTCTGCTGAAAAAGGCAGTGAATGCATTTTCTAGTTTAGTTATTAGCACTTCACTGCGCTTTGAAGCGTACACCAAACCTCCATGGTCAGCCTGCCTCGTCAGTGAGGCGTTCTCATTTTTATCAGCCTGTAGGGACTAAATAGCCAAGGCAGATTGGCATGTGGGGCATGGGAATCTTTTCAGCGATTTCCTGACAACGTAGCCAGCGACATAAAAAAATGATTCGGCTGTCGCTTTTCTTTTCTACGCAGCCTTTATGGTCAAACATGATGTCGTGCTCTTGCAGCACTGCTGACGCCTGTGCGAGGTTTCCCTCGTCCAAATAGGTCATCAATTAGGCTTGCTATCAGTGCCGCCTTTTCTTTCCTTGCATCACAGGGCTGCAGAATAGAACTCACAACCTCAGCTGGTGAATTTCCGTTCCTTGGCGGCTTTGCAAATTGTAGACGGCAAGGTTATTTACTATAAGCAAAAACTCTCTGGAGAGGGGTGGTCATTGCAGCCGAAGGATTGTTTTACAATTCCAAATAAATTCTCCAATTTGTCTGCTCAAATTGGCTGTCAGGAGATATTTGTATTTTAGTGATGACGTCACATAATTCACAATTGTGACAGTGTGCTTTTCAGCGTCACACGAAGTCCGAGGGCAGTCCCTGCTCTGAGAAATCCACCACCGTGCTAAGCGGCATACCGTTCCCATTCATTCAAGAAGGTTAGAAATTCTTCTAGAAATTTCGCACTTGCTGAATCTGGGCAAAGCCCTTTGGAGGGCACCCTTGATGTTATGACAAATATCAAGCGTTCCATGAGCTTCACAAATCGTTCTGTTCGCTCAATTGTACGGAAAATTTTGTCTAGCTTATCCTTGTAAAAAAAAATCATTTCAAAACCTCATCACTGAGCAGCTGGAAGGCAAGGTAGACACGCATTTTGTCAAATGCATTCGGCTGCAAATGGGATAAAGTTAAATGTGGCATGACTTTCAATGTAAGCACGGCTTTTTCAAACTTCCACGCTTCTTTGATAACGTCAACGTACGCATTACCACCTGGGATCTGGGCTCCCTTAGAAGTAAATGCATTCCTTATACATTTTACGATGTGAGGAAAATCAGAAATGAAATGAAGGTTCCTTGTTTTGTCCACGGTATGTTGAACCTTGCACTCGATTTCCTGGGCTGATGCTGGCAATGCACTTCGATTAACACAGTAAACAATATCGTGGGCGCAATGCAGACACAGATTAGCGAAGCAGAAGCACACCAGAAAGACGCGCATTCACTCGACGAGCTGCGGCGGCGGCATCGGCTTCTCTGCTCGCCTAACTCGCCTGCCGCGAACAGCGCCACCTACGCTAGCATCGAAACAGGCTTCGGCGCGGCGGCTGGCGAGGGCGCCTCCTCACGACACTAGTCAAAACTTCTAGCCTCTATAATGCCACCTAGCTGCTCGAAGTACGCAAGCTGAATTAGCTCATGCAGGTTGGAATAATGTAATCAGAGCTGTTCTTACTTTAATTTTGTGCCGTCATTGAGCCGCCTATTTCAGTTGCAGACATACAAGGGAGTGGTTTTACATAAAGAGTTTATTTTTTCTTGTTTACAATTTGAACTGTACAGAAAAAATGCTGGATCGAACACATTTTATAAAATACATCAGAATACGAAAGCAACAGGAATGAAGTTATGGTATAGCGGGTGGCACCATGTCACGAACAAAAAATATTGCACACACGCTCTGCGGGTTGTCACCCAAAACATCACCCGTGCGAACAACAGAACAGGAGTTGTCAACAGCTAGACACAAGTAACGTGTTAATAAGGTACATATAGCGCACTCGATTCCTGCACATCAGCAGCTTTGACCGATAGGTTCATAGGCTGTTGAGAAATACAAGCACAACATATTCAATACATCATAGTAACACATTAGTAAGCTTGCACTCTTCGTAAAAATCGATTATTGCGATTTTTTGGTCAAGGTGTAGACACCACGCAAAAAAATCCACATTCGGGCTGCACGCTCTTGTTCTAAAACAAGACAAATATGGACAAATGGCTAACAACAACGTAAATCGTCTCTTCGAAAAAGGCTGCAGTTGCCTTCGAGAACAATAAAAAAATACAGCTTTCTACAAGCATTGTCCTACATGTACAGATTTAAGTCCATATATTTACTAATTATCGAACCTAGCAAAGGGAAGGAAAGATGTAATGAATGATCAGCGCAGTAATGAACATAGCGACGGATATATGTAAGCGAACCGTGTGTTCTATTGGCAGCGATGAGAAACAATCAGACATCAGGCTTTAAATTTGTCCAGCTGTCTGCCAGACAATGATTTCTTGAAGCGAATGTTATCTAATTTTCTATTGATGAAGCGCACATGCCAGAAAAGGCGAATTCTGCAGATCATACTCGGAAACCTCTCACGGCACTGCAGGGAGCAAAAAGGAAAATCGCCAACATTTGTCATGAGCTCATACAGTGTACCACAGACGTGGCGTACATGGGATGTTTCTTCAATTACAGTAAGGAATCGAGTCTCCAGTTGCTGTATAAATGCAAAGGCTGCTTCAGAAGGAACTGTCAAGTTTCCAAAAAACCTACCCGGAATATGATAGGCTTTAAGCATGGTGAAATACTGATGCGGTTTGTTTAGGCCACAATTCTCATCTTTGAGCACTTCGGAGCATGTACATTCTTCTTCTATATTTCTAAGAAATTGTCTAATTATAAATCCACGACACGACAAGCGCACACTGAAAATGACCTTGAGCGAGCTAACAACCCCAATATCCTGTGGGTTAAACAGTGGGAATGGCGGTCTTCTTCAGCGAAGTCATCCCGGGGCCCATGAAGTCATCTCCGGTGAAATGGTCCCCGCAGATGCGGTACGTGGCGTACAGCTGGGTCGGCGACTTTTCTAACAGGTCGCCCCTCTTGGCATACTCGATCCAAGCCTTCGACCTGAAACAATTATGACGCAGTATAACATGTAATTATTCGCTTCACTGGCTGACTAAAAAAAAGCATCCGCATAAGGCGGTTCTAACAAGACATTGGCAGCACTGTTTTATGTTTTCTTTAAACTACACAGAAAAGGCGTCAATAACCTGCTGTCACGAGGAATGCGGAAGAACTTCGTCCCCGGCTTCCTTTGTCTTCGCCCGTTGTTCCCACTCCATGAAACGCAGCAGTAGCTCCCGTAATTTAACCCGCTCCGGGGCATATTAGCGTGGGCTTGTGTACAGACTGTAAAGATTGTTGCAGTCATCAAATGGCAAAGAGAAATTTATCGCAGCAAAAAACATAGAAAATAAGAATAAACTCGCTGATGACAGTTATTTATAATATGCTTGCAGGCAAGCACGTTAACATATCGTTCATGAAAAATTCTATTTGGCTTCAATCCCTTGCGGAAGCGAGCTGACGCAAACTGATTTTGTGTCTATAAAGCGGTGACTGTGGTCAATGGTTCTCTCTATGGTTTTCTTCCAGACCGTACCTATATACGGTACGGGTCAGTGATAAGCTTTCATTTTACAGTGATCGCACACTGTCGTAATGATTGCGTAGATAGCAGTATCCGCAACGATTTTCTTATACTCCTTCACGTGGGCACTTTCGATTGTGATCGAGCCCTCGACCGGGATCCGATCGACTTTCAATCGCGATGGAAAATGATCGCTGATATAGCGGTCCAAGGATCGGGAGTAAGAACAGCCCTAGCGCAACAGATGTCACCAAGTAGGTCCGAAACAACCAGCAAATTTCGCCGAGTTGGCAGAAAAAAGGCCTTGTATATTACTTTTTCCAGAAAAAAAACACATTCCAATTTGTTATTATGGCCAAAAAAACGTACCTATCAATGCCGATCACCTGAAATTCTCTGAAATACGTCAAGTCAGCGGTATATGACAAACACACACATATATGACAAACGTATTAGCATTTGTTGTAATGCAGTCTAAAACAACCGTTTTTGTTTATATTTTAGGCTTCTCTCTTTCGCTGTTCGTTTCCTAGCAGTCTATGACACCTAAAAAGCACACAGTAGGTTTCGAACGCAATCGGGCAGCTCGATTCCAATGCTCCGATGGCAGTCAACTATTCCTAAACGCGGCTCAAACGATATCTGAGCATATTGAGGCCCGATTAGGATCTGACCGATCACGATCAAAACTGCCCGCTTCCCATGTGACGAAGGCGGTCGATTTCAAATGTGCATTACACTACTCGACCCACGCCATATAAAAGGTTTGTGTTACGATACGGGTTAGCCATCGATGAATTCTGTGTTTTAAACCGAACGTGTTGCGAGTGACTTTTCGAAAATTACGCTTTCGAAGTAATGCACATGCTCTTCTGGAAAAGACAACAAACGGATGACTCACGGCTAATATTATATGCTACGAGTGCAAAATACGTTCACGCAGCATAACAAACAACTTGCTACAATGTTCTTAGCTCAAGAAAATTCATAATTAATCCTGCAGGCAAAAGGAAACAACTTACCCGAAAAAAGAGGCGATGGGTTGAAAAGCGCGGTGAGGTGGGCGTAACCAGCGGCACATGACAGGCGCAGCTCCAGCTTCTATATGGAAATGGAGTGCTTGGATGCAAGCCGATGGACGTGTGATAAGCTGTCGACCTTTGAAGCAGAGTGGAAGCAAACATAGGCCGCCTGGCGGGTGGTCAGACCCTTGTTTGCTCGGCCGCGAAACGGCCTGAGTGTCCGCTCTTTACGAAGTATGTTTCTCTGTGGGGAAGGCGCGTCAGGGCGGAAAAAGTAGCTCGTTACAGAGCGGTACGAAACGGGGTGGGCAGTTTGCCTGGGATGAGGCTCGAAGAAACATGCCGCGCGCCGGGTGCACAAAGGGGTCGGAGTCAGGTTATCTCGCATCGCGGCGCCGGGTTTACGCCATCCGTTCGCTGTAACCGGTCAGCAGGGCTTAATGACGTTCTGTATACGTCTGATTTTATGCCATTGAAACAGTGTATAATTTGACGGTCGCGCTGGTCTTCTTCGCTATATGCGAAAGTTCGTCTTAAGTGGGGCCGTTATATATGGGCTCGACAGTACTTTGTCGAACCTGACCTCTCATTGTACATTGGGCAGTGTTATGGCTGCGCAGGTTTTTTGACGTACTGGCTGCAGGGGTCCCATGGTGTTGCGTTCCAAGAACTTTTTACTTGCCGGATCACCTTGAGACAACCTTTTCAGGTTTTTTTGCAGTTAACAGAATTCAGATGTATCGTATATTTTCTATGGTTTAGAGAGAATGGAAATTCCTTCGGACACGCGTTGTTAGATTGATGCCTCAGCAGCGCAGCGACTACTTTCCTCTGACGATGGTAGAAAGGGGCTAGGCAGATGGCTGTTTACACTCGCAAAATGCACAAGTGAACCCTGAGGTGTCTCCCTTGTTCACTCTGCGAGTTCCTCTGCCGATGTTACACGTGCAAGTAAACACCGCTGTTAAATAATATTTTGTATATTTTGCAATTCCATCACATTGAAATAAATATTTTACAACCATTCCTCAGCTTTGTACTGCGTTTTCGCCGTAGGGGCCTCTGTGGGAGGGGTTTCCTCCCCCTAATGGAGAACCCTGCTCACGCCTATGCGCTCCCGACTTCAGTAACAAAATTTCGAGGCTTGTACTGGGTCATCTCTTGCATTTCATGAAAGCATTTGTGGATTTCAGTCTTCAGTTAACCATTCAACGTGCGTATGAGTTTATAGGGGAGATTGGCGAGAGGTTTGTAGTCTTGAGCTCACCCCTACTGCTCTCTGTGCATGTGTAACGTTCTTTGCAGAGTTTTGTCAGACGTTTTTTGTTCTGGGAAAACTGCCATTTAGCCCCAGAACACTTCCTGTTTGAAGAGTGCGTGTTTTTCGAGCAAAGAAGAAATGCATCGCAAGCTTGAGCGTCACCTGTACCAGCGCCATATCAAACACTACGCGGAATGCTTCGCTTGCCACGCTGCGTTATCAGAACCAGCTCGACAGTGTGTTGTCGGCACTGGCGCAATCCTTTCCAAACATCACATCACTTTATTTTCCTTAAAGCCCCCTGATGGGGTGTTACATAAGGGGTGGGCTTACATAGTGCAGGCATTCACAGTGGTTGAGAATGTTGATGGGCAGGATGGGCTCGCAAAAAAAAAAATGAATTGGTAAAAAGAACGGTATGGGCACGTGGACGTAAAACTTGAAGCGCACGGCCGACGTGAGATTATTTGCGTGGTGGCAGTGTGCAGATGTATGGTTCCTGTCATGAAACAGGGCAAGACTGGTGATGTGATGACGAGTAGATAGATTAGACAAACCGGACTGATATTTTAGGGATGATATGCTAGTGTTGTAGGAGTATGAGGAGTGAATGAATCTGGTTGCCCTGTTTTGTACAGCCTCGAGGGCGTTTGTTAAATATGCTTGATGAGGGTTCCAGACGGCCAATGCGTATTCCAATTTAGTTCTAATGAGCGAGGTGTAAAGAGGTCGGTATCGATAATTTGAGGTCAATATCGCTAGCGTCGGGCACCGGTAAGTTGATGTAAAAAGTTATATGTAAAAGAATTTACAGACATTTAGATAAAAGTGGCTTCTTCCCAAACATGATATTCGGGTTCAGACCAAACATTTCGACTCAAGATTTACTTTTACAGCTAAAAGAAGAAATAGTCGACAAACGTAGAGGCTATCCGACCAGGGCAGTTCTAGCATTAGACCTCAAAGCTGTATTTGACAATGTCAAACATATCATACTCAAAAATTTACAGTACTGCAATTGTGGTGTAAGGACGTATAATTGTATCAAAGAATTTCTCTCGAACCGAAGAGTTAGGCTCAATGTCGGAGAAGTCAAGTCGGAGTTCACACAGCTGGGAAGTAGGGGCACACCAGAGGGGGCAGTGCTCTCCCCTTTGCTCTTCAACATTGCACTATTAGGACTACCGAATAGGTTGGACAGGATACAGGGTGTCTGGCACGCACTGTATGCTGACGACATTACGAGTTGGACCTCAGGAGGGTCAATTGGGAGCATGCAAGAAAAGACTACAATGTGCGGCGGATACAGTGCAAGAATACGCTAATATCTGTGGACTCCAGTGCGCACCCATAAAATCAGAGTTACTAATATTTAGGAAGAATGGAGACTTAGACCCTGTTGTAGTGTTTGTGGGGGAGCACAAATTCAAGAGGTTCAACATGCGAAAATCTTAGGTCTGTTAATAGACTCCAAAGGCAACAACGTGGAAGGGATTAGGCGAATATTGGTACGTACCGCGTCCGAAAACAAATTATGGCTTTCAGTCACTGAAGTTCGTTCTACCATCTGTACTAAATAAGTTTGGGTTTACAAATTATTGTAACTGCTCCGTAACAGTCAACTCCATCCGAAATATGTTCCTTTTGCGGGTTTTTTTTTTGCTTGCCTGTGCAGTGTATTGTGTGAAATGCTTTTGTTGTTTGTTGTTTAGTCACTATCAGAGCTTGATTTCTTAGTTTTTAGTAATTATTTCGTTGTGAATGCCCTTCGAGTTTTTATTATAAAGAGCCATGAGTGCTTACCATTGTATTTGTCGTGTAATGTCCACTTGCCACCTAACTGCTAACCGAAGCTACGTAGGGGTTGGGAGCTTTGTCAAGCCGCAATTGCGGCTTTTTTTCACTTCTCCTCAGCCATGTATCTGACTGCAAAAATAAACCTTGACCTTGACTGCAGGCAACAACTGAGCAAGTGGCGAGAATGTGTAGTAGGGTGTCAAACCACAAGCATGAACTTAAAGACCAAGAAACCATGAAGTTAATACAGGCTTTTATTGTGAGCAGGATAGCTTACACTGCACCTAATCTTAAATGGAAGAAAAGTGAGAAGAACAAGCTTTACGTCATTATACGCAAAGTATGTAAAAGACCATTTGGTATCACGGTCAACGCAAGAACAGAAAGATTACTACACATGCGCATTCACATTACGGTACATGAAATTACTGAAGGCAGTTCGATATCGCAGAGTATACAGCTGTCAGGAAGCTGTATACTCTGCCTGTACTGTAGACTAGGGCTCCCATGCATTTGGTCTACGGAGGAAAGAGGAGACTTGGGATATCAGCTTAGAAGAACGATTGAGGTGGAGCCCATTCCGAGAAATAAGCACCCCGAATATCGTTAGGAAAAGAAGGAAGGCTAGGGCGAACGCCATCTTTTTTTTTTCTCACAAAGTCGGGCAGCCGAAAAGCCGGCCTTAGCCCATGACCGTAGTGATACTCTGCTGAATCGCTTCTGACGAAGGACCATAGTGTTGAACCTGACGCTGGTTAGAGCGTACGAGTCTTGAGTCTGAACTCTTCACTGGGGAGTGAAGAGAGCATGGGGCGCGATGGAAGAGGCAATGTACGTGGACGCGACAGGACCGGCCAACGGGATATCAACGATAGCATGCACGGACGTTCAAGGCAAATTAGTTAATGGGGCATCAATTCGATGCCAGAGAATCGCCCAGACTGAGGAAGCGGCGATAGAGCTTTGGCCATGGTTTCCAGGAAGGTCTCGTGTGTCTCCCAGACTGCATGTCGTAGCTATACAAGAGGAAGGATTGGTAAACACACAAACAGAATACTCGGATAGTCGTAGGGACTCCAGGACACTCTGGTGAAGTTGGAAACAGGTGCTCACGCCGCTGCTCGCGCGCTATTACCCCGGGTCACCCAACATTCGCAGGAACATAATTATTGTGAACCACAATTAGGCTACAGGGATTTACTCCAACATATGAGATTAACGAGGAAAGTGTGCACTGAACCAAACAAAAATCTAAACAGGAACAAGGGGTCACTTTAAGGAAATTGCAATCGCATACTTATGTGAATCTTGTCAAATTCAACTAAATGTTTCCAAATTCGTACTATCCGCACTGCGCCTTCTGCGGTGAAGTGGCTGACTTGTACCATGTGGTATCGGCATGCCAGCCTTACCAAGATTCAATAACCCAACAGCTGAGGACTGGGAGGCGGCGCTGTCCAGCTCACATTCGGAGGACAAGCTTTCGTTGGTGGACCGGGCAAGAGCGGCGGCAAAAGCCAATAGGCCCTGTAATGAGGGCCCAATTCTATCCATTAAACGTTTTTCTCTCTCTCTTTCTTTAGCTGTATGCTTATTGTTTCATCATCATCAGCCTTATTACACCCACTGCAGGGCAAAGGCCTCTCCCATGTCTCTCCAATGAACCCTGCCTTTGCCAGCGTCATCCACCATTTGCTTGCAAACTTCTTAATCTCATCCGCCCACCTAACCTTCTGCCGGCCGTCCCCTGCTACGCTTACTTTCTCTTGGGATCCACTCCGTTACCCTTAAGGACCAGCGGTTATCTTGCCTTCGCATTACATGCCCTGCCCAAGCCCATTTCTTCCTCTTGATTTCGACTCTATATCATGTCATTAACCCGCGTTTGCTCCCTCACTCACTCTGCCCGCTTCCGATCTCTTAACGTTACACCTATCATTTTTCTTTCCATGACTCGCTGCGTTGTCCTTAACTTAAGCCGAACTCTTTTCGTTAGCCTCCACGTTTCTGCCCCGTAGGTGAGTACTGGTAAGATACATCTGTTGTGCACTTTTCTCTTCAGGGAAATTGGTAAGCTGCCATTCATAATCTGAGAGAACCTGCCATATGCGCTCTACCCCATTCTTATCCTTCTAGTTATTTCCCTCTTTTGATCCGGATCAGCTGTCAATACCTGCCCAAGTAGACGTATTCCTTTACCACTTCCAGGCGCTCACTGCCAATTGTGAACTGCTGTCCCCTTGCTAGAGGGCTGAATATTACTTTGGTATTCTGCGTGTTAATTTTTAGACCCAGCATTCTGCTCTGCCTGGCTAACTCATTGATCATGATTTTTAGTTCACCTCCTGAGTGACTCCGCCAGGCAATGTCATCAGCGAATCGCAGATTATTTAGGTATTCTCTATTTACTCTTATTCCCAACTGTTCCCAATTCAGGCCTCGGAATACATCCTATAAACAGGCGGTGAATAGCACTGGCGAGATCGTGTCTCCCTGCCTGACGCCCTTTCTTATTGGAATTTTTTTGCTGACTTTATGGATGACTATGGTAGCTGTGCAGTTGCTATATATATTTCCAGTATTTGGACATAGGCTGTTCTACACCCTGATTACGCAATGCCTCATGACTGCTGAGGATTCCACTGTGTCGAAAGCTTTCTCGTAATCAATGAAGGCTATATATAGAGGTTGGTTATATTCTGCGCATTTTTCTATCACCTGATTTATAGTGTGAATATGATCTGTTGTGGAATATCCTTTACGAAAGCCTGCCTGATCATTTGGTTGATTAAAGTCTAAGGTTGCCCTGAATCTATTAGCTATTACCCTAGTAAATACCTTGTACGCAACAGATAGTAAGCTGATCGGTCTATAATTTTTGAAGTCCTTGGCCTCTCCCTTCTTATGAATTGAGATAATGTTGGCATTCTTTCAAGCTTCTGGTACGGTTGAGGTCATAAGGCATTGGGTGTATAGGGTGGCTAGTTTTTCTAGCACAATCTCCCCTCCATCCTTCAACAGATCTGCTGTTACCCGATCCTACCCAGCTGCTTTTCCCTTTTCTATTGCTGCTAAGACTTTCTTTAATTCCTCTTTCGTTACTGGATGACACAGTTGCGGGTTGACACAGTGCTCTGCGCTACTGCTTATCTCATTAACGCTATGATTACTTTGACTACTGTACAGATTTGTGTAGAACTCTTTGGCTACTTTAACTATCTTATCCATATTGCTAATGGCATTGCCCTCCATGTCTCTTAGCGCAGACATCTGGTTTTTACCTATGCCTAGTTTACTCTTCACCGCTTTTAGGCTGCCTCCGTTTTTTAGAGCATGCTCGATTCTCTCCATATTAAACTTCCTTATGTCGGCTACCTTGCGCTTATTAACTGACTTCGATAGCTCTGTCAGTTCTAATCTGTCGGTGGGGCTAGACGCCCTCATGTTTTGGCGTTCCTTAATCAGATCTTTCGTCACCTGAGATAGCTTTCCGGTATCCTGTCGAACTGTCCTACGGCCTACTTCTACTGCGCACTTCATAATGATGGCTGTCAGATTATCTTTCATTGTATGAACATCAAGATTGTCTTCCTCAGTTAAAGCCGAATATCTGTTTTGCAGTGTTTTGCAGTTCATGTACTTTCCCTCTTACCGCTAACTCGTTAATGGATTTCCTCTTCACTAGCTTCTTCCGTTCCCTCTTCAAGTCTAAGCTAATTCGAGACCTTACCATTCTGTGGTCGCTACAACGCACATTTCCGAGGACGGCCACATCCTGAGCGATGCCAGGTTGAGGTCGATTATGAGGTCGATTTCATTTTCAGTCTCACCATTGGGGCTCTTCCAGGTCCACTTCCTGTTCTATCGTTTGTGGAAGAAAGTATTCATGATCCGTAAATTATTTCTATGTGCGAATTCGACTAATAACTCTCCCCTGCTATCTCTAGAACCTATTTCATAGCCGCCTACCGCGTGGTCGCCAGCCTCCTCCTTGCCCACCTTCGCATTGAAGTCGCCCATCAGTAGAGTGTAGGCGCTGGATGTAGGCGCGCAGGCCTGCACCACTTTCAGCTGGTACCTCCTATTCAGTCTAATTGCTATAGCTGCTACTCTCTCGTTAATACTATAGAGCTCTACGTTGCCAGCTATATCCTTATTAATGAGGAATCCCACACCTAGTTCTCGTCTATCCTCTAATCCGCGACAGCACAGTATGTGTCCGTCCTTCAGTACTGTATACGCCTCACCTGTCCTCCCAACTTCGCTAAGCCCTATCGCATCCCATTTAATTCCCGCTAGTTCTTCGAACAACACTGCTAGGCTAGCCTCATTAGATAAGGTTCTAGCGTTAAACGTTGCCAGGTTCAGATTCCAATGGCAGCCTGTCCGGAGCCAGAAATTCTTAGCACCCTCCGCTGCGTCACAGGTCTGACCGCCGCCGTGGTCAGTTGCTCCGCAGCCGCTGGGGACTGTGGGCCGAGGGTTAATTAGTTTGATCATAGAAGGTTGTGGCCAAGTAATACACCAGGGTGGCCAAATCCTCCTCTGGTGAGAGTGCGTTGTCGGTTCTGGTCACCGAGATCAGGCCGCACTCCAGGCCTGGTTAGGCAATTCCATCAACACGCGGATTTTTTTTCTCCAAACCCGGCGGAGAATTGCGCGGCGCCAGGACTCGAACCCCAGTCCTCTTGCACGCGAGGCGGATGCTCTACCTCTACGACATCGCTGCGACTTTAATCGCTGCTATGTTTAACATGACGCTTTAAGAAGCCTGGTGTTGTTTTTAGCCGAAGATATTAGGTTAGTTACATGCAGACGCCAGGATAGGTCATGAGGAAGTGTGACTCGAGTACTTGTATGACTGGACGAGGTCGCGCCATTGATACCGGAAAAGCTTTGGGGTTAGTATCATCATCATGTTTGTAAACATGGTTTGTAAACGACAACCGCGACGCCTGCTTCCCATGGCGCCGTTGCCAGAAGTCGTTCGCGTGCGCTCATGGAGGAAGGAGTACTTTCCTTCCTCCATGCGTGCGCTGGAAGTTACAAGTCACGTGTTTGAGCATTCTACTTGAGCAGCGCCGGGGGAGAAGGCTGAGAGTGGCTTCGTCTGCTTTCACAGCGGCGGTGACTGAATACGCACGAAGGTGGTTGGTGTTGCCGGATCGCATGGATGGCTTTGTAGCAAATGCAGGTCTACACAGAGTCCTCCCCGCTTCTAGGCGCGCCGCATTTGTTTTGTTTCCATTTGAATTTCGTTATGAAGGGCAAGCACTCCGCCGCACCCCTCCAGCGCGCGCTAGGTAGTGTTGAAAAAAAATGCAAAAAGGAAGGAAAGGATGTTGCCGGCCGCTGCATCTGATATCCTAAAGGAGTATAGACGCTTAACTTTTGGGTGCGTGTTTTTGTGTTTGTAAGGATGCGTAAGGCATTATTATAAATGGATTACCACCTGGTATTCTCCTACGACCAGAAAATAATATACAATCGCATTTCCTTCTCGTGCTGTATCGGTTTAAGCAGCCGAATGAGGACTGTGACGTCAACGTGTGCTTACAGTTCACGTGAGACATGAAAAAACTGCCCACATTCGTTGTCATTCCTGTCCTTGAAGAAGGCTGGCTTCAGCACTGCAGCAAATTATTATGTTGAAGCAGCGATTATATGGACATTTTTCTATGGCTCACGTGACACAAAATCCCTCTTTGACGTCACAGCCATCGTTCGGCTGTTGAAACCGAAACAGCATGGCAGAAAAAATTCGATTTTAATTTATTTAGCGGTCGTAAGAGAATATGACATGATGATTCATGCGTAGTAGTGTCTTCCGCATCATTATAAAGAAAACATGCCACCAAAATCAGATGTCTATATTCCTTTAAGCACCGGAGCTGGGGCCGGCGGAAATGAAAGGGACAGGGAGAAGATAGCAAGAAAAAGTTCAGTGGCCAGTGACAGGGAGAAAGGAGAGGGGGAGATATGGGCAGTATTTACAAAATACAAAAGCTAAACAAGTTGGAGTGCGAGAGTCCAGGCACTGTCCGAAGTATAACCGCGCGCGATCGACCACTGCCCATATTTACACGTGAAAAATTAATACACTTTATATATACAAACCCGCGCGGATGTAGCATCCTGTCGCTAAAAAATCGCGCGCGTATCACAATCGCACTTCAGTGACTGCGCAAACAGCCGGCTTGGGGCGTCCGGCCGCATATCACCCTATAGTGCCTCGATGCAGGGTGTCAAACGGAATTTTTTCGCGTTCGGTTCGGGTTCACACCTTTCGAGTTCAGTTGCGGGTTCGGCTCTGGAGCGACATACAGTTCCGGTTCGGACCTAGTTGAACCGGTTCAAAGGGGTAAAAAAATTCATAATATATATAGAATGATACGAACTTTGTTATGCTGTTAACTTTTCTGTGTGACATTGGTATATAAAATTTAAATAAACGCAGATTTTGTTTAATGCCTGATGTTTTCGCTTAACCCACTTTTATTTACTTCCGCGGCAAAAAAAGATGAGAATTTACGGTAAACGCCGCAAAATCAAATGAACTCAAAGTTAATGTAAATTCGCTATGTATGCGCTAGGATCCACCTGATGAGGTACTATCGGGGGCAAATGTCTCCAGGACGCGCAACTGACGATCTTTGATGTTTACGTGTGAAGTGTGCCAATGTCGGCTGATTTCACTAGCACACATCAGACCCAAGGCCATCTCTGAAAATATGGTCAGCAATCACCGGCTGGTAACAAAGCCATGTGCTTCGATTTCCACTCGCGTGTCCTGGCGACCTTTGTCCCCGATAGTACTACATAAGGCGAAAAAGCTGGTGGTTTTGCATCAGCGAAACCCTGCAGCTTCAGCGGTTTCAGAGTACTGAGAGAGTACTTACGCGGGCGCCGTCAGGGCCGCCGCATGCGCGCTGCTGTATACGTTTCGCACAATATTTGAGAGGAAGCTGTCTTCTATCGACAGCTACATCCTTTTGCATCCTGAATCTTTTGTGGGCGAGCACAAAACTTTGTGATGATTTTTTCCGATTAAGAAGCTATTTAAAAGCGCGCAACAAAAATTATGAAAACATGAAGACAGTAACCCCCGAATGCAGAAATCTAACTTGTGTCGCGCTTGGACTTCACTACAAGAACTCGGCTTGAAGCACCGCGGCGACCTCAAAGCGATCAAGACTGCTTTCGCGTTTCACAGAGGCTCAAGCCGACTTACTTCGTTAAGTCAAGCGGGTGCTTGAACGGGAGAGCACTTTGCTCGTCTGCGAACGAGAGTAACGAACAATTTATTACTTTTTCGCACATCGCATGAAAAAAAAAAAGTATATATTTTGCTAAGCGTTCGTAAACGCATACATTCTATGCAAGCTTTTTGGAGAAAGATGCTACTAGCGGGCGCTAAAAATCAGAGTTCTCCGCCTCTTGGCACGAATCATGTTTTCGGCTGGCAACATGCATCACAGCCGCTGTCGCAGTTGACGAGAGAGGAGTCTATTTTTTGCCTTGTGCATGCGTTGGGGGCGCTTTGTAATGTGATGGAGGAAGTAAAATGTTGCAAAGAACCGCGAAGAACTTGTTGCCAGCTTGTAGGCGGCGCGGTAACTGCTGTTATTTAGATGCTTGTTAAATGATCCTGTTGTATTTTGGTTCGGAGTTTTCTAGCTAGTGCGGTTAAATAAAATAGCTCTCTCTCTACTTTTAACATCTTTTTTACGCGCCGTTTCTAGCCGCTGTGGACTGTGGTCGCTGGCCTAGGCAGGCTAGCATGGCAAACTATGCTTTCGGTTGTTTTTTTGTGGTGAGAAGTTGAGGGATGCTTGAAACATGTGAGTTTGTGGAGCAATGTTGGGTAAGTACGAAGTTTCGTTTCCAAAGTAATTTAACTATGTGCTCGTTTATTACTTACGATCACTTCGTGAGCGCTTTTGAACTTAAAAAGCTTTGTCGTGTCTTCGCTCACTGTAATTAAGCCCATGGCGCGAATCCTCGTTTTGAGTCTCTTCCCAGATGACCTGGACAACTTTATTTGGACTCTGTAAATAGTGTAAATATGACTACTCCCTATGTCCTTTCTTGCTGTCCCCTCACCTCTTTCGTTTCTCTTCTTCAAACTGCCTCCTATCCTTTATTTCCGCTGCCCCAGCTCAGGTGCCGCCGATACAGTGATGGCAGATGCCGGGGTGAGCAAAAATCTTTTAACTTCCTTTTTATTATATTTTTTGATTTTTGATTAAACACTTACTACTACATGCGTTGGGTTATGGACCTCCTTCACCCCGCGACGTCACAAAGATGCGGTGGCGCTGATGTTAGCAGCGACTTTCGCATGGTAGGCAAAACAGGTTCCGCTTGCCCGTGCCTACCGCAGCTGCCGCAGCTACCGGCGGCTGCTTCAAGCCTGTGCACTGCAGAAGCAGCATGTATTGACCAGCTGCGTCACTGCTCGATCCGCGTAGTAGCATAAAAAATAATAAATTAGCCTTGATAGGTTTCTCGCGCATAAATGCCGCATTCGGAAACTGGCTAACAGGCACTAGGGCCACGGTAGTAAAGCGCGAAGTCTGGGAGTCGATAGGCACTGACACTCAATGCACTTAATAGCATGCAAGTTACTGCGTTCATTCACCTGAACTTCAGGATAGTAGGCTGATAATTGCTCAAGGAAAAAAAAAAGACATATGCAGCTGCACACGTACTTATCACCTTGAGCCGGAGTGCACGGGGCGCCGACAGGTTCACTCGCCCCCAAGGAATGCGTTTTTTTGTTAATAGCACAGCATGTTTTAATGGCGCGTTTTATGACATTTAATATTTACTTGAAACTGTTTCTTGATATGACGACGTAATTATTTCATTCGAGTAGAAAGAAGTCTGGTAAGTTGTGTCAATCTTGCGCGGTCGCGTTGGTGTGCTTAGAATAGCGTACCTTAAGTGTGCTAAACGCCATTTTTTCATTGCATCATGCATGTATCATGTTTCATGAGGTAATACATGATCGCGAAGCTTGTTTGGAAAGAAGCAGCCGCAGGCGTGCTACTAACAGACACGTGGCGAGAGAGATTGAGAGGGGACGCGGCAATGAAAAGTGTTTTCGTTATTCATGCATGCGATATGTAACTAAACTTGGTGCAAATATGAAATTCCTACGCTAGTTTCAGTAATTCCTTTTATTTATAGCTATACCTGGTGGAGTTTTGGGTAATTATAATTAACACCGTCGTCAAGTCCCCCCAAGGTCTCAAATAATTGACTAGATAGTGCGCAGTTTTTTTATGCCAGCATGTACATAAAGCCCTGTTCTGTACGATGACGCGATTAGTTCTTTTTCTATATGATCAATACTTATGCATGCATAGTTACATGAAAACGTTTCTTACAAGAAATAACTAACACAGTACTGCACGTGTAGGGAAAAAATCGAGAGATTTATTACGCTCCTCAACGTCTCAGCAATAGTTTGCGACAAATGGAATCATTTGATTTTCATGCGAATTCATGCGAATCAGTCGCAGAAAATGTGAGAGGTCACAAAACGAACCTTAAAGTTTATTCCCTCATTTATGGCATCTTCGCTTTCGCTTTGGTCAAAGAAATGCGGCACTGAAATAAAAGAAATTACCTCACAATGTTTGACGACATACTTCTTAAAAGCGTAATTTATAAATTTGTACTCAATATTTTGCTATAATTTTTCGTCACGAAACTAGACTTCAGGGCTAGGAAAGAAAATAATTCTAGAAATCAAAAATTTTCACCAAATCGACCAGCTTAACAAGAGGACAAGTCGGCCTGGCTGGTGCGTGGTCATGCGGCTAAAAACAGCGCTAAGCGAGACAGGAGATCAGGGACACGACGCGGTCCCCACTTTTCGCACAGCGCGACACGTACGTATGTCAGCAGACGATGAGCGCATGTCTGCTCCGACGAAACAAGGCCAGCACTTCCCCTCACTATTGTCCCGAAGTAAAATCATTCCGGCTAGTGCAGAGTGTCAAAACTTGTTTTATTCAATGCCTAGCGCATAAATAAAAGGCAGGAACGCTTTCTACATGTTTACTACTAACCATATATACAATACAGTGGCAAACTATTTCTCTTTATAGGCCGCACGTGGCCAACGCGAGCTCGTGTACTTCAACAAATTACTAAGTTGGAAGCATCGACCATTCCTATGATTCGCAGAAACTGGAAACGCGCCTACAAGCCTTGAAAACCCGCGCTCAACACCTATCCGCGACACCACTCCCCTACCTTATGCCTACGACGAGCTCGCTAGCGACTGCAGCGCCACCTCGTTTGTTTACAAACATGGAGGAGGTCTATAGTGTTCTAGAAGGGGGTAGTGGGGTCAGGGAGAGCCCGCGGGTGCGGCATCTCACGTCGACAGCGCGAGATGGTGCCACCGGAGCATGGGCTGTAAAGAACCCGCGACATACCCGCGTACGCGCTGCTTTCGCAGCGCCGAGAAAGCTGCGTGCATCTGGTTGAACACCGAAAATCGGACGTCTGGAGCTCTAATGCATATTTTCTTAAAAGAAAATATGCCCAGAAAAGGTGGAAAAGCGGACATGCCACAAGTTTGTGCGAAGATAAAGCCTACCCTACGAGTGCAGAGACAGAATCGCCGTACGACGATCCGGTTGCCTTCCTAAACGCAGAGCTCACAAACAGGGCAGAAGTAAAATTGTGGATGAGCAAATCGCTTAATTTTCTATCAAAATTTTTGATGCCGTTCAGACGCAATCACATTAACTGTTAAAGTTAGCTAAATAATTGCGGCACGCGTACTTACGCATCCTGAACAGAGAGATACCGAATCGACGAGGCTTTCTTTGATCAAATTCAGTTTTTATTTTCCAAAGTACACATCCACTGAAAACTAGAGATAATTCCTGCTACGGTGATGCCATTAGTAGGCGATCATGGCGGTTCCTACAATGCGCGAAATTTCGTAATACACCTGCAAAAAAGAAAGTGGGAGACTAATGGCAGCAAACAAGCTTATTGGTACAACAAACGGGCAGCCATTTCCTTCTCAAGACACTGCTACGAGAGAGGCACTATGAACAACGGCTTATCTTCGTGTGCAATTTCTTTTTCCGCCGTTCCTCTCGCGATTGGTTCGGCCCTTTTACATAAAAGTGCAGCCTTGTCAGCACATAGAACTTCGTCAACTCTGTTGTGAGCGCATCTGCGTGCTGGCTGCAACCTAAGGCATAACCAAAATTTGCCTTCACAAGCAGCATTACATCTACTATGCTGTCACTGCAGAGTTTCTCGCGACTGAAGAAAACAGTGAATATATCCTCTAACTTCTTCACTGCCCGGAAAAGTTCTTGCGAAGGATACAACAACCCTCCCTTGTCACATATCACTGTGAACTCAGAATTTCTGCCTTCCTTACTGGAGCTTTCCAACAGAAAGGCTTTGCAGTGCGTGCAGTCATAGCGTTTCAGAAACTTCCGGGCAACCAACCCTGCCATATAATGTATAAGCCGGTCGTCGCTCTTCTGTTCTACATACTCTCTGTGCTCAGCAGGAATACTCTGAAGCATGCGCTCGGCTGAAGCTAGGTTGCCTTTCTCGATGAGCTGGTCAATTGCAGCGATCCTGTCTTCTTGAGCAGGAGCATCGCACGCACCCAGGAGAGAACTTATTTCTCCACTACCTCCATCAAGATCAGCATTGCCTGAGCGCACTATCTTGGCAAGATTGTATAACGACAAGCAGTTTACAACAATTAAAAACTGCGTCTGTGTTGGGTGGTCATTGGACCCGCACGATTGCCTGATTATGCCAAATAAATTTTCCAGTGGATCCTGGCTCAATCTGGATGTCATGATGTATTTAAATCCCTGGCTGGCAAGGTAATCCAACAGTGATAATGTGCTGGATATTGTCACCCTAAGCCCATCTGCAGTTGAATCACTTAAGAATCCACCGACTCCTTTAGCATGGCATTGCCAAGAAGAAAGAAATTCAAGAAAGTCTTTCAGTGTCTGTGTCTTTCTGGAGCAGGGACGTAAAGCTTCGGTTGCGAAGCGGGACGTCATCGTCTTGATGAAGCAGTCGATGAGCCTGAAAGAGTACAGCGATGTAATTTTTTTCCTGATAAATGCGACCACTACACAGTTCTCGTGTTTTATAAATGGGGCCCCTTGATACAGTCAATATACATGCATACTGTCAACAGGTATATGAGAAGGCAAACCATGTACTTGCAAGAGAATGCAAGGTACAACTGCATGCGACGTTCTTTGGTTGATCAGTCATGCATAATAAAAGCAACATTATTTTTAGTGGGCTGCTTACCGAAAGAATGATAGCGTAGCATCAATGCTGCCCCATGAAGCCTCCAATCTATCTTTGTAAAACTGGAGACCATTCAAAACACGATCACCAAAGAGTTGAAAAGCGATATTCACTCGCATCTTTTCGAAACCGTTTGGTTGAAAATGAACGGACGTAAGGCCAGGCATCGCTTTTAAAGTGACGTTATGCAGTCCAGCTTGAAAGCTTGCCTTAAAGGCTGGATAGAAACCTGGGAGAAAATACAAAGAATATAAAATATATACATACAAGGTATATACAAGGTTGCATGATGTAACTCTGCACTGGAACTCCCAAAAGACGAAAGCAAAGTTATCGACTGTAGTCTAAATATGGAATTTAGCCACATACCATGCCATCAGGTGTATTCAGTGGATGCTTGAGAAGCGTGTTCCTGAGGCACTTAAGCAAATGCGGGAAATCTGATAGGAAGTGGACATGCCGAGCCGAGTCGACTGGGTGGTCTAGCTTGCAGGTGATCTTGTTTGACTTGACTCCAACTCCCAATATTTTCCACATGCGCCTATTCCATGATGCGCCATCGCATGTGACAAAATCGACGAATAGTCCACTGGCTTCAGCAAGAATTGTTGCTTCAGTTAATATTTTTGCGAGCATCTCTGCTTTGACGTTTGCACTTGTAGCAAACACACCAATAATCTGGCTCCATTTTCCAGTGAACGGTACGTACAAACATTACTATCATGCCATGGTCACACGTTACGGTTTGCCCTTCAGATGTGAACTGGCCCATGTCGACAAAACCTTCTATGCGGCCCGAAGGAGTTACAGCAAGGTGCTCTGATAGTTTAATTTCGTCGACCAAAATGCCACCATGTCTGTTCATGCTGCTAATATGCTTTGTTTTCTGCTTAAGTTGGTTTAGCACTTTGTGGTTGAACCCAAATCCACTCTTGAAGAGCCTCAGGTAGCGTATCAATGTACTGTTGCTCGGGAGAGAAATGATATTGTGTTTGCGAAGGTGCTCATATAGTTTGGCACTCTTCATTTTCATTAGAATACATTCCAAAATCCAATCCTTGCAATAGACGTTCCCTTTAGCATTTGGCCTTTTTGCTGCAGAGAAACAGTGCATAACGCATTGTCGTTGCTTGGGAGGTAGAGTTTCAATCTGTGCTCGAAGCACTTCTTCGGGCTTTGAGGCATTCTCCAGCTGCATTTTCTTGAGCTGGTCTTTGAGGGCAGCAGAGCGAGATGACAGTCTTTTGATTTTATTGCTTGCTGCACGCAGCTTCTGAGCTGTATTTAGGACATTCTTCTTGAGTGATCGCTTCAGCCTTGACTGTCGTGTTAGTAGTGCCTTCCTCAGGTATCGACAGGAGATGCATATTTGCCCTGAGAACCGAGAACAGTGAATGGGGCACTGTTAACACGATCTGTTCTGACAGACAGAAGCAGTCTCAGACGTTAAAAACTATGGTGCAAAAATGATTTTCACAACAGTTATAACTACAATCAGGCAGCAGTGAAACATACCTCCGGATGGTTCTTTCCCGGCACAGCGCTTACTGAAGTACATGCCCTCGCGGGCTGTCACTTGTTGTTCGAGGCCCTTAGATAGGTCCGATCTTGACATGCTGCTAGTTGGCAAGGCCCCTTTGCAGATCCCATACGCGTCAACACTTCGGAGAACGTTCTATGCTTCCGCACAAGAGGTGACGTGCCCTTGCTCAACAAATGCGGCCACAAAGCAACGCTGTATACGCGACGGCCATTGTCCTCTTCTCTGCATCCTGGGAGAACATCACCACCCTTTCGGACGCAATTTCTTCGTTGCCGTGCATTCTTAATTTGCAGTACAGGATGCCTGTGTAATCAGGAACACGGTGACAACTCCAGTAGACGGACGGAACACTCAAAGTGAGCAGATATCCAGGTATACACGCTTCCCCATGTCCCGAACCGGGCGCATGTTCCGATGTCGTCGCAGCCGCTTCGCCAGCATCTGTTTCCGCGCCAGAACAGTCGCATTGCTCATCAACGCACACTTTAGACCTTTTGGCCTCAGAAGATATGACGTCCGTGCTGATGCGCTTCCTTGGTGGTCTTGGCTGAGTCGGTTTTTTCGACAAGTAACGTGGGGCATTTGGCAGCAGCGTCGGCACGGCATCGGGCAGCAGCTCCGGCTTTCCGCGTGCAATACGAACTTCTTCACCATTTATAATGTTGACGTAGTCACGCAGAATGCATGATGGTTCGAAGGGAAGTTCGCAAACAGCACAAGTTTCGTCGAGTTTCTTGTCCTGGCGGTGCAAGTTTCGCTCCCAAATTCGGCGTCTTTCCTCATCTTTCGGCACGGTAAACAACGACGGCTGCTTTCCTTTAGTCCACTTGTAGCCGGTTTGACACCCAGGAGCAAAGCAGTGTTGTTGCCGTTGACGGTTCGGCATTCCTACGTTTCACGAATGAAGAAGGCAGCCGGCGAAACAAACTAAAATAATGCTCTGAAGAAACGGAGAACAGCCAAAGCCGCAAACCATGCGTGAAAAGACGTGCGAGAGGCAGCACATGGGCACCACAAATAGACAGCCCACGCGACTACATCGCCGCCGCTAACATCCGGGTTCCGTCCACACTCGCCGCCTCGCCGCAATGCATGGGGCGCGCCGGCTGCTGAACCCACTACCCCCTTCTAGAACACTATAGTTGGTTTTAGCGTTTGTAAAAATGTCACAGACACCTTTGTCTTCCCAAGAAAGCATGCCCCAGCGTAAGGCGGCACCCCGCTTCACCATCGAAGAGAAGCAGCTCCTGTCATCGCTTGTGGACAAGTTCAAGCACATCATCGAAAACAAGAAGACCGACGTCTCGTCGTTGGCGAAAAAAAAATGCAACGTGGTTGCAAATTGCCAAAATGTACAATTCCAACCATGGGATTACGCGCCGCGATCATCTACAACTGAATAAATGTTGGATGAACTTGAAGCAAAAATGGAAAGAAGCAGTCGCTAAAGAAAAGCGGGAGCGCCACAAGACCGGTAAGCGTGCGTTGAAAGTTTTGCATGGCTGGCGCATTTGGGGCGTGTTTACATTTCGCTCGCCCGCATGTTTTGTATTCTATGGATGAGTGTGTGTCAGTTCGGTGTACTGAGCGTAATTGCGGTCGTAAGCGCTACGGAGAACATTGTGAGGGGATCTGTGGGACTAGGACAAGAAAATAAGCTCGAAGTGATGGTTTTCGCGACTTATGTTAGTTCCTTTACGATTAAACGTACAGCGCGGCCGTAATAAAACGCGATAGCATGCGAACAAAATATTTTCACTGTGTCCTTACTACTATATGCAGCTAGCATAATACATACCTCTGGCTAAAGAGTTTACCGAAGTGCACATTCGTCACATGTTCCCAAGGCAGCCAAGTAGCAGGTGCTACATATTTGTGTCGGTTTGAGTTTCATTTCCAGCTGTTGGCATGTAGTACGAGTGTGCCATGTGCCAACTGTGTTATCAGCGCAAACAGTATTCAAGCAGTGGCATGCACAAAGAGCAGCCGGCCTTTAATGGCTGTTTTCATGATTTCTAGCAGGTACGGGTAGTAGTTCAATGAAAGCGACACCAGCACGGGCTGGCGTATTTGCCGTATTTTTTTGTTTGTACGAGACTAGTTTAATAGAACTAAGAAGATATAGTGGCGGAGCGCGATTTCTAGTTGGAACAGTTTGTGAAAAATTGAAAATGGTTTCATTATCGGATAAAAACACTTCATTGCTGTTTAGGAGGAGGATCACAGCCTGCCTCCATAGACCCCGTGAGCGAGCAGGTTGGGGCCATTGCTAGCCACATGGCCACCAGAATCGTCAACGAGTTTGGCAGCGATGGGGCATATCACCCCCCCCCCCCCCCCCACCCGTCGAAAGTTTGCCTGTCGTGGGGCTCCTGCAGCCGATGATTGACGGGCCAGATGACATGGAATTTGTCTATGCTGGTAAGATGTTATGTCTGTGGAATGTGCTGGAATAATAGGGAGGACATTTCCTTCCGTGTTCACTTCTTGTGGTGTCGCAGGCAGCATGCAATTTCACAATATAACTGCATTTCTGTTTCTTGTGGACACCCTCTGCTCAAAACGCTCTGAAAAACCCCAAGCGTCTTTGCTTCCATCTGTTCCTGCCTCGCTTGGATGCACAAAAGGGCATGTGTGTGTGCAGGGATCCTGAACTGATGCAATAACGAATGCCAAAATTCAATTATTACGACTGACTGTGTAGTGAAAGAGGCTGCTAAAAGCAAGCACAGTGAGATGAGCTTGAAAACAAAGCGTACAAAAAAGAAGTGCCTAACATGGCATGTATGGATAATGAGTGGGGCTGGAGGTGCCCAGGATTTTGCACAACCCAATTTGACGACTTCTCGTACGTGTCTTGTACATTTTAGCAAAGAAGTAAACATGCAACCTTAATTTTGTGTCTGTTCTTCAACTGCACCCACTCGGGACATTTTCATGCTTGCACGTCTGCAGTGCTGAAAGTTTTCTTTTTTCATCATGCACCCACTAATTTCTAGCACATTTGTTAACTTAATTTGCAAACGTCGTAAACAGTTGGCATTTGTACTTGTACTTCATTTTGATGCGCATTTCTGGATTTTTTCTTTTGAGTTTTACTGTAGTACGCCGCTGTGTACTTTTCATGTCTAGCATGAGCTTTGAAAAATATTTGGGGGTTTCGAAAGTAGCACCATTTATGACAGCATTTTAGCAAACAAGCAGACTGCAACAACTTGCATGAAGGCAGCATGAGCACGAACAATGGAACAGAAGTGCTGACAGCGAATGGAGCATTGCCAGTGCCAGTCCATTGTGTTGTGATGTAAGCATGTCACAATACTCACTTGCCAGTTTTACATACTTTATTTCTTTACAATGCACAGCTTGTCGTGAAAAGAATGGTTCCCGTGCGGGCAGTTGCAGTGCTCATTACAGGAAATGCCATGTCTGTGGTGGTAGAGCACGAGAACACTTGGGCAGTTTTTCATTGTTTTGTAGTGCAGGACAGCAATGTGAAGTCAAACGAAATGCCAAGACTGCAAAGTATGTGGAACTAATCAGTTCATTGCATACTAGCAACTTGGATTCATCTTATTTCACATCTCCCTTTGCTTACTACAGATGACACGTGGGAAGATGCCAGCCACGCTGGCCAATCACAGCCACCAGCTGCTGCTGTCAGTGAAAGTGGAGAACCTGCAGCAGCTCCAGAAAGAAATGAAGAAATCACCTCCTCGCCAATTGTGCAGCCCTCCTCCTCCACCTGCAACATAGCGTCACTTACTTCTGGAGCTGCAACGGGGTGCACCCCTGCTGCTGCATTAGCCAGTGGTGACAGCTCCAAGGAGGCGGATGGTCCTTTTGGAAAAGACACTAGATGACGAGAACGAGGTGCGCCCGGGGCTTCTGAGGGAGGAGCACACACACCGTCTAAAACTCCTCCAGGAACACCATGACAACATAATGCATGAACGAGCCTCAAAACACAAGTTTCTTGAGCAAGTTCAAGAGCTCGAGCTCCAGAAACTAAAAAATGAACTTTTAAAACAAGAAGCAGAGATAGCGCAAATAAAAAAAAATTAAAGAGCAGCAGCTTTGCAAGGCGCTATGCAGCAAGACACCGCAGGGCTTAATAAATGGAAATTCTGCGTGTATAGCAGGCGTCCTGTATATCCTGCTTGATTCAAATAAACATTACTTATTATTATTGTTAAATGTGACGAGTCTGAATGTGATGCTATGACACCACTCAATTGCATGTATGCATGCATGAGTTGTTCAAAGTGCATGGCTGGGTCAATGAAAGTATGCTTTGCTGCCGTAAGAGAAACTCCTGCATCCTCAGCTTGACAGGCGTATTGGCTCCAAAGTGCTGACTATTTAACTATTCAGTACTGGCATTTGGCTCAAACACTGCAACTACTAGTGAGCACAACTACCTGCAGATTGGGAAGCCGTAGCAGTGGGAACAGAATAGTACCTCCGCGATTTGCTTCTTGGCACCTAGCATTACATGGTCGAGTGTAGCGACTTGAAAAAGGTGCTCCAATGCCTGCGTTGAAAAGATGCACGGCAAAAGTGAACTCTTAATACAGCCTGTTTGAGGAACAGATCCTAACAAGCACTCTAGAAAAAAATAGAGAGAAAGAAAATAAACTTTATTAATATAGTGTAATTACGCGGGTGATGCGGCTATGTGGAGCGTACAGCTCACTGTTCAAATAGCACTGTGCTCATAAAAATGAGCTTCCAAAACCCGGATGTAGGTAACACCGCATGTGACATAGCCATATGTGGGCATCACAGCTAAAAATTCAGGGGGCCATTTTGTTGACCTAAAGTGCGATGAGGCGAAAGCCGTTAGCGCGGTGTTGCTGCTTGTGTCACTGATGTATGGTTAACATGTTAAACAAGTACACAGTTGTTTGTGAATCTTAAATGCTGGAGACACTGGAGGGCATCTAGGAGGCATCCATCTCATTCGACGCCTTTCTGCAACCAATCTCCAGCATCCTAGACAAGGAGAACTACATGTGCATTGGCAGGAAGTAGCGTAGTCGTTACCACGCTCGGCTGTGGAACGCGAGGATGGTGGTTCGAATCCCATCGTGCACAAAGTTTTTTCTTATCGAGTTGGAGTGTAACGGATGAAAGGGTAGACGCGAGCATGAGCTATTAAAGGCTTTCGCATTAATAAATGAAGGTACGTGACAGGGAACACTGCGAAAATGCACAAAACATTTCTTGCATGCTGTGAATGCGCACCAGTAAGGCAGTTCCAAATCAACGTAAATTTTGCATCACCTCTCCATCAAAGCAAGGGCCTGCAGCTAGCACTTACATATGTAACTAGGAAAGGTCGTTCTGTGCTTGTTACTTTGCGGGCCCATCTCTTGAGTGTGTCCAACATTAGGCCCAAATGCTATACGATGTCGAAGTGATTGAATCCCGGCAAACACAGCCAGTGCATTTCTACAAGAACCCGCACCAGGCATTGGCAGACTCTAAATAAGTATACAACGTCGAATGATTGTTGACGGCATTCATGTTCCGTTACTCTTATCCACAAAAGCCTGCAACAATTTAAACAGCTGGTCGTTCTTGTGGAGTGGAATGCACGAAGGCAGACTGAAAGGCAAAATCTGTGCTTTAGTACCTGACAGCTAACCAGTACCTGCAGGTACAACTCGCAAGAACAGCTAGTCGAAGTGTTGTGCTTGCACATGGAAAATATGAAAGAAGTAACTGTCTAGTTGGATCGCAAACCACTGAATGGCCTACAGAAGAAAATTTCACCTGTACTTCAGAGTGTGGTGGTACATCAGGACTGATCTGTGTTCGCGGAAAACCGGCAGTCGCACCGCCTCTCATGACACCAAGAGAGCTCAACAAAATAGAAATATACCGTCACAATACTGCATTGCACAGAATGCTCCTAAAAGGGTGAAGAAAAGTTCTAAAAAGCATATTTTGGTGATGTGGATGGGACTCGCGTGCTATAATCGTGAGGCGTTGTCGCAAACTTTTGGGAACGACGACTCTGCCACCTCGATACAATACATCCTGCAGGATGGACAACCCCGTGGGTGGGAGATAGTATGGCTTGGAATTATGTGGCAGGGATTTCTTGTCAGGCCATGTTGCAGATGGATTCTCTTTGTTGCACTAAAAAAATGTTTTTTTTTTCACTGTATTGATGCACTGTATGTAATATATTATATTCTAATAATCAGCACATCAAAAGCCATTAGATAATATTGCATGACTAGGAGCCATCATTTCTGTATTACTAATTTCTTTGCTGCTTTGTATGTTTTCCTCTTATTTTTTGTAACCACTCCCCTCTGTAATGCCTCTGGCCCTGAGGGTAAACGAAATAAAAAATAAATAAATAAATAAATTGCATGGCCTGTGCAACAATCTTGTCGATGGTTGCATCTTGTAGCTCTTGTGAAGTCACATTTGAGGATAGCAGGCAGACGAAATCGCCATCACCTGCGTCAAACTGTTTTGACCCACTGCATGATGTGGTCAGTAAAGGAAGGCGAGACAAGGCATCCACAGCAGAGCTTTCATTGCCTGTACAGTACCCTACAGTGAAGTTATAATACAACAGGCGAGCTGACCGACGTGAAATTCGCAGTGAGCGATGTCCTGTTCTTTTTGTCGACAGGAAGGTGACAAGTGCACTGTGATCAGTTCGCAGAACAAAAGGCCGGCCCCACAAGTACACGTGCCACCGTTCACACGCCCAAACGCAAGCTAAGGCGTCACGTTCGCCAACCGAGTACTTTCTTGAGGTGTCAAGGTACGGGAGGCAAATGTAACGGTTTGCAGGGAATGGGCGTTATCTTGCTGAAGCATCGCCCCGAGGCCATATCCGGAAGCGTCAGTCGTTACGAGAACAGGAAGGGAAAAAAATGCAGCACATCGCACGATGTCAGCATGAATTTCAGTAGCTTGAAGCTTGATTCAGCTGCAGTGGTCCAAGAGAAGGCTGAGTCGCTTCCACGAAGCAGGGCGCGCATAGGTTGAACGAAATCGGAGTAATGCGGAACAAACTTGGAGCTGAAACGTGCGAGTCCAAGGAGAGAACGAAACTCACCGATGTTAGACGGAGCTGGAGCCTTCGTAAACACTTCGATGGCATAAGAAAGTGGAACCAGTCCTTCACCGCTGACAACGTGCCCCAAGAATGTAAGCTTTGGAACATCAAAGACACATTTGTGATTCAGCTGGAGTGCGGCTTGCGACAGGTGCTGAAGTACTGCACGAAGATTGATCACATGTTCCTGTTGGGTGGTGCCATGGACTATGATGTCGTCGATGTAGAAGAGGACCCTCTTGCATCCTTTCACTATTAAGCCCCCTGCAAGTGTGCCATCTTCTGAAAAGCTGAAAGCGCCAAAACAATGCCGAAGCAAACTCGCTTGAAGCAAAAAAGGGCATCATGGGTAATGAAGGTTGTCAATTCCCGACTGTCAGGGCTGTTCGGCCCTGATGGTTGAGCCGAGCCAAGGCCCAACTTCAAAACACACTGCGGACTGGCCAAGCTATGCAGGAGCTCTTCTCTTTGTGGGAAGAGGAAACTGTCAACCACAATAGCATTGTTAGGCTCACGCAAATCCATGCACATGCAGATGGAGCCGTCGGAGCTTGCAAGCCACAGTAGGAATGGAGTCCTGTACTCTGACTTTCTGCATATATCCGCGGGCTACTCTGAGTTCCTTGGTGAAGAGATGCTTGAAGCTCGAACGTAGCTCAGGAGGTATCAGGGGCGTATCAGGTGTCAGGGAAGGACACTCTAGTGATGCACCTTTTATCCTCATTTGTAAGGCCGCAATGGCATCCAGACCTAGCAGCGTTGTCCCTCCACATTACATAATCCTGCCGTTCACATTTCAAGCTTGCTACAAGCAACTCGAAATGGACTTCATATGGCAAAGAGATGTCAAGAGATATAACTCTTCAAAAGAGTGAACAACTCCACCGTCTCACCTAAGAGCGCCGCAGCTAGCTACGGCTATGTAACAAATTGTACTTCTCAACCCCGAATAAACAGTTCCTTCCCTGCTCTCGAATGAGCGGGTCTGCACCTTGAGTTTCTCCAACACAGTGCCCAAACGTAACGATAGGGATAACATTAAATGACTGCAGACACCTAATTAGAGTTGTCATGGTGGCTCAGTGGTTAGTGCTCGGCTGCTGAGCTGAAAGACGCTGGTTCTATCCTGGCTAGGATGGTCGAATTCCAATGGAAGCTAAATGTTAGAGACCCGTGTATAGTGCGATGTCAACGCACACTGAAGAATCCCAGGTGGCCGAAATTATGTGGAGCCCTCCACTAGGACATCCCCGTAACCTGAATCGCTTTGGGATGTTACAAACCTCGCAAGAAAAAGAAACCCAATTTTAGTTTCATGCTTTCTTCTTTCAAATGATGCATTAGAAATTAAAATACGTGGCTCATCATGTGGTATTTGCCTATGACCGCTAAATAATATATAATTGAACTTCTCTCATGCTGTTTTGGTTCATCAACCGAACGATGGCTGTGACGTGTAGTTGACCTTTAGGTCACGTGAGGCACGAAAAAAACCTGCAATATAAATCACTACAACACTCACACCACCCTGCTTCAATACCTGGAACGACAAATTATGTATCAGCAGTTACATTCTTATATGACCAATATTTAAGGCGAAAGCCTTTAATGGCTCATGCTCGCGTCTATCCTTTTGTCCGCTACACTCCAACTAGATAAGAAAAAAAATCTTCGTGCACAATGGGATCCAAACCACCATCCTTCCGGTATACAGCCGAGCGTGGTAACGACTACGCTACTTCCTGCCAACGCATATGTACTTTTCCTTGTATAGGACGCTGGAGAGTGTTTGCAGAAAGGCGTCGAATCAGATGGATGCTTCCCAAAGGCCCTCTAGGGTCCCCAGCATTTAGGATTCACAAACAATTGTGCACTTAATTAACATCTTAGCCACACATCAGTGACACAAGCAGCAACACCGCGCTAAAGGCTTTCGCCTCACCGCACTTTAGCTCAACAAAGTGTCCTCTGAACTTTTTCTGTGTCACGTGACCTAAAGGTCAACCACACATCACACCCATCGTTCAGTTGATAAAACCAAATCAGCCTTAAGAAGAAATTCAATTATAAATTATTTAGCAGTCATAGGCGAATATCACGAGGTGATCTATGTATAATAACGTATCACTTGAAAGAAGAAAACATGCCAGCAAAACTTTGTGGTCTATAGGCCTTTAAAATGGCAACTACAAAGCAAAACAGAATGACAGGAGCACATATTTCCGCAATGTGCACTCTGAGACTGCCCGCAATACTGGTGCACAAAGATGCAAAAATGGCCCGGTTGTCGCTCTAGCAGTGGCCATTAGTTATGGAGCTCCCATAGTGCAGACGGCTGTTTTGGAGAATTTGGCCTTCTGTGCAAGCAGTATGCTTGTACTCGCCTACTGCAAGGTCAATGCAACACTCTTGAATGATCGCACCAGAAAACTGGACCCTCTGTCAACAAATGCAGGAACACAAGCAAGGAAAAATAGCTTTGTAAAGTGGGACAAGCTCAAAACTCAAGATCCTCACAAGCTGAGAGAAAATCTCAACGCTTTCTTAATCATTGCAGAATGAATTTTATGATGTAAGTAGTACACGTAGGTGCACTTTGCAAGGATGTTTGACTCCAGATGCACAAAACAACGTGGATAATTCTGTATTTTTTACCTATGTGAAGCTCTTTTGGATCAGCAGCCGCCGTGCCTGCATGCCCGATGCGCTGTCGATAAGGTCGTTAACAGGTGGCAGGTACAGTGGGCTCCTTGCAGCTGCCGTGGTGGTAGTGTTCAGCGCAGCTGTGGTGACAGGGAGCTGCGGCTCCTTCATCAAGCAGCCAAAGTTATGAAGTGCCGCACAGACTGTTATTATGCAGGCCGCCTTCTCTGGTTTATGCTGCAGCCCCATGTCCAGGCAAGGGAAGCGGCGCTTCCACACTCCAAATGCCCTTTCGACACTGTTCCCCATCTTGATGTGGGCTTTCAGGTACCAGTGTGAATAAATGAATATTACGCACTGCCCTGTACGGTTGTACCTCGTTAAAATGAACACTGGTTAGCAAGAAAAAGTGTTGATAATGCGAGTCGTCTAAAATAATGAGTCATGAATAAAAATAATCAAGAAAATATTGAAGATTATGGACTGCTTCTATGCATAGTGGCGGGCAGTGAAGTAAAAATATGGCAATCTTGGAAGCTGATCACCATTATCTTTAAAATTAAGCGGTGCAGGTATAAGCATGTTAGACGCGCCTAGTGGTGAATGAGATGAAGTATCTTGTACTACATGTTCACATTCCAAACAAAAACTCGCAACTCCTTACGCTGACAGCTGCTGATTGTGTTTTTTCAGTATGCGCATGGAGGTAATTTTTTCTTCACAGCCATTCATACAATGTGGGGGGTAGTAAGGGATGTTGACTGCCACTATATACCACTACACAGCACACATACACGCAAACACTAAACAAGAAAAATCCGGGAAAAATATACATAATTCGAGTCGTCCATATTAACAGGGCAAAACTGCATTTGTTACGAATCGATACCACACATCAAACGTGTGGTCAAAGGTTGTGCCACGCAATGTCACTGCCAACTTACCTTCATTCCAGTGTGTTTGCTGGGCCAGGGTCCGAGAGCGGCATCATCAAGAATGGCTGGCACCCATATCCAGCGTCTCCCAGCAGCACACCAGGCACCCGGCTTTCCTCATACATTACCCGCACGCGGGAATGATCAAAAATTCGACCGTCGTGCACTGCTCCTGGCCAGCTGGCAACGACATCGAAAAACTGGATCTGTGGTCCAGTGACAGCCTGCATTAAACCAGCAATATATTGAGCACGATAGTACACAGTGACATATTTCATCCCCCAGCGCACTAGACAAGCAAGATCACGGTTGCACGTTCGTGGCGACCCGAAAAAAAGGGGGACAGCAAGCGCGTTGCAAGAAAAAGCTCAAAATGTTCATTGCTTACCTGCACGTTGATAGAGAAGTAGTCCTTCCGGTTACGGAACACTTCTGCGTCTTCACCACCGGGGCTTTTAATCCGAACGTGCGTGCAGTCAATGCACGCGGTGACTCCCGGAAACTCTGCCAGCTCGTAAAAGTCGCGCATCACTCTGGCAACCTCGGACGCTTGGGGGAAGTGAACGAGTATCGGGCGCAGGTGTTTGGCTATTAGCACGGTCATTTTCCCAACTGCGCGGCACACTGTTGACTGCGGAATGCGCACCAGGTCTCCTGTCACTGTCCGGAAAGTTCCAGCTGCATGAAACCGCAGTGCCATAAGTAGCTGCAGCTAGAGTCACTAAGTCTTTATTTAGTGACTCTAGCTGCAGCATGGGAGGCACAGGCTGTCCCCTGTTGTCGGCGCACTCTTGCACAGGCAGCATGGAGAGCAACTTGCGCACGGCGATCTTTGAAAATCGGTACCGGGCGAGGAACTGGTCTTCATTGTACAGTTTCATGGGGTTGCCCCGATCGCGCGAGGCCGGTCGCGGAACTCTCGCAACGCATGTGTCTCCGAAAAAGCTACATCCATTGCGTAGCACGCGAATTCGAAGGAAGAAATCCTGCGCGCGACGTCGTTCCTGCGGGCTGCCATGTGGGTTCCAAGCCACCCCGGACGCAGACTTGAAATTTGGCCGCCTTCGGTCAAGCCAAGTAAGAGCGGAGATCGCCTTACAAGTCGAGTAAGACTTATGGCACATGATGAAGCCGTCCTGAGAACAGCGCAAGTCAAGTGCGAGCCAAGTTACATTTCTGCATTTGGGGGTAAGTACCCGCTGCGGTGGCTCAGTGGTTAGGGCACTCGGCTACTGATCCAGAGTACACGGGTTCTAACCCGACCACGGCGGCAGCGCTTCGATGGAGGCGAAACGCTAAGACGCCCTTGTGCTGTGCGATGTCAGTGCACGTAAAATATTTCCTGATATTTCAAATTATTCCGGAGCTCTCCACTGCGGCACCTGTTTCTTCCTTTCTTCTCTCAGTCCTTCCTTTATCCCTTCCCTTACGACGCGATTCAGGTGTCCGCCGAGATGTGAGACAGATACTGCGCCATTTCCTTTCCCAAGAAAACCAATTTTAAATTTTTTCAAGACAGTAAGTACAATATGGTTTTCAAAGGGGCACCATGTCCAGTACACTGGACGCTAGGATTTATATTTTACGCTAGGAGCAGCACATTTTTATCTCCACTGGAAGAACTGTCGCTACTTTCTTCGTTATGAAGCAGAGACTCTGGCTGGAATTTTTCCGCTTCGTTGTCCGTATCGACATGAAGGTCTGAGTTGTCCCCAAACAAAATTTCCTGAATTTCCTCATTAGTGAGCGTCTTTTTGGCAAATAAACTAAACAAATGGTGCTCAATGTCATTTTACTTGCACGACAAATCCACATCAGGATGCTTCTACAACGACAATTGGATTTATGCAATTTTGGTGCTAAAAATATTGAAAATCAAACATAGCCTGCTTCCACGGGGATTTAAACAATACGCGCCAATTGAATCCTAGTGATCAGTACACTGGGCATAAAAACATTATCGCATTGCGAAAAAACTACTCATAACTAGGGCAAATTTTTATCCACCTTGTTTCAAACGGAGTTTAATTAACTGGCGCGAATTTATTTATTTGAATTTCGTGAAGAGAAAACTTTAAAAGAAATTATTTACTAGAGCATGTCGTGCGCGAATGTCTGCTCGTGGAGAACGCATTACTCTGTGCTGCCCTTCTGAGAAGATGCGGCCGAAAAAGGAACTATCATGATCAAGATGTTCCTCGTCTCTTCCAGAAGCTGTGAAATTGATTTCGGCTTGATTTAGGCATTGTTTGCTTTTTTTTCATCGCATTTTACTTATGTCAAGTGTACTGGCCGCTGGGTCGGAAAGGGACAGACAGACGCCTTTCTGTCGCCCCAAAGCCGACTTGCCAATCAGCCCCCGCCCCCCCGGCACACCTCCAACGTGTGTCTTTTGAGCAATACCCTTCCTCCCATTCCGTACCCAAGCAGAGCCTCGTGGGACTAATGGCTCTCCCTGGAAACCTAAAGCTTACCAAACATAATTTATTTAAATAACCTGTTCGACATCACCATTGCAACTCATTCTGTACCGGGAGTTGCACCTAAACCATTCTGCATTTTTTTAAATTAGGATTTTTCAGTAGAAGAGAAATTCTTCGGCATAGCATTGTCAGCGGTGCGCCTTTATGTGAACGCCTTCAGGAATTTTGATGCGCGGGCGGAGTACTAGGGAGTGATGGTGGCGTGAGGCCGTATGCCGAAGTCGCTGAATTCGGCCGGTAGAGTACAGGCACGATAATGGTAAGGTAGGTTCTTGATATTCCATGCAGCGGCAATAAAAATTGGTAGGGATTTAACGTAGTTAAACCGAGTAGACGTGCGAGTGCAAGTCAGGTTGGCTCATGGGTTTGCTTTGCTTGGTCTTCGGCATGTCTGGCGACAATATTAGTTTGATAGTAGTATTAGTTGATGAAGACGACGACGTGCAATGCACAGCGTGAGAGTGCGGCTATAGCATAGTGCATTCTAAAAAAAAGGTGCAAGAAAGGGGTAAGGAAGGGTAACTTCGAATTTTACCCCTTTTCGGCAGGCATGGACTAAATTTGCACCCTTGAAATACCTGCTGCGAGACGTTTAGTCTGTTTCGTGAAAGTTGCACCTTTTGTTTTTATTTTTATTAGTGTTAAGAAGTGTGTTTCGTTTTTTATGCCAAATATGGCGGAAAAAATGCTCTCCGGGATTTCTTCTAGAGGGAACTTTGTGTTCAGTGACCGAAATGTTGGAGGCCAAAGGAATACTGCGGCATTGTTTGCACTTGCGCAATATCTCCATGCTAGCGGTGTTTTTTTACTGAAAAACGCAGTTTTCTTCTCCCTTAAGAAGTAAACTCTGAACCGCGGCAGTTCTAGTTGATCAAAAAGACATCTTTATTCTATGTGGAAGTTAGAGCAAGATGTCTTATAAAAAGAAAAAGCTCTTTATGGAAGCTTTGCTGTTTACATCGTCCTACAGTTGCTGATCATAACTTGCACGGATCAAGCTTTTTGTACTTCTTCATTTCTCAAGTACGCGGTGGCACATTATTTTATTTATAGCTTTAAGATGGTGCCGTGACCAACGCTGCTTGTAAAGCACGTCGGGTGAGGACAGTTGCATGAACGCGTCCTTGAAGCAAGTTGTTCTGATGCGGTGAGGACTCTCAGCGTTGTAAAGCTGGACCCTCCCGGTATTACGCGGGACGCGTTTATACGTCGACGTAACGCGCGCGCGCGGCACGGCGATGTCACATTGGCCACAGCGAGATCCTCTAGACTCCAACGGCGCTTGACCGCCGACGCGTTCGGCGGCTTCGGCGCACCCCGACCACACCAGCGGCAACTAGGAGCATGTGTCGATTCCGCTCAGAGCGCGTCAGCCTCCGCCGGCCCGGCCAGACAGGTTCCGCCGCTCGTCGGGCCGGCGTTTTCCCGTTTTCCAAAAATTGATGGCAACCGTCTTGAGTTCAGGTTTGCACAGTTTAAGGTGAATACCCCTCTCCATTTCTGAAAAGATTACAATGGTGGGCGACTGACTCATCTCTCTTCACACTACCCCGTTTCTGGGTAGAGCAGGAAGTGAAAACCAGTCTGTGAACGAGGGTGTCTGTCGGAAAGTAACTTCTTGTAAGTCAGTTTGGAATTTTGAAAGTTGAAACGATAATTGTCCTTCACAGACAGCCTTTTAATTTCCTGCTCGGCCAACACAAGGAAGGTGAGTCAATCGCCTCTCATTTTATTCTTTTTATAAAAGAAGAGAGAGTTATGCCCCTTAATCTCAGTGAACCTGAAGCCCCACAGGTTACCACCAACTATCTAGATCGGCTGTAAAGGGCAGCTGCCGAAGGGTACTATGGTGCACCACTGCACCTGTCTCGACCTGTCCCTCGCGTTCGCAGCCATGCTCTGCGCACAAAAGGAGAGGGAGCGAGTATTTATTGTCGATAAGCTAGAAACCAGTGCTGGTACAGGAGGCGAACAGGAGGACGATGAGAGTCAGTAGAAATTTTCGATTCACTGGAACTTTTGGCTACTCATTGTGTCCTTTCAACAACTTCCCTCTCATACAGATAAGAAAGCATCTTCGCTATTCCTTTTCGAACAAGAATGCGGAAATGTGAACAAGTGTTTTCGTTTGAAAAATGTGTGCTATATAGCAGAGGGTGCTACTATTCTACAAGTTGTCAATTGACCACTTGTGAATACCAGTAAGTCATCTTTTCTGGGAAGCTTGTTTTCCAACTAAAAGGTGTCGAATCCAAACGACATCTCAAATTATTCTTGAGAAGGAAAAGTGCGGACCGTCGCGCGCTGTTTAAAGCAGAGGCTAAGCAAGAAGAGGAAGAGGCCTTCTTCGCCGTTCCTCTGTGTGTGGGTTGTTCATTGCTCGGGCTACCGGTGCAGAGGGGTGAATGGAGGAAGTTAGAACTCCGGAAGTTAAAGCACAGGTGCGACGAATTTTAGCGCCAGCTACAAAAAGCAGCCCAGCCAGCGATATGGCGTTACGTGGAAACGTGTATAGCAAGAAGGAAAAGAGAAAGAAGGGCTTTAGGAGGAGAGAAAAATGATGAATGAGAAGTGCACCCTCTTTTGCTTCTGAAAAACACCTTTCCTATTGCTGAGATGCTGACTTGGAATCTCCTTGAAATGCAGCCCTTTTGAAATGTGCTGCTTTTATGGAAGCTCCCTTCCCGATCTTTTCACACTGCGCTCCTCTGTGGGGGTAAGAGACGAGCTGGTACCTGCTTACTGGTTTTGTCCTGTGTCTCGCTGCATGTTTCATTAGCTTGCAGTTCCTACATCCGTAGTATTCTTCACAATACAGTTTTCACCAACGTCCTAGCGGCCGCCACCTCTGGACTAGATTACGGCGGTGAAAGGCAATACGTTTTCCGTAATCCGCTTATCACCAACCATCTTCCGCGTACGCAGCGGAAGGTAGCCTGTGCGACCAAAAATTCCTCCCGTGACGTCACGTCTTCTTAGAAAAGCAAAATGAGGCTCTTTTTTTCACATGTAATTAACTGCTTTCCGTCTTGTTAACACCTGCATTCTTGTAACGAATATTTCTACTAATATTGAAGCATATTTCCTTGCTTTTCATAATCTCGTCCAAGCTGATGTCAATGGAAACCACTTTACAAGGAGCTACATCACGAGAGCGTCACCAACACATTGAGAGGCTGTTCAAGCGTATCAAAGCGTAGTTCAACGGAGCTGGCCCTCGTTGCAGAAACTGCTTTGTCTTCATAAAAGTGGTGAACTCGAATTAAAAGTAGATCGACGCGACGCTATTTTTTTCGTTGCTGTCCATCGTGTTTGCGAGATGCCTTCAGAGCGATGCATTCGGATAAGAGCAGGAGACAGAGTTCAATCATTACAGTTTGAGTAGCCTCCGATTTGCTGGGGACATAACTCAGGGCCTAGAGAGGAATGACCCATGGTTGAACGCCCGTATAAGCACTCAACACAGAAGGTTCGGAGCAAAAATAGATGAGAATAAAACTTATTATCAAATGGCCGGGAACTATAGAATAGTTGTCACGGAATACACGGCCGCAGGTCCGGACCACAGGCGTGAAATCGCTAGGAGAATATGAATGAAGGAGCTGGAGAGCCCTGACAGGCAATCTAAGGTTATGTCGAGACCTGGAAACAAATCTTGCCACACATCGATCAAAAACTTCGGCGTTAACGAAAATGCTTCGAATTAAATTGTGGAAAACAAAGATATCCGTTTGAGTGTTTTAAACGACGCGGCAATCTGGACACCTTTACCAGACATATAGTATCCGCTATGCATACTTGCAGGTTCTGCACAATGACATGCCGCTATTTAGAACAGCCACGCATTTTTTTTTTACCACAGCTGCGTCAAACCTTCACTCTGAGAATGCTTTGCGGTTCGCCCTGTGTAATATTGGTGCACTCTTCTGAAGCAAGGCAGCCGAAATCGAGATGGGCTCCCTAGGCACCATTATATATCAGGTTCAAGCACGCACGGACCGTTTACAGTAATGGCAGTGTTATTACGTGCAAGCCCGCGGGTGCGTTTTTTAACTGCGTAAAATTTCAGGCTGATGTTTCTGTATTTAAAACAGCGTTTTAAAAACCAGTTTTCGAATCCTCACGTGTATTCTTCCAGCTTAAGCACAAGTCATCAAATAGCATGGAATCAATTTTAACGCAGCGGCATCTCTCCCAATGTCGGCACACGCAACCAGCTTCCAGCCGCCCTCTTTAATATGCTGGACGATAACTAGTTTCACATAAAAAGAAATCGGAAACGTTTTTTAGCAACGATGACCCAGGCCGCCACGTGGCACTATTTAAATTATATATTTCAGGGCACTTAAGAATGATGAGCACTTTTATACACCTGTTTTTATTTCGCAGCTATGTAGTAATGTCCGAAAATGGCAATATTTAGGCCATTCCCTGACACTGATATCTTTATTGGCCGGAGCACGCTGTGAACATCGTAGGCTAATGGTGTAGAGCTGAAGCTGTTAATAGCGCAGATTTGTATTTTTCCCGTAGTGGAAAGTTAAAAGCCAGTTCCGACTGTGGCTTTGCGGCGTTAGTAACTTCCGGAAGTATACGTTGGACATCGTTTCATCGAATGACATATATATCATAGAATTCGAATATCGAACCGCACTTCATTTACTGAAACGATCGCAACTACTTCAAATAAATCTATTTGCTACTTTTGTCCTGAAACACAGAACGGTGGCAGATAGCCTAAGCCATGTTATATTATTCAAGTTTACGGCAGGCTAATATGCGAAATAAACTTAAAAACTAACTTAAGTTAGACTCGAGCTAGTTAGAAAGGACTTAGAATCTAGCTAGCTTCCACGCAGTTTCACTCGCCCATGTGATCAGTGCATATAAGCGTTGCGTTATTTGCTTTAGAACCTCGGGCCCCCAATGGCACTACAATTGAACTGCAGTTGTTGTAATTGCGTTTTACCTGTGTTTCTCGTTTTCTGGTCGATGTTCCTTTTGTGTATGTATTGTCTGTACATATGTGTTTCGAGGGCGGGGGGGGGGGGGGAGTATGCATGCGTTTTGCAATAAGAATAAAATTGTCGCTTAAATTTTGTTTCACTGTAATTCCTCATATGAAATCGAGCCGGCGCTTTCCCAGAAGTATAGTACCGAGCCACCAGTGTCGCTCAATTATTCAAAAACAACATAAGCAGCGAACCGTTGCACAGTGGCAAAGTTTGAAGCAAAGAAAGGTAGGGGTCGGACGAAGAGTGATTAATGAATAGAGGAGGTAAGCCCATCGCAGCGGCGAAGCGCTGGGACCGAAATGGTCCGCTTTCAGCACCGAAATGAAGAGAATATCGAGACTGCGGTTTTCAGAAGAAAACGGAAATTCAAAGTGAGCGCTAAAAGCGCTAGGAACCAGTTGTGGAGAACCCTCCTGTTCGTGATTATTTTGTTGCCCTCGTCAAAAAAAAAAAATTATTTTGGGCTATTTTCCTAATACATGTCATTTTCTCATTTGGCTACATTTGGACTACTTTTTCACTGTCTTTGGCGTTTAGTGCTCGGACCCATTTGACAGCTCTGCTTGAGGCGCATCCACATGCTTAGCCGCGTGCGCCTCTGTCTGAACATTCTCTCGGGACTATGCCTCCGCCTGTGTCGCAAAACAAACGCGGACTCCCTATTCTTGCCCTGTGGGTGTTGCGCAACGGAAGTGCAACCTTTTCTTTCGGAGCAGCCTCGGTGCCAGTATTTGAGATTGAAGGGGGCTTGCAAGCAAGTATTTTTTTTACTCTTTCAGGCCCACAGCACACACACACACACTGACCTTTAACACCCCCCCCCCAAAAAAAAAAACAAACAAACAGAAAAACAAGACCGGAGCTGGCTGAGTCCCTTCGAAACACGTAAGCGTGGTTTAGCCAACCACGCGGTTTCAGTAAAGCTGCGTTTACCTGAAAAATACAAGTAAGCCGAAACATCTGCAGAAAACAAGTTGTGCCTCGTTAATACGACTCCTGTTAATATGAACGACTCGAATTAGGGACAATTTTACAAAGCTAGCCTTCGCGGCAAAATAAATGTCATGACATCTGACGCGAAGGCTGCCACGGGCCAGTGTTCAGCTGCTGGCGGAATTTCCTAAATCCCACACACACAAAAAAGGAGGCAAATTTGGCGCTGTTTCTTTCTGCCTCTGTGAAAAGCCTACGGGGAGGGAGCGCCGACGGGCCGACGTGGCCTTGAAAACAACCCGGCAAGCCCGCCGGTACAGCGTTTCCTTCTCCTCTCTTTTTCTTTCGCTGCGTGGGCGCGGAAAGCTGCGGGAACTGCTAAAAAATAGCGAAGAAAATAAAACATTCTTTTTTCGCCTCGTGACTGAAGCAGCTGGATTTTGGGGCCGGCGTTATTTCGACCAGGTGAAAATAACGGAAAGCCAAGCCAAATCGTTATTCCGACCTGGTCGTAATAACGGAAGCGTTATTTTCACCCGTGGATTATAGATTGGCTTGGCGTCATTTGTGATTTGTGGATCGCGGTCGTGCGGGCGCGGGCGTTTTGCATCGCTTGCTTGTTTGGTCGGCCTCTGGATGCTCTGGACGTGTGGTGTGGCACATTCGTTGTGAAAGGACGCTTGTGTGGTTTGTGTGCTCGTACTTGTGTTGTGCCTGTGCCTTCAAAGGCTCTCCAGAAAAATGAAAGTCTTTTCGAAGATTTCTCAGAAAAATCTTGTCGTAATTGACCGTATGAAAATACGCTTTCATTTCGCGTAATTTATCGGTTGTTCATCCATTCCGAGCTTTCGTCCTGATTTGCGCAGAGTATAGGCAAGTTAGTAATGTGAATTCTTTACAGCGTGTGGCAATGGTCAGAAATACCATCAGGCACGGTGGTTCTGCAGTCCCCGAGGCATCCTTCAGTCGAAGCGAGCAGCGGTCCCATACGTACTACAGGGTCGTCCACCGTGAACACGCGAGTTCGTGGCTGCACTCTCTGGAGGGTCACTGCGTCCGACACGGCCACTCATCGCAGTCGAGTGGCGCAGAAGTTGGACCTGGGCGTGGCGCTTCCTGTCATCTGTCACTTCGCTTCGATGCGCGGCCGTGTCGGACGCAGTGGCCCTTCACAGAGCGCAACCATGCGCTCTCCTTACGACAAGAGAAGAAGGCTGCTAGTGACACGTCGACAGGACCAGATGGTATTCCGATTATGTTAATATAGAAGCTAGGACCAAAATCCAAGCAAACATTAATAGATTTAGTGAACAAAATGATAGTGGATGAATGGCGATCAAGTAGAATGAACATGATATATAGGGGAAAGGGGGACAAAGCTGACATAAGCAAATACCGTCCCATAACAGTGAGGTGTGTGGTTTACAGTGTGGTGATGCAGATTATAAAGGACAGACTGCAGGTTTGGGTGGAGAACGAGGGGGTGCTAAGGGAGCTACACAATGGGGTCCGGAAACAGAGGAGGTTGGAGCTATCGACAATCTGTTTTCATTGACGCATTATATAGAGATTGCTGAAAAGGAACACAGGCCCCTATGGCCAGCATTTCTGGATATCCGGCGAGCCTACGACAACGTTATTCAAGATGATTTGTGGGACATACTAGGCACATTGGATGTGCCCAGTATGGCATATCCAATGGTGATCAAGTATAATGAACACGATATATAAGGGAAAGGAGGACAAAGCTGACATAATCAAATAACTTCCTTCAGAAACGCACTGCGACGAGTCTCAGTTTGCCTGAGCAGCTGTCAGTGGAAGGTATTTAGCAATGAAGAGGGAGCATACCTGGAGCGTGCGAAGATGCGGTACGCGTGCGCTTCTTCGCTGCTATCGCGGTGGCCGCATTAATCCCATAGAATCATCGCTATATTGGAATCTAGAAATTGTATATTTTAAGGTGCAGGCGACAAGAATAAAGCGGATGGCAGAAACAAAATTGTCGGAGCGAACCCACGCAAGCGCATTTCGTACAGCGCTGTTTGTGCCGTCTGCCGCGGCATAGTTTCGTTTTTGTGCCGTCGTTCGCGCTAGTGTCGCAGTGTCGAGGTAACTGTGCCAACAGACGCATACAAAACACATGGTCTGTAAGTATGTTGGCGTTGGCCTGGTTGCTTCCAGACGTCGCCGAACGCAGCGGCGAACAAGTGCCTATATAGAGTAGGTGTATAGTATCGCTTTTCCTGGCCGGCGTCGCCATGACGTGCGCATTGAACGAATTCCGGGACGGTGTAACCTACCATCGTGAGATGACTTTCGCGACTTACGACAAGGGAATTATGCAACAATGGCATTATGTAACAGATATAGGCGATCGAGTTTCAGTTGAAGGGGCTTCTGTGGCAGCTGGACTATCTGGCTCATATGAATAAAAAAAAACGTACCGGGAAAAACGCAGCAACAGCGAACGTAACAGCGGGTTCTGCTAGATGTTTGTTTTGCAAAGGGAAAAATTAATTCTGCCTCTTTTCATTGCGAGGGCTAGAAGCGCCAGATGCGGAATTCCATCTTATATTGATATCACCATTTCGCTGTGCCTCATGCAAGCACTATGATCAGTGCGTTTAGTGGTAAACCTTTTATGCGCGATCCTTCCTCAAACACACGCTCACACAGTGAATTCTCGTTGTTTCGTGCTCACTTTTATAGCTCAAACTTTCGGTCAATCTATTGGAACTGAATTAAGAGCGCCAAGAGTGAACGCGTGTGTGCGGCGGTCGTTTTGTAGTCGTGCTCCCTTTGAGCAATCTCATATATAAATGTGTCGCTATAATAAACTTTTGAGATTTTCGACAGGTCTTTTGAAGATGAAGACAATATATCCAACGGTCATTACGTTTAAGGACAAATTGTGCGCGCGCCATGGGTGGGAAATATATATATGGCCACGTACCAATGGTGAGGCATTCGACGCCTCGATACTTCAAACTATTAAGTGACCGGAAATTTGTTCAAACTATGCTGATTAGAAACAAAGGGTAAGGGGACCGAAAAATAGTTCTTTACGCAGAGTTCGGAATAAAGAGAGCCCGACCACAGGGGTTGGTACGGGTCTTTTCATTCTTATGCGACCGCTCAACAGCACTGTCAGCGGCGCCTCATAGATTCCACTAGATAGGTCCCGCATACGGTAAAATAAATTGGTCCCACGTCGTGGCAGGAACAGGAGCGCAGCTTGGGAGAGAAACTGCACTTCGAAAGCACCGTATGACAGGGGTAGTAGACGAGTGGTTCTCCACGATGGCCACATGCAGCGCGCTGCATTGCCATGCTTCATCGGTCAGGACAGGTAAGCTGTACGGTCGTTGCGTATGCTTATATTACCGGCAGGTTTGTCGCACTGAAATATGCGTTTTTGACGGGAGCGAAGTTCCAGTTTGTAAATACCGTCGGTTTGAATTAAGCGTTTTACCTGTATACAGTACACACCTTACATACCCCTCTGGCAATAATGGCCTTCAGCAGCTGAGAAAAGAAAAAAATCTGACATTAACAGGTGATGCGAATTCACTCGGCTACCGTTCTGCTTGAGGAAAGATAGGTTACAACAGTAAGAAAAGACTATAAATCAAATTTAGCAAATATTTAGGGCCTTTCATTAGCAGTTAAAGCCCGATATTATCCAGTTTGTGCACCCGAAGCAGAAACCATGAAAACCAGGATAAACCCAATTCCTGCTCAAAAAGTGCCTTCAAGAGAAATGTAGTTTTCCAACGCAACAGGCTGAAGCTACCGTATAGAAACTGGCAGATGCCTTGCACCTCGAGGCAATGGATAAACTGGCCAGGTGATGGTTTATATGTCATGTTGCATGGCATGAATTACCGAGGAAGACATCGTTTCCTTTATGCTCTTTTACAGTGCAGTTTTGGGTAATGCGAATTTCACAAACTGCCAGCAAGAGCCCAGTGCTACAGAATCCACCTCGTTTGCAGCGAGTTGCAATCCCAGTAGCACTGTTAGGACTGTTATCTTGCCTTTGTAAAATACCTACAAAGAACAATAAATTCAAGGGGCCTCAATTACAATGTTCAGTGTGCTTCAGCACCTGTTTAGCAGTTCTTAAAGCAGTATGTTGGCGAAATATTTTTTTTCATTAGCTTTGGGGAGCATTTTCTGCTGCAGTGGCATAAACAGGAAGGCAATATGCAGTTCTGCAGCAACACTTCAGACTGTGATGCGACACACGGCAAGCACTTACCTCAAAGATGAATAGGTTGCTCAGAGGAAACAATGTGATGGCTGGGTATGGCCTTAAAAAAAACTGCTTTGTAACACGGTTTTTCTATACGGCCAACGAAGTTGTTACTCATTTATTTATACGCTTCATCAATTACTGACAAGGTGTGTCGGTAGGAACACTTTATTTGGCAAGGAAGTCCTGGCCGACGTGGGCCTAATGCGACTCTGCCTGTAGGCCAAGGTGCAGACTTGTGGGCACAATCTTGAGCCAGTAGCCTGGAACGGGGAATAGGTGCCTTGGACCAGAGAATGCCGCGCCATGCAAGGTCGGCTGCTGCAGTCCCTCCACTAGTGTGAGTCATACACAGGGTTGGATGCCATGAAAAGAGAAAAAAGTATGCAAGCTCAGAACAATAAAATGCAACTAATAAACCACTCAGAGAAACCCACATACAAATACACAAAAAATGGAATGCATATGAGGGAAAAAAGATAAGCACATCTCCAAACAGGCTACAGCAGCAGCCCACGCACTCCTGTAGTGGTTTTGCGTATGGACATTAGAAAGATCCTTAAAAAAAGAATAAAAGAAACATTGTTCAAGATGTGCCAGAGAAACCACACACAAAAAGAAGTGTGTACAAGGCAGAGACCAAGAATTAATAAAAACAGTCAAACAACGAAAGGGTTTCTGAAAGGCTTCTGACGCTGGCACACAGGAGGTCCCAAGCTCCATATGCTAAACCCAAAACCTTAAAGGGGCGAAGACATCAAATTTTTGGTTGGAGTGTTCTTAGTTTCAAACATTGCATACTCCCACCCGGTGCGTGATACGTGCTCCGCAATTTAAATAGGAACATTAAATATTTAAATGCATTATTTATACTGAGCGATTTCGGTTTCTGAGTGTCGGGGTGCATTATGACGTCACTCCCGAGGAAGAGCAGCAACCCTGGTCATGTGGGCTCCAAAAGTAATGACACAGGGACCGCTGCATCGTCTGCTCTCGTACACATGCTGTGCATATCAGGGCTTTTCGAAATGCCGGCCAGTACTGCGATATGCTTTATTTTCGAGTAGTTCAAATTATAAAACATTTGAAATTACAATACAAACATGTTTCCACAAAATGCAGTGATGAAAAGAAACATTTCATACAAATATTTCATTCCTCTTCATAATTTATCGCATCCTAAAGCTTATTGAGCGTCTCAATGAATTAGGGAAAATCATGTAGAATGGTACAATTAGCCTGAGCCATAACTGTGTTCAGGAAAAAAACATGACAGCTTGACTTTGTAAGCTGCCGAACGACAATCTCTCGGCTTTTCATTTCTCGGCCTTTTGGCGACGATCATAGCACCGAAGCGCGACCTTGTGGTAGAGCATCCGCCTCACATTCGGGAGGTGCTGTATTTGATTCCCAGTGCCGCCGGGTGCCCACCGGTTTTAAGATTTCCTCGCTATGCTGCTCGGCTCATCTATGGTGAGATGCTTGGGAGAAGGGTCTTCGACCGAACCGTTGCCTTGATGGATCAGAGATAAGTTCTGCCGTCAAGAAACCCTAAATCTACCTCATGCGGTAGAAGCCCATCTTTTTTTTTAACCCGTCATGCACACCTGCTGATGCGTGTGAGCCAGCCACAACGGTAGCAATCAAATACCGCCGCACTTTGCACGAAGGGGGTTTGTGAGCGGAGAGTGCTTATGGCACATCTATCTTGAGGCTTGAGAAGGGAACGATGTGAGTTTTGTAACTGGCACAAGGCGAGTTTTGGACTGCGGGTTTTAACCACGTGGAGACGTTTTTGTGCCCGCATTTGACGGGAATTTTGAGGCGCAGTCCATCCTTCCCACGCACTGCAGCCCTGGAGAGCCGAGCACTAGGCCGGGGGACCGCCTGTTCCTATTGGATCAATTGGCTGGTGGACCGGAGGCCGCGGGAATCATACCCACGACCTCCCGTAGCCGAGGCGAGCACTCAAGCACGAGGCCACGGCTGCGGTGGAGATGCTCTTGTCACAGTTCAGACACTGAAAAGGCGTATGACGTGATGTGGCATTGTTGAGAAACATTAATGACACAAAAAATCGATGAACAGCAGCTTAAGCAACAACAAGAGTGAGAACATTAACAAGACGACCTCTTCCACACTTTGTTGTGACACCTCCAGCTGTGGAATGCTGCCCCAGATGCAGCATTCTTAACGGGACATGGCCCACTTAACTCTTGTATATGGGCTTCACCACACTGGAATCCCTGGCCGTAACGGACCCACAGATGCTGGCACATTGCAACTAGGAATCTGTGCTGAAATTTCAGCAGCTGCTTTCCATCTCATTGGACGAAAAGTGCCTGACTGATCCGGACTCTTAGATTTGGAAGTTTGTTAAAATTATGCTCACAAGTTTTTGCTTTCTTTTAATGGTTCATAAGAGTGGTGGCCATATGTGCTGACATTACATGTGCTTTCACAAAAGAAACAAAACTCTTTGAGAAAATTCTGGAAAACTTCTAAACGGAACACTCTGCATGCTTTCAGGGACTCCATACACTGTTCATTGTACTGCAAAATAATATTTCAGGCTTTCAAGAAGGAACCCTTGAACATGAGGGCTAACAAAGGGTGGTTTGCTCATCACTGAGAAGCACTGCCTTTTTTTTTTACTGCCTTTCCAATGAAGGCACACTCTGGCATCCCTTTCGATAGTAGTAATGCCACAGGACAAGCACCAAGCATTTCCACAAAAAGTAACAGCTTTTTACGACCTCGTCATCACAGCTCGAACCGCAGAGAAACTAGCCTCTGTTTGTTTGTTTCTGCAATAGCCTACAAGATTGACGAGGCCTGAGAGCAAGATTTACAGATCGATTTTGATGCCACACTGGGGTAGCGTGGCACCTCGCATCAGTATACTGAAAGCGCATGAATTCTGCACATTACTATGACTACGGCTTATTCCACAGAAAATACTTTTGAACGTAGCTGTGTCTATTCATATGCACCAAATCAAACTTAATGAGGAGTGTGGCAACCTGTACAGAACCAACAAGTACCGTATTTACGTGCATAATTTGCGCCCTCGCATGATTTGCGCACCCTTAACTAATCACCCGGGTTTACAAAAAAAAAAATTTTTACTCGCATATTTTACGCAGCGTGCTGCGCTAGTCCACCATCATGCACGCGGGTTCTACCCAGTAGCATTCGGCTATTCCGCGTGTTTGTTCGGAAGGCTTTTTGAATCTATTGTGCACTGGGCATTCATGGTGGTGTCGGGCCGCTGTTACAATCGCGGTGGCACCAGCGGCATCGCCACTCGGAACGGCCAGCAGCGCTTTCAGGGAGGATCGGCAGCTGATAGAAGAGCCAACACCGCTGTTTGTTTGGCTGATGCATGCGACTCTACTGCCGGCTATGCTTTTCTCTGTCGCTCTAACGGCTTGTGTTTGTTCGGTCGTGTCTTGCGATGGGATATCACAACTATACGGCAAGTTTCAAATTGCTTGTCAGCGCCTTATCATGGCGCGGAGCGGCGAAGCCAGCGAGAATAACCGCGTGCGCACAAGTTTGTCCACAGACGACAATCGTTGTGTCGGCAAACTTGTGTGCATGTGGTTATTCTCGCTGGCTTCGCAGCTCCGCGCCGTGATAAGGCGCTGACAAGCAGTTTGGTCGATACTCGCGCGGTACTGTTAAAGAATTGTGGGGTCTGATAATTGATTTATTGATTCGCGGTTGCTTTCCCAGACGAAGTTGCGAAAGCAAACTTACGGAATCCGGAACTATCGAACAATTGGCTGGGCTTTCTTTTTGGGGCCGGCCAGCGTAGGGTGCGGGTTCGGGTGCTGACGTGTACGCAGCAACATACACTATACCTATATTGCGCGTTATGACCTTTGTGGAGTTTTTTAAGTCGCGCTTGCGAAATCCCCGCGTAATTTGCGCACCTCCTTCTTGGGGCCCTAATTTCTGAATAAAAAGTGCGCAAATTATGTGCGTAAATACGGTATATACAATGCTCACTTCATTGAAGACAAGAAATAGACAGCTAAAACAGACAGGCTGCCATGCCTAATACTCATTAGAAGCAAAACTAAGTCATGCCAATAAGAACGGACCGTGTGCTGGACACTCACATTATCGTTAAAACTCGCGGCAGACCTCTGCGTTAATTTCAGTCCGTCCTTTTCCGAGACTTGACCACTTTCTTGATGGTATCCCTCACAACTGCAAGATTTTTCCAGGTAAACGAAATTCCTCTTGACAATTCTAGGTTGCTAGGCACCCTTTAAAACCGTCACAGCCCTTCAAAGAAATACAGTAGAACCTTGCTGTTCTGTTCTTGGTTCGTGTAATCTGCAGTATCACAAAAAGAAAAATTATGCGTGTTGTGCTATTTTTATTCACAATACAAATCCTGGATAACTTTTTGAAACGATTTCCTGGTATACATGTTCATAATTTTGCCAAATTCTGACCACATGATGAATTCAGAGACCAAAAGAAAATGCCAGCCAAGCTAGCCACCATTTTTGAATGCTTTGCCCACATGCAATTTAGCACTGCGGAGAAGACGCCGCTGCTGCCCTGCACAAAGGCAAGGACACAAAGCATCTTAAGAGCAGCTGCGGCTATTCCACAATGCACAAGTGTAACGGCACAAAGTATCTGAGAACGGTAAGAAATAGTTGACGGACTGGACATGCCATGAAACTTCACCCCCATGGAAAACAAAAATATGGAAACAACTTGCAAGCGCTAGCAAAGGAACTTTTTAAAATTTGTGCCAGCACATTCACAAAAGTTTTATTGAAGTGAAAGTGCCAATAAATGCCAGGGACTAGGAAATGGCGCAAAACCAGGACATAGAGACAGTCACGTGCAGACCAGCAAAAAAATTTTTCATAGGGGCTAATCCAAGCTTATAGCTAAAACATTACATTCATAACATCCAAAAAACATATGAAGGGGGAAAAGGTGGGGGAGAGACAAAAATAAAAGGGAAGGTGGCACAAACCTTTGCCTTCAAAAATGCAAAAGGCGTTGTTTCGTACCATTTGAAAAAGATATCATGTCAGGATTTCGCATTAATTGAAAAGCAGTGTGCAATCACCTTGAAATGAGTGTGTGGCAGATTACCCAGAAATTAAATTACTGTAATAAAATTACAGTAATTAAATTACTTTTCTCTGTAATTTTTAATGTAATTCATTACTTTTGTGGCCTGGCAATTTAGTAATGTAATGAACTACCTTCAAGCAGTTATTTCACGGAAAAATAATTAATTACTAGCGATATTACTTTTGCTGCATACCGAGTCCGTGCTTCTCCTCGTATCTGCCATGCTTTGGCCTCGCGTTTGTGGAGATGAGCATATACAAAGCAAAGATAGGGTACATGGGGGTTTAATGTCCCAAAGCAATCGACTCGGGTTATGAGGGATGCCATAGTGAAGGGCTCCGGGAATTTTGACCACCTGGGGTTCTTTGAAGTGCACTGACATCGCACAGTACAGGGGCCTATAGCATTACACCTCCACCGAAATGAGACTGCTGAGGCCAGGATCAAACCAGAGTCTTTCGGGTCAGCAGCCGAGCACCATATAACCAATGAGCCACCGCGGCGACTCCCAAAACAAGAATAAATTACGGGGGCACTAGAGACTAGTTCCATGCTTTGAAGGCGAAAACATTCACTTTTTATTTATATTGTTTCCTTCCTTTCTAGTGACACACCTTCTCATTAGCATACAGTCATAGGGCAACACATACATTAAATGAATCATTACTTGCCACGAAGCAATGCGGTTTTGTGGCCCATGGGTTGCGCGATCACCTCACAATCTGAAGACCCTTGGTTCAATTCTCTGCACCCTCGGAAGAAGTTTTTCTCTTTGCTGATGATGTCACTGGGTGTTGTGAACCACTTTTCCTGGACATCGACAACATAGCCGGGTAACGACGTTAATGTGCCACTTAAGGCTATTGCCTTAAAAGCGCGCAACCAGTAATAGCCAGCACCCCAGGGAAGCGGCGTACGCGTACGAGAGGTGATGTGCGCGCAGGCGCCAGCACTGCCTTTGTGAAAAGTCTGCATATCAGTCACAGGACTGCTACGCATCTTCCTGCACTGCATACGGTTTCATACACAATGGCACTGCATGGCCACCAGAAGAGCTCCATGACCAAGGCATGCCATATGGCACCTTTGCACAGATGCACTGCGAGTGCTTGAGCAAGTACTTTGACATCGCCCCACTGACAAGAAGTCTCAACTGACACGTTTAAGAAAGTTGGTCGTGAGTTGTCGGTTTTTTGTGACTGAAGAAAAAAAAAGGAACGCCGACCAAAAGGTTGTTGTTTAAAACGAAGACGTTTCGGCTTCCATACGGAAGCCTTGATCACTTCATGCTTGATCACTTGATGCCTTGATGATTGAAGCAGTGATCAAGGCTTCCGTATGGAAGCCGAAACGTCTTCGTTTTAAACAACAATCTTTTGGTCGGCGTTCCTTTTTCTTCAGTCATGAATCTTCTACCCGACCAGACGAGATTTCGTCAGAATTTAGATTTCATTGTCGGTTTTTTATGGCCTCATTTGAGGCCCTATTTCTAACTCAAGGGCAACACAGGCAACAGCGCCCCAGCGATATGCAATTTACTTCCACCAACTTGCCTACAGAACAAATCAATTGAACATCAGCAGAATTGGCAGCTTCTCTGTGCCCCTGTGCACTTCTGGCATGATGCGTGGATAAGCAATCAATGTACTCCCGCTGTTTACGCAGATGACCAATTCTTCAAAATCAGGATGGTGGGACCATATTACACATTGAATGATGTATTTCTGCTTGAAGAGTGATATGAGAAAGACCATCTACGTCAGCAAAGTGGCTGTTCAAATTGAATAAAGAGGGGCAAAATATCCTACGCCCATTTTCAAGCTCAGTGGCAGTGCAAGCAAAAAACTAGAAATTTTGCATAAACTATGACCAATGCGCAACATTTTAGCAAGAAAACTAAGTAATTTTCATTACTTATGGCAGGTAATTGTAATGCCATGTCATGACTTGTTGATAGCAGTAATTTGTAATGTAATTTAGTTACTTTTCAAAAGTAATTTTGCCATGTATGTGGTCAGCGGCTGCTTTGGGAACTTGTCAATGTCCTTAAGTTTTTACACAAACGATGATACACCATCCAGTTTCCTACATGTGACAATGTTCATAAGAAAAAGGAATATTGTGACAAAGACGACAAAGCTGGCAGTGGTGTGGTACAGAGCACTCGCTACAGAGCACTCGGCCATTCCCTCCATGCAAATCATATCTCTGCCATCGTTCATAGCGTCTCACTGTTTGGCCGGCCACCACGTAACAATATACACCACACAGCATTTGCATGGAGAGAATGGCCAAGAGCATTTTCCATTTGGTTTTCATGTTAAAGGAGTATAGGCACGTAATTGTGGTGGCATGTTTTGTTCTCTAAAATGATGTGGAAAATACTACTACACATGAATCAGCATGTAATATTTGCCCATGGCCGCTAAATAATTTATAATTTTTTTCTGTCATGCTGTTTTGGTTTCAACAGCCGAATAATGGCTGCGACGTCAAAGAGTGCTTTTGTGTCACGTGAGGCATGGAAAAACGCCCATATAATCGCTGCTTCATGGTTATAATTTACTGCAGCGCTGAAGCCAGCCTTCCTAAAGAGCTGAAATGAAAACTAATGTGAAGCAGCGATTATATTGCAGTTTTTTCATGCCTCACGTGACCTACAGGCACTCGTTGGCGTCATAGTCCTCATTCGGCTGTTGAAACTGAGACCGAAACAGAACGAGAAAGAAATGAGATTATTAATTATTTAATGGTTATAGAAGAATACCAGGTGGTAATCCATGTTTAACAATGCCTCACGCATCATTACAAACAAAAAACAAGCACCAGAAAGTTAGGTGTCTATACTCCTTTAATTCTTTAGACCCACCATTCTGCTCATTGATCTTGCTTTGCAGTTCATCTCCTGAGTGACTTAGCGATATCACATGTGAATCGTAGATTACTAAGGTGTTCTCCATTTACTCTTATCCCCAACTGTTCCCAATCCAGGCCTCGGAATAGAGCAAGTATTCCTAAATACCTCCTGTCTACAGGAGGTATTTTGTTGCAGAGGAGGCATTGTGGAGACTTATTTTTTTTGCATGATTGGCGATGTATTACACACTGCAGTCCAAATCTTCTTCAGCACAGTTTGGTATTGACACTGTTCCTTCCATCATTGGCAAAACGCCATCCAATGAAAGTAATGCCTATATGGAAGCTGAAGTTCGCTAAACACCTACTGTTGGAAAAAACTGCATGCGTGCTACACACTTGCTTGTTCACTCAAATACGGTCTAATAGAGCAGCAGAGACACGGGACCTGGCTTACATGCCTTCGAGGCTGCACTCGTAGCTATGTGATTAAAAGGTTTCACCTGAGCATTCTTTGAAATGCCTCAGGTATCATATTTTACCAGGTCGACGGATATACTCAGGCTGCTTTCAGTTTGGGCAGATTGTTACGTGGCGACCAGCCGAATAATAAGCGGCGATGAACGATGGTAGTGAGATCACTCTAATGGCTGCTCGCTTATAGCGCGACCTTTCTGTTCCCGCGCCACTGCCAACTTCGTCGTTTTAGTGACACTACCTGGGGCTGCCGAGCGATCGTCCCGATAGTGAATAGAAGACGACTACGGAGAGACGGCTCAGTGGAGCACGGTACAACAGAAATGGCATGGGGGGAAGTGCTGGCCGCCACGATGAAAGATATGTGTGAATGAATCCTCGTCTACGACGCTTCCGGGACACAGGTCGCCAGTAGCCGACAGACGAAGCCCTTGAATGCACCGAATGGCATGGGCAGGGGGGCGGTGTCCTCACGTGTGGGCAGCGTCTCGGGTCGCGGTAGCGTTGCCATGTCAACGTGTCTTATGGTCAGGGCGGGGGACGGGACTGGGTTGAGCGGCGAGGTCGGTTCAGGTTCGGCGGGCTGGGGCACAGCGGGGCGAACCAGGTGCACACGGCCGACGATAACGGCAGGCGGAGGCCGAAGATCCAGGACCAGGACGGGGATGATACCCCGCATCTCACACCAAATGCTAAGTGGCGACCAGCCGAATAATAAGCGGCGATGAATGATGGCAGTGAGATGATTTTAATGGCCGCTCGCCTATAACGTGACTTTTCCGTTCCCGCACCACTGCCAGCTTTGTCGTCTTCGTCACAATATTTCCGCCTTGTACACAGTTTTTCCACAGTGCCGTGAGGTATGCCTTAACGAGCTTTTACTGTACCTGTGAGTACTAACGCTGCTGAAATTCATGCGTCTCAACGTGAAATCTGAACCGATTCATACACCTCCTGCAGTAAGGCCCATGATCCTACTATAAAATTGAAGCTCTGATCTATTGCTTTGCGATGCATTCAGAACAGGTGCTGCCCTTGATGGCCTCACAGATAACTTTGACCACAATGGCAACAAAGGCATCAAAGCTTGCCTCCAAACTACAGCTCTCCACCATTCGTGGCATGTTTTCCGCTGCTCCACTGTCTTTCTCCACAGTGGCCCACTCATAACTCACCTCAGTTCTGACTGCGGGGCCAATACAGCAAACAAGTCTTACGCAGTGCTGTTCGGATGCACCTTATGGCCATGCCACTGCTATAATTACACCTCACCACTTTCGCTCGGCCCCATGGCGACATTCTTAACAGAGGTGGGGGAAGGAGGAAGTTGGAGCACCATGAAAGCCAAATGTACAACAAGGATGTAGTGCAGTGGCCTCGCTCAAAGCTCTTGCCCTGAGCTCAAACAGCACAGGTACTTCTGGTTGAGCTTACAACTTCGTCATGCCCGAGCTGACAGCTCACCAGCCACACACATCGAAACAAATTTTTAATTACACATGCCAACAATGCAACATCTATTAAGATATGGAAGATGGTGTTAAGCCATCTATGCTCTAACCAACCCAAAATTCTTACCACTGTCAAGCAGATGACCTCGGTTCTCTTCGGCAATACATCGAGCTCATTACTGTTCACAGCTATGGTAAATTGCCATTTTGACCTCTCAGATTTTCTCACCAAGAGGCACAAGGGCAATTGGTTAACTGTACGGTTCTTGGGACCAAGCGCCATTAAGCAATCACTACAAGTTCTGGACAAACACTCCCTGCAGTGGCTACCAAAAATCTTGCACCAAAGCTGCAAATTACTCTGTTTGAAATGGCATTACTTTTTTATTTATTTGTACTCAAAGGCCCACAAGGGAGTATTGCATGAGGGGTGGGCTGACATGTATTAAAATCTCCTGACATAGAATTTTTCAGAAAAGGCAAACTGAAGAACTTAGCAATTCATCTACATCCTTGAGGCATTTTTTCCTCCCGTAATTCCTACTGCACTAGAAGCCGTGTGTTGGTGCTTGAATCTGAATGCCACACACCCATATGCATGCAGCACACATCCTTTTACCAGCATAGCACCACGTAAGATCATGTCAATGCCTCATTTGGGGACAACGGGTGCAAGCACACAGAACAGTAGGAACAAAACGCAAACACTAATGTGTGATTCACTCCTGTGCTCTGTCGTTTGGGCTACATGTCTCAAGATGAACAACTCCTTCCCCATTTTCCTCAAAAAGTGAAACTACAACGAACATCTACTCCTAACTTGTGAAAAGGAAACGACGAACATAGAAGGAAGAACATAAACATGTCTTGTCCTTGTCTTTCCATGTATTCTTCAATTATGGGAACTACTTCCTCGTTCAGCTCCCTGTCCTACATACATTAGTCTTTAGGTTCTCGCCTCTCGCCACTGCTTGCCTCTAGGGGCACAAACGTTGCCAGTTTCACAGCAGGAGGCCCACTTTCAATATTATAATTTGCTAGATCCGTGACAGCCTAGTTGTTTTGTTCACTATACAGGAAGGCTTTGTTCTTTTGGGGTCTGCAGGTGAAAGATGTTGTCTTAATAGTGAATGTTTCCACGTTTCCTTTTTGTTTCTTCTTTCTATGTAATGGCTAGGACAAAAACTGTCGCCCACCCAATGCAAAAGAAATAGACACATAATTATAAGGTCTATTCCATTTGGCTGCACTTTCTGTACTAGTTCAAGAAGTGCAGCACGAGTTCTAGGCTGGCTTGCACTTGCCGAAATGGAAGCGCAGCTGCGGTGAAGAAATACGGCAGTGCCCATGTGTAGGTCTAAGACGCGGAAAAGGTATGCACTAGTTATTTAATGAAATGATGACAGTTCTTTGTTGAAAGCTTTATGGTTTATGGCGGTTTACCGTCCCAAAGTGACTCGGGCTATGAGGGATGCCATAGCGAAGGGCTCTGGAAATTTCGACCACCTGGGGTTCTTTACCATGCACTGACATCACAGTATACGGGCCTCTAGAATTTCGCGTCCATCTAAATTCAACAGCCACGGCCAGCATCGAACCCGCGTCTTTCAGGTCACGGGTTTCATCCTGGCTGCAGCGGTCGAATTTCGATGGAGGCGAAATTCTAGGGGACCGTGTACGTGCCAGTGCACGTTAAGGGAGCATAGAGACCTAATTTTGGTGGCATATTTTTTTCTTTATAATGATGCGGAAGACACTACTATGCATCAATCACCATGTGGTATTCGCCTACAACCGCTAAATAATTTATAGTCGAATATTTCTGTCATGCTGTTTCAGTTTCAACAGCCGAATGAGAGCTGTGATGTCAAAGAGAGGTTTTAGGTCATATGAGGCATAGAAAAACTGCGATATAATTGCTGATTTATCGTTTTAGTTTACTGCAAGCCTTCCCTAAGAGCAGGAATGACAACAAATGTAGAAGCACCAATTATATTGCAGTTTTTCACGCCTCACATGACCTACAACCTCTCTTTGAGGTCACAGTCATCGTTCAGCTAGTGATACTGAAACAGCACAAGAAAGAAAATCAGTTTTAAATTATTTAGCAGTCATAGGAGCATAGCACGTGGTAATCCGTGTATAATAATGCCTTACACCTCATTACAAAAAAAAGCTTGGTTTGATTTATGGGGGTTTAACGTCCCAAAGCGACTCAGGCTATGAGGGACACTGTAGTGAAGGGCTCTGGAAATTTCTACCACCTGGGGTTCTTTAATGTACACTGACATCACACAGTACATGGGCCTCTAGAATTTCGCCTCCATAAAAATTCGACCCCGTGGCCAGGATCGAACCCACGTCTTTCGGGTCAGGAGCCAAGCCCCATAACTACTGAGCCACCGCAGTGGCGTCATTACATTAAAAAGAAGAAACCACGCACCCAAAAGTTAGGTGTCTATGCTCTCTTAAAGAACACCAGGTGGTCAAACTTTCTGGAGCCCTTCACTACGGCGTCCCTCATACCCTGAGTTGATTTGGGACGTCAAACCCCCATAAGCCATAACCTTTCAGCAAATAACTGTCACCACTTCATTAGATAACTCGAGCCATACCTTCTCTGCTTCTTCGACCTACATATAGAGGAGGTGAGTGACTGTTTGAGGAGCCATAATGAAGACCTAAGCGGTCAAGTCGAGTCGCATGGGAGCATTTCAGCGCCCATGCGTAAGTCACCTGTGTTCGTAAGTCACCTGTGTAATATACATGCAACAATTTTTTTCTTTCTGTGAAACGACCATTTCCAAGAGCAGGTTCATGGTAAAACTTCATTGCGATTTGCTGCTTGAAAAGTCTTCCAAGTGTTTCAGGATTTTGGTGGTTGTTGGTGTCGGCGGCATGCAGTTGGTTGCAATTTCGTGACGACAGCAAGGCTATTGGACAATCGGGCCTGCACTCGACCATTCGTTTTGGAAGCGGCCAGTGCCAAGCTGCATTTGAACTGCCTGAGCTGACGTTGCACGCTGCCGGCACCACTGCGGAACTTCACAGAACTAGTGCAGAGAGTGCAGCCAAATCAAAGAAACCTATCATGACCAATCTTAACAAAGTTGTAGTTTGGGCTTGTTCGTATAGCATATTAGAAGACATACCGCAGCACAATGGGACAGAGAAAAGGAGCACACAGGACGAGCGCTTATCCTGTGCGCTCCATTTCTCTGTCTGATTGTGCTGCACTATGTCTTCTTCTAAAATCACCACAATGACCTGTCACACACTGCAACAGTGCCTTGTGAGCTTTATGCACCTCACAAGCTCCCAAACAGTCAAAGGACATCAAGCACATTACCCACAATGTTCATCTCTTTAAGGGCTCTTTCCACCATCAGCTGTAAAAAGGTCTTAAACGTAGAGTCCTTGAAATTAAGCTTGCATTCCAGTTGCCTCATGCACTCCATTCTATTTGGCTACCTGATTTCAAGCACCTTTCCCACGTAAAACCAATGCTCGGCGCAGGTGGCACAGCACTCATTTTAACATTCTCACAAAAGGTTGAGGCCTCACCTTGTGGCGCATTAGAGCCTTTGCTGCCTCAGCATTTTAACGTCCTATTTGTTCAGCCTCTGCGCCAGCAAGCCAACGCCGGACTCGAAGCAGGAATCGGGAAGGTCCGTGCATACCACAAAACTGCCAGTCAGTTTTTAAAGTCCTGCTTTCTGAAATAAATATGAATTTAAAAGAACAAGTTTCGCGCTGCAGACACCAGAGCGTAATCGCTTATCTCGCCGCAATTTTCGCACCTGTTTTAGAAAGCGAATTGTAACAGCAGCACACAATTGTAAAGTGCAGCATTAAGTCAACACTCTACAGACTTTCCAAGCCGCGGGACCACAAAAAATCAAAACTCACAGCACAACCGGTTAGTTCAACTGGACTGTTGTCAAAAGTTTCGCGCCTTTTTTCGGGAGCAGGCAAAAGCTGGTATTTATGCGCGTTCTACATGACCACTAGACACGTTGGGCTGGGTTGACAAAAGATACAAACACGCTCAGCGCAAGCTCTTTTCTGCTGAACTGCACAGAGCTTTTGAGCAGAACTTACGAAAAAACAGACGAGTCTTTCCCTCCGGGCCTTTGGGTCCACTGCCGGGCAAGCGGCTCAGGGCTAGTCCTGGGTTATCTGCTAACACAAAATATTCGGGCGCAAGGAAGTTGACAACGGAATGCCGAGTGTCAGATAACGGGCAATCACTCGGTATATGCATAGCAAAAGATAGCACGAACAAATTACTCACGTGAAACACGATAGCGCGCTCTTACCGTCGACCCGCCATAGTGCTACTGAATACAATGCTCGGCTCGGCTCGAACATGGCTCAAACAGCAAAAAAATCGCCGGACGTGACGTCTTTTCTTCAAACCGGATGCGACGTCATGGGTTGAAATAACGCTTGCGTTATTTCGACCTGGTTGTAGCAGTCGCTACCGGATTTTGGCGGCATTGGAAGCCAAAGCCGAAGCCAAAGGCAATCTTTGCCGCCGTAATGGCCGCGGTTCGTTAGGACGTTGGGCACAATTTTCCTCATGTCAGGCACAATTCGGCGTTTGCAAGCACGTTCGTGTGCTGCCTGTAGCTGCTTCTGGTCCTATTGTCTTTTTCTACTCTTCCCTCTGTGGCGAAAGTGTTCAGTTCAGGATGCTTGCTGCGCAGACGGATTTGGGTCGCAACGATTTGGCGTGTGCGAATTCGTGAGGCCACCGGCGAGGGCGGATCGAGCACGCGAGAAGAGTGGAGAGTTGCTTCCATCTTGACTATGCGTCCATACATGTAAGTCATCAAGCAGTGCATGCACAAGCGTAGAAAGTTGGGCTTGTTGACGTGAGTTCGTCTTGAAAACAGCGCTACAGATGGACAACACGAGCGTCTCCGTCTTTCTCGTCCCGTTCAGCAAGGCGAAAATTTGAGCGTGTTGGTAAGTATTCATAATTTTTGCTCACAGCGCAACAAGAACGGGACACGAGACTAAAGACAAACACAAACACGCGTTGACTATCAACTTTTTTTTATTGAACGAAATGGGTATCTATACAGACAATGAAAGACTTATCAAGACAAAAGTTATCTGGAAGGCACGTGGGAGGTCACATAATTAAATTCCCTCTCGGATAATGTATATATACGCCTTTCTTCAATAAAAAAACCTGTTGATAGTCAGCGCTTGTTTGTGTTTGTCTTTCGTCTCGTGTCCCATTCTTGTTGCGCTGTGACCAAAAATGATGAATATTTCTCGTCCCTTCATTCCGGCAGCTATCAAGACAAAGCTCGGTGATTCCACGCGAAATATAACTGCCTAAATATATCAAATTTGTTTTCTTGATTCAGTAGGCCAACAGTGAATTTCGTTTTGTTAAAGTGCTAATGTTTCAGAAGAAACAGCGTTTTCAAGCACAGCTCATTTCTGAAAGTTTGCCATGACGTAAGAATCTAGATATGAAAGCCGTGATGCATATATTTCTCGTGCTAAATGTACAGGTGAGAAGGAATATGTCAGGCTTATTTCCGCAGTTTTCAAGAAGTTGTTCCATGGAAAAAATTTCGAAAACGACACGTCTCAAAACAAGACTTTTTCAGGAATTTTTTCTCCGCAAATAGTAAGCACGTTTCCTTGAAATTTGTACAATAGATAAGCATTGAGGTGATAAAAGGGTGTACCGACTTTCTGTGTTATATAATATAGGGAAGTGCAAGAAATATTGCTCTAAATTTGGCATTTCTGAACATTGTGTTCTTCAAATATCTGAGTACAAAAACCGCATCTCAAATTCTTAGAACTCTGGAAACAAGTCTCTAGAAGAAGGTGAAAAAAAAGTATAAAATATTATGGTGCATTATTTTGTTTCTAGCAATGTTATCCAAGCTCAAACTGGTAGCTTTTTTTAGCATCACCAGGAGCGCCTAAATAAGAGGACAGGAGCTGCAGACACGCCCTCCAGTGCTCTAAATATTCCCCAGATCCCAATACTGAGACCTTTTCCGTCAAGAGAGAGCATACCTTGTCCTTTTTGAGGACAGACACTGATCTGTGACGTAAGCAGGATTCGGTAGTGCCGTTATTGCCGGGTGCAGGTAACAACTGGGAGTGCGGCCCATAGGAATGCATCTAAAGAAGAGTTTTTATGTAATTCTCTTGCTGCACAGTGCACCTATGAAGCTGTGTGTGTTCCCAGGCCCTCGCTTTGTCGTTTGACTCCAGGCATACTGTGGCTAATTTTCCTTTCTAATTCGCGTTTGATTTTAAACAAACATTTTGGTTTCTTTTTTAGCAGCTGTTAATTTATTTTGATTGGTTATGCTGGTATATTCTAGATTGGTGATAGTTGTGCTGCAGTAGGAATTCCTTCAAATTGTGTACAATTTTCTTTAAGCTTTTGCTTATCACAGAACCTCCAAAATTCTAATGATAAAAGCCTATGGCACAGAATGTGGATTTGTAAAGCACCTCTGACAAGCACATATTGTGATGTTAAAAAAAACACTGACTTTGAAATGATGCTGTATACTTCCACGTTCATTTATACTATGTAGTTGGCTTTTTTAATAAAAGACAACCTTATAGGTGCACTGTGCAGTCAGAAAATTATATTGAGAACTTTCGTTTACCTGAACTCAGCGATAGCGGTGCTACTGAATTCTGTTTACGTTACAGATTGTTCTCAGTTCACAAAAAAGTATTAGGTATGCTATCTCTTGATGGAAAAGTCTCAGTCTTAATATATGGGGAAAATTTAGAGCAGCGAAGAGCGTTTGCTGCTTAATAATTGGTTTTTGGTGGAAAGGAAAGGGCGCAGTATCTGTCTCATATATCGTTGGACACCTGAACCGCGCCGTAAGGGAAGGGATAAAGGAGGGAGTGAAAGAAGAGAGGAACAAATAGGTCCGTAGTGGAGGGCTCCGGAATAATTTCGACCACCTGTGGATCTTTAACGTGCACTGACATCGCACAGCACACGGGCGCCTTAGCGTTTTTCCTCCATAAAAACGCAGCCGCCGTGGTCGGGTTCGAACCCGGGAACTCCAGATCAGTAGTCGAGCGCCCTAACCACTGAGCCACCGCGGCGGGGCCGATATTGGAAGTGCAAGTTCTGTTTTCCGTAATTGCTGCTTCCGCCCCCTCATTTAGGCGCTCTGGTTGATGCTCAAAAAACTACAACTTTGAGCTTGGATAACATTGTTGGAAACAAAATTTTGCTACACATTCTTTCGTACACTTTTTTTCCTCCTTCTAGACGCTTGTTTCATGTGTTTAAAAAATTAGAGATGGGATGATTTTTTTCCTTTCATTTTTGAAAAACACTCAAAAATGCTAGATTTCGGACAATACTTCTTGCACTTGCCATTATTATGTAACAATGAAAGTTGGTATACTTTTTTAGCACCTCGTTGGTTATTAATTGTGCAAATTTGAAGGATATGTGTTATATATTTGTGGAGAAAAAAATAAAAATAACCTCGTTTCAGACTTGGGTCATTTTCGACATTTTTTCCAGTAAGCAACAACTTCCTCAATATGGAGGGAATAAGCCCGACATATTCCTTCTCACCTCTACATTTAACACGAATAATATATACATCATGGCTTTCATATCTAGATACTTACGTCATTGCAAATGAGCGAAATTGAGCTGTGCTTGGAAACGCTGCCTCTGCCATGATATCGTTTATAATCTTTTTCTCGTCAAGTCTTAGCATTTTCACAACACGAAATTCACTGTTGGCCTACTGAATAATGAGCGCATAATAAGTAAAATAATTGAGAAAATTATAAACGAAATATTTAGGCACTTTGATCTTTCATGGAATTACCCAGCTGTCAGAAGTGATAAGATATGCATCTAAAGCTATGAATATATGACCCTTGCAGCGCAGTGATTAAGCATCGACCGTAATCGCTGCCATAAGCTGGAACCGAGAAAGCGTGAGTACTGCGTCTCATGTTTATTTGGTGTCATGTACGCTTGCAATCAGCCAGGTTTTTTTTGTGAAGTACTGTGAATTTAAATTTTTGTTCTTTGTTTTGTTCGGTTAGTTTTACTATCGGAAACATTTTTCTTTTATTTGAAACTTATGGTTTATGCTTCATGGGCTTGACTTTCCAAAGCGACTCAGGCTACGAGGAATACCGTAGTGGAAGGCTCTGGAAATTTCGACCACCTCGGGTTCTTTAACGTGCACTGACATCACACAGTGCACGCACGCACCACTCAGCAACTCAGTGCAGATATATTTTTAGAAGTCTGTAAAAGTAAATTCTGAACACTCAGCACATTTAAATTTATGCCTGATGATGCAGACAATCTGTTTTTCCAAATGTGGGGCATCAGGTAAATTTAGCACCTTTTGCTGCTAAAGCAGTGCTAGCATCACTCCTCCCCCCGCGACAATTATTTGTTGTGTGTGATGCCTCAGCATGTAATAAAAACATTCCTTAGAGTAGAAGCATCTAAGTAATCATCGAGGGTAAATCCAACTGCTTTCGCCTAATTGTCGAATCAGATGTCTGATTAAACAATAATTTTTCGCGCGCAGTTCAATTTAAAGGCAGTGCTCTACACATGATACGCCCTAGAAATCAAGGAAATAAAGAAAGGGCCGAAGTCTAGTTTATTAAAAGTGCACTAAGCAGTGTTTAACACTGGCAAAATTGAAGCTGTGCACCTTCACGACTTTCGGTGCTAGCATGGCTTACGCTTTTCGTAAAAAAATACAAGCCTGCTGTGACATTAAATGCTGCAACCCCAGCTTCAACTTGCTCGCAGTGTTCTTAGCATCCATTCTCTATCTTCTACTCCCTTTTAATGTGGCCCAGGATATGAAGTACACCGTTGGAACGCAATTCCAACAGGCGAAAGCATTAATTAAAGACTATTGCCTATCTGCGCTCTGTGATGCCTAGTGGGCTCAGCTGCCGCGCTGTAGTGTGAAAGAGAGCAGCAGCGCTTCTGGTGACTTTCCAGAGCGTAACTGGCTGCCGCAAAGGTAGATGCGCCCTCCCGGTCGAGCCACTGTAATATATTCTAGTTCACTATAATGATGTCATTGTAGCTTTTACAATGCTGCCTGTGAAATAAAATGCTGTGGCTTCCTAGACACTTCTGTGCATTAAATTTATATAAACAGGCCTGTTTACATTAAATTGTGTTACATATTTATGGTGATAAAAAGATTGTATGCATTTTTCAGAGGATGACCTACATCATTGTGTTCATGTTAAATGCAGGTTGCCAGCAGCTGGTTTTGTTGCTCGCCCTACAAGCAGTGCCACTGCCACCACTGGTCCAGGCTCTGCCCTTTTTTGCGTTTTGAAAAGCTGCGAAAGCTGGGATTTCTTCAGTGAGTGCATCATTTAGAACTTTCTTACAGATTTCTGTACATGCAAGATGTCATTAACACATTCAACAGTTTGCGTTTGAAATGGGCAATGTTCAGACGTTTGTATGTGAAGACTTGTGTTGCAGATTTATTGTACAAGATGCCTTTTTGAAATGCTCATTGGACTACACAACACAGCAGTCCTGCTTCCCTTTGGTCAGAGCGACTTAAAAACTGTTGTTACTTTTGTCGCTATATGTCAGCAGAATAAGCATTAGAGCATTGTCTTGCATTACCACCTTGTACCTGCTGATATAAAGTTCGCAGTAGCAGTACCAGTTGCTTATTCCCTGTAACTTTTGCTGTACTGTAATGTACACCCGTAATACTGTGGTCTGATGGAGGATATGAACTCATAGCAGTGGAACTTATATTCTGCACATAGAGACTAAAAACTGTTTGCGTTCAGTCATTCATAGTTTGTGAATATTTAATTCTGCTGCTTTTTATGCCTTTGTGATTGAGAAAACGTTCACTTAAGCATTATCCCCGCAGGGGGGCGTCTGCAGCTTGCAGGCTTTGGTGAGTGGCGACACCACGGTTTCCCGAGTATCTGCAGGGACATCCCGACAAGGGTATGATAGTGAACAGTGCATCACCACGGACCGAGCACCCGCGCCTAGCTGTGCGTGGCATCGCCGTGTCCGGGGTAAAGGGGATCCTGGTGGTTGAGCCGATGCCGAGCGTTTGGACCCTTAAAGGGAATATGAAATAAATTAATTGAGAAAACGTAAAGCAGACGAGAGACAGGCATTTCATCACTCGTCACCCCAACGCAAGAATTTTTAAGCTAGCATCAATAACAATGAAGATATAGACGATTAAAAATTACGCTCCTCCTCTCCCCTCTCAACTCGTACATGAAGGAGCACCAGAAAAAAAAAATAAAGAAAACAGCTCTGGGACTGGGCCCCGCCCATGAATACGTCATCCGCTGACGTTTATTTTGCAACTTCTGGTTGTCGCTCCTAGCCCCCCAGCAGCAGCGTCGGCGGCGTGGCGGCATCTCTCCGGTTTCTTCGCCTTCCTGGATTGCGGCGCGCGTCGGGTTTCTTTGCTTGTCATCTGTGGTAATTAGCAGTAATAAGCCCGGAGCTCGAGGTGCGACTGCTCGCTCTTACGGCCGCGATGGGCATCGAGCCCTATGCGTGCGCACGAAGAGCCGTGCGAGTGGCTCCGGAACTCCCGATGGAAGGAGGCGGCAGAGGAAAATTGAAACCATATGCGCGAAGGCAATGCCCTGGCTCGCTTGCCCGAGAGGGTCGCGCGGCGGCACGAGCAGACGATTTTCACGGCTACCGGAAGTGTGCCCGTGACGTCGTGGCTGCCGTGGCTCCAGCGAATGAGAGCGTGTGGTGGCCTGGCGACGTCATGGTACAGTGACGTCTTTGTTCCACGATTTTAGTTCGAAAATCGGTCACTTCGAGCACACCAATCGGCCCGCGAATTTTGAAAAAGACGGTTTTTAAAAGTTCATAATAAATTGCCGGCTCAGTTCTGAAGACTCATATTTGGAGTGAATGCTTCTTAGCATCATTTATAAGTATTAAAAACATTTACAAGTGACTTTTTATTCGTTGCATAGTCCCTTTAAGGCCCCTCGGCGGAGGCAACACACCACTTTGACTCCAGCTTCCTGTAGACGGCACCTCCGGCCTGACTCGATCGGGGGGAATCGGCCGTCGCCTTTTCCTATCCTCCCCTCCATCTTTCACTTCCCCATCTCTTTCTCACAACTCTCTTATCTCCTACTTACTTCTTGGTTTTTTCCTTTTTTTCCTGGCGGCGAGGGGTAACCTTATGTGACCAACTACCCTGAGTTGCGTCACATTTGGTTATAGTTGAGGTGTGCAGCTGGCGTAGGCAGGACTTGCTTTCAAGTTCCTGTCCCGTCCCCTTGTTGGACTCCGTGGTGGGTGGCTGGCACCATGACCGAAAAACAATTTTTTATGGCTCCCTCCTTTCAAAACGAGATCGCTCTCTCAAGAGAGGGTGGAACGAAGCAGCAGATTTTTTTACCAAAAAGAAACCAACATTCACGAAGTTTCATGTAATCCACAGTCAAAGCGATGAAAAACAAACAGGACTAATATATCCATTCCTTGTGTCTAAATGTTTAACCGATACCTTGGGCCCTGGCAACAAGCCGTCAAAAATGGCCAGCGGCGACCTTCTCCTTGAACTGCGTGAATGCAGCCAGTGCTCGAAACTTTCAAACATTGCTTTTATAGGAGACATCCTGGTCTCCATTACAGCACATCAATCACTGAACACTGTCCGAGGCGTAATATCAGAAACTGATTTCGTACACATCACTGAAAAATAAATGCTCGAATGGCTCAGCGACCAAGACGCCATAGATGTGCACCGAATCATGATCCGGAAGGACAATAATGTAATAGACACAAAGCAATTGATCCTTACTTTCATCACCAGCATATTGCCCGACATCATCGACGTGGGATAATTGAAAGTCAATGTAAGACCTTATATACCTAACCACCGCAGACGTTTAAATTGTGAAAGGTTCGGCCATGGCTCACAGAGTTGGCGCGGTCGCAAAACTTGCGCAAAATGTCCTCGAAGGATCACCATTTTGATGATTGTGACGCAGCCCCGCGCTGCGCAAACTGTGAAGGAGACCATGCTGCATATTCCAGGGCGTGTCCGTCCTGGAAGAAAGAAAAAGAGGTAATAACCATAAAGACGAAGGAAAACATTTCATTTAAAGAAGCGAGAAAGTGTTTTGTGCTTACGAACACATTCTCTTTCACAGCAAAACAATACTTCGCTGGTGTGGTGCGCAGGGGCATAGCACCACACAGCACTCCGGCACCTGCCGAGGCCACTCACACCGAGCCAATGGAAGGGTCATCCACGTCCCAGGCAGGGACAGCGAAAGCTGCTCTGCCATTGACAAAGCAGGGAGCGCCGGGCAATGGGTCGGCATCCCGCAGGACTTCCCCCCGTCAGGGGAGGCCTGAAACTAACACAACCGCGGCTGCGCGGTCCCCCCGCGCCTCTGTTGAGGTGATGGATGTAAACCCCAGTCCGCCCGCTCTACAGCGGCGGAACAGCTCTCTTGGGCGATAAAAAGACAGGCCCTTCATAACGGGTCCACCACCTAAATAAATCCCTTTTCATTTCCTCTCAAAAGCATAAACATGGCTTTTTTAATTCGCAGGGATTGTAGAGGACTTATGCGGAATTACAGTGACATAACACATATTTTAGGGTCAATGCTACCCATAGTTTTATATCTTCAGTAGACCAATCTTGGTCCACAACATGCGCATATCCTGAAACAAAATAAAACTTTTAGACGCGATCGAGAGCAGGCAAATAGATTCTCGGGAGGCGTCGCGATTGCCGTTCAAAGCGGCGTCCCTGCTCAAGAAATCAAGCTCAAAACAAAACTTGAGGCGGTTGCAGTCAACATCAGCTACAAATACCAAACAATCTGTTCCGTATACATATTTTACAATAACAGTTAATGATATACAAGAACTGATAGATCAACTTCCAGAGCCATATCTTGTAGTTGAGAATTTTAACGCTCACTCCCCTCTTTGGGGAAGCGAGCGCTGGGACTCTAGGGGGCAAACAATCGAAGATTTTATTCTCACAAACAATATATGTCTTTTAAACACGGAAAAAGCCACATATTTCTCGCCAATCTCGGGGAATATGAGCTGTTTAGATTTGTCTTTTAGTTCACCATTTCTTTTTAACTATTTTAAATGGGATGTTATCGACAACCCATATGGCAGCGATCACCTTCCTGTATTAATAAGTTGTTTGAAATCTGCGCCAAAAATCATCCCAACTAAACCGCGACGTTGGAAGCTGCATTTAGCAAACTGGGAACTTTTTAGAGCACAAGTCAATTTAGAAGATATAGTTTTAAAAAACGTCAGCATCGATGAGATGAACGAAATGTTCACGAATTATATAATTACTGCCGCACAATCAGCTATTCCTCAGTCTTCAGGAGTGGTGCGGCAAAAACACAGGGTGGTGGAAAAAATGCAAGGAAGCAAAAAAGAAACAACAAACTAGAACTTGGGGTAAATTTCGCAGGTACGCAAGACAAGAAAACCTCGTACATTTTAGAAAGGCAAGAGCCAGAGCTCGGTACGTCCGCCGCAGTGCCGAGAAAGCTTCTTGGCAGAGTTACGTTTCATTTATAAAGTCAAACCACATCAAAAAAAAAAAAATGTGGGAGCTGGTTCGAAAATTAAGTGGCACCTTCTCACCGTTCGCAGTTCCTCTTCTAACAACACCTGGCACACAAACAAGCATAAGGGAACAGGCAGACATTTTAGGGAAACACGTCGCTGCAATCTCTAATTCTCACTATAAGCAGTCATTTATTAAACACAAAAATATAGCCGAAAAACAAAAACTTCCAATAAGTGGAGGGGGAAAGGAACAATACAACAATTTAATTAATCTCCAGGCGATAAATAGAGTACTATCTGCCAGAAAAAAAACTACACCAGGACCCGATCAGATACACTACGAAATGCTTGCCCATCTTTCTCAGCTTGGCATAATGGCACTCTTGAATTTCTTTAACAAAATATTCATACAAGGAAAAATGCCTAAATTTTGGAAGACAGCAGTGATAGTGCCTTTCCTGAAACAAATGAAAACCACCGACTTAACCAAGTAGCTATAGGCGATAGTCCTCACAAGCTGTCTCGCGAAATCTTTTGAAAGTGTCCTTAAAAGGACACTGAGGAGAAATTGAAGTTGGCTTGTATCGATAGAATACCAGCTTCTGATCACAAAAACGCCGCCCTTACTGAAAACAAAGCTCTTGTAAGGTGGAAAATAGTAAGAATCAAAATACAGGTATCGCCGCCACAGGCCAAACTCGCAAGTACAAGCGTGGTGACGTCGTAGGACAAGAGATGCCACCTTGGAGGAATTTTCCTTCCTACATGATGCGCGAATCTCTGAGGCTGACAAAGGAAGATTGCGCGGTTCAATATTGAAGTAAGTTTTGTTTTAAAACCGATAGTGAACTTTTATCACACAAAGAAGCCAGACAAAAGGCAACCTGAATGTTGGAAGCAAAGAAAACCTTTGCTTGGCGGCGCCACAGGCGGCCAGGAGAGTTTCAATTTTTTATTTCACTTCGCGTCTATGAGTTTTGCGTGCTCCGTGGTTTTGTTTTTGACGCGCCTCGATTTACAAGCGCTGGACCGCATAGGAACTCCAAATGCCGCTTCAAGTGCTAGTTAACCTTTGAAGGAGCCTGTTAAGGCTTGTCAGATGATCGCCACGGTCGATGAAAAACTATGATGGCACGATGGTCGGTAATCGTACAAGGCAGTTCGCAGTATAACAGCACTTTTGTCTTCGCACGCTCACCCTGTGAAACATTCCCGCTGTGCCAGTCAACTTCAAACTACTTAACGAAAATCGTTTATTAGGGACGGGAGACAAGGTACAAGGCAGTTCAGAAAAATTGGTGATGGCCTAGCTCTGTTAGGCCAGGATATACGTAGCGAAAGCGCGGAGATTTCTGCATCGGAAGAGTACATTCACTAGATGCACCTGTATTGACAATCGCTACTTGAGCCGTCGTGGCGGTGTGGTAGCGTCTCCGCCTCAAGCGCCAAAGGCCCTGGTTAGAAATCTCGGCACGGGATTTCTTTTTAATATTCAGTGAGTGGGCGGGGGGTTTCAGTCGCTCCCACAGATGCCGCCACCGAATACGTTGGTTAGCGGTTAAGCGCAGGCTCTGTTAAGGCGCGTTTATGCTCCGGCGTGACACGCGCGCGCGCGCTGCACGGCGACGTCACGTCGGCGAAAGCGAGACCCTCTATACTCCAACTGCGCTTGACCGCCGACGCGTTCGGCGGCTTCGGCGCACTCTGACCGCACTGGCGCGGAGACTTGGAGCATGTCCATTTCGCGCCGAGTGCGCCAGCTGCCGCCGGCCCGGCCAGACTGATTCGGCTCCGCGGCGAGGTGCGCGTTGTGACGTAATTCAATAACTTCGGCAGTTGGGCGGAGGTGTTCTTTTCGAGCTCTCGGCTAATTTGATCCATTCACGGTACGAATCTGAAGGCACATGAGTTGGCGAGAGAGCCCGACCCAGTGGTCCCGTTGGATCTAGCGGAAGCCGTTGAAGCGTCGTGCGTCGGTTTTAGTTTCAAGGCTCCCACTTTAAACGCGACCGCCCTTGAGCACCTATCCGTTTTTTGTGGCAAAAAAATAAACAACTTGGCCCTTGCAACCGTGGGATACCTCGACGCCGCCTGCTGACCCGTGCAACCGCGCCGTTCAAGGAATCACAATCCGTTGGCCCCAAAGCCCCGGCCAGCCTCCGATGGGTGCAACGCACCGACCTTGTCCTGGTCCCTCGCGACTCCCCGCACTGGGGTTATGATATTTAGTTTCCAACGGCTGCTCACTGAGGAAGGCGGAAACGACCCGCCGGCACCTAACCTAACCATAAGAGGGCAAATACGGGCTGGTTGGTACATGTTTTACGAATTGGAAGAACAGCGCAATCAAAGACGAGACACAAGAGAAGCACAAAACACCAGCGCTGACTAACAACCAAATGGTTTATTGCTACAGGTGAGGCAGCATATAAATGAAATGGCACGATTAACAACAAGTAACAGTGTGCATCCCGTATGTGCACAAAGTTTCGCACAATCTAAAGAAGATAGTGAGCAAAGGAGGCATTAGGCTGGTTTTTTCAGCCAGGAATAAACTTAGCGGATTGTGCAAGCGTGTTAATGAGGATAGAAGCAGAAAAAGCTGCCAGAAGAAGCATAAGCGGAAGTTCGTTCAGTGTCGTGTTGGTGTCGTTTACAAGATCCCGACCTCTTGTAGCAGTTTCTACATCGGTGAGACGGGACGATGCATCAATGATAGACTACGTGAACATGCAAAAGATATAGAGAACAAGTCTCGCAGAAACCATCTTGCTGTGCACTGTGCTGAGTGTGATGATTGCGAAGCGCACCTCAATAGGACCACTATCGTCGCCCGTTATAAAGATGAGACCACAAGGCTTATTTCGGAGGCTTGCCATATCAGAAAGCTCGGTAACACCTGTATCAGCAGCCCATCGATAAATCTACTATCAAAGGAACTTGCGTATCTTAATCAGTGACGTGCCCCTTTTTTTAGTCAAGTTGTGTGGTTGTGCGGTATCTTTCTCTCATGCTTATTTTGTGTTGTTACTCGTGCCATTTCATTTATATGCTGCCTCACCTGTAGCAATAAACCATTTGGTTGTTAGTCAGCGCTGGTGTTTTGTGCTTCTCTTGTGTCTCGTCTTTGATTGCGCTGTTTTTCCAATTCGTAAAACCTAACCATGCTACCTCAAAAGCATCGCACGCTTTGTGGGGCTGAGGTCGCTGAAATGCAGGCCGGAGGTTTTGCGAGAACTACGTCGTCGTGTTCGGGAACGAGATCCATCGTAACGCTGGCAAGACGCCGGTGCAAACGTAAACAGAGCGACGATAGCGACCCCCGATAGATGCCTTCAATGTGCGGCGGCGGTAGCTTTCATTTCGGCAGTTGCTAGACCGCACCGCTAGCCGCAGAAATCACGGAGTCTCCGTTTACGTCACGTTTCACGTCACTCCGTCCTGTGACGTCATAAGAGTTTTCGAGCTTGAATCGAAGCGCGGGAAAAAATGTTTCAACTTCGAATCCAAATTTCTTTGAAATAAATGCATCTTTCGCTGCCGGACAAGCGAAAAAAAAAAGCCATGAAATGCTGAAATATCAGATTCTGCTAACAAAAGAAAATTTGATAGGGTTCTCCTCAGTGTCCCTTTAATATAAGAATAACATTTGTCTTTGAAACCCACGAACTCCTTGATGCCCATCAATGCGGTTATAAAAAGGGATGCTCAACGACAAGCCATATAGTTAGCCTCGAAAACACAATAAGAGAAGCTTTTATACACAAACAACACTGTCTTGCCGTTTTCTTCGATATGGAGAAAGCGTATGATACAATGTGGAGGTTTGGGATCCTCCGCGACCTAGTGACCTAGATGTCCGCGGTAGGATGTTAAACTTCCTCACTGACTTCGTTTCTGACCGCTCATTTCAAGTACGCCTGGGATCAACCCTGTCCAGGAGCTTCGTTCAAGATAACGGGGTTCCTCAGAGATATATCTTAAGCACGACATTGTTTATTATAAAAATGAATTCCATAATTAAAATAATCCCAAAACCCATCCTGTATTCAATATATGTTGATGATGTTCAAATATCCTGCACATACTCAAACATTGCGATATGCAAGAGACAAATACAGTTTACAATGAATAAACTAGTGAGATAGGCAGATCAGAACGGCTACCGGTTTTCCACAAGGATAACAGTAGCCATCCTTTTCTCGCTGATACGCGGTATACAAGTCGACCCATTCGTACACCTGAACGTAACACAGATACCCGTCAAAAATGAGCACAAATTTCTAGGAATAACTTTTGATAAAAAACTCACTTTCCTGCCCCATATAAACGCACTGAAAAAGAAAGCCTCCGGATTCATAAATATACTCAAGGTACTGTCACGCAAACGTTGGGGTGCTGACAGGACATGTGTTTTGCAAATTTATCGCGTCGTTGTACGGTCTACCTTATATTACGGATGTATAGTATATGGGTCGGCGAGAGCATCTTATCTTAAACGACTGAATCCAGTGCATAATTTAGGTTTACGTCTTTTCATTGGTGCATACCGGACATCACCCATAAACAGCCTACATGTAGAAACTAATGAACCATCACGTACAGACAGAAGAACCATGCTTACCTGCTCGTACATTCTCAAAATTCGTTCCTTACAAAACCATCTATGTTACCATATAGCTACGAAGTGCCCCTATCGAACGCTCTTTAACAACAAACCTCAAGCTACCACGCTATTCCTCTTGCGATTGGAAGGGATGTGCCAGAAGCTTGGCGTCCTAGACACATTATCTGGTATTGGACAAAGACGAGATGCACTACCTCCATGCCACAATTTCCCTGCAGTCTGCGATTTTTCTCTTACACGCTTCCGGAAGAAACAAACTGCACAACCATATATAATACAAGAATTTCTTTCACTGGAGGAAAAGTACAGTACTTTCAGATTTTTATACAGATGGTTCAAAAACAGTTGCCTACGTAGGAAGCGCAGTCGTACAAGGGAATTGAATTGAAATAGCAAGGCTTCCACAGTGTGCCTCCATGTTCATTGCCGAATGCTACGCGATCTCTGGAGCCGTACAAAAAACAGTTAACGAGAACCTCGCAAACAGTATCATATACACAGCCTCGCTAAGCGTGCTTAAAGCTCTTCACTCTAGAAATGCAGTCACTCCTATACTTGGTGATACCATACATAACATAGTAATAGCCACAGCTAAAGGGCAAAACGTAAAACTCTGCTGGGTACCAAGCCATACCGGAATTAAAGGCAACGAAAGAGCGGACTTCTGCGCTACTCAAGCTCGTTATCAGCATGTAAAGAAAGTAAACATATCGTTAAGAGATTGCATTAACTTAATTCATCGTAAAATAAGACAGAAATGGCAGTCCGCGTGGAACAACGAAGTAAACAACAAATTACACAATGTAAAACCAGCTATAGGTGAATGCAAGTCCTGCACCTTCCAGGAACGTTTTAAGGAAGTGATTATGTGCCGTCTTCATATAGGACACACGCACCTCACACACAATTTCCTACTGACAAAACATGATCAACCTGTCTGCGAAAAATGCGGACACGAAGTTACGGTTAACCACATTTTAATTACTTGTGCGAAGCTGCAAAAACTAAGGAAAAAGTACTTTACTCAGTTTTATAACGAATACTTTCCTTTTCATCCCGCACTGCGTTTAGGAGATGATGCAATTGTTGATATATCACGTGCTTTTAGCTTTCTTAAAGAAGCAGGAATTCTGAAAAGAGTAAACTTTTTACCCGATGGTCTGTTTGTAATTTAGTACACCTAAGCCACTTTCTCATGCCTGAGAAGAAGGCTGAGGCTTTTATATTGACTGGTTGGGAGCCTCGATTTCCTTGCACCGCCAAGGAAAGCTACTGAGGTTACCCAGCCCTCTTTAAAGCTTTTACTAGTAGCCATTTCTACAATTTCCATATGTGTTCACTAGGTAGTATTAACGTTTAAGGGCCTCTACATCAGAGATTTTTGCATTTCTATAATAATAAATAAAAATCTTCCTATCTCTTGTTCTTGGAGCATGATGGCCTCAGTTGCCTATGTGCCATAAAACCCAACACAACCCAACCCAACTCACTTAAGCATTATAGGGACACTTACAATGAACTGAAGTTTACCTGTGTCAAGTCTATGTAATTGTAAACACAACGAGACCACTCTGACCAAAAGTGAAGCTTTTTTAAGCCAAGTAATACCATGGCCAGCCGGTTTAGCAACTGCGTGTCTCTACAGTTATTCTTTGGCTGGAACAGCAGAGGCTTTTCTATACCGCCATTACTTGAAAACGGTGGTAACCAGTCTATGCGTGTGCACGTCAGGAGTTTGAATCGAGTATTTGGATCACGAGTTTGGATCAAGCATTAGGAAATATTAAAATTCAATTACCACAGTCCTAAATTGGTTCTCGCTGCCATTCAAACATTAATGTGCCAAGAAAGAGCCAGAGAGTGTACCAAGAACACTAATTAGATTCTAATTAGCAGGACTTGGTAGAAGTGAGATTTATGAATCCGTCACTCAACTCCAAATGTCCCACATATTGCACTCGACCATCCCCAGTTTGTTGAAGAAAATTCATTCAAGCTGGTCCCAGCGTGCGTTATCTAAGGGAAAATAGTTTTGCCAAAAAGTTTATTTGTGAGGTGATGTCAGTTTGAACATTTCTGAACGGCGTGAAACCAGGCACTGCTCAATATTGATCAAAAATCCAGATTTTTAGAAAACACTGCACAAATTTTTTAATGACATTTGCACATTCTGGTTTTCGATATGATTCAAATTGTGTATTTTTGTACGACATAAGTAGTTTTAAGTTTAAATAAAATTGAAGTTTACTATTTTGACATTTAAAAAAAATCAACTTCCTCTCAGAATGGCCTTGTTGCGTACCTAGATTTCTATTACCAATTAAAAAATGTTACGGCTGATGAAACTGAATGCGTCGAAGTGAATTAAAATACTGAAGTTGCAGAAAAGTGTGTTTCGGAACATAAGTAAACACTTTTTATTTCACCCTCAGGTGGTCCAAGTCAAAATACAGACGATGGCGGGTTTAGTAGAATGATTTATTGGATTTCATTTCTGAAGTTTTAATTGAGGTGGTTTTTGTTCAAAACGAGAAAGAGATTTTTAAAATCGAGCTCTCGTGCTGCAAGTTGTGTTATCTCTTAACGCTTCATCGAGTAGCACAGCACCGATCATGACACATTTATGGCCACATAACAACTTCAGTTTACCCCCACTCACTGTTGTGCATGTTTAGGGCTGGAGCGAAGGCAGGTATCGCATGACATTAGGCGAGTGGTATGCGATAAGCGAGTTTGTTTTTGCTTTTTAAGTTCAAACGAACCCGCTATGGCATAAGACAGCCAAGAGCAGCAAAACTATGGCTTTAAGTGTGTTGTCTCGCTTGAGCCACAAGGAAGGAACGACCACCCGGCACAGCTATCGTAACGCCAGTCCTTTTAATGTACGAATAAGATCACGGAAAGCATGTGCCTTGGAGCGCACGTGACGGTACGAAGTCCTCATCACGGCTTCTGGTAACGCGAGACACGCTGGCGCTGGCACGGTCCGATCGAGTGGAGCTGCCTTGCTCTCGAGTGATCAAACATAGTGCGACCGTGTCACCGGCACGCAGTCGCCTCCTCCTTGAATCCTGTATTCTCTTTTTCGTGCATAGCAGCTGCAACGCTGCCAAAGCTAGCACGCCTTTTGGAACGGTCAAGTCCGTGCTCAAAATGTAGTTCACCATAGAAGCAATAGAAGCACAGTGACCCCATGCATATTTCGTGCTGCAAATCTCAATTACCATGAGTGACTGCCTCCTGCCCTTCGTTTTACCTCTTGCCACATTTTTGTCCTACGGCTCATCAAGACTTCGAGAAGTAAAAACGACATGTGGTGATACGATATGCATCTGATAGGGCGAATCGCATATGCACCATCCGTGACTAAAAGGTAGTCCTCACTCAGTGAAAACTATAGCCAGAGGTACTATCACTAAGCGCCTCACTGCTTTGAGCGTGGTTTTCAGTGATATCAGTTCATTTTACACCGCTTTGTTTTCATTCAAACTCTCAGCGAGGCTTTGAGAAGAAGAGATGATATCTGGGGGTGTAAAATGGTTTAGCGGACACATTATATCCGCAGCGTTGCCTGTTATGTCTGTCATGTCTCTGACAACAGTGACTTAGTGTGGCATGAACGAACTGAATAACAATCTCACTGGTGTAAATGCCACCCCGGCAGCACAAAGAAAATCTTTTCCAACAATTATCAGTTCGTGTACACAATGTTCTGAGGGCACAATTATACATGCCTGCTTCTTCTGTACACATTGCACTACTCTGCATGATTAGGCCAGCCATTGCATTCTGGAGAGAAATATTAACACATAGCAGCATAGAATTACGCTGCTGTGGAAGTAAGTTATGCTGTCTGGAATAAAACATACTTGTTCTCAAAAATGTATCAATACTCCTAAACAGCCTAACGTTGCACTGGTATTGATGGCATAAATTTACGCTGCTGCGGGAGTAGGAGTTAACCCCTTTGGACTAAAATATAGTCTTCCTCAAAAGGTGTAACTGTATTCTTGGGCAGCATAAACTTACACAGCCTTTCAAGGCGTAACTTTAAACCAGAGATTGTAACGTTTATACTGGTTGCGGACTAAAATATAGTCTGTCTGAAAGTGTGTAACTATAGTCTTGCGCAGCATAAACTTACACTGCCTCTTAATGTGTAACTTTACTCTAGAGAGAGTGTAACGTTTATATTGTTTGTTGCGGACTAAAACTTAGTCTTTCTGAAAACGTGCAATGTAGTCTTGTGCAGCACAAGGAGGTTATATAACCTCCTTTTTATATAACCTCCTTGGGTCAGCATAAACTTCCACTGCCTTTCAATGTGTAACTTTACACTAGAGAGAGTATAACTTCTACACTGTTTGTCGTGGACTAAAACTTTAGTCTGGAGCAAATAGCATAATATTACCCACCTAAAGGTGTCAGCTCAGCGACAAGTGGTTTATCCCCCCAAAAGACTAAACTCACACTCTTTTTTATAGAGTGTGGGGGTTCAACGTCCCAAAGCAACTCGGGCTATGAAGGACGCCGTAGGAAAGGGCTCCGGAAATATCGACCCCCTGGTGGTTCTATAATGTGCACTGCCATCTCACAGTACACAGGCCTCTAGAATTCCACCTCCATCGAAATTCGACCGCCGTAGCCGGGATCGAACCCGCGTCTTTTGAGTCAGCAGCCGAGCGCCATATCCACTGAGCCTTTGCAGCGTCGGTCTTGTAGTATTATATTGCATACAATCATTAAAATCCAGTCTGGTGTTGCTATTGGTGATATTGTAGAGTAGTTTTAGGCTGTGCGTTTTGCGGCGCTGCTCGAGGTGTGCAAGGCCGTATGGCATAAGAAGACTGCTCACTGAGACGTGCCTACCTTAGGCATTATAGAAAACTCGGAGAGCTTTACGTCCCTCAACAAGGTTGATTTTTGTTTTAGTATCCGGGTCCCAGACGACATTCTGGTTGCGTAGAGCGGAGACAATTACCTGTTCATCAATTTTAATCTCTGGGATTCCATCTAGCGAGTGACGCTCAAGCTAGAGGACCTCGTCACTGCCATGCAAAAACACTTTAGCAAAATAGTTATTTGCTGTTGCTATCCTATCAGTGTCTTTAACGTCAGTACCTGCTATCTTTAGTTTATTTGTGGCCTCTTTTCTAGTCGCCAAGTGTATCCAAAACTCAGGTGAATAGTTGCGGAGAAATTCTTCATTCGCAGTTAAACGTTATATTTTGATGATTTAATTTTTGAGCGTAAGTATGCTCGGATTAGCGCCAGAGTATTAGGAGCCGTGCTTGGCTGTGAGCGCAGTCGTTTCACTCGTCGCTCGAGTTGCAAGATTTCACGTGTAGTCCAAGGGTTTTTGCGCCTTAGCGGCAAGTATTTCTGGATAATCTTGTGCGCCGCGTGCTTGGAAAACAACAACTCATTAGCACTTGGCGTGCATTCATGAAGAATGCTGGTGAATTCGTAGTATCGTATTTCGAGATGATCCAGAATAGTGACATCATCAGCATTGTTAAAGTCACGACTCACGAAATGTGTGGCTTGTAGTTGTGTCCGAACTCGTTAAAGGGAAGCTGAAGCACTTTTCGAAAAAAATGAGTTCTCTACGTCATTTTATAGCTTTTAGTCCGCTGAAAAAGAATATCTTATTCAAAAAGAGCGAAAATAAACGCAAAAAAGTTGTTTTTTGAAGAAAACGCGCCCCATCGCCTCAGGGCGCCGAGCGAACGCCGTTCTTGCCCGCTATTGGCCGGGACCGTCGTGACGTCATTAACGGGGATCTCGTGCAGGCACCGACGGCGTTGCTGCGTAGCGCGTTGCTTCAGCTGGCTTTTAAGGACTACGTTTTGGAAATTATGGATAATTCAAGGAGTGTTGAACAGTTCGGACTCTCGCCATACATGTTCGAGCCATCAGCAACCTCAGAAAACGGCGGAACCAACGACGCCGCGGAGTGCACTGGCAGCGAAAGTCAAGTCGCGACATTTTCACGTGTTGCAAATCTCGACTGGATGAATTGGTGGATGACTGCTTTTATTTACACCGGAAATGGAGACCTTTTACTACTCACCAGCCCCGGCACGCAGGCCTGGAGGGCGGGGGCTGGAGCCTGCATGACTAAAGGCTAACAACGAGATTTTATCTCTTCGCGGCATCAGCCGCCAGGCGGATTGGCTTGTTTCTGCCTAGCGGGTTCTTCGCTGCGCAGCAGGGCTTCCCGGCTTTCTCTGCAATCAATATCTTCGTCGATTCCGGGGTAGTCGGCGCATTCCCATATTCTCTGCTTCTGGGTAACTGTGGAACCGCCGGACTGTCGAACCTGGACGAGTGCGCGCAAACTATTCGGAAATCGTTGATAACTACAGACTGAACAGAAAACTGGTGCCACCGACTGATAAGAAAATAAATAATAGAGAAGCAACCGCATGGCGGCGCCTGCAAGCCAGAAATGTCGTTAACCCAGTATGGGCCTTTCACGTCCAACCAGGGTAACATGAAAATTAAATCTCCACTGATATGTATGTATGTTTTGCGTAGGTGCATGCGCTCGCATATCTTTTGAGTAGGTGCAAGTGGCAATAAAAAAAGTAATTTTTGCCGAAACGTTCTTGTGCACCGCTGCTGCATAAAATCCTGGCCACCAACTTCTGTGACGCCTGTAAACATGATCTAATTCAGATCACCGGGAAGGTTACACTAGTCGCGCGAGGTAAAACATTAGTTTGTACATTTATTTATAGTTACGTGCCTAATTACTCCCGAAGGCTTTTTAGAACTACAAAAGAATGCCAAACTGGATGAGTTGGAGTGGGTGAACTGCTGTACTGCAGCGCGAAGAGACGAGGCGACCGGGAGTGAACTCCCGTGTGCGCTTTCCTCCTGTCGCATTTTCGGGCTACTGTTCAACCATGAAACTTCTGCACTTACCGTTATTTTTTTTTGCATGCTGAACACGTTTTTGAACAATAATTATGGCTGCGTTTCGGAGCTCGCAGTGCTGCTCATCAAAACTAGTGTGCGGCGAGATATAGTTGCTGCTGTTGCGTATTGAGGTAACCAGCAGAATTACTTGTGGCAGATATATGCGTACCGCGGCTCGACAACTTTGCCGTTGTGACTAAAGGAAAAATAGCATGAATTCTGGCGCCATTATTGATCGTCAGCCATGGCCAAGCGCTCATGAATGCAAATGTATGCTTTGCTCAAGTATACTAGGCTTATATATTCAATGTTTTGTTCATTTAGGTGCCGCTGCATGTGCTGCACGCTGATGAAGGATTAAGAGAACTGCTTGTGCTGCCATGAGGTGAAAGCAATCAGGAAAAAGCCAAAAGGCGCACAAAGCGTAACGAGCTGAAAAGCGTTCAAGACTGTGTGCGTCAAAGAGTGCTGGAAGTGGCCATAGATCAGCATGGATGTGAACCAGCTGGAAAAGGCAAATAGTTTACAAACAGGTAGGAAAGTAAAATAACGAAAAGAGAAATATTGATGCACATAAGTTGTGCAGGCAGTTTCGGCATGCTGCGTACCACCAGATTGTCTGGTTAAAGCGGAAGAGACTGAGGGTGAACAACTGACGGATTCTACCAAGCTGTGTGCTGAGCGCTGTTCGAAAGAAGTACCATGCCAAAACTGGTTAATATACAGGCTTCAAGCATTACACGGAACGGCCGAACGAGAGAAAGTAAACGGCACTGGCAGAAGATTACGTTGATCTGTGGTTCGCCCAAGCGCTGACCGCAGCGAAGCCGGATGGCCGGCCGACTCTCCGTGAATGGCGTCACTTCCGCCAGTTCTCCCTCTCTGCCGTCCCCCACCCGGCGCTTCCGGAAGCGACGAGGGCGTGCCGGCGGAGGGTTTTTAAGAAGCGATTGCAGCTCTGTTTGTTGATAGAATGGGGAAAAAATTAACACATATGACTATAAAGGTCCTTTCTTCGCAACCACAGTGCTTCATGCGATTTGAAAACCGTTTCAACTTCCATTTAAGCTGCTTCTAAAAAATACCGCTTCATGGTCAGACATTCCCGGTACAATATCTACAGAACTACGTAGTTTTCCAACTACATCGAAAATAAATGTGAGCTCTAAGCATGAACTTGCACCAGATGTGATGCATATCGGTGACTCAACGATCTGCCTTAGATCAAAAGAAAACGCTACGTCAGGAAGTTTATCACAATGTTGGTGGGATTGATACGCATTGAGCAAATCCCAGTTGATTGTCGCCAAGTTAAAGTCGCCACACATGACATAAATGTAGCGCTTGCAATGTTCATGTAAAAAATCATGGAGTGCTTCTAGCAAAGAAATGTCGGCATTTGGTGGCCTGTAAAATGGCACCAATTGAAAGGGTAATGTTTGGAATTCTGAGTTCGATTCAGACCATTTCGTGATGAGTGTTGTGTGGTTCCAGTGTGTAAATAAAGCCTTTCTTGATCACTATGGGCACACCGCCACCTCTCGAACAACGGTCGTAGCGTACGATTTCATGCTTGAGGGGCACAATGTCACTGTCAGAAATGTCGCCGTGGAGCCGAGTCTCGGTGACAACGGTGACGTCTGCCTCGTATGACAGTAGGAGGCTTTCAAGCTTCTTACCATTATTCACAATGCTCCTTGCACTGACGTTAAGGAATGAGCATGAGTCAAAACCATGTTGATTAGCTCGATTAAATCGCTGTGGCTTACTTCAGGCGTTCGTGTTAGCTATTCCGACCTGCTCATCGTTTGCCGCGCTTCTCTTGACACCTCGGGTACGTTTATTTTGGGGAAATCGGCCTTTAGAAGTAGAAGCATAGTGATTGCTTAATGTTTCATTGTCCATGGTGTTGGCTGCATCGTTGAAGCAGTGCTGGGTAGTACCTGTCCTTCGCGAGAGTTTTGAAGCGTAACGCTTCCCTACGCCAGCTTTTCGAGCCGTCAGCGGGGCCGCAAGTTTAACCTTGATTGCAGCTAGAGGTCAATGTGGCCGCAAGTTTCACCTTGAATGTAGGTAGAGGTCAAACCATGAGAAGTTACGCCTGTCTCACATATCTTGGTGAACATCCAAGCCGCGCCCGTAAGGAAAAGGAAATGAAATGAAAATTGGTTTTAAGGAAAGGAAATGAAGCCTGTCTCACATATCTCTGTGGACAACAGAATCACGCCGTAAGGGAATGAAAAATAAACTTGGTTTAAAGGAAAGGAAATGACGCCTGTCTCACAGGTGGTCGAAATTATTCCGTAGCCCTCCACTATGGTGCCTCTTCTTTCCTTCCCTCCTTTATCCCTTCCTTTGCGGCGCGGTTCAGGTGTCCGCCGAGATGTGAGACATTTCGCCATTTCCGTTCCCTAAAAGTCAGTCATCATTAACTGCCTTGTGTGAGCGCCTTTAATGTCGTTTCGAAGAAAGCAAGATGTTTAACAAATAAAAAAATGCTACTACTGTGTGTGTGTGTCAGCATGGCTATCTATGGAAACTGCCAGTAGCTCGACCACAAACGTAGCCTAGGAGATGCAGCTTTTCGCTTTAGACCAGGGTTAACCAGAGCTAAACCGCCAGCAATTTTTTAGCAATGACACCTCATCGTTTTTCTCATCGTCCCAGACCTAGGCGTGGCTGTTGATAAAATGTTTCGTAAATCATAATGAAACCTTACGATTTTTGTCGCGGTTTGGCTGTACCAAAGCTTTTTTCTAAGGTCCCTTGTTTTGCGGGACAAATATTTTCTGATCGATATCCTACTATTTATTAGTTTACGTCCTTGCTTTAGAATTGGTTTTTTGACGTTAATCCAGCAGATTGAATATAACAGGACTAGTTTTGTTTTCTGCAGGTTTTCCTTAGCGGTGAACCCGTTCTATGCCAACTGGTGCTAGTTGTTTGTCTTCGATTATGTAATTGCTAGCAGCACTTTCCATGCACTCAGAAATCTCGTCATCTTCTTTTTTTAGGCCATAAACGATTAAGTTTGACCTCTTGCTATCATTTGGCGCCACCACATTTGGGTTCAGCCGCAGATCTGTTGTACAGCTGTTCTAAGTTTCCTGATAGAATCTCACCGACTGCCTTGCTAAGTGTTCCAAAATTTTTCTTTTCTATCAATTATTACATTTTGACTTAATCATTATTATTTAATCCCTCTCTTTATTATTATTCATTTAATTTTGAAATCAAAACTCTAATCTCTTTACCGTTCATGAGGAAGAATTCACCAGTGTTGCGCTCCCAGGTACTTTTCCTTTTTATTAACTGCGTTCACGTGAATAGCCACCTGATCCTTGGCCGATCCCCCAGTGTGGGTATGTGCCATCTTTTGATAGGCTAACAACAACAACAAGTTTGACCTCTGGCTGCGGTTTTCCTAGTCGTCTATTCTGTTTTCCAGTTTTTCGATTACGTGATTTATGGACGCGAGCTGATTTTGACAGAGAACGACTCTAGCCTCTTCTCTAGTTTCGAAATCTAATTTAGTATCTATGTCGGTCAATCGTTTTACTTTTATCTCTTTGATATCTGCCGCAATTTCATCCAATTGTTTAGCAGGTTGTGCATTATTGAGACCAGGATTTGACTCAATATCACCATCGAGGAATAACAATTATGTCAGGTAGAGCGTGTACAGCGTAACTCGACTACAGAAGAAGCAAGTCAACCGAGGGCATGGGAGCACAAAAATGAAGGGATCGCTAGAACGGATACATTTTCCGTAGTGTTTTCTCCCCTGCGGAATGAAGAGGAACGTATTAAGCGTCCACATCAATGCAATGCCGCTGTGTCCATTGGAGGCGCTGGTCCCTAATGGGGCATTTATAGGCGGGTGGCGTGACAGGTTAATCTTGGGAAATGCGCGGTGCCATCGGCGCGTCTGGCCACTGATTCGGTTATCAGGTGGTCCCAGGACGTAGGGTGAAATACAGGATCCACATTGGAAGGCGGTGATGTTCAGGATGACATATTCGTTTGCAGGCAGCGATGACCCAGCGAAGTTTGTGGCGGTATCCAACAGCACACCGATCGAAAACTGCGGAATGAAAGGGAATGGTTAAGCGTGCACATCCTTGCAATGCCTCCGTGCTCAAATGTGAAATTTAGCAGTTCCTTTGGCTCATTTTCAATGCGGTTCAGGTAGAAGTGCGAATATATTCACACCGTCCCGTAATCAGCGTATTTTCGCTCAGCCGCCGACCTGCCGAGGAAACGAAGGCTGACCGTATGCCGACCGCATTCGTCGGTGTGGTCGGCCTAAAAACTTGTCCCACTACAATCATATGCTGCTGTTGATCGTGACAGCGTCGTTGTCGTACTAGTGTGACCGCAGTGACCGCCGCCGCCGTCGTCGTTGTACATCGAAAACGAGCTCAAGATTTCGAATGCGATTCGAATCTGTCCTATATCACTGCGGAATTCCGTCGAGTTTGAATGCCATTCCAAGTCTCGAATGCCATTCGACTGAAATGTCGATTAAACGTGCCCGTGCAGCAGAGGTGTTACTTGGGACCCCTAACTTTTAACTGAGCTGCGATATTAACTTGATATTGATGCGCTGTGGCGTGCCACATGTACACTGCAGTACGGCTTACGTTTGATCACAGTGTTGACTAGACTGGCCCCTTCTAAGCAAAGGAAAAACTGCGAAATGAGCCTTGGTGAACGAGGAAGCGGTCGAAAAGGCACGAAATTCTCCATGTCAGATTTCTCAGAAAAGTGCTACCTAATCAACATGACGTCATCGGTTAAACCAAGTGTTTAGTTATTACAATTGCTTATTGGTCTTATATTATGCAATGTTTAAGAATTTTTGCGCGTAAGGTAATTGGCGTAGACTTGTATTCACAGGAGGCTACATGTGGGGCAAAACGCCACTTTGTGATATTCTGATGGAGCTAAAGTGAACGAAATGTTCTAATTGCTTACTCTGAAGCTCCGCCCATGTTTTCCTGATCTCTGGCAAAAGTTTGAACGTACAAAAGGAAAACAATCAACGCCGACTGGCGGGCAGAAAACATGGAGCTCTTGAGAGATGGAAGCCGCGCCTGTGCCATGAGGCGTTTTGGTGTTCCCAAAGAGACCCACCCCATACAAAGAAGACCTATGAGCGTCTATGGAAAAAGCTATGTCCGTCTATGGCCTTTATGAACGTCTATAAGCACCCATAGAGGTACTTATTGCCAGCTATTGAAAAATCTATGCCACTAAAGCTATAGCTTTGGAACCATACAATTGTCTTAAGCTCTCTATAGAAAAATATATCAGCCTGTATAGACAGCTATAGACAGAAACAGGAAAGGTCTATAGCTATTTGGGCCAAAATTGTATAGCCGGCCATAGGACATTTTTGTATGGGACCACAGGGCAGCAAATAAAATGAAAAGTAGAAACTGCATAAATATTACACGAGCCTAGGCGTCGAATTCTATCCGGTGGGCATGTACAGTTATTAGCTCAACAGACTCTGACACTGGAGATAGTTTTGTTTGGTCTGGCCTACACTGATATTAAGAACCTCGTGTTGGGGCGCTACGAATTGAACCATACCTCACGTCCATTCAACACGACTGAGCGAAAGAGCAACAAATGTGATACTAAAAGGAGACAAAAATTGCGATGAGGGCAGAAAATTAAAAAAAACATAGCGCAGCCAGGCTACACGTAGAGCCCGGCGGAAGAATTGTGTAGACTAATGGACCGTGGGACAAATAGTGCCAGATTTGATCGTATTATAGAGTCTGATTCGAATGGAACGAAAGAGGTTTTCTAGATGTTTATGAAGCCAATTCCGTGCGCATTGACTGTAACATAAATAATTTGATGATTTTGGAATGTGGTCTCATTTTGGACCCATGCGGTCTCATTACGCTCCGTGGGGTGAGGCAAAAACGTTACATTTTTGGTGGCAGTAACGCCAAAATGGTAGAGAATAATTCGGCACTACTTGTTTTCTCAGCTCAGCAGTGCTCAGTTTCAGAACCCTGCTCAAGGATGCTGCTGTGCAGTGGAAGAAGACGAGCTTCCTACTGAGGTGCACGCCCTCATCATCAGTGTTCCTAAAGCCTTTGAAAGTAACAGGAGAGAAAAGAAGGCGGACGGTCTGATTTCTCAGATTTGTATGAAGTCAACAGCAATAAAGTCCTCAGAAGCGCTCCTGGAATTGCAGCCCACTCACATGGAAAGCCCAAGTTGGAAAGGCCAGTTGGTCGACGAGATCTGGCACGAGCACCAGGGAGACTGAGGCACCACTGGCCGAGCTCAGTAACATCCAATTGTCGCCGTCAGCGGAACACCTAGAATTGGCGCGTGGGCCTTCAGCAGGCTTCATGACGCCAGCAGTCGATGTGGACTACCTGCAGGTTGAGCGGTCTCTTCCCAACGATGCTATCTGCCATTATGATTCCGATGACACTGGTATTCTTGTGACACCGGCAGAATAAACACACTTTGAAGACAAATCAATACCCAGTAAACGAATGCTTTGGCTTTGATCCACCTGTGGACAGTCCTCTAATTGAGGCTGGAAGAGAAGTCTTTATCGCTGCAGAAAAGAAGCCGCCTGGTGCTTCCGGTGTTTCTCTTCGTTTGATTCCAATCACCCCTTTGGATGGCTCCCCACCGAACACTGATGCCAAAACTATTGAAAAGATGCTTGGGAAGCCACCTCCGCCAGCTGCAAGCTCAGAACATTCAGCTTCAAAACGCACAGCGCCTCAAACTGCGCGTGATGAAAGTTCCGCGGAAAAAGTTGTAACGACACGTGAGCTTTCTGGTGAACCACTACGGTGGTATAAAGTTGCCTCTTCCTACAACCTCAGGCAAAGACGAAAAACTGCTTCGAATTAGCAGGAACACGGTTTTGTAATAGCGACACCGTGTGCGTCACGCAAGACAAATGGTTCTGTGCCATCATCTCACAGGTCCCCAGCTACTCAAACAAAGGCTGGACTCAGTAGGGGTACAGAGGAAGCCCCACATGGTAGGCATCACTAGCGCACAAGAGAAAGGCTTCTAGCGAGGAACCAGTGTCTGCAGAGAGCCGCACTAAGAGGAAGCCAGCAAAGGCTCTGCCAGAAGCACATGGGCAGCCAGCAAAAAGGCAGGTATACCCAGCACCAAGCATGCAACACCAAGCCCAGAGCAGAAGTCGGCGACGCTCAACGTGGAAGCTGCCTTGGCCGGTCCAAGGAGTGCCGGCAAGAGGCTTGCGACACTGAGCCCTCACAGCCAATCAATGTCGCTCGTTTCGGGAAGGGCAAGGGTAGACAGCGAGCAGTCTCCAACGCCAAGACTCAAAGGACAGCCAGATACCAGCCCCGGTTAAAGAACCTAATGACTCTGCCATTCCAAGCCCTGCAAGTTAGGAGGCAGAACAAGACGTGAGGGGGCAGTCAAGAGCAGGTAGAATCAGGAAGAAGGCTGCTGTGACAGACAGTCCACGAAAACCGACTCTTCAGACACCGAGCCCTGAAAGGGAACAACGTCTACGCAGTCCTTCCAAGGACAATACTCCTAGCCTTTCGAAGACTACGAGAGCCAAACGGCGCTTTTCCGCCGCAAGCGTAGTAGAAGAACGGTTCCCAGTGCCACGACCCGTTAAGGACAAAATGCTGTTACAGACGATAAGGCGCAGGACTGCAAGAACTTACACTTTTGCTGATGCTTTAAGAGGGTGTGCACCGACAGCCTCTCATCACAGATCCCGTCTAGCTCCATACCACGTAAAAAGTCCCAAATTACGTGCATCATTATCGCTCAAGGAGAGCTTCCGCAACCGAACTGCTAGGATGCCGCGTCCTAAATGAGGGTCCCCCATGCCTAGTCCTGCTGAGAAAAAACTATCAAGACCTGCAAAGAAAATCGCTACCCTATCGAAAAATCTCATATGGATGCGTATGTGTCTCGTATGAATTTATATGTGTCTAGTATGTGGTCATACGAGATAATGTCTGTCTAGTATGTGGTCATACGCGTTAATATGTGTCCAATATATGTTTCGTGTGGGCTGATATGGGTCCCTAGTATCCCTAGTATGGGCTTATATGTGTCCTTCGTATCCCTCGTATGGGCTGATATGTGTCCTTCGTATGCCTCGTATGGGCATATGTGTCCCTCGGTTGCCTCTAAGTGCTGATACGTGTCTATCGTATCAGTGGTTTGAGCCGAAATATGGATTTCGTATGACCCGAATGGGCCGATGTGTCTTTCGTATCACTAATTTGAGCCAATATGCAGCTCTCGTATCACTCATATGGGTGAACTGCATCTCTCAGTCAGCTGATATTGTCACGGACTCGAAGACGACAAAGTTGGCAGTGGCGCGGCACGGAGCGCTCGCTCTAGGCCCACCGCCATTAAATCATTCCATCGCCATCTGTTATGCAGTACTGTCTTCACCTGCTTGCCGTCACGTAACATTTGGCGTGAGGTGCGGAGTTCATCCCCATCCTGGTTCTGGAGCTTCGGCGTCCTGCGTGTGCCGTGGTCGTCGGTCGTGTGTTCCTGCCCGCACCGCCCGGTTGTGCCCCAGCCCGCCAGACCAGAACCAACCATGTCGTTCACCCCAGCCCCGTCCCCGGCCCCGACCAGAAGACACGACAACTTGACGACGCCGCCGCTACTTGAACCTATGACCCCGCTGACCCTAGAAGCCGCCAACACATTCGAACACAGCCCCTGCCCATGCCGTTCGGTGTGATCATGGGCCTCGGCCGTCGGCTCAAGGTGACCTAGCTAGCTACGGCCCGGAAGCTTCCTGGACCAGCGCTCATCTGATCATCATCTGTTCATCTCTTTCATCGTGACGGCAAACCCTGCATCTTCTTCTCTTCTGTGTTCATCCGTCCTGTCACGCTCATCGTCACGCCCTGCGTTTCGTCTTCACTGCCGGTCTTTCAGTTCGCGCGATCGGGACGATCGCTCGGCAGCCCCGGGTAGTGTCACGGACTCGAAGACGACAAAGTGGGCAGTGGCGCGGCACGGAGCTCCCGCGCTAGGCCCACCACCATTAAATCATTCCATCGCCATCTGTTATCCGTCACGTAACAATATGTGTGTCTTTTATAAGGCTCGTATGAAATTAAATGGATAACTTTTCATCTTGTCTTTCACGCGGTGCACTTGAGCTCATAATTAAAAAACACAGGTGATCAAATTAGATCCCTCTAACGTGGTGGGATGTTAAATCCCGAGTATAGTACCATTTTACGCTGTATCAGCTTAGCACATGAATGGGCAAGCATATGGCATTCCAATACTGTCCTGTTTCAAATCTACATCTCAGCTGAAGCGCACACATTCGAAAAAAAGTTTAGAACACCCTCAGGAAAAGTAAAATTAAGCCAAGGACACCATAGTAGATAATAAGGCCACAAAACATTAGTCCATGGGATAAATGACTCAAGTAGCTTCCAATAATAAGGAAGTGACTATACAGATGCAAAAATTTCCCATACATATATCCCAAGCTTGAGAGGTGTGTTGAATAATTTGCCTCCTTGTCTATAACATGCTAATTACTGAAAGTGATATATATTATTATAAACAAAGCTCCAGATGTCTTTTTTCAGAGGTGTAATTCATTTTTTGATGTCGTCCCCCACTTACACTGATGCCCTTGCGTCATCGATGCTCTATTGTTGTTTACATGCCCTCAGAGAAGAATGAGGCTGATGGCCCCAACTGGACACTAAAGGTCTTCCAATGTTTCTTCAGCTACGGAATAGCCAGTAGCTACAAGGCACTAGGTCAGAGCTATTGGTGGGTGATGCAGAACATCCCGAAACTGCAGCTTATTCAACAAGCGGTATTGCCACCTAACTTGTTGTCATGTCAAGCATTGTCACATTAAATGATGGATTTTTTTAGGACAATCTATAAGAAAAAGTGCACGGTCCTTCTGCATCCTCAAATTCAAGAATGCCCGCAATAACCGTCTGCTTAATGTGACAATCATCGCAAATAAATTCATCCACATGTGCCACGAGCTCAGATGCGAGATGCAGACAGTAGGCATCCACTGCACTCGTCTTTCACACTCAACACAGCTGGATCTTGCATGTACGTACAGTTTGTACCCACCTTCAGACTGGAAACATAACATACCCATTACCATAAATTGGACTCATTCGATGGTGGATAATGATAGGGAGAACACCTTCTGCCATCCAAAATTTGGTTTCGAAAAACTGTTATAACCGTACACAGATGTATACTAACATTTTCCTTGTGACTACTTCAATATCAGTGGTGCCATGTGCAAAATGAAAATATCATGAAAAGTGGGGACATCAAACTTTCTTTTCATTGTAACGTCTTTCCCTTTCATGAGGTAATAAATGTGTTACAGACCAGGAGGTAAAAAATATACTGATCACCCCTCGTATAAACAGAATCCACCAATACCATCTGTTTAATGAAAAACCCTACATAATACACAAAAACACTACATATATACTAATATATCATGGAACAAGAGTAAGAGTTTTGTACACACACCACACGAACAACACAGCAGCAAGTGACATACAATATTAGTTACATTTCTCCATATTTACTATACTCAAATACAACTTAAAAATGAAGTGGCAGATGCCTCTCAAAGGACCAGGCATTGTAATGAGCATGGAGGAGGAGGACACAACCAGCGGTCTTCATGCGACTTTTGATGATGACGATGAGATGTAAGCCCGTTAACAGGCCAATGTGATCCATTAAACGCCTGCGTATACAAGCCGAGCACATCGAGCACTGCCACAATGAGATTAGCAAAAATGAGAATGACAATGTCTCTAATGGGCTATTGTAGACGCCATGGTGGAGGGCTCCAGATTAACTTCAACTGCATATGCCCTGACAAAGCACAGCAAAGAATCGTATTTTCCACTTCACCTATATCCACATGTGACTGCTCTCGCCTGGATTTGACTCAGCTTCCTTGGGCATAGACCACAATGGAGTGAATAAATGTCCATCCAAACAACTGTGACGTGACAACTAAAGAACTGAATATGGACGGGTAATGACAAAAAGAAAAGTGGGCCATATATGCCCTCTTCACTGTGTGAACATGTCACCCAGCTGAAAACAAACATAAAAATAAAAAGACATCAAGTGTCACCTGCTGAAGAAATAAACAGCCTAAACACTAGTACACCTTCATTCACAGAAATGGAGCTACCTGTCACAAGGCAATGGGTGTGGTAGGCATGCAGCAACCCAATTATATAGTGTGCGCCATCCTGATTGGCTCAGGTTGTCGTACCTTCCATGCAAACAACTTGCGAAGTGAATTATAGAGAAGCATTTGCCACTTCATTCTTGAGTTGTATTCAACTATAGTTTACACAACACACAGAAGAAAATACTGCTTCTCAAAGGGACACTAAAGACATGTCCACATAATTTCTGTTCTTAGTAAAAATATGTTGCATTGGCCCTTTCTAACCATTCTGTTATTCTGTTAACCATTCTATTACTAGGGCCACCTACCCGTGTGTTTTTTTTTCTTGCAGAAATGAAGGGTTTATTTGAGATATGTCAATAAAAGAATTCCAAAAATTTTCTATAGTTAGACGAAAGCTATATATTCAGAAAAAAAACAATCCGGTATACACTGCGAACTGCCTTCAAAGATCTTGCATGACCGAATGCTTCGTCCGATCGAACATCTCTCAGGACACCTCGGACGTATTAAACTTGTTTACCAATAGACATCGGCTTTGCGACCAATATCAGATATACAATATGCGAGATATACTCACTCCAGTGGGACGATCACGTATCTATAGGGCCGCCTACCCATGTGTGTTTTTTTTTCTTGCAGAAATGAAGGGTTTATTTGAGATATGTCAATAAAGGAATTCCAAAAAGTTCCTATAGTTTCACGAAAGCTATATATTCGTAAAAAAACAATCCGGTATACACTGCGAACTGCCTTCAAAGATCTTGCCTGACCGAATGCTTTGTCAGATCGAACATCTCTCAGAACACCTCGGGCGTTTTAAACTTGTTTACCAATGGACATCGGCTTTGTGACCAATATCAGATATACAATATGCGAGATATACCCACTCCAGCGGGCCGATCACGCATCTATAGGGCCGCCTACCCGTGTGTGTTTGTTTTTCTTGCAGAAATGAAGGGTTTATTTGAGATATGTCAATAAAAGAATTACAAAAAGTTCCTATAGTTCGACGAAAGCTATATATTCGAAAAAAAAAAACAATCCGATATACACTGCAAACTGCCTTCAAACATCTTTCCTGACCAAATGCTTCGTCGGATCAACATCTCTCTGAACACCTCGGATGTTTCAAACTTGTTTACCAATAGACATCGGCTTTGCGACCAATGTCAGATATACAATATGCGAGATATACCCACTCCAGCGGGCCGATCACTTATCTATAGGGTTGCTCACCCTTGTGTGTTTTTTTTTCTTGCAGAAATGAAGGGTTTATTTGAGAATAAACGAATTCCAAAAAGTTCCTATAGTTCGACGAAAGCTATATATTCGGAAAAAAACAATCCGGTACATACTGCGGACTGCCTTCAATGGTCTTTCCTGACCGAATGCTTCATTGGATCGAACATCTCTCAGAACACCTCGGATTTTTTAAACTTGTTTACCAATATACATCGGCTTTGCGACCAATATCAGATATACAATATGCGAGATATACCCACTTCAGTGTGCCGATCACGTATCTATAGGGCCGCCTACCCGAGTTCAGGTGGGCTATACTCAAGAACCGCGGAACAGGGGGGTGGCAATGGGGAAGGTCACCTCCACCCCCACATTTTTCAGGGAGGAAGTGCCCCCCCAATCTCCATTTGCTTCTACTTGTATCAGATTTCTGAAAATTGAAACACATATTAGTTCTAGGACTCTTAATTCAAAGCACAGTGGGGCTGCATGAGCTGCTTGGCTTAGTAGCCAGTTGTAAAGCATTTGGTATATGAGTAACCTTAACCGGTCATGTCCCTACAGAATTCGGTCGACTATATATCGACCTGACCGTGTACATGATCATGATTAGCAGAATTTAAACAAACTATGCACAGGCTTTTTTAATGGAATTGATCACTCCTCGTGCGTACAGCTTCCCACCTATAAGCTCCTCATTTCAATTAATTTTATATTGCCATAAATCTTTGCACCGTTTGTTCGTTCGCACTCACATCCTCCGGCACGCGGCTTTATCATTTTGTTTTGGAATGCGAGGTGCGACCAGACTTATGCCGTTGATCATGGCCACGTGCAAATGATTCCACATTTTTCCAGATTCTTGCTGCTTTTGGTTCTTTATCTCGAAGGTTCCTTGCCAGCTTTAAATTCAGCACGACCAAGAACTGCATGGCATTCAGGTCGATGACCGCCGAGCACGCATAATTAAGCCTACTGCAGCCGCCGAGTAATTCAGTTCTTAGTGGGCGTGAGTCAGCCCCTTAAACAGTTAATTTTGGAAGCCTTTTTGTTGTCTTCCTGACAGCTGGAGTGTCGTCACCGCAACGTGATACTTTGCATCAAGCTTTGAACATTAAAAAATATATATATATATATATATATATAAAATTTATTATGTAAATGAGCATTAAATAAATAAATAACAAAATAAGCTCGAAGTCCTGCCCTCCCACTAAAAAAAAGAGTTCCGGAGTCCCTGCGCTATACTAATTGTCTCGAACATAGCCCAAACCTTCACCCGCTGCCATTACGACCCGGACGCGACAGCGGTGTGCCAGAGAACACTGCGAAACTGTAATTATAGAGCTCCTCGATCACCTCGATCGAAGCACCTCGATCGAGGGCGCGGTTGTGCTACCCAGTTCCGTGTTCTAGCGCACACTAGCAGTTTATTTTTGAGAGCCTCTTCCTCCTCGTACCTTGCACACTTCTGATTTCTTAACATAAATTCTTTCAGTGCATCAATTTACCTATTCAGCAATCTATATTTCCCCCTCTGCTGGTCCTAAGTCGCTGATTTCAGGTCAGTGGCAATATAGTACTTATGATATCTACCACTCACCGTGCCAGAAAATACTTGTTTGCAGGAATTACAGACTTTTCAAGCACTTGCTGCATTTAGGAGAGTTCTAAAATAAGTGTTTATTTTATCGTAGATAACACAGAAGTGGCTTTTTACAGCGCAGAGAACAGGGAAGGGCCCAGCGTTATTTATGATAGAGAACCGCGCATCAGCAGCTTTTATATATCGAAACCGAAACTGAAAATGTTCTAGCGTCGTCTGACGGCTAGGCCCAGACTTTATAGTGCTTCCTGTTTGTCGTAAGCCACACAATCTTCCTGCTTAAAGCACCAAGTAAAAAGCGCAAAGCACAATCAGGCACCGCGAGCCACTATAGGTACGAGCTTTGAAACCGAAACCGAAGGCGGTTTGTCACATAGTGACTACTTTGTGTAATGCAGTGGCGATCAAAAATCGCAGAACACTTCAGACATTTAGGTTACAGCGGTACCATAAAGCTCATACATGATAGAGCCTATAGAGTTACACTAAGACGCCCTATTCACCCTCCATGGGCAGTCACAGGTGCAAGACCGATTTGACGGGCTAGTTGGTTCTGCAGTTGGTTCTGCTTATGTTGGACCAACGCTCTGTGGCACTGCTTGACACGGAATTTATAACTATTTCCCCTTCAAAGTAGTATTTGTAACTTTTCAAGTATAAGTATTTCATGGTGTGTAGAGCCCCGCGTCGTCTGCTACTACATGCGGTCAATCAGCAGTCAACTGGATGGCCGGATGCGCTGCACGAGGAGGCTGCGACATAGAGCGGTATAGAGATCACGGTCGGAGACGCAAGTTATGCCGCAGGAAATAAACAGACGAAATTGAACGAATAAAATGTATTTATTATTCTGGTTTGTAACGAAGAGGTCATCATCATCGTATGCAGCGCCCTGTGCGGTGCGCGTCGCCAAGCCAATCCAAGTCTGCGGTCGTTTGCGTCCAACGTTCATCACTCGTGTCGGTGTGTGTGGTTGTTACAGTTATTGGAATGTGTGTTTTGCAGCCACATGTGACACTTCCACTATGGGTTCATCAGCTGCGGCGAGCTATGCGTACGTGAAATACTTCGACCGAGGGTGCAAAAGCTATCGTACACGTCTCTATGTCGTCCTTGCTTCCTTTGCGCTGCACCTCTCCATGGTGCCTCACCGACTGGCGTTAGCGACCTCGCGAAAAAAAGGACGCCTACTGGCGCGGCGGAAAAGATGAGAAGGCATTCTATTCCGCCCAAGTAATGGAGCTTGGAGGTGAGTTTTTCAGTTACTTCGCTACGTGGTCAGATTTCAGAAGTGCCAAACGTGTGATGAGTGTACAGTCAAGCCTAACGCTTTTAGCAAAGCTTGGTAGCGTTTTACATAAAGTCGATGCACATGCTTTTTTACTGTTGCGAGCACTTGCAGAACGCTTACGATACCACTTCCTCTGTGCTTGCGATCCGAGCACACAGCAGCCCAGCGCACGCTTCCCAAAGAAGGGAAAAACTGCGTGGTCGCGTTGTAGCAGGTCTCGACGTAAGCGTCACTCTGAGCGAAATAATATTTCGTGATTTGTTTCATGAATTGAAGTAATTGCATGAGGCAGGGAGAAATCGGCTGTGTTCAGATCAGCTGATTTTTCGCATCATATGATTTTTGGAAAGCAATGAACGCGACACACTAACTGGTTCGTTTCCGTAGCTTGCCCTGTGTTTGCTGTCGCTTCAATTACTTTATCTCTCATTTCTTGTGTTCCAGTAACAAAAGCGGAGCGTATCCAGAGGATGTCGAAGAGCAAAAATCACTGCAATGGACCTTGAAAAGTCTGAGCCAGCAACAACAGTTGCACAGATACATGTATGTACTGAGCGAAGTTTTACTGCGGATGCCTCTGCTACTGCCACTCGCAAGCTTACCAGTCGCAATATGTACATTACATAGCAGCATACTTCAGAGCCAGACGCCTCTCTGTCTGTGTGTGTCTAAAATATTTATGGTTGCAACAGAGAGCTTTGTAGCGGATCTTTGAATTGTAGTATAGAGATATTGCTTAAATGCTACCATTGTAAAAGATTGCGTAGGACACTAGAGAACCGCATGTGGAATGGAAGCATCGGTATGTTTTTTGTTCTCTCATATATTGTGTGCTTCATGTCAGGTCAAAGTTTCATTTTTCGTATTGCCCCCTCGCATTGTTGTCTAAAATATTTATTGTTTAGGGGAGCAGCCAGGCTGCCTTCAGCAACAGAGAGCTTTGTAGCGAGCCCACCGATACGGCGTTGAGGGACAGCGCACTTCTCTCATTGCAGCACGTTGTCTTAGCTTCGGCTTGCAACTCGGTGGCCTGTTTTCTCAGTGCCATGATCCTGGTTAAATATATGTATTGCTGGAAATTTATAAGCCCTGCTATTCTTTGGTTATGCGGCTTACCAAAGCGAATCGGGCCGCGTGAGACACGGATAGGGCCTCTGATAATTATTATTCATGAGGGGTGATAATTATTATTCACGTGTCTATCGAAAACACCGGTGCCGCGCTGTGGGCTACAACTGCGGTGGGCTCTCTCCGGTCGGGGCGGCTCTTGTCAAGACACGATTAATTACTGGAAGGCACCGTTCCCCTCTTCCCGTCATCTGTCCATCGTCGGTCGCTTCTTGCAGGGAACCAGTCAAAGGGGGAAGGTCATTTGCATCGAGCCGAGCGTAGGAAGAACAGGCTCCTTCCCAGCTAGTCATCCTTTTTGTGCAGTCGTCGTCCACCTGATGACGCTGTCGAAATTGCCGCTGCTGTTGCTGCGCCACCGTGGTCATCCCTGTCGATGGGATCTGCACCTTAATCCTCTTCGGCTGGTGTGCATTCCGTTCATAACAGGCCCAACGCGGACGCCACCGAAAGCTCCCCATTTGACTTTCAAACAAAATGGGTGCTGTCTACTCTTGTAAACGGAAGGGCAGCCACACAGAACAAGCAGGGATGGAGGACTAAAACTAGTAGACCAAGCGGAAGGGAGAAAAACCTCTGAGAGGGAATGGAAGGAGAGGAGCATGGAAAAGTAGCTAGTTTGCCATATATGTAACTCCAATATAATGTCTTTTATTAAAGAATTGTTTGCGGTTGTGTGTTCCGGGGACGGTGCCTCACAACAACCTTGGTAGAGGACATTTTGAGCCAGAGGGTGGTCGGGGCCCTTTAAGTAGTGGCTGCCGCTGGCGTGCATGTGTACTCTGCCAAATTTGTTGTTAAAAATTTTTATTCTCTACGGAGGTAATTTTCATTTGACAGCTGAAGATGAAGCCTAACCTTGCGTGTGCCGATTCGGTCGTTGCCATAAAGCTTGGTGCTCGGGTCTTCTGCCACAAGTGCTTAAAATACCTGAGAAATACCGTATGCATACTTCACCTTGCATTTGACTCATCAAAAAGAAAAATTTCCCAGTGTGGATCATCATGCCTCCACACAGTGCGGGGCCGACATGCAAGACCAGATTGTAATGCCTTTCATTCGAGTGCTAGCTTTGCAGTAAAAGCGATAGCATACAGACATGACGTGCAGCTAAATTTGTACAGTACACGCACTTCAGAAAAATGTTCAACCAGCTGATATGCACGCTTGTCAAAATTATGCGTGCATTACTTGCTGGCAGCAATATTAACAGCTGGAGGGCGGCAGACTACAGTTGAGCGGAACATATCCTGATTGTTTTCTGCTTACAGCCCACAGGAATTAGTTCACAAACAGAAATTGCAACTACCACAGGAGAGTCAGTATAGGCAGGGTCGATCATTGGCGCCGAAATAATTAGTGTGTAGTTAACAAATATGCAATAATCTGAGACCACAGCATGTTGTTTGAGCAGTGCATGCGCAGTTTTTCTCTCCTCTTCATCATCATCAGCCTCACTACACCCACAGGGCAAAAGCCTCTCCCATGTCTTTCCAATTAACGCTGTCCAATTAACCCTCCTGTGTGGTGTCAAATGCAAGTCTTTAGAGTGCGACTGCCCGTCACATATGCTTTTGAGGATATCTCGGAGCATACATGCAGACCTCACGACAGCACACAATGCACTGAAGGACATATATTTGCGTTGTTGCCGCCGATGTATGCATCTGAGTGCAAGAGTCCGCAGCTGCCCTGAATAACTAACGTCCTTTCTTTCGCTCCCAAGGATCAGATTTCTACCGTACGCATGCGAGCAATGAGACGCCACAGCACGCAAAGCAGCAGAGGGCACTCGCCTTCCGTGATCCATGGACGGCCTTGGCGCAATGATTGCCAGCAGGCTGGTTCTGGCGGCGACCAGTTCATGTGAGCATGATGCACCTTCCTGTCAGGAGTGAATTTTCTGGCAGCGAACAGGCTCTCCGAGCGCAGCAATTTGAAAAAGCCCAATGATATTTTAAAGATGTATAGACACCTAATTTTGGTGGCATGTTTTCTTCTCTACAATGATTCAGAAGACACTACTATGAATGAATCATCATGTGGTGTTTGCCTGGGACCTATAAATAATTTATAATCGAATTTTTCTGTCATGCTGTCTCGGTTTCAACAGCCGAGTGAAGACTGTGACATCACAGAGGTTATATGTAACGTGAAGCATGGAAAAAATGCGATATAATTGCTGCTTGATTGTTTTAATTCAGTACAATGTTGAAGCCAGCCTTTCTCAATAGTCGGAATGACAAATGTAGCAGCACCGATTATATTGCAGTTTTTCATGCCTCGCATGACCTATAAGCTCACTTTGACGTCATAGTCCCCATTCAGCTCTTGAAACTGAAACACCGCGAGAAAGAAATTCGATTATAAATTATTTAGTAGTCATGGGAGAATCTTCATCATCATCAGCCTGATTACACCCACTGCAGGGTGAAGGCCTCTCCCATGTCTCTCCAATTAACCATGTCTTGCCAGCTGCGCCCACCTTATGCCTGCAAACTTCTTAATTTCATACGCCCACCTAACCTTCTGCCGCCCCCTGCTATGCTTTCTTTCTCTTGGAATCCCTTAAGGACCAACAGCTATCTTACCTTCGCATTAAATTACCCGCTCAAGCCAATTTCTTCCTCTTGATTTTGGCTAGGATGTCATTAACCCGCGTGTGTTCCCTCAACCACTCTTCCTGCTTCCGGTCTCTTAAAGGAGTATAGACACCTAATTTTGGTGGCATGTTTTCTTTTCTTCAATGATGCAGACGACGCTACTATGCATGAATCACCATGTGATGTTTGCCTACAACCGCTAAATAATTTATAATTGTTTTTTTCGGTCATGCTGTTTCAGTTTTGTGACAGCCGAACGATGGCTCTGACGTCAAAGAGGGCTTTTCCTTCACGTGAGCCATGGAAAAGTGTCCATAGAATCGCTGCTTCATTGTTTTAATTTACTGCAGTGTTGAAATCAGCCTTCCTCAATTGCTGGAATGACAACAAATGTGCAAGCAGCGATTATATTGCTGTTTTTTCATGTCTCGTGACGTGTAAGCACACATTGACGTCACTGTCCTTGTTCAAGTGTTGAAGCCGAAACCGGACGAAAAAGAAATCCTATTATAAATTATTAAGCAGTCGTAAGAGATTACTAGCTGCTACTCCATGTATAATAATGCCTTACGCATCATTACAAACAAGAAAACACGCACCCAAACGGTAGGTGTTATACTGCTTTAACGTTACGCCTATTATTTTTCTTTCCGTGGCTCACTGCGTTCTCCTCAGCTTAAGCTGAACCCTTTTTGTTAGCCTCCACGTTTCTGCCCCATAGGTGGGTACTGGTAAGATGCAGCTGTTGTACACATTTCTCTTGAGGGATATTGGTAAACTGCCATTCATGACCTGAGAGACCCTGCCATATGCGCTCCATCGCAATCTTATCCTTCTAGTTATTCCCTCATGATCCGGATCAGTTGTCACTATTGATACCTGCCTTAAATAAACGTATTCCTTTACCTTTTCCCTTACCTCGTTACCAATTGTGAACTGCTGTTCTCTTGCTAGACTTGAGAATAGGAGAATACCACAAGGTAATCCATGTATAATAATGTCTGATGCCTCATTAGAAAGCAAAAACACACACCCAAAAGATGGGTGTTTATACTCCTTTAAAACTAGTTCGTGCATTACAGAGTGTGACAGCCACCAGTCACCAGTGTTACCAGTCAAACCCTTTACCATCATATTTTGATCTGTTGATTGAAATCAAGTTTTTTGAGTTCTAGTTAATGGTATTTCATTATTTCTTTGCTCCTTATTTTGAAAAATTATTTATCGGGACTGACCAGACTCAAGAAGTGTAATGTGATAGTAAACTGAATATGTTTGAAAATGCTCTGAAGTTGCCCTTTAATTTACCTTGTACATTAGTATTTAGTAGCAAATGTGAACACTTTTCATACTTTTCAGTCTTCCACTGCATGGATCCTGCCGCACCACAGAACCCGGATGCTGAGGTCAGCAGCCAGGTACGAAGGTGTCGCGTATTTAGAATGTAAGACAGACAAGTGGGCTTTGATGCCCCATCGGCCAGTGCTGATGAAGGAGCAAAACACAGACGGAAGACGAGGCTGACAGAGTTCAGTTTGGTTCTCAGGAACGCTTGGGTACCGGGGTGCGCCGTGCTAACAGAGATTGTGACCTTCCACACTTCTTGTTTGATTTGCGTCTTTACACTTGTGGAGGGGATCGGTGCACCGTGCTAACAAGAAGTGTCGACGCCACAATCTTTGCTAGTACAGCGCACCTCAGTAGCCAAGCGTTCCTGTGCGCCAAACTGAACTTTGTCAGCCTCGTCTTCCGCCTGTGTTTTGCTCCTTCTTCAGCACGGGGCGCTGGGGCATCAAAGCCCAATTGTCGATCTTACAAGAATGATTTTGTAAGCTTGAAATGTTTTTAGCTCTCATCCTTGATGAATGCAGGCAAACAATCTAGAAACTGGAAACATGGGGATGAGCATCTCTGCACACCTCTCGGAAATGGGAAATTTTCTGTCCGAATGATATGAAGCACGAAAAAATTGCCTGCAGATCAGCCCTAGGCACAATTTTAACCTGTGGCAGCTCAGAGCAACTTTGCTTAGCGATGGCTTTGTGGTCGAAATGCAGTTTTTGTTTGTGTTCTAGTTGTTGACGTTTCATTATTTTGCAGAATTATTTCTTGCTACTGAGACAAGGTTCAAGAAGTGTAATGTGATAGTAAACTCAAAGTGCTTTAATATCCCCTGGAGATGCCAATTAAAGGAACACTGAGTAGAAATTGAGGTTGCCTTGTATCGATAGAATATAAGCTTCTGATCACAAAAACGCCACTCCTACTGAAAAACAAAGCTCTTGTAAAGTAGAAAATAGCAAGAACCAAAATACAGGTATCGTCGCCACAGGGCAATCTCGCAAGTACAAGCGTGATGACGTCAATGGAAAAGAGACGCCACCTTGGAGGAATTTTTCTTCCGACATGAAGCTGCGAATCTGAGGCTGACAAAGGAAGGTTGCGCGGGTCAATATTGAAGTAAGTTTTGTTTTAAAACCGATAGTGCACCTTCATCACACAAGGACGACAGACAAAAGACAACCTGAATGTTGGAAGCAAAGAAAGCCGATGCTTGTTATGGCGCTTCGCGTCTATGAGCTTTGTGTGTCTCATGGTTTTGTTTTTAACGCGTCTCGATTTACAAGTGCCGAACAGCAGAGGAACTCCGTGCCGCTTCAACTGCTAGTTAACCTTTGAAGGAGCCTATTAAGGCTGGTCAGATGATTGCCGCGGTCGATGAAAAACCATGATGGCACGATGGTCGGTGATCGCACAAGGCAGTGCGTAGTACAAAGAGCACTGGTGTCTTCGCACACTCGCCCAGCGAAACATTCCTGGCTCTGCCAGTCAACTTCAAACTACTTAACGAAAATTCTTTGTTAGAGACGGGAGACAGGGTACGAGGCAGTTAAGAAAAATATGCTGATGGCCTAGCTCTGTTAGGCCAGCATATACGTAGCGAAAGCGCGGAGACTTCTGCATCGGAAGAGTGCACTCACTAGATGCGCCTTTATTCATGGTTAAATCTTGAGCCATCGTGGCGGAGTGGTAGAGTCCGCCTCAAACTACAATTGCCCTGGTTCGATTCCGAGCCTCGGCACAGGTTTTTTTTTTATTCAGTGAGTGGGCGGGGGGTTTCAGTGGCGTGCATAGATGCCGCCACCGAATACGTTGGTTAGCGGATAAGCGCAGGCTCTGTTTAAGGGGCAGTTAGGAGAACTCTATCAAATTATTTTTGTTAGCAAAATCTGATAGTTCGGCATTTCAAGGCTTTGTTGCCGCCTGTTCGGGAGTGAAAGGTGCATTTATTTCAAAGAAATTTGGATTCAAAGTTGAAAAAGTTTTTCTCGCCACTCCGATTCATACTCGGGAACTTTATGACATCACGGCGCACTCTTATGACGTTACAGGACGCAGTGACGTGAAACGTGACGTAAGCGCAGACGTGATTTCTCGCGGCTAGCGGTGTGGTCTAGCAGCCGAAATGAAAGCTACTGCCGCCGCATGTTGAAGGCATCTATCGGGGGTTGCTACCGTCGCTTCGTTGACGTTTGCACCGGCGTCTTGCCTGCGTTATGATCGATCCCGTTCCCGAACCTGACGACGAAGTTCTCGCAAAATCTCCGGCCTGCATTTCAGCGACCTCAGCCCCACAGAGCGTGCGATGCTTTTGAGGGAGCACGGTTAGGTTAGGTGCCGGCGGGTTGTTTCCCCCTTCTGCCATGAGCAGCTGTTGCAAATAAAATATAACCCCAGAGCGGGGAGTCGCAAGGGGCCAAGACAAGGTCGGTGAATCGCGCCCATTGGAGGCTGGCCGGGGCTTAGGGGCGAACTGATTGCGATTCTTTGAACGGCGCGGTTGCACGGTGCAGCAGGCGGCATCGAGGTCCCCCACGGTTGCAAGGGCCAGGTTATTTATTTTATTTTTTGCCAAAAAAAAACGGATGAGTACTCAAGGGCGCTTGCGTTTAAAGTTGGCGGCTTGAAAGTAAAGCCCACGCTTCAACGGCTTACGCGCGTTTCCGGCGGTACGGGGTCTACTGGATCGGGCTCTCTCGCCCACTTGCATGTACCTTCGGATGTGTGCTGTGAATGGATTAAATTAGCCGAGAGCTCGAAAAGAACAGCTGCGTCCAACTGCCGAAACTATTGAATGACGTCACAACACGTACCTCGCCGCAGAGCTGAATCGGTCTGGCCGGGCCGGCGGCGGCTGGCGCACCCTTCGCGAAATAGAGACATGCTTAAAGTCTCCGCCAGTGCGGTCAGAGCGCCGAAACCGCCGAACGCGTCGGCGGTCAAGAACAGTTGGAGCATAGAGGGTCTCGGTTTGGCCGACGTGACGTCGCCATGCAGCGCGCGCGCGTATTACTCCGGAGTGTAAACGCACCTTAACAGAGTCTGCGTTTAACCGCTAACCAATGTATTCAGTGGCGGCACCCATGGTAGCCACTGATACCCCCCGCCCACTCACTGAATAAAAAAAGAAACCTGTGCCGAGGCTCGGAATCAAACCAGGGCCTTTGTAGTATGAGGCGGAGACTCTACCACTCCGCCACGACGGCTCAAGATTTAACCATGAATAAAGGCGCATCTAGTGAATGCACTCTTCCGATGCAGAAGTCTTGCGCTTTCGCTACGTATATCCTGGCCTAACACAGCTAGGCCACCAACAATTATTTTTAACTGCCTTGTACCTTGTCTCCTGTCCCTAATAAACAATTTCCGTTAAGTAGTTTGAAGTTGACTGGCACAGCCAAGAATGTTTTGCCGGGCGAGCGTGTGAAGACACAAGTGCTCTTTATACTGCGAACTGCCTTGTACGATCACCGACCATCGTGCCATCATAGTTTTTCATCGACCGTGGCGATCATTTGACCAGCCTTAACAGGCTCCTTCAAAAGTTAACTAGCACTTGAAGCGGCACTTGGAGTTCCTGTGCTGTTCGGCACTTGTAAATTGAGGTGCGTCAAAAACAAAACCATGGGGCACGCAAGAGAGCGGTTCCGGCAGCCGTGGCTACCACTTCTGCTAAATCGCTGTCTTCACTTGTTGCAGGCATGTGATAAAAAGCGGTCGTCTGCAGCAGCCCAATCATCAGGAGCTATGCGCATGCGCATCGGACACCATCGCAACGGAAGGTGTCATTGTGCTACGGCAGTTCAGCGACTGGGGGCGTCATCTTCGCCAATATAAAGGGACTGAGCGCCAGCCAAGGGACATTCAGAGCGGTTCCGGCAGCCGTGGCTACCACTTCTGCTAAATCGCTGTCTTCACTTGTTGCAGGCATGTGATAAAAAGCGGTCGTCTGCAGCAGCCCAATCATCAGGAGCTATGTGCATGCGCATCGGACACCATCGCAACGGAAGGTGTCATTGTGCTACGGCAGTTCAGCGACTGGGGGCGTCATCTTCGCCAATATAAAGGGACTGAGCGCCAGCCAAGGGACATTCAGAGCGGTTCCGGCAGCCGTGGCTACCACTTCTGCTAAATCGCTGTCTTCACTTGTTGCAGGCATGTGATAAAAAGCGGTCGTCTGCAGCAGCCCAATCATCAGGAGCTATGCGCATGCGCATCGGACACCATCGCAACGGAAGGTGTCATTGTGCTACGGCAGTTCAGCGACTGGGGGCGTCATCTTCGCCAATATAAAGGGACTGAGCGCCAGCCAAGGGACATTCAGAGCGGTTCCGGCAGCCGTGGCTACCACTTCTGCTAAATCGCTGTCTTCACTTGTTGCAGGTGGGCGCACAAATCTATTATCTGTTATGTTTCTATGGCTGCCGGGCTGCTCTGAAATTCCAAGTGTTATTGCCCTTGTTTGAATTGGCCGGGAGAGATACACCCTGTCATAATGGAAGGCAAAAGTGATCCTTTAGCCGAATTTGCCAACACTTTCGCTGAAAAAACACCAAACAGTATAAAAGAAATAGTCAGAGTTCTAACAGATATGACTTCTAGGTTCGTGGAAGTCATGACTGAACTAAAGGATGAAGTAAAACAGTTGCAGTCATCAAATACTGCCATTCAGACGGAACTTACCTCGGTCAGAACAGGAATGAACTTCATGAATGAAAACTTCGAAGAATTCAAAACTGAAGTTCAGACTCTCCGTAAAGAACTTGACGATGCGAAAAAACTGGGCCTTGAGTGTCAGAAAGAGAACCGGATTCTAAGTAAGGAACTCGCTGAAACCAAGAAGCAACTAATTGAACTAAAGCAGTACAGTAGGAATAACAACCTCGAACTGAAGGGCATACCTGTTGCTGACAGTGAGGACCTTAACAAGGTTGTTGAAACAGTCGCTTCATGCTTGTCTACAGAACTACCCAGCCATGCCATCGAGGTTGCACATCGTGTAGCTACTAAGGCTAAAGGACCACCAAATGTGATTGTACGGTTTGCCTCAAGGACCAACCGAGACAAATTCCTTGCTGCTGCGAAAAAGTCACGACTAAACGTATCAATGCTTGGGTTTGAAGGAACTGATCCTATATTCGTCAATGAACACTTGTGCCCAGAAAATAAGATACTTTTGGGGAAAGCAATCCAAACCAAACGCGATGTCGGCTGGAAGTTTGCTTGGGTGTCTGAAGGAAAAATATTAATGAGGAAAGCAGGAAAATCGAAGGTGGTTCATGTGACCTGCGAAGCAGATCTAGAAAGAATAACCCGGGCCCAAGGGACACAAGCACAAAGCGATAATAACCCTGACTTGAGCTCATAATGGCTTCCAGAACAGACATATCCATACTTCATAGTAATGTTCGCAGTCTGAACAAAAACCTGAGCCCCCTACTTTCGTTTATCATTGAGCAGGGGAAGTCTTTTGAAATCATAGCGACCACGGAAACGTGGCTGAAAAAGAACGAAAATATAACAATTCCTGGTTACACGACATTATCACAACCACGGAACTCGCAGTTTCGTGGTGGCGGTGTGGCGATGTTTGTTACAGATAGCCTGCATTACACTATCTTATCATCAGTTTCATCTTGTTCGCCCGAACTTGAAGCACTATTTCTGAAACTTGAATGGGGACTAGTAGTGGGCGTAGTTTACCGACCCCCGAGCTCAAGTCTTACCATGTTTTTTGACAAATTGGAAATATTCTTGTCATCATTAGCCAAGAACTACAAAAATGAAGTTATAATCGTTGGGGACGTTAATATTGACACACTTTCTAGGAACACCATGGATTATACATATCTACTTCAGTCATACAACTTTCGCAATTTAATTAATTCTCCGACGCGTATAACCACTTTTTCGGCAACATCTATCGATCATGCACTGACAAATATTGACACAGGCGCACACGCAGGTGTATATCAAACCCCAATTTCGGATCACCTGCCGATTTTCGTTAACGTAGACACACCTCCTGCAATAAAAGAGAATTAATCGAGAACTGACATTAAGCTAGATTATGAATCATTCCGCAAAAAGTTGTTATTACTCAATACTGACCTAATCTATCATGAATATGTTAATATAGAATTCTCTAACCTGATTACAACCCTTGTGGATCTAATAAAAAACAGTAGCCGAAGTACAACAGCCTCGAGGCGTTACAAGCCAATTTGTCCGTGGATGACAGAAGAAATTTTGAACGTATTAAAGAAGAAGGACTATTGGTATCACAAATGGCTACATCATAGAAGTAACCAGTACTACTTGTACCAGTTCAAATGCGCACGTAATAAATCAGTGTCGTTAATGAGAGCCCGCAAAAAGGAATATTTTGCACGCCGAATTAAAGCCGCCACTGGGAATTCAAAGGAAATGTGGCAAATTGTAAATGAGGCGACACATAACATTAAAAAACGTTCTGTACTTCCCTCCAATATAACTGAGCAGACAGTAGAAGACTTTAATACATTTTTCACCAAAGTTGGCCCTGATCTAGCATCGAAACTTCCTGATATAAGTACTAGCAGTGATCTTCCGCGGCCAGTTTTAAACTCTTTCTTTCTGCACGAAGTCGAATTAACTGAAGTGATGTGTGTTGTTATGGATTTAGTTACAAACAAGGCGGCAGGCTACGATGGCATTCCTGTGAAGGTAATTAAAGAAAATATTGATGTTCTAGGACCCATATTATGCCATTTATTCAACCATTCAATACTCAACAGCACATACCCATCATCCCTAAAGATAGCACGTGTTACTCCTGTATTCAAGGACGGCGACTCCTCTGACCCTTCCAGTTACAGACCTATCTCTGTACTTACTGTTATTAATACCATATTCGAAAAAATTCTTAACAAACGTATTCATCAGTTTCTACAGAAATATAACATTATATGCCCAGAGCAGCACGGATTTCGCCCTCAGTACTCCACCAGCTCAGCAGTCATGACTCTTACCCAGGCAATTAATGATGCTTTACACAATAACAGACTCGCAGCAGTTATATTTCTGGACATTAAAAAAGCCTTCGACACAGTTAACCATGACATTATGCTAAATAAACTAAAAATATATGGACTTCGCGATAAGGTGCTTGAATTTTTCTCTAGCTACCTCACAAACCGCCAACAAATTGTTTCAATGAAATCTTTATCGTCATCCATTCAGCGCCTACTCACAGGGGTACCACAGGGGTCTACTCTTGGTCCGCTGCTCTTTTTACTGTACGTAAATGATCTGCCCAAAGTATTAACTTCATCCAAATTCATCATGTATGCTGATGACACTGCCATTGTTGTTACTGCTCATCATACGGTCGAACTTGAAAACATAGCAAATACAGAACTGGGAAAAATCTCCGACTGGTTTCTCACAAACAAATTAACAATCAATGCTAAGAAAACTAAATACATACTGTTCCACTCAAAGAAAAAATCAATTCTTTCAAGTGATATTACATTAACTATTAACCAGACCCAGCTTGAGTCAACAAATACTTTTACTTACCTTGGAGTCACACTGGATAAACATTTACACTGGCAACATCATATTGAGGCGACTTGCACTAAGATGGCATCCGGTTGTTATGCTCTTCTCCAGACGCGCGAATACTTTGATACCAATATCCTGCGCGTCCTATACTTCACATTAATACATACTCACCTTTCATATTGCATCGAGTCGTGGGGCTGGACGTATAGTACATACCTAGAGCCTATTAAAAAGTTACAAAAGAGAGCACTTAGAATAATTTCATTTTCTAGTTACACTGCACACAGTAAGGCACTATTTACTAAACTACGCGTCTTACCACTCAATTTACTTCGTGAGAAAAGAACTGCTGAATGTGTTTATAAAATAGTAACAAACAACCTTCCGTTTGATATATCAATCTTCAACATCCCGCCACTTTCAACACGGAGCCGCACGTACGGCAATTTTAATTTGCCAGTGAAAAGAAATGTATATGGAGAGCGTCTCCTAGAGTTCACGGGCGCAAAAATTTGGAATAATCTACCACATGACCTAAAGACTGCCTACAACTTTTCCATTGGAATAAAAAATTATTACCTTTTAAAGAATGACACACTTTGAATTCATACTTTCATTCTTTTTTTTTTCTAGTCGTCTGATATTATTTGCATGTAGCAGAAACCTGATACCTTGATTTATTTATAGATTTATAAATTTGCGTCTATTCTAAAAGTGTTTTGTGATTAAAAAGTGTGCACTGAAATCATTTTATCCTCCTCTCGTGTGTTGTACCCTTGTGATGTTTTGTAAATAGTTAACAACTATTTTCCTCTAGCTTTTTGTGATGCCTTAATTTTTGTGTAAGTTCTATGCGTTTTGTTTGATCTTTAAGTTTTTAGTTTATATAATCTGTAATATATGTGTTTCTTTTGTTGATACTCTTACAAGTGTTGAGAGTGATGTATAGCCTTTTTTTTTTACTAACTTGCTTACTTTATTTTGGTATATTGTTGCCTGCATGCTTGTATACATTTTCTCTATTGGACCCGTTACTAGCCGTTGGCTATGGGTCCGAGCAGTGTTTGCGTACAATTGTAAAGCAACAAAGATCAATAAATAAAAAAAAAAAGCTCATAGACTCGAAGCGCCATAACAAATCGAAACTCTCCTGGCTGCCTGTGGCGCCGCCAAGCATTGGTTTTCTTTGCTTCCAACATTTAGGTTGTCTTTTGTCTGTCTTCCAGGTGTGATAAAAGTGTGCTATCGGTTTTAAAACAAAACTTACTTCAATATTCAACTGCGCAACCTTCTTTTGTCAGCCTCAGAGATTCGCAGCTTCCATGTAAAAAGGAACATTCCTCCAAGGCGGCGTCTCTTGTCCTATGACGTCATCACGCTTGTACTTGCGAGATTGCCCTGTGGCGGCGATACCTGTATTTTGGTCCTTGCTATTTTCTACCTTACAAGAGCTTCGTTTTCAGTAACAGTGGCGTTTTTCTGATCAGGAGCTTGTATTCTATCGATACAAGGCAACCTCAATTTCTCCTCAGTGTCCCTTCAATGCGCGTTTATAGCCTTGCGTAACGCATGCGCGCGCACTGCACATTAACGTCACGTCGGCCAAAGCGAGACCCTCTATACTGCAACTGCGCTTGACCGGTGACGCGACTCCCCGCACTAGGGTTATGGTATTTAATTTGCAACGGTTGCTCATGGCAGAAGGGGGAAACGACCTGCCGGCGCCTAACTGAACCGTGCTCCCTCAAAGGCATCGCACGCTCTGTGGGGCTGAGGTCACTGAAATGCAGGCCGGAGTTTTTGCGAGAACTTTGTCATCCGGCTCGGGAACGGGATCCATCGTAACGCCGGCAAGACGCTGGTGCAAACGTAAATGAAGCAATGGTCGCGACCCGCAATAGATGCCTCAACGTGTGGCGGCGGTAGCTTTCATTTTGGCTGCTGCTAGACCGCACCGCTAGCAGCGAGAAATCACGGAGTGTGTGTTTACGTCATGTTTCACGTCACTGCGTCCTGTAACGTCATAAGAGTGCGCCGTGATGTCATAAGAGTTCCCGAGTTTGAATCGGAGCGGCGGGAAAAACTTTTTCAACTTCGAATCCAAATTTATTTGAAATAAATGTATCTTTCGCTCTCGGACAAGTGGCAACAAAGCCATGAAATGCTGAACTATCAGATTTTGCTTACAAAAGAAATTTGATTGAGTTCCCTTCACTGTCCCTTTAATGTACCATGTACAGTCTTGGTCAAAAGTGTTAAGGCTACAGCATTCAGCTGCAGTGAAATCAATGTTCCTAGAATAATTCTTGTAGCGGATCATTCAAAACTGTAGCCAAGCAGGAAGCTTCTGTATCACAAGAAGAAACCTGCTAGCATTTCAAGGTCACTCGGTATTTAATATTGCCGTAATGGCTCTGTTATGCGGTTGAAGCGAAAAGCCTTTGGCCTTAAGACTTCGCCGACACTGTGCATTACTCTTGTTGCAAATGCGAACACTTTGCACACTTTCCAGGCTTCCACTAGCATGAGTCCTGCTGCACCACGGAATCCAGGTGTTCTTGCTGCGGTCAATGGCCAGGTACGATGGCTTCTCATATTTAGAACTAGTTTGTAAGCTTGAAATGCTTTTAGCTCTCGTTCTTGGTAACTGCATCAAAGAATCTAGAAACTGTGGAAACGTATAGGGCTGAGGATCAGTGCACACCTCTCGGACACGTGAAATTTTCCATCCAAATGGCATGGAGCGGAAAAAAATTGCCTGGACCGGAGCCCCAGGCACAATTTGAACCTGTGACAGCTCAGGGCAGCTTTGCCTAATGAACTCTTAGATCACTAGACCATGACCACAACCTTTCATGTTCTAATTAGCACAGCCTCTTGTGCTAAGATTTAATTGCTGTGTTTTAAATATTCATAATCTTGCATCTGTTAGTTCCGTGCTTCCGAATATTTGGCAGCATTACTGTTGCCAGGGTGCAGTGGAGCCTGACGTAGAGATAAAAAGGCTCATCTATGTTGTCAAAGGCAGCGTATATGATTGCACATAAACGTGACGTGGTGGCCCGTCGCGCTGCTCACTCCGAAGAAGAGAGCGATGTGTCATGTTTTATCATTGGTAGCGTTTGCAAGGAAAACTGCCATTTTCGTAATGTTACATATAGGAGTCCTGAGGAATAGGATTTTAGCAGCTTTAATGTTGCAAATAATAACTCTCTCCCCAATCTGTTGTAGGGCTTTATACAAAGCATATGTGCAGCTGTTTTATTGCAGGTCAACCTAGGGAGGGAAATTGTCAGTGCAGAGCAGTGGCGCTGGCTTCTTTCCCGAGGTCGAGACTTCTTGTTTTGCAAGGACGCCACAAAACTTTTGTGGGGTTCCCCACAAAAGTGACGCTCCTTCCCCGAAGAGCCTTAGGGGAAAGAGCGTTCAGGGAAGGAGCATCACCGCCTCAGTATGCCGGCAATTCCTTAAGGCTGGTGCCATGCAGAAGCCTCGGATGAGCTCAGAAAAACTAGCAGCTGTGGGCAGTAAGCCTCTTTTATTTAGGTACATTTCCTGACTGACAAAGGCATTTGTTTATTTAAGTGTGCATGACTTAAATACCTTTATTTTGCAGCACCTGCATGTCTTCAATTTTTTCATGATTAATACTCTTTCAGATGCATTTGATGCATACATCAAAGCTGCACAAGCTGCCGAGGATGAGAAAATGCGCAGAGCAGTTGAATTGCTACCTGGCGGACATGCTGAGGGACATCAAGTAATCATCGCCTGCACCTGCCCCTGTAGTGAATGACTGTAGTCAGATAAAAATGATAAAATGATGGCAGCAAGAAAAATTATTTCATTGACTGCAGCCTAGTATCTAGTGCTGGGATGCAGCACTTGCTGCACTGAAGGGTTGCAAGCTCATTCAGGTAGCCTACATATTCAGAGCTATTAACTGTGCACCAGAGTACGTGTTGCAAGGCCATTGCATCCCCAAGTCGAGGCCCTCGTATCTGTACGAAGGTTACGTGGCCCTCGTATATACGAGGGACGGGGGTGAGACATATCCAATAGCGTATATATGAGGCACGTATCACCCGTATATATGTTTCGCCATACGTGTTGAGTAACACGTATGCCATGTGAGCACGTATACATACGAGCATATATGTGTACACATATCCAATAATTGCGTATATAGAGACACATTTAACACATATATACGAGATTTTTCAATAGGGTAGGTTGCAGCAGCGTTCTTCTGCGGACGATTCGGAACGCTCTAATGAGCCAGGTTCCGGCGAAGGCAAACTGAGCGGCAAGAACGCAGGCGGCAGAATACCAGGCGTTCTCCTGCCGCAAGTGCTTCAAAAAAGCTATTGCCTGGTTCGGCCTGATGTCGTTTCCGCCTGTCAATTGACATGCAGCTCTGTCCTGAATAGCGCACTGCAACACCACTCTCCAGGCTAAGTGGTTCTCGACACAAGTCTTCCTCAGCAGCTAGCGCACACCATGCTCTTGAGAGCACTGCTGAATGTGATGGTACTGGAAGTGACTTAATTTCAAGTCCTCTCATGACAAATCGAAGCCATTCACTCATGTCCGACGAGATAACGCTGCCGAAACGAGAGCCGCTCGCTCGGCGCAAATGTCGGCTCCAGAAAATTTCAAAAGACGCCCAGGCAGCCAGTGTTTTGTTAGAAGCTCAAGCTGAGACAGCCAACAGTTCCAATGCACCGAACTACCCCATCATAACCCACCAGGACTCCCAGCTCTAGGAGCACGAAAAAGGCACTGTATCAAGAATGTCACCGGAACTCATAGTGCACAAACACTTCAGGAGTCCGGCATCAACATAAGGGTTGCAGAAGGCTCCTTGGCGAAGGACCATAGCGGCCGAGAGCAGGTGACAGTGAATGAGCTTAATGACCGGGACTGGCCAACTATGTACCAGGGTCGAGTAGGAAAGCTGCAGTCGACCAAACAAGCTCCAGGAAAGGTGCTCGAAGACGCAGAAGAGATGAAGCTGCTGCGGGAGTTGGCTGCGTCATGGCTGCGGGAGTTGGTTGGTTCGAAACCCACCGCCGGACACCCGCCGGTCAAAATGCGTACAAGTGGCCCCCGGCCCGGCGCCCGGCTTTCTTTAGGGGTGTTCGCTTGGGAGAAGCTCCGTAAACCCAGCTGCGCCCCTCGCGGGCCAAGCCCCCCTGTTTCGAACGACCTCGCAGCCTGCTAAAGGTGGTACCCCTTCGACCAACGTGGTTCGAACGCGAGCATAGCCTCGATGCGCTGTCCCTGGGCGCGCGCACGCCCTAGCGCAACAGCCTCTCCTCCTCCATGAGGACAAAGCAGACCTTCCGCAGAGAAGGCAACTCCCTCAGCGCCACGGTATCTCCGCGACGACGCGAGACGCACACACCGTCGCCCGCAGTTCTCTCGACAGAACTATCGCCGAACCTACAACCGCTGGCACAAAGCAAGCAGCATCAGCAGCAGTCCCAGCAGCATCATCATCAGCTGTATCATCATGCAGCATCAGCTGCATCAGTAGCAGCAGCCACACCAGGTATTGAAGGCGAGGGTTCCCAGAATGAAGCCACCAGAAGGGCCACAACCAAGCATGAAGGCCAATGGAGGAACGAGGAAAGAGGGGGAGTAGGGGTGGCACGTATGGTGGCATGAAAATGTAGGGGTGGCAGCGAAACTTCCAATCTGGTTGCAGAAACGCAGCCGAGGTAGCGGCAGCATCAGAGACCAACGGCGCAAAGAAGAATGTGGGAGAACTCGTTCAGACTGCTTTTGCAGGCCTGAAAGGACTGATAAAGCGAGGGTACCCCCCACAAACACACACCGCCCGCACCATGCCCCCGACATGTGCGCATGACGCTGCAATGAAATGTATATTATGAGAGGATGGCGAACCAGGACGGTATGCAGTGCTTAGGATGAAAGGAAGGGGACCCAGGACGGTATGGAGTGCTTACGATGAAAGGAAGGTGAACCATGAAAGGAGGCACGGGAAGCACCCAGGCATGTTATTGGCTGTTGCTGCCAGAGAGTATAAGTGTGAACTACAGGGACCATAGAGAACTTCCACCGTAAAGGTATTAATTGTACAAACACTAGAACACACGTTACTGTTGTGCCTGCCACGCAGGCCGACACAGGGCGAGGCAAGGAGCAGCTGACCCTTAATCCCACGCAATCCGGGTGACGACAGGCTAAAGCCCTGTCGGCCCGCGGACCGCGGTTGATGCGTTAAAAGGGGCAGACCAGCAGAAAGTGAATGACAGAAAACTGTTTGGAGCAATGGAATAACAAACAAAAGGAACCCTGCGATGGGGCCACGCCACCGCAGTTGGGATGTTGCTCTCACCATGCGCATTTGTACAGATGCTCGTGACTTCGCTTGGTTTGCTGACGCCATCTTCATCGACTGGGCTTTCCCTTACACCGGACCTATGGTGTGCTGACGCAACAACGATGACAGCCGTGCATGGAATGGATCAATGCTTCCTATCTTCGAGCCGGCCGCAACCTTTACCGCCACCTCTGAACATGGAATCACCCTTCGTTTGGCAACCTGGAACGCTGTCAGATGATCCGTGCAGTAAAAAGGGCGCCAACATCTTCGACACGTCGGGCCACGCCATCGCAGTGGGGATGTTGCTCTCACCATTCGCATTTGTACGGGTTAGTTATCTCGATTCTTACGTTTTTCGCAACAACAATGTCTGTCTTGTTTCGATGTCGTGGCCACCCGATTCTTGCAAGCGTTTTCGTTCAGTGGCATTGTACTCTAGTCGCTCGCTTTTTGCTTTTAGCTGGCGATATTGAGGAGAACCCTGGTCCGACGACGAAGGCGCAAGAGGATAAGCTCGACTCAGTGTGCAATGCAATCCAGCGTCTAGAGAAAAATAATGCAATTCTCGAATCGGTTAATAAAGTTTTAGAAATGTATATCACTCTTAAAAGTTACTTAGATACGCTAACTAAACGTGGCGATGAACTGGAAACCAAGCTATATGCATGTGCCTTGTAAGCAGCTCCAAGAAAGCAGCAACAGCGATGTTCGCAAACTGCAAGAAAAAATTGATGACCAGGAAAACCGTTCAAGAAGGTCGAATGCATTGTTCTTTGGTGTTAAAGATACCGACTGTTCAGAAACATGGGAAGACACCGAGGCTCTTGTTCGTGATTTCTGTCAAAATAAGCTAGGTGTTTCACTCCAGTCTAATGCAAAGGCCCACCTTGTCGGCCGCTATTGAACTGACAAAAATCGACCAATAATAGCGAAATTCTACAATAAAAAAGAAATCGGCACTTTGCTAAGCAACGGCTACAAGCTTAAGGAAACAGACTTCAGGATAGCACGTGACTACTCGGTTGATGTGCGCGATAAGCGTCTGAAACTTTAGCAGTTCTCGAAGTCGACAAGGAGAGTGACCGTCCCCGCCCTGTCCTCAACAAGCTGGTTATAAAAGATTATGTTTACGTCTGGGACACGGACGCCAACTGCGCAGTTCGTTTGGAAACGTCAGGAAATGATGCGCCACAAGTAGAAGCTCAGTCCCCGGGAAGTCGTGATGACTGACCCAACCAACTACCTCCCTTATCAGGTTCAAATAACTCTCCCTTGCCGCCACTTTATAAGCATAGTCGTCCTAACGCGTTATGTTTAGTTTATACAGACGTCAGAAGTATCCTCCCGAAATCTGTTCCTATTTCCTCGCTCATCGACTGATGTTCTGCATCATTAATCGCGCTCACGGAAACGTGGCTTACGGACAACGCTCCTGACGAAAATTTTTTTTTTACTCAGGCAAAATTAAATATATTTCGCTGCGACAGGGCGAATCGGAGAGGCGCGGTGTTCTGTTGGCAATAAAAAAGACTTATCCTGTGTGCCCATTATAGTTACTACGTTTCTAGAATGTGTGTGCGCTTTGCTAAAATGCAGTACTAGATGAATACTTATTGGTGTTTTTATCGGCCCCCAGATTCGGGCAGTGTTTTCGCTGAAGAATAATATAGCATTTTCAGTGAAGTGTGCAACCGGTTTCCAGACTGTACTTTATAGATATTTATTGACTTTAATTACCACATATTACCTGTCTACGCTATCTGTCGCGGTGAGTGAAAGAGAATCGAACGCATTTCTTCAGACACGTTTAGTTTTTTCAATATCTCAACCCATCATAGAACTCACACGACGCACACCCATATGCTCCAGCATACTTGATCTTATACTAACGTTCCTGACATTTGCATCAACATTCGTTATCTTGATGGGTTCTCCGATAATGACATCATTACAGGTATTAGGATTGGCGCCAGCGGGTCTCGAGGTTTTCCACCAAGACCGTGTCTCGCCCGGTCGTGGCGAGGGACAAGCGGGGAGCAGGGTTCTGAGAAAATCCCCTTTAAGGAGTTGCCGATGACGCCGCGGCCAGCAAGTGGTTTCGGCCGTCTTCAGATCTTCCCCGGCGTCTCTAATGACCCGACTACTCCTGGCTTCTCGCGATCCGAACAATAAAGAGCTCAAGCGTGGAAATCAACCTTTTCGGAGGTCTTCGGTGCCGCTCGTCCACAGCAGTCGTCGGCCGCGCTAATGGCACAATCACTTTGGATTATCCCCGGACGGGGCGCTCCCGCTTTGCGCGTCGGCTTCTTTGAAGGAAGAATTGGGTTCGACAACCGTGGGAGAGTTGGCGGCCCAGCTGACATCACCTACCAGCCCAGCGGTGTCCCGACCGCATCCCGCTCTCCCTCGTGCTCAACTTATGTCAGGGGCGTGTCCATGTGTGCGGAGGAGTCAGTTGGCGCGTGCGAGTGAAAGTCCTGGCCACTCCCACCACGGCGGGGCGTCCCCAGCCTGGGTAATTTAGGGAAGACGCAGTGTATAAAACTGGACGGTGGATGCAGTTGAATCAGCTCAGTTCTGAACTCTAATGCGTGTAAATATGTAAAGTAAACCAAGTCTTCTTCCTCCACTAACGAACCCCTTCACTCAGCGGCGCTCCTGTCCGGGTCGGAGCGGGCGTCGTCTTGACCGAGGTTGCGTCGAGAAGCGACATCGATTTCCATCTTCGACAACCGGTGGCAGCGATGGGATGGACCAGGCGACATCGTTCTGCATGTGCGGGTGAGCGCTTTGTTTTTGTTCTATGATTCACAAGACTTTAAGCTCTGGGTTAAAAGTTTGAACTCCTGGTAATCGGGTGTCTCTAGCACAGTGATTGTTTGCACAGAACCATTAGTGAGTGGGCAAAGCCACCATTTGGGGCAGCGATGATGGGCTTCAGGAAAGTTGATAAAGAAGAGCTGTTGCTGATGTGCGAAGAGTTTGGTGTATAAGTGGAGGAAGGAATGAGGAAAGGGGCAATCATAAAGGCAATCAATAATAGCAATGCAGACGAAGAAGGGATGCAAATTGCGTGGGAAATAGCAAAAAGAGCTAGAACGGCAAAAAAGAAAGCAGAGGATGAAAAAAGAAAGCACAAGATGAAAAGAAAGAAAAGCAAGCCGCAGAACAGAGACCGCTGAAAATGATGGAGCTCCAACTCGAAAGCAAGCGTCTGGCAGCCGAAAACGCGGGAGCAAGAAATAATGACAGATTAAACAGAGTGGAGTCTCGCCGTACAGACACTTCGATGTATCCCTACAAGATGGGTGAAGACATCGATCTGTACTTTGTTAACTATGAAATGGACTGTCAAAAAAGCAAAATCGAAGTGAACTTGTGGTCACAGCGCCTACTAGGTCTTTTACCATTCGAGTCCCTAATCTGATCGCCAGTCTTAGCGAACAGGATGCGGATAACTATGAAAACGTGAAATCGGCTCTACTGAAGAAATGCCGCGTTTCAGATGAGGCATTTCGGCAGCGCTTCAGGGAGGGAACAAACAGAAGCAATGAGGATTACGCGAAGTTTGCATACACATTCAAAAACAACCTTGTAGGTTGGCTTTAGGGTGAAGGTGTGTACGAAAGCAAAGACAAGGTAGTTGAGTGCGTCTGTCTGGAACAGTTTTTTCGCAGCATCCCACCGTCCGTAACGCTCTCGGTGCAGGACAAGGAAAAGGTAGAGACAGTCGAGCGAGCGGCTCAAGTCGCAGACGAATTCTCGACGCGAACAAAGGCGAATGCGGTGGAAGGACAGTCAGAAAAAGGAACTACCCCAAGAAAGTATTTTTTCAAGAAGGCCGGGTCTAAATGGAAACCTGGGGCAGGGTGTAACGCAAAAAAAGGTCACTAGAAAGACTGCAGAGAAGAGCGGCAGTCAAACGAAGGACAAAGGGGTAGAAAAGGCGCGGAAAAAGGAGTTCGAGGCCAGGCAACCGTTGCGGTGCTATAACTGCCAAGAAACAAGGCACATCGCTGCAAGATGTAGAAACCAGCGAATGGTGTTCTCGTGCGTAAACGGAAGAGATAAAACCTCGAACTGCTTCCCCCTACCTTCATTAGTTAGAGGTCAACGGCAAGCCTTGTAAGGCGCTGAGGGACAGTGTGGCTACGATGGATGTAGTGCACCCATCCAATGTTACGTTTGAGGATTTCACGGGAGAAGTAACTTAGATTAAACAGGTATTGAAGGAGCACAGTGTTTGCTTACCTTTGGCAAGGGTTGAGATTTCAGATCCGTTTGGAAAACTGGTGACAGAGGCAGCCGTCTCGTAAACAGTTCCGCTGGAATATTCTTATCTGTTCTCAAACCGGTCTGACCGGCTGTAGCGTGAGCGAGGACAGATCTTTGGAGAAGGAAAAGTACAGGCGCTAACGCGCTCTAAAACCCGCCAGCTCGCCGCTCAGTTAATACAGGAGCTGGGACAGGGAGAGGCGGAAATTGGAGCAGAACCTGAAATCATGGAGCCAAACCTAGTGGCTGAACGAAGGGGTCGATGTTGTCCTAAATCAGGTGACACAAACGCAGCTGCGGCGCCAAGGGAACCGCAGGAAATAGAGCCCGCCGGAGGGTCGGTATTGGTCCCCACTTCCCGCAGTTTTGAGCGACTTTTGGGGGTAGACAGAGAGATGCTCAAGGCAGAGCAAAAGAACGAGCCTAGTTTGAGGCGCCTGCATGCTACCGCGGAAGCGGGCGTACATCACGATACTAGAAAAAGGCGGACTGCTGTACAGGCACTACAGAGATCGCAAAGGCAAGACGTTTGATCAGCTAATAATTCGGGAAAAATACTGGGCTGACCATCTGAGTTTGTGTCATGGGAACAGCTGGTCGGGGCACTTAGGGATCAACAAAACGAAAGAGCAACCTTTAATGGAGTGCTACTGGCCAGGGTGCTCTAAAGACGTTTAGCGGTACGTGAAGTCGTGTGACACATGTCAGCGAGTCGGAAAACCTGGAGACAAATGGAAAGCTCCCCTGAAATTGGTTCCACTGATCACCGAGCCTTTTCGGCGGTTAGTGATCAACACGGTAGGGCCCCTACAGCAGTCGAAATCAGGATACAAATATCTCCTTACCATGCTGTGTCCAGCAACAAAATTCCCCGAAGAACTCCCTCTAAAAGAACTAAGCTCTTCAGAAATAGTGGATGCTTTGCTCAGCACCTTTGCACGAACCGGATTTCTCGCGGATATTCATGCGGATCAGGGAAACGTGTTCACCAGCGCCTTAACAACCACCTTTTTGAAGAGGTGCGGTATCAAGCTAATACACAGTCCAGTATATCATCCCAGTCGAACAGTGCCGAGAGTGTACACTCCGTGCTCAAAAGGGTTCTGCGCGCGTTGTGCTATGAAGGAAAAAAAACTGGGAGAGCTGTTTGCCGGCAACGCTGTTTGCGCTCCGAACAGTTCCCCATGAAGTGACCGGATTCACCCCGGCTGAACTTGTGTATGGGAGAGCCCTGCGTTCTTCTCTCCGGATTTTGCGAAAGTTCTGAGAGGGAACAGGAGAAAGCCAAACAGTCGTGAGTTACGTGTTAGAATTGCTCGACCGACTAAGTTCTAAGCGTGCTCTTGTACAGGAAAACTTGAAAAGGGCACGACAGGTGTAAAAGTCTATTATGACCGAAACGCAAGGTAACGAACATTTCAGACGGGCGATGAGGTAATGATTTTGCGAACATCCAGGAAAAACAAGATGGAAGTGCAGTGGGAGGGGTCGGTGGAAGTTCAACACAGGCTGTCAGAAACAAACTACGTCCTGAAAAACCCGGCAAGAGAAATGAGGTTACCATCTACCACTGCAATTTGATGAAATATTATGTAGACAGGGAGGAGGTTGTAAACATGATGCTGAACGTGCCCGAGGAAGTACAGGCTGCTATACATGAATAAGTACTTTGGTTTGGGCTAGTTGGTGCATAGCTTCTAGATGATGTCAGGATGGCGCGAAAAGAACAAGGACAAAAGAGGCACAAGACCACAGCAGGGCAGGCGCCTGTCCTGTTGTGTTCTTGGGCCTCTTTTGTCCATGTTCTTTTCACGCCGTCCTGACATCATCTAGAACCTCCACCTGAGTTAGCGATAGACCGCGGTGCGGATTGCAGCATCCAGCACATTCTTGCGCGCTCTGCGAGGCCTGGTGTTCTGAAAGAGAAACCGGTAGATGAAATTAAGAGACTTTTGGGGGAATTCAAGGCGATGTTTTGCAGTCGGCCAGGGAAAACTGACCTGATCACTCACGAGGTTGAGCTGACCTCCTCCGAGCCAATCAGGTCAAAATCTTATCGTGTGTCACAACGCCAACGGCACATCATGGAGGCAGATATTCAGCGAATGCTCGAAATCGCGGTAATCGAATCGACTGAAAGTGATTGCACTTCAACTTTGATCCTCGTCGAAGTGCCAGGTAAAGAGCCTCGTCTATTCGTGGACTACCGAACACTCCATGCAATCACCAGAGATCAGCTCTATCCAATTCCGAATATTGAAGAGAGAGTGGAGCGGGTAAGTGGGGCACAGTTCATCTCTACGTTAGATCTCGTGCGGGGTTATTGGCAGGTCCCTCTCTCAGACGCCTCGAGCCGCTATGCCGCCTTCAATTTTCCGATTGGGACGTTCAGAACTTAAGTTTTAAGCTTCGGCCTCAAGAACGCACCGTACAGCTTCTCAGAATTAATGGACATTGTACTTAAAGGCATGCAAAGCTATGGAGTCCTGTGCTTGGACGATATAGCAATTTTTTTCGAACAGCTGGGAGGAGGATATCGTGCACCTGAGGAGCGTGGTGGCAAGGTTGCGGGACGCTGGACTCACAGTGAAGTCTGAAAAGTGTAACATTTTTTGGTCCCAAGTTGCCTACCTGGGACACATTGTAGGTCGTGGAACCAGGCAGCCTTCGGAACTAAAAATTAAGCCCATAGCTGACTTTCCAAGGCCTCAAATAAAGAAAGACATCCGTTCTTTTCTGGCGTTGTTGGGTATGATCAGGGGTACATTTTTTGCTATTCTAAACAAGTAAGCCCATTGACAGATGCGCTCCGAAAGGGAGAGCCCGAAAAGGTTTTTTAGGATGAGGCGAAGGAGAGCGCCTTCCAAGAGCTAAAGAAAGTACTAATTTCACGGCCTGTATTGCGGACGCCTGACTACTCAAAAGAGTTTGTAGTTCAGTGCGACGCTAGTGATAGGTTGATGGATGTTGTATTGAGTCAGGTCGGAAAAGACAACAAAGAGTATCCCATCCTGTACGCAAGCCGGAAATTGACGATAAGAGAACAAGCTTACAGCGCCTCAGAAAAAGAATGTGCATGCTTAGTCTGGGCAGCACAAAAACTGTCATGCTACCTCATCATCATCATCATCATCATCATCATCAGCAGCAGCAGCAGCAGCAGCCTTACTACACCCACTGCAGGGCAAAGGGCTCTGCCATGTCTCCCAAATAACCCTATCCTTTGCCAGCTGCATCCATCCTTTGCCTGCAAACTTCTTAATCTCATCCGCCCACCTAACCTTCTGCCGCCCCCTGTTACGGCTACTTTCTCTTGGAATCCACTCCGTTACCCTTAAGGACCAGCGGTTATCTTGCCTTCGCATTATATGCCCTGCCCAAGCCCATTTCTTTCTCTTGATTTCGACTAGGATGCCATCAGACCGTGTTTGTTCCCTCACCCACTCTGCCCGCTTCCGGTCTCTTAACGTTACACTTATCCTTTTTCTTTCCATGGCTCGCTGCGTGGTCCTTCACTTAAGCTTAACTCTTTTCGTTAGCCTCCACGTTTCTGCCCCCTAGGTGAGTACCGGTAAGATTAAGCTGTTGTACACTTTCCTCTTGAGGGAAATTGGTAAACTGCCACTCATGATCTGCGAGAATTTGCATATGCGCTCCACCCCATCCTTATCCTTCTAGTTATCTTCCTCTCATGATCCGGATAAGCTGTCACTACCTGCCCTAAGTAGACGTATTCCGTCACAACTTCTAGGCTCTCGCTGCCAATTGTGAACTGTTGATGCCTCGCTAGGCTGTTGAACATTACCTTGGTTTTCTGCATGTTAATTTTTAGACCCATCGATCTGCTCTGCCTGTCTAACTTGATCATGATTTGCAGTTAACCTCCTGAGTGACTGAGCAAGTCAATGTCATCAGCAAATCGCAGATTGTTTAGGTATTCTCCATTTATTCTTATTCCCAACTGTTCCCAATTCAGGCCTCGAAATACCTCCTGTAAACATGCGGTGAACAGCATTGGCGAGATCGTGTCTCCTTGCCTGACGCCCTTCCTTATTGAAATTTTATTGCGGACTTTATGGAGGATTATAGTAGCTGTGCAGTTGCTATATATATCTTTCAGTATTTTGATATAAGGCTCTTCTACCCCCTGATTACGCAATGCCTGTATGACTGCTGAGGTTTCCACTGAGTCGAATGCTTTCTCGTAGTCAATGAAAGCTATATATAGAGGTTGGTTATATTCTGCGCATTTCTCTATCACCTGATTGATAGTGTGACTATGATCTGTTGTGGAATATCCTTTACGAAAGCCTGCCTGGTCATTTGGTTGATTAAAGTCTAACGTTGCCCTGACTCTATTAGCGATTACCTTAGTAAATACTTTGTAGGCAACGGATAGTAAGCTGATCGGCCTGTAATTTTTCAAGTCCTTGGCGCCTCCCTTCTTATGAATTAAGATAATATTTGCATTCTTCCAAGCTTCTGTTACAGTCGAGGTCATAAGGCATTGCGTATACAGGGTGGCTAGTTTTTCTAGCACGATGTCCCCTCCATCCTTCAACAGATTTACTGTTACCTGATCCTCCGCAGCTGCTTTTCCCCTTTTCATTGCTTCTAAGGCTTTCTTTACTTCATCTTTCGTTACTGGCGGGATTACGCATTGCTGTGCACTGCTGTCTTTCTCATTAACGCTCTGATTACATTGGCTACTGTACAGGTCTGTGTAGAACTCTTCGGCTACGTTAACTATCTTATCCATATTGCTAATGACATTGCCCTGCTTGTCTCTTAATGCATACATCTGGTGTTTACCTATGCCTAGTTTCATCTTCACTGCTTTTAGGCTACCTCCGTTCTTTAGAGCATGCTCGATTCTCTCCATATTGAACTTCCTTATGTCGGCTACCTTGCGCTTATTTATTAACCTTGACAGCTCTGTTATTTCTATTCTATCGGTAGGGTTAGACGCCCTCATGCTTTGGCGCTTCTTAATCAGATCTTTCGTCACCTGAGATAGCTTGCCGGTATCCTTTCGAACTGTCCTACCGCCTACTTCTACTGCGCAATCCGTAATTATTGATGTCAGATTATCGTGCATTGAATGAACATCAATATCGTCTTCCTCAGTTAAAGCTGAATATCTGTTTTGCAGCGCTATCCTAAACTCCTCTGCTTTCCCTCTTACGGCTAACTCGTTAATGGTCTTCTGCTTCACTAGCTTCTTCCGTTCCCTCTTCAAGTGTAAGCTAATTCTGGACCTTACCATTCTGTGGTTGCTACATCGCACCTTTCCGAGGACGGCCACATCCTGAGTGATGCCAGGTTTAGCGCATAGTATGAAGTCGATTTCATTTTTAGTTTCACCATTGCGCTCTTCCAGGTCCACTTCCTGTTTTCTCGTTTGCGGAAGAAGGTATTCATGATCCGTAAATTATTTCTATCCGCGAATTCGACTAATAGCTCTCCCCTGCTATTTCTAGAGCCTATCCCATAGTCGCCTAATGCGTGGTCGTCAGCCTGCTTCTTGCCCACCTTCGCATTGAAGTCGCCCATCAGTACAGTGTACTGCGATTTTACTTTATTCGTTGCCGATTCTACGTCCTCACAGAAACTTTCAACGGTCTGGTCATCATGGCTGGCTGTGGGTGCGTAGGCCTGCACCACCTTCAGCTTGTACCTTCTGTTCAGCCTAATTGCTATAGCTGCTACACTCTCGTTAATACTAATGAACTCCTGTACGTTGCCAGCTGTATCCTTATTAATGAGGAATCCCACACCTAGTTCTCGTCTATCCTCTAATCCGCGACTGCACAGTATGTGTCCGTCCTTCAGTACTGTATACGCCTCACCTGTCCTCCCAACTTCGCTAAGCCCTATCACATCCCATTTAATTCCCGCTAGTTCCTCGAACAGCACTGCTAGGCTAGCCTCACTAGATAAAGTTGTAGCGTTAAACGTTTCCAGGTTCAGATTCCAATGGCGGCCTGTCATGCTACCTATACGGATCAAAATTCGTTTTTGATGCGGATTACTGCCCACTCACGTGGCTGCGTCAGGTGTGTCAAAAGAACGGACGCTTGCTGCGGCGGAGCCTCATCTTTCGGGAATACAACTTCTCTGTGAGGTATAAAAAAGAGAAAATGAATGATAATGCCGACGGATTAAGCAGACTATTCTGAAGTGCTAAAGTGAAAAAGGTCCTCCAGCTTTTATGAGTCTTTGTGTGCATTAATAGCGGACCTAAGTATGTTTTTTATGTATTTGTCTACTCTGATCTATTTCATGCACGGCTCTGACTTGGTTGTTGCCCAAAGGTCCATGATACTTTGATTTAAATGGCGGAACCACTCGGATTCAAACTTTGTTATGTTATTCCATGTTTGTTGGGATAAGCATGGTGGATCAGGGGCACAGACTGAGTGCTTGCGCGTCGTGTGGAGCTTTGTTGCTGGGGCCGAACCGGCCGTTGTATGCCATTGTCAGAGGTTTTGGGGGTTGATTTGGTGCTCGCAGAAGACAACTGGTCCTCCCACTCCCAAGACCAACCCATCTCTCCATGGCAAGAGATTGCTACCACTGGCCGATCGAGATTTTCCTGGCCGCGGAGGAGTTATTAGGATTGGCGCCGGCGGGTCTCTAAGTGTGCCACCAAGAGCATCTCTCGCCAGGTGTCTGCGTGGGGCCATTACCGCACTTCGCCCGGTCGTGGCGTGGGACAAGCGGGGAGCAGGGTTCCGAGAGAACCCCCTTTAAGGAGTCGCCGACGACGCCGCCTCCAGCAAGTGGCCTCGGCCGTCTTCAGATCTTCCCTGGTGTCTCTAATGGCCGATTCCCACGACGGTCCGTTCGCCCGCGGCCCGCGCATCACGTGTTCATGCGCCACTAAAAACTGGTCTGCGATCCGATGACGTCAATTCTTTCCTTAATCAATTTAACGCCCATTTTATCTTATGTACTTGAGAGTGAGGGTTGTCTTACAAAAATTTGAGGGCGGGCCAATAACTTGATTAACCAATCATATAATAGTTTGAAATAAATAGCGCCCCCGAATGCGGGCCAGGCCTCTAGGTCTTTAAAACCAGCCCTCGGAGCCCGGGAAAAGCGTTCTGGGCTACGGTAAAATATAATGCATCTTCGACTGTGCCGATTCAGGCCTATTCCCACGACGGTGCGTTCACGCGCGGCCCGCGCATCACGTGTTCATGCGCCACTAAAAACTGCCCTGCGATCCGATGACGTCAAGCGGATGCGACGGGCCAAAAGAGCAGACGACGCGCTGGGTCTACCACTGTTGCCAGATTATTTTAAAGCGGTTGGCAACGCTGGTCAAACTGGTTTTTCCTCCCGATCCATGACTGCGATTGAATGGTGCAGGTGTGGCCCTTTGTCCAATTCTTCAATGGCCTGGGTCTTCTTGCTAGCCGAGTCGATCAATTTTTTCATGGTAGCGAACGCAGTGCAGCTTGCCAAAACAGCGCGCCAGCTCAACTCCACTCAGCGAAATGCGACAGCCAAAATACTGGCAAGAGCGGTGGTTGCCAGAGCTGGCACGCGCATCTTCGCGGGCTGCCGCTAATTCCTGCGAGGGGAGAGGCACTTGAACTTCCTTGGTTGTCCAGTCCGCGGGCCTACAGCACGCATCTCGCTCTGGTGACGCACGAACACGTCATGCGCTGGCCGCGGGCGAACGGACCGTCGTGTGAATCGGCCATAACAGTCCGACTACTCCTGGCTTCCCGGGATCCGAACAAGCAAGAGCTGAAGCGTGGAAATCAACGTTTTCGAAGGTCTTCGGTGCCGCTCGTCCACAGCAGTCGTCGGCTGCGCTAATGGCACAACCACTTTAGATTATCTCTGGACGGGCCGCTCTCGCTTTGCGCGTCGGTTTCCTCGAAGGAAGAATGGGTTTCGACGACCGTGGGAGAGTTGGCGACCCAACTGACGTCACTTACTATCCCGGCGGTGTCCCGACCGCATCCCGCTCTCCCTCGTGCTCAACTTATGCCAGGGGCGTGTCCATGTGTGCGGAGGTGTAAGGTGGTGCGTGCGAGTAAGTGTTTTGGTACTCCCACCACGGCAAGGGCGTTCCCAACCTGGGGAATTTAGGGAAGACGCAGTGTATAAAACTGGACGGCGGATGCAGTTGAAGCAGCCCCCTTCTGAACTGAAATGCTTGTAAATATGTAACATAAAGTAAGAAACATCTTTCTCCACTCACGAACCCCTTCATTCAGCGGCACTCCTGTCTGGGTCGGAGCGGGCGTCCTCTTGACCGAGGTTGCGTCGAGAAGCTTCATCGATCCCTACCTTCAACACTGGAAACAATGTTTGTTCAGAGAGGGGTAGGAAGGTGGCTGATAAGAAAATTATATTCTATAGCAAAGCTAGCTTGGATGGAGCGAATGCTGAACTATCTCTATTTAGCGACGTTTTTCTCACTAGCTTCTCGTCCCGTTCAGTTGAACAAAACTTGATTGCGTTCAAAAATGTGTTCTCCGCCCTCGTTGATAAGTATATTCCCACCATAACAATTAGAAGTAACAGTTCTGCACTATGGTTTAACAAGCAGCTTTGACGCTTAAACAATAAAAAAAAGCGATTATACAGGCGAGTCGTCAAAAGCACTCACACATCATCGTGGCCTAAATACGAGCAGTGAGACAAAGAATACCAGGCCTGACTTAAATACACTAGTCGACACTTTTTTAAAAGTGACCTATCATCTATGCTGACTAACAACCCTCGAAAATTTTTTCAAGTAGTAAACCCCAGCAGTCATCCTGAAGTTACGCTTACTGATCACAAAGGGGCCACTGTTCCCGAGTCAGAGTGCACACAGATATTAAACAACGCATTTTCGTGTCTTCACCCGCGAGGACGTCTCTTCATGCCCAAACATAGGTACACTTTCAGATATTATTCAGCAGATTACTATCAGCGAGTCCGGTATCATATAACTACCTAATAATGGCAAATTGTCGTCTGCATATGACCACCTTGGCTTGAACAACATGTTTTTAAAAAGCACATCACAAAATGTTGTAAGCGCTCTGCCTTATCACTGTGGCGAACGCCAAGCGCATGTCTCTCACGCTTTCCCTCTTTCCTTCCTCCCCTCACCCTCGACCGGTCACACTATATAAGCTGGCTGATCGGTACGAATAAAGGCTTTTCTATCCCGAGCGTCCGTCAGTGTTCCAGGGAAACACAGCGCGCGCAGTGCGCGTACTTGCTATGTAACAGTGGCGACGAGCTCTAAGCGAACCCACGACCAGAGCCAACCTGAAACGACGCTCAAGACGGAGCCGCTGGACACAACCATTTCGGTCATGGCACATCATCAGCTTCCCGAGTATGACGACCGCAGTGACAACTGGAGGGCGTATTTTACGAAAGTTGAAGCCTACTTTGAAGCAACTGGAATCCAAGATTCAATGAAGAAGGCGTTGCTCACTTGTGCACTGAATTCACGCACAGTACAGGTACATTGAGGGAAATTTGCACAAAAGAAGCCTAATACGCTGAATTACGAAGAAGTAGTTGAAGTCCTAACTGCGTATTTTGACCCAAAACGCCACGAAATAACTGAGAGCTTCCGCTTTTTCAACCAGCGCCAGTTTGAAGGTGAGTCTGTTCATACATTCATTGTTGAAATTCGCCAAATAGCGGATGGCTGCAATTTCGGAAGCATGCTGAATAGAATGCTTCGCGACAAGATAGTATGCGGCGTCAGATCAAGTGCCCTGCAAAAGCAGTTGCTTGCGAAAACAGACCTCAACCTGAAGGAAGCCGAAGCTATAGCGCTTAGGTCAGAGACAGCAGGCAAGGATTCCAACGCGATTTCTTCGGACTTGACAGCCGTAATGAAGACAAGCTCGCGGTGACGGACCTGCGACGAGCCGGTTATAAAGTTTGGACGGTGCGGAAGCACAAAACACAATGAAAACGCGTATAGATGGATGAAAGCTCGATGCTACCGCTGCGGCAGGTTCGGGCACCTTGCAAAAAGTGCCTTAGCGATGTCAGCAAGTAACGCTAGAAAACACATGCTCGAAACAGGTCAAGCCAAGCGTTACATGTAACTGAGAAAACCTTGGATCACTCGGCTAACAGCATTAACATCTGGACTTTGGTTGTGTCTCGGAAATCTCAGTTGGAACCTCCGATTCGCCGAACGTTCGCGTGGGGTGACAGCGATATACTGCTGATCGTCTATACTGGTTCAGCTGTGTGTGTTGTCCCAGGCAACTTTTTGAGCAGCCCAAGAAACAGTGGCCACCATTATCACCATCCCACATAAAACTTTCCTGTTACCTAGGGACCTTGCCACTACTGGGGCAGTTGGATACGCCTCTCGTACAACGGGACTATCGTCGAGGGTTCATTAATTGTTATCGACTGCTCAGGACCAAGCCTCTGCGGACAGGACTAGATATTAAAACTCAGCAAAGCCGGGTCGTCAGTCCTCAACATCGGTGCGAAGCTGGGGGAGAGCTTCGGGAAGAACTGTACATCAACTGTGGCTGATGTGATCTAGAATTTCCAAGACGTTTTCAGCACAGAATCAGGCCTGATAGACGTACCACGAGTGCATCTGCAACTTAAAGAAGCCACACCAAAATTATGTAAGGCCCATTCTCTTCCATTTGCTTGGCGCGACAAGGTCTTCAAAAAGATTGAAAGGCTTCAAACCATCGGAGTGTTGTCCCCTGTAACACACGAAGAGTGGGCTACACCAATTGTGCCGGTACGGAAAAAGGATGGCACCGTTCGAATCTGCGCAGATTTCAAAGTAACCTTAAATCATGCGTGCGAGCTGGAGCAATACCCGCTACCTGTTATTGATGAAATTCTTGCGTCTCTGAATGGCGGCGAGCAATTCAGCACGCTCGACCTGCGCGACGCCTATAATCAGATGCCTCTCGATCACCAGTCCAAGAAACTGTGTGTTATCAATACGCACCGGGGGTTGTTCTGCAACAACCGCTTGCCTTTCATTATAGCTTCCGTGCCTGCAATTTTTCAATGGAAAATCGACACTGTATTTGCAAGGCATATCAGGTGTCCAGGCTTACCTACCTCGAAGATTTATAGATATCGGAAAAAGACGGCGGCACCGATAGATTAAGGCTTGTGCTCCAGCGTCTCCAGGAGCACGGGGTTTAGCTCAGACTGGACAAATGTAAATTTAACTAGGCGTCGGTTTCCTACTTAGGTCACCGAATTGACCGTGAGGGTTTACATCCGACAGAGCAGCATATGGAAGCAATCATGCAAGCTCCTTGTCCGCAAAATGTGCAGGAGCTGCGCGCATTTTTGGGCATGATTACATTTTACGCAAAGTTCATGCCGAATTTATCATCCATCCGTGCACCTTCGTACAAGCTGCTAGAGAACACACGATGGATTTGGGAAACCGAGCAGGAGGCAGAAATTATGCAAGCTAAAGGCCTTCGTCGGGAAGGGGTACTTGCGCATTTCAATCCGGCTGCAGACCTCAAGCTGGAGTGTGACGCGTCGCAACATGAGATGGCGCCGTGCTATTCCACACATATGGCAAAGTGAACAAGCCCATCGGCTTCTGTTCCCTAACCTTAACAAAGGCTGAAAAGAATTACTCTCAACTCGAATGCGAACCCCTTGCCCTTTTATTTGGTGTAACAAAGTTCCGGGACTTTATCGTAGGTCGAATTCACACTTGTTACCGACCACCAGCTCTTCCTGGGATTGCTGAGGGCATATCGACCGAACCCATCACTGGCAGCCGCTCGCATACAACGTTAGTCTCTGTTCCTTGGAGTTTTCCGCTACAAGCTCCAGTACTCGCTAGGTAAGCAACTTCTGCATGCCGACGCCCCGAGTCGACTGTCACAACCTATGACAGAGTTGCAATCAGACGATCCCCCTGATTACATTCTTGCTCTAGCAGGATTGGAAGACTGAACAGTGTCAGTTGATGAACTGAAGCAGTCAACTGCAAATGACCCGCAACCGAAAACGGTTGCGCAGTGGACAAAGTATGGCTGGCCGTCGACCGCAAGATGATAGATGAGAGTATTATTTCATTATTCGATAAAAGACAAGGCCTATCTTTGGCTCACGGACTGGTGTACTGGGGGCACCGCGTAATAGTGCCGAAGGAAGCACGACATCGTGTTTCGTACCTACTGCACGAAACACACCAGGGGTCTTTAGTTATGAAAGCAGTTGCCAGATAATCATTTTGGTGGCCAGGATTGGGTCGGGACATTGAACAACTAGCAGCAACATGCCAGAATTGTGTCCAAAACTTGCCCATGCCAGCCGCAGCACCGCCAGAGAGTTGGCCGACTGCGCGAGAACAGTGGTTCAGGATACATGTTGATTTCGCAGGGCCATTTGCGGGAAGCATGATTCTCGTTGTAGTGGATGCGCAAAGCAAGTGGATCGAGGCAGTCCCTATGAAGCAAGCTACTGCTACAGCTACAGTGAAATGCTTCCGCGAGATATTTAGCAGGTTCGGCATTCCAAGGACTGTGGCCTCTGACAAGGGAACTCAGTTTACCAGTCATGAATTCGATACCTTCATGAAAAAGAATAATATAACGCATCTTCGAACGGCTGTGTTTCACCCACAGTCTAATGGAATGGCGGAAAGAGCAGTCAGAACGATAAAGGATGGCCTCAAGAAGATGGGGCGGGGGGGGGGGATATTAGATACCCACATTTCCAGACTGCTTTTTAATAACAGGACACCTAACAGCTCGGGCACTTCTCATTCAGAGGCGCTTCTTGGTTATCGTCTCCGGTCTCGCCTGGACACATGTTTTTCTCCCATTGTTACAGGTTCCGTCTCGGAGCCAGATGCATGGTCACCACCTCTACCTGGAGCTGCAGTGGATGCACGTAACTTTGGCGTAGGAGGAAACTGGCTCCCTGGAACAGTCACGTCTACTGGAGGGTCACGAATGATCCCCGTGCATAAACCAGCCGGACCGGTCAGGCGTCACGTTGGCCAGGTGTGTGTTCGACACACAACTCCCCCAAGTGCGCTGGATCACGACCCAGGGGAAGACAACGCTGTGCAAGCAGAGACACCATCACCGGTCTCGCACGACAAATGAGTGGAGCGCGCGATCCCTCGACCAGATACCGAACCTCCAAGTGGCTTCATCACCGGCGAATTCGTCATCAGCGCAAGAATAAAAAGGCCATCCGCAGCGGCAGCAGCAGAAAGAACCTGCATCGGTGCAGCCACCATGCACACAGCTGTCACTGCGACCTTCCTCGCGCCAAAAGAAGCCAATACAGCGAATTTATCTTTAAAGGAAGATAAATGTTGTAAACGCTTTGCCTTATCACTGTGGCGAACGCCAAGCGCATGTCTCAGCCTTTCCTTCTTTCCTTCCTCCCCTCACCCTCGACCGGTCACGCTATGCAAGCAGGCTGATAGGTACGAATAAAGGCTTTTCTATCCCGAGCGTCTGTCAGTGTTCCAGGGAAGCACGGCGCGCGCAATGTGCGTACTTTCTATGTAACACAAAACATTTCGGTAGTCCTACGCGCACAGTCATTGTCATCCGGCCGGATTCCTAGTCATTGGCGCACATCCAAGGTCATACCAATTTTTAAAGCTAGCGTTCGCACATCTCCTGTAAACTACCGACCCATTTCATTAACTAGCACCGTCTGTAAACTAGTGAAGCACATCATACATTCGTAAATCATAACATTCCTAGAAGAGCATAACATAATCATCAAATGCCAGCACAGCTTTCGCAAGGAATATTTATGGGATGGGCAGCTAGCGGGATTTATTAATGACTTGCTATCCTGTATTGACGTCGGCAACCAGGTGGATGCCATATTCTTTGATTTTTCTAAAGCTTTTGGTCACGTTCCTCACCTCAGGCTACTAACAAAACTAAAACATCTTAACATTGACACACAAGTCGTTTTATGGATAAACGATTTGTTGTCATTCCGAACACAGTTCACAAAAAAAACCCACTAGAATTCCTCTCTTATTCCAGTCACGTCCGGCGTCCCACAAGAGAGCGTGCTTGGTCTATTGCTTTTCTAAATATATATTAGTGATTTGCGTAACTGCATCTCATCTCTGTAAGACTTCGCTTATGACTGTGTTATTGAACGTAAAATTACTACTGAAACTGACCAACAAGCGTCGCAATCAGACCTAAACGCGATTAATACGCGGTGTTCTGACTGGCAACTGACCTTAAATCATACTAAAACTAAGTGCATGTCATTTACACGTTCCTGTTCCTGCATTTTAACCTCATATTTTATAGATAACAATATTGTCGAGCTTACTACCACATACAAATACCTTGGACTAAATTTTCAAATGGATCTAACATTGCATCATCACACAAACGTTACACTTGAAACTGCTAATCGCTCACTCGGAATCATGAAACACTGACTAAGGCAAGCACCCTCACACTTAAAAAAGGTCGTATACACCACCTTAATCAGACCTAAAATTGAATATGCATGTGCAATCTGGGACCCGATCCAGGATTACATCATACGTAACATTGAATCCCTGCAAAGCCGTACTGTTCGCTCCGTTTTTTCGGGCTATTCCCCGTACACCAGTGTTACATCCCTAAAAAATCGTGCCGAATTAGATCCGCAACCACTATGACGAAAACACGCTCGCCTACCTCCTTGCCTCATCTACTCTCGCCGTGACCATCTTTACAAAGTCATTCAGCCATTCAGTCATCACTGTACGCGCAATCATTCATACCTAGAACCGTAAGTGACTAGAATAACCTACCATCAGATATTGCTACCGAGGTTCACCCAGAAAAATTTCTCGAAATGCTGCGTACCCACATCATAATCTGACGTCCCTGTGCATCACTTTACTTTTATAGTGTTAGTAATCCTTCTTTTGTGCTCCCTCGAATACCATTACCTTCTTCCAGATGTTTCTTTTCCATTTGTTTTTTCTTTCTGGGTTGTTTTTGTATGCTTAATCCCAGCTGTTTGAATTTGTACGCTTTTCTGTTTCGCTATAGAGTTGTTGCTATTGTTTTTTACTGTACTTCAAAATGGTGCCTATTTTTTGTTTTTTTCTCTCTGATTTCTGTTTCTAGAAAAGTGTTGTCAAAGTGCATCGTGTATCCACCCTATGTAATACCCTCCCCGGAGGGCCTTTGGGGTATTTGAATAAATAAATAAATAATTAAGAGAGCAGCAGAGAGCCAAAAACAAATGGCTATGAGACAGGTCCACAGAGAGGGGGCAGTGAGCCGAAGCCGAAATCTGAAGGAAAAGCTCTAGCTATGCATAATGAAAACGATGTACCTGTATTGCCATCTGTCCGCTCTAGATAGAACTACCAGTGCACCAAGTTCCAAATGACAAGCCCCAGAGGGCCCAATTGAGGAGCTGCAAACGCGCCCCAGGACCAAATGCTGTAGTGAAATGTATTTCTAAAGTGAAAGGAATACTGTAGTCCCCATTTAAGCAAAAATAACGCCATGTCAGCGGCAGATTGCACTTGCAGGAGGCAAAAAATGAAAAATTAAACGAGAAGTGTACCCAGCGCCATGTGCTTGTAGTGGAGTGAAGGCGACACGCGCCAAAATTCAAACAGTGCCACGGCCTATTATACCCATTTTTCATGGCTGGAGAGCGCGCGTGTGAGGTAAAGAGGGACAACATACGTTTCAATGTTGTAGAGGGAGATGTATTCCTCATTAATGCACAAAAAAAAGAATATTCCTGTTCAAAAAAGCAAGAAAAAGCAGCAAATAGGAAATGTGCAGCGAAAAGGCGCCTGGCTCCACTTATCGTGAAGCGGACGAAAAGGAAACGTCCTGGCGCCAAATTAAAATGCCGAATGGCAATATTTTGCTATTTTGGATACTTGGGGCGCGCCAGAGTGCCGTAAAAGGGAGAAATTATGTTAGAGTGTTATGGGCATGACACAATCTTATATTGTGCACCCAGTGTGGCCTTGTGGTAGCCACGGCTTCCCGTGGCTGCGGTGGTTTTTACATTGACAACAGCAAATTCAGTGTTTTAAAGGTCACTGACAACAAAGTTACTGAAACGCAAATTGGACAGCTGAATAAGGAGGAGTTAACCACCAAAGGCAGAAAGCCAAATGATGCATCTACGGCTAAGTTGCATTAATTTCCGATATGCTACATATTTGCTGTCACAGGCAAACGTGATGCACTGGGTGCATATAGTAAGAAACATGCGAGTTTAAATGTGGTTCTGTGCAAGAAGAATTCTGAACTTGGTAGTGAACAGAGAAACAGAGAGAGGCAAAACAGTGCGCCTTCATTCAAAGAAGCACTTTTGCACCGAAGTGAACTGCTTTGACAAACTACCGCTCTTCGATCTTATTACCATGCCCTAGTTCCCGTCACAACCATTCTCTCACCATGTTTAAGAAAAAGAACAGCAAAAACGTACTACGGTATGCTCCATTAGCTGCACAACAAATCCAGATATTCTTACAGCTCACCAGGGGAAAAATAGAGCTCAATCTAGAGGCATCCTCACCAATGGCTTTTCCACATAAACGTCATGCCTTGTGTATACTCAATGGACAATGATTGTGCTGCTGCAGCAACAATTCTGTCGCCAGGCGCTTTCATCGGAGAAAAAAGAAATTTCAAGCACTAATGACGTACCATTCGCCTTATCGTACTTGCCGCAACAATGCACATCCACGAGAGTGAGGCGAACTTACAATATCCATCCTCCCGGTACTTCAGCAACGGAAAAACTGCTTCCCAAAAGAACTGGAAAAAAATGAACATTAAAGTTTTCCCTCAATTTTTTTTATTCACGAGTAAAAAAAGAAACTGCCAACAGGGTTGGCTTTCGTTCCAGGTCAAGAGTAGAGGAAAACAAAAATACACTGAAACTGAGGAAGGAGACAGAAAAAAAGTAAATGAATTTGTGATGCTGCTTTTCTGCAGCCAGCAGAGGCATGCGCATGCCGTTTGTGCTTCATGAAACACCTCACCCCTCCCACTTCGCTGGGCTAGTAGTGCACCACCTTCCAGCTCAAGGGCATGGCCGTTGCTGCTTCTTGTTCTCTTTTCAAGACACCCTAGTAAAAGCAAAAGCGATTGTCTCCCCCTCCAGAAGTGTCGGGGCGGTGTGCATTGGGGTTTCATTGGCCAGCCTGAGACATGTGTTAGCATGGCTGGGGTGTACCTGCTGCTAGGTGTCTGCAAAAACAGCGCTTATCCAGGGCAAGGGAGATCGCTTTGTACAGCTGCTGCTATAGCTGGAACAGTTTCTGCTCTCGCTTCAGTACTTCTCACTCGCTCGCGAAGCTTCTGACCCTGGTGCTCATGAGATGTTGGCCCAACGAAGAAAGGCTGGCAGGTCCCGCACAGGGACATTGTGTGTGAGGGCCTTTATGCACAGATTCCGGTCCTCTGTGATGAGAACTGTATCGCGATACAGCTTCAAAGGTGCATCAGGTTCCCTGGGAAATGCTTGTTCGGCCCGGTCTCTGCATAGAAGCTGGCAGCAGGTCAAAATTTGGTCGTCGTTGGTCCCCTTGTAGTCGCCGAGGTCCTCACAGCGGAAGTTGATGGTGTCCAGGAGAGATCCTCGGAGGGTGATGGTCCTTAGCTTTGGCTCACGCTGTCCGAACCGCTCCTCCAGATAAGTGAGGGCAGCCCTGGCATTCGAGCTCACCTCCCCGCAGTGGTCTGCGTATCCTGTGCCCGGGCGAGAGCCACCTCGTGAAAGGCCGTGCAACTCATTTAAAACGACGATGGGCACGTAGACGTAGAAATGTCCGTCGGCGACCAGCTTCTTCACGAGCGGCAGGTGGTCGATGAAGGAGTTGGTGTCCGGGATAAGGTACCGCGGCCGGATCTCCAGAATAAACGCCTGCTTGCTCCGATGCTCCTGGAGCACAGCTTGGATGCAGGCGTGATGGCGCTCGTGCTGCTCCTTGGCCCGACGCAGCTGCTCCTTCTTGGTCCACAGCTTCTGGATCTCTTTCTCCTCCTCGCTGGACGTGAACTGGGCCTTCTGATCGTCCAGGGAGTCTCCCATCTCCAGCTCCTCGTCTGACGAATCGTAGGTGACCTCTTTCTTCGAGTCCGACTTGATATCTGAGACGGTGATCAGTGAGACGAAGCGCTTGCGCTCAACGTTGAACTCCAGGTATGGTGTGGAGATGCCACACAGGTACTCTCCAAATAGCTGGATGCGGCTTATGCGTAGGTAGCTTCGGGCCCGTTCCCGATTGCAAGGCACCTGGACGTAGAATGCCTCCTGAGGGGCGCCGAGCAGGGGCACGAAGCCGGCTAGAGTGGCATCTTCAGGTAGGGTCACCAGCTCACGATCTTCCGCAGGGTCCTTGTAAAATGTCACGTCGTTCAAGTTCAACTTTAGCAGAACTGTCAACAGGTCTGCGAGCGTTGTCCAGACATTTCCTTTTACACTGGTGTTGTACTCGCAGGGTGAGGGCGGGGGCATCCAGAGTCGCTTCTGACAGGACATCCAGTCGGTCCACACCTTGAGGGCGGGCAGCAGCTCGGCCAGGTCATCCGATAGGGAGACCCCCGGGGAAGAGGACTCCGGCGTGGAAGACGGGGAGGAAGAGGAGCAACCTTGTTGCAGCAGCTGCGTGACCCTCTCCAGCATGATGGCCACGTGGGCGAGCGCCACCTGTAGGCTCCGTTCTTGGAGCAGCGACTGACAGTCAGGGGCCAGGCTGCACACTTTAAGTGAAGTATTGGCCACAGTGAACATATTGATGGCGAGCAACTGCAGATGCCGGGTGTGGGTGATGGCCGCAGGCGTCCTCTGGAGCAGGCACCGGAACTCCATCAGCATCCGCCGAGCAGTCGCGGGGAACGTCTCCATGCCAACCCTGGAGAAAAGCTTCCCGTGGACATGCAGGAAACTCAGGGTGTACCTTTTCTTGAGATCGATGGTGGAGAGCTTCACAAGCTGCTCCAGTTCCCGTGAAGCTTGGTCCGCATGGCGGCAGCTGCTCCGGTGTGAACTGAATCCGTCGGATCGAATCCATATTTCCAGCCGTTCCTCATCCCATGGGTTCTCCAGGACTCGCTGCTGATTGGTGCCATCTTCTTCCAGTCGCTTGCGCTCCAGGTGCTCATACGTTTTCCTGGCATCATCGAAGAGGGCAAGCAGGCTCTCCCTTGCCGTCAGGAAAGGATTACTCGCCGCAAGGCTCCGCATGTAGTAATAAACGGCGTCAAGCTTCCGCCGCGCATAAACCGCAAGAATGGCAAGCTGGTTATATGGACGGCCATTCTTAGGAGCTATCTGTTGAGCCTTCAGGTACCAATTGCGTGCCTTGCCGTAGTTGGTGGTACCCATGGCCTGCTCCCGATATCGTGCCAGGTCCCCAAGGCAGATGTAGATCTTCTGCACAGAGATGAGCACCAGCCTGACTGAGTCTGGGAGGGATCGGCCGCCAGCGGCATCTGGTACACCTAACGAGGGAGAGGACCCCGTCCCCAGCAAGCCACACAGTTCGGCGTCAAAGAACTGGTTCAGGCTGAGACCATGCGTCTCCTCGAACTTGTACAGGAGGTTCTCGTAGAAGTTGATGCCCTCATCAACCAGGTTGAGAAGCTGTATCTTGGCCTCTTCCCGAAAGTCGGGGCACTGGTCCATGACACGACGGAACGTCTCGATTCCTTGGTAGAAGGCGGACTTCCACAGGGAGTTTTCTATGTTCCGCTCGGCGCAGAGCCTTGGGTCGGCCAGGATCACATTTTCGTACCGGAGCTGAAGCTTCCACCTGCAGTGTCCCATTGCTTTTGTGTCAATATTCTGGATCTCTTTGGAAAGATATGTGGAGAGTTCTCGATACAAACGAGCTGCCTCATGCAGGTTCTTCTCCACAAGTGGCTTTACCCGGCTTCGGCTGTACATGTATGATGAAGGTGAAATAAGCTGGTTTCCATGATACACTGGGGACACCTTGTGATCAGGCAGAAGGCCCGAAAATGGCACTGTAGGAACAGCAGCTGGATTATGTGGAGTCTCTACTGCAGGTGACACCACGGGCGGCGATGCCTCAAATTGGCATGTGAAACTGGGCTGCGGTGTTATCGGCACTGCTGTTTCGCTGTGAACATTGTCCACTGGAAGATGGGGTTGTGGCTTCGCAGCAATGAGAGGCTTATCTTGGCCCGCGCTACATGGGGGAGCCGAGGCAGCACTCCTCTCTTCACGATGCTCAGAGGAAATACCAAGAGAGCTAACAAGGCTTATGTTGCACGGGATGCGGTTGAGTTCACCTTTGGCCGCGGACGATGCTGCCACTACGTTCTCGGAGGATGTAGGCCTATTTCGCTTCTGGTAATGGGGAGGTAGCTGGGACTTGGGTGTCTTTGGTGGCGAGGCTTTCCGGGCGGAAGTGGCTTCGTTCTTGAGATTCTTCCAACGCACCTCCATTAGCATCCAGTGCCAGCTGGCTGATACACCGCTGGCCCCACTGCTCGGGTTGTCAGCCTTCTGACTGAACATGCGCTGCTGTCTTCTTCTTCACCTCAGTAAATATGGCACATACCCACGCAGGGGGATTGACCAAGGCTCAGTGAAGAATGCTAATGAGGCATTTGCGCCATGAAAAAGATGTGAGAAGACTGAATCGAGATAAAATTTGGAAGATTCAAATGAATTAAAGAAATTTGCCGTTGCGGTTCTTCTTCTTCCACTACAGCCGCACTCCAATTGTTGACAAAAGGAGTAGGCAGCAGACTTTTGTGAGTGTATGCCGCCGATCTACTGTCCCTTTTCTCCTCAGAGAGAGACCCACGACGAAGCCTGTTGATGAAACGGCGCGTTAAGCGACAGGGCTCTAGGAAAGAGCTCTGGTAGCTCTCATTCCTTTCTCGTTTTGGTACACTGCTGTTTTTGCTGGTGCTATCTTGGCTGCATGTCCCTGGGCGTACAGAAGATTCTACTATGGGCTCCCCACTGCAGTCTTCGTCTCGGGCTGCAATGCCGTCCGAGTGATGCCCGCCTGTTGAAAGTCCATTCAAAGTCGGGCTTGCTGATTTTTCTTCTTCCATTCGCTTACTTCTCCTCTTTTTCATTGTCTTTTTCATATCTTCTCGACTCATGTCCTGTTAAATTTCATCTGCATCATCAGAGCCACTTTGTCGTGTTGCGCTTTCTGAAAAGTTGCTCCTTAGAAAAGGTGACGATGTTCGTCTCGGTCGGCCTGCAGTCCTGGCAGGCATTCCTTGTGTCCTCTCGAGATTTGTTTAACGTTTCCTGGAGATCGTGTTCTCTTGGCCCCGAGTCTCCGCAAAGGCGCCGCTCCTCTTGCCACTTCACCTACCCCGTCTCCCAACCCTGGAAAAAGAACTCTAAGACTACATTTCGTTGTCCTTCAGTGCATTCAATGTGCTGCAGTCCCCACTGGGGCCAAAAGGTTAGTGATCGACGACTTTCTGCTTCATAGCTGGCCTATTCATCTCAGAAGACCAGCGTCTCCCTGATGTGCTCCGTGCAATTTTCCTGGGCTTTCATTTCTAGCTCCTTAAGATGTCTCACCTTTCATCCTGGTTAAGGGGGAGGCTGTGTTTTCTTTGCACTGTTTTCAGCATTGTTATCTGCCACTTCAATGGCCTCAGTGTTCTCGGTTTCGGTGGGGAAGGACATGGCCGAAGACGGAGGACCCCTGAAGTCCACCACAACTGTTTCACGTCGCCCATCAAACAGAGGAGGTGGACTCTCTGATCATGGTTTGACATGCCTCGGCATGTAAACAGGCGGTCAGGACAATTTGCACACGACTGCCTGCCCATTTCGCATTGGCACTGCCCTTCAGGGAGAGGCCCTTGAGGGAAGGCACAGGATACTGCTGTCCCTTGGTGGCGGTAACCACTGGGGAAGCATCGGCTTTGTAGATTCCGTTGTTTTTCTGGGGAAGCCCCATGCCTGGCCGGTACATGGCCATCGCTGGCTTCGACCTCGTGCCTTAACGTTTGCCATAGCCATCCCTCTCAAGGGAGCATATGCACGACTATGTTCCATCGCCTGTCGCTTGGAAGCACAGCTTCGGTCCAAGTGCGAAACATTTTGCATGTTTCGAGGTGCTCTAGAGTTTTTATCCGCAACAAAAAAGCGACTCGGATCAAAAGGAGAATGCAAAGTTCCCAAGACAAGATTTTGGGACATCGTGGGAAATTCGAAATAGGATGCTTGGATGAAGCTTGGCGACATGTCGAAGCAGGAGGCCATGGAGAAATACGTTGATGAACTGGTCAAGACTATTGAGGCTATGTCGCACCCTGACCATGTGGCCAAGTTTGTGGATCTGCTAGGTAATAATAATAATAATAATAATTGGTTTTTGGGGAAAGGAAATCGCGCAGTATCTGTCTCATATATCGTTGCACACCGGAACCGCGCCGTAAGGAAAGGAATAAAGGAAGGAGTGAAAAAAGAAAGCGAGAGGTAGGTGCCGTATTGGAGGGCTCCGGAATAATTTCGACCACCTGGGGATCTTTAACGTGCACTGACATCGCACAGCCCACGGGCGCCTTAGCGTTTTGCTTCCATAAAAACGCAGCCGCCGCGGTCGGGCTCGAACCCGGGAACTCCGGATCAGTAGCCGAGCGCCCTAACCACTGAGCCACCGCGGCGGGTGGATCTGCTAGGTCCGTTGTTTAATTCCGCACCGCCTCAGATGGCTGCCACATTGCCACAAGCCAAAGTAAGCGGCGATTTTGAGTCCCAAAACAATATAGAGACAATCGAAGTTGCCGAACAAGAACAGGCAGTGTATGCTAAAGCAGACAAAAAGCAGAATGAAGAGAAACTAGAAGGGATGGCAGCAGGAAAAGGAATGAATGGCCACAGATCGAACTTTGAGAGTGAGGAGTATGAGTTTTCGGACACCTATGATGACATGGGGGATGAGGATGAGAGTGGATCTCCCGAGCCTCGGGAGGAAGAGGCTTTGGGCATGGTGGCCAGTGCCTTGAACGAGGCCTTGCTGAGTGGCTCCGACCGCGTCCTGGTGCAGAATGGTCGGAGCCAACTCTGGGCCTTCTACCCCGATGGGCCCAACCGCCACAATGGGGAGCTGGCCTATGTGCGAGGTGGAGGGGATGCAACCCGGGCCCCACCGGGGAGCACCAGGCACCCTGACCAGGTCGGAACCCGGGGGATGAGGTCGCTTGCCACGATCTCACCGCCGAAGGGAGACAGACGGAGGAGCCGAATTGGGTCCCGCTTGACCACCACGGCCATCTGGGTGACTGCCTGGTGGTGCATTGGGAGGCATGGGTCGTGGTGGTGGTGGCAGCGGCAGGCCTCAGCTTGTCTTGGAAGTGAGTGAGCAGCTGGCAGTATCCGTGCTGCGGCTGCAGCACACCATGGATGAAGTGGTGGCATACCTCGAGGTGCTCGAGACCCTGCTACAACATGCCAAGGCCCCCAGAACCAGCGCTGATGGCTGTTTGGGGGTGTTGCGCTTCACGTGCTGATGCTCCTGCTTACCTGGCCCGTGGTTTTGCAGCTTTTCTTTTACACCTGTTTCGATTGCGGTGCGCTCGGCTGAGGTGTCTTTGACCACCATGCTGTTCTTGCCGGCCAGGCTCATGCGTGACTGATGCCCTGCGCTTGAACGACGGAGGCAGCTTTGCTTTCCTCTCCAGAATCTCCTGGATTTCGGGTCGCTCCTTCTGCATGCTGTCCTGCTTCTTGTGGCGCTCCTCAAGGAGGGAGCACCTCGGGGTCAGCCAGGTTGGAGTAGGTCTGTCCCGCGTAGCTGGACAGCGCCATGTTGGCTAAGTTGTCACAGAGAATGCGGCAGCACGCCTTCTGGCCCCAGTGGGTGGCCTCGTGCAGGGGCGTCAACCTGTCCACGTCCTGGGCGTTCAGGTCCACCCCAGCCTTGATCAGCACAATCATGACCTTGAGGTAGTACTTAGCTGCCGCCACGTTTAGCGAGGTGGCAGCAGTCTTGGGGTGCACCTTGTCTGGCACCCGGTTGTTCAGCATTTGCTTCGCATCCTACAGCACCAGCCTCTCTTCATCGTTTCGCGCTGCCTCGCAATCCACATTGAGCCGATCCACTTCGGCGTGCAGCAGGTCTTCGATCTCCTCCGACTCGTCAATGCCAATGGGGAGGTCGCCATCGTTGTTCACCCGCGATACGTCGGCCCCGTGCTCGATCAGGTACGCAGCCACACTGAAAAAGCCGCAGGAAGCCGTAGCGTGGAGCGGTTTCTAGCCCTAGTTGTCACCGAGGTTGAGGTCGCAGCCGCGCTCAACGAGGAACCCCACCATCGCGATGTGGTCGTCGATGCACGCCTGGTGCAGTGCTTTGAGGCCGTCGCCGTTCGTCGTTTTGATGTCGGCACCGGCAGCGAGCTGACGCCGCTCGACTTCGGCAGTGTCGCCCGCCGCACAGGCGGCCAGGAATACACAGCCATCGCTCAACTCGATACGAGAAGCCTGTCCTGTGGATGCTCGGCACTCTTGCAGTTCGTCTCGGAGTCCTCCCAGCGTTTTTGCTGCTCTTTTCGCTTGAAAAGCGAATTTCTGGGCAGGGCTTTTGGCTAGGTCATTTTTTCGTCAACTCCATTGTTTTATTTATTTTCTTCACGACTGAGGTGGTTATCAGCGGCAGGTTACCTCCTGCTGCATTGCGCTTTCCGATACAGACGAGGAAAAACATGCCACCCAGAAGGCCAAAAAAGTAAAGTATAAACATAAACTAGACTTACTGTTTGCTGTAAACTAATTTACTGCAGTTGATATTCCAAAATGGAGGCCGTGTTTTGAAGCACTCACACAGTTTTTTTCGCATCTTCTATCCTTCTCATTCACTTTCATTACCTTTTCTCAGAAAGATTTTGTTTTTTTATCCGGTGTGGCTGACACAGGGGTAATTACAGAAGTCTAGTTATCCACAGTAAACCAATTGAAGTAGAAAAAACAGCTTAAAAATAACCGCGATAAAGGCTCTTTGCTAAGGACCGTGGGTCACGTGTTTTCTTGCAATTAATGCAGTTTCTTCATATTAGACCCTAATAAAAGAAAAGAAGCCTACTAGATGCAGTTCTCAAAAGAAACAAAATGTACGGACGAATTTGTCCAAGCTGGATAGGCTAAGCAGTAACAAGCTGCTTAAAGCAATGCCAGAGGAAAGGAATGGCTTCTATCCGACGCCTTCTGGCAGCGAGGCTCACGGCAGCACTTCCCACATTATCCGAAGCTGGTCCTCGAACACGTAGCCGTAGTTCCTGATAGTGCGAAGATTAAACGACGGATGAACAAAAATACATCCTGGGTTACTTGATGTTGTAGGCTTTTGTACCTATTCATATTCATGGTGTGGCTTAATTTCAGCAATCTTGCCACACATTCTCGTGGGTGTACGACACCCAGCCTTATTTGGGGCTGTAATGGCCACTCAACAGCGTCGTTGTTGTCACCCTTCTGCAAGCGCATCCTCAAATGCAAGTGCACTGATTCACTGTCGTTAATGAGTTCCACTCTAGGTGACATGCAGTAGCCCCACAGGTACACCTGGTCGCTGTGGCACGCAGCCTAGCCTTGCTTCAGCGCTTTTTCTTGAGCGACTTCACTGCTTTGATATCGAAGATCGTATGCTCTCTTTATAGTTCATCGGATCAAACCAATGTCTGAATGCGGTCCAGTGTCCCGCTATTATTCAGTGTTTCAACTTTTATTTCATGAATTGATCCTGGAATTCATGAGCAATTATCAAAGCTCTGTCTTGTTGCGGTCGTCAACTCATTCTTAATTTTTTTTTCTCCCGTGGGTTTAGGCTGCTCGAAAGGTTATCATTCCGCGTTATCGTGGAGTATTTCAACTACTTGTTATCCATGTTGAGTTCGCGCACACCTGTTGTCACACATTTTTGAATTTGGCTCGTCACTTGGGTCAGATTTCCTCTGAGGGCTTCGTTAAAATTGTTTATCACGTGAGAAATTTCGTTCAATTTATTACCATGGCATCAATATCAGTGATTAATTTGCCCGACATGCGCTCTCATTTCTACCACCTGCTCCTCAATGACTCGTTGGAAAGATGTTGAAAGTGCTGCGTCTTCCTTGTTGTTGAGCTGATGGCCAGACTCGGGTGCAAGAGGCGTCGATGGTGTTGCGCAGTCCGATTTCAGGTGCTCGCCCACGTCGCTGCAAAGAACCGAGGCCGACAGTTGGGACGCCGTGCAGAGTGGTGTCGACACTCTCGCTTGAAATGCTCGGAGAGCAGAGAAGCAGCCACCACAGTCCCACAGCCGTGTTTTCCGTTCCAGCAAATAATCTCTCGACTCAGGAGATGATCTGGAGGAGTCTCTCCACTCGACGTCGTCTTCGTCGTGCCACTCGACCCCGTCGAGCGGACACACTTGCAAGCCTTCGCGGAGGCATTGCTCGTAGCAAGAGTCGCACAGCACGTGCATGCAGGACAGCAACGCGGTCCTTTCGCGCACCAGTTTGCAGGCACTGCACACTCTTTTTGTCAGAATGGTCTTCACGAAACACAGGGGTCTCCAGTCAAGGTCCGGGCTCAAGCCAACCAGCGTCTATTAGACAGCTGCAGCAGGCATTGCACTTCACGCTCGGCCACTAGGCTGTGGCACTGAGACAAATGGCGGACCGCAGCATGACCTTGTGGTAGAGCATCCACCTCGTACTCGGGAGGTGCTGGGCTCGATCCCAGGGCCGCCGGGTACTCACCGGTTTTTTAATGGGTACAAGGTTTCCCCCGGCCTGGTGCCTGGCTCTTTTACGGTGAAATGCTTGGGAAAAGTGTCCTGTACCAAACAGTTGCCTTGACAAATCCGAGACGAGTTCCGCCATCAGGCAACCATAAATACGCCTCTTGAGGTGGAAGCCCAACTTGTGTCCCTTTTTGTTAGGCTTAGCAAGGTGACTGGCGGCGTGGCGCGAGACTGTGTGACACTGCTATCAGTACCCCGTAATGCAGCCAGCCTAGGTTTACTTGCTACACCCCGAACGTGTTCCCCTATCGCGGCGGCAGCAAGCCCTTGCCGGGTTTTTCAAAAGGACGGGATGACCCCCGCCGACATTCCGGAGGATCTTCCGGAGAGCGCAGCTGCACAATCCAGCCGAATCTGACTCTAGTGGCCAGACGACTGCACGAGCTGCGACTGCCCTACACTGACATCTTCAAACTTCCTCTGCTGTGCAGAGATAGTCCTAGCAACGTTTGCGTCCTGCTCAAGCGTCTTTCCATTATTAACGAAATACCACTGGCCGTGAAGGCTGAAATGGTGGAAGACGCACCTGGAAATGTCGTCGTACGAATTAACCGCCGCTTTCTCAGTCTAGTGTACAGCGATGGCGAAGTGACTACGAGAACCAGGCTATTCCCCTCTACTGTGTGGCTCGGCACCGATGCGTGCACCGATTTCAGTTCCTGCTGCCACCGAGTTACCGACAGGACTTCGAGCTGTTGCTGCTCAGTGCTTTGACATCCACAGAATATGTGACATGCCTGCCTTTGCGGCCCTTCAAAATGAGCAAGGAAGGCACTTCTGCCATACTCTCAGCCATCTGCCGCCGTCTGCTCTCTACATTAGGCGAGCTCTCTCTCGAGTGCCTTGAACTTTTCAGGAATGCCTCAGCGCCAGTGAATTCCTGGACAGACGACCGCGCCATCACCAGCAGCCTCAAGACATTGAAGATAACTGATGTCTCCTTCCTCGAACTCGAGACAAGCTGCGGCAAGCATATAGACTTCGTCGGAAGAACTCTCTGCGCCCTGACCAGCAGTTCCAGCATCTACAGTCTCTTTGTTGACGCCTCTTTTGCTGCACAGGAGTATGGTGCAAGCTTCAAGCCCATGCTCGTCAACCCTTCTGGCCCAGCCAAGCTCAGTGTTTTGGCCCACAACCGTGTGTACGAATACAAAGCAAATTTTGTCTTCGAGACTCTCGTTACAGCCACCACTGTGAAGAAAATGTGCGTGGGAAAATTCGCTTTGAGGCCCAACGGTATCACGTCACTCTCAAAGATCCTCGTGAGCAGCGCCACTATTGAGGACATCAGCTGTGCCTTGTGCCATTGGCATTTGAGAATACAAGGCGATGATGAGCACCTCGTCAAAGGCCTCTCGAAGACGACATCTCTGCGTTGCCTGGCTATTCAGTACCGGTTCCTCCCCTGCGGGATCCATGCCGTCCTGGCGGCAGTTCGTGACAGCGATTCTGTCTCCGAGTTACACCTTCAGAAGCTCGATTTCCGGGAGCTGCAGACCTTCTATAACGCGCTAGTGGCTGCGAGCACTGGACCGAAGGTGACAGTTGGTTGCTGGATAGCCTGTGATCATCACATGACTGCTCTGGCGATTCGCACATGGAGTGAGCTGCGGACCGGCGGTCAGGAGCTGTTCTTCGGCAGTGGGCTTAGGCGGCACCATCACCAGCCGTCCGTTGTAGACTTCTGCAGAGCTCTTGACGAGCGCGGCAGAGACAACCTTACCTAGCTAGAGGTCTGGAATGAATGGGACCGCGTCGAACTGCGGGAGGCAGAGGCCTTGGCCGCCTGCTTATCCATGGCGCAGGGCATATGCAAACTTACCTGGAGGTTCCCGGCGTCTCCCTCAGCTGGTCAAGTAATCATCGGCGGCCTCATACACTGCTCAAGCATTTAGGTGCTCACAATAAGGGGTATGTTTACGCTAACATGTATACGTATCAGTTCATCGCAATCATGCATTGAAGAAAGCCTGTGAAAACGCAGAGCACTGGTTTAGCGTGCGTCCACTATTAATGCCTTTTCTCAACCGCTCGGCATCTGTCCTTGCGAGTCGCCTGATATCCGTACACCGGGATCTCTACGCTTCCTCCCTATGAGCCTTTGCCCTTTGAGTTCTCCGTAACTATAAGGTCATTTACACGCACCGTGGATTACCTTTCCTTAAAATTTCTGCTCAAAATTTCATAAAATGCCGACCTGTCGCATTTTTCTCGGCCCATTAATGTCGCTTTCAGTTTTCAGTGCAATTGTACAATTGCGGACACAACTGAATTGTACCAACATTAGGACGCCTGCTTAATGCTTACTCCCGGATAAGTTGCACCCGCTTCCCTCAATGGTATGAGGAGTGGTCAGCACCAGTTGGTTCGCAGGATGCTTACGCAACTGATGATGCCGGGCATTGGGATAGGGAAAATGTTTTTGTGGGAGGGCCACAATATGTGCCTTTTGGCGTGTGAAATGTGCGGCAATGGACTTGGATCTTGTCCAGTAACGTTTTGCCGAGCACGTCCCTATTGCTCTACTGTTCAGGTAGAGTTTGCAAAGCCATTGTTTGACAGTATTTGAGGAAAACAGTTTCTCCTCTTCTTCTTTGCATATATCTGTCCGTTTTTTTTCATGGATAGAATAAGAGAAGTCGCGAAAAAAATGCAGTTTTTAAGCTTGATTCGAAGGTAGACCTCTCTAGGGAGCGCGATTCCTAAAGACTGCTAGGCTGACGACTCTAATCAGTGTTGTCTTACCGGGAATGCTTCTAAGTTGTATTTCAGTTTACCTAACGGTTAGTGATTCAGCAGACCTTCTACTGATTTTTTGTAGGTGTGCAAACGACTACAGATGTCTACCTGTCATATCTGACGGAGTGAAAGTTATGAGCACACGGGTCACATGGGAACATCTACGAATGCTAGCTAAACGAGGAAGTTGATCACTTTACTTTCCTTCAATCATTTTCATAAATATTTCGAGCAGATGTACACCTGAATACGATAACCTAAAGGGTCTATTCAATACTTGCCCAACAATAAAAAAACTCTTTGATAGATTACAGCAAAAAGCTACATGAACACATCTGGTTTTCTCTGGGATTTTGGTATTGAAAAAGCTTGGGACACGACTTTGCTTTGGCACCGCGAGAGATCTGTGGATTTTCAGAACAGGCGAATATACTACACATTTTACGCAGCTACTTCTCCGACCGGATTTTGAGAGTCGGGTTGGGAAACGCGCTGCCAAGATTGTTAATCGGGTAGCGCGACCATGCTTTTGGCTAAAGCGTTTTTGTTTCCAACAGATTTGTAAGAAAAGCTCGTTTAACGGATTTTTGTGTCTTTGTGAAGCAAGAGTTGTTGATATTTATACAACCGGGAATTAAAGCTTTTTGCCGACTATTTAGGGCGCCCGGAAAACCGGCTTTATCATTTTATTGAGATGCTCTATAACGTTTGATGTCTGTTTTGAAGCGATCCTACAAGATGCTAAAGTAAGAGGCAGCGAGAGGACTGTTAGAGATTAAAGCCCAAGCCTGTGTTATGAAGATCGTACTTAGCTAAACATTTCATTACTTTCTGAAAGCCTAGAGAATGAGGTTCGGCAAGGATTCCTCAAAGCCTCTCGATGGCGAAGGGCAAGGAAGGATGATTGGGGGCAGAGAGGCAATTGGAAGACTTGGCGCCAGAGAGGGGCGCACCCCCGAACGACGACGGCGCTCTCTGTCTGCTTAAAGCTTATGTTTATATCTATCGCTCTTCCTCAGAGCACCAATGGCATCAGCTGACCGAATCGGGTGGAAAGCAGCAATGGCAGTGTTAGGAAAACACTCTGCGGGGGCAAATCTAACTCCAAGTCAATAATTATGTTGACCTCTGCATCGGTCGAACGAGCGTGCGAAGCAGCATGACCCCTGGATGGCGCGAGCCCATCGCCATCAACAGTCGGTTCCTCGACAGATTTAGACATACGCGCTGTGCTGGCCACCCGCCCAGCAAAATCGCCACTCCGATCTACCATCTCTCGCACAGGACAGGAGCCCGGACCCCCTCCCCAAGTTGGGGCTCTTTTCAGACATCTTCAGTTCCAAGCACGTGGTGTCTTTTTTAAGGCAACCCGTACTTGTTGAGGCGGCATTGTTACCATCAACCTCCACCCAAGGGCTATCCGGAATTCTATGAAAGGAATCATCCGAAGAAGAAAGAGTGGTCTGGCAAATGCTTACTGAATGTACAGACATACTAGTCATATCCATAATAGACAGACCGAGTGACGGGGAAGACGATGGCCCCAGGCCCCCCGGTGTCTGCGACAAAAAAATGGTTTGGAAACAGACATCTGCGCTTTACAGAAAGCACCCCGGACAGAAGTGCGGGAAGGGTAAGTGCGTTGCCTTGGCTACCCGGTGGCGTACCGCGGAATGCCATATGGGTAACATGCCTAACCACCGGTGCCGTGGCATGAGAAGGTTCATGGGCGATATATGAAGTTGAAATGGCATCATCAAGAATGGAGTCACATTAATTGTTCTCCACACGCCTACGTTGGGGCGATGAATTTTCGCCAAGAAACAACTTTGAACAGTGGGCTGAATGGATATGGCGACTGCTTTGCAGTATGTGTTATTGTCCACTGAAGGGCTACAGCAGATGGGGCCGGACCAAGTATGCCAACCTACTGAGATGTTTGCCCGCAATTGAAGGAAAATAAAGACGCCTCGGCGTAGGCAGTAGTAGCCTCTGCTGGAGATTCGCAGGAGACCGCAGACGTGTCTGTTTCCGTGCCCGATAAAACCTGCGTACCCATACCAACAAGGCATTGAGCGGTCTCAGAGATCACACGGGGCGCCTCGTGGCCAGCCCTGCCGAAAATGTCCATACAACGGAGAAAACGGATCCATACGTACGGAATTATGCAACTACGGACTCCACAATGTACGGATATCCGCATTCATCCGTACTTGACGGATTCTTATGGACATCGGCCTGTTATGGACTCCGTACAGTTGAACTGAACGGACTCCACAGCAGTCCGTAAGCGGTGGACTCCACATATTTGTGCGGACTCCGCACTACCATGTGGAGGGCGATTCAGCCCGGATTACAATTGCACACTGTGGGAATGAACAGCATGCATGCAGCTTTTAGCAATATGAAGCAGCTATACAGTTCTATATTCGTGTTGATTATTGTTTGCAGAAGTAAAAATTCACAGTGAGCCTGAACTATGTACAGTATATAGACAAAATTTTGTGGGATGCAGATTCGAAAAAAAAATTATTTCTGCATTGCCTCAATATGCAGTCAGCTGGTATTTTTGCAAATGGAGCACGCATGTGCCCTCATGAGCCAATGATTTTGATTGCCTTGCTTCGCCTAAAGAAATATTTTTCTGCAAACCCACATCATGCAAACTTTTCTCCATATATGACTCTACATGTATGTGTTGACATGCATGAGCAGCACTCACTACCAGTGTAAGTACTGCTAAAATGAACGGCTAAGCAAAGTACTTTAAATATCTTTAATTTATATATGTAGCCGCTCAATTTTTCAGCACTTTCAGCATGTCGCCAAGGAATCTATTGATGCTGCGCAAGCGCTCCTCCCTCATTTTGCTGCTGGGATGCTTTTCCATGTGCGTCTCGTAGGCCGCTGAAAACAGTAAAAATAACTGAGTACACAAAGTTTTGAAAATTGATGCAATCTATGCGCTTTTTATGGTACAGAAAGATGAAAAAAAATGGACCCTTATAATTACTTTCTACTATATTGATTCAGAAATAACATGCTACAAACTGTTTCTTGCACCATATGGTTTGAAAGGGTTACAAGTGTCGTCACCATAGCAGAGAAAGTTATTTCTCTATGGTTAGTTACAGGTTTGTACCTACAATTATAGAATCGTCAAATAAACTTCGTATTATATGCAACTCCAAGGACCAAGTGTTAATGCAATATAGTCTCCAAATATGTGAATGAGAAAAGAGTAACATGCAGAGAAATACTTTATAATGAATAACCTTACTTCGGAGAGCTTTGAGTTTTTCGGGCGTAAGAGCCCGCCTCTCTGGTAGCTCAGGAACTCCCTCTTTGTGCAGGAAACGGTGGTAGGGCCTACCGGTGCTGCTCGTATTGTAGAGCTCTTTCATATCCCATAGAGGCTTTGCCATCTCCCGCACAAAGAGACAGTCCTTGGGCTGTGTCTGCAGGTAAGCCCACTTCCCTCTAGGGAGGGTCACCCCACTGGCCAAGTGCACCTAAAAAAATTTTGAAGGTACGTCAGACACACTAAGAAAAAGTGCATCAAGTAAAATATTGGTTACTGATAATCAACAAAAACAGTTTTAAGCTTCATACAGTGCTAATGGTAACCATATTGCATGCACCAGCTGGGCTACGTTAAGGAATAAGAGGAAGTTATGAATGGTAGACCACAACAGTTCCGAAGCCTGAGGAAATGCAGGCCATCAGTGCAGCCCTAAGAATTTTCATTTTTTAATCTTGTTTACAGTTCCTCATCAGAACAGGTACAAAAAGTGCCTGTCACTATGACTGCTTTCGAGCTTCTTTTACGGGTGATACGCTCATAAAAGTTCTATACAAGCACATCTCTCTTGTGAGCCATCTCCAGTTAACCCCACTGAAACGAAATCAAGCGAAATATTTCTAATTCCCTGTTAGCTAGCCATAGAAGACAATGCAACAATGTTCTTGCCACAAACAACCATTTTTCAGGCTTGTTTTCACTTCAACAAAATTTTCGTTCAGTGGAGCTGGGCTTGAAAATTCATTTTATGATAACATAGGCATAATTAACGCTAACTGTAGTAACTTTTCTTACATCCACACCACTAACAACAACATATAAAATTAATGGGTGACGATTATCAGACCTGAATGTTCTTTTCAAGCTCTTCCTGACTGTCAGGCTTTGTTAATTCACCTGATGGCCTGAACATTATTCCATTCATTAAAGCTGCGAGTAAAAATGAAAATCTCCATTCTGCACCTCCTCGTTTTCTCTACCGCTATTCTGTGTGTCGCCTCCTCTTGGGGCCCTTTGCTGCTCCGGGCGATTGCCGATGAAGTGGGCACATAAATCTGCGCCTGCAAAAATAAAATTGTCATTTCAGTTCCCAATTATTGCGCACAGGTATTAATCAAGAACTCTGCAAGTAAAGTGCACTATTATCATTTATTTAAATTTTAATTAAAGTTGGTCACAGTGTTAGGTTATTTGCTATGCAAGCAAGTTATATGACAGCAACTTTGCAATAAGCAGGCATGAGGGTTTCATATTGAGAAAAGAATGATAAGGTAGTAGTCTAATACCGCTGCCACACTAACAAATTTCACTTCAGTATATTTTCGTTAAAGATCCCAAATGGGGTGTTACATAAAGGGTGGGATAATGGTGCACCAGTGACAGCAGTCAAAAACAATGATGGGCAAGTTAAGGCAGCGATATGATAGGGAAGGCCGTCTACAGTCAGTTGCTACTCGACAAAATAATTAGTTGATAAAGACGTTGGCACCGGCACAAAAGTGCAGAACTTGAAGAGGGTGATCGATGCGATGGGATCTGCGTGGTGGTGGTGCACAGATGTAGGGTTCTTGTCTTTAATGTCACTAAATTATTGTCATTCATTCTCTTTTGGTCCTACACGGTAAAAATAATGCCATTTGCAAATTATGGTAATAACGATTGCTGAAAAAAAAGTCTTATAAAAGACATCAGCGCCCATAAAATGTGCTTGAAATTGTTGCGTACTGTTTCAAAAGCTGTTAAGAACATTTCTGGGCAATATTAAGGCTTCAAATATTATTTCTGGCAATTCTGCAGCACATACGTTTAGCCATCAAAATCCAAGCGAAGGACAGAGTCAACCACAAATCTGAAAAATGTAAACAAACAAAATGGCTGGCATGACCCAGTGGAGCGCAGATTGTTGAAGTAACTTCCAAAAAAGTGAAGTGCTCAGTTAGAGCTTTAAGTACTTCCCAGCCAAACGAACATTGAATGCCAGCCAACAATCTACAAAAATGTCCCCATACAGAATTCGAGCATTGCTATTAGAATAACTTTTGAATTATTAGTAATAACCACCGCTGTAACAAATGTATTTTTGAGGAGATGCCAGCTATCCATCTCATCATTCTGTGTGAAGTAATTAAAAGGGTATATGTGCATCTTCTCAGGAAAACTAGTTAATAAGATAGATTACTCTATTCAAGCCCGTGACCAGCCAAAACTGAAAAAACCTTGCTTGACTGCATATGTGGTTATTAAATACACAGCTCCTCATATGGAACCACTGGAGAAACAGAAAGGTGAAGAGCAAGACTGTCAGGAAGACAATGAGTTTCATTGTAAACCTCAAGGCAGTGCATGGATGACACGAACGATAAGGAAGACTGGAAAATTTTAATGATATTCGAGAAGTAACAGATCAACAGCAAAATCAATTATCCCACACAAGGCATTAACACACCTTGCATGCGAAGTGCAGCCCAGGAATAATAACTAATAAGAGGATTTTTCACCACTGCAGTGAAAGACAGGACATATTTGACAGGGCACAAAGAATGTCCTGTCAAATGGCAAATTAAATTTGGAAAGTGATACTCTGCATGCCATCTTGCTTTCTAAAAACGCAACAAAAATAATCAACACCAATCAAAAGAATGACGAACTAGATATTTCAGCTATCACAGAGGAGCTTTGTTCACAATGAGGGCTGAACGAAGAACGAACACATCGCTCCGCACCAACCGTGCACGCGGCAGTCTTGCAGCAGACAACGGCACTGTCGGTTCATGACATAGCTCAGGCTGCTTTAATATGGCTGTTGCTGTCAGAGGGAGGGGCTTAGAGCTGATAACTTTATTTGAAATTGCCACTTCAAATGCGCAAGTACAGCTCTGCATCTTTTTTAGGCATGCATAACAACGTTGTGGCTAGTACCTGCAATGTAAAACCACGATTTGTTGGTAGACCATGTCATGACCCCTTTAAGACATCGACTCTACCTTTTGCCCTCACTGTGATCAAGGCTGCCGCGTGGAAGGCGAAATGTAGTTGTCTTCGCTCTTTTGGTCGGCATCATTTATTTTTTTCATGCATCATCCCGACCAGATGGGTTTCCGTCAAACTCTTGACTTCAATATTCTAAAAACACTGCCAATGTATGTTTCCAGGAACTATAGTTAGGGCCACTAGTTTTATTTCGTGAAAAATAGTGATTTAAATAAGAACTTGTTTCCCAACACAATCAGGCTTACTTTAACAGCCGTATAGTTACAATGAACACTCAGTTATAATAAAACAACGAAAATATTACTCAGGGCAAATGGGCTGATCTTCCACACATCACCACTGGAAGACTTGTCATACTAACTGAACAACATTTAGTGCACCAAATACCATTAGCTCTCTTTTGGCACTACAAAGTAATAATGGTTGTTAACTGTATATATAATGTGTGCCACTCACTTGCACTGGTAGCCCCTGCTGTGCTGGGCTCGGACTGCTGGAGGCAGCAGCCTCCACTGCAGTTGGTGCAGCTGCAGCCAGCTCTGCCAGCCCTTCACCTGGCACGTCTCGTGCCCCAAGGGATTCTGAGCCTAGCTCAGGCTCCCTCGTGGCCGGTATGTCCAAGTTGCACACCTACAAGACAAATTTAAAACGCCCTTGTATATGCCAGTATTGAATCTCACTACACTTCACATACCTGTTGCTGTTCACTGCACTGGCAGGTTTTTCTTTTCTTCAGGTGTTCTTGCCTCTCCTGCACGATGAAAGCACTTGTATTCATGCCAAACAGATAGCTTAAATACCCCGTCACAAGTGAAAACCCAATAATGATGAACACAAAACCGCAAAATCTGGAGACAAAAAATGCGATTTGTGCAACATGTTAAACTGAGTGTTCACATAATGAATACTTCTCAATTTCTGCCATTACAGATGGTCTTTGTAATCTTTTTTGCACCCATAAGCAGAGACACTGTACATTCCGCTTGTGTGCAACATAAGAAACAAGCCTGTTTCTAATAAAAAAAATCGAAGGCCATGAAAATAGCATTTTTTCAAGCCAGGAAGTTTTCTGCTTATTTTTTATCCAATTTCATACTTCAATATACACTGTATCGCATACCAATGCACTCAGCAAGACTGCATAACTGGGGATTATAGCAGGGGAGGTGTGAAAAGGGGCCAGGCAAAATTGGCCCTTGAATGCATGAATGACCTGACAAGAAAAGAGAGCAGCTTAAGGTCTTCAAACCTTTTTAAAAATTAACTATTGCGATTGCGAATTTCATACATCAAAGGGCTTTATTTCTCTTTGAGCTCAGTTCGAGATTAAGCTCACATAGGAGAGAAATCTCTGTAGAGCAGAAAAATATGGCCGCTCATTGCGTTGGTAGTGTGCATGATCAGCTGCATTATACTGAATTAACTCTCAAGATGTCTGAACTCAAGTTGCTGTCCTAAATGATGCCACATTAATTCCAGATCACTTAACACTGTGCCAACATTTCTTTTCATCTGCTGTACTGTGCTTTTTTTACTTCTGTGCTTAAGTCACATGCCTATAGAAAAGAAATACCCACATCAAGACTGCATGCAGTTCCCAAATACTTTATATTAAATATTGCAAGAATTGCAGCACAGCATGGGCAATTATAATTCATTTGAGGAGCATTCACTTTATTTAGAGTAAATATAAACATGTTGAAACTGCATCTTTCCTGAATGAGAGAGTTCTCTTGCTGACACTCGTCTCCTTTAGGGTACTTGTGTGTAAACATAGCAACCCTATCTTTTTAGACAGGTGCGACGAAGAGAAAAACTTTTGTAATGTAAAGTTCGCAATCGCAACCTTATACAGAGCGACATTGTCAAATCCCTCAATGGCGAGAGGCGCCACTCGGCTCTTCAAGGTGCTGAGTGTCATGCATTTTATCGAGCAAAATCACCGTCATGCTCTTATACTCATGAATCACCATATCACACGCCTACATGAGATACCTACATCGCCAACTTAACCAAGTGTGCACCCATGCTGTTCATACTTCCAAGCTGCCTCCCCGCTAGCATGGTGCCAGCGACCTAGATGGCAGCTCTTGATTTTGCCCTAGTGACATTCATGTGCAAGCAGGCTACTCCTCTCAATGGTGAATGTACCACACTTTTCACGCCTCCCATTCTAAGCACACCTTAGCATATCTGTTTTACCAGTGGGGTGAATGACTAATTACGACACAGTGATATTTGTGAAGCTCCAATTCAACAACAAGCAGTCTTAAGGGCGACCCACATGGAGCATTTTTCTTGCAAAAAACTGGCGTCCGGCGGGGCGGCCGTTCGCCGCTGATCAGGCCGGGCTAGATATGTGCGCCCGGCAGTCAGCCGCTGGTCGGAAGCGGCCAACATGGGCTATCAGCGCGGACCAATCAGGGTGCGACCGCGTCCGACTTCTGCCCGCTTCTACAACATGGCCGCACCTGCCGAAGTGGCCTCTCACTTCACCACGAACTCGTCGTTACCGCTACACTGTGCCTCACGTTCAAGGCAAACAAGTCGCACGAAGCTTTCGCTGTTCCGAAGATGCCCGCAGCACAAAATTGTAGCGATGAAACGCGCCAGATTTTCAGAATTCTGGATTTGCAAAGCTGCTAGGCTTAGCCACTACACGTCGGTTGACGTCAGGAAGCGCAAGAGGTTCAAATAGGTTAACTATTTTGGTTCAGTAAGGGGTCACAAAGAATAATTCGTCCGCTTTGTCATCATGGAATCAATAGGTTAATTGTAAATGCACAGCTGTTCTTTTCAGCATTTCACTAAGCATATGGAATCACGCCGTTTCTAAATCCTTGCAGCAGCGGTCTGGCGGCAGCCACCCATTTTCCGCCGCTTGTGGTGCTGCACGGCGGAAGAGCGTTGGCTTTCTGCAGTGCAAGTTCGCTCCATGTGGGTCCCCCTTTAAAAATGTGCAATGAATTAGACCTCAGGCAAAGACAATGCCAGCCCCAAACGTGATGCCCGTTTGGAAATGAGGCGAAATAGATGTGTCATGTTATCTTGATTGCATCATCACTGGCTGGAAGCCGTCACTCAATCTTCTATGCACTACACACCACCACTCATTCCACTATACACCTGTACTCACATACTACTCAAAAAGATAAAACGGAATTTCTCACAGCAAATACCGCCACAACGTTTTGAATTTTACCCACCAGAAAGTCAGCAATGAAAATATTATCAAGACCCTGAGGCAAACAACTAAATTTCACAAGACTCACCACCTCATTTATGATAGGGCATCTTAGTCAAAGCATGCATTGCCCCTGCCTAATGTTCTCTAACAGGCCCAACTACATGCTTGCTAAGAATAGTTGCTATAAACGTGGAACTAACAGCAGCCACGCTGACAAAGACACACCTCAGCAAACACTGTTGGCACTGCATCTCTCATGCCCCAATTTTGTTTTTGAGATGCAAACATATACATCTCATTACTATCATTCTAGAGCACATTCATGGTCAAATTTCCAGTCCCATAAAAAACTAACTTCTAAGAATGAGATAAAATGAAAGAATAACCATAATTATGGTGCTATTCCTTGCTTACAGCACACATACCAAGGGGCCCACTAGAAGTACTTTCCAAGCAGCATAACCAACTTGCAAGTAGTATGCAATTCTCTGACTACAAAAAACAAGAAGTGTTGCTCAACCAACTCTGTTCATCATCCTACGCAAGGCTTTTATGCGAATGAGGTGAAGAAAATTTCTGCGACCATTTCGAATCCACATGGTTGCATCTCGACAAAACAGATAACATTTTAATGCCATAAACTCATTATCAACCAGTGAAGAATTTCTACTTGTGGATGATTTTGCTATTACGAAGCAAATCAACAGGTGATGTCACTATATTTAAACACATAACTGCCTTTTTATGTCACTATTAAAGGAAAACGAGATGGGACCACTAAGTTGTGATAGATTGATAGATTAACATCTCAGGATGATGACAGTCAGAAAATTGCCTCCAAGTGAAGCACCTGTGGTAACACCCCATGCAGATTCAAGAAACTGAAGCTCGTGGCGTGTCCGCTTCGCCAGCAACAATTGGTTGAGTGATTCGACGCGCAGCCTTAAGTCTATTTTGACATCAGTGCACATCTAACATTGAAATATGAAGAAAGCAGTGTGGCAAGAGCAGTAAAGAATGTGAAATACATTATAAAAACAGCGCAAACCAGATGATGGACAGAAAGATGAGACACGAATATCACTACAGAGACTTTCATCTTGCATTCTGTGCATCCACCCTGTGTGCAACCATGCTATGAGCATGTTTAGAATTGTATGCTTGCAACAGATTTACACTCTGTTTTGTTTGCTCGGCAGACAGTCAAGGGGTTCAGTTCTCGGTTAAGCCTTTAAACTGGCTTCTTTCCGCGCGCTTGTGGCATTCTCAAATTTTAAAATGTATTGTTTTCTCCTGTACGGGCACGCTATGAAGGATAAAATCCTCACCATTGAAAAGGTGGTACGTATGCATAAACAACCAAACTCGCGAGTCTGTGATGAACCAGCGCCGGAGTCCCCAGAATACTTGAATTAGGCAGTTTCCTGAACTAGCTTGGTCAAATCATTATGCTCACTCTCATGAAATGTGGAGCGGTAACAATAAATGAAAAAAATAAAGGATGCTGTACTCACTGCCTCATTTGTAGTTAAATACCTGAACCGAGCATTCAGAGAAAGGTGAGCGTGTTTTGGCAGAGCTTAAATGCCACAGTCTCGTCTGCACAAGGCCATATGAAATGGCAGGCACCATGCCGGGATAATGCTGGCAGGTAGGCGAGAGCCAGCTGGTAGCCGCCAGAGTCATTTGTAATAATGCGCTCTATGTTCCTGCCATACTTAGCTGGCAGACCTGAGTCAACGAGGGTTTTCTTTCCCCACAGTCGTCACTGGATTACTAGCTCTTCCATCCCTCAGAATCGTAAACCAGCTTAGTTTTTTGAACCTCCACAACAATGCTTTCGGCCGTGTTTCGGGCCATCTGAAGTGGCGCCTCCGACTAGCCAAACACCATAATGCTGAATTCCCATTTCGGGGTGCAGTAGTGACATCTGTTATGTGATTTCGCAGACCATTTGAATGCAGGAATATTTTATTTGTGGCTTTCTTGGCAACACAGCAGACTTGCGCACAGAAGAAACTTTGGTAATGTTCCCGAAACACTAACTAACCAGTCTAGCTTAAAGGGGCCATGATATGGTCGTTCTTCATGTTGCAGTTTTGAGCTTCAGTAACTAATACAAAAGCTTATGATTCAGTTTTCGAAATTTGGTTGCCCTGCATATGTTGTATATTCCAAAATATGCGATCGAATTGAGAACGAGAAACTCCTCCCACCGGCAGCGACCGTCATATTGAATGCGCTCGTGACGTCACTAGGGCATACATGGAGCATCGTCGTCTGCTCTCGTTGCTGCATTGTGCGCAGCGAGGTCTCTTGTCCCTTTATTTTCGTGGGCGATCGAAGTAGCCGTCATCTCCCATATATGTGTGACTGCTGCCGCCAAAGCGTTAATAATAGTAACGCAGTTATTCTTCGGTATAGGGTACGGTTACACTAGGCCGATGCTACGGCGATCGGTTGGCTGGTCGGTATGCAAATGCCATCGCTGACGCACTAGTCTGTCAAGCTAGACCGACGACGACGCCAGCAGGACCAACGACTCCGTATCGCAGTAATGTAAAAAGAGTGAACGTAGTAGGAACTGGCAGAGTGTGGTTGGGGCTAGTTGATATGACATATTTTTATAAACTTAAGAACTTTAAAACTTATTGGACCGGATGCTAGCCACGGCGACATACGCGCGATGTTCGTGCACGAGCGAAGATGTGCTTTTATTCGGTTCCTGCGCATAGAACCTATCGGCGAGGCAAGCGACACGGACAGAAAACGCCGCACGACGGTGCCACTCATCGCTGTCGCCTAGGCTTGTGCGGCCGAGCGAAAGCTTCACACCCGGTGAATAGACGGCCCGAAAGAGCGCTTGTGTACCTTATCCACATCGAAAAAAGCAAACCGAGCGGCTGCATTTCATAGCTTAACACTTTCTTACTAATCAGTGAGGAACTTTTGCCATAATCTTGAATTTCGGTCGACGGTGGACCGCCGGCCCCTTTTGTGACGAGGCCTAGCGAGTACGCAGGATTCGTGTGTGCGATTTCGGCGATTGCAAAGAGCGAATTCGCGAGTTTTAGCACCTTAAATAGCTGTTGAGCTTAGCTTTGGCTACAGTGCCCTCAAAGCGACGACTGCCTACATCGCAGGGTGCGAGTACAATAAAGGGGAAGTGTCGATATGTGACCCGGTGTTCACAGCATGTGCTGAAGGCAGCCGACAGAAGCCGTCGGCGTCGACTGTGGACAACAAATCTGGTAGTTTTCATTAATTCAAGTAATGTCCGAACTTCTCTTTAGCTAAAGCGTTTTAAAATCAACATACTGATGACATAAGAGGAAGCAGATGCATTCAGCGGGAAGCGCCGGTCCTATGCGAGGCGTTTCCCAAGCAGGCGATATAGAATCAGCGGTGCTTATTGCAGTGTTATCACAGTGTGTAGACGAGGAAAGCTACAATTTGCGAGCAATACTACGTAATATTTAAGATAAGGATAGCCGACTTTGAGTTTTATGCCAAGCAGTACTGTTTGCGCAGAGCTATGTAAACAATCCCAGCGCGGGGCTACAGTTGTCGTGATCATCGCATTCCTAGGCCGCAATGCGCACGCACAGTAAACGCTAAATGATGTACTATCATTTTCAAGCACTCATCTAGACGGCGGCGACCATTCATCGGTGTGGGCAGTGAAAACATTCGAGTCGCGTAGGGTTTTGCAAGCGGCTTGGTTCCTGCAAAAGGGTTCTATGAGCCGAAGGGAATGTATGTTCAGCTTACAAATGCACACATGCAGCGGGAAGTTGTCTCATTCGGCACTTTTCACTGCTCCTTTCGTGCCTCAAGGTTACTCCAGTGCCACTTTGTGATAGTTTGAGTTTAATTATGAAGCCGATGAATAGCGGACAAGAAACTGGTATCCAGGTACAAAACGACGCGGCTTTCACGGCGCACATCGGCGAAGGCATGCAATGCATGGCACGTGCCGCTTTTCGCATACGAAAGCACTCGACTGCTCAAAAGAAACCACACTCATAACATAAAAATAACTTGTTTATGAGCGTAAATAATAAAGTAGGGGTCCATCGATTTCTGTTTCCTCAACAATCAGAAAAGGGGTGCCACGAGCAAGTATGCTTTCCTAAGGATTTCTCAGCTAGCGTACTAAGCTGACGGCTTCCGAAAAGAAAACACTGAAAATGTATTTTATTTGAATAAGCTCAAAAAAAAAGAAACGTTTTCGAGCGACCGCCGTCTATGATGTGCATGCAAGCACCTCAACAGCGCGCAGCAGACAACGCGGGGTGCGCATGCCCTTCTAACGTCAGCGATCAGAGGTTGCCAGACCAGCAAGCAGTTCGCAGAAGAAACAGAAAAAATTCGTTTTCAAAATATTTGCTGCACAGAATCAACTGAAAGTTGGGGGACTTTTACTAAACGAGTTGAGAATTAAATGCGATAAGCAGGGTATGCATGAAAATAGGCTGTCAAGGCCGCTTTAACTTAGTATTCCCATTCAGTGTCTCTTTACAGACAGCTTGTGCACACTGAGCATAACTCTATTATTTTTCCTGAATTCTCAAATAATTGCTGGACTTCCAAATGTAATCTGCAGCAAGAGTTGAACTCACAGATTACTGTTACATACAAGGTCTTTAATGGTCAAGGATTGATAAAACTTCCAAAGCTAGCATTAGTCCGCCGGCCAGGCTTCAGGTACCCGATTTATTCTTAGGCTACAAAGGACATTATTGTCAGGAAGGCCTGATAAGCCTCCCACTGAGGCTTGACTGGAGCCCATTAGAATAAATTACGAATACTGATCATACACAGGCTGCTTCCTTTCCTTTGCGCATCTCCCCACTCGCTTGTACTTCAATCTTTCAATCCACAATGGAGCACACAGCTAAAATAGGCAAGCAAATACATAAGATGCACTACGAAATATTCGAAAGCAAAGAACAGAGGAAAGAGCTGCTGCTAATGACACTTTTCCTGATGCAAGGTCGGCTTTGGCCAAACAGTACCATGCTACAAAGTTGTTTTGTTTAATGAAAGTGACTGTTTACTCAAAGTGGGAAGCCCCCGGCCAGAGGAAAGCTTTTACCCACTGTATCAACAACAGGTTCCCGGCGTCACTAAGAATTGAATGCCACACTTCCCACATGTGAAGCAGATGCTCCAATAACTTGGCCACTGAAGTATTGCAAATTGACAGACGGATACCTGAGCACTTTGCTGAACAGCTTCATGAGCAGCTTCATCAAACACATGCTTCGGCCACCGGATCCTTCGCTTGTTCAGTTTTTTTGCCAGTTCTTCTGCCGTTGCTGCATTATAGACATCTCAATTAAACATAATACTCATGAAACAATACAACATATGAACAAAGCAGTGTACAATTAGCCGAACAATTTCAAGTATTATTGTCAGCAGTGGATTTATATAATACATGCTGGAGCAGCTTTCCGTTCTATACATGAGTGATGCCAGGTTAACCTCTACCTTGAAGAAATAATTTGTGCCTATTAAGAGCTGTCCAACATCAGAATTGTGCATGCTTGAAGTGGTAATTAACATGACAAAGCTGTGATTATTAATAACATAGTGTATTTTGCATACAGGTCACAATAAGTCTGCACAACAGACCAAGAGTTTTCATGCTGCTGGAAGTTGTGCTGATCACAGATCACAACTTTATGTTCTTGACTGCATGCATAGACTGATGAGATACTAAGCCTGATCATGGTGTTCTTAAAACTTCTGCAGGCAGAGGCATATAGGAGGTATTCACGTGACGTCATCCACAAGGGGTGCTAGCATCTGGCGCGGCATTCACCATGTTCACAGTCAAGTTCACTGCCACTGCAGCCAGCCGCAGCATTGAACTGCTTGCAAGTTAAATGTCGCTCGCGTCTCATAGTAGACAATTTCTATCTTACGTGGAAACACATTTGACACAGTGGATACACAGTGGTGCTCAATAAAAAAAGGAGCATTTTGACAGGACAAAGAAAGGAGAGGACAGGAAGGGTGCTACATTTAAAACTGAATGAAAATGAACACCGAAAAAACATCCCATCACTAAGCAACAACATGCATGCACAAATCTTCAAAGAATGCAAAAAAATGACAATGATAACCTAGCAATCCGCCAGTAACAGAAAATGGAAAACAGAGACATAGAAAAAAAGAGAAAAAGGAGCAAAAGCTAATGAAGACTGAACCATGAACTGCATGAAAAAGAAAATAGTGGACACCCTAAAAAGATTCCACTTGGTGAAAACAAACGTATACGACCGAGGAGGCGCAGGTGTGGTATGCGACGTGCAGGACAGCTGCTGCAAGTTGAATTCACTAATGTCGAGGCTTGTCTTGTGCATTGCTTGAGTTTTCAACAGGTCAAAAAATTAAACCGTACAAATCTCTGATATCATGCAAATATTTGATAAAAAGACGTGCGTGAGACTGCAGAGGACTGGAGTGCCACTTTTTGAAGGGGTAAGTAATTTGCAACGTGCCAGCTCAGTTAGCTAGTAGCTAGCTTGTCATCTCTATCAACTGAAAGTAGCATGGTAATGCTCAAGCTAGCGGAATCGCTGCACATGGCATTGCTGTCAACCATGGTCCAGGCCATGTGCATTTGAAGCAGCTTTATGTTGCGACAATCAAAACTGCAAAACATTCTTGCTAGGTCTGCTGTTCATGCTGTGAGCACATTACAGTTTTTGCTTCACTGTTCTGTCACATAAATAAGGCAGGTATTATGCTTTGACTTTCTGCTGAAACAGCATATGTTGAGCTTCAACAGATTTTGGACTACAGCTGATGGGAATAAGATTTTCTGTGCTGCTAAGTTTTGTAATTGGAGCTGGTAATCATGCCCTCTTTATCAATGTTGTGTCCCGTGTGAATAGCAGACAGGACCAACCGATACAAAAAAGCTTCAAGTCGTGTACATTCTTACGTGTAACGCAGCTTGCTAATTTGGCTCTCTAGTTGCAGTACAAGCTAGGGCGGCTGCCTAAAAGCAACACTGAAAGGCAGTAGTGTGGCTTGATGGGCTTGCACATTTATAGTTTCGAAAAACACAGCAGCGCAGCAGAAGACGAAATAGCGCCCGTGGTGTTTGTCTCTGTTCTTTGTGTTTTCATCTTCTGCTGCTCAACAGTGTTTTTCAAGACTGGGAGGCAGTGCGGCTATACCACGGCAAAGAAGAACTCTGCTGCAAAGTTCATGTACTAGAGTATTACACACAGAAAGTGGACGTTGATGCATTTGAAAACGTGCAAAATGTTCGGATCACAAACAGGTGTCTCACGGTATATTTGACACTTTGCGAACTGGCACAAAACGGCCCCAAACAATGCACGCTAGCCGCAGCGACGCTCGACCGCTTGGTAGCACTGCTTCAGTGAATACCTTCTATAAGAGGCATGCACGAAAGACGGAAGCGTGATGCTATGTGTTGAGCAGCCATCTTGTATTCATTAGCCGATGCCCACTACACTCGCAGCAGCCGCTACAGCAACATGCTGTGCTGATGTGTTACAAATAGCCTAACTGTTAGCAAAGAGAATGGCTTCAGTTTTTACATATTATGCCGTGACACTATCTGAATGTGATAGACGACGTTATGGAGCGAAAACAAATACAACTGGGATGGACCTTTTCACACTGTAGGCAAGCGTCTGCGTCCAGGACATAGGCTTGTGTCATGCATGTATGACATCAAATAGTTCTTGATGTTAGAAAAAAAAGCTTCATTACTCAAAAGCAACTGAAGTTGTGGAAGGCGCTGAGGCTTACAACTTGTAATAAGCGGCTGGGTGCGCGAGCTGTCAGTGAAGGAAGTGTCGGCTGACCTCGTAGTCATGATAACAAAGGCTAGGCGGCTTTTTTTGTACCTTAACATGAGCTGATCGTGCATTTTATTTGCAGGTAAATCGTGTGCAAAGACAGAACCAGGCTCTGCTAACTGCGTGGGTGGTGGCCAAGAGCGGAGGTTATGTAATCGCTGCACACTGCACCTTCATGACAGGGAATGGCAAAGCCTGTTATTATATTGCTGCATCTTTTTCTTCATCTAGCATGGCGTGTGTGCGCACCTAGAGTGTTCTTGCACCGACAGCGCGAACACCTGACTTCAAGCCCACGTATGAAAAGTGGAAGTCACATTCGATGCACGCCATACACGATGAAGAAAAGGATGCAGCCATATGGTAACAGGCTTTGCCATTCCCTGTCATGCAAGTGCAGTGTGCAGCGATTACATCGCCTGCGCTCTTGGCCACCACCCACGCAGTTAGCAGAGCCTGGTTCTGGCTTTGCACATGGTCTACCTGCGAATAAAATACACAATCAGCCCAAGTTAAGGTGGAAAAGAAGCCGCCTCACTTTTGTTACCATGACTATGGTGTCAGCCGACGCTTCCTTCACTGATGGCTCGTGCACCCAGTCGCTCATTACAAGTTGTAGGCCTCAGCGCCTTCCAAAACTTCAGTTGCTTATGAGTAATGAAGCTTTTTCTTAACATCAAGAATTAGTGGATGCCCGAAGCAACCACGCATGGCCACAAGCCAATGTCCTGGATGCAGTTGCTTGCCCGCAGTGCGAAAGGGTCCAGCTGTTTGTTTTCTCCTAGTAACGCTGCCTATCATATTTGGATAGAGTCGCTGTGTAATCTCCAGTAACCAAAGCCATTCTCTTTGCAAACAGTTAGGCTACTTGAGCACGTCACTAACAAGTAGGGGTTCGACATTTCAGATAAAACCATAATAAACCAATAAAAGTATGCCGATTTCAGTTTTCGAAAAACGTCAGTATTCTCGGCATGCAAGGTACAGATAGCTGGCTGTTGAATGCGAGTTACACTCTGCCAAAGCTGAAATTAAGTAAGCAGGAAGCCAGGGGCATGGTGCAACAATGACGTTGATCCCTTTCTCCTTGCCCATGGGGGACGAAATTTCCTCAATGCGTTCTGCATAGCAATGGGTTTGAGACCCCTGCTTGAAGTGAAGGGAGGACAGGAACATAGAATATTTGTTTGTTAGTGGTATCTGACATTGTGCGCTTGTTGTCACAATATGGTTTATGGTTTATCAGGGTTTAACATCCCGAAGCGACTCAGGCTTTGAGAGACGCCGTAGTGAAGGGCTCCGGAAATTTCGACCACCTGGGTTCTTTAACATGCACTGACATCGCACAGCACACGGGCCTCTAGAATTTCGCTTCCATTGAAATTCGACCGCCGCGGCCGGGATCGAACCCGCGTCTTTCGGGCCAGCAGACGAGCACCATAACCACTCAGCCGCCGCGGCGGCTTATGTTGTCACAATACGTGCAGTGCGCCCTCCCTGATGTGTTAGCTTGTCCACTCACGCATGTTATATCTATGCTCATGGCTCAACACTGCACATTTGTTGATCACGTGTTTCTTCTTATGTCTCTAGAGTAGACGAGTACAATAGGCTGACTCAGCAACGTGCGTGGTCGGGTGGGAATGACTACCGGAAAGTTGAAGCCGCGCAAGACCTGCAAGCAAACTGTACCCCGATAGCGACTTGTGATGAAGTGACAAAACCGCTGTAATCATGAATGCTAGCGACAGTCTGTTGCGGGTTTTCTCCAGGAAAAGCCCTGCCCGACGAAATTGCGAGGGCAAACAGCCTATCATTTTCTGGTCTCTCCAGTTCTTGTCACGCCCGCCTGCACTCGCGAGGGGTACCCTCAAAGGCAGCTGTACCGCATGCACTAGCGTCGCGCGCGCTGCGATAGTTTATAAATTTGCACACCTTCTACAATCGTAGCAACGCGCCTGCTTTCCGGATTTCTTAGTGTGGACAAAAATATTGTTGTCACTTACCAGCCAGTCCTTCTATGTCGCCAGGATAATAATCTTCATCACCGCCATCCGGAGCGTCTTTGTCCCGCTCCAACTTGTCCAGTAGACCAACTTGTTTTTCGCAAGTCTTTTGTGGATTTTGGGCAATAATCTTTAATTAGGCTGACTGGCACGACGGCCTTTTCACCGTCTTTATACAGCACGTATGCTAGCAACGGCTCCATAATAAAAAATATTTTCGTATGCTAACAAAGCAGCGCCGCTAGGGATCCAAAAAAATTGCAGCTAATACCTAACACAGCTACGATGGCTAGAAGCTTTGGATACTTTTGGCTTGTTATGGCCATGCTTTGAAAAGGCAATTTTTTTCTAGCGCGCACGCGGAGCATATTTTAATGAATACTTATAAACTTTACAGTTCTTTTTGGGTAGAACAAAGCCGACTGCAGGTACCCAGTGAACCTCAAATTGCTACAGTGTTTTGCACAGCGCATTTCGTGGTTGTATCCGGAGGGCGAAAGTCAAGACAATCAGGACTTCAAGAGTCAAGACCGATAGAGCAGTGGTCACTTTGTTGTCACCTTTTGCTGCTATTTTGTTCAATTTCTTCCATTATAGTTTGGTATTTTTTGCCTGTCTGTTTCATTTAGTTTTTCTTAGACTACTATGGATGGGGATGTCACCAAGAAACGACGGAAGCGTTATTTCTACAAAGACGAACCGTTTGTTGTCCCGAAGACCACACTTTACAGGAGGCAGCAAGAAGTGCGGCTTCGCGCTCAGCATTTTGCCTCATCGACGTCAGCTGCCTCAGCTGCTAACGACGGAGATTTCCACGGCGGAGGCGTTGTGGGCGATTTGCTGAACCTTCCAAGTGGCGAGCAACCAGCAGCAGAACAAGCGGAGCAGCCAGCCTCGCCTACTTTGAGTGCCCACGATGAGCAGGCAGGCGGCAGCTCGTATGTCGATGACGAAGATTTTTTCCAAACAGACGACTTTGACCGGCTTGGCGAAACACCCGAAGAGAGCAGTTCTATGTCGGGAGAAACCGAAAACGACGACGGCGAATGCGAGTTTCTGGCATCGGACTTTGTCGAGCTTGAGGCAGCAACACTTCCGGGCTCCACAACGACAAAGGCAGCCGCGATCGTAATGATTATGGCGTTTGTCGTCACTCATGGCCTTACCTGGGAGGCCCTGAATGATCTGCTGCGCCTTATAGATGGCCTGTTTTGCTTTAAAGGTGTACTTCCACGTTCAAAGTTTGTGTTCCGAAAGCTTTGGTCGTCACGCAAGGCAAAGCTGGTGAAGCGGTTTTTTTATTGTGACACCTGTGGCAGTGTGCTAGTGTCGGTGCCCGGAATGTCATCACTGAGGTGCCCGGACTGCGAGTTCAACACGAAACTTTCTGTTCTAAAAACTAGGGGACATTTTTTCATCATTTTAGATATGAGAGAACAGGTGAAATGTTTGCTTGCAAAATCAAAGGCAGTATTGATTGAAAGACTTGTGAACTTGAAGGCAGTCATTCAGCAAGAAGGAGCAGCGCTGTTGCAGGACATCACAAGTGGTTCTATGGCCGAGGAGTTGAGGAAGAGCGGCAAAATTGGCTGAATGGACCTTACCATCACCATCAACACAGATGGAAGCCCTGTATTCAAGTCATCGTCATCATCTGTGTGGCCAATCCAGTTTTTGATCAATGAGTTGCCACCTTGCTACAGGCTAAAGAACTGCTTGATAGGTGGGCTGTGGTTCGGACAGTACCCATACATGAGAACCTTCTTAACCAAATTTGTTGAAGAGATCAATCAGTTTGGCAAGATCACTTGGAAGGCAGGTCATACAGTGCTTTCATCAAGGCTTTACGTACTGTGCTGCTGTGTGGATGCGCCAGCCCGAGCATCTGTGATCAACATGGTCCAGTTTAATGGTCTCTTCGGCTGCCCTTGGTGCTACAATTGTGCCGAGTTTCACGAAGGTATGGTTGATCAACTTTGTCATTGCATCTGGCTGAAAACTTGTGCATTTTTGTTAACTTAGCGAATATGCTTAATAATTTCATATCGTAATTTTGAAAAGCTTATAAAATGGCCTGAAATGCATTTAGGGTGTTCTGACTCAGTTAGCTACGACCAAAAAATGGATAAGTTGAAGTGATGTTCAAATACTGCTAAGGAAAAACGTTGCATTTGCAGTGTTCAATTTGTATCAAAGTTGTCAGTGCACTTTGTGAAAGCTCTGGCTGCACCGAAATTTACCATTAGAAACATGTGATGTAGATGTGCCACACTTATCCGTGACCGCAGATGTGAGGTGCAAAGTATTGAAGGCGGGCCTAAAATTCCCCATCTAGACACATCATGCGAATGTCACGTGAGAGACTTATACTGAGCAAGAGTACTGTCATAAGCAAAAGTAAGGGCTGTCAGTCTGCATTACAAACCAAGCTGCACTGTATACATGTGGGTGCTACCTGACGAAGTGCTCCTAGTGTCAAGATTGGCACACTGCGACGTTTTCAACAATATGAGCGATTCGTCAGGCAGCGCCAGCATGCAGTGTGGCATACGGTTCGCACCATGGACTGTTGGATCGATTACTTTTGCTCATAATAGTTTAGTGCATAAAACATATGCAGGCATTGCTTAATTCCTGTAGATTCTGCTTTCTGCAGGCAAATAATCGAGCATGCACACTATTTCTCTCCTTTCAACAGGGGCCCAAAGGTACATGAGTGTTACAGTCGGTGAGGAGCGGACCCCAGGGGAGATGTCGAAAGACATGGAGTTTGCGGAGATCAAAGATGCTGTGATTGGGCTTAAATGGCAGTCACCACTGAATCACCTGAAACACTTTAACATTGTGTTTGGCCACACAGTGGAGTATATGCATTGTGTGCTCATTGGTCTCACGAAATGCCTTACTGACCAGTGGTTTGATTCAGCAAACTCTCAGCGACCGTTCTACATTGGCAAGTAGCGGAGAAAGTAAAAAGGCTACACTTCTACACGTTATAGCACTAAGTAACCTTAAAAAATTTTCCAATACTCTGTACTGCATTGCTGAAGGGTACATTGACCTAAAATAAGCATAGGAAAAAAGAGATAACAAAGGTTGTTGCTGGCTGGTACTCCTTAACCCTTTCTGGTCGTACCTCGGGCATCACCCGACAGTGGAAAAGTGTGCGTGTGGTTGGTATAGTCCGGCATGGCTCGGCACAGTGCTTTAAATAAATGTTTATAACAAAGTCTTGATATGGCACTCTTTATAATTGCGAGGAGCTGGAAAGACCAAAAGAATACTGACCATTGCAGGAGTCAGTGGGGAAGCTATACCTGACCAGAAAGGTTTAATTAACTGTTGCCGTTTAGTTCAGCTGCTGACATGATGGAGCTTAGCTCTGATGTTCAAGTTGCAATGCTCATTCAGCTGGCTCCTCAAACAAGGTGTGGTCCTATGTCCTGCTATCAAAACTAGACATGAAAAATAACTAACTTACGAAAAAGCACTAAGGGACTTATGAGCATGAGGAGGTTCATAGTTTCACAAACAAAAGAAAGAACAGTCTGGCATGCTTGAGTGCCCAGAAAGTTGGGTAAGCTGCATTTGTGTAGCTCGAAAAAGGAACCTGGGTATGATTTGCATGACAGCCACGCAGTGCCACTGAACGTCAGTAGGGGTTCATATTATTTGCATTGGTTGTAAGCAATCACCAACAGCTTGCAGATTGCAACTTTGGCAAAAATTTCAATTTCTTAGCATCTTGTTGATATCACTTGAAGTTTAATGCTGCACCTTCTAATTTAAACATTTCACGCTGCATGCAAAAACAGCAGTGCAATTACATAAACATCAAAATTGGCTTTTGAGGAAAGGATATGGCGCAGAAACTATGGGAGTGAAAGAAAGGAAGAAAGAGGGCTCCTAGTGTAGGGCTGGGGATTAATTTCGACCACCTGGGGACCTTTAACGTGCACTGATGTCACACAACACACGGGCGCGTTTTTGCATTTCACCTCCATCGATGCGAAACGTGGCCGCCGTGGTTGGATTCGAACATGGGAACTCCGGCTCAGTAGCCGAGCACTCTAACCACTGAGACAGCACGGCGGGTCTCCATAAACTTATGGCAGTGGATCCAGAAAAAATTCATTTATAGAGCTTGAATTATGAGTCGAAACAAAGTGGCGTCATAATTTTCACCTTGGAATGGTGAGCAGTGCGACATAACATCTTGGTATGTTGTGCTATGCTGGAACGTAACCTAATCCAACGCCTTTCACGTTGGTTCACTTATGTTCTAATTCTGCCTCACAGCAGCCAGTGCCATCTTCTCAGCCAGTTTGTGTGAATTTGTCTGCAGCATGTGAAGACAAAGGCAGAGATTTTTTGTTCTGTTACCCTTCTCAATGTTTTCTATGCAACGTAAGTGCCTGACATCATTTCAGTGCCCTTTTTTACATGATGTCCTGCTGCTATGCGGAGATTTAATGCTTAAAAGGGCCCACAAAATTTGTGCATGCAGCTTCTGCTGCTATGGTTAGAAAGCTGCTTTTTAGACTAGAACAGCAAACAGTGATAAGCCATTGCCATTGTTACGTGCACACCAGCGCCAAGTGCACAACATTATTATTTGTGCAGGGCGCCCTGTAACCATGGCCAAAGTGGACAGAAGGCTGCTGGCAATAAAGCCACCTCATTCATTCACTCGTCTGCCACGTTCGCTCAAGGACAAGTGCCACTGGAAAGCCAGCGAATGGCGGCATTGGTTGCTTTTTTATTCCCTGCCCTGCTTCTTGGGCATACTACCTCAGCGCTACCTGAACCGCTTTGCATTGCTGGTTGAAGCCATATTCACCCTACTACTGGAAGAGCTGACATTGCAGCAAATAAATCATGCAGGCGAGGCCTAGCTGTATAATGCAGTATTAGAAGCTAGGCGCCAAAAGTACTTATTGGTAGTTCAGGGAATTAATGTGGCATCTCAAAGCAAGGAGAGCCTTGTGCTTATGGTCTGCAGGTGTTTGTCATGAACAGTTTATTGTGGTTTGTAGTAATTGTGCTGCTTCTGATTCTTTATTCTTTGCTCTATAGATTGTGTCATTCTTGAATATTTCACTAAAGTGGTGCCAGTGCAGGATGTACTAATGTAGTCTGATATAGCTTAAGGACGAACCTGCAAATGAGACTTGATTCAAATTCATGACGACTTGACTGGAAAGGACTCTGCGGTCACTGCATGAAGCACATGGCAATGTCACCTAGGGATACGCGAGAGAAAACTGCCTACATATCATTGCAGTTATCATCTGATAACGACTGATGGTGGTGATATCTACATATAATTTTGTGATGTTTTTTAGTTCATAAGATTTCCCATTGCATTTTTATTAGGCTGCTTTAATCTATACAGGCTTACTTCATTTGTCACTGAGTGTCCCTTTAAAAGTTGGGTATTTGCATGTTGTTGCCAACTTGAGGGGTATGAAAGCTTAATTAAATACTCTCTTTGCTGAAAAAAAGTGCATTTTTGTTAGCCATTGAGAGCCACAGCCTCTAGTCTTGTGTGTGCTGTGCTTACTGGTGGTCTTTCTCTTAGAGTTGATGTGGCAGAACTCTGCAGCTGCTCAGTTTTTTTAGCAGCATTCAGGATTGTCTATCTTAGGGTGCCTCACTGACTAGCGCTGCTTTCAGCGTGCAGTCAGTGCAGTGTATTGACCACGATACTCTACATTTCAATTACTTTTCTGACTATCAGGATTAGTAGCTTCCAGCTGCAGTTGCATATTCTCTAAAGAATGCCATTTAGACAGCTTGTTGTTCACCATGAGAGGTTCCCCTCTCTCTCTATGTTCTCCTCTCTGTTCATTGTTCTATGGCCATCCATCATTCGTTCACATTCTGCGGACACATTCTGTACACACATTCTGCTCACGCCAAGCATGAGCCAAGTAATGCTATGCTTAAAAGGACGTTTAGAAGCTCATGGTTTCATGAGCGGCGCATAGCAGTGGGCTCAATCCTTTTTTTTTTCCAAAGTTATCTCATGTTTGTTTTTATTATTAAATACCGTGTTTCTGTTTCAAGCCTGACTCGGCCGTATGAGCTTGCATTTCCTGTAGTATGTTCCCACAGCTTTCAACATCCCTTCTCTGGTTATCAGTTTATTATAGAAAGTACTTATCAGTTGTCCTCTTGTGGTTCACGTAATTACTTTCTTTATCTGATATTACTAATGGAACGCACCTAAATTACACGTTACATTTTTGGTATCACTAGATATTTTTACAGTGAGATGTTGGTACTATCTTGGTGCAGGCCGCCTACTAGAGGACTTCGTGTCACAGATGCCAGCACTGTATGGAGCGCGGCTGCTGACATTCAACGTCCACCAGTTTCTCCACCTGGCGAAGGCTGCTAAGAACTTCGGGCCACTGTGGGCACATTCGGCATTTGTTTTTGAAACCGGGAATGGTAGGGTGCTTAGAGCAATAACATCAGCAAATGGGGCTCCTGACCAGGTCATTAAAAAAGTGATTATGCTGCAGCAAGTGGATTTGGCTATGGCACTTTGCACTGTTCAGGAGCAAGCCAGAAATTTCATATGCACAATGCTGGGGCACCCACTCACTCTGAATGCCACATGTGTGGGTAACTCTTATATGTTTGGAGCTTGTGACCCGTTTCCCGTGCTTTGAACAGAAGAAAGAAACAGCCTTATGTTGAGCTTTGGATACGTTCCTTCTCTTGAGGAGCATTTTCGGTTTAGTTTCCGCTCCACTGTGCTGTACAGCACAAGGTATGAGAGGGCAAAGAAGAGCAACAGTACAGCTATTTGCACAACAGAGAATGATTTCTTTGTTATAAACCGCATTTTTCAGGTTACCGAAAATGAAACCCGAGAATGCATTTTGTTGTGCACTAGGGTTGTTTGCATGGAAAGCCAGCACAAGCTACCTCCGCACATCATGGAATGCTTTCGTTCTCTTTCAGGTGTTATTACTGTATTGAAACTGAAAGATATCTATGCGCCATGTGTGTTGATTGAATTTGCGGAAGAAGAGGGGCTGTACATTTGCAAGCTGACAAACTTCATTGAGCATGATTAAAGGCGCTGTAAAGAGGAATCTGAACTCGTCTTTTTCCCACGGGAACTCTATCTACACGTTCCGGGCATTCTTAGAAACTTCGAATTATTGTCCTGTGCGACCGATTGCCCTAATTAAATCGGAATAAACGTCCCGGCTCCCGCCTTTTTTTTAACTCAGTAGGTAGGAGGAGTCAACCAAAGACCAGTCCCGTGGCGGCTTGCCGCTCTGCCATCGGCGGAGTGACACGTAAATCAAAGAGTCCACGTGTATTTTTATTTCCATGCGCTTAATCTTTGCCTGTATTGTCCGTGACTGAAGCTGTTTATTCACAGAAACTTGCAACAGCGAAAGCGAAGCCGCCACTGGTCTGGCTAATGGCACTCCACGCGTTGGTTGACTCCGCCTACCTACCGCGTTGAGTTCAAGAAAAATGTGGGAGCCTGGGATGCTTAATCCGATATAATTAGGGCAATCAGCCACACAGGACAATAATTCGAAGTTTCCAAGAATGCCCGGAACGTGTAGAATAAGTTCTTGCAGTAAAAATACGAGTTCCGATTCCTCTTTAGTTCACCTTTAACAGCGCACGTTGAAAATTTAAAGTAAACTGTACAGCTAGTCTATACGAATGCACTTCGTCTTGGCAGAAAGCTGAAAGTCATTGCTGCCATATATTGGAGTGTCACAACAGTTGAATTCACAAAGAGCTGAGAACAACCCGCGCAATTTTACTGTGGGCCTCAAACAAGTGATATATACGAAGAGGCGCGAATAGCATCATGATGTTTCTGATGTTTGCACCGATCACGTCCTAGGAACTGCGCTGTGAGCGGAAAGAGGAGCCGCGTTACCTAAACACGAGGGTTCGAGAGACGCACGCTGGAAGTTGGGAGGGAAGAGAGCGAGAAACGGCACCTGGGCTATGAGAGGTGCTGTACAGTGTAATCCACTTATAATGATACCAGATATAACGATATATCACTTATATAACGATACAATTATTGGTGAAATAAGGAATACAAGGGTAGGATTCTGGCCCCCAAGATGGTGTTTACAGTAAAACTTTATCTGAAAGCGTGATAAGAAATGAAATCCTTTGAACTGAACGTGGTACAAGCTCTCCGAACAGACCGGACCGGCGGGGCAAAATCCGTGCTGGAGCGTTACCTATGGCCTAGAGAACCAAGCGCTATCATCGACGCAATAGCTGGAGGGAGGAGCTTGCTTAGCTACTGCCGTGCAACGCTGTCTGACTAAAAAGTTTGTTCCCCTTCCAAGATGGTTGAGAATTTACTTTTTTTTAGTGTTCCCTTTTATTGCACGTTCCCCGTTTTGCACTGTCTGCATCACAGTCCTTGGCAGCGCACCAAGATGCTCTATGGTGATAAATAACATCGCTGCCTGTTTATCTTTTGATGGCAGCTCCAGAGGGGGTGGGATGGCTGGCTCGGCAAACTTGGCAGAGTGCCAAGACACTGTGTGCCCTTACATTCATGGGGTAATTCCTACATGCATGATAAAATGCATGGGTTCTTTTTTGCCGTCCAGATATAACGATAATCAGTTATAACCATCAAATTTTCCGTTTTTTTTAATGTCGTTAAAAGTGGATTGCACTGAAGTAAAGGATACGAGACTTATTCGGACAGCCTAGTTTTCTTTAACACATGCTGACAACGCACAGCACACCGCTTTTTGCACTCAACCTTCATTGGAATACAGCTGCTGCTATCAGATGACCAGGGCATCAGTAGCTGAATGCCACAACCATTGAGCCACTGTTGACTATGACAGTAGAGAGGACTTGCCGAAAGATAAAGATTTTATTATTTAGAAATGACTAAACATATTCGAGATGCTTCTATCACTAGGCAATTTTGTGAGTGAACTGTGCAACAAGTAAACTGCTTATGTGGGTGGGCTGTAATGAAGGTACGGCGTTAACTTCGCAGCTCTGGTGTCCTGAATTATATGCGAAGTTGTTCATTTTCCTGCCGCTGGGACTGAACTTTCAGCCTCGTGCTGAGCAGCAGAATATCACTGCTACCGAGGCTGTACAACATTTAATGCAAAACGTACCCTAGTGCACAGCTGGGGAGGGGACACTCTTGGTTTCATTTTGATCTCAATCTGTGCCAGTTTGAGTTAGGAGGAAGTAGCACAGCTATCTTTCTGACTTCAACCCAGGACAGAGTACAAAGTGTCAGAAATTGCAGGGGGGTGGGCGTTATGCACACATACTAGAGTTTGTGTTGAAATGTTTAATGTTAAGTTTTCAAATGGCTTATTTGAAATGTTATACAGGTCCACATTTCCACTACAAGAGCTCTTGAAGCCTTGCAAGTGTGCCTAAATTTGAGAGTGCGTTGTTAGCAACTGAACTTAGGGTGCGCACAGGTCCTTGAATTTGAATATTTTGTTTGGAAGGCCCTTGAAAATCAGAGTTCTTGCTGCTCCTTGAAAATCCTTGAATTCCTAGCGTAGGACATGCAAATGGCTATTAATCAGAAAAAATGCAGTTAATATATTTTTATTTTCAATATCGTGTTTTAATATATGCATTTCAGGCATGAAAATAAGTTTGTGCTAATGTAGCCAATGTTGCGCGATGGTTAGCCACATTGGAGCCACTTGGCTTTGAAGCCAACTTGAGCCGATTCAATCCAGTCCGATCTTGATGCTTTGTTATGGTGGTTGACGGCATTTGCATTGTGCTATCGGTTCTGCACCCGACGTTTTGCGGCTGAAGTAATCTGACTACGAAGCAAATGCCTTGGAAAAGCAAATTTCAAGGCGTGTGGCTTCACGACGCTTACAAAGACTGGATTGCATAGATACGACGAGTGAGCACTGCGCAAGATGCAGGCCTTGCAGCAAGACCTTCGATATCGCCACCATGGGCGAGTCAGCGTTGAAGAGCCATATGAAGAGTGCTAAGCATGCTGGCATCATGGAGATTGCAGCCAACTGCTCGGTGCAAAGCTATTTAGTTCCATGTACGGGGCAACAGTCAGCCGTCCTGCCTCCTTCTCAATCTGGAAAGCTAGACGATGCTTGCAAAGTACACGAGCTGGTGACGAACGTAGATTCTGCAGACTTTGAAGGTTGTCACATCGCATTTCTCTTATCGGTCATCGTCGGAAGGCCAGCTATTCCAGCGTATGTTCCTGGACAGTGACGTGGCCAAAGCATTTTCTTGTGGAGAAAAAAAAATGTGCTGAAAAAAGTCTATGGCTATGATCTATGATCTTGGCAGTATTTTTATGACAAATCACAAAATTGTATGACAATTCATTGAAGATGAATGATATATCATACAAAATATATGACTTATGATGAAGCTTCTATGATGTTCGACTCGGTTTGCATCATATGTCATACAGTCAGACACGATATCATTGCAGAATTTACGACTTATGACGAAACTACTACGATGTACGACTCAGGTTTCATCGCATATCATACAATCGGACACGATATTGTTGCAGAATTTACGACTTATGACGAAACTACTACGATGTACGACTCAGGTTTCATCGTATATCATACAGTCAGACACGCCCTGCTGAAAAAATGTTACGACATATCCTATGACTTTTCTTGTACGAGGTTATTGCATCATAAAGCTATGATTTATGATACATCATTAGGCTACGATATCGTACATCATTAATCTATGATATCATACATCATAAATCTATGACATCATAGATCGTTTATCTACGATATCATACATTGTTAATCTATGACATCATACATCGTTAAGCTATGATGTTGTTCAGAATGGTCTATGACAAATCATTCATCATTACGCATGCTGTGATTCAACAGATATATCGTGCATCACTACGCAACTACACCTAATATACCATGATGTGCTTGCACCAGAAATGCGCTGCTGCCAGCTATAGGGAAAGGGGCATATTGGCTAAGAATGTACACTCATGGGCAAAATATTGCTAGATCCGAGACTGTGAAAAAGTTCATTTAGTGCAGTAGGGGATAGAAATACAATGAAAAGCAGTGGCACATGAGGGCACATGCATGCTCCATTTTCCGGAAAAATAGGAGCTTACTGACCAGTGAGGAGTCAACTCAGAAAAAAAATTTTCAGCGAATCCGCAGTGCAAACTTTGGTCATGACTTTACATGTACAATGAGCTTCCATATGAACATAGCATTCAAAACTGCAGCAGGTTATTTATTTATTTATTCAGATACCTACAGTGCCCTGAAATGGGCATTATTTTAGGGGGAAAAAGAAAAATGGTACAGGTAGCACAATTCAGCAACAAAAAATGTAATGCTATGTTCAAAAGATTTATTTATCAAATACTGCCAACTGCCTCTTGGCAGTCAAAGCAGGAGTGGATACCTTGTTCTTGAAGAATTTCCAAGTTTAGTTTAACAGCGGCAAGGAAATAAATCGCGTGATTGACAATCAGCAACGAGGGAACGCGCACAATCAACAAATAGAAAAAAGAAAGAAGGAATTCACTTCAAAAGGCGGATGGCAAAGCAAGGAGCGATGTAAAGAAATACTTGCTGCTTCATAGATAAGGTGACATGGCCGTTGCAAAAGATTCAACAGAAGGCATGTCAGCAACCTCGCAGGGTAAGGCGTTCCACTCGGCTGTGGTTCGAGGAAAGAATGAACGTTAGGTGTTAGTTTTAACCTGTGGCATTACAACTGTCTTGCTGTGCTTACCTCTCGTTTTCCTGGATTCGTTGAAATGCATGTAAGTATGAAAATTGATTTTGACATGGTTGTTCACAATATTGTACATCATTTGTAGGCAGTGTAGTTTGCGGCGCATTTCTAGCGACGGGAGCCCAGCTCGTGTTCTCAGGTCTGAAACAGATACTTCTATGGTAATTGCGTTGTAAATGAATCTAAGTGCTTTCTTTTGCACCCCTTCAATGTGTTTGATGTTTTTCTTAGTATGAGGGTCCCAAACAGTGCCAGTGTAATCAAGCATTGCCCTAACGAGTGTCGTGAGTGCTGCAAGTTTTGTCACACTAGCGCAGTGCCTCATGCGATGCTTCAATAACCACAGCTGTTTTAGGGACCTCAAAACAACATAATCAACTTGTGCATTCCACGTTAATTTGGAGTCAATCATAACGCCCAGATATTTGAAGCTGTCAACCCGCTTGACATCTGCATTGTTGATTTTGTAAGTATATATTAATGGTTTTTTCTTTCTTGTGACCATCATATGGGCACATTTTGAGACATTTTTGTTCATATGCCAGATTTGGCGCCAACTGTTAATTGCAGAGAGGTAATCACATAGCACAGTCTGATCTTGTACAGATTCGATGTTCTGGTACACGATGCAGTCAATGGGGAAAAAACCAGAGGTCATTTAAATAGATCAGAAAAAGAAAAGCTCCAAGGACAGAACCTTGTGGTACTCCGGATACAGAAGCCGAAGGGTAATTCGGACTTTCGGAGTTTTTTACACAGACATACTGTTGTCGATGGGATAAGTAATAATCAAGCCAGTTCAGAATTTGTACATTTTGCAATACAGTAGAACCCCGCTGTTACGTTCCTCACTGCTGCGTTTTCCCGGCTGTTACGTCGTTTTCGTCCGGTCCCAGCATAGCTCCCATAGGATCCAATGTATTGGGTACCCCGCTGTTACGTTGTAGCTGTGAAAACGTTCCCGCATGATACATCGCAGCCTGGCACCCCGAACCCAGCCGGGCAACGCGCGCCAACCGCCATATTGACGAGTCTTGGCCAGGCTTGGCTACGGAATTGGCTACAAGACGATGGCCTCCGAGATCACCCCCTTGCATGCGTGGGGGTAATCTCGGAGGCCATAAAAAGCCGCACGCGAGTTGGAGAGATTGCCACTAGATGGCCACTGCCTCGTCAGCCGAAGCGAGTAAAACCCGCGGGCCCGCATAATAATAATAAATAATAATTGGTTTTTTGGGGAAAGGAAATGGCGCAGTATCTGTCTCATATATCGTTGGACACCTGAACCGCGCCGTAAGGGAAGGGACAAGGGAGGGAGTGAAAGAAGAAGGGAAGAAGGAGGTACCGTAGTGGAGGGCTCCGGAATAATTTCGACCACCTGGGGATCTTTAACGTGCACTGACATCGCACAGCACACGGGCGCCTTAGCGTTTTTCCTCCATAAAAACGCAGCCGCCGCGGTCGGGTTCGAACCCGGGAACTCCGGATCAGTAGTCGAGCGCCCTAACCACTGAGCCACCGCGGCGGGTGGCCCGCAGCAATCCAGTCTTTCTTGTTTCTGCGGTTCAACCCATCCGAGTCGTCCGTGTCCTCCCGTCAACAGCTACGCTGCCTACGCCTCGTCAGGCCTCGCTAATCCAGTCTTTCTTGTTTGTGCGGTTCGACCCATCCGAGTCGTCCGTGTCCTCCCGTCAACACCTACGCTGCCTACGCCTCGTCGGGCCTCGCTAACACCGCGAGCGATTTGTCGTCCTTTGATGGCATCGCGCAAGCGCAAGGCGCTTTCCTTCGAGGAAAAGCTGAATGTTCTCAACGCAGTCGACAGGCAGCCAGTGCGGAAAAGTCGGCATCGGCAAGGATCTTGGTCTGCCACCCTCGATGCTTAACAGCATCGTCTCGAAGCGTGCCGAGATACAAGAGAATGCCGCGCTCTCCGGCCCGAAAGCTAAGCAGGCTCGTGGCGCCAAGTATGGAAACCTCGACGAGTCGCTTCTTACTTGGTTTAAACAAGCTCGCGCTGCCGGTGTTAACTTCGACAGCAGCATTTTGCACGAGAAGGCGATGGAAATAGCCGACAGACTGGGCATCAGTGACTTTGTGGCGTCAAATGGCTGGATCGACCGTTTCCGGAAGAGGCACGGCATCGCGTATAAGACGGTATCCGGGGAAGCAGCAAGTGTAAATTTGGAAACAGTCGACGATTGGAAGGCCACACTATCTGCCATAATTGAGGGGTATGAGCCTCGTGACATTTACAATGCCGACGAAACGGATGTTCTCCTTCGGGTGCAGCCATCCAAGTCGTTAAGCCTGAAGGGCGAAGCATGCCACGGAGGCAAATGCAGCAAAGAACGATTGACGATGCTCCTTTGCTGCAACATGGATGGCTCGGACAAGCTGAAGCCATGGGTAATCGGAAAATACCGAAACCCACGGTGCTTAAAGAACATTCGCCTGCTGCCATGTCACTATAGAAGCAAGAGTCGTGCATGGATGACGGGTTCTTTGTTCGAAGAATTTCTTCGTTACTTCGACAAGATGGGCTCCCGGTGCAGGAGTGCTGTCCTTTTTCTGGACAATTGTGCTGCCCACCTGAGAGACCCGTCGTTTATTCGGAACGTTAAGCTTGTTTTTTTTTCCTGCAAACACTACAAGCCACTTGCAGCCGTTGGATGCCGGCGTCATAAAGAACTTAAAGCACTCGTACAGGAAGTCCATCGTAAAGCGCTGTCTGGCGCGTATTGATCGCGGACAGCAGGCTACGATCGTTTCAGTACTGGACGCTATGCACTACGTCGCTTCAGCGTGGACTGCAGTGAGCGCGTCAACTGCACAGCACTGCTTCGCGCGGTGTGGCTTTCGCATGGATGGCGGAGAGGAAACTGCCACGGAAGCTGAAGAGACGGAAGCAGCCTCTCATGATCAAGAGCTGAGTGAAGCTTTGAATGCGCTGGGTGCGACGGGAGTCACGTATGACGACTACGTCGCCGTGGATGCTGCTGTCGTGACGTCCGAGTGTCAGAGTATCGCCGAGATCGTTGCAGACTCGGTCGCGAGTGAAGCCTCAGACTGTGATGACGACGAGGAGCACGATTCGCATGATTCCGGGGAGTTGGCGGACCCGAGCTTTGGAGAAGCCGTCGTGGCTCTGGACCTCCTCCGCAGGTACGTCACACCTCAAAGCGACGCTGAGAGCAATGCGGCTTTCCAGGCCATCGAGAAACGCATGGTGCTTTCCAGCGAGCGGAAAAAACGGCAATCGACCATTCTCGATTTTTTTAAGACCTATGCTCACGTGATGTCGAAATAAATTGTTTCAAGGCAAAGCTGCACTGTTTTCATTAATTTTCGGACCTTTCCTCACTGTTGCGTTTTCCCGGCTGTTACGTTTTTTTCGCGGTCCAGTGAAAAACGTATGAACGGGGTTCCACTGTACACTTTCTAGCTTCAACAATAACCTTTTGTGACAGACTCGGTCAAACGTTTTTTCGAAGTCGAGGAACAGTATATCAATTTGCCCACCCCCATCCAAAGCTGCCATGAGATAATTAGTAGTGTGTAGCAGTTGCGTAACCATGGATAGGCCACGTCGAAAACATATCCAAACAAGAAAAAAGAATGTTCAAAACAACATACATATATACAAGAACTGATACAAAAACTAGTTTTGTGTATAAAGCACATGAAGAAAATTTTACACACTAAGTAAACAAAATTTCGGCAAGAGCACAGTCAAAGCCGGAGGACGGCACTGACACAATATGCTCCGGCAAACCATTCTAATCACGAACTGTTTTTGGGAAAAAAGCATATTCGAATATGTTGATTCGACACTTGTATTCATGAACTTTTAATGAGTGATCTATTCTGGCGGATCTGTAGGTAGGATCAAGTACATACATGTTTCTTTCCTTATACCCATTGCACCTGAATAATCATTATGAAATACCGTATTTACGTGCATAATTTGCACCCTCGCATAATTTGCGCACCTTTAACTTATCACCCGGGTTTACAAACTTTTTTACTCACATATTTTACGCACTGCGCTGAGCTAGACCACCATCATGCGCGCGGGCTCTACCCTATGGCTCTACTCAGTAGCATTCAGCTATTCCTCGTGTTTGTTCGGAAGGCTTTTTGGATCTTTTGTGCACTGAGCGGTCATGGTGGTGTCAGGGGCCGCTGTTACAATCGCGGCGGCACCAGCGGCATCGCCACTCGGAACAGCCAGCAGCGCTTCCGGGGAGGATCGGCAGCTGATAGAAGAGCCAACACCGCTGTTTGTTTGGCTGATGCATGTGACTCGACAGCCGGCTATGCTTTTCTTGGTGGCTCTGACGGCTTGTGTTCGGTTGTTCGGTCGTGTCTTGCGATGGGATATCACAACTATACGGGAAGTTTAAAAGTGCTTGTCAGCGCCTTATCACGGCGTGGAGCGGCAAAGCCAGCGAGAATAACCGCGTGCGCACAAGTTTGTCCATAGACGACAATCGTTGTGTCGGCAAACTTGTGCGCACGTGGCTATTCTCGCTGGCTTCTCAGCTCCGCGTCGTGATAAGGCGCCGACAAGCAGTTTGGTCGACGCTCGCGCTGTACTGTTAAAGAATTGTGTGGTATGATAATTGATTTATTGATTCGCGGTTGCTTTCCCAGACGAAGCTGCGAAAGCAAACTTACAGAATCTGGAACTACCGAGCAATTGGCTGGGACGCAAGCGATGACGCTGTTTTAGTGTCTTATTCAGCTTCGTGCATGCACCTTCATGCCATCCCACAAGGAGGGGGGGGGGGTGCACAACCTTTCATTTAGAGTGAACTTTTTTTCGGGGGGCGGCCAGCGTTGGGTGCGGGTCCGGGTGCTGACGTATATGCAGCAACATACACTTTACCTATATTGCGTGTTATGACCTTTGTGGAGTTTTTTAAGTCGCGCTCGCGAAATCCCCGCGTAATTTGCGCACACCCTGCTTGGAACCCTAATTTCTTAATAAAAAGTGTGCAAATTATGCGCGTAAATACGGTAGCTTTAGGCGGATGTTGTCACGGATCTCCCCGGAGAACACTCGGACCGAATGGACTAGGCGACAGGTGTACCCACACAAACGCACATTTAATACACCCTACGTGACGCACACACGAAAACACAAAACTGATATGAAACACAAAAACTATAAATACACATGACCCGGGAACACTGCTACTAGCGTCTACTACTAGCGTTCTACTATTAGCGGTCGGCGTTCGTGCTCACGGTTGGTTCGGTGCGGCTTTGGCATTGTATGAATCCAGTAGCCGGCGTCGAGGCGGCGTTCGACGTGCTTGGGCTGGTGTCGCTGGCGACGTCACTGGCTGCGTAGTACAAGCTCCCGGTCCAAGCGCCCGTGGAGGTGATGCCGGTGTTGTTGGCGTTGGGGGCACCACCCGGATGGGTGGTTACAGCGCTGGAGACACCCCTGGCCGTAGCAGGTGGTAGCATCCTCCGTTAACTCCCCTGAATGGGCTCAGGCACGGCAGGAAGTCCACGATGCGAAGCCGTAGAACGCGAGCTCACCGGAGCAGTAGCCGGCGTCGCTCTCTTCCAGCCGATGTGCCCCTCACCCTCCTGAGCCTCTGCTTCTCTGCTGTTCCCCCGTGCCTCGCTCTCAGTCGCCCTTTTATAGCCTTCCCGTTAGTACACGTAAGCCTTGTCGTCGTCGTCTTCTCTTCTCCACCATTCATCTCTCTCCACCTCACCGAATGCTTCTTCTTCTTTATTCTTTGGTTAATCCACGTCGTATTCTTCACACCTTTCTTAAAAAATTAAATTTAGGCTCCTTAAGAAAAACAATTTTTATTAATGAAGTCACAATTATGAAATCTTCAGGGAACATGTATTTCTGCATGCTGATTCCAAATATGAAATTTAATTTAATGTACAACAAGTCCTTGTTGACTTGATGCAATATGTTATGTAACTTTTTGTGGAAAGATTTAACGAAATTTTGGTGCAGGGAACTTGCTAGAATGTATGCCATCCGCTTGTCTTGACAAGATATGCAATAAGGGTAAAATTATTATCCCGCCTATCACAGAAGTTGTTACAGGGTTTTGAACTTGGTACTTCACAAACGGGAAGAAAAATTTGTCTTCCTGTTTCTGAAGTCACAACTTCAAAATTCTATAACTCAACTTCTGTGTTAATGTCAAGAGAAACCAATGGCATAGATTCTAGCAAGTTCCTTGCAGCAGGATTTCTTGAAAGCTCTCCACAAAAAGTTACATAACATATTGCATACGTGCTCAAGAAATTGTTGCACATAAAATTAAATTCCATATTTGGAATCAGCACGCAAAAATACATGTTCCCCGAAGACTTCATAATTGTGACTTCATTAATAAACATTTTTTTCTAAGACCCTCTTTTCCCCTTAATATATGTGACATGTATTTCCTTTTTTCTTGGAGAGGGGCCAGCCCAGATTGATTATTGCGTCAGAGGAGGTCTAATCCACTCAACAAACATCCCGCAACAAGCACGCAATGTACTTGTTCATTTTTCGGAGCCTGTCTGCATCCGCCAGATTTGGAACAGGGTGCAGCCGGATATACTCGCCAAGACCATCTGCAGAAATTTTAAGAAGAAACATCCAAATGACACAAATTAACATATTTACCTATAGCCAGTTTCTTTTCCATGAATCTAACTGAATATTCACGGTTCTTATAGTTGCCTAATCATTTATGATATGTACCCGCAGCAGTACTGAAGATGTTCACAAATAAGCACTCATCAGGCAATGAGAATTAGAACAGTGTCTGGAATACAGAACCTTGCAGAGCTACTCTATCCTTTGCAAATCTCCAAAAGTCAGCTTTCCTGCATAGCAACAACCCTTTTGCCACAGTGCCTTGAGTTGTCCTAGTCAGTGCTTAAAGTCTTGCTCCATCAAAAGAGGTTCTGTAGTGATTCGAGCACAGCTGGAGAGGCAAATAAAGGAGACAGATAAGCAGCTGGCGGCCTGTTTTACACATCATTTAATACGAAGGTGAAGAATTATTTTTAAAGGTGGTTGTTTGCTCAGTTTTTGTCACAGACCTGAAACAAACAATCCCCGTGCTCTGAAAGTGTGCTCGTTGTTGTGTAAACTTGAAGCTGAGCCGCCAGCTCTGGTTCGATTCGTGGTGTGAGGGCACAGCTTTCCCATCTTTTCTTGGTGAGATAGAAGATTCCAAGACGTTTCAAATAACACCAACGCGACTTGAATTGCAAATGTAGCACCAACAAAGCACAGGCCATATCATTCACTGGAATTCTGTGCATACTCCTGCAAAGATACTGTATCTTTATTTTGCGCCTCCTCATGGAATCCCTCCATATATAAGCGATGAGCCAAGCAATAAACCGGACACAGGGTAATCTGCCCGAGACATTGGTGTACTCCATGCACCGTCTTCATCCTTCATAAGCAACAGCTAATCAATTCTTTTGAGCACTTGTAGCGACATCAAAACATCAATACATCCTCCTTACTTTGACATCCTTGGCAAGTGCTTGTGCAGGTGTACTTTGCCTACAAAGCAGTGGTTCGGTAGAGCTGCTTTTATTCCCTTTATTGTGACAGCAACACATGGCTAAAGCGGGCAAGTAGGGCATACCCACCACGGTGGCTCAGTGGTAAGGGCGCTGCTCGGCTACTGGTCGGGCAGAGTACCCGGGTTCGAACCCGACTGTGGCGGCCGCATTTCGATGGAGGCAAAACGCTAAGGCGCCCGTGTGCGTTAAAGATCCCCAGGTGGTCGAAATTATTCCGGAGCCCTCCACTAGGACACCTATTCCTTTCTTTCTTCTCCCATTCCCCCCCCCCCCTTATCCCTTCTATGATTATGGCCCAGTTAGGCAGACACTGCACTATTTCCATTCCCCAAAAAACCAAAAACCAATTTAGGGCATGCAGCAAGTATTGATGTCGCACTGTACCCAATACCTGCCCTCAAAACTGGTCGGGCCACCATGGTGAAATGGTTCTCCTTCTGCAGAGAAGCTGACCTCATTACTTTTTCAAACAATCCAGAGTTTCATAAGTAGAGTCCATTCAATGATTCCGTCATTTGTGCAGCCAATGCTCAAATAACTTGGGCAAAGAAATGCATTCCCTGATGCTATATCAAAGAGTGTCAAAATAGAGACCAAAAAGCATTGATAGTAGAAAAACCTAAGCATATTTGCTACACTTCACAATACTAATAAGAACAGCCCACACATCTGTTTACGTCACATTACAGCCACCAGCAGCATTCACTATGGCGAGAATTCTTCTACTTGCATCTTCAGAGCAAAAAAGTAGCCAAGTTTTTCTGTTGCAACTGCATTCAGCTGTTAGTTCTTTAACGTGCTACCACTGCCAACATGGGCCACCATACACTGATCAGCAGTTTTATTTTTCATTAACTTGTCCCACTGGCTGTTATTGGATGAAAACAATTCCTTGAGTTGTAACGTTCCCCTCTGAACTGAGATACTAGTCACAGTTGACAGCAGATAAATTAGGTTTTTCTAATGACTGCAGTATGCATTATTGCAGCCAGTAGAGAAAAAAAAACTTGTTCTCTCAGTCCACTAGACTTCAAGGACCTCACCTGTGATCGCAGCTACCGTATTTACACGATTGTAAATAACCCTATTTTTCAAAAATTGAAAATCTGAAGTGGGCAGTCGACTTAGAATCTAAACAAAAACATGGCACTACAAGTAAAGGTGAGACAAACGAGATATCGGGCATGCTACAGCGTGGTTGCATTTTTGCTGCGTGGCTCTGTTGCAGCGCTCTTGGTGCTGGCCTTGAGAAGCTGCTATGCAGAACTTGCATCCCCTCCCCACGCGGGCGGCGGCCGATGGCGGCTGGATAATGCTATCGTGTTAACTACTCAAGGCCAAGCTTAAACAACCTCGAAGTTTTTTTTATCGGAAATGTGATTTGGGGGGTTAACTTACGTTTGAGTCGACTTACAATCATGTAAATAGAGTACATTACATGAAAGGTACTTGGAATATGTGGGGTCTAAAAAATACAACAGCCATACACCAGCCATGACAGATAACATAGTGCAGAACTCCAAATTAATTCTAACAATCCGGAATGTGTTAAAATGTGTTGACAGTGCACAAGCGTTTTTGCTTTCTGTCTCCAGTAAATGCCTCAGTGGCTGGGATTAAATCCAATGACCTTGGGCTTGGCAGCTGAACACCTGAGCTACTCAGCCACCACATGAAAGGATTTTAGAAGACTGTATAGACTACTCACCCCGGACTGCACCCAGCTTTTCTGGAGTGAGGGCAGGCTTCGCTTGAGCTCCGCTTTGGAGCTTCCTATTACATGCTTTGCCCGTCACGCTCCTGTCTTTCAGGTCTTTTTCTTCCCACAGTACTCTCATCAGCTGCCGTGTAAACATGCTGTCCGTTTTTGACTGCTGCAGCCATGCCCACCGTTCTTCGTCAATGAAGAAATTGCCACCAAGGTGGACCTAGAAATATATAAAAGCACGCATATAATGAACGTGTATTAAATAGTTCATTACGATTATCAACCGCGCTTGCATCCACTACAGAACAAAAGCCTCTCCCATTCGCTTACAAATATCCTTGCCGTGAGTCACCACTGCTTGCCACCATACACCAGCAAATTATCCCCCTGCTTATCTGGCAGAATACAACTGTTAAATATCTTCAAAAGGTACTGCTTAACCGCTGTCAGTCACATACTTTGGCAAAATGACAGGCTCATCCACAAAAGTTTTGTCAACCTATGGGCTCACTCAACGTCATGAACTCGACTGATTTAGGCAGCACAACTCATGTGGCCTGACTCAAATCAAGACTCATCCGTGGTCAGCCATTCATTATATGACTCGGGACTCGCTTCATCTCAACTCATTTGGGCTTACTCACCGATTTCAACTAGCGACTCATGTGGACTTACTGATTTTGACTCACGAGTCATTTGGGCTCCAACTCAAGACACACTGGGCTCACTGAAGTGCATAAGTGGCACACCCCCGATCCGACTAAGACTGGCAACAAAGGGCATGCGTTCTGACTGCCAATATCAGAAATATACAGGTTTCGAAGTCTGCATGCAGTGGCCGCAATAATGCTATAATGAATCAGAATAAGTAAAACTCTACAAACGCAGCCTACCTTTCCATCAACAGTGCCAAACAGCTCCTGACTGGAACTGGCTGCTGAAATGGGCTCAACAGCTGGAGCAAGCTTCTGAAATCGATTGCAAAATCTCATTTAACAATAACCACATTTTAAAATAACACACCTCCAAATGGAACTATAGTATATCAGCATGCTGGCTATGAGCATACAACTCTAAGGCTACACTCTTGCAAGCAAATTGTAAAAGGAAATGCACTGCATACTAGATCAGAAAGGCTGATATATACTTCAGGAGCTGGAAAAGCTGCAGGCTAAGCTGATGAGCACAAGCAAACACTTAGGTATGTACAGATAAGTGTACTTAGAGGACAAATAAAACCTGTTTCTAGGAACCGAAACAAAGCAACTTTAATAGCCACAGGAGCTATACAAGTGCAGTGCCTTGACGAGTAGCACAAGCGCTGTCAAATGCTTTTTCTTCACTTCTGTTTACATTTTATTCATTTGTGCAAAATGTAAATGCTTCCTTCACCCATAACCAAAGGCTCGTTGAGGGTCAAGTCAGTAAAAAATGTTCACTTTGAAGCATGCATGCAGGTGGCAACATGAAAAGCTGCGACCCAGATTCAATCTCAGTCTGAAATATTTCTTGCAGTCCGACTTCTCAGTCACATTTCAGCACTAAATGATGGATTCTTTCCAATTAGCCAACCTCACTAACAGTTTCTTGATCCCTACAGCTAGCTATCAATGTGATGTTGATTCCTTGGGGAAACTCACAAGAGCTATCCATCAGAACTGCATTAAAAAGGGTTATGACTCTCTGCAGTAGCGAACTGGCTATAACACTTCGCTGCCGAGCACAAGGTTGAGATTTGGAGTAACAACAAGGTGTGCGTTTCATTATATTCTACAACGCTAACACACGAGGCATGATATGAACAAAATAGACACCACAACAGGAATAATCGTCCGTGCTTTCCCCTTGTGCATCTGTTCTGTGGAGAGTCTCGGATAATCAATGAACTGACACCCACAGCCTAGTGACAGCATTTCAATGAAGATAAATGAAAACATGCTTGCATGCAAGGAGATGCAAAATGTCCGCATGCTGTGTGTCTCCTGTACCCACGGTGCTGCAACATTAACCCTCACATTCCACTTGAATATGTGCAATGCTACAGTAAACAAAAGCGAAGCATGTTTTCAGTCTTACCCTCTGTAGTCTAGGCTATAGTACCCATCATTCAGCAAAAAAGAATAAAAACTTCGCATTTGAAAGATGCCCACAAAATTATAAGAAAAGGAAACGGAGCAATTCTAAACTGCAGAAATCAAGTCTGTAATACCTGGGGCTTTACATTGCTGCCTGGATGCTGGGCAAACGCTGTAAGGTGTAGCACCCCTGACAGCCCAGCTGTGACTATATGGCTGGCCGTGGCTTCCAGGCTTGCTGCCAAACTGAAGTCCTGAAAATAGCCCCCGAAAACTGTTTAGTACACACAAAAAACAATGAGCCAGCGATTAGGATTCTTGGCAATGCAATTTTTTAGCGCAGCTGCTGCGCTATTTGAACGATCAGCCATTGCAGAACACGCAATGCCAAATGGAGGTGGCTATGAGTTTCGGCTTCAGCAGTGTGCAGAGTGATCTACTGCCGCTGAGCCTCTTCTCGGACAGTGAATTTCGCAGAAGATGCCGCTGCACATGCCGCGGAGGGTAGGCTTTCACCTATTCCCGCCATACTCTTCTCTTCCACTTTAAGCTCTCACAGTAGCCTCCTTTTTCCCTGTCCTTCTTGCAATCTCTTTGCCATCACCATACTTTCATCCCAAGCTGTGCTCCTTGTTCCCTCAGCCATTTAAAATGGTGCCAACTGCGACACTGACACTCAGCCCAGGAACTGAGTGCTAAGAGCTGCACTCCAAACCAAATTGGCATAACCACAATAAAGTATGCTCCAGGTGCACCCACAGAATACACGCTACTGGCATAATTATGAATGAGCCATACAGTTACCAGGAAAGCAAGCATGTCACCTGCTGCCAAACAACTTTTCACTTCCACCACCTATATCACCACACTGAAAATCCAATGTTTAGCAAATGACTGAAAATGCTTCTAGATCAGCAGTGCAAAAGATGATGATTATGCACAGCATTAAAGGGACATAAAACAGACATGCAAATCTAAGCAAGACGGATAATTATTTCATGGCAACACTACTCACGTTTTTCTGATCGGAAAGGTGGATGCTGAGGTATGCTTAAAAGACATAATGTAAACCACTGCATTAATTTAAACAATCTAGGGATCTTCAGCATTAAAGAAATCATAGACATTTCATATGTTTTCAGGTATGGCATTCCTGATCTCCACGATTCACCTTCACAACATAAAAATACAGCAAAATATAAGAACATTAATGCACAGTTCAATATATTATAGCAATAACTGTAAAAGTAAAGGAACGGAAGAAATTCTACAACTGCAGAAATAAGGTCTGCAATACCTGAGGCTGCATGACGACGCCTGGCTGCTGGGCAGGAATGGGAGGAACCACCCAGCTAGGCTGAACATTGCTCCCTACACTGCCCAGAGTACATGCAGAAGGGTGCAACACCCCTGATGACTGAGCAGCAAAGGCCTTGCTGAGGGTGGCCTCTGGGCTTGGTGGCACAAAAACGTCCTGTACAGAATATCCCAGCGAAACGTTTACTATGCACAGCAAAAACAAAGTGACATAACCACACTAAAGTGTGCTCCAGGTGCACCCACAGCAGACATACTGCTTGCACATGCGGTATGAACGAGCCATGCCATAGGCCATTGGTCATATATGACTGAAGTTTTGAACCTGCGACCAAAATTCAAGGCTGTGCTCCTGGACAAGCAGTGTCATTCAGTTTGCTTCTATAGCACCATTGCTTTGGTTTCAGTTTTGTTTTTTTCATTTTCTAACGCAAGGAGGCGACATGAGAAACGAAAACTTTGACCCGATGTAGTCCGCTTGTCACTGATCATGGCATCTGTTCACCATGCGCTCCTCAAAGGCTAAAAGCTGCACGTAACATTTCTGCTCGTTCTTAAGCTGTCTTTTTTTTGGGCAGTAGTGGTGAGTAAGACAACCATGTGGAATGATCAGATTTCAGTTTTGATTGCAAGACTTCGTCCCAGAGAACCGGGACATCAATGTGTGCTTGCGCGTTTCTTTTCACCGTTCCCGTGGTATTTTATGCAGTGTGTGTGATTTGTAAATTAGGAGAGCGGTTTTATTTGTTGCTTTAGGGTCTTTGCAACATACTGTCAAGACGTTTTACCAAATCTGCCAGCAGGCTTTTGATTATATTGATGTCAAGGAAGGCTACGCCTTCTTTTCTCTCAACTGAAAAGTCCAAAAATGAAAAAGTAAGAAAAGTAAAAAGAGCGGAAAAACTGGTACCTGCAGGCTCTCCTACAAAAAAAACAAGAACAGAACTCAGAACAAGTGTAATGCGTAAAACCACATCTCACATCCACCTCCACTTCATGTCATCACGCGACTTTCTTTAGTGGCACAACAGTCATATTGCTTAACTTGAAAGGCCAGGAAAGTGCAATGTATTATGTATGCAGCTGAAAAATTGCCAGAATGATAGCTAATATGATGTGGAATGTTTTGCATACTTTAATTGTTTTGTAATCAATTTCAGGCTGAGTGCAGCAGCTTATTTTTGTTTTGCTGTATTTTTTGTATTACCAGCATATTTAACCAATAAATTTTCACGCAAAACTTGGGCATTTTTTTGTTCGGAAGTATAATCAATAAGCTATAGTTTGATACATTACAATGCACAGTGAATTCAGCGCTTCTTGAAGAAAAAATTTTAATTTTAGAACACTAAAATTGGTCATTTTTTAGCTGAAAAGAAAGTTAACAGGCAAGCAGGCATGTCGTGCCATGCTCACGTCTACAGACTGCAGCTATCATAATACACCTACAACAGCCAGAATGACATGTGCAGCCTTGTTTTCAGCACCAAAATACTATGCTCACTCCACAACATCAGATAATTAAGAGCCCTCAGTTTTCCAAGGAATGATTGCAAACAACAGCTATGCGCATGTATTTTTTTAATGAGGTTTAACGCCCCAAAGCGGCTCAGGCTATGAGTGATGCCGTAGTGGAGGGTTCCAGGTAATTTCGACCATCTGGGGTTCTTTAATGTACACTTGCATCAGACAGTACATGGGTCTTTAGCATTTCGCCTTGATCGAAACGAAACCACCGCGGCCAGGATCAAACCTGCATTTTTCGGGGTCAACAGCTGGGCACCATAACCATAACCAGTGTTCTAGACAGGGGTGTGGACAACTGTACACCTTCCAAATAATGGTTCCCATCTGTCTGCTAATCCACAATAACAAAGTTTGTGCCGCCCTTTAATACTGCACATGCCTCATCTGTCCTCCTAGCCTTCCCAGCATTATTGACATCCCATTTAATACCTGCTAGTTCCTCAAACAGCATTGCTAGGCTAGCTTTACTTAATAAGGCTTGAACTAAATGCTGCCAGGTTCAGTTTTCGAAGGCGGCCCGTCCGGAGCCTGAGATTTTTAGCACAGTGGCGGTCTGCATGCTGCCTTGGTCAGTTGCTCCGCAGCTGCTGGGAACTAAGGGCAGAGGGGTAACGGGTGCACTCAAATAGGAGGTTTTTGGCGCCAATTACTACACCAGGGCGGCCAAATCTTGTTCTGGTGAGAGTTCGCATTGTCCGTTCTGGTCATCGAGATCAGGCCGCACCCCAGGCCTGCTTATGCAGTTCTCGATACGCCATTTCTTCTTTTATCCAGTGGAAAACTACACGTCACCGGGGTTCAAACACTGGTATTCTTGCAAGCAAGGTGGATGCTCTATGCCATCACTGCATTTTCTACATTGTACAATATTTACATATTCAACACTAACAGCAGTACAGCTCTTGCATTTCTAAAGCAATGAAACGCAGAATAGTCCTCACCCATATGGCAGCATGGTGCAACTTCAAACCACATGCCAATTTAGTCATAACCCTAAAGCAATGAGATACTTAACAAAAATAAACTGCAATAGCCAACAATACCAAAGCAGAAACTCAGCTTTCTGCATAGAAAAATTGTTCACAGAATAATTACTAGCCAATACAAAATCGAACTTTTACTTCACTACACTATTTACACTGCAGACAAGCCTAATTCTGCTGTGGTTTCAATAGAAAAATGGTTAAGCAGCTCACATACATCAACCTCCTCATCCAGCAATGGTGACGGTGATGTACTCCGATTCATCACATTCTGCAAAATGTAAGACTACTGTGTTATTGCAACTGCGACTAATTTCAATACAAAGCTAGCATGTGACATTGTGTCAGCAGGCTCAGTGCTACGACAGCCATTTTACGAACCATTTGGCTGCCGCATGCACCTTATAACATGCCCCAAGTGTCCCACCCTGCACTATGACTAGCTCTTTTGCATAAGAGTTCTCCCCCTTCGAGTGCAGAGCCTTTTCAAGAGAGCTTCAACAGGTTCAGCACATGTTCGGTGAGAGGAAAAGGTACAGCAGTGCAAAAAGCATCGAATACTGATGATGTTCTCGTGAACGTACGAGCGCTGGTGTCGGCCAGTTTCCCAACACTTCCAGCAAACTTGGCGACACCAAAATTAAATTGTACACAACTGCATTTATTTCACAAGTGTGTGAGGGCTTGCTAGCAAAAGAGCTTGGACGGAAGTACTGCTACTTGGAGGAGTCAGCCTAACATTTTTTCTTCATTTTCAGGCTCTTTGAGCTGATAGAATATAATTTCAGGCATTAATGTAGCTCTACTCATGTGTGCTGATTTTTTCTCATCTTTCTCAATGGTCAAACATAGCTCACAAAACCACTGATTCCTTCAGTCAGTTGTAGCATCACGGGAAGACTGACAAGCAGCAGTCTTGGCATTCGGTTCCTGGGCCTCAGCTAACCATTTTAGACTACACAGTTCTTTGTTTCATGTTGCCTGCATGCACATTCTTCATACTTTGCACTGTAGCCAAGGCGAAGCAATGGGAGTGTCAGTATTCATCTCCTTGAACTACACGGGTTGTCTCCATTTCAGCAGCCCAGTATCCCATGCATGTACTAAACTGAAACAAAAGAGCTCAAGAACAGCAGGAGAGCTAGTGAGCCGCAAGTATGATGGACAGGATTCCTTTCATGCAAAGGCGCAGTAAACTCAGCACATATGCCGTGGGATAAAAACAACACAGGCAAGTACTTTGATATCTAACAAGAAAATTAATTCCGACTGCCTAGCTTGTCATGGAAGTTTTGTGCATAAAATGTAATGTGAGAAGTTGGGCAAGTTGGCAGGTGTCAATCACAACAGAGCAAGAATAAAACTACCATCATCATCATCATCATCATCATCAACATCATCATCATCATCATCAGCCTTACTACACCCACTGCAGGGCAAAGGCCTCTCCCATGTCTCTCCAATTAACCCTGTCCCTTGCCAGCTGTGCCCACCCTGTGCCTGCAACCTTCTTAATCTCATCCGTCCACCTAACCTTCTGCCGCCCCCTGCTACGCTTGCCTTCTCTTCGAATCCACTCCGTTATCCTCAAGGACCAGCGGTTATCTTGCCTCGCAGTTTATGCCCTGCCCAAGCCCATTTCTTACTCTTGATTTCGACTAGGATGTCATTTACACGAGTTTGTTCCCTCATCCACTCTACCCGCTTCCTGTCTCTTATGGTTACACCTAAGGGTCAAAAGTCTCCAATCCCGACTGTACTACTTCTACTCAGGCTGCTTCCATTTCAACATTAAAGAAAGCAAAGACTACCATGCCTTGTTTCTGCTCTGTAATGTTAATATGTACCAGCCTGCCCAATGTGTCGCCTGCCAACTGTGCATGCATATGGCTCGTATTGTAAACCATTGTTTTTGTGAAGATGGAAGCAACCAGGTAGCCCGTTCCAAGAGTTCAAAGCCCAAGGTGTTTGCTTCTGGGCCATGCCATGTGGCTTGTTATGCATCACCAATGTTGCATATCTCGTGAAGTGAGACAAAATCTCGTCCTTACCCCCCCCCCCCCCAAAGGCAGCACTTACAAGGATGCCACAAGAGCCCTTCTGCATGGTTAGAAGCAAACCCCTTTGGCTCCAAACTTTTGACAAAGGCTGTATACATTTCAGGGAATTCCTTCCTTACGCAAGTCTCTGGCAATCTATGCAGTTCGAGACACCCAACCACCACTAAAAATGACCACCAAAGATACTGCTGTTCAATAATTCGTTTACCTTCTCCCATTACACTGCAATGCCACTAAAAGCTTATCAATGCTTATGACAAGAAAATCTACGCAAAGAAGAAATTTAAATATAGCTATAACCTGCAATGAACTGACACCGTATTCCTGTGCTTTGTTTTTAGCACTTAACGTTGGTAGAAGCTGTTGGCGAGCCATATCTTCATGTCAGTTTTCTACACAGTAACTAACTGCAAAAAAGCCACGTAAACATTCCACACACCACACTGCATACTTTGACAGGCCGCCTCGGACTTGCTGGCTCCTTGGCGTACACCAAGGCCTTCTCGAAGGACGCCTCCAACGCTTCTGCAGAAATCATGGGCACATATCAATGACGTACCAGTTTTAACAGAAATGTGATAAGCAACAGAATTTGCATATATGCAAATGAGGCATGCAGTATTCGGAATCAAATATAAAGGAATACTGCATTAAATTTTAGGCGGTATAATTTGGCACTGGAATGAAAGCTGGTGTTCCTAAGTCGAGTCAAACTGCATCGTTTTTTGCATGAAAACAGCGGAAAGCCCTTTTTCTCCTCATTTTTTCCTTGAACTGCTTCACCTGGCGGCGGCACCCCGAACTAACTGCTGTGACATCTCGCGTCACCTTGCCTCCATGCCCGGCCGGCCCAACCGTTTCCGCATCACGGCGTGCGCCTGCTGGAGCTGTGTGAACGCTAGGCACGACGTAGGGGACGCACTGCGAGTGCCGCCACTTTTATCCAGAGTCCTTTGAGCTTGAATTTGATCCACGCGGCTGTCAGACCAGCAAAGGGTGGGGGTGCCAAAGTATTATTCCACTAGAGGTAACAGTGGTGCGGTGGGGGAAGGGACACGCAGCGACAAACCTTCTGAATCCAAGTTCTTATTGCGGCAATTTAATCACCAGCGACTGTGACATAAATCTTTCTCTGCTGCAAATCCTCATCCTCAAACGACAGTGCCACAAACCTGAAGCTTCGCCGTACATAACGTCACGTAAAGGAGACATTTTTGAAGACCGAGATCCAGGCAGGAGGAAGCGATTGTTGTTGTTTTTGTCATCTATATAGCGATAATGGCGGTCAATTATCAATAGCACAAGCGCTACATTGTCGTCTTCCAAATCAGCTGTGCGCAACCTCACAATAGTAGGTGGCGATATTTACTAGGACGTGCGAAACCAAAAGCATGACACTGCATTGCTGTTGCTCGGCAACGGCACAAGGTCCGAATATGAGAAAATTCTTTGTTAGTACTGGTGAGCATATGAGTGCTTTCGCACTAAAAATTAGTTTGTGCCGCGGCACTCATAGGCCAAAGCTGTCCTTGCACCATAACCATTCAGCATTATCATCACCTTGTGTTCGCCTCGGGGGAACAAATGGATTGCAAATGTGTTCAGCCACTGAAGGACGATGGAGCAAGCAGAGTAGACTAAGGACATTTCTTTGGTCTCGAAAAATGCCTCCCTCTGTAAACAGTTTCGCGGATTATCATTACAGATAACACACTCACTCATTCGGCTGTCCAGGACGTCCTGCAACCTGATGTTGCGGTGCCGCTCGTCCTGCCAACGTTGCTCAGCCGACTCTAGCTCCTTCTCGAGGGCATCATTTTTTTGTTCGGCATCATGCAGCAGCCTCTTAGGCACAAGCTCACAGTCATCATCACTGTCCGTGTCAGACTCAGAATACTGGGCTTTGCGCTTTTTTTCATTATCTTGGCCATCGCTGCCTTTTTTCAGCAGCCAACTTCTTTTTTTTATTTTCGGTCCAACTAATGAGTAGGAAAAAGAAAATGAAGGAAAAAATATGTGCAGTATCTAATTACATACCAACAGCATGGTGCACATTTCATATTAGGAATGAATTCCCCACCTTGGAGGGTGCTGTGTGCCCGTGAGAGCTGCTGCATTCAAAAACATCGTCTGGGACAGCCATATGGCGCTTAGCCATCTTTGCTGCAAGGTCCGCTTTGGTAACTGTGAAACCGGAATGTGTAGGTATTTCTTTTTTCTTCCACGGTAAAGGAAGAAGAGTGCACTGCAATAAATACTACAAACAAGCAAGCAAGGAAGACTTCACGTGGGAAGCAAAAAATAAATACCCCCATCTTTTTGCCCTCTTTCTCATGTGGGAAAAGTATTCTTAAGCCCTTTTCACATGCAGGCGAAAATGCTTCAGAGTTCTGCTGCTACGGTGTAAAAACCTTTTTCAAGTGGTTGCAGCGGTCCAAGCGGCCAGAGCAACGAAGTTCCAACAAGGTGAAAATTTTTCACCACACCGCTCAATCCCTTCTATGTGAATTGCCTTTATGCAACCCCTGGTTCAGGCGGTCCCTGCCAATGAGGTTAGGCCCAGAGTAACCATATTGCTCAGTTACTTGGCTTTTCCCCTCTTCTCGGCCCAAAATTTCCCTTTTTTCCACAAAATATTTCTTCCAAAATAACAATGTTGGTGTAAGTAGCAGCAAAGAATACATTAAAACTAAATGCAGAGCCTATAATCAACTAAGCGCCCCTCTGAGCCCACATACCCAACTCTAAGAACTACAACCGGAAGGTAATGAACCATCATTATTTGCAGTGAAAACCTCACCTTACTGTTGTGCTTATATCTTCATGACAAAGTGTATTTTGGAGAGTGTTTCTACTGTAATTATTAATACTATACAGATGGAACGAACAGAACAAGGACATTGGATTTGGACATTTCTTGCGATTCAAAACTGTTTTTGAACTTGACAAAATATAAGCATTTTCAACCATATGCAAGAGGCAGAAAAGAAACATGCTTGAGAAATTTCTTAAAATTACATCTCTGGGACTTTCCACGTGCTCTCCCTAGGAGCCTGTGACTCCTGTGAGAGAGTAAGTTTTAATGAACTTATAGCCCCATCTCTGAAGATTTTACAGTTCGCGACATGTGCACAACAGCCACAACAGTACTGACGTGTGCACACTCAATTTCTCTTCTAAACTCGCACACCAGTAAAGACAGTGAAGGTTCGTTAAATTCGGCGTTCACATGTATGCATAATTTAAATGTACTTTTTTACATTGGTTCGGTCAGGGAACACTGGCATGTCTTCGAAGTTCCTGCTTTGTGAGATTAGAAACTGCATCTCATCGAGGCACATGGAAATCAATGCAAGCTCTCACCTAACAAAATACAGCAGCATATGTGTTATGCCTAAGGTGTTCTCAGTGTTTAAGAATAGCCTTTTTTGAGTTATTAGAGCAATGCTATCATAGCATTATTGTCAGCAGTGTACGGGATCAGAATACAGTTAAGACTAGCAGACTAATAAGCTGGTTAACTAATATAGAATAGTTAACTTTTGACTATTACTGCTAGACTTCCTACTCTGAAAGCGCATTTATTTTGGCGTGATGTTGCCAAAATTTGTTGGACCACAGCGCCGAAGGTAACTGCATGTTCGAAAGTCTCAACTGATATTGATATTACATACAGTGGTCTCTACACCTGTCAATAAATAAGGAGGCTAACAGTAGCAGTTAAAAAGTTATCTACTTTAGCAACCCACTAGTTAGCAGTCTAAGATGTTTTCTGATGAACTACAAGCTGACAATAATGCCATGAAAAAAATAATCACTCTGCTGATTCAGAAAGCCTATTTTAAAAAATCTAAGAAAATCTTAGGTGAAACACCCATCATTTCGATTGCACAGACATTCTATGTACTATACCACAGCTAATGCTGTGTAACCAGGTTGCGTATTTCCGTTTGCTAGCCGTTGCAGACAAGCCCAATGTTGCCCATGCCCGTTCCCGATAAGTGCAATGTTGCCAAAACAGACGCTGCTGCCAAGTTCAGTGTTGCCTACGCCCGTTCTCGACAAGTGCAAAGTTGCCAAAACAGACGCTGCAGCCAAGTGCAGTGTTGCCCACGTCCGTTCCCGACAAATGCAAGCGTCTGCCAGGCCCAAGTTGTATTGTAGTAACGCTAGCCTGGCCTGCATTTGTGCGAATAGGTGAGTGTCACAGGCAGTGTATAAAATTCCAGGCCTTTCACAATAAGAAAGCCAACATTCCTTCTGGCACTTTTGTTTCATTGTCGGTGATTTTTCTGCGTAACCGTCGCTTTGTTGAGTCTTTTCTCTTAGCGGGGCTGCTGTAATGTCCCTGCCGGAGTGGTTTTTGTATGATGTAGGTTTTCAGCGTATATTTTCGTGGTTTACTGCGAAAATTGTCACTACATTCATACTCATTTTGCCCATTCTTCGTCTTGGGTTGTGGCACATTTTTTTTAAATTGCAGAATCGTCAAACGTTCATATCTATCTCACACCTCTCATGAAAGCTGCGCGCGGTTACGGGTGACGTTGTCGCATGATTGATTAGGCGAAACTGAAATAAAGGAGCTTGTGTCAATTGTGTCAGGTAACCTAGAACAGTGTATTGGGCTGTAAGATCATTTCCTGAATTTAGACATTGTTGGAAACAGTTTCATGATGGCATATACTTGTCTTATCTTAACATTGGGCACAGGAAGGAAAAAATCCCACTAAGCACAACCTCCCCTAAATAAACTGTGCGAACAGTAGTCATTATTAATATTGCATCCACTGCTCTGTGTCTAATCTGAGCTCGATGTGGCATCCACATATCTTCTGAAATCTATGATCTGGTAGGTCCTAAACATAAGTGATATTGCTTCTGAAAGTGCAAGCTTCTCTCACTTAGAGACCTGCTTTCCATGCGTGGTTTATGTGCTTGCTCCTTTTATCCAATGCATAATGACTCTTTTGATGTTGTGTAGTGAGCCCCCCTTTGATGGCTTGGAGCTTATCTAGTGTCCTGAGAATAAAAAGAAAGTTGGCTACTTCTCTGAACATAAATATATTTTTTTAACAGTTACTTGCACCACCCCATAGCATCCAAGGAGTTAAAAATGTTGAAAAAGAAAACAGTCTACTCATTGAAATCATGGAAGAAAGTACCATTGGATAATATATGAACATTACTTGACACTAAGCTGTTCTACTCTAGGATAGGTAAAAAACAGAAGAATGAAAAACATCACCCTTTAAGGAAAGCTCTTTTAGCTTGAAATTCTTGAATATGTAATTAAGTTGTTGGTTGAGTATATTTCTCACAGTTTACAGCAGTTTTAGCAAGCAAATATTGTAGAAAGATTTTAATCAAAGATTTTTCCCATGGTCATTGTGCTGCTGTTTCTATTTTAGTTTGCATTTGCTCTGTCATTCTGAGTTGCTGTCTTTAATTTCTCGGTGGAAATCAAGCAGCACTGTTGTGAATTCTTTCAATTTACTTATAAGTGGCCACGTATGCAAGTCCCAACAAACACATCCATACTCAAGTATAGGTCAAACTTGACTATCAGCTGTATTCTGAAATCACTATGCAAATGACCGAATCTCTACTGTAATAAACCCGGAGTTGATGGCTGCCTCGTTCCAAATGTAATTCACATGCTTAATCCAAGGCCTGAGATAAGAAGCACTCCTAAACATAAATTTCTTGCTTGTTCTTAAAGGAATAATAATAACTCTGTACCTATCGAAGTGGTTACAACACTTTCTTGTAAAGGTGATGTGAACAGTTTGCAAAGCTTTTAGCAAAGTAGGTGAATCATACACAATTTGTGAATTACACTGGAGGAATATCATCAGGACCAAATACCTTGGCCTAATTAACATCTTGTAATAATATACCAATCCCGTGAACTCAAAACCTGACCTTCAGCATGCGATCTAGCTTAGCAGGCGGTGTGAATCTAACAGTATGTGAGCAAGACGGCATGCAGATGACGAATAACCACTGCAAAGTTTTGTTTGACATACATTATTGTTTATTCAAAAACTAGTGCAGGCATGAGGTAAATAAATTAGTAGAGGAGGAGGCCCTGAGTAGAAACTGTCAGGGGGACCTCCTGTTATTAATTGTATATATGACACATATTAAACATATGGCAGATAGCAACTACATATTGGAAAACAGGTGAAGCAGGAATTAACAATCACAAGAAAAAATTAGATTAACCATGCTCAATTTTACAAACTCATTAAGGAACATGGCAAAAAGAGAACACAATACTATACAAAAGCACTCAAGCAATAAAAGCCAAACACAATAAATACAGGGTTCATTAGCATGGCAAATGAAGGTAATTAAAAAGTATACACTTTTTCAACCTTTTATGGAATGATGCTTCTGTACTAGATGATGTGATGATTGTTAGTAGAGAGTTGCAGACAGTGATTGCTGGGAACAATGAATAAAAACGAAACTCTAGAATATCATCACTTTTCAAGCCAGGTATAGAGCTGTTGTCCGCACCAAAAAAAAAAAAATTTCCGGGCGTAGTGTACAGTATACCGTGCAGAGACTGTAAAACCATGTGCATGTGGGCGAAAGTGGAAACTTCGTTGAAAGGTTGAAACAACACCAGTATGATGTTGCAAACAAGAAAGCTTCGTCAAATGCACTCGTCGAAAATTCTGAAAGCAAGCAGCATCATATAGATCGAGCAACGCGTGCATTTTGAAAACAGAAAAGAATCTCCGGGGCTGCCTATATCTAGAATCCTTAATGATTCAGACAACCAAACACACTCTTAATCGCACTGACGGGGCACTTTCTAGTGCATACGCCCCCTGCCTAGGGCACATTTTCAAGTTTAAATAGCCAGCCTTACACGTCTGCACCTGTTTGTGAACAAGGCTCCCGTGTGGGAGCTGAAACATCATTTAGGAGTTCATTTTATTTTGCTCGGTGTTCTGCCTTTTCCACGTACAGCCCCGACCAGACAGGTTTCCGTCACACCCTCGACTTCATGCAGCAAGCATATAGTTTCTAGAAAGCCCAACAGGGAACCTAAACTCAAACGTCAGCATGTGTTAGTTCATGCTCTAGGTCATCCTGCTAGGATTGCAGCCACGGCAAAAAAAATGTGAAGTTGCTTCAATGCATGTTGCGCAAAGCATTAGCTAACATTGTCTCTAATCCTAAGTTTCAGTGTACTCCAAAAAATGCAGAAAGATGACCCTGAGAAACTGCCAGAAAGCACATGTTGGGTCCAACAGGTTTGCAGCATAAGAATCCAGTTGTCTAAAAGCTTACTGCTACATCTTATTCCATTGCAAGGAAAGTAACTTCAAACACTCTGTGGACTGCAGTTACTAGCCTGCTAAATATAACTATTAACTGAAACAGGTGCAATCAGACTCCACAGCCTTGGCAAAAGAAGAATAGGAAATTGGAAAGGGGTAGGTAATGCAGGCAGCACTGCAGCAAAAACCCTCTTATAACCAAAGAGTAGACATGAAGGTTCATCGTGAGAGGCACTGAATGGAACTGCAAAGTGAGAGTGCGATTGATTTTTGTCCCAAGTCTGTGTACACAATGCTGTATCAAAAATATCGTTACAATAGGATGCATATATTCTTAAATACTGAATAGAAAATTCCTGTTGACCGTGTCAGCATGGAGCCTCTTGTTTTGTTTTGAGTTTCAGATTGCTAACTGTTTTAGGGCAAGGATAATATTGGGGAATGGAAGATGCTCTTTGAATGCACATTCAGAATGCAGTCCAAAGTGTTTAAGGGAAACACTAGAGGTGAAATGCATTTCAATTAGGCTGTAATTACTCATGAGTTTCTACTTGATCGCAGTTATACGGTTGCAGAGCAAAGCTAGACAGCTTTCTCAGAAGCTTTGCAGCTGAAGGAAAATTCGTCTTAGTCTGGGGATAAAACCAGAGACCACTGCTTGCCTGGGCAGTCACTCTACATTCAAGCTAACCAGGATGCCTAGCAGATGTCATGGTGAGGTCAAATTGATCAACAACCTGAAGCAAGAACGGTGTTAGTCTCGCTCTGAGCTGTTGATCAATTAGCTCTCTTTACCTGAATGGTTTGAAGCTTCTGACACCATGAGATACTACGCAGGAAACAGTTTGGGATAGCCCTTGGCCTTTTGCTTTTGACAGCCTATGCAAACGTTCTCGAGGCAGCATGGTCACATTGCATTAAGTGTATGTCTCTTCAGTCTTCTTTACACGCTTGAAATTTATCCGGAGCCCTCCACAAAGGCGATCCTTGTAGTCGGCGGGTTGTTTTTGGATGTAAAACCCTACAATTTACAAATTTTCCACGTGCGGTACGCTGGTGCCGTAGATGGAGCAGAGAGAAAGTCAAGAAGAGAGGCGATCCAGTGACCTTTACGCTGCTCAGAAGTCATGTCGCAGGTGTTGAACAAAGGCGCAGCGGATTCGAGGGCAGAGAGGCTGGCAAGCTCGGCCAGTAGCGGCGAGCGGGACAAGACATCAGCATCATGGTGCTTGAGGCCCGACCGATATACGACACGTATGTTATATTCTTGTAGATGGAGAGCCCATCGAGCCATGGCAGGCGACCGGAGGGATCTTTTAGCGAAGAAAGCCTGCATAGGGCATGGTGGTTGACCACGTCATAAGGACGGCCATTATGATAAAGTCGAAACTTGCCAAGGCCCCAGACAATGGCCAAGCTAGGCCACCTTAGCCAAGCACTCTTTAGTATACTTCATACATTATCTGGCGACTGACTAGCGAGGTGGAGCTGCAATAAACGTTTTTCCAAGAACTCTCGTCCCGCAAACTTTTGTGTCCGATAGTACATATGTGAACAGTGGCGTGTCGCGTCCGCGAAATATGGGGTGCGGCACTGCTGTATTCTTTTAAAGGCGGCTTATCTCAGCCTGCAATCTTTACCCGTCCAATTGTGAAACGAGATATGACGCCTCGAGAAAAGGGGTTGAGACTGCATAATTATAATAGCTTCGCCATATCTTCCATGTACCTCCATGAATGCCAGCACCTCCGTTCAGCCGCTGCTGTGGTTATTGTGCTCGGCTCCTGACCCGAAAGGCGCGGGTTAGATCCCGCGGCGGCTGTCGCATTTCGATGGAGGCGTTAATGCTAGAGGCCCGTGTACTGTCTGATGGCAGTGCACGCTATTGAACCGAAACTAATGTTGTTTCGGTTACGAGAGAGCATTTGATTCGCGAAAGAGTATCTAGACCTACGGTGTACATATGTAGCTTGTAAATATCTGCTTGAAATACTTCTTATGCCTGCCAGATCTGCCGCTGCCGTGACGCAGGCGCTGTCGCGACTCTGACAGGGAAAAAATGGTGCCGGTTTTAGAAATAACATTTTCACGCTTCAAAATTGAGACTCAAGTTGGTGCAGCTGTAGGTCAACGCGCTTCGATGACAAAAAAAAAAATGGTGAAGTTGCCTTCCGAGTGCATTCCTTGCAGAGTTTCGGTTTTGATTTTACGGTTGGCAGTTTTGTCTAAAATCTGTACATTCGTTATTTTTGCTGTCAGCTTTCATTGTTTTTATGGTGCTATTGTGTGGTGTCATTTCTTAAAAATTGTGAGCCATGTTTCCAGCGCATTTCGTATCAGTTGCAGAAAAAGTTCATTTCGTAGGTAGCGTTGTAGCGCCATCTGCCTGGGACGACCTGCCCATCGATATCAGCATCATCCTGCGTGCCGCGGGTCGTTTGTATCTGTGGCTGGATTGGTGCTGTTCTTGCGTTTGTTGTAACACCGAGTGCACCTTTAGGCGCAAACAAAAAAGTTATGCTGCAGTGTTCAAGTATGACACGTTGGAGCCAGTTCAGGTGAGCTTTCCGTGCTGCGCGGCTACCTACACGGCCTTCGTTAGTACTGTACTAATTTTTGGGAAAACAGCAGTTGAGGTACCTTATGGTCACTTTTCTTTTTGGAGGCTTTTACTACTGCGTAATCCTATCGGACAGTCGAGTTCATACCGCGTATATGTATGTACCACCAGCAGCAAAAGTTATTGGGGTGCGTGTTCTCGGGGAAGAAAAGTTATTGTGGGGGCTTCCTCGCGACCTAGTGCTTTATAAATGCTACCAGCGTGCGGCGAATGCAAGTCCCCTCGTTCCGACACTTCGAGTGATTGGCTTAGGTGGCGCTTGGCTACTGTGCCGGAGTTCCCGGGTTTGAATCCGACTGCTGCGGCCGCGTTATCGATGGAGGCCAAACGCAAAGACGCCCGTGTGCTGTGCGATGTGAGTGAACGTTATACATCCCTAGGTGGTCTAAATTATTCCAGAGCCATACATTACGGCACCTCTTTCTTCCTTTCTTCTCTCAGTCCCTCCTTTACCCCTTCCCTTACGGCACGGTTCAGTTGTCCGGCAAGATGCGAGACAGATACTGCGTCATTTCTTTTCCCCAAAAACCAATCTTCTTCTTCCCCGTACAATCCCACCTCGTAAATGTTGCCTGCCGATAGTACCTCCGTGTGACGTGATTCGAACTTGATCACTTCAGGCCTGACCTGTTCAATTAAGCGAGTTCTCACAGTTAATTTTCTTGGAAATACTGAGCACAGTGCGCGAGCTCAGCCACTGTGACCCTGTATAGTAAACGGGTACCGCACAAGGGGGGGGGGGAGGAATGGAAGGGTTTTAACGTAGTTATACCGAGTGTATGTGTGAAAGCACGTGTTTAGCCTGGTTGTCTCATGGTTTTGCTTTGCTAGGTCGTCGGCACTTCTGGCGACGTGATTAGTTCTAGAGTAGTTTTAGTTGAAGGAAGACGACGACATGCAATGCACAGCCGAGGTCGTCTGCGTCAGCAGCATAGTGCTCTCGTGCACAGGCCAGCGAAATTGATCTGCTCGCGCCGCCGCGGGTTCGAATCCCAGTTGCGGCAATATTTATTTTATTATGTTTGCCAAGGTCATCGTCAAGGTCAAGCTTCACACTAACTCTCTGAGCCAGTTAGACCTCGTGAAGTAGTACTTTCACACTAAAATATTAGCCCTCCTGAGCCAAAATGACAGTGACAATGTTTACAATTGCTGTACAGTTGATGCCTTCATAACTGTATAAAGACACTCCATAAGCACGTTTCTGACCAGTCCAGCTCGATTCAGCACCTAAAATGAGTGTGAACGCGGCTACAAGTTCAGTTTGACATAACTAGTGTTAACAGAGGTCATCAACAGGCTTCATCAAAGCATCTGTAATTGATAGCCTCTCTCTTCTCTCTCTTTTTTTACTGTAAGTGTTTTTCCCACCACTGCCTGCTCATAATGACAGATGCTACAACTGGTTAACATGCCTTGTATTTGGCAACAGCATGGCAAGACAGCCTAATACATTTGTAGCGAAGTCTGCCAAACAAGTTGTGGTACTAAGTATTGCTGAACTTGGCATGACCGTATGCTGATATTGTGAAATAACATTGAGTGGCCATTATGTCTTGCGTTTTTCTCAGACCTGTCTGCTGTAGGCCAAAGTTTGGGCACATGAGCGCAAAACAGATTTGCTGAAAATACTTTTCATGAAAACAGTTACTTATGGTACTGAGTATTGTGTAACAAGAAAGTATCTGCTGAGACTATGTTCAACTGTAAAAAATGTCTGAACAGTGAAAAGTAAATCATTCATAGTGTTGTGGCGCAGGGGTTCACTCGAACCCGGGCTCCGTTGGGTAACGTGTCCGCGCCTTCGGGTTGAAGAAATATGAAACTTCAAGCTTGGAAAAACGAAAAACAAACGGGTTTACTGGCACTTTTCATGAAACTTGATTACATAATTTAAAAGGAAATAGAAAGAGCAAACAGTCAAGAATTAAAAGTTCATAGCGTCGAGCAACTGGATGAGCCTTGTCGTCAGGGCCCAGAGTGATCGTTCGTACTCGGGACACTCGTTAAATACACTGAGGCTCCGCCGCTTTCACCACACGATTCACAGATCAGAAGAGTCGCCGCACATAGCACGCTGAGCCCTGTGGGAATGGGCGAGGAGGATATGGAGGTCCGCTGCTACTTCGCCCTCGGGAATGCGCTTCTGCCCGCTTCCTTTCGTCATCTTGTCCATCGTCGGTCGCGTCTCACGGTCCGACACAAGGGGAGCGTGCGTGGGAGATTCCACGGGTAGTTTCCCCGATACATCTTCTTCTTTTTCGTAAGGTCAACGAGGGGTCAAACAACGTGTCCCTAGGAAGGTTGTAACAATAGGTAACAGCAAATTGAGAATAATAAAAGGCGCATTACAAAAAACCTGTTTACTTAAAAGAACAGATAACACAGTTTCCCCAAAAATATCTGGGAAGAATGTATGCAAAAGGACATAGCAAACATGTTTGAAGTTTTCTGCCAGCATCTCTCCTCCCCCCCCCCCCCTCTTCCCAGAAAAAAAAACTTGAAGCGTGTTAAGAGTAATTCAAGAATGGGTAGAAGTGTTTAAGTTCATTCTAAATATAGATTTTTTAAAGTATTTGCAAGATACCAAGTTTTCATGAGAAGTACTGAATATAGAATATTGTGATGACGCCCATAATGCGCAGGTCCACACGGGACGGAGAGGCAAAGAGACACCGTATGGCTGAGTTTAAACAAACAGGTATATTCAATAATTACACATGATTAAGATTATACATCAGAGGCTGGGGCGTCCGAGCTTACGTGCCGACGACTTCATGGGGGCGATGGAGTGGCTCCGGAGTTGGGCTCGAGCGGTTGCTGGCAGATGTGGCGGTCTCCGGAGTTGGGCTCGAGCGGTGGCTGGCAGAAGCTCCACGCCGTCGGGCTTCGGCGCTGAAGGCCCTCTTCGCTAACGATGTCGTCCTGAGCGTGTATGCAGTAGAATTTCAATAGTCGTCCGTTTCTTCGAGGATGGTTCACAAAACCTTCCTCTAGTGTCGTTCGGCTTGGAAGATGAACAGGAGGCGAGCTTGTAGATGATGACAGCAGAGCATAATTTTACAACAGAACAAACTTTGCACTACTTTACTCATCAACCGGGCAGGTTAGTGCCTAAGTAGCATCACATTACATGCTAAGCATGGAGCCCCAGCTCAGACTGGACTGCATCCGTTTTCATGTGCTTTTAAGCACTTGATTAACAAAGGACTAAGGGCGGTCATTTCCAGTGGCCCGCCCAAAGCATCAATTCTCCAATCCAAAATAACATGCGAGATGGGGACCACCCCTTGGGTTGGGCTTAGCCTCGAACCCAGAGTCTGTTAACAATACAAACTAAATAAACAACAAAAACGCCACCACTCTCTCTCAAGTGAGAGTATACACAGGCTCTCTCTTCGGAGCTAATTCACTAGCGCCTGTCTTTCCACATTCTTGGCGAGTACTGCCTGTCCGCCATGACAGGTGTCCGTCACGGCCCTTCTGGGAAGCTGTGGGTGCCTTCCCGGCGATAGCCCACGACAAAGGGGGGGGGAGGGAAAGAATGTTGTCTTCGCGGTAGCGCATAGCGTCGGCTGTGGTACGGCGCGCTCTGGCCCGCTGACAGCTCCCTTGTCCTGGAATGTGCCCGGAAATTGGGGAGGATAAAGCCTGTTTCCCCGGGGCGGCGGCGGGTCCGGTTGTTCTGGTCGTCACTCAAAGAGCATGGCTGGGTAATTGATGATGCCGCTGTCACGGGTCTCCGTCTACGCCGCGCCGTCGAACGTGGATCCTCGTAGCACACACGGAATGTCACAATATTCAATCTGTGGTAGAAGAAGCACCAAAAGATATTGACAGAAGAACTAGGGGGCTGTGCTGATCCTGTGCCATTGTCTTGTGGTGCTGCTGTTGCCATGGTATACCAACAACTCACCAATGTACGGTTCTCCTCTGTTGTATGTTAGCTATGTGCATGTTTGATAGAGTTTTCCATGGCTACTTTTGTTAAATCCTATCATCCAGAAATCTTGAGTCATAGTCATGACCTTGTGCTGCACTGCTCTCTTCTGTTTTGTCAGCCTCAAAGGTTAGCAGAATGTGGCTGTGTAGGAAAAACTTCATTGGTGTGCTGGTGCCTTGTGTACCAGTTGCCTGGCATTATGCCAGTGAACGGAGCATGCATGTTCCCTCATGATTGCCTTGGAAATGTTGCTATGGGTTATGACGCATGTATATGGGTTTTTCTGCGCACCTAAATTTCGTTGAGTATTGTCAGGATCATACATGTCAGAAGGGCTAGTAGTTATTATATCAGAGCAGTGTGATTGTGAAAAAACATACTGCAGTGGGTAAATGAAAACTAAAAAGACTGGTACGATGTAAAGCTGCTGAAACCGCTAACCAGTTCTTGAAAAAATGAACATATCACCACTAAATTAAAGCTTCTGTTTGGGCGAATTTGTAATGATCCATTTGCTTCAGTGGTTGTGTTGCTTGTCTTCCTTTCATGTGTTCCGTCTTCCTGCACTCTTTAACAATCACATCACTACTACGCTTCACAATTTTTTACCTAATGTGTTTGTCTTGGGTGGCTTGCAAAAATGGCTCAAGCTTGCAGATCTGCAATGTCAACAGGCCGGCATATCAAGGTCCACAGAATGTTAAATTAATGAATAACTTGAACGGTGATCTGCGTGCATTGCTAAATAATCAATTTAAAAAAGAACTGCATATGGTATTGACATTGTTGTAATGAAATGCTGTGTAGCCCAGCCCTGTTATGCCTCTAAGAGAAGAGACAGCATTATGTGTAAATAAATAAAAAATACTTGAATGCTTCCTTCCCAAAAAATTGATGCCATGCAGTGACACCATTTTTTAGACATCAACTGATAATCCTTATCGCATGCTTTGTAGCATTTCCAGCCTTTGTAGCGTTTCCAGCAGTTAGCCTGTCTGTAAAGGCGTTTTTTGTTATTGTTTCAGCGATGTAGGTGCCGATTAAACAAAGGCGCAGTGTTAGTGCATGAATCTGTCAATAAGAACAGCATGTTTATTACTGTTTATCAACGTGTACTGTACGCGTTAAGTGGCATATGAACCAAGTCACTCACACATGGATAATCTAGTCCGCAGAAAATGTTGCTTATTTCGCACGAAACGCGAGCACAGAATGGAAAAAGCCAATTCAGCAGCAAGAAGAGGTAATCGATGTGTTGCGGGTGTGAAAAATGACATCTATGCATGGGGACAGAATGCCGAAAAAAACTCCGGACCATAATCAGATCGGCATTCTTTCCGGCTTTCCTCAGCAGCGCCTCGCGGAAAGTCAACTTCACGCGACCAGATGTTCCCTTAACAGTGCACCATACTGTACAGAAAACTAACATCCACATCAGTGTGACGCTGCATGTGACCGAAGATGTGGTTTGACTGCCAATTTATGTGGACTGGAAGGAATACATCACTCGTCTGACATCCGCACTGTGCAGAAAGTTGTGTGGACTCTGTTGTGCAGCTCCTTAACTTATGTTTCGAACAGAAAACTCGCAGTGCCTTGGTGCGAAGTACACTGTAGGAAATGGCTTGTTTGATGAGAAGGGGCCTGGTCTTGCAGCGTCAGTAATCGTAATTTTTATTTTTGGTTAAGCACACAGACAATGAATACAGGGGAAAGGATGATGCACTGCTGCTGCTGCTTGCCATTTACTGTTCGCACTCTTGCACAGACTTATGCAGTAAAGAGTGCTGGCACTGTGAATGAATAAGAATCACCATCATGACGGCAGGTTTCTGCAGTAAAATGTCGGCCGGAGTAGATGTGCAGTTTTCTCTTTACAGACTATGAGTTATTTCTGTTCAGACAATTTCTCAGGTTATCAGATATGCTTCTTCCCGTTACAATATGTCAAAGATATGTTGGCATCTGCATACTCTGCAATGAAAGCTGAGGAAACTACCATTCTCTGACTTACATTTTTGCAATGCTCGTGAAAACAATCATTCAAATGTACCCCAGTCTGCCGTTAAAGAAACCGTACCTAAGACAGCGGGATCCAATGTACAATGAATACTGTGCACTGAAAAAATCCGATGTTATGTTTGTTTTTTTCGCATTCTATTCGTGCAAGAAATGGTTGGCCTAGTCATCTGGCAGAACGATTGCAGCTCGTTTGGCACAGAAAACAACCACTTTGACATTGAATCATTGAATCGCTGTCCGATTTTCTCTTGGCAATATATATGGCAGTTTGGTTGCTCTGAAGAGCAATGAGGAGACAGTGCCTTTGTTAAAGGACTGCTTCCATACAATTCATTCCACCGTAAACTTGTCAAGACAGCTACTGTGAAAACATCTCTTCAATGTCATGTTCACACCTGTTGGCATCAGGTCCTCAAAGAATGCACACTTAGCAGAAGCACATTATGTCAACTATGTTTTGGCAAATGTTGCTAAAGGGTTATGGGGGCTTAACGTCCCAAAGCGACTCAGGCTATGAGGGACGCCGTAGTGAAGGGCTCCGGAAATTTCGACCACCTAGGGTTCTTTAACGTGCACTGACATCGCACAGTACACTTGCCTCTAGAATTTCGCCTCCATTGAAATTCAGCCGCCACGGCCGGGATTGAACCCGCGTCTTTCGGGCCAGCAGCCGAGCGCCATAACCACTGAGCCACCGCGGCAAGTGTTGCTGAAGGCTTCATGGTATAGTCTCCAGGGCATTTCAGCTGTTGCATAGCTAGAAAATCAGGCAGCAAACTAATGTCAGTGTTTTTTTTCTGCACAGCACTTGTTGCATTACTTTGTAGGATGAGGGCAACCACTTCTGGGAAAAAAGTGTACAAAGAAATATGTAAGGAAAAAATTCCACTGCACAATATTCAGTGTATTAGACCCTGCTGTCATCGGGCAGGTGTTCAGAAGGGCACACTGGGGTACATATGTTTCCCGCTCCTCACGCCACAGTTTCATCTGATGCTGCAGGATGTGAAAGTAAATAAATTTTCAAATGAGCACCTCCATAAGCATTTCAACATTGTAAAGAAAAAAATGGAAGCTTCGTCAACCTTTGTTGCGCCAACCTGCGCCTGCAAAGAGAACAAAGCCACTCAAAAATAATGAAAACAAAGCTGTTCACTTGCATTGTGATGACCACTCGGGAAAAAAAGCACACAATAAAAACAGTTGCGGTGAAAATTAAGCGGTATTTGGCCTTGAGATATGACTGCGGTTAATTGCAGAGGAACTGAGCTTAACAGCAGTTCAAAGCTCTAAATTTACAAGTATAACCAGCAAGAACAATTTAATTTACACCAACCAGTGAGGAATGAAACCGAAATTAAACTTTGGGAGTTAGACAGGTTCAACACTTTACCTCAGCTTTGACGCACAGACTCTAGCATCGATACTGCCAGATTCGGGAACGGCTCGACTCAGCAGTGCAGTGTCTGCCATTCTGCAGACATCCTGCACAAGAATTGGAATTTCGTTAGGGAACATGTAAATGGTGCTAACATGAACACAGAAACATATGCAAACAAATAGGTGAACCAGGGAACCTATAACTCCAGTACAAAAGGTGAAAATGCGCACAGAAACCTGGAAGGATTCTGCATAGCCAACAAAGCCCACATATACATTGGCTTACCATCGTTGCTACAGAGCAGCCAAGAAACCGCATTCCTCACAGGGAGGTCACAGGCAAATGAATGTGCGCATCAATGACATCCTCCTCGTGAGTCTTCAGGAATGCCTGCAGCTGATGCAGTAGACCAGGAAGTGATGAACAACTGGTGAACAAGCAAGTCGTCTAGGGCCACTGTGGATAAAACAGCAAACACAGAATCGGACACCCAGTGCGAATCTTGCCATCATGTCTCTCATGGCCTGTGAGGCACTTCGCACCGCAGTACAACTTTTGCGACCTGGAAAATGTTCAAGTTTCTAAGATTATAATTTGCTATTCACTGCTTGTTATGCAGAAAAGCGTACTGTAATCCCAGTGTATATATCTGAATAAATGTCTTCTTTTTATTTTGCTTCCCAATTTGTTATGCACAGTTTTGACGGGGGACGAAAGTACCATATTAACGAGGCATGCCTCTATAACCATGCAGTAGTCGAAAAACACCACCTGGTTTCGCTTGATATGCATGGCCTTCCTAAAGAACGTCCCTCATCCCTGCTATGACAAAAAAAATACAGAAATGGTAGGGCAGTAAGTTGAGCACACAGAAAAGGTATGATGCAAAACTTTCTGAAGTAAACAGCAGCCAGCCAAACAAGCTTTAGTGTTCATTTTGAGAGTCCTTTCAATGTTCCTGTTATGAGGAAGCCCACTAACTTTGCATGCATCTTCTAATGTGGCTGTATCAAAGGACGAACAGCATGATAAACACTGCCACTATAGTAGGAGTGATGCATAGGGAGACTCTTTGGATACAAATGATGGCGGGGGTCACCTTTATCTCGGCCATGGAAGAACAGATGTGGTAACTTGCAGACAGTGGCTACATACAGAGTGCTACAACGTGGAGTTTCTGGAGTGCACCCATGGCAATAAACAGTCTCACAGTAAAGTATTCCTGCATCACGGTCGGCTGCTGAAGTGTCCAGCAAGAGTGATTTCTGCATATTTACAACCAGTCTGCTGGCACTTGGTGATTGCCAAATGGCCATTACCTCAAACATTTGGTCATCTGCCACTCTGTGTCAAAAAGAGGTGGCACCTTGCCCATTTTCAAAGTTCTCTCGCATTTGACAAATAAATGCGAGAACCAGTCAGAAAGGCAATGCAGCAAGCAATACGGCACTTGATGTAAACAATAGGATTCCAAGTCAGCATGATATGTCCGGCAGTCTATCCCACACCTCCATTTCAGAAGGGACGCAACTTTCAACAAAATTTAGTTTATTTCTAGCTGTATTTACATGACATTTTTTAGCAATTTAAAAATAATTTTATGACTGCTCTCATCAAATGTCACTGTTTTATGTGCAGAACATTATTTTCCTATATATGTTTTTCTTGAAACCTGAAAGCTAAGAAAATATGGCAGAAGGCTAGTTCAACATTCATTGTTCTTGCAGGGTGAAGTCATTCTTGTAATTCTTTTTGTTTTGCAAAGCTCAAATTTTTGTTTTGAATTTTTGAGATTCAGTGTTCGTTGAAATATTAAAGTGGGAAGACAATTTCATACAAGAAATTTAAAATTCATAAATTTGAAAAACAAAAACAGTTTTCTAGACCTGCGCTGCGGTCCTAGGAGTGCAACGAAACAAGTGGTCCAGAAAACATAAAACTGTTGGGGACAAGTATGCTCCATAAGGCATGTATCTAGGCAGAAAACCTTAAGAGAAAATTGCGCGTTTCTTAAATGTTTCGTCCCTATCTATTCACAGCCGCCGAGGTTCATGAAACAATTTTTTTACAGTACTTCCCAGTCGATTTAAAGAATTAAATTTGGGGACAGCAGAGTCATTCCACGCGAAAAAAGATGCACCGCATTCTTGGTATTTTAGATTTTGCTGAGAAAATTCATGGAAGACCAGTCCCAACAGAAGTGTAGAGACCTTCTTTCAAAGAAAAAAATGTTTGCTCCATATATCATGCTCCAAAGTGTAAGACATCACCTTCATCTGGGCATTTTGCAAGAATTATTGTTCAAGAACTGGCCCTTGTTGGCAAAGTTTATCTCCGCATGTAGTCAGGTATCGAGGTGCCCTGTCATGCCTCAAAAAATAAACTGCGGATGATGCCATTTTGGCTTAAAATGGAAGTGCTTAACAGGAGAAAAATTTGAAGATTTCCACATTTTTTAAACTAAACCTGGAGTCTAAATTTAAGCAAACTTTTTTGGAGTTTTGCCTGAAACCTTGATCTAGCACTGTTTGAATTAAACTTGAACCTTGCGTTGTTCTGTAATTTAATAAAAAGTACATAGATTTCTGCGGAAACGGCCACATTGAGGACCAGAAAATGCTATATGGGCAAAGGTGCTAGACAAAAAAATTTGCCAAATGGTCAACCCATTTAGTTTGGCATATTAAAAAAACTAGAAAAATACTTTTGTTGGCGAGAAATAAATTTTTATAAAGGAGTTCCAGCGATGTGGTGCCAGCACCTGTTATGGTCCGTCCGGTAAACCGCTGCTTTTATTTCCGGCCTTGCTAAACTCTAGCAATTGCCATTATCATTGGACATATTGTGAGAAGATGGCGCAACGGAGCCATTTCAGTGTTTTCATTTATTCTTAAAGAACATGTTTGGGTGGAATACTCATGGTATACAGTCTGTGCCATGTTATTCCCTATAGATACGACCTAAACGCAGGATTTAAAAAGCCAATCTGAAAGTGTTAGTTGTATAAGCATTTATTATTTACATTGCACTTGACAGGCATCAGCCTAACCGATTATTCAACTTCCAAAGCAGTGGTGTACATCAAATGCAATGTTTAATAAACAATTTGTATTGAATTAAATCGGACACGTTGTATATGCACAAAGTATGAAGGGAGACTGCATACTACAGCAAAAAAGGGCTATCACATCATGTGGCCTGAATTCGGAACAGCTGGGGATAAGAGTTAATGGAGAATACCTAAATAATCTCTGATTTGCTGATGACATTGTCTTGCTGAGTCACTCAAAAGATGAATTGCAAAGCATGATCAATGATTTAGACAGGCAGAGCAGAACGGTGGGTCTAAATATTAACATGCAGAAAGCCAAAGTAATGTTCAATAGCCTAGCAAGGGAACAGCAGTTCACAATTGGAAGCGAGATGCTGGAAGTGGTAAGGGAATATGTCTACTCAGGGCAGGCAGAGACGTGATCCGGATCATGAGAGGGATATAACTAGAAGGATTAGAAGGGTGGAGCGTATATGGCCGGTTATCTCAGATCATGAATAGCAGTTTACCAATATCCCTCAACAGAAAAGTGTACAACAACTGTATCTTGCCGGTACTCGCCTATGGGGCAGAAACGTAGAGGCTAACGAAAAGGGTTCAGGTTAAGTGAAGGACAACACAGCGAGTCATGGAAAGAAAAATGTTAGGTGTAACGTTATTAGACCGGAAGCGGGCAGAGTGGGTGAGGGAACAAACACGAGTTAATGGCATCCTAGTCGAAATTAAGAGGAAGAAATGGGCTTGGGCAGGGCATGTAATGCGAAGGCAAAACAACCATTGGTCCTTAGGGGTAACGGAGTGGATTCCAAGAGAAGGCAACAGTAGCAGGGGACGGCAGAAAGTTAAGTGGGCGGATGAGATTAGGAAGTTTACGGGGATACGGAGGCTGCAGCTGGCAAAGGACAGGGTTAATGGGAGGGACATGGGAGAGGCCTTTGCCCTGCAGTGGGCGCAGTCATGCTGATGATGATAATGATGAAGATAGATGGTGTGCTCATATACTTTTGTCGGCATTCTTAGCGATATGAAAGCCTCAGTTACCTTCCTTTCAGTTTTACTTCTTGCCTTTGCAAAGAACACTGTATTCTCAAGGGCAGGGCAGCAGCCATATGTTCCTTGCATTTACTACAGTGCATTGCCAAATGCACATACTCCCACACGGTAGGCGAATCTCGGCCTGTATTCCAATTTGTGTCCCTGTTGAAAACGTCCCTTTCAGTGACACCTAATTGGCCAAAATGCCAGAAGCAGATGTGCATCTACTTCCGCTATTTGGGGCAGTCAGGCGTCACCGAATGGAATTTTGAAAAAAGACTCCGCAAAACCAACAACACAGGAGAAAGACAGACGAAACAACTGCAACTCTGCAACTGTGTATTCACTTGGAAAGCGAGTGAATAGATCAGCAAAAAGGCAACACCAGGCTTCAACAAGCTGGCTATCCTACTCTGCTCAGTTGCCAAAGTGTTACTGAAAAAGGTTAAAAAAAGAAAAGTGTAATAACAGAGCAAAAAACGATGTTGCCAAACAGAAAACTAAACCTGTGATAATTCCTTATATTCATAAGATGGCACACAATCTGAATCATGTTGAGGCAAAGTTTAAAGTTCGTGTAGCTTTTCCACCCCCAAGAAGCTGTTCTCCTTGTGTGGCAAAATGGATTCAAACAAACCGGAAAAAGCAGAATGCCAGAAAAAGCATGTGACGCCGTTTGTGAAATGTGCAGTGGGTGTAGTTTATCAGATCCCGCTGACGTGTGGGAAATCTTACATTGACCAAATGGGCTGACGTATTAATGATAGCCTGCAGGGAAAAAGAAGAAAAAATGCCAGGCGAAGCTGAAGGAAACAAAAATCCTAAGCAGGGGCAAAGATACTACAGCCCGTGAACTTATAAAGGCGTTCTACATCAACAAAGGCAGAAGAGATTATGTAAGCACACCCTCGCTTACAATTGACAGAAAAGAAAGTGCCTTTTTAGATATGTGCTGAGACACATTTTTTTTCTATAGCCATTTGTTACCTTATTGTTTCTGCTTGTGCACATGTGTAGGTCCCTCTCTGCTCTTGCCTTTTTGTCTATATATTCACTTGCTTCAATAGGTGAACAGTTGCACTTGTTTCGTCTGTCTTCCCCCAGCGTTGTCTGGTTTGCGCGTCTGTTTTCAAAACCATGCACCAACTTAGCCCACCAGAGAGTATTACCGAATGGGATGTTTTTGAATGAGCCGCAAGTTGGAATAAAAGGCCGTGTTGATGGCCCTGAGGTGCATTGTGTTTGCTTATGTGTTTTTTTGTTAACTCTTTCAGCTCTTAATCTTTTGCTCAACCTTGGGTACACCTTGGCAAGCTTACGAGAGGAGGTCTAAATTTGTGGCCGTTAGTTGATGGAACGAAAGACAAAGGTTGTACCAAAAGAGTCTATTCATTCAAACATCTCTCAACATATTTTCCATTGATGTCAGTGTGTTTCTTGTTGTGGCAGATTTGTTTTTCCTAATATGCTTTGAAATTATTCCTTTGTAGCTTTTGCAATTCACTGTTCCGAGTGGCAGTGGTCTCATTTCTGGAAATAAACAGTGGTCCTAGATGAATCTTCATTCACAAAATGCTGATGGAATTCAACAAATCAATAGGTGGGTCTGAGCTCATAGTGAAAATGGTGCAGTATCCTTTTTCATTTTTGTTCTTTCAAGAATGTCGCCGTTGTCTTTGCACCATCTCCACATTTTTCTCATATTTATAGTCAGTATGTGTATTTGGAAAAGCACCATGAAGCAGTTATGCCTCTAAAACGACATAGGAACGCCACTCTAAGCTTGACAAGACAGAACATTCATGCAGCAAAATGTATTGCCAAAGTCCACAAAAATTTGGAGCTCCTCGCATAAATGGCACCAATAACATAGGCTTACTCGTTACCTGCCTGCAGCTTTCTTGACGTGCGAAACATAATGCAGGTAAGGCAAGGAACACACTCGCTACCTCTCTTCATTGCTCTTCAAATTCTGTGTGTGTGTGTATTTCTCATTCCTCCTCCTTCCTTTCTTGCTTTTTCACTTTTTTTACAGGACTATACCCACACCAAATCTTTTCTTGCGTGTTTTCTTGCTTGAAACGATGCGTTATACATTAGTATATATGGATCATCCCATACACATCAGTGGCTAAATAATTTACAATCGAATTTCCTCTTGATGCTGTTTTGATTCCAGCAGCTAGGAGATGGTTGTGATATCAAAGGTCGGTGTACGCCACATGCAGCATAAACTAAACTGCAATATAACTGCTCCTTCTTTGTTTCATTAACTTCAATGCTAAAACCAGCCTGTCTCAAGAGTGAGAATGACTACAAATGAAGAAGCAGTGACCTATACTGACCTTTGATGTCATAGCCATTGTCCGGCTGTCTAAACCGAAACAGCATGAGAAAATAAATTGAATTTTAAATCACATAGCAGGCCTAGCTAAATACCACGTGGTGATCCATGTATTCTAATATCTTATGCTTCACTACAGAGAAGACAAGATGTAAATAAAATTAGGTGTCATTTTCGAAATTGAGTGACAGTATGCCATTTACTGTGGCCTCCCTTTATTCTTGTTTAACCATGTTCACCAAACATCAACCTTTTCATGCAGTTCAAATTATAGTAACTGCATGAAGCTTATCTATGTAATAAAGTACACTACTTCCACAATGTATGAAAGCACTCTGACTGGCACCTACAAAATGTGCCAACTTTCTTCTTCTGCCATGAGCATGTTTGCAATTCGTAACGGTTGGAGAAAGCTTAGCTAGCAGCACAAGCGGCCATCTCAGCAAGAATGAAACTATTATTGACCTCACTGACACCATGTCTGGCCTCTTTTTTTAAATGCATATAATTTCACATATATGTAGAATTGCAAGGGAAATTAAAATTAGCACAGCTCAAAACAGGACTAAGCCTTTGCAAGTTTGTTCAGCGTTACACTATGTGTATTACCCTTTCAAATGTTGAGAACTGGAAGTGATTTCCTCACTAAATTCCCTTCAGATATAGTTTCATGCACCTACATTTCGAGCAATCTATCTCGAGTCAACATACACTGAAGCTGGGTGCATCACTAATGAGGTGTATATTTCAGTGTTTGCCGTTCAGAAACTTTGTGCGCCACAGCTCTCTGGAATATAAAATTGCGCATATGAAAGATGTTTTTAGATGGACCAGCTTATTATTAGTCATTATACAGCCTCACTTACACAGCTTTAGACCCTTTATCTAAAAGCAATCTTTGTACAACGTACAGTTATGAGCAGGTTTTATTGCTCTCTCAGTGCATAGCAATCGTGAACCTCATGTTAACTAAATTTTTTAAGGATGAAGTGCACTTTTGAGAGTAATTTTAAAGTTCTCTGAAAAATTTCAGCCCCCAAATGAATGCTGCATAACTACACACATATAAGCTTCAGTTATGACTGGGCACAAATTAAACAAAACTTAACAGAACATTGAGGATAAATTAAAGTTGACCTGCTACTCGACAGACTATGATATTCTAATGTCAAAGAAACTGCTGTCACCGAAAACTGAGCTTTAATAAGACGGAAAACACCAAAAGGTGAACTACAGGTGTTGTCATCACCAGCTGATTTTGCAAGTAAATTGCGTGCGTGCGTAGGCACCAAATTTTGGGCATATAAAAAAAAGCCAGAAAATACCAGGAGTTTCTAAAACATTTGCATGATTGAACAAGATGAAAATAGCCCAAGTTGTGGCAAATGTCTAACAAAAAAAAAGCATTACCTAGAATATTTACCTGTACCATTCACGGCTTTTAAAGCCAGAAAATACCAGGAGGTTCTAAAACATTTGCATGGTTGAACAAGATGAAAATAGTCCAAGTTGTGGCAAATTTTTAATAAAAAAAGAGCATTACCTAGAATATTTACCTGTGCCATTCACGGTACCTTGTTCTTCACAACTTCTTTCTGTTGCTCTCTAAGAAGAAAGTCCACAGGGTAAACTGTTATGTGGTCGTGGAACGCAGCCATTTGCACATAGATTGAATTAAGCTTGCCCAAAAGGCACTCTTTTACGCCATGTATTAATGCAGTCTCTTACGCACTAAAAAAAAAAACTGGGACAGCCCAATGTCCCAGATAAATTGGCCAGACGGCACTCTTTTACGACATGTATTAATGTAGTCTCTTACGCGCTAAAAAAAAAAACGGACGGCACAGTTGTCCGAGATAAATTTCTCACCTTCATTAAACTTATTCCATACCACCCCTACGGCAGAAATCGTTGCTTCACCGCCTCACCGGCGTCGATGCAAAGAATGAAAGCAAACAAAATACCCACCTTGCATTAAGCTTGTCCAAACGGCACTTTCATAGTCTGATAGTCGCCGCAAGCGGCAGTCATCGTTGCTGTCATCGAAAAGCACGAACACCCAGAGGCGGCAGGGCGCCGCCATTTGCAATTACCGGCGTCGCGTCTATTTTCCACACTTTGCCATGGGAACAGCTGCTCCGCGTGCGCGTTGGCGTAGGCAACCATGGCATGTACATAGTTGTCATGGCAACAGCTGCTCAGCGCGCGCGTTGTCGTGGGCAACATTGGGCTTGTCTGCAGCGGCTAGCATACGGAAATACGCAACCAGGTTCAACGACCGGCTGCTCTAGGATATATCTTCCGCAGCCTAGCTTGTCAATGAGAGCAGTATCCTAAGTAGCAGTTTTACCGTGATCGCAAAATGTTCCAGATTTGCATGTGGGATTTCCTTCTGCCGCTCTAATTTTGCCGCTATTCAGCAACACTGCTTAGGTCCAGTGCAAAACTGCTTCTTGTGTTAAAACGCACGGTCGCTTTGCCAGTCTCAAAAGGCGATTATAACTCGTAGCAGTAACAGTAGCCAATTGGTGCAGGGTGTCAATGCATGCAGCAAAGCAGGGAGAAGAGACATTTTCGAAAAAGGGCATGCTGCATTGATTTACTTACGTCCCAAGTGGCCCTCCTCAGCTTCGCGGCCTGGGACTTCGGAGCGCCAGTATATTTTTTGTTTTTCTGCACATCATTTACATCGCTGGGCGCATAGTCCTTAATAAGACTAATCGCGACAATCGCCTTGCCGCCATCCTTATACACTACGTACGCGTAGGTCGGAGCGGTCGGAGGCATTGTGCTAAAAAGGCCTCACTGTCGACGCACCACACAAAGAAGATGAGCAAAGTGAGGTACGCCAGCGAAACAGTGCGGACCGAAGTGCGATGGCGGCACGTGGGCATTAAATGGATGGATTTGGCTTCGCGTCGGAGCTTCACCCCGCGACGTCACGAAGATGCATTGGCGCTGATGTCAGCAGCGACTTTCGCATGGTAGGCAAAACAGTTTCCGCCTGCCCGTGCCTACCGTAGCTGCTGCAGCTGCCGGCGGCTGCAGCATGCCTGCTCACTGCAGAAGCAGCATGTATTGATCAGCTGCGTCACTGTTGGATCCGCATATAGTAGCATAAAAGGAAATTTAAATTAGCCCCGATAGGCTTCTCGCGATAAATACCGCATTAGGAAACTGGCTAACAGGGAATGGGCCGCGGCACTAAAACGCGAAGTCTGGGAGTCGATCGGCACTGACACTCAATGTACTTAATAGCATGTAAGTTACGCGTTCATTCACCTGAACATCAGCATAGTACGCTTATAACTGCGCAAGGAAAAAGAAAGCACATATGTAGCTGCCGCGCATTTATCACCTTGAGCCGGTGTGCACGAGGCGCCGGCAGGTTCACTCACCCCGAAGGAATGCGTTCTTTTGTTAAAAGCACAGCATGCTTTAATGACACGTTTTATGGCATTTAATATTTACTTGAAACTGTTTCTTCATATGACGACGTAATTATTTGATTCCAGTAGAAAGAAGTCAGGTAAGTTCTTGCGCGGTCACGTTGGCATGCTTAGAATAACGTACCTTAAGTGTGCCAAAAGCCACATGCATTTTCATTGCATCATGTATCTGTTATGTTTCGTGATGTAGTCCACGATCGCGAAGCTTGTTTGGAAAGAAGCAGCCGCAGGTGTGCTACCAACAGACACGTGCGAGAGATTGAGAGGGGACGCGGCAATGAAAAGTGTTTTCGTTATTTATGCACGGGATATATGTAACTGAATTTGGTGCAAATATGAAATTACTATATGCTAGTTTCAGTAATGCTCTTTATTTTTACCGATACCTGGCGTAGTTCTTGGGTAATTATAATTAACACCCTCGTCAAGTCACCTCAATGTCTTAAATATTTGAGCAGAATGTACTCAATTTTTTTTTATGCCAGAATATTCACAAAGCCCTGTTCTGTATGATGACGCTATTACTTCGTTTTTTAGATGATCATGTACTTATGCATGCATAGTTACATGAAAACATTTCTTACAAAAATAACGAACATAATACGTACTGCACGTGTAGGAAAATCGAGAGATAAATTACACTCCTTAATGTCTCAGGAATCGTTTGCTACAAATGGAATCATTCTATTTTCATGCGTTACGAAATTCCGAAGATGTGAGTGATGCCAATCGCAGAAAATGTGAAAGGTCAGAGAGCGAACCTTAACGTTTATTCCCTCGTTTTTGTCCTCCTACTTGCGCTTTGGTCAAAGAAATGCCGCACTGAACTCAGAGAAAGCTTCAAAGAAATCAAAGAAATTACCTCACAATTTTGGACGACCACGCATCTAGAAAGCGTAATTTATAAATTTCTACTGAATATTTTGCTATCATTTTTCGTCAAGCAACAGAGCACCCCAGGGTTAAGAAAGAAAATAATTCCAGAAATCAAAAATTTTCACCAAATCGACCAGCTTAACAAGGGGAGAGAGAAGTGGGCCTGGCTGGTGCGTGATCCTGCGGATAAAAACAGAGGAGAATGAGGACACGACGCTGTCCCCACTTTTCGCACAGTGCGACACCTACGTATGTCAGCAGACGGTGAGCGCACGTCTGCTCCGCCGAAACAAAAATAAGAAGCAGCTAGTTGGCGGAGGCTGCAAACGGGAACATTCTTTAACCTACATATACTTAACAAGATGTATCCTACACAGTATAGGAACACATGCCCGTGGTGTGGGGCAACCCCCACGCTTTACCATATAACCTGGGAGTGTAAGCGAAACTACACGTTCCACGAACACAAAACCCCGAGTGCGGAGCAGTGGGAGAGCCGGCTCACCAGCTGCGAGCTCGCCGCCCGAAGGGCAATGGTGCAGCACGCAAGCGAAGCAGCGCGACTCAGTGGAGCCCTGGACTAGGGGCCCAACCCTGCTTTGAAGGTCAAGAGTCTGCAGCGATGAAGATGAAGACCAAACGCTAAACCCTTAATGGACCAAATAAAGTTTTTCTCTCTCTCTCCGCCGAAAGAACGCCAGCACATCCTCTCAATACTGTCCCGATGTAAAATCATTCTGGCTAGAGCAGAGTGTCAAAAACTGTCTATTTTTTCAATGCATAGCGTAGAAATCATGCAACGCCAGAAACTCGTTCTGTTTACTACAAACTATATATACAATACACAGTGGCGAACTATTTTTCTGAATACGCCGCACGTGGCCAACGCGAGCTCGTGTACTTCAAGAAATTACTAAGTTGAAAACATCAACCATTGCGGTGATTCGCAGAAACTGAAAACGAGCCTACAAGCCTTGAAAACCCGCGCTCAACACCTCTCCGCGACGACACTCCCTGGCCTTTTGCCTGCCACGAGCCCGTTAGCGACTGCAGCGCCACCTCGTTTGTTTGCAAACATGCCGGAGGTTTTCGTCCTGCCGCGTGGCCCGACAGTATGCGCGCTAAATATGAACGGTGTTGGGAAGTCCGCGAGGCGCGGGCGCAAGGCTTTTAGCGTTACGGCTGACACGGAAAATAATTAGTGTGAACTGTTACAAAATCACAGTTCGACATAAAGTGCAGCGCTAAAAGCTTCCCGCACGTGCGTTCCAGACTTTCCAGTGCCATTCAAATTCAGCGCGGTTCCTGTGGAATTCCTGCGTAGTCAAAGGCACAGCAAACAAGCAGCCATCTGGTACGCTGGCTTTGCGTTGATATATATCCCTGAAGCTAAAAAAAAGCGCCGTCGAATGATGAATTTACCAAATAAACGAGTTATATATATCGCCTCATCAACAGCAGGAGAAAAAAAAATCGTATTTATCTGCCTGGCTGAAGCGGAGGTAGGTTTAAGGAAGAGGGGTGGGGGGATTTTCTCCAAAAGTGAACTATTTTACATGTGAAAACCATGCTTAATACCACTTTTTCCAACGAAACAGGTCCAACAATTACGGGTTCCAAGAACACCTCCTTCCCCTTCCCTGCTCTCCCCTCCCCACCGCCTGGCTAGGCTCTATATTGCAAGCGTTCTTTCTACCTGAGTGCATTCGATTTATATATCTGTACGAAGTGCGCTCCGAGTGGACACGTCCAGTTTTTGAGCTATGGAAGGCCCCTCCGCACGGAAGAAACGAAAGGCGTACCTTCACGAGAGCCAACCATTTGATGTTCCACTATCAACTCGCCACTACCGTCGGCGTCAGTTACGCGAAAATCTGACAGATCCAGGATATGACGGCCATCCTGCGTTTCCTGGCACCCACGACACAGGTGCAGGAACTTCTACGTTCGTGACAGCATTATCGCCGGTACAAGGCGGCATGTCGTGAATACCTTCCGCTGAAGGGACGACAGTACTGTTTAGTTCCGCCGCCGACCCGACTTCAGCGGGCAATGCTGCGAACGCAGGAGTTGGGGACGACAGTACTGTCGACCTTTCAGCGGAAGGTGTTCACGACATGCCGCCTTTTACCGGCGATGATGCCGGAAACGAAGAGCCCCCTGCGTCCCCGGCGAGCAGTACGGACCACAGTACTGGCGAACCTTCAGCGGAAGCTATTCCCGACATGCCGCCGTGTGCCAGCGAAAATGAAAATCAGCCTTGCGGACCTGGCCCAACGTTAAATGTGCACCAGGCACTCAGTGAAGCTTTGCAAGAGTATGGCACCGCCACTCTTCCTGGCTCCACTACCATAAATGCAGCAGCGATCGTCAGGATCGTGGCGTTCGTCGTCGCCCACGGTCTCCCGTGGGACACCGCTGACGGCCTTTTGCGCCTCATCGACGCATTGTTCGGCTTTAATGGCAACGTGCTGCCGAAGAGCAAGTATTTGCTCAGGAAACTATGGAGTCCGCAATTGAATCGTCATGTAAAGCACCACTACTATGCAGACTGTGGCAGCGTGCTGGACCCAGTGCATGGCATGGACCAGGTCCACTGTGCACTCTGCAGGGAAAACTCAAGAGTTTCAGTGCTGAAGGACAATGGATGCTTCTTCAGCATTATGAATGTGAAGGAGCAGCTTCATCAGCTTATTTCTACATGCAAAGAGGCGCTATACAATGAGCTGAAAAAAATTGAAATGCTCCAATGTACTGATCCGATCAGAGATATCACTAGTGGTCGCCTCTATAAGAACCTTAGGCGCACTGGTAGCATCACTGGTCAAGACTTAACGATCACTATCAACACAGACGGGAGCCCAGTATACAAATCTTCAAGAACTTCTGTGTGGCCAATTCAGTTTGTTGTTAATGAGTTGCCGCCAAAGCTTCGGCACCAGCATCCTGTATTAGGTGGACTCTGGTTTGGCCATGCACACCCCAATATGAAAGTCTTCATGGACAAGTTTATTGAGGAACTGAATGCAGTTGGAACAGTTGTCTGGAAGTTTTGCTCTGAGACTGTCAAATCCGATGTTCATGCTATATGTTGTAGAGTAGATGCCCCAGCTCGGGCTGCCGTGGGAACCACACCCAGTTCAATGGAAAGTTTGGCTGCCCGTGGTGCCTTACATCAGGAACACAAGTCGCAGGTATGATTTTTTTCATTTAAATCTGCAAGTGATTCTGCTTGCATATGTGCAGCCGAACTAGTCCAAGCCCGTCAGAAAATGCTTCTACAGTATAAACTCAAATTGTCGATCCACATGATGTGTTGTTAGGCAGGTTGGTTCATATCGAATAAAGCAGTATGGGTTTCATTTAAGGGACATTCACAAGACAGACCTGAGACGATGAGCACTGTGCAACCCATTGAAAAGGTCGAGCTTTGAGACATGCCACCAAGCGGCTTCGTGGCAGGCACTCCTCCGAGTTCCTATTACTAAATGAATGTAATGTATGAAACACAGCTGTCATTTAAAAGTGATGCTGAGAATGCAGGAAGCAATGCTGTGTTCAGAAAAAGGAAAGCAAAGGTTGTATTTTTGCCCTGTGCTTGAAATGTATTTGATGTCTTGTACTGTTCTTAACAGGTTTTGTCAGCTTCATTGTAGTATTTTGAGGTAACTCATTTACCCATTCAAAATGAGCACGAGGAATTTCCCGCACTCTACTGGTTTTTCACCTTGTATTTAAACCTTGTAGTAAGTGTGTGATACCTTGCATCTAAGAATTAATGATTGCAGGTGCTTGCCGCTATCTTGAGACAACAGGAGTTGCAAGAACATCAGCGGGCATGCTTAAAGATATGGACCGTGGCCTCGACTGAAATGTGACCGTGAATAGCCTCAAGGGTCCATCTCCTTTAGTGAACCTGAAGCACTTTGACCTGGTGTGTAGCCAAGCAGTGGAATATATGCATTGCGTCCTGCTTGGAGTTTCAAGGCAGCTCACGCAGTTCTTGTTGGACTCGTAAAACTCGCACGAGCCCTTCTATATTGGTATGTGTCAATTCCTGCTTCACAGAAAAAGTTTGGAAGAAAATGCAAGATTAACTCTGATTGGGAAATCATTTGCGTTAGTGGAATGCTAAGATAAGTGAGGGTAAAACAACTTATGAAAAAAAATGTGTTATTGACAAATGGACAGACTGATATGGACATGAAACAGTGACAGCACAAAGTGCATGTGCTAACTTTCAACTTAATTTTCTTTGCAGCGCGGCAGCATATATAGCAATATATAGCTAGGCATATATACCATATATAGCGGGACCAGTAAAGAAAAACAGGAAACAGTGCTTCTGCATCCTATTGTGATGAAGGGACATTATTTCTTCGCAAAAGATTAACTGATTGTGCACTGATGCACTCCACTCGTTCTTTGTGCATCAGATGTGCCTCTATAATCTTGCAGACCTCATGATCCCTGCTTCTGGCTTCATCCATGCATTCTCATAATAGCAGCTTTTACGATTTGCTGGGACAGTCATGGCAGTGCACACGCAAAAGACTATTTCAGTTTTGTGCCTTGTTACTTTTGCATTCACAAAGCCTTCATCTGTGCATTTTCTGGTGTGACAAATGTATACCTTACCACATGTCAGTGCAATATGGTACGCCACCCTTTCTATGCACTGAACAAACTGTCTCTGATGCTTTTGCACTCCTGCAAGTGGTTGGAGAATGGTTGGTATGTGTAGGGTGGCACTATTCTTTTGTATCATTCAAATCTATTGTAGGCTTTTGCATGTCTATGAGTGGCAAAACAGGAAATGTATTCTGAATTTTTGGTACATTACAGTTCACTGAAACTGCTATGCAGATTGCCTTCTAGTTAAGTACTCGACAATCGACCATATTCACAATATCAATCAAATGATAGAGAAATGTGCAGAATATTACGAACCCCAACATATTGCCTTCATTGACTATGAGAAAGCATTTGACTCGGTGGAAACCTCAGCAGTCATGCAAGCATTGCGGAATCAGGGTGTAGAAGAGTCTTATGTGAAAATACTGGAAGTTATCTATAACAACTGCACAGGTACCATAGCAGTCCATAAAGTCAATAAAGATTCCAATAAAGAAGGGTGTCAGGCAGGGAGATGGGAACAGGTGGTGAGCCTGTTTACAGCTGGTATTCTGAGGCCTCGATTGGGAACAGTTGGGATAAGAGTTAATGAAGATTACCTGAGTAATCAGCGATTTGCTGATGACAATGCCTTGTCATGTCACTCAGGAGATGCAATGCACGATCAATGAGTTAGACAAACAGAGCAGAACAATGAGTATAAAAATTAACACTCAGAAAACCAAAGTAATGTTTAACAGTTCCCCAAGGCAACAGAAGTTCACAATTGGTAGCGAGTTGCTGGAAGTGGTAAGGGAATATGTCTGCTTAGGGCAGGTAGTGACCGCTGATCTGGATCAAGAGAGGGGAACAACTAGGAGAATAAGGATGGGATGGAGCACATATATCAAGTTCTCTCAGGCCATGATTGGCTCTTTACCAGTATCACTCAAGAGAAACGCAAACAGCTGTATTTTACCGGTACTCGCCTATGGGGCCGAAACGTGCGGTCTAACAAAAACGGTTAAACTTAAGTTAAGGACAACGCAGTAAGCTATGAAAAGAAAACTGATAGGTGTAGCGTTAACAGACCGGAAGCGTGCAGAGTGGGTGAGGGAACAAACACAGGTTAATCATATCCTAGTCGAATTCAAGAGGAAGAAATAGGCTTGGGCAGGGCATGTAATGCGAAGGCAAAATAACAACTGGTTCTAAGGGTAACAGAGCGGATTCCAAGAGAAGGCAAGCGAAGCAAGTGGCGGCAGAAAGTTAGGTGAGCAGTCGAGATTAAGAAGTGTGCGGGGATACGATGGCCACAGCAAGCAAAGGACAGGGTTAATTGGAGAGACATGGGATAGGCATTTGCCCTGCAGTGGGCATAGACAGGCTGACCATGATGATGAATCATTTTTTGCTTTGACAAGTACTACAGTGCAAGTAATAGAGCTCAGAACAGGTAGTGAGGTATCTCAAAGGCAGTGAATAGTGGCAGACTGTGCATGTTTATTAGAGTAATTTAAAGTGAGAGATGAACCAAATTCCTCCTCTTAATTTTGCAGGCACTCCATCTACAGTAGCCATCCTGGACAGGCGGTTACTGAGCATATGCCCACCCCACTCTTTCACAAGACTGCCAAGGACCCTGAACGACCGGTGCTTCTGGAAAGCCAGCGAGTGGAAAAACTGGCTGTTGTTTTACTGCCTTCCAACAGTGTATGGTGTCCTGCAGCCAAGTTTTTGGAAGCACACGGTGTTTTTGGTTGAAGGTGTCTTTGCCCTGCTTCTTGACAATATCTCGCCAAGAGACCTTCAGCAAGCACGTAACTTCAGCTTGTTGTGGGTAGTGGGTACAATGATTATGCTGTCACAGTATTTGTACGGTGGGAGACCAAATGAATAGCATCATAATGCATGAAGCCAGGTCGCCAAAAATAGGTGCCACGGATGATTTTACACTTTTTAGATTCATTCCAGCAAAAAAATTATTCTGAGAACAGTATATTGCTTCCATCTGCAAATTAAAGTGGAAAGTGCTGTGGTGACTTGCTTTTAATGAGTTTCTTTCCAAGAAGATTATGTTGTTTCCAGAAATATTTTTTTCGCTTCTCATACCTGTGTGCTGAAAAGACAAATGTTCGAAAGGCAATCTTCCTAACCTGTCACCCAAGTGTCTATTCCTTTGTATTTCCTCCTTTTATTTTCTGGTTTTGTTTTCAACCCCTTTCCTCTGTGAAATATTGGGAATTCAGTGACAAGGCCTCTAGCAGATGTGTGAGAAAAGTAGTGTCTTTGCCACATGCACATGGTGGAATCTGCAAAAAAGAAATGTATAGGTCCTGAATTGGCTGCAGAAATGGCAGTATTTTGAATTAGCTCCAAAGATACTCTATTCACAAAGGAACACCATAAATGTCTTTTCAGGTTACCTACTCATGAATTCCCACTATGTAGGGCACTGCAAGAATGCAGTGCTTTGTAGCATGAGCCGTGCCTGCCTTCGCAACGTCCGACAGCTATTGCAGCTCTCCGGGAACAGGGGAGAACTGGATATGGTTCCACATCTGCATTGCGAGATATATCTAAGCTGTGACTTAAGCACATTTTATGAAATATGTAGCGCTTACATAGTGAATATATTCAAATGGACGTAACTCCAGTTTGGCAAAAAATGACATATCTCCAGCCTGGCAAAAGATAACATACCTCCAGCCTGGTAAATGAATGAGAGCAGTCTAATAGTAGCTGTGAGACATTCCTTTGCATTGAAGGCTGCCTTATATTGGAGCCTAGCATAATTCAAATATCGAATGTTATAGCAAAGCCTTCCTACTTTTTTTCAGCAAGCTGACTACATGACTTCGTGTCCAAGGCAGCAGGATATTATGGACAGCGTTTCATGACCTTCAACGTCCATCGGCTCCTGCACCTGGCCAAGAATGTCGAGAACCTTGGACCACTGTGGGCAAATTCTGCCTTTCCATTTGAGACTGGAAATGGAAAGGTAGTGAAGATGGTGAAGGCAGCAAAAGGGGCCCCCATGCAAATTTTGGATAGAGTTGTTGTTGAGCAAGCGCTGGATGTAGCCCTTCACTCACTTTCTTTGCCCAATAATGTCAAATTATTCTGTAGTCGAGTTTTTGGTAATTGTGGTACACAAAAGGCAATTCACATGGGAGACATCTGCTTGTTTGGGGCGCCAGTCAAGCCATGCCTAACACTGCAGGAGGAGCAGGCAGTGAATGGATTTTTAAACAAGCAGTGCACCAGTGTGAATGAATTTTTCAGAATGAGTTTTCAGGGTAGTATAATTCATAGCGAACAATACAAAAAGGCAAAGAAAAGCAACAGCTGCGCAATAGTCACACATAATAATGACTTTTTTTTTGTCCGGCGGATTCTGCAAGTTCATCCAGTTGATGATCTTTCTGGCACAGTGGTTCTGCTGTGTCAGAAATTGGGACTCGATAGCGTTGAGGGCCTGCCTTCCCACATTAGAGCATGCTTTCGGTCCCCATTTACCACCTGTGCTGTTCTCATACCGTCGGATGTGGCAATGCCATGCCTTCTCATAGACTTTACAGCCGAGGCCACATCCTATGTGTGTACTTTGCCCAACTTAATTGAGCGTGACTGACTTCAGACAGTCATCTGCGTTTTTGTGGCACTGGAAAGCAGGCTTATGTACAGTCTTTGCCCAAAAGCAACTGAGCAGCCATGCCAGCAGCCGAAGCAGGCTTGCAGCTGAATGGTGGTATGGTTTCCAGCACTGGAAACCGCTCCCAGATGTGCAATAGCACTGCGCGTATGCTACCCGCTTTCTCTTCATCCAAGAAAGGAGAGCGGGGACGTGCATTTAGCTTACATCAGCAGGGGCTAGTATTGGGGACTGCAGCACCGCCCCTCTGCTGCTAGCCTGTTCTGGCTGCTGGCATGGCTTCTCAGTTACTTTTGGCAAAAAACAGTATGTGTTCATGCGGTTGTTATGAAATGCCTCTTCAGTATAACTTTGCAACTTTGGCTGTTTACATCTTGATGATGAATCTCATTTCTGTGACGCAAAAGCGGCTGCAAAAGAGTGCCTTAATTGGGCTTGTACGTTCTTGCAAGTGGGCGTCTCTGGGGACTGAACCATGCACTTCCTGCATATGAGGTGGATGCTCAAACTACTAGGTAACTGCTACGACATGTGCACATTATTTGAACAAAAACAGCGCAGGAACGGGGACAAGAAAGAAGCGCTTGTCCCGTCTTCTTTCTGATCCATGTTGCTGCGCTGTTTTCGTTCAAGTATGTACCAACTCGCTCAACTCGACGTGTTACTGAAGTTCATTTCTTGTACATTGAGCCCTGTTCCATGTATAATCCCGCTCTATTTAACAACCAGGGCGCCTTAGCGTCCCTAATGGCACTACGTGCTTCTAAAGTAAGCACAGCCTCTTGGCATGCTAGATGGGCTCTACAGCGTTTGTCTATTCTTCTTCTTTCTTGCTCCTGTTCCTGCGCTGTTTTTGTTCAAGTATGTACCAACTCGCTCAACTCTACGTTAAGCGCGGTTTAAGCGCGCAAGATAGCGTCCTGGACTTGATAAGCCACATTGAACATCAGAGTGCTTTTGGACTTTCAACACTAGCTATTTTCCTAGACGTATCAAAGGCTTATGATAGCGTCCTCTAGAGCTCAATACTGAATAGTCTGCAGGTCATAGGCGTACAGGGCTATCTTCTGCAAGTCATTCACTCATTTCTCAGTGATCGTAAATTTGGAGTGCGGTTAGGCAGTACAATGAGCTTCAAAAGGGCGGTATCGCGAGGGGTACTTCAGGGTAGTGTCCTGTCCCCAACGCTCTGTAATGTTGTCATGGCTGGTCTTCCCGCAAAAGTGCAAAAACATTGTAGGCATGTCCATATGTCGATATATGCAGACAACATTTGTCTTTGGTTAACCGGATATCAACACAAACGCTTAGCTTTATTAGCGCGACAGGCCGTGCTTTCAGTTAAAAGTTACCTTCATGGTGTTGGGTTGACTCTCTCGGTGGAAAAATCTGGCTTCGTCCTGTTTCCAGGTAGGGGACGACGGTATGCGCGGCTGAGCATAGACCTTGATCAGTCTTGCGTTCGTCAGGTTAACCACATACGTTTTTTGGGCGTCACTATTGACTCACGTCTACAGTGGCGACGAGCTGTGGACTCGATTGTGGCTTCACTATCTTCGCGTCTCAATGTGCTTCGTAGCGTTGCTAGTGAGCAGTGGGGAAACCATCCTGCTTCAATGATCAGGCTTCACGATGCCCTGGTGACAAGTCGCATAATGTACCAGCTTCCTTTAATTTCCCCCTCGGTATCGCAGCTGGAACGCCTTGAGGTTTTGCACAGAATGGGACTAAGGAGGGCTCTCGGCGTTCCGCAGGCTGCTCCAAGCAATGCACTACTGTATGAGTCTCAATCAAAACCTCTTCGGGTAGCCGCTTCACAAAGACTTTTGCAGCAAATTGGCCGCCTCAGAGAGACTGTTGCCGGGAGAGCGCTTCTACAGCGCCTTCGAAAGAGATCTGAGTCCCGGGCGTACTTTGCTTTAAATACTCTTCGTTCTCTGGGTCTCGACCTTCGAAATCGACCTAAGACGTTGAAGCCACCTTGGTCCTTTCCGAGCCTCGATTGTTCCTTGACAATTCCCCACGTTCACGCTAAGCGGAATTCTCCTTTAGCGGCAATGCGTTCGCTCGTACTGGAACATCTTGAGACCGAATATGCCAGTCATCTTCAAATTTTTACAGACGGCTCTGTCGACAAGGTCAGATGATCTAGTGCAGCTGCTTTTCATATTCCGTCTTTGAAGTATGATTGGTCTGTTCGTTTTACTAAAGTCTTGTCCTCCACAATGGCCGAAAGCGTTGCCATTGAGGCAGCTCTAAAGAAGCTACGGTGTTGTACGCCTCAACCTGCTGTCATAATTACGGATTCAAAATCTGCCCTTCAAAGGTTAGAGTACGGGTTCCCCACTGATGCCTTGAGTCTTAGATCCCTACGTTTGGTGCAGAATCTACATAGCAAAGGCTTCTCTATACGTTTTCAATGGGTGCCCTCACACACAGGTGTCTTAGGCAACGAGATAGCAGACAACCTCGCCCATACAGCTCTCTCCGGGATTCCAGTACATAGAGTCCCTCATGAAGTCAAGCAAATGTTCAGAGATGTGGTGTTGTGCCACTTCAGTTCTTTGTGGAGCTCTCCTCATCAGCCCTGTCTGACCAAGGGTCTCAAAAGGTACCAAGCCACTTTGCTGCACCGCGTTCGCACGGATTCTGCTCGTACGCCGGCGTGGATGTATAAGACTGGCCTAGCGTTGTCACCATTGTGTTCAACGTGTGGTGTGTGTGGTGACATAGAACATTACATCTTGTGCTGTAATTTGTACAATGCGGAACGGGCTGTGTTATTCGGATCCCTCAAGAAGGCAGGAGTTCCTCACAGTTCTCTTCAGGACATTGTTTTCCCGCGCGGGAGCCAGTCGAGTAGAAGGGATGCTTCTCGACTTCTTCTACTTTACCTGCAGGACACGGATTTGGCCTCCACATGGTGACCTCAGGAGTGTCCATTTGGGTTTTTGCGGACAGTGTTTCTGTGATTTCTATTTAAGTGTCGCTACGGTGGAGCAATTGCCGGCAGCAACTGCAAGGCTAATCCCACCGGTAGTTTACAACCACTCAACTCAACTCAACTCGACGTGTTACTGAAGTTCATTTCTTGTACATTGAGCCCTGTTCTATGCATAATCCCGCTCTATTTAACAACCAGGGCGCCTTAGCGTCCCTAATGGCACTACGTGCTTCTAAAGCACGCACAGCCTCTTGGCATGCTAGATGGGCTCTACAGCGTTTGTCCATTCTTCTTTCTTGATCCTGTTCCTGTGCTGTTTTTGTTCAAGTATGTACCAACTCGCTTAACTCGCCGTGCTACTGATGTGCATGTTGGCCAACTTAATTGAGACTACACTGATGCTTGAAAGAAACTGCTCGTATTTTGCGATCCTGAGATGATGCTGATGGGTTTTTTATAGCGCAAGGGCATCTGTGGCCAAAAGCACCATGTCACAAGGCATTTTTCCTCTACTCAAGGTGGGGTCAAAGACCCATTTTCCACGCATTTTCACCCTAAATAAGCCAAGCACCAGACCAGGGGAAAGCTTGTACCCGTTGTATCACCGGTGGGTACCTGGTGGCACTGAGGTGATCCTGGAATGAAGGCATATTTTGTACACACACTATATTGAAGTAGCTTCTATTCTGTGCATCTGCAGCTGTGACCACATGCCAGCTGCCCAGTTTGATTTAGTGTACTGATTTCCATTTTTTTTGTGATGCTGAAATGAAATAATATTGTAAATATTGAAGTACCTTCTATTCCTATACTGTTCATTTCTGGCTGAGTGTTTGCTGAATATGTTTGTTTTTCCAACATCCTATATTTTGGCTGCTTTCAAACAACTAAACTTGAAAGATTCACTCGTTATTTGTGTTTCTGAAGTATTTGGTAGTACATTAATGAGAGGCACGATGCCACCACGTAGTGCTCATGCACTGTAAGGACAATTATCATTGTCAGGCATTGCATGCATGAAATGAAAGCCTCACCTTGTGAAAGTTGTTTTTGATTCAGCACACCAATCACTAGTGTGCTGAAAGCCGGCCAAGTTACATGTTGGTTAAGATACTGTAGGCATCATGATGCAATAAACAATTTATTTCAGAGACAGTTACTGATTTACTTACAAAAATCTTATTTTAATTGACCTTCATGATGTGTCATAAGAATTGCAACAATATTCATGTCACCCACCCCACACTGACTTTGTAAATACTTGTCGTACAAGTTGCAACATACATCATCAAACTCTAATATCGCTCTCAAGTGATATTGTGTTCGATTTTGTGACTGGTCAACAAGATGAATATACATCACAGAAGTTCTGTCATAAGTGGTAGATTCTCCAATGATATCGTGTCTGAGTGTATGATATACCATGCAATATGAGTCGCACATCATAGAAGCTTCATCATAAGCCGTAGATTCTGCAACGATATCGCGATCTTGCATAAGTAGTGCTTGAGGTCACTACAACATTGGGCGCATTCCTAACATCAGGAAGGAATAACTCAGAAAGATAAGCTAACTTCTCTTGATGATACGACCAGGCTCCCTGTGCATGGGTCATTCATAAATAACAAAGCTTCTGCGCCACATGCAACAGCTTCTCGGGGAGCGCGACATCCCCAACCGCTCAGCGTTGCTTCGAGAGCTTTTCCTCCAACGCCTTCCCCAGCCCATCCGCCTCGTCCTTGCGGCGGCCGGTGACGACACCCTCGACCACCTGGCTGAGCTCGCAGATAACGTTCATGAGGCCACCTCCCCGTCCGTCACTGCTGTTTTGCCGCCAAGAGACCCAGCGATTTCGCGCCTTGAGGCCCGTCTCGAGGAGCTTGCCGCCTCAGTCGCCGCACTCCGGAGCCGACCTCTGGAGACCCGCCCGTCTCGTCTTAATCATCGGGCTCTTTCGCGCTCACGTCAAGCTCGGAGTCCCAGCCCTACATCTCTCTGCTGGTACCACACCACAGGCGTTTTCGCCACAGGGCCACGAAGTGTACACCGCCCTGTTCGTGGCCGGGAAACGCCCGCCGGGATCACCAACAGCGGCGTGTGGTTCCCCCAGTCATTCGAGCCGCCTGTTCATGGTCACTGACAAGTTCTCCGGCGCCCGGTTTCTTATCGACACGGGCGCGGAAATCAACGTGGTTCCAAGAGTGGCAGATCGGGCTAGTTCGTAATTTTCCATAATGCGATACAGCGCGAATAAAGACGGGGACGAAGCGAGACAAGACACCACAGCGCTGACTTCAACTGAATTTTTATTGCGGAAAGGGGATATTTATACAGGAAATGGAAGGGAACGCATGATGCCGCTACTGCTGGAATTGATACGCGGGATAAGATATTTAAAGGCGAAAAGAAGAGGCTGCAACAGCGCACAAGGATGACTGCTAATAACAAACAACAACGCTGTGCAAGTCAATGATGAACGATAAGACAAGGCACCGGCATTTTGCAACAAAAACACAAAAACAAGAGCCAAAGGGCCTTAAACCGCAGTACAAGGCGAGGAATGAAACTAGGGAGCAAAAAGCGGAGCACTAACAATTTGCTAGGGGAAAATAAAGCCAAAAAAGGGTAAAAAAGATCTAAAACCGTGCGAGAGAGACTTTAAAAATTGCAGGGCCAAAAGGGGCAAATAAGAGGCTGCTCATGACATGGCGGCAAACACACCTGAAAACTACTAAGAGCCAAAAGGTTCTAAAATCGCTGAAAATCAAAACCGAATGAAGAAATCACCTAGATGACATCTCGCTCAAATAATCTACTTCTCGTTTCGTCAGGGCGATCGAGGGAGAGCTGACACAGTCCTCTCCTAGTTTCAAGATGTGCAATGCCTCCATGATTTCGCGAGTGCTTTGATGGGCATTTTTATCTAGAACAGTGCAATCTTGAAACAACGGCTTGCAAGGGCGAGACGGACACTTCAAGCAATGCACTCCCAGGTTCCTCTTTGCTGTGTTGCTGACGTCATTAGAGTGCTCCATCAGTCGCTCATTAAGGCACCGACCAGTTTGGCCTATGTAAGCCCTGCCACAACTCAAAGGAATTTTATACACGACACCGACTTTGCAGGATACAAACGGTGAACGGTGTTTGACCGGGCAGGCTGGTTTACGCTCTGCAGGGGCGTTTACTCTGTGGCAGAGCTTGGAGAGCTTGTCGGGAGCCGAAAACACCACTCTAACATCAGCCCGCTGGCCTATTCTCTTCAACCGGTGAGACACCGTGTGCAGGTAAGGAATCACAACAACCTTGCTGTGCTTGTCTGGAACCGCCACTTCGCGTATTCCTCTCTTAAGCTTCTTCAGGAGGCCTTCTGCTACCGAGATGAGAAGTGTCTTAGGGTAGCCTGCTCTTTCCAGCCTAGAAGACTGTTTGTTAAAGCTGTCACCCATAGAGTGCAGACAAGATTTCTTTAGAGCATTAGTAAAACACAGGTTCGCGATGCCGCGCTTAACAATCTTAGAATGGGCAGAACTATAAGGAAGCAGGGACTTGCCCCCTCTCGGCTCATACCGCCAGCATAATTGTCTTTCTGCTAGAGAAAGCCTTAAATCAAGGAAGCGTAGGGACCCACTCTCAGGTGTCTCATGTGTCAACATGAGAGGTGACAGGCACTGCTCAAAGGAGGAGAGAACACGAGAAACAGTACATGGAAAGGAGCAAACATTGTCAGCAAGTAATACTAAGTAATCGTCTACAAATCTAAAAACTTTTGTGACAACTGAAGGGAGTCGTTCAGCGAGCAGTCGGTCATGATGGGCAAGGTAGATGTCACTGAGGATGGGAGCAATGCATGAGCCAATGCACACACCGCTTTTCTGAATGTAACTGCTGTCGCCCCATTTAACAAAAGTGAGCTTTGCTACCTTCGTGCCATCTCACCGAAACAGCGCTCAAGTCACAGCAATCGAGTGCACACCCTTGGAGATGTGGTGCTCCCGGACAAAGTGGCTCGTGTTCTCAGCCAAGGTCCGAAATTCGCCGTGGAACCCAAGAAGTCGCCACCGGATCTACTGGGCTTGGTCAGGCAAGTGGCTCATCGTGCTCAGGACTCTGATTTCGCTAGCTGCCTGTCTGAAGGAGTTGACGTGTTGTCTCGCCACAAATTGAAGGATAAAACTAGGCCCTTCAATCATGTCGTCTCTTAAGAGGCCATGATCTTTCGTTATTAGCAGCCGACAAAGAAGATGGTTTCCTGGTCCTGCCCAAAGACATGTTTGGCACAAAAGCTGTTGATGCTTTGGAATCAGTCTTCGAGCGGCGTGAAAGGGTATCTTTGTCAAGGATAAAATCAAAAGTTAAGCAAATCTGCAGCCGCTTAAATCTAGAAAAACTTGTTACAAGCATAAATGCTGCTGGCAAGGCCAGTCTGGACATATTCTTCACAGCGAAGACGCATAAAGCAGACTGCCCATTGAGGGTAATTGTCACTGAGAATGGCACTTGGCAGAAAGCTTTGGGGCAATTCCTTCAGTCTAGGCTCAAGGTTCTGGCACTTGACGATCCCTTCCTTCTGAAGGACTCGAGTAAAGTTCTTGACTTCCTGAAATCTAACCGCAGAGCTCTCATGCATTCTCGGTTGACAAAGATCTTTCTTATTCTTTGCCACATGACAAGCTTTTGTCTTGCGTTGAAAGTAGCATCGATGCGTTCGGCTCGGCTGCATTTCAAAATTCTTCCGGTATGTCGGTAGGTGGCTTCTTAGAATTGTTGACGGTCTATCTTAATTCCCCTTTTGCTAAATGGGGCGAGAGCAGTTACATTCAGAAAAGCGGTGTGTGCATTGGCTCATGCATTGCTCCCATCCTCAGTGACATCTACCTTGCCCATCATGACCGACTGCTCGCTGAACGACTCCCTTCAGTTGTCACAAAAGTTTTTAGATTTGTAGACGATTACTTAGTATTACTTGCTGACAATGTTTGCTCATTTCCTTGTACTGTTTCTCGTGTTCTCTCCTGCTTTGAGCAGTGCCTGTCACCTCTCATGTTGACACATGAGACACCTGAGAGTGGGTCACTACGCTTCCTTGATTTAAGGCTTTCTCTAGCAGAAAGACACTTATGCTGGCGGTATGAGCCGAGAGGGGGCAAGTCCCTGCTTCCTTATAGTTCTGCCCATTCTAATATTGTTAAGCGCGGCATCGCGAACCTGTGTTTTACTAATGCTCTAAAGAAATCTTGTCTGCACTCTATGGGTGACAGCTTTAACAAACAGTCCTCTAGGCTGGAAAGAGCAGGCTACCCTAAGACACTCCTCATCTCGGTAGCAGAAGGCCTCCTGAAGAAGCTTAAGGGAGGAATACGCGAAGTGGCGGTTCCAGACAAGCACAACAAGGTTGTTGTGATTCCTCACCTGCACGCGGTGTCTCACCGGTTGAAGAGAATAGGCCAGCGGGCTGATGTTAGAGTGGTGTTTTCGGCTCCCGACAAGCTCTCCAAGCTCTGCCACAGAGTAAACGCCCCTGCAGAGCGTAAACCAGCCTGCCCGGTCAAACACCGTTCACCGTTTGTATCCTGCAAAGTCGGTGTCGTGTATAAAATTCCTTTGAGTTGTGGCAGGGCTTACATAGGCCAAACTGGTTGGTGCCTTAATGAGCGACTGATGGAGCACTCTAATGACGTCAGCAACACAGCAAAGAGGAACCTGGGAGTGCATTGCTTGAAGTGTCCGTCTCGCCCTTGCATGCCGTTGTTTCAAGATTGCACTGTTCTAGATAAAAATGCCCATCAAAGCACTCGCGAATTCATGGAGGCATTGCACATCTTGAAACTAGGAGAGGACTGTGTCAGCTCTCCCTCGATCGCCCTGACGAAACGAGAAGTAGATTATTTGAGCCAGATGTCATCTAGGTGATTTCTTCATTCGGTTTTGATTTTCAGCGATTTTAGAACCTTTTGGCTCTTAGTAGTTTTCAGGTGTGTTTGCCGCCATGTCATGAGCAGCCTCTTATTTGCCCCTTTTGGCCCTGCAATTTTTAAAGTCTCTCTCGCACGGTTTTAAATCTTTTTTACCCTTTTTTGGCTTTATTTTCCCCTAGCAAATTGTTAGTGCTCCGCTTTTTGCTCCCTAGTTTCATTCCCCGCCTTGTACTGCGGTTTAAGGCCCTTTGGCTCTTGTTTTTGTGTGTTTGTTGCAAAATGCCGGTGCCTTGTCTTATCGTTCATCATTGACTTGCACTGCGTTGTTGTTTGTTATTAGCAGTCATCCTTGTGCGCTGTTGCAGCCTCTTCTTTTCGCCTTTAAATATCTTATCCCGCGTATCAATTCCAGCAGTAGCGGCATCATGCGTTCCCTTCCATTTCCTGTATAAATATCCCCTTTCCGCAATAAAAATTCAGTTGAAGTCAGCGCTGTGGTGTCTTGTCTCGCTTCGTCCCCGTCTTTATTCGCGCTGTATCGCACAACGTGGTTCCACCGACTAAGGCAGATCGTTCCAAACCATCAGGACTGTCGCTCCGTGCTGCCAACGCCTCGTCTATACCCACGTATGGGCTACGATCTCTCACCCTCGACTTCGGCCTACGCCGCACTTTTCGATGGGTCTTCGTCATCGCAGACGTGGTTCGCCCGATCATCGGCTCAGACTTCCTCTCCTACTTCGACTTAGACGTCAGCGTGCGGCATCGTCTCTTTACCGACGGTCTGACTCATCTCTCCATCTCGGGAGTCTCGTCCGACCTTGCTCCAATGGGCATTCGCACGCTGATACCTTCCTCTCAGTTCGAAAACTGTTGGCGGATTTCCCGGAGCTCACTAAGCCATGCAACCTCACTCAGGCGCCTAGACATACTGTGACACACCACATCGTCACCCGGGTTCCACCCGCCGCTGCTCGACCGCGCCGCTTATTTGGAGACCGTCTAGCTATCGCCAAACGTGAGTTTGACCACATGCTGGAGCTCGGCATTTTACGCCCGTCGTCTAGCGAGTGGGCGTCTCCGCTACATTAACTCCGAGTGGAGACCGTTGTCTTTTTACTCTCGGAAGCTACTTCCTGCTGAGTCCCGCTACAGCGTCTTCGGTCGAGAGCTCCTAGCCATCTACTCCGCTGTCCAGCACTTTCGGCATTTTTTAGAAGGATGCAAGTTTCATGTGTTAACCGATCATAAACCGCTGGCATATGTGTTCCGGACCAACTCATCGTAGTACGTGTCACGTGAACTCATTCAGCTCGCTTAAATCTCGGAGTTTAGTACCGACATCCGGCATGTGAAAGGTGCAGCCAACACCGCCGCTGACGCCCTCTCTCGTAGAGTCGCTGTAGACGCTCCATCTTCCACCATCGACTGGTTCGCATTCTTTTCTGCCCAGCAGAATGACGATGAGCTCGTCGCTTTTCAAGCGTACCCTCGTTCTCTCCGATTACGGCTTGTGCCCCATCCTTGCTCGCCTGAGCCCTTGTGGTGCGATGTTTCAACGGACTTTCCTCGCCCTTTTTTCCGGCTTCACTACGTCGCCCTATCTTCCATTCTCTCCATGACATATCCCATCCAGGCATTCGGGCTACTCAGCGCCTTCTCGCCCAGCGCTATGTTTGGCCCGGAATCAACGCTGATGTGCGCGCTTGGACGCGCCGGTGCCTACCCTGTCAGTCGACCAAGATCTGTCGACACACCAAGACACCTTCCCAAGCCTTTCTACCTAATGGCCGTCGTTTCGACCAGGTTCATCCCGACATCGTGGGCCCTCTACCCATCTCTCGAGGCTACCGCTATATCTTGACAATAGTCGACCGCTTCACTCGCTGGCCGGAGGCAATCCGCATTCCTGACATCACCGCAGAGACTGTTTCGCGCGCCTTCATTTCTGCGTGGGTATCTCGATTTCGTTGTCCTGGCACTGTGACAACCGACCGTGGACGCCAGTTTGAGTCCTCCCTGTTTGCTTCCCTTAATAATATTCTCGGCGCCAGGCATTGCCGTACCATTGCATATCACCCGTGTGCTAACGGCACGGTGGAACGCCTTCACCGCCAATTGAAGGCCGCCCTCGCTGCCCTCCTCAATTGCGCCTCCTGGGTCGACTCCTTGCCCCTTGTGCTGCTTGGTCTAAGGGCCGTCATCCGAGAAGACTTACAGTGCTCAGCTGCAGAGCTCGTGTATGGAAGTGCTTTGCGTCTTCCAGGCGACTTTCCAGGTGACGTCCATCCCTTACAAAAATTTCTTTAGACAGTCCATAGACTGTCTATGAACTTTAGTTTAAGAAGTCTATAGATTTTATATAGACAAATCCTTTAGACCAGTCTATAGACAATCTATAAATTTATGGCCATACACTTTTAGTAGACTTTTGTCTATAGACAGTCCATAGACAAATGTCTACTGAAAGTAGATAGGTCCAAAGACAGTCTATAGACACAGTTCTATAGACAGGCTATAGAAGATTTATAGATTTACGGCCATACACTTCCTATAGACGTCTGTCCATAGACCGTCTATAGACAAATGTCTACTGATAATAAACACAGGTCTATAGGCAGTCTATAGATGATCTATAGACAGGTCATATACTTCCTGTATATTTCTGTCTATAGACAAGTCTACTGGTCCAGTAGACATAGGTCTATAGACTGTCCATAGACATTCCACAGTTATGTGGCCTGGCAATGCTGTAGACGTTTGTCTATAGACAGTCTATAGAGCTCTGTCTAAAAACCTTTATAGACCATTGTCTGTAGACTGCCTATAGACAGTCTACAACTGTTGAAAAAGATCACCACATGGTCTTCACAAATGACATGACGATCAATGTACTTACAATTTAGTTTATTTCCAAGTTATGCAGGCAAGGAATATGCAATACATGCACCATAAGAATGCACCACATAAAAATAAATGTTGAAAGTAATGGTCCGACTATAGTTTCCTCAGAAGCAATCTTGGGACCGGTTGTTTGCAGTCAGTCATCCGGGCATGTTGACCTGTACAGTGGAAGGAAAAAAATAAGAGAAACTGAAAAAAATTCCCACTCCATCCCTACAAATGCGCTTTACAACACAAGGCATATATATATATCCTGGCTATGCCATTCAAGAAAGCTAGTCGATGTTTTGGTTTGGTTTTATGTGGTCCAAAAACCCAAGGTGACTCAGGCTATGAGAGGCGCCGTAGTGAAAGGTTGCGGAGTAATTTCTGCCACCTGCGGTTTCTTACCATGCACTGACATTGCATAGAACACAGGCCTCTAGCATTTTGTTTCTACCAAAGCGCGACCGGCTAGACCAGGATCGAACCTGCATCATTCAGGTAGTAGTAGTAGTACAGTTTATTTGGGTCAAAAATATACAAAATTTGTCTTGGGTGAGAAGGCTAATGGCATTTTTGCCTGATGAGGCCATCCCACCCCTGACAGCAGTGACAACCACTATAGGCATATTCGAACACATTTTCAGTACAGTACATCATACAACAACCAATATGTATGCAAGCACACAAAACAAAAATGGACAACCCTGAGGACTGTGTGCATGCTTCTGTATATGAAGAAAAAGGTTTACAGATTCTCGAATACTATTTACACGTACAACAGACTGAAATATCATCCATGACAGAAAAGAAATTCTTTGACTTATTATTCCATTAGGTACATATGTCTTAGTGTTTTCTTTAGGTAGTGATGGGTAGATTCGTAATAATTCAAAGATGGCTGGATATTGATTCAATAAATTTGCTATCTGCATACATAATCTCACATCACCATAGTTGGTGCAAGATTGGGGTACCTGTATTTTATCTTCCCTAAGGAGATGTGGAGTGTGTTTCGTTTTGTATTGAACCTCAATATTTGAACGGTGTAACATATACTCGTGCACGATTTCCAGAAATAACATATTTGAATAGCTTACTGATCTCTAGTATGTCATAGATCTTAAAGTATGGCAAGCAACGTTCTATTTTTGGAATTTTCGAATACCACATATTGAGCACTTTTGCAGAGGGTGCAGCTAATCAAGGTTTCTTTGTGTTGTGTCTGACGATACCCGGGAGCAGTATGTTAAACGTGAATCAAAGAGAGCATAGCAAGATTGTTGCTTCACTGGCAACCTGTTCAATATGCCAAAAACACGTGAAAGCTCAACTCAGAGCGCTTCTCTGTGCGAATCCCAGATAAACGTTTCATGAAAGATAACACCTAGGAAGAAAATCCTCTTAGACTGGTTGATAATATTATTCCGGAACTTCAATTTGAACTCTCTATCTTTTTTGCTACTTTTAGGCTTGAAAATCAGGTATTCCACCTTGTTTATCTTTAGGTCTAGTTTATTAAAGGTTAACCAAAAGTTTAAATAGTAAAGCGATTCATTTGCTTCCCTGTAAACGAAGCTTTCATTGCAAACTGAAAAATAAATAAATTAGTGTCATCTGCATGTAATACCATTTAAGAGCAGCGTGGGGTGTTCACAATATCACTCATATATATCAAGAATAATATGGGGCCTAGAATGGATCCCGATGGAACTCAGTATTTAATAGTGCCTCGATCGGATTCGATGCTCTTTATTGTGGTGTATTGCTCCATGCAAATTAAACAGCTTTCTATGAGGACATGTGCTGTACCTTGGATTCCATAGAACGGTAGCTTTATTAATATTATATCATGATGAACAGAATCAAAGGCTTTCCTGAAATCAAGAAATAAACCCAAAGTAAGCTTTCATTTCTTAATGTTGTCAAGAATTTTCTGTTTAATATAAAGTAAAGCAGTTTCAGTTGCCTTATTTTTTATGAATCCAAACTCTTTTACTATCAAGTTATGCAGAGTGAGGAAATCGACAATTATTTTGTTCATCATGTATTCAGCAACTTTTGAAAAGACTGAAAGCACTGACATTGGTCTATAGTTGTTCAAGTCTTCAAAAGCACTACCTTTATGAATAGCTTGAACACGCGCAAGCTTTATTTGGTTTGGAAATATCCCTACTTGAAGTATGCAGTTGCATATATACACAAGACTACACAAGAGAAGAGTACACAAGACTACACAAGAGAAGAGTACCTGGGACATCATTTCGTAGCTTCTTGTATTGATCACATCAATATAAGATCTCTGTTTGCCCAGTCTTTCTCTTCGGTAATTACATATAAACTTTCAGATCATTACTTTGTAGGTTCTCATATTCTTTTTCCTTCTTTAAATAAATCATACCCCAATAAGGAGCGAATTTCATATACAGACACTGCCACATTTGATAACCTTATAGCCAATTTTAACTGGGTCTCTTTCCTCGAGGAAGTTAATTCTTTTAACGTGTATGACAGGTTTGTGCATGTTGTCAGTTCTATAATAGCCTCATCACAAAAGGTCAAAGTGATCAAAAAACGCAACCCAAACCTTCCTTGGTTAACAAGTGACATTCTGAAGGCCATTGCAGAAAAAGACGCCCTTTGGACATGTTGCAAGCGTAGTCCCAAAAACACACTCCTCAAAGATAATTTCAGGTTGCTTAGAAATAAAGTCACTGCCATGATTCGAGCTTCGAAACGTAACTATTTCAATTCGGCTTTTTGTAACAACCAACACTCTTCACGTAAAACTTGGTCAACTATCAATTGCCTTTTTGGACGAAACCCGAAACAATCCATTAGCGATTCATTTGTTAAATCCTTCAAAGATTTGCCCTCTGCGGCCTCTAAGTTTAATGCATTTTTCTCTCAGGTTTCCAGGAAGTTTCCTTTATCCCACTATGAGGTTCCACGGTCTTTGTATTGCACACCTTCTTCAGCTTTTCTCCCGACTATTACACCCCAGGACCTTCATAGCATTATCTTTAGCTTCAATTCGAAGAAAGCTGCTGGTATTGACAATATAAGAATGAGTGACCTCCAACGGAATTTTACGAATTTGCAGTCGGGACTTCTTTTCATGTTGAACGGTTTCATTACTGAGTGCTTCATTCCACACAGTTTAAATGTTGCCATAGTTAAACCATTACATAAAAGTGGTTCTTTAAAAGATATTGAAAATTACAGGCCTATTTTAATTCTACCTGCGATTACGCAGATTCTTGAAAAGCACCTATTCCAAGTTATGTACAGGTTTGTTCTTACGAAAAATATCCTATCAGAGGCACAGTTTGGTTTCATTGCAGGTAAAGGAACTGGTTTGTTATTAGAAACTTTTACTGATATTATTTACTCATGTTTTGATAATAACCAACTCGCATGTGGTCTGTTTTTGGACGCTAGCAAAGCTTTCGATTGTGTTCGGCATGACCTACTGCTTGAGAAACTTGATGTCATGGGGTTTAGGGGTCCTTTTAATAATTTGCTGAAAGTCTATTTTTCTAATCGGGCTCAAGCGGGCATCGAAGTTCTGAATCATTTCTGTCGCCAGGTGTTCTACAGGGCTCTGTTTTATCGCCTTTGCTTTTCAATAAATTTGCAAATGATTTATCAAATGCTGTGACAGAATGTTATGTTTTTCAATACGCCGATGACACGTTATTGTTGTCAACAAATGCTTCGTTGCTTCTGGCCATGGAGGCTCTTAGAACAGATGTGGTGCATGTTATGGACTGGTTCTTAAATAATTCGATTTCAATTAATCAACAAGAAACTAAATTCATTTGTTTTCATAATCCCCATAAAAATATTTCATCTGTTGAACAATTGTTCTTACATTCTTCGCATTGTCTTAATTTTTGTTGCATTCCTATTAATTTTTCAAACAGTGTTAAGTACCTTGGTATACTTTTTGACAGAGGTATGTCTTGGAACAGTCGTCTTACTGTAGTATGTAACATGCTTCGTGGTTTATCATGTGTACTATACAATGTTCGATATTTATTACCTTTTCAGACTCGCAAGCTTGTTGCGCATGCTCTTATTTATGGTATCCTCAGATATGGAGTCACTGTATATTATCATTGCTCAAAAACTTGGCGAATGAAATTAAATGCCATACTAAGGAACATCCTTCGATCCGTGGCATACAACACGGATGCTTCACCTGACTGCTATTTGTTTTCGCTTTTACAGCTGCCCTCTTTTGATGCCCTCTTCCATCATGTAGTTATTCGTGCTCACTTTTGGGAGAGCGAATTTTTGGTTCTTTTAATTCCTATTCGTTCTTTTCGACATCACCCCCTTTTTACGGTACATCGCTGCTACACTCATTATGGCCACTTCACTCGTAATTATTACACACCCAAAATTTTTAATTCTTCGCCTGATTCGATCTTTTCAGTTTCTTCGCTGTCACAATTAAAGAACTTCTTAAAAACCCATATGTCGGTTATTTAATCTGTTTTCTTTTTCTTGTTTGCTTTTCATATTAAGGTTTATCATTGTTTGCTTGCTTGTCACACCTGTTTTTCATATCTCATTCACCGACTGCCGAGTACTACCCGACAAGCCTTTATGGCTTGGGCAGACTTGTCCTAAGTATTGTAAATGTGCTGTCTGAAAATAAAGGTGTTTATTATTATATATGCGTAAGGACTGGAGTTATCAGTGCGGCTACAGCTTTCACGGGGGAAACTTTCACATCATCGTAGGATGATGCACAGTTGTCCTTCAGCGTCATGATTACGTTGAGGACTTCTTTGGCGCAAGTTGAAGCAAGAAATACAGCTTGAGGACATTGAACATTCAAGTATTTTTCACACGATAATGTACCATGAATATCATTTGAGGCACCAACTTCTACAAAGTGCATGTTGAAATGGCTTGCAATGTTTTCGTCAGTTCAGCCCTGTGTAGGTAACACACAGCGGTAATGTCTTGTGTAATACCCTTAACTTGAAGCTTTTCTACAATCTCATTTACTTTTCTTAGCAACTTATCATCCTGGGTTTCAGTCAATATATGAAGCTCTAGGGTTAGAAAATGACTACTCCACCCCAAATCATCTAGGTCCTGCTTCAGCTGAGTTATATCACTACCTACATTGTTAGATTCCAGCCCTTCAACTCTCTTCGTTAGTTGTTTTGTAGTATTTTCTTGAACAGTCAGGTGGTTCTGAAAGTCGTCAAACTTATCAGAGAGCAACTACATTTGCGACTCAAATGCATCAAACTTTTTTGGCAAAGGCAAAAGAGCATTAAGCTTCGTTTCAGTCTGCAGTAATCTGAGTATCACGTCGGAATCATGCTGCTGATTTTCTGTGGTGCTTGTGCCCTTGTGGTTGCCTCGACAAAAGTCATATTTCCATGCTTTCTTTTTCGCTTCGCGCTTAACATTGAAAGATTCTTCTGTTATTCCCGCACATGCACCACGATGAAAATTAAATTTGCACTCTGAGCATGTTCCAAAGATGCTATCAGTGAGTGGAAGACGGCAAGCACAGCAACGAGCTATAGTATGCTCAGATCTTTTACAGAAAACCCATCCACTTAGCAGCAGCGACGACATAAAAGGAAAACAAAATCACACTGAGTGAGGCATAATTATGCACAAACCTGCACAGAGGCAGAGACGGTTACATGATGCTCGCAGTTACGGTCACCACTGCCAAATGAGGTCCCAGTGGAAGGAATCTTCTTTTATAGCCCACAGTGAACCGTGGATGCTGTGCCGGATTTCCGGGTGACACCGACGACCACGCCTTCCTGGTTCGCTGCTCGACACTACCGTCCGTCTTCAGGGCACATGCGATGACCAGTGAGATGTACGGCTGCACAGTGGGTAATCTGCACAAAGGCAGAGACGGTTATGTGATGCTCGCAGTTATCGCCGCTACTTTGCAGTGTTGACAATAACTTGAGCACCTGAAGAACACGACAACCACTGAGCCATCGCGCTGGATTCATCATTTCAGTAAATATGCATGACAAATTCTAAGTGGCTGTCATAAAACATTGTAAGTAATATCCACATTCCATGCAGCACTCTACCTCTACACTAAATACCTACTGCGAATACTGACCTCTGTATGCATTCCCTTTACATTAATTGGAATAGAATACTTACAAAACTTGTGCCACTTATCATCATTGACTCACTACGAGCTGTTGAGAATGCTGCCCCATAAAACGTACATTCAGTGCTCCTTGCAAAAGCATCCCAACTGAAAAATATTCAAGCATTTATTCTTATACCCGCTATGGAACAAGCGCTTCAAAATACCCTGCATGAAGCCTGGTACGTACGCCGATACTCAAACGGGCACAAGCCATGCAAAACCGACCAGGCAGACTGCGAACCAGTTCACCACGGTTTTGTGCCCACAACTTGAAACACTAAGACGAAACAGCATACTCATACACCAGCGTGCGCTCTTTGGAACAAGCGGTTACAGCGCTTCCATGCCGTGCTAATTATCCAGAAAAACTCAACAGCACATACTGGTTGCAGCAGCGCAATTTCAGAACCAGACCTTAGCTTCAGACAACAAGCTCATTATTGTAAGGATGAAATACCATCTCAAATTCAGTTAATTTTTACTTGAAGTGCAGCCCGGACAGAGCAGTAAAAAGGAGACACTTGCATGCAGGTACCTTAACCTAACGTTGATAGAAAAATCAACGAAAGCAACGAACACGCTCAAAGTAAGAATTATTTCATTGAAACAATTAACGTGTTCATCAAAAGGCGCAGCCATAAAAAAAAAACAGCGCGAGCAGAATTGCATTCGTGGAGCAAATAAGCGCCAAGTTACATTCGCGTTTTTGTAATGTAGCAGTCTGAGATAAGAAACGCATACTCTGACTCTCGCACAATTGGTACTGAAGAAATTTGTGCCCGCGTAAGCGGCGGTTCATGAAAGAGCTTCTCGGAACGAAATGTAAGCCATCTCTTGTCGAGGCGACCTTTACTCAGCTTTCGAAATGAATTTCCCGCAGGCCAGCGGCGCGGCCAACCACTCGGATAACAGGGATGGACGAATCCATACGTGTGCAACGAAAGGGGAGACGGGATGCAGCTCGTAGGTTCTTCGCGGTGTTTGTACACGCTCGCCATTTGCGTCGGCAACCACATTTTTTTTCAACCATAACTCTATTAGCATTCCTCCACCGCCGCTTCACTACAACTTTGACAAACGCCTCGAGCTCTAGTCAATAGCGTTACAAAACATATTTGGTGAAACGTCGCTGCCCACAACGCGCACCGAGTGAGCGGCTACAACAAACAAGCAATTAATGCACACCTCTCAGTGAACTGCACTCCATGGTCCCGACAGGCGATAACACAAAGAATAAAAAATAAAGGTAATCCACCTCAGAACTTGATTGTGCGTTTCCGCAGATGCCAAGTAAATCGTGCTCACACGGCTCTAACGCATAGTTTCATTTCGGCCTTCACTCACGGGCTAAGCGATATTTCAGGCTGCGCACCTACCTTTCAACACGGAAAAGCCAGTAGAGAGCTCGCGAGGAGGGCTTACCATCCCGGGTTTCGCACCGTATGCTTTTCTGTGCGTTAGGAAAGACATAGCGGCACAGACGTAAGCGCATTATTTGAGAACATGGCGACTGCCGCTGCTCACACAAACGTGCTTACAAACGCCGCTTACAAACGTGGATAGGAAGTTTGTCGCTGCGCACATAATCTGCTCTGCACACACAGCACTGTTTAGATTGGCTAAGGAGACCAAATGAATAAAAATAATCGTGTAGACTTACCGTAAGTGGACGATTAATTTGAATTTCAATCAAAACGTAATCCACGAGAGAAAACTCCGCCGACGCCGACACACCGGCGAACACGGTTGTTTGCTGCCCGGATGAATTTCCGCCGCCTCCGGATAAAATGGGTAAAAAGTGAAACACCAATTTCACGGTCATGTCTATATTGGTTGCACTGTTGCCAAGTGTAGCTTGCTCTAGCATCCAAGAACACAAAGGGCCTTTGGTTTAAAGCACAAATTCTCTACTCGCGCTTTAAAAACCTTATTACTTTCGCGAAAACCAAAACCGAAACCTTACTACTTTTTCCATGTGCGCCGCATCTCCCATCGAATAGTATGTGGCGCCCTTTTCAAATAATTATAATGCTGCATAGCATAATGTCTTTTTGGCGTGTGCTCGTGTTTGGAAAACCGGTATGGACAAAAGCGTGTTATCGCCTCCGATGCGGCAGGTGTAGGGCGAAGAACAAAAATATACTGGGTTTGTGATTGTTGAGCCGCAGCACTTTTTCACGTGAATGCATACTGCAAAGGTATAAATGACATATCTTAATTCGGCAGACAACCATGATCTTTGAGACTCTTTTAATCACATTTTGAGAAATGGGCACATCCTTGAATTCTCACCCCCGTTATTCCCCCTTATTTTACAGGAGGTTTTAAGGAGAAATAAATTTACAGTCACTGATCAAACGCTTCTTAATTAAGCGTGTTGGACAGTAACGATAGAACGATGTAATGGTATATTCTCGAGCGATTCCTTTAAGGGAGAGCGTGTAAATGTTCGTTTGATGTAGTACAGTTTGCAGCACCCTTACTTCAGAAGTGGGTGCTTTCCTCGCTCTGCCTGTCAGTATTCAAGATTATTGAATTATATTCTCAATATGCGTAGCGGTTTAAGGAAAATTAGCTATTCAAAGCTTCTAAAAACAATATACAGGAAGGTATTGCATTGCCGTTGGACGATATTTTTTTTATTCCTGAAATAGCAAAGGAAGTGGAGGACTCTGACAATAGTTGCGGTCACCAGATGCAGTTTGGTTCTTGGGGGTTTAACGTCCCAAGCCAACTCAGGGAATGAGGGACGCCGTAGTGAAGAGCTCCGGAAATTTCGACCGCCTGGGGTTCTTAAACGTGCACTGACATCGCACACCACACGGGCCTCAAGAATTTAGCCTCCATCGAAATTTGACCGCCGCGGCTGGCAACGAACCCGCTTCTTTCGGGCCAGCAGCCGAGCGCCATAACCACTTAACCACCGCGGCGGCCCGATGCAGTTCTACTCAGCATGCAGTGCGAAAAGAAATGGATATTTTATGGACTTAGTCGAAAGGCAGTTTATAAATTGTTAGAAAAAATTAGGATTGTTATAAACAATAGACAATACGTCTATAGACAATAGTCTATACGCAGTCTAAACATTGTCTATAGACGATAGGAAATTAAAGGGACACTGAGGAAAACCCTATACACTTTTTTTTTGTTAGCAAAATCTGATAGTTCGGCATTTCATGGCTTTGTTGCGGCTTGTCCGGCAGCGAAAGATGAATTTATTTCAAAGAAATTTGGATTCGAAGTTGAAAAAGGTTTTCCCGCCGCTCCGATTCAAACTCGAGAACTCTTATGAGGACGCGGAGAACTCTTATGACGTCACAGGACGGAGTGACGTGAAACGTGACGCAAACGGAGACTCCGTGATTTCTGCGGCTAGCGGTGCGGTCTGGAAGCTGCCGAAATGAAAGCTACAGCCGCCGCACGTTGAAGGCATCTATCGGGGGTCGCCACCCTCGCTTCGTTTACGTTTGCACCGGCGTGTTGCCAGCGTTGCGATGGATCCCGTTCCCGAACCCGACGACGTAGTTCTCGCAAAATCTCCGGCCTGCATTTCAGCGACCTCAGCCCCACAGAGCGTGCGATGCTTTTGAGGGAGCACGGTTAGGTTAGGCGCCGGCGGGTCGTTTCCCCCTTTCTCAGTGAGCAGCCGTTGCAAACTAAATATCATAACCACAGTGCGGGGAGTCGCGAGGCGCCAGGGCAAGCTCGGCGCGTTGCGCCCATCGGAGGCTTGCCGGGGCTTTGGGGCCAACGGATTAGGATTCCTTGAACGGCGTGGTAGCACGGGGCAGCAGGCGGCGTCGAGTTCTCCCACGATTGCAAGCGCCAAGTTATTTATTCATTTTATTGCCACAAAAAACAGATAGGTGCTCAAGGGCGGTCGCGTTTAAAGTGGGCGCCTTGAAACTAAAGCCGACGCACGACGCTTCAACGGCTTCCGCTAGATCCAACGGGTCCACTGGATCGGGCTCTCTCGCCCACTTGCATGTACCTTCAGATGTGTACCGTGAATAGATCAAATTAGCCGAGAGCTCGAAAAGAACAGCTCCGCCAAACTGCCGAAGTTATTGAATTACGTCACAACGCGCACCTCGCAGCGGAGCCGAATCAGTCTGGCCGGGCCGACGGCGGCTGGCGCACTCGGCGCGAAATAGAGACATGCTCCAAGTCTCCCCGCCAGTGCGGACAGAGTGCGCCGAAGCCGCCGAACGCCTCGGCGTCGCCGACGTGACGTCGCCGTGCAGCGCGCGCGCGCGTGTTACGCCGGAGCATACACACGCCTTAACAGAGCCTGCGCTTAACCGCTAACCAACGTATCGGGTGGCGGCATCTATGGGAGACACTGAAACCTCCAGCCCACTCACTGAACAAAAAAAATCCTGTACCGTGGTCCGGAATCGAACCAGGAACATGGGCGTTTGAGGCGGAGACGCTACCGCACCGCCACGACGGCACAAGCAGCAGTTAACAATAAAGGCGCATCTAGTGAATGCAGTCTTTCGATGCAGAAATATCCGCGCTTTTGCTACGTATATCCTGGCCTAATAGACTTAGGCCATCAGCAATTTTTCTGATCTGCTTTGTACCTTGTCTCCCGTCCCTAATAAATGATTTCCGTTAAGTAGTTTGAAGTTGACTGCCACAGGCGGTAATGTTTCGCCGGGCGAGCGTGCAGACACAAGTGCTGCCTTGTACGATTACCGATTACCGATCACCATCATGCCATCATAGTTTTCATCGACCGTGGCGATCATCTGACGAGCCTTAACAGGGTCCTTCAAAGGTTAACTAGCACTTGAAGCGGCACTTGGAGTTCCTCTGCTGTTCTGCGCTTGTAAATCGAGGCGCGTCAAAAACAAAACCACGGGGCGCGCAAAGTTCATAGACGCGAAGCGCCTTAAAAAATAGAAACTCTCCTGGCCGCCTGTGGCGCCGCCAAGCATCGGTTTTCTTTGTTTCCATCATTCAGGTTGCCTTTTGTCTGCCTTCTTTGTGTGATAAAAGTGCACTATCGCTTTTAAAACAAAACTTACTTCAATATTGAACCGCGCAATCTTCCTTTGTCAGCCTCAGAGATTCGCGCCCATGTAGGAAGGAAAATTCCTTCAAGGTGGCGTCTCTTGTCATACGACGTCACCCCGCTTGTACTTGCGAGTTTAGCCTATGGAGGCGATACCTGTATTTTGGTTCTTACTATTTTCTACTTTGCAAGAGCTTTGTTTTCAGTAAGGGCGGCGTTTTTTGATCAGGAGCTGGTATTATATCGATACAAGCCAACTTCAATTTCTCCTCGTGTCCCTTTAAGGCGGTTAGAGATTTTGGTCTATAAATTGTCTATAGGTCGTCTATAGACAAATGGCTGCTAAGCCGGTTATAGACTAGTCTATAGATGGTTTATAGATTGTCTATAGACGAAAGGAAATTATGGCGGCTATAGGCTTTAGTCTATAGATGGTCTATAGATTGTCTATGGACAAAAGGAAATAAGGCAGGTATAGACTTTAGTCTATATAAAATCTATTGACCGCCTATAGACAAAGGAAAATTATGTCTACTATAGACTTTGGTCTATAGATGGTCTACAGACTTTCTATGCACAAAAAGAAATGAGGCAGTTATAGACTTCAGTCTATAGATAATCTATTGACCGTCTAAAGACAAAGAAAACTTGTCTGTTACAAACTAGTGTACAGATATTCTATGGACCATCTATAGACAGAAGAAAATTAAGGCGGTTATAGACTTTAGTCTCTAAATTATCTATTGACTGAATATAGACAAAAGAAAATTATCTCTGTTATGGACCTTAGTCTATAGATAGTCTATGGACCATCTATAGACAGAAGGAAATTGATGCGGTTATAGACTTCACTCTATAGGTAGCCTATGGACCATCTATAGACAAAAGGAAATCAGGGCGGTTATAGACTTTAGTCTATATATTCTCTAAAGACAGCCTATAGAAAAAATTCAAGTCTAAAGGATGTCTATAGAGTCTATAAAATGTCTATAGACAGTCTATTGACCATTTTCATAAGAGGTCCCGCCACCATACCATTTTCGTACACCCCGACCTGGCCACTTCGACCCACGTTTTTGTGCGCCGCGATGCTGTCCGAGCTCCACTCACACCAGCTTACGACGGACCTTTCCGCGTTCTCCGCCGCACCCCGAAAACCGCCACCGTCCTCCAAAACGGCGGCGAAGAGACCGTCAGTCTAGACCTCCTTAAACCGGCTTACATGGAGACCGCCCTGGAACGACTCCCAGCGCCGCCTGACCTAGTGCTCGAGTGACATCGCCGGCCCTCCGTCCGTTTCAACTTCCAGTATAGGCGGGCGGCCCTGTAACACCCTTTCTTGGGCGGCGCCGACAACCCGGCTAGCGCGCGCCACCCTGCGAAGAGAATAAAGACGGCACCTGGTCGTGGCTCGTGCAGCCACGGCTGGCAGTTCTCCTCGGGTGCCGTTCTGTTCGAGTTCGGGCGCTGTTCCTGTTCGCTGGTGGCTGTTCTGTTGACGTGTCTCAGCTACCCAGGCTGCGGGGCAGTGGCTAAGTACCTGGCGGTGTTGCGTTAGCTTGCTAAATTTCTCATTCTTTTTGTCTGTGCCTGTTTGCTCCTGTTCTGGGCTGATTGGGTGCGGGACGAGAGCTTAATGTCTACTTCTCCTGGCCAGGGGTTTTCCCCTCGGTCGGCATCTCTTCCTAAAGACCAGCTCCCAATTGACCTCTTTTTCCGCAGCGGTGTTTCAAGCATTCCAGTCGCATTAGTGCCTTCCGATGGAGGCGCTATCCGACTGAACAACCCGGAGGCAGTGCAGGCGGCCCTTCAGTCCACATCGAAGCACTTTATGCACATTACCGATGTCCGGCAGTCGGCAGGGGTGGTATTTTGTGCCGGTCGCTGGATAAAGACTGTATTGAAGATCTAAAGTGTACGACCTTCGCCAGCAACCCGGTGAGCACATTCATTCCGCCTCATCTAGCATGTTCCAAGGGCTTGGTCCGAGGGTTCGACTCTCGATTGAGCCCTGCGGAAACGCTTGAGAGCCTCTCGCCTGCGGGAGTGATTGCTGTCCATCGATGCAGCAGGATGGTTGACGGAGTAAAAATTCCTACGGAGTCCGTCATTGCCACATTTGCAGGAATATTTTGCCCGTCAGACATTAAGGTGTGGCCATTGGTTTTTCGAGCAGATGCCTTTAACTCTCGGCCCCTTCAGTGTCAAAACTGCTGGCGATTTCGCCACAGCGGCAAAGCCTGCAAATCGGCCTTACGCTGCTGTGCCTGTGGGGAACGTCATTGCAGAGAGGAATGTCCTGAACAGCAAGAGAAATGTTTGTGTAGCGGTGCTCACCCTGCTGATTCGCCTGACTGTCCTGCACGAGCACAAGAAGTTCAGGCTCGAGAGACAAGCGCAGATGCACGCGGAGAGAGGCTTTTGCCGCAGTCAAGGAGAGAGCCTCAGCCTACTCTAGTGTGGCCGCCAAATTCCCGCCCATAATGGATTCTAGTTGGTTCCAGGCTATTACAGCGGCAGTTGAGAAAGCTGTGGCAAATGTAATGGATCGCATTTTGGAAACCGTGTCCACGTGCACTTCGCAGGTCATAGCTGCTCAGATGACCAATCTTCTGCAGGCGTCCACCGCTCCGCTCTTGTCTTCTTTGGCTTCGGAAGCTACCCCTCCTTCTGTAGTAATCGATTCCGCTCCACAGGGCCAAAAACAATGTGAGCAACAAAAGACCTCTCAGGCCTCTCCTTCGAATAGCGTTATGGGCGCATCCTCTATGGATTGTATGGATATGGAGTCTGATCTCCGCGCCCAGAAACGAAGTGGGTCTCCTCTGAATATTGCAGGTCCATCTTGCCCCCAGTCAAAGACAAAGAAAAGTAACGCAAGTCAAAACGCTATGACCACGATTCTAGAAAAGGCAGTCGCGGCTGCGGCACTTCCGCCAAGATAGGGTTCTTAAGTGTACTCCAGTGGAATTTTCGATCTATATTCTCAGCTTCAATAGATTTAAATTGCCTATGCAATCAGCTTCTACCAGATTTAGTTGCTTTACAGGAAACATGGCTAACTTCAAATTTCAATTATCATCTCAAGGATTACCATCTGCTCCGGCTTGACCGGTCATCACGAGGGGGAGGGTTGTTAGTGCTCATATCTACAAAGTTTTGCCACAGGGCATGCATTTCTTTTCAATATGCGGACAATGAATGTGAAATCCTTGCGGTTGACCTCAGTGTCCCAGGTCAACAGCCCTTTACGGTAGCTAATGCATATTTCCCGTCTGGTGTGCGTGACACTCGGCCCCTTGACTCACTCATGTCTAGTAGCCGATCTCAGGTTCTATTACTTGGCGACTTCAATTCGCACCATGTGACTTGGGGGTTGAAAACAGACAGCTTTGGTTCTAGACTATTTGATTGGGTTTCTGGCAACAACTTGATCTGCAACAATTCCGGAATGCCTACGTTTGTTCGCAGTCAATGCCGCTTTTTCCTCCCCAGGAGTCTCTGTCATGTCTTGGGCGCCTGTTGACTGTGTAACAAACAGTGATCATCTACCGATGAGTTTCAAGTTTGCGTGCAAATTAACTCTTCCTGAGCTACATCAGCGCACGTTAATAAATTACAATTGCTTTAAAGACACGCTAAAATCAGCCCTCCAAATCAATTCAGACACTCGGGCTCAGAGAAGTGCCGAAAGCAAGGCTCCACATCTATGTTCAGTACTGGACCATGCAAGGCAAAAGTCTGAATTTTTGGTTAAGAGAACAAAGGGTGCAATCGCGAACAATTGGTGGAATGCTGAGTGCACGCGTGCATATAGACGACGGAAAGCAGCTTGGAAGAAACTTCTCATCAATCAATGCCCAAAAAATTGGCTGGATTATAAGTATGTTGCAGCAACATTTAAGCGCACTGTCGCCCGTGCAAAGGAGGAGTTTAATACAAACCATTATGATTTCCTTTCCCAATCAGGAAGTAAACGAGCTTTGTTTAGTTTCATGAGGCGCAACAAGGTGATTCCTCCGGCTGCCAACATTGAATCCCTCGTTCAGTCCCCTGCTGACATCGCAAAGGCCTTAGAGGATATTGCGTGTGGCCTAGAGCTTCGCTTTACATCTGCTTTACCTTCTCCTACTATATTCACATGCACCTCAAGTGATTTCACTGAAGTCTCTATGCCTGAGCTGTCGCAAATTGTTCTGCGCTTATCCCCAGCGGCTCCTGGCCCCGATAAGGTCACTTCATCTATGATCAAAGTTTTGTTCAATGAATCTCCTGCAGACCTGTTGGCTCTAATTAACCATTCTATTAAAGGTCCTTGGATACCGCATGAGTGGCGTCTTGCTGAAATAGATCCATTGCTTAAAAAGCAAGGGGAGGGCTTGACTTTAGACAATATACGCCCTATTTCGTTAACATCGAACGTAGTGAAATTGGTGGAAAGGGTCGTTCTCAGCCGTGTCATGTCATTCATTTCAGAAAATGCTGTATTGAATCCATGTCAAATTGATTTCAGGCCGGGTTGTTCAATTTGGTGTGCTCATACTGACTTTGAGAGTCGTATTAAATTAGCTCGCAATAGAAAAAAGCTTGCTGCGCTTGTCACCTTGAATGTCAGTAGAGCATACGACAGCGTGGAGCACTCGACCCTATTACTAATATTACAGGAACTCAACTTCCCAAGCTATTTTGTAGCCTGGATTTCTGTTTTCTTGGAAAATAGAGAATTTTACTGCTGCCTAAATTGTGCTTCCTCAAGGAGATTTCCACAGACAAGAGGTGTTTCGCAAGGATCAGTTCTCTCACCTGTTCTTTTCAACATTTTTCTAAGCTCAATTCCATGCATTCAAAATGTGAAAACTTTTGTGTACGCCGACAATATTGCTTTTTTTGCATCAGAAGGTGACATTCACACTCTTTATCGAGCCCTGCCAAATTACCTCAATGTTCTTGACAACTGGCTAGGAAGAATTCATCTGTCCCTTAATGTGAAGAAATGCGCATTGTTAGTACTTCCAGTTTCTGTTCCTGTAAATATCTGCCTGGTCTATAGAAATAACATAATACCTCAAGTTCAGACGGTGAAATATCTCGGTGTAATATACGACTCTACTCTCTCCTGGCGACCACACATTGAGCAAGTTTCTGCAAAAGGAGTTCGGGCCATTGGCATCCTGCGCAGGCTTTGTAGTGCTAGGTCAGGCATGAGAAGGCATACGCTTCTGATGATTTATAAAATGTACGTCCGCCCAATTTTGGAGTTCAGGTGTGTTTTATTCTCAGGAGCTCCTGCCTATAAACTTCGCCCTCTTGTGCTTTTGGAGCGTGAGGCATTGCGCCTTTGTCTGGGGCTTCCAAAATATGTCGCCAATGCTGTTCTGCACCCTGAGGCGCGAATGCCGTCGTTATCAGCTAGGTTTCGCCTTTTAACAGTTCAAACATTTTTAAAATTGTGCGACTCACCACTTCACGCTTCCAGTATAATATTTCTCAGTCAACCTTCTCCTTTTTTAGTGCTGCCTGGTCTCGATTTCATATCCCGCAGGTATGTTACGTGCAGTCCCTCCTTGATCGCATAAATATTCATTTCACAGATGTCCGCCAAATATATAACAACTCCTCTGTCCAGATTGAATTCGATGACATTTTCTCATCGAATGCAAAGCTGGAGCCCTTCCCGCTTCTTCAGGGTCTATTGCAGGACCACCTAAGGTCCTTTCCTTCTCATGTTCTTATTGCTACCGATGCCTCGCAGGATCGCGAAAAGGCAGGTGTGGGAATTTTTTCACCTTCACTGGGTTGGTCTTTTTCTCTCCGTCTTCCTGACTTCACTCCAATTTTTCTGGCTGAATTATTAGCAGTAATCTTAGCCTTACGAAAATTAGAATCAACCGTTTCCCAGGTCATGGTTATGACAGACTCTCTGTCCATTTGCTCTTCCTTATCCTCACCCACTGACTCTCGGCCATTACGCCTCTTTAAGTTCCTGATTCCGCTTCATCCAAATTCGGTAAGGTTGCTTTGGGTACCAGGTCACATGGGCTTTCACTTAAATGAGGTTGCAGATTCCTTAGCAAGAGCCTCTCTCAGCGGCCCAATTGTTGCTGTCCTACCATCGTGTGCATATACAGCTGCGGTGAGGTTTCGCAGCTACACAATATTTCAGGAATTTGCTGCCTCGGCTCTTACATCATCTCCCGAATATCTGCATCTTCGGCATCCTTGGAGTAGCAAAGACTGGCGCTCACGCAGACTAGAGGTCTCTTTCACGCGCTTGCGTTGCCGGGTTCCCTTTCTAAATTTCTACCTTCACAGATCTGGCCTGGCAGCTTCCCCACTGTGCCCTTTTTGTGCCGAACCTGATACAATAGATCACTTCCTGCTGTTCTGCCGCCGCTTTACTGATTTGAGGACGCGTCTTTTGCAAATTCCATTTCATCAACTGGGCTTGCCTGTGTCTTCCGCGGTTGTTCTTTCCATTGGCGCTTCTTTGCTTGGACGAAGCGACAGGAGTGTGCGCTCTGCTGTGCAAAATTTTCTTCAAGAAACGCAGCGACTCCCATTCTAATTTCTTTTTCCCGCTCTCAGTCAGTACGACATTGCAACATTACAGGCATTGTGTACTATTATGCACATTAAGCAATTGTCCCGTCTTCGACCTCCAAGTTAACTGGGCCCCTTTCCTTCCCTCTTCCAATCTATCAGACTACATACTATTGCCACTGCTTTTCCCGTCAAAACTTTCCTGTATCCAGTAATTAACCGCCTGTGTCTTGGCCACTCCCCCGTAGTGGGTATGTGCCAGCAACGTCTGAGGCCTTCCTTCCTTCCTTCCTTCCTTCCTTCCTTCCTTCCTTCCTTCCTTCCTTCCTTCCTTCCTTCCTTCCTTCCTTCCTTCCTTCCTTCCTTCCTTCCTTCTTTCCTTCTGTTCTGGTGTCGGCTAGTAGCAGTGGTCTCATTTCCTTCGCTCCTGAGGCGTTAAGCCTACAGTATTACTTTGGGACCTCCGTCGGTAGCACTAATAACCCCATGTACTGAATGTACCACACATTGCAATAAATATCAATGAATGAAGTATTTATTAACTGAAAAATAGTTTTGACCTGACTGCAGGCTTCAAATGGTTCTCAAAGCAGGCCAGAACACGACTTGCTGATCACAGTACATATCTCGATATGCATGTATCAGCGCACTCCTTTACAGTCACAGCAGAGCATCCGAATGATTTGGTGGCAACAATAGTAGCAAATCTGTGGTTTTTGGCAACGACTACTGCCACCATTCTATGCTGCTGTATTTTCTCTCTAGTGCACAGCAGGGCACTGATCCCTATTTACCATAGGCTTTGTGCTTCAAGAAATATCCGAGTGTGATAATAGACATACACGCAGTTTATTGCATCAGTAGTAAGCTGTTTTGATGCCCGTATCGCCAACACCGTGGCATACACCACGTTTAGAGCAATTCAGATCAAAGTCATGACCAAAGTTTGTCTGGTGCCACTTTGTAAATTACTGCATTCCAATTATCTGGCATCTGTTGCAGTTACATTGTCTGATTGATGGTCACCTACAGTGAGTCGCAACTGGTGTAGCGACCAGTTTTAAACTTCATGTGCCACTCAAACTGATACAACGGACAGAAGCCTTCGTGCTGTGGCATCATTCTGTAATAAATACTTGTTTTTGCACTCACTAATAAAAAAATAATGACTACACTCTAATTTCCTCTCATGAATGCCTACAAGGGTGCCATCATTCTGCTGCAGCTGCGCCAAAGCATTTTAAAACAAGCCTCGCATTTTAGTGCGGCCAACAGGAAGAAATGTCGAACCTACAACTTGTGTGTGACTCAACTCTGTGCTCTTGTGTGTACAGTTCATCTCGGTGTTTACTCACGGCTGCTTGGACTGTCATGTGATGTCCGGTAATGAGTAAAGGCTTATATTACGCATAGTGTCTTGATTAAGGCGTGTTAACTGCTGCTTCAAAATGAATGATTCGAGTGTGCTTGAAACAGTACTTACTGCAGGCCTACTCGAGTTGTTTACAGTGAGTGCTCTTTAATGCGAAAGGCCTAATAAATGCCTACGGGCCCTGAGGCATATGAAACGAAGCTGCATGTTCTTGTGTTGTTGAAAGTATAGTTTCTGTTGTGAGCTTCGGTTGAAGATGCCATTCATATTAATATTGTGCCAGTGCTAAGAGTTGAAGTGGTGTGACTTACTCTTTTACGGCGCTGAATGTGAGACTGCTGCAGAGGCTGAAAAAAAATAAAGAAAACAATGGATAACAATACACCAGACAGTCTACAATGCATAGCACACGACATAATTTTCCTGAAAGGGGGTCCTGCTGTGTTGAGTGTGCCCAGGTACTGTAGTTCTCACCACGTTCATACCCGCATACAAGTAACATTTGCATAACACTGTTGTCAAATTCACATTCAAAGGCATTATGCACATAGTCATGCAAAACATTCTGCTGTGCTGTCAACATGTACGTATAACAGCGTTTGCAGAGCGGTTACATAGAGATGCATGCTTGTTTTCTATTCGAGTTTGTAGGCTCTTTTCCGAGGTATGCGTCTCTCTCCTTGTTTTCTACATCAAAATGCACTATAAATTTTTAAAAAGGAACAAAATTTTTTAACTTACATTGGTTCTGGCGAAACGGGCTCTATAATAGCCATAATGGAGTCAAAATGTCGCCACTTTATTATGGGGATATCTGATGTCCCCGCACCACTCTTCATTTTTTTTTAAATCAGGTTGCGCTGCTTCATAAACGTATCCTTGAGGTTCTTAAATTTCTTCTGGAAAGCTATACCAGCAGCAAAGGATACATTTTTACACACACCTTTATTCAGCTGTGCATCACTGCACAAATGACATGCAGCACATAGTGCATAGTCATTCTTAGATACCATGCAACACTGGCGGGTAGCTAAATACACAAATGCGTTTTCTGGGCATTCGGCAACAGATGCTATTGTTTGCCGTCCAAAGTTTCCGAATTGAGTGCACTAGACATTATGCAGTGATCGTTTCCACGCCTTTGGACAATCGCCGCGCACTGGTGAAACGGCCTCGCGCCAAACAAGAGCACCGTTAATTTTCCTAACTTGTCAGCTGGGTGCTAATCAAAGGTACATACATTCGGTTTTAATTAGCGGTTCATTTCGGAAAGCAAGCTTCGGCCGTCAAAAAGCTTTTCAGAGCCTGTTTGTTAAGGGGTTAATGCATATCGCGTTGCATTACGATTTCATGAGCCCCTATGCTGACGCCTCGATCAAAGCTATATATGGTACCAGACAGCATTCAGCCATGCGCAGCTCTCACTTTTGTGCACGGGTAAAGGCGCGCTTGCATCAAAATAATTTCCAACGCCAGTACTAAGTAACTCATTCCCTGCAAGCTGTGACAGACTATACGTTGTAAACAAGACGTGCATGCGGGCAATATTGACACAGGTGATAGAAGAGGAGGACGAAGGGAACTCAGGCGATAGAAGCAGAGGACGAAGAAAATCTTCTTCCTGCTCGTGCTCGCTCTACCGGCTGTGTAGCTCCTTAGTCCCCGAGTGCTTTTGGTGCACTATTCGTTACAAATCTGGTGGAGGCAGTGCTGGGTACGCTTCCAGACCCGCGCAGCCCACCTGTGATCACGGATCTCACCCCGGTCCACCAGCGCCGCGGCAGCCGCCTGCGAGGAGAGTCCCCAGAGTTCGGACCCCTTCCGACAGCCACCAGGACGACACAGCCTCGGACGTCGGAGGAGCCAGCTGCCATGTCAACTGAGAGTTGGCTCCCAGCTCACATCCTGTGCCAGCAGCCACGAACACCCCCGTCTTTTCATGGCGACGTGTTCGAGGACGCCGAGGACTGGCTCGAGACATTCGAGCGTGTCGCCCGAACGGGTGGAGCGATGAGCGGACGCTCCACAACGTGTATTTCGCTCTCGAAGAGTCGGCGCGGACATGGTTCGAAAACCATGAGGCTTCGTTTCCATCCTGGGAGGCCTTCTGCCGCAACCTGCTCGCCACTTTTCCAAACGCCGACCGCCGGGAGCGAGCTGAAGCTGCGCTACACTCGCGCAACCAGCGCCCGAACGAGAGTGTCCGCATGTTCTTTGAGGACATGACCCGCCTTTTCAAGCGCGCGGACCCCTCTATGTGGGAAGACAAGAAGCTTCGCCATTTAATGCGTGGTGTCAAGCAGGAGCTATTCGCGGGACTCGTGCGCAGCCCACCGCGCACTGTGGCCGAGTTTCTCAGCGAGGCGGCCACCATGGAGAAGACTCTACAGCAACGAGCCCGCCAATACAATCGTGACGTCAACGCCTTCGGGCCAGACACCTGTTCTATGCATCTCGGAAGCGCCCCGGACGACTTACGCGAACTCATCCGTTCCGTCGTCGGGGAGGAACTCCAAGCCCTTCGGACGCCTTCTCACATGCCATCCTTCGCGTCGCTGACTGACGTCGTCCACGACGAGGTGCGCCTCGCAGCCCAACAACAAGCATCTGAGGTACCCCTCCAGCTAGACGCAAGACCCACGTACGCGTCTGTACTCCGTCAAGCTCCGACGTCGGGCTACACCATCAATGCCGCGGCTCCATCAGTACGGCCACCGGGTCCCCCTCGTGACCCCGCTCTGCCAGCCTACGAGCGGACGCGTAAGAGTCAAGTGTGGCGGGCCCCAGACCGTCGGCCCCTCTGTTATCATTGTGGCGAGGCGGGTCACCTCTATAGGGCGTGCCCGTACCGCCGCGTGGGCCTGCGGGGTTTCGCCCCGGACGACCCCTGCCCTCGCAATGGCGAAAGGCCACTTGAGATAGCCTCTCACCTATTGGAGCGGCAGAATCTCGTCACATCCGGTCGCCGCGGGTCTCGATCACCGTCCCCAATGCGCTACCGTTCTCCAAGTCCCCGCGGAGTGCAAAGCTATTCCGGACGCCGTTCGCCCAGCCCACGCCGGGAAAACTAAAGCCGGCGGCCTCCGGAGGCAAGGCCGCTGCTGTAGGGAAATGTGAAGATCCTCCGCCACCATCACGCCGATACGCCATTTCGCTGGGGGCAGGTAGCGACAGCATCCGACACGCTACCTCCGATTTGTACGTAACAATTGATGGAGTCGACGTCTCCGCCTTACTCGACACCGGTGCCGATTACTCCGTAATGAGCCGTGCCCTCGCCCAAGAATTAAAGAAAGTTTTGACGCGATGGTCTGGGCCGAGCATTCGTACTGCTGGGAGTCACCTGATTACCCCTGCTGGCAAGTGTACTGCAAGGGTCGGCATCCGTGGTTTTCTGTACGTCTGTGAATTCGTGGTACTGTCCGAGTGTTCGAGGGACTTGATCCTGGGCCTCGACTTTCTGCAGACGAACGGCGCTGTCATTGATCTGAACGAAGCCCGGATCATGTTCTCGACGAAACAGGCCGTGGCGCATACCGACAGAGATCCGGGAATCAACGCTCGGCGTATAGTCGACGATGACGTGATGGTGCCACCACGGTCTAGCGTCCTGGTTCTCGTGAGACATGACTTGTTCCACGATTACGAGGGTATCGCGGATGGCCACCTCCCGCTGCTGCTCGCGAAGGGAATAGCCGTCGCTCGAGGCCTCGTCCAGTTGCATAACGGTTGTACTAGTGTCCTACTCACGAACTCCGCCAACGAGGTTCAGCACCTCGCCAGGGACACGGCTGTTGCCTTACTTCACGAAGTTACTGTGTTGCCTGATTTATGCGCCGTCGGGGCCAGCCCTCAAGACGAGGCCGCACCATGCCACGCCCTGCAGACCGTGAAAATCAACCCGGACTTGGCACCTGAGCAGAAGAATCTTCTGTCTGCTCTTCTAGCAGATTTTGCAGATTGCTTCGCCACCAGCTTCAGGGTCGGTCGTACACCTGTCGCCAAGCATCGCATCATCACAGACGAGGCCACGCCGCCTGTATGCCAGCGCCCATACCGTGTTTCTCCTAAGGAACGCGAAGCCATTAAAACGCAAGTCGATGAAATGCTTGCAGACGATGTTATTCAGCCGTCAACAAGCCCATGGGCGTCGCCCGTGGTCGTCGTCAAAAAGGAAGACGGCACCTTGAGATTCTGTGTTGATTACCGGAAACTAAACAACGTGACCAAAAGGACGTTTATCCGCTTCCCAGGATTGACGATGCCCTCGACCGATTACGTGACACCAGGTTCTTCTCCTCATTAGATCTCAAAAGCGGATACTGGCATATAGAGGTGGACCAGAGAGACCGAGAGAAGACGGCTTTCGTGACTCCAGACGGTTTATACGAGTTCAAGGTGCTCCCGTTTGGTCTTTGCTCGGCGCCGGCCACGTTCCAGCGTATGATGGACACCGTTTTATCCGGTCTGAAGTGGCAGTCTTGCTTGGTGTACTTGGACGATGTCGTCATTTTCTCGTCTACCTTCGATCAACACTTGGACCGGCTGCGCATTGTGCTTCGAGTCCTGAAATGCGCGCAACTAACGATCAAACCCGAGAAATGTCATTTTGGTTTCAAGGAACTTCGCTTCCTTGGCCATGTTGTCAGCGCACAAGGCATTCTCCCGGACCCCGACAAGACTGCTGCCGTCTCGTTTTCCGCGCCCAACCGGCAAGAAGGCACTTCGACGTTTTCTGGGCCTCTGTTCTTACTACCGACGCTTTTTGCCCGATTTCTCCAGAATAGCTGACCCGTTGACAGCACTGACTAGAGACGAAATACCCTTTCTGTGGGGAAGCGACCAATAAGAAGCTTTTCAGGAGCTCCGCAACCGCCTACACAGCCCCCCGATACTCGCCCATTTCGATGAAGACGCCGCCACCGACATACACACCGATGCCAGCAATGTTGGCCTTGGGGCGGTACTTATCCAGTGGCAGGACGGCGTGGAACGCGTTATCGCTTACGCGAGCCGAACACTCGCGATCGGAGGCGAACTATTCGACGACAGAGAAAGAATGCCTTGCGGTGATGTGGGCCATCAGCAAGTTTCGTCCATACCTGTACGGACGACCCTTCCGTGTTGTCAGCGACCATCACTCGTTATGCTGGCTGGCAAGCCTTAAAGATCCGTCCGGCCGGTTGGCTAGGTGGAGCCTCCGTTTGCAAGAGTACGACGTGACTGTCGTTTACAAGTCGGGCCGGCAGCACCAAGATGCGGATTGCTTATCACGCGCGCCCGTGGACCACGCTCCGCAAGAAATCACCGAAGATCTTCCTTTCATTTGTGCTCTTAGCCCATCCCATGTGGCTCAGCTTCAACGAACGGACCCGGAGCTAGCGCCGCTCATCGAGCACCTGGAAGGTCACAGTGGTCGGGTTCCGCGTGTTTTTCGTCGTGGCCTGCAATCCTTCACCATGCGAAATGGCGTTCTCTACAAGCGCAACTTTGGAAAGTCCACCGAAACATTTTTACTCGTGGTGCCCACCCAGTTACGACCCGACATCTTGAGCGCTTGTCACGACGAGCCGTCCGCCGGCCACTTGGGAGTGGGTCGCACGCTGTCAAGGATTCGGGAGAAGTACTATTGGCCCAAATTACTTCAATCAGTGCAGAATTACGTGCGAACCTGCCGCGACTGCCAACGCCGGAAGTCTCCACCCATGAAACCAGCCGGATTTCTTCAGCCAATAGCGCCACCGAAGATCCCTTTTCAACAAGTTGGAATGGATCTCCTTGGCCCCTTCCCGAAGTCATCCACTGGAAAACGGTGGATCGCTGTTGCGACGGACTACTTGACACGTTATGCTGAGACCACGTCGCTTGCGAGCGGAACTGCTGCCGAAGTAGCCGAGTTTTTTGTCCACAGCATCGTCCTGCGTCATGGCGCCCCTGCGGTCATTATTACTGACCGTGGGGCAGCTTTCACAGCCCGCCTAACCCAGGCTGTGCTGAAACTGACGCACACCAGCCATAGACGTGCGACGGCGTACCACCCGCAGACCAATGGCTTGGTGGAACGGCTCAACAGAACTCTGGCCGACATGCTTTCCATGTACGTGGATATAGAGCATAAAACCTGGGACCAAATTCTGCCATACGCTACATTCGCTTACAATACGGCACTGCAGGAGACAACGCGGCTCACTCCCTTCCAGCTTGTCTTCGGCCGTCGAGTTACTACTACGCTGGATGCTATGCTGCCTGTTGACCACCACTGCGATAGTGACCCTGACCTCGACATCGCCACTTTTGTGCAGCGTGCGGAAGAAGCGCGGCAACTGGCAAGGCAGCGCATACACAGTCAACAGCAACTAGACGCTGGCCGCTACAACCAGGGATGGCGCTTCGTTGCCTACGAGCCAGGCGACTATGTGTGGATTTGGACGCCCGTTCGTCACCGCGGGCTGTCTGAAAAATTACTCCGTCGATACTTCGGCCCATACCGTGTCCTCCGCCGCATTAGCGACGTCACCTACGAAGTTCAACCCGCCACCCAAGCCAGCTCATCCCACAGACGCAAGCTTACCGACGTTGTGCACGTCGTTCGTATGAAGCCGTACCACGACCGACCACCCGATTGAACTTGAGGCTGACCGCTGTGCCCTGTTCTATGTTGTGATCCTCGTGCCTCACCCTAGCACGCTCGCTTTCTGCTCGTCACTCTAGCGCACGATGGCCGCATCGGGGCGATGCTGCAGGGGAGGGAGCGATGACACAGGTGATAGAAGAGGAGGACGAAGGGAACTCAGGCGATAGAAGCAGAGGACGAAGAAAATCTTCTTCCTGCTCGTGCTCGCTCTACCGGCTGTGTAGCTCCTTGGTCCCCGAGTGCTTTTGGTGTACTATTCGTTACAATATTGCATACATACTGCTCAGGCCAAGGGCTGCTCCAGTCTTGCTCCAAAGGTCGTCCTTTAAAAGATTGTCTTTATGTTGTGGGTGCCGCTTGTCATAAAGCACGCGATGATTCTTAACGGCACCAATCAACATATCCGTTGTTTGCTACGATGTCGGTGACGCGGTCATAGCGACGATGTGTTGCAGGGAGTCCTGCGAGTGCACGGACGCCATCTTGCTCTACCGGCAGAAGCAGCTTCCTCGCCATCCTATTGGCTGACGAGATTCGGTGGATTATTTTCCGGCGGCAGAATTCGGTCCTGGACCGATTGGGCTTTCCGCTGGGTATTCCGGCGGAATCTCTGCCGCGGCAGTGGATTCCGCTCGCTCTCGCCGCCGAATGTCCAAGTGTGAACGCGCCATTAAGGGGTGCTGAAGGCACTTCGCGTCGCTGTCGGCTACATATAGAGAACATTATTTGGTTTCATCGACTGGCCTGCAATGCAGAACGCGGAAGAAAAGGTACGTTGTATGTAGGATAATTACAGAGACCGATTGCACGGAAAATGTATGCGACTCTACGTTAAGGACAAATGAAGCGTCCGAGATTGCCTCCGTCGGATAAGAAAGCCACCATCATTAACGCGTCCAATCAAATGACTGCCACTTTCACACGAGAGCAGTAATTACTGCGGAGCTCCAGCGTATATTAAAAGCGGGGAAAAGCTAAATTCTACCGTGAGAAATCTGGCCTTAAAAGCAGAGAGCCAACTTGAGTTTAAAGGCCGGAAGCTTCGTTGGTTCTGTCTCTTTCTCATACAGAAATTTCTGCAACATACACTTGAAACGCGCGCCGTCTTGTGCTGCCATCTCTGCTTCTTCAGCGGAATTATTGCCAAACAAACATGAGGGAAGCTTCGCGAGCTCACGTGCAGTAACACCGGTAAGTTTTTGCAATTTGATTGAATTTCTGAACTGAATAAAGTGCATGAAACTTTTTTGAGCTTTGCTATACTTTTCATTCTTAATGTATAGAAGCCACGAACCTCTTATTTTCTGAGGACTGACAGTTGCTATGTTGCGCATATGCGACAACGTGCACATGGAGTCTCTTTCTTGTTAGAACAGGCGATGGGTGTTAATACCTTCTATGGCGTGGCGATTCCTTCGGAAAGCGAAGACAATGACATTTCCGGGAGTGACGACAATCCTGAGAGTAAGTTTATTTCCCAGAGAGTAGTTTTTTTTTTAAATGACAACTTTTTTGTATGGTTGCTGTTGTGGGGGCCCAACAAGCACCCCCTCCAACACAGGATGTCAAGCTAGATCAGGTATAATTTCTGAATCATCATGCCTCATTTCAATGCTAATAATTGCATTTCTGTTTTCAGGTTGGTCACTTGGTTTTTTGGAGCCAAAAGAGGCAGCTTTGCAAGTTTCCCAAATGCACAGGAATCTGTGTGAGCTACTGCTCGAAAAGTGGTACTTACCTCCCATCGGCAAACAAGAGCAATTCTTTTCTTTTGTACCACACGGCGAAATGACGCTTTTGTTGTGTCTGATTCAATATTCATTATTCGTATTTCATTCTCATCAACAGCGGTGTTCATTTTGTAATGTGCTTTTTTTATTGCATGTTTTTGCAAATATGCAACATACCTAATTTGGGTCAATAAAAGCTGAACAAAACCACTGAATAAATTTTTCATGCGCACATGGTGATTCTTTCGGTGGCCTACGGTTCCTGAGAGAAGTTTATGATGAAACAAAAATGCGTGCAGTAAAGGGTTCCTGCGAAAGCACTATATGGGTCAGTTGTGTATGCAAAACTTGCCAACAAAACTTGACCGCCAAATGCGATAACACAATGATGTGTAAAATTTAGTGATAGCGTGTAAAAAATTAATGGTGTTATGTACCATGATGAAGAATGATGTCGTCACGCCGTTAATTATAAAAGCAGTTAAGAAATCAACGGTAACATCATGACTATTTAATGATGGAAAGCGACGCGCGGCACAAAACCGCGACCGTCGAAGCGTAAATCGGCGACGCTGGATAGAACTGAGCAACAGACATCGCAGGAGCAGATGAAATCCCCGCCAAATCATCACTGGTGGACTCCAATGTGGTGACAGTATTCCCATCTACATGCACCGAAATATTGATCAACCGTTCGTCGTACAGCGTTCTGGGTGGTGTCATAGCATTTCTCTTTGCATACAGCTTACATGTTTTAGTAAAGTTGGAGGCTAGCTAGCGACAGGTGTTAGTACCAATGACATACGCACCTTCAATTGCATGCTTTAAGGCGCGGTAAGGTGTCCACCGATATGTCGAGATTTGAGAGCTACTGCGTCCTTTCCTCAAAACACATGCCTTCGCATTCCTCTCAATAAACGTTGGGCCGCGACCCAAGAACATGCCTGCCCTTGGTGCGGGGCCACACCCACACTCTACCACATCACATGGGAATGTAAACGCAACCAAACATTCCACCAACACAATAACCCGAGTGCGGAGCAATGGGAGAGTCGGCTCACCAGCTGCGAGCTCACGGCCCAAAGGGCTTTAGTGCAGCACGCAAGTGAGGTAGCTAGGCTCAGTGGAGCCCTGGAATAGGGGCCCAACCTTGCTAAAGAAGAGGCCTCAAGTCGCCAGCGCAGTGAAGACGGCGGAGGCCTCGAGACGCCAAGCCCTTGAAAGCACCCAAATAAAGTTTTTCTCTCTCTCTCTGTCCCTCAGATTTTTTCTTAGTGCAAAACTATATAATGCGAACCATTTGGAACACGGGTTACAGAACCCTACTTTTATTTAAAGCGCTCGCTAACCGCTCTTGGTTTCAGATACTTCCAGATAAGGCCCATATAGCAGCGCTAGACGACAACTCCCTCGGTCACGAGCCCGCTGCATTGCTACGCGTATATGTTTAAATCCACGATTAAGGGCAGTGACCAGCACCGCTTCACAGATCTCGGGGCGCGCATCCGTGCGCACCGTTCCCGAACGCAGTGCGGGGTGACCTTCCTCGCGGTCGACTACGGGACTCCCGGATCAGCAGCGGAGAGCTGGGTCCCCAGCGTGAGCGGAGGAGCCGCGCGGCACTGGCGCACCGAGCCGCAGGGATCTTCCGAGAATTATACGCACGCCCGCGGCGGCCGTTTCAGCTAAGCGTGGGGCTTTACTTGCCCCAAACGATCATTCCTTCCCACGAGAGCGACAAGAATGCATGCCCGCACTGCAGCGAGGCGGCGCCAAAATATACGACCGGCGCCGCGTGCGCGGAGGCCTTCGCGTATCAGAGTGCGACGCCGTTCCTTACTCCTCGCTCGCTTCCTTTATTCTGCCCGCGGCGTGTTCTTTATTTGCATGGGGAACAAGCCTTTGTTTCCTCCGTCTCGGGGCTCCCAGGAGCTCGCGGGGCGCAGGCGGTCGTCCATATATATGGCGGCCGCTGAGTGGGCATTCGCGTCGCAAGCGCTCCCCCGCGGGCAGTCGAGGCGCGCGTGATCGCTCCTGCGACGCTACAGTGCACTAGAATATTGGGTAGTGTGCTCACTGCGCCGCGTCTCATAGGGCGAAGTGAAGCCGCCGATGTCGACAATTTTTAGTTTCCCGCTTGTCCGCTAGGTGCCGCTGTGTTCCAAACACTGTAGCCACCGCTGCACGGTGACGCGCTTGGGAGTTGTTTTTTTGGTCGTCGTGGCGTTGTGTATGTGATGTGCTTGCTGTGGAGGATTCTGTGGCGTGCTTAGGGCATTATTTCTTGTCCCACGAACCTTCAAGGCGAGGCTGTACCATCCTGGATAGACTGCAAGATTTCCGTAAGGGAAAAGAAATGCCGGGTCGCCGGCAGAACCATTGCTTCGCGCCGGGTTGCAATACCGCTTATGCTTACAAGAAAGATGGCCCAAAGGTAGCCCTCTTCAGCGTGCCGAAGGAGGCTGCTTTGAGGGAGCAGTGGGAAAGAAACCTGCGTCGCATCATGAACAACGCACATGATGCAAGCTAGTTTACTCCGCGCAGGCACGATCTTTTGGGAATAACACGGTATTTTACCCCGCATACGCTTGGGCCACTTTCCCGGCCTTCCTACAGTGAACACGACAGCAGCGCCGCCACCGCGCCGCCGCCATTTTTCGACATCGGCGGCTTCACTCCAGCCCGGCCAGTGAGCACACTACGCTATTCTACTTCACTGTAGCAACGCGGAACACCGCAAAGACGACGTGCGGCGGCGGAGCCAAAAACCGCGGCAGCAACGGAGCGGCGCGGTGTTCTTATCGAAAGAGGCGCCGAACACCGGCAAACCAGTTGTGGCAGGCGCTCGGTTCTCCCACGTGACTCTACGCCAGTGCCTCTTTTTTCTCCCACAAAGAACAGTTAATGATGCCAGGGACAGGCTCTTCAACGAGCGCAGGTTCAGCACCGAAACCCCTAGTATGAGCAATGCAAACCAAATATGGCAGAACGAAGCCAGCAACTAGAGATATGGCCATGGAACTGCAGGGGATATGCACGCAAGCAAGGTCTCCTGCAGCAATACATATGTATACCCCACCAGATTTAGTCTTAGTATAGGAAACAAACAACACCCCGACACTCAGGGGTTACACATCTCAGGAGGGCAGTCGCACCGCCATGCTAATCAGCAATAGGGTGGTGGCAATGGATCACAAACAGATAGAAGACACACAAATAGATCATGCAATAACCGAGATAATTCCCAAGAAGAAAACGAAAGCCGAAAGCACCTTCCTAGTTAACCTGTATAGCCCACCAAGGCAAACAAATGGCGATTTCATTAGGCTCTTTGCGGAAGCGAAGATCGCAGGCCATAACAACCTTGTCATAGCAGGCGACTTGAACACAAAAAGTCCAAGATGGGGATACCCTAGAGATGACAAGAAGGGACGCGGCATATGCACATATGCACGGCGGCAGAGAACACGGGATGCGAACTTCTGACTGACGAAAGTCAGCCAACCAGGCAAGGCAACAGCGTGAGTCCAGATACGAGCCCGGATCTAACTTTCGTGAGAGGAAACAGTCAAGTGGAGTGGGAATATCTACACGAAAATCTAGGAAGCGACCACTTCATATTCAGGACAAGCATGGTAGCCAAGGGCGTCAAAAGGAAAATCGGCACGGCACGAATCACGGACTGGGATGCCTTTAGGGCGCACTGCGCACAGCTAGAGGGCGACATCAGATCCGCCGAGGAGTAGAGCCAAAAACTCAGGCGCATACAAGAGGCACACACGAAGTAAGTGGATAGGACGGAGAAGGCACCGGAAGTGGATAAAAGACTCCTGGGGCTGTGGGAGGCAAGACGCGGGCTCACCAAGCGCTGGAAAAGGCAGAAGCTAAATAGGAAGCTCAAGAGAAAGATCGCTGAGGTAACTGAACTGAGGTAACGGGCCCAAGGGTTGCCCAAGGCTCGCTCGGGGAGAAACAGGACAGGCTACAGGAAGTGGCCTCCTATGTGGAGAACTACACCAGGAAAAGAGGTCTCAAATGCTCGACCGAGAAGTCAGAGCTTCTGAGGGTCGGAAGGCACCCCACCAAGGCAGACCTAGAAGTCCATCTAGAGGGGCAGAAAATATCAGAAAAGGACATGATAAGGGTGCTGGTAATGTGGCTGCAAATGAGTGGGAAGTGCAGCCACACCATTAGCTTAATAATTAAAGCAGCAGAGCAGGTAGGACGAATGATCAGCAGGGTCTCACAAAGGAGATATGGCATGCAAGAAGAGGACATACTCAGACTCGTTAACAGCCTGATAGTCAGCCATGTCACATACTCCTTGCCCTACTAAGTGACAACAAAGACAGACAGGGAGCAGATAGATGTAATCCTGAGGAAGGCACACAAGATCGCTCTCCATCTACCCAGGAATACATCAAACAAAAAATTGCTCCAACTAGGAATCAGAAACACCTTTTACGAACTGGGAGAAGCCCTGCTCAGAGCGCAAACTATGAGACTCCGAGGCACGCCAACAGGCCGGGCGCTACTGAAAAGGATAAGGGTGGATACACAAGGCTACATGGACAGGTACCAGGACGTCCCAGACGGAATCAGGGGAATACTTAGGGTAGCCCCCCTGCCTAGGAATATAGATCCGAACCTGCACGAGGGCAGACGGAAAGTGAGAGCCGAGTATGTGGAACGGGGACTGGCAAAACTGGAAAGCACAGTCTATACGGATGCGTCACTGTACCTAACTGGGAGGAAACGCACGGCCGCGGCGGTGGTGGTCAATCACAAGGGAGACCTGGTTACATGCGCAGCAGCCGGGGTTGCGGACGCAACAGAGGCTGAGGAGATCGCCATGGCCTTGGCGGTAGCTAATGGTTCCAGGGAAATCAAATCCCTAAATATACTTACTGACTCGAAGGAGGCATGCGGAAACTACATTAGAGGGAGAATAGGTAGCGTGGCCCTAAACATACTCAGAAAGGTAAAATGCTTGGATAGAAAACATACACAACCTGATATGGATACCCGGGAACGCAGGCATTAAGGGGAATGAGAAGGCGGACGGCCTCGCTCGCGAGTTGAGTTTCCGAGCGGGGCAACCGGACGACTTCTACACCCAGGCCTGCGACGGGGGGGTACGCGGAGCACCTGGGCCTATACAGGGGCATGAGATATAGGCACCCACAGCCACAAAGGGCGCTAACAAAGGAGGAGGCGACCGGGTGGTGCAGGCAGCAGACGGGTGTTTTTTCCAACCTACACCTACTGAACAAGATGTTTCCAACACAGTACAGAGCCACATGCCCTTGGTGCGGGGCGGTGCCGACACTCTACCACATAACGTGGGAGTGTGAGCGAAACAGAACTTTCCACCAACACGAACACCCGAGTGCGGTGCAATGGGAAAGCCGGCTCGTCAGCAGCGAGCTCACAGTCCAAAGGACCCTGGTGCAGCACGCTTGTGAGGCAGCGCGGCTCACCGGAGCCCTGGAATAGGGGCCCGACCTTGCGAGGACAGGACCCGGGACCGCCTGAAACGAGGACGACGCGGGTACTGCAGCCGCGAATTCCTTAAAAGATCCAATAAAGTTTGCTTACCTTACCTCGCGCGTGAAAAAAAACAAACAAAAAAAAGCGACGAGGGGGGGAGGGGGGGAGACCGAAGGAGATGCAGAAGGTGCGGTGAAAGTCGTCTGCTTGCGTTGCTTTTCTTGACTATTCTCGCAGAAAAAACAATGCGATCTCGCAAGCGGTGGCCAAAGTTTGAAGTTAGTTGAATTGAATAACTTTGCGCGACCCCACAGTTTTTACACCGAAACACCACGCGTACAGCACAGAAACTTATTTATACGAATATAGCAAGCTACTATTAAAGCGCTGAGCGCACTGCAGTGACATTATTCTGGCTAATATGAACGAAATCAAACAAATGTCGGGGTAATAGACTGTTATCAATGCAGGAATGGTTTTCCGGGGCTTGCTAAATTGGTCTTTATACTAACGTTCGAGAATTAGGCTAGCAAAACAGTTTGGAGAATATTTTACCAGCATCGGCTAATACACATGCAAATTTTCAGATTTTTCTCGATAGCAGAACTCAATGAGTGTCTGAAAGAGATAAATCTGTCTTGCTAGTAACATTCCATACCGAATCGTTTTGCTGACATTCCTGTCTGTTTTAATGCATTTTATTCTGATATCCATCTGTGTGTACAACTATCTCTATCGCAAATGCTTGTATTTTACAGTTGTGTGCTTACTGTATGTGCTCGAACTAGCCAATTATTTGTTGAGTAAAGGGATGAATTTTTGCCCTACGTTTCTCTCTACCTCCCTTCACGTAAATAGAACAGGTGTCCAGCTGAATGTAACCACGTTTTTAACAATTGAAGGAGTGTCCTAGGCGCGTAAAATGGGTTCAGTACTGCTGACGGTCGTGTGGCCTACTCTGCAATATCTAATCGAGGCAAAACTTGAGTTCCAGTCTGTTGTGCGTATATGACATTGAAGTGACATTCGCACATAGCGATCTCATAGCAACAGACTGAATAAGTTGGCGCGGAAAAACGAGGATAAGCGATACAAAGAAAGACGTTTGTCTCGCTTATCCTCGTTTTTCCGCGCCAACTTCTTCAGTATGCATATCGACCAACTAGTCCAACTTTCTGCTCTCATTGCAACAGCTTTAGGTCAGATGACAAGAATATTTTGACTATGGCCAATGCGATGGTATCTCCAAATTAGACCCGGGTCGTTTCCGAAATGTTGCCCATCCCACACACGAAATTTCACGTTCATTGATTTGGACCAAAATCTATTTTCAGGCTAATTTCAATGTGTTTGATGCAATGGCAGTCTCTAAATTTGACCCGGGACAGCCTCGAAATTTGACCTTGGCCGATTTGAACCAACCATAACGAGCGTCCAACCATAAGTGAGCGTGCTCGACACGATGACGACCTCCAAATCTAGTCTGGGCCATTACCAAAATGATTTCGCTCGACCTTTGGTATAACCATGATTAAACCCTACCTAACTTTCTTTTTCGCACTGCACAGTCGATTAATTGGTTTAGACTGACTAGCTAGCTTATTAAATATTAACTTGTTCGCAGCAAGGTACCGTCCGAGTCATTTGTTCTTCGAGCTCTAAAAGTGAGCGCCAGAAATCCAAATACACAACAGTGGTGCTACTTGAGCGCAACGGGTGCAAAGTCGCTTATTGTATAGCCCGCGCCCAATGCAAACACTAAACTCATCGGAGACTCGTTTACCTGGAACGCCTCGTATATTGTCAAATGAAATAAAACCGTCATCCGCTCTCTGTTCCTTGGCAGCGGGCGCTTTTCGGGGCGCAAGGCACGTGCATCTCACGACGAAGAAAAGAAAAAAAAAAGGGGGGGGGGGTTCTTTTCTTGCACCCAGTGGTGCTGGTGGAAACTTACCGCCGTATTCAAGAACGACACTTAAGCTGTAAGTACGACTTAAGTGACTCTCCGGTGCTTAGAGCATTTCATAAACAGCACTTTCACTTAAGTCACGATCAAAGGCGCACTTATCGACCCGACAACTTAAGCTAGGCTCTCTGCTAGCTTAAGTGACACTTTCCGCATTTCGACATGGCCGAGTCCTACCGCAGTTTTTCCGACTTCGTCAACTTCTGTGCTCGCGCCGCCGAAATCGCCGAGGACAGAGCGTACAGGTACGCGCGCGCTCCGCGGCCAGTGCTCAGGGATCGGCAAAACCCCATGGACATATACAACGATGCCGAATTCTTGAGCAGGTACCGCTTCTCGAAGCAAGCGGTGCTGGAGCTGCTTGGGAGGCTTCCGTTGCGCGCCAACACCGACGAACGCGGTCTCCCGGTGCCGCCGCTGCTTCAGCTGCTCGTGGCCTTGCGGTTCTACGGCGCGGGGACCTTCCAGATCGTCACCGGTGATCTTGTGAACGTGTCTCAACCGACAGTGTCGCGGATCATCGCGCGCATATCGCACATGATAGCCGAGACATTGTTCGCGGAGCTCGTGAAGTTCCCGAGCGCCGCCGAAGCCCCGGGAGTTATGGAGGAATTTTACGCAGTGGCGAAGTTCCCTGGCGTGACCGGCTGCATCGACTGCACCCACATCCCCATAAAGAGTCCGGGAGGAAATGATGCAGAAGTCTTCCGCAACAGGAAAGGATACTTCTCCATCAATGTTCAGGTAAGTTCTGCGACAAAAAAAAAATTATGTTCGGCGAACTGAGAAAAAATAATGTTCAGTATTCGGCGGGAGGCACCATTTAATGCTTCGGAATGCCCTTCGCACTATAATCGGTTCCAAGGTATTGAAGTATTGAGCTAATGACTGCATGTCAGCCACCCTTCGATACCATACTTGGAGAAGCCAGCATTTCAGTTGCCCTGGCGCAAACAGGGGTCGAGGCTGCCTTACTACCGTAATTGTATTTTTAATTTTCTCTTCTCCTCGCGTTATATTAGTATTGATAACATAAATTCGTAATTTCACCATCGTTACGTTGTTGCTGCTGATAATCACAACAATAACAGCATAACAAAAGAATATGTTGCTACTAACAAACAGTTCTGTGAAAAATGTTTAAATCGGCGATTTTTCCTGGATTTGCAGCTGAGTACAGGCCGTAGGAATATTGTGTTGTATGCAAACTTAATTCTTATTTTTGAGTAGAGTAAGCTTTGACAATAATTACCTGGTCCTATTTCATCACAAATAAGCCTTCGTTTTAACTGTTTTCAATGCAGAGGTAACCTATTACAGTAGTGAGTTCTTTTGCATATGTAGCACATGCCTTCAGTAATGACAGGCATGAACATAACATAACAGTACGAGACAAGTGTGCATCGTTGCTGCAACTTTTTTATGCAGTGTCCACGAATATAAATTGCTCAAAACAAGCAGTGTTGATGTTATATGCAAGTGGTTTACACAAGCACACATTTTTATTCAGCTGCCCTACACTATTTCCTTCCATATTCCAGAATAACATTCTCGCCGCAGTGCAGGTCAAGTCGATCTTACTCGTGCTAATTTATTTATTTTGCAGGCAATCACAGGTCCCAAACTTCAGTTTCTGGACCTCGTTGCCAGCTGGCCCGGTTCGGCTCATGACAGCCGCATTTTTGATAACAGTCGGGCCAGGGTGCAGTACGAACAGGGGGACATTCCCGGCATCCTTCTTGGTGACATGGGCTATGCATGCAGGCCATACCTGATGACTCCTTTGAGAGATGATGTTCTACCAGGAAGTCCACAGTACAAGTAAGTTCAAGCTGTAGTTTTAACAAAGGTAAAGGCAGCTCTCAATAAAGAAAACGTTTATTTTCTACAGGTATAACAAGTCTCAAATAAGAACGCGATGCAGCATTGAGCGAACCTTCGGGGTGTGGAAGAGAAGGTTTCCATGCCTCGACATGACACTACAAATCAAGACGGCCACGGTGCCTATCGTGATTACGGCATGTGCGGCGCTGCACAACTTGGGCCGGCTGCTCAAGGACCCCGTCCCACCCGCTCTACTGTACGATGCCACTCGTGATTGTACTGCGCCTGTTCCTGTCTCTAGAGCAGCCCAGCCGCCAGCCACAGTGCCACTAGTGGATTCGGCAAGTGGTTTTAGAACTAGAGACAGGATCATTGCCCAGTACTTTCACTGAGGGGCATCATCATGCTGGACATACAACTTGCAGAAGTAATGTGTGAAGGACAACTATCTTTTTCCTTGCCGTGTTTCTACATAAAAATCTACATCCTAGCCTTCCCTTCAAGAGTTCACTATTACCCATGAAATATTGTTTCTTGTTGCATTGCACATGTTTCAAATATTTCTTAAAATTGGTATAAAAATTTTAAATTGTGGTGTTTAATGCCCTGATATGACATGAGTTATAAAAGAGGCTCTAATGGAAGGCTTGGGAATAATTTAGAACAACTGGAGTCGTTTAACATGCGCCGACATGGAATAGCACGACATACGCATTGTGCACTTCTCTGGTTCTTGCATTTTCGCCCTTATTACCTGCGAAAAAACTGTTTCTCTTGCACCTGTGTATTTCTGCTTTCACAATATTAGTAGTGTTGTACTGAGACTGTACTGTATCATTTTCTGTATCATAATGTATCATATTGTACTGTATCATATTTCACTGTTTTTTTCATGCACTGTTGCACTACACCAGTTTTTATTTCCTTATTTGTTGTTGTGTCCGCCAGGTAGTTACGCGCAGTGGCCGAATGCTCAGCGAGTGCTACCTTGGCCGACTAACAGCTGGGCGCCCCCTGCAGCTGTAGTGAACATTGTGCTGTGCGCGTTTTTATTGCTTCACCATGAACTAATCACGTGTGCAACCTGTACATATTTATTATTGTGTAAATAGTTTTTGTGTACATTACCTCTCCCCCCCTATCCTCTCTTCCTGTCCCCTCACCTCTTTCATTTCATTTCTCCATTCTGCCTGCTATCGTTCATTTCTGCTGGCCCAACTCAGGTGCTTCAGTATCGATGGTAGGCTAGCAAAAATATTTTCCTTTCTTTTTTTATTATTATTTTAATAAACCACTTAATTACTTACTTGCTTGTTGTACATTTGTAAATGATCCACCGAGCGTCCGGTTCAAGCCTTCAGACTTTTACAGCCTCGGCGGCATATGATTACGTATGCACCATAATTCTTCCTGCTTCTAATAAATGCTAATTTCATCCAAATTGCTTAGCGAAACCCTCTAACGACATATAGATTTCAAGCAAGGCAGGAATCGCTGATTAGCATGCACCTACACCCTGCCACACAGCTACAAAAAATTATGGTCAGTGACTACATTCCTTCACTTCGATTGCAATACCTGACCACAGAAAGCTTTGTTGAACTCTTGAGTATGTAAATTGTTGAACAAAGCACGGATAAGTTATGACGAAGATATGGCGAATCATGCAACTCACTGTGCACACAGCTGCCTCCAAGAAACCTTCAAGTTTCAATGTCACTTGGAAGAACGGGCAGTTGGAGCCTAGATTTTGTTGTTTAAAAACGCCTGTGCCAGCACTTACAAAAACCTACTCACTGTGCACATCCATGAGTGGTGCCGGAAAATTAGGAGGTTAGACACTAGCGGTTTTTGCAAGCCACTAGCTCAAGCCCCTAATTTCAAGTGACCTCCCGGACATACAGCTTCTATGTTATGGATTTGAGAAAATGCCAGTGCAAAGCTTTGTATCACACAAAATTGCATTCGTTGCGGCCAAAGGTACCAAAGTGTGAAAAGGACATTGTTCTATCTTTCTAACAGCCAACTGAAACATAAATTCATCCCGGTACAAGGACCAAGCCTATGACTACTGCCCGTTGGGGCAGTTGCTCTAGAAACCAAGCTAATCAGGATGGCTAGCAGATGCCAGTGCAAGACTGAACTGGTCAACTTGGAAATAAGAATGGGGAAATGACGCGATTGTCCTCGGTGAAGGCTGGCAATATGGGTCCAGTAATGTTGGCAATGGTAATCAATGAACCTCTCAAGTGGCATATCAGTGAAGAAACAGCCCAGCAATGGTCTGTTTACACTGATTCAAAAGCAGCCCTCCAAGCGCTACAATCTGCTCGTCATGGGTTCCATGAACAACTTGTTGCCGAAATCCGAGAGCTCCACCACACAGCCACCAACAAAGGGCACGATATTGTTTGCCATTGGCTGCAAGGACACAGCGGCATCACAGGCAACCACCATGCGGACGAGACCGCGCGAACTGCTCACCACGAGGGTGATTGTGTGTCCATCCCCATCACGAGACCCGACGCAGCACTGTTGCGGGACATCACGCTTGCCGCGTGGAATTCAGGCTAATTCTCGCATTTGCCTTTAAAAACCTTAGACCCAGATCTAAAGCTTTGGCTTCCATCTGGCCTACCGCGATGTGAAGCAACTTTGTTGCGTCGCCTGTGGCTTGGTGTAGCTTTCACCAAGCACTACTCCTTCTTAATAGGCATGTGTGATAGCCTTGCTGTGCCATCTGCGGGTGTGATGAGGCTATAGCCCACATTCTTTGTGAATGCCCTGCCTACAGCGCCGAAAGACAGTCTCGCTGCCGTGCACTGGAGAATCTAGACCTGCACCCACTGACGGGTGCAGGTCTAGATTCTCCTCACTACTTTCCCCCCGTGCAGGGTAGCAAACCGATTATTCACTGGTTAACCTCCCTGCCTTTCCTCCTAATCCTCCTGAGAAAACCATCCCACCCATTTCTCTCATGTGTAGTTTGAGAGTTTATAGGTTCTCTTAAAATTTGTTCAGCATATGCCATGGTTTGGTGAACAGTGTTTTCCACAACTCAAGGAAGTTTTGTAAATTGCACTGTTACAAAATGAAGAAAAAACCCTGAGTGCACTTGGTGCTGCATTTTATTTGCTTATTTATGCAATACCCACAGTGGCCAACACTGGGGCAGGAACATCACACACAAGCAAAAAACTTGACAGTGTTCCCCACCAAAAGTGCCCATAAAGTGAGTTGGCCGTAATAATGAATTGTGAAGAAAAAGAAGCAAATATTCTTTAAATAAAGCTTTACGGCTGCAGCCTGCTATAGTGGCACATGGAAATTGGGAAACACGGGAGCGTTATTGTAATCGCGAGGAGCTTTAAAACAATCAATATCAATATACAAGGGGTACAACATCTGGTAGAGGCACTTGGGATTTGGTTGTCATCGCTGTCCATAATAACAAGACAAGAATACATATGTCCCAATAGGCTATATGCATTTTCACCCTGTCCATTGTCTCGACATAGACATTGGATTTGAATGAGGCATAAATACAATCCGAAAGTTTGGTCCCAGAGAACCTGCCCCTTTCAATAGGGCTAAAATTAACATGGCATGACTGTACATTAGATTCAGCAGATGATCATACATGGTACAAAGCTGTAAAGAAACCTATGCGCTATGCAAAAGACATAATGCAAAAGACATAATGAGAAAAAAAACATTGCTGGAAAACGACTGTACCAAACAAAGGAAGAAAAGTAGATTTCAAAACAGCATTCACTTACATATGCAGGAAACCTGGGAATTAGCAAAAAATAGCACTACGTACACTTCAAAACATCAAACAGGAAATGTAGCAGAGGCGCTTTTTAAACCAGCTTTTAGTCTACTGCCGTGGTTCCGGGAAAGAAGTGGCTGGACCACAAGAATGTCTAAAAAGTGCAGTCAACCAACCCCGTAGAAAGTGCCAAGTCGGCCTCAATGTGGCAGTTACGTCCTCATGAAATAACTCACGGCAGGAGTGCCGCGCTCTTTTCCTCTACTGATTAATAAGAACGACAAAACATTTGGTTCAAACAGAACACATTACTAAAACCATACTGCACAACCATGCGTCAATGCGTCAACGACCGTATGAGGCAGCACCGCACTTCGCTGCAGCCAGGCAACACAGCAAATCTTCCAAGACATTGCAACCACTGCAAAGACTGCACCCCTCTGTTCCATAATGTCAACATCATCGGCCGCGGCAAAACACAGATAGAACGAGAAATCTTAGAAGCTGTTAAAATCAAGCAGTTAGGAACTGAATGCGTCAGCGACAGCTCTGTCAGGTTCACGGCAAAAGAATACACTTTCATGAATGGGACATAGGTTGCCACATGTTTCTTCGCTCGCTTAATCAGTTTGTGTTTGCTGTTTTGATAGCGTTTGTGGTGCTCACGCGCATGTGCGCCCTGTTCTGATGTTGGCGAAGTAAAGAATTTTCAGTTGTGTTTCCAGCGTTGTCCTGTGTACTTCTCCTCCTTGTGAATGCGTCCTTTTCGCTGGTTTTCCTCATACCATGCACCAACTGGCCCAACAAGCTACGCTTCTTCAACGCCCGACAAGGGTGTTCGCCGGTTAAATTTCGCGGTTTTTCTCACCACGAATCGTGCGCATTTTTGTGTACATAATGCACCATCTCTTGAGGGTGAAGTAAGCTTTGTTTCTTGAAGTTTACTTTTTTTTGCACTAGGGCGCAGCACAATGTTCTCAATACTAGAGCCGCCAGAGCGTTCTCACTTGAGCACGGAACGCACGTTGGCGCGGTTCGTTGACAAGCATGGCAACGTTTTCACCGCGTGCGTTTTTCGGTGGTGCATTTAGCGAAAGCGAAGACGACTTCAGTGAGGAAGAGAATTACGTGCCTCCATCGGACAGTGATGACAGTTCTTCCACTGAAGCGAGTGACGATGACGACGGCGGCGGTGGAGACAGCACCTCTCTTGACACACAAAACAGTGCGCGACCACGTGCTGCGGACTGGAAGGTGTACGCGGATAATATGCCCGATTTCACACAATTTCCCTTCACTGTCACGAACCCAGGATCACAAGTAAGCACTTGTAATCTCAACTCTGAGCTGGAATATTTTCAGCTGTTTTTTACAGAAGACCTGATGGACAATATTGTGCGCGAAACAAACCGCTATGCGCGTGAAAAGATTTCGAGTGCCGGTGAGCTTCCAAAGGACTCAATTTGGAAGGACTGGGAAGACGTGACCTTGACAGAATTCAAGGCTTTTCTTGGTGTAATCATAGACATGGCCTTGAATCCAAAACCAGAACTGAAGGAGTATTTTAGCCAAGATATTGTCAACAAGATGCCTTGCTTCCCGCACGTTTTCTGCCGGAAAAGATTTCTGCAAATGTTTTGGATGTTGCACGTTGCCCCGTGCCATGATGCCTCTTCAGGTCGGCCGGCAGCACGTGGAAGCAAGATCAGGGACATCGTGCATTACATCGACGCGAAATGCAGAGAGCATTTCAGAGCCGGCCCCAAAATTTGCATCGATGAGAGCACTGTTGGCTTCAAGGGCCGTGTCTCGTTCAAATGCTACAATCCACAGAAGCCAACCAAATGGGGCATGCGTGTTTACGCACTTGCTGACTGCCAAACGGGGTACATTTCGGCAATCGAGCCCTACTACGGCAGCACAACAACTGACAGTCTCGGCCGTCCCGAGCTGCCCTTCACCTGCAGGATTGTTCTTCACTTGCTCCAGAAAGTGCAGCAAGCTACGCCGGGGAGTGGCTACCACCTCTACACAGACAGATTTTACACTTCTCCAATGCTTGCCGAGGAGTTACTTCTACAGAGAGTACAATTGACTGGTACCGTGATGCCAAATCGCAAGCAAATGCCACAGCAGGTCAAGAAAAAACTGAAAAAGGGCGAAGTGGCAGCTTTCAGAAAAGGACGCTCCTACATGGTGCTTTAGTGGCGAGACAAGCGTCAAGTGACGATGCTCAGTTCTGCCCACAATGTATCTCTCAAAGAAATGACAAGGACACAAGCAGGTGGAAAGAAAGTGACGTTGAAGAAACCAGTGGTCATATGTGACTACACAGAACACATGGGTGCAGTTGACCGTGCGGACCATTACTGCGCCAGCTATGCATTTTGTCGAAAGACAATGAAATGGTGGCGAAAGCTTTTTTTTTGGCTTTTGGAAGTTTCCACCGTAAATAGCTTTATTTTGAGGCGCACACAGCTGCAGAATCGTGGTGAGAAAGAACAGCGACACCTGCAGTACCGCCGCAACCTCATCCAACAGCTGGTGGGTGACGTGAGGGCTAGAGCCAAAAAGCGCGGCCCGTCTGCGCGGAAGGAGTGCGAGGAAAGGCTAGATGGGAAGAGCCATTTCATATACAAGCTGCCAGGCCGAAGCAGCAGGGACTGTGCAGTTTGTAGCGATAGAAAAACAAGCGGAGGCCGGAGGGAAACTGTGTGTTTTTCTGTAAAACCTGCAGTAACAACCCTGGCCTGCACCCAGGAGAATGTTTCGAGCGCTATCACACGCTTCCGAAATATTGGTAGAGAAGTTGCCAGCGAAATGCAATAGAAAAAATAAATATCCTTTGAGTTTTTCTTCCACAGTTTGTGTTTTTCTTCGCGGCGCCACAAACTGGCAAAATAGTTTCGGACCAGGACAGCCGGAAAGTGGGTAAAAGATTCGGAAAGTGGGTAAACGTTTCGGAGTGAGTTGGCCGTAATAATGAATTGTGAAGAAAAAGAAGCAAATATTCTTTAAATAAAGCTTTATGGCTGCAGCCTGCTATAGTGGCACGTGGAAATGGGCAAACACGGGAGCGTTATTGTAATCGCGAGGAGCTTTAAAACAATCAATATCAATATACAAGGGGTACAACATCTGGTAGAGGCACTTGGGATTTGGTTGTCATCGCTGTCCATAATAACAAGACAAAAATACATATGTCCCAATAGGCTATATGCATTTTCACCCTGTCCATTGTCTTGACATAGACATTGGATTTGAATGAGGCATAAATACAATCCAAAAGTTTGGTCCCAGAAAAACTGCCCCTTTCAATAGGGGTAAAATTAACATGGCATGACTGTACATTAGATTCAACAGATGATCATACATGGTACAAAGCTGTTAAGAAACCTATGCGCTATGCAAAAGAAATAATGAGAAAAAAAAACATTGCTGGAAAACGACTGTACCAAACAAAGGAAGAAAAGTAGATTTCAAAACAGCATTCACTTACATATGCAGGAAACCTGGGAATTAGCAAAAAATAGCACTACGTACACTTCAAAACATCAAACAGGAAATGTAGCAGAGGCGCTTTTTAAACCAGCTTTTAGTCTACTGCCGTGGTTCCGGGAAAGAAGTGGCTGGACCACAAGAATGTCTAAAAAGTGCAGTCAACCAACCCCGTAGAAAGTGCCAAGTCGGCCTCAAAGTGGCAGTTGCGTCCTCATGAAATAACTCACGGCAGGAGGTCCGCGCTCTTTTCCTCTACTGATTAATAAGAACGACAAAACATTTGGTTCAAACAGAACACATTACTAAAACCATACTGCACAACCATGTGGCAGCTAAAAACAGAATCTGCATGCTTTTACCCTGCATAAAACCATACTACAAACTGGATATAGCAACTGGCTATCTTTAAGGGGGTTTAATGTCCCAAACTGAGTCGGGTTACGAGGAACGCAGTAGTGAATGGCTCCGTAAATATAAACTCCTTGGGGTTCGTTAACGTGCACTGACATCACACGGTACACAAACCTCTAGAATTTCGCCTCCACCAAAATTCAACCGCAGCAGCTGGGATCGAACCTACGGCTTTTGCGTCAGCAGCCGAGCGCCATAACCACTGAGGCAATGCGGCAGCTTTACTATCCTAAACACTACAGACATTCTGTAGTAAAAAGCAACTAAGAGAAGCTGGATGAGGTTGAAATTCAAGCAAGACTTAAAGGCGCTGTGAAACACCTTCCGAGGAGAGCACATCAACTCTCTCAATCACTGCATTTGCTTGTCATGAACATCCGAGCCAAATAATACACCTCTACACCTGCAGAGAACCCACAATCACGCGCCAAAGTTGGCCAGCATTTCCCGGAGACTTACATGCTCGCGCCCTTCTCCATCGCTCACAAATGCGTATATAAGTTGAGAGATGGCTACTGGTTGCATTCTTTCAGACGTCGGGCAGCTACTATGGCCACGGCCAGTAAGTCGCGTAGCTCTGGTGGGTCAGGAAGCTTTGCACCCCGGAGGTGGGGCCGGCAGAGGAGCGCCGACCTTCCAACGTGCAAAGTGTGATGAGAGGAGAGAATTCAAATTTTGACTGCAGAGAGCTCGGCCGCTACAAAGCGCATTAAAAAAATTCTTGCTACACAATATTCGTAAACTGGCATGCTTTAACGTCCAAGGCATATTGTAACTTTACTAGAGCCCCTTTCAGAGCTCCTATAAGAGGTTACAAATTTTTCACCTGCTGCGATGGCTCAGGGGCTATGGTACTAGCCTCTTGGCTGTGGCAGCTACATTCGTTAGGGGGCAAATTGCAGACTCCTGTGTTCTATGCGATGTCAGTGCATATTAAAGAACACCGTCTGGCATTATATCGACTTCATCTGGCTCCTTATTTGTATACCCCCCCACTTCATCCCTTCTCTCAGGCGACTTGGCCATAGTTGCAGTGCTTTCATTTTTCAGATTATGTCCCCCTGCCCCACCTCCAACATCACCCTCCTCACAGTTCCCCCTTTACTGCTTTTATCTGCAGCTCCAAAAGGATCTTTTTCGACCGTTTCAAGTCATTCTTAAGCTTAAGATTTTCCATCTCGAGCTGATGGACTGCCGCTCGCTTTGCGAGCTTGTCGCGGTGGTCTGCTCGTAAGAGTCTCATCCGCAGCCGGTGCTCTTTACACTTTTGTGCCCTCTCGGTAGAAATATCGTTAAGGCGAGCTGCTAGCTCTTGCTCGACCAGCGACTGCCTATGCATGCCCGCAGTGCGGCTGGTACCTGCTGCGCTTTCTGCAGAGGCAGCAGGAAGCACTGAGGGTGAGGGTGCTGCGGCTGCCGGTGTTGCCGGAACAAAAAAACCGCTTGGCGCAGGTGGCACAGCAGGCGACTGCCTCTGTGAGCTCATGCGGCTGGTACCTGCTGCCCTTGCTGTAGAGGCAGCAGGAAGCACCGAGGGTGTTGCGGTTGCCGTTGTGGCTGATGTTAAGGAGGCTGCCATGGCCACTGGCTCCTCTTCCATTTGCTCATCTTGCTGCGGGCTACCCTCTTCATAGTGCCAGGACCACAGCGGGTCCTCTGCATCACCTAATGCGGAGGAAGTGCTTGCTATTAGACCTTTAAATGAGGGCAAATTCAATGCAATGTCGCTTTAGATCAAGAAACACTTCAATCTTTGCTAGTACTGTAGGCTACCTTAGCCTTTGAATGGTTTACAATGAAGTGGGTACTTTAAACGCATTCTGCGCTATTTTGTACGCTTGTATTCGTTGCTTTCAATGTCCTTCAGGTGACATTTTACCATTTTTGGTCGTGCAGTAACTCAATCAATGCTTCCGTTAGAGTTCGTTTATGTAACAAAACAGGAGGCATAAAACATGCACTTAGCCTGCTTCGAAGGGAAACATTTCCGGAATACATTCGTCACATACACTGCCAATCATGCTCCTTGGATGACCACCTTGGAAAATATGTTCGGCCAGTGCATTCGCACCTCTTAGCTGTAGCTTTGATAAGACTGGTCACACAGGCCAATATTTTTATGACAGGTCAAGAGAACACAGATGCCACAGAAAATTGGACTTGGCTACAGCTGTTATGCACACTTTTAATGACAAAGAGCTCATATGCTCAGAAAAAAAAATAATAATAAGCACAGAAGCAGCCTACAACAGCAAAAATGGTCAGACACAAGCGCCAGGCAGGGATGCTGCAATTCATTTTGCTGGAGTGTTTCATCTAATCCTCTAGGCATAAAAACAGAAAAGCAGTATACACAGAATATGTATTCCAAGAAAAATAATCTCATATATATTTTTTGGAGCTTGCAGTACAATATATATATATATATATATATATATATATATATATATATATATATATATATATATATATATATATATATATATATATATATATATATATATATATATAAAATAAGTCATACCACTGGCTCCTGGAATAGAACCATCTTGAGTGCGCGAAAGCAGGGCGGCCACGGATGGTGTGGGTTGGGACTCGCCGCCTGGATCTGCTTGGTGGCGATCACTATCGAAGGGGTTCGCCAAGCGAACCCCCATGTGGGATGCGACACTGCCAACTTTTTGCAGGTCTTCAGTGAGCTGGCTGGGGGCCGCTGAGCCGCCGCCTAGGTATTCACAGAAAGCGCTGTTACAACCACTGGAAAAATCCCTCGATGAATATTCACAAACACTAAGCACATTCGACATGAACGCCAAAGTATCTTTCAGAATTTAAGCGCTACGAAGCAACGAAAACATGCGTGTTTATTCGCGCAAGCAGGAGCCTTTTTCTCTGACAGAAGCACGATATTTGCATTTATTTAGTAATACTCTCCGGGTGAAACAACCTTAAACATGCTGACTCCAAACTGCGGGTGCGTGAAAGCTAGATAATAACTGTGGCGGCGAAAACGCACAGCAAGAAAATTGGCAGCACAAGTTCCAGCACCTCACAGTTCACAATTGGTAGCGAGGTGCTGGAAGTGGCAGAGGAACAGGTCACTTAGGGCAACTAGTGACAGCTGATCCGAATCATCAACGGAAATAATAGAAGGATAAGAATGGAATGGAGTGCATATGGCAGGTTTTCTTAGATCATGAATGTCTGTGTACCACTGTTCCTCAAGAGAAAAGTGGAGGCTAACGAAAAGGGTTCAGCTTAAGTTAAGGACAACACAGCGAGCGACGGAAAGCAAAATGGTAGGTGTAACGTCAAAAGACCAGAAGCAGGCAGAGTGGGCAACTTCTTTTCAATTTTAGGGCGTTATTAATGTAGAGCACAGTGGAGCTGGGCTCACTGGCTTCATAGACAGTCTTTAAAATGCTTAATTTAAGTAACCAAAATCCATCATGTCCCAACAGAAACTGTTAACTGAGCTTTGTTTATGACCATGATTACTAGCATTGAAATAGTATGGATAAACTTTTTTTTAATGCAGTCTATCACTTCTTATGTGCTGAGGTATATATATAGCTGAGGTCAAATTATGAAAAAGGAAATTCAATCAATACCAACGAACGGGAACCGAACCCGCGGCTGCGCGAACAGATCTTTAACGGCTGTTGGGCGAGACCACTACGCTACCGTCGGAGCGAACACACCTCTTGTTAAACTGCTCCACATTCTCGCGCCGTGAATTAGCGTCGTCTTCGACTTTTATTTGCTCCGTCCCGCGGCACTGCCTGCTCACCGTCGTCTTCTACGTAGCACAAATTCATGCTTTCGCTCAGATTCGAATGTCGTAAACATTCTCTGTATTTTTTTTTTGAGGGGCGGAGGGGGAATCTAGTCATAAAATGCAGGCAGCAAGCAATCGGAACAGTTCTGTAATCTGGGAGAGAACCTCTGAATTAGTCAGCAAAAAAGAATCAAAGATGAAAGAAAACAGGACTTACCGGTCTTAAATATCTCCCGGTTGTCGTCCGCTTTCGCCTTTCGCCACTTATTTTTCCAGTTCTCCCAGCATTTCTTCAGCTGGAGCCATGTCCGTGGGCTCACGTTGTGACTGGAGTTGAACTGGGTTTCTATAAGCTCCCACTCTTTCCTTTTCCGTGCAACTGACACTGCATCAGTTCTCTTGTTCTCTAGTACGGCCTTGTGCTTGTCGACGAGGTCGAGGAGAAGATCTCGCTCTACTCTGGAGAAGTTAATTTTGCCCTTCTCCGTTTTCTCCATCACGCGCGCGTCGCAACACAGCACCAAAGAATAACGCAGTACAGAAAACAAAACACACTACAAATGACTACACACTATCAATAAATATAAGACCAAAATATATACGATACAAGCAGTGAATTTACAATTAAAATGCGCGATAACAATATAAAGCAGAGACAAAGAGCTGGCGATGCTGGCGATGATGCAACCGATGGACGCGTGCGAGCGGAAAGACTACGACGTCGACAGGAGCAGTACTACGCGCGCTACTATAGTGACGTCTTTGCTTGTGGCCAGACAAGTAATATTAGTTCTCCAAAGCTAGCCGAAAAAAACTTTTTGTTGTTGTTAAAACGTTAGTTGAGACTTGTACTATGTATTAGCAGCGCTGTTTTGGCGCTTCTGTTCTTTATTTGTTCATGAATTTATTAGATATACAGAAATGTTTGCTTAGCCTCGTTCCCATGGCGCCTACTTACATCTAAAAGCGCTACTTTCATAAGTGCTGCTTAAGTGCCGTTTTTGAAACTTCCTTCGCCACTCATACTTTACTCAGAACTTAAGTCACGAACTTAAGTCACACCTTAAGTGTCGTTCTTGAATACGGCGGTTAGACACAGGGGAGTTTAGGACGCGCCGGTCCTTGGGCACCCGCACGGCCCCACTGCACTCAAACGTTCATATCCCGGAGGCTCATGACGCTGGCAGCACGGTCTATGGCGATGGGTTGCTTGGCCGGGTCCTGGGAGCCCGCGCACCCACGCATCGCCGCCGCCGAAGCCGGGACGCTCGCCAGCCCCATCTCTCGCTCGCAGCAAGCAAGCCGTAGGTCACGTGAGGCGAGCTCGCGCTGTGACTGGCACGTTTTTTGTGGGGCGGGACTCCGTCGCCGCCGCTCGACGGAAACATAAAGCACGGCCCAGCAGCACCGGCCGCCCGATTTGGGGGGGAAACCGGTCCAAAATCATCCCCCTCCGTCGGCTCCGGCGGCGGCGGAGGTGACCGAGGAAGCGAAAAACGCTTCGGTGCTTCAGCCGCCTGGGCCCGAATTACGGAACTCGCTCTAAAGTTGTAGAGCGTTACGTCAAAATGACGACAGCATGACGACAAGGCGAGACGTCAACGCGTGACGGAACGCGGAATCAACCAATGGCTAGTAGGGTGCCGCCCCGGAAGAGTTTATTTGCACGACAAGAGGCCAATTTGCACGGCAAGGAGCCGTATGCTAACTTTTTTATAAGAATACGCAGTGAATAAAATAAACATTGTTTTATTCTTTCATAAAAGTGTATTTCACTCTCACTGCCATGAAGTAAAATAAGAAGGACATTCACTTTTGCAAATAACTGCTTTCGTGGGTAAGTTTTGTTGCCATGAGGGCGCGCTGGCAGATGTAAACACTGAACATGGCAGCCTTCTAAAAAACAGCTGATCCCACGGCTAGTTCCTGCTTTTTTACGCGTCGTCTGAAATCAAGGTTCTATTTGGTTGTCAAAAGTGAGCGGATAACAATTATCGAAGCCAGTGAAGGTCACGGGCCTCCAGAAAGGAACCTGCACGAAACGTCGGGCCCGAAAATCGACGAAGACAACTTGAGGTAAGCCTGTGTTATTGGTTTAAAGATGCCACATGCCAAGCATATGATTTGGGTTCTGTTTCTTTCACTTTAGCAAATACAAGGCGTCCACGAAGCACGGCTTGTTGGATAAAATCAACTTTTTTGGCTTCATAAACGTCTGGCACAAATGATTCAGTTGGGAAGGAGCAAGAACCAAGCAAGGCGGTTGGGCGCACGCTAACAACCTTGCTCGTTTTCGGTCGTTCTTGGTTGTGCTATAAGTTGCTGCAGCGCAGCACACGCATATTTTCCTGTAAAAACATATTAGCCCGAACTCAGAGCAAAGGTGTTTCTCTGTTATTCCCTGCTTTCGAAAAGCGGAGCAGAAACTATTCCCTGTTTGTTTTCCCCGCTGTGTTCGCTGCTGCAATTCTCTAAGCGGGAATTATAGTCTCGAAATGGCGCCAACACGAAGAATGCCGAGCGAGCAAGAGCTAATCGTAATAGAGTCTATGGAGAGCCATCCGCTCTTGGCTCGGTCTTCTGCCGACCTAACAAACTCATACACAGCTGTTGAAAAGCGCGAGCTGTGTATCCAGCTTGCGTCGATTCTCAACAACAAGGGGTCGGCCGTTTAAAAACATGATGTCTGTGCCTTGCGCCTTGCTAGCACTGTTTATTCCATCTGTGGTGTATTTTAGTCTCGGAGGAGGTGCAGGAATGCATAGACAAGTGGTTGAGCATTATTGATTGCTTCTCTTTTGCTAGTGCTCTTTTAGTTTCATGGTTTGCCAGTACCAATCAGCCGCACCTTTTACCCTGTTACAGCAGAGGAGATGAACGGGGAGCCTCAGCAAGTTGTCGACAAGACACACGGAGCCCCACAGACCGTGAGTTGGCTTTCCATTATTCAAGCTCCATACTACCCTTTCTGGCAGCTGATTGAAAGTAATAGCACTATACTCTCTGGCAGCATTTGCAGCAGTAGCCAAAATACTGCAGTGATTCTACAGTACACACAAAACTATTTCTCTCTGGCTTTGCCACGCAGTGCAGAATGTTTATTTCTCTTGCAGTGAGGCTGTGACATCTCCTAGCAGTCTAGCAAATGTGCACATGAAATATGCTACTACAATGCTGCCCAAGATTGCTGTCCTGTATATTTATGTCAAGTCCTCTAACACATTGTACCAAATGTTTTTCGTATTCCACCACGTGATGAGCACATTTTCTTTCCCGACAGCTACACCGGTGCCCTCGCCGCAGCCCTCGCAGCAGCACACACCAGAGCCCCCACTGCAGCCCTCAACGCGTGCCACGCCTAGCCTTCTTGGGAAGCGACGGCGAGACGATGGGGCCAATAAGGTGCTGCGCCAGATGCTGTATGAATCGCATCGTTTGGATTCCCTTACTGACGCCCGGAACCGCCAGGACGCTGCTTTTCAGCAAAGCATGCTGGAGGTGTGTACTCGCTGCGCACACTGCACTTTGAAGAGTCGAAGCCGTCACCTGAAGCATAAATATCAGTGCTCTCTTTTGAGCACCTCTACTTCTGTTTTGACGCCTCTTGTGGGAGGTGGTTGGGACAGCTGAGTTTATGAAACTGACACGAGTCTTCTACAGCCATACTTTGTCCAAAATATCTCAGCACCCGAAATTTTACATAAAGCTTAAGCGAGATCTCAAAATTGGTTGTCAGTAATAATTTGTAATTGGAAGTATTTTTACATGCAGGCCATATGGGAGGTGACAGATGCTGTGCAGGCGTCAAATGGTCAGCAAGAGCTGCTCATCCAGAATGTGAACCTACTGACGCTAATCTTACTAAAGCAGCTTGAGCCACCTGCACCACATTGAATTGTTCATATTTATGTGCATTATTTGCTTGTTTTTATTTTTATGAAAGAACATCTTCATATGTTTATATTTATTCAAGAACATTATTTACTTCTCTGCCAGGTGCAGACTCATTGAACTATTTTTAGTTTGCTTGTTAAAATTTCTGTTTTATGTGTTTGTTTATTTACATTGTCTGCTTCTCTGTCAGGTTTCTGTTTTTGTATTTATTCAAGATCATCTCTGCCATGTGCCATAGCATCATTTTTTTATTTCTTGTAAGCTCTGCAGGCCCGGATGTTTCACACTGTTTATTTTATTCCAGTTATGTAATTTAAGCTCTGCCAGGTGTGAAAGCCTCCTATACTCTTTTATTTTCCATTCCTTTCAAATGTTTACCTGCAGCTGTGGCAGGTGCACAGGGTGCAATTTCTAGTGCTTGTTTTCTTTCATTGCAATATGTGGGCAAGTGCAATATGTGGGGCAAAGTTGTTCTGAAGTGACTGTAGTTATGAAGGGCATCATAATATGGGGATTCTGGATAAATTTTGAACACTTCGATTTTGTGTCTGTTAAGGTTGTTTGCATGTTCCTGAGTCGTTTTTTTTTCGCATTACTTTTCCGTAGAGTGTCCATTGTGTGCATTGTAACATGTTCTATCCTCAGTAGACCCGAGGAAAAATGAGGCTTGCCAGCATTCGTCCAAAGTCGCTTCTGAACTAGTGTTGAATGCAGGCAAAAAAAAATTTGGCGGATGCTTGAGCTCCTCCTTTAAAGGTATGATGCAACAATGTTAATGTCTCTCGTTTGTGGGTCTCTTTACAACTTCAAACGCAGCCATGTTGGCATCATCGTCTGTGATACTCGTGTGTCTTTTACACGTAACATGATTTTTTAGTCCAGTAAAATCTACGAAGAGCAATGTCTTGTGTAGCACTTGCTGTGCATTCCACCAGTTATGTAATGTGTTTCAGCAAAGTGCAAACCAGGGCTACATCGGGCCTACAAGTCTGCACAACATGCCAAACCGGTGATTACTAGCATTCAAGCTGGCAGTCAAGATGAAGCTTTTTTTTTAAGGGGCAAACAGCGTGTAAGACTTAGACGGAAACCAAAGAAAACATAGGACGAGTGCTCATCCTGTGTTTCCTGTGCTTTCCGGATATGTCTTTCGCACTGTTCGCCTTAAAAATGTACAGCCAACTCGCCCGTTTGGCCACAGTGTAAGATACAACTGTCCTTGTGCAATCTCTGCGCAGCACTCGACAAGGCATATGCAAATCACTGTTGAAGCTGCATGCTTTTGTTTCCCTGTTGTGTGTTACAGTTGGCAAACTAGTATGAACAGCTGTGGCGAAAAAAATTATTGTGACCAATGAATAAACGTGGTGCAAAAACAAACGCTTTACTGGTTCCTAGCAGTCTCCACACCACACTTTTCCCTCGTGCACATTCATCAAACACATAGTTACAGCAAGCAACTGTTTGCCTAAGTGGGCAGGTCGACGTAAGCAACGGCGAAAGACGGTGTACAAGGATGCATTTCACTTGTTGGACGAGCTGTTTCGGCGTGTATTTCGACTTGAGAAGGAGAAAGTGCAGTAGCTGTGCGGCAAGCTTGCTGATGCACTGAAAGGCGTACTGGTGACCACTGCCGGTGGAGCAGCAGTTGGTGTGTGCACTTCATATCTTGACACTGGAGGCTTTCAAGCACACGTAAGAAAAAGTAATTTACAAATGCTGGAATGTGGCTACCAGTGGCCAAGGGCATCATATCACACAGGGGCTCACGCACTAACAGAGGGCAATGGCACTGCCCGTAGCAAGAGTGGCTACGACAACTCGCCACACCAGCACGGCGAGTCATTGCAGCCACAGCTGCCAGATGGTCTAGGGCTTAATGCCGGTGGTGCTGCTGTTGCCGCTGCTGCTGCCGCTGCTGCTGTCGCCGCACCATCTGCAGGTGTGCTTGCCTCTGCGGACGGGTTGTGCCAAAGAGGCCAATTATACGGTCTCGCATAGCTCTACCACGCAGGTAGGTCATGCGGGATCCTGTCCCCGCCAAGTACCCGGTAGGCAGAGGTGGTCCATTGTTGTCAGGGTCATCAGTAGTGTCGTCTTCGTCTGCAGCCAGGGCTTCTTTAAGACAGATGTTGTGCAACGCAGCACACGCTGCAATGATGACCACCGCCCGCTCCGGCTCGTAGTGGAGTGTCCGGTACCTTTGAAGGCACCGGAAGCGGCTTTTGAGAACACCAATGCAGCGTTCCACAACACATCGCATTGAGGCGTGTGCTGCGTTGTACTGCCCTTCTGCAGTGTTTGCACCAGGATGCCCTGACACTGGTGTGAGCAGCCACGGCTCCAGTGCATATCCACTGTCTCCTGCACGACCAAAATTTGCAGTGAAGTGTGTTGTTGCCTATGTAATAAATGGTTCATATCAAGCAGCTCAAAGCCAGTATGCTGAACCAGAATTCATGGGCATGCAGAATATTCATGACTAAGGAGTACCTCTGTAAGCACAGCCTTCTAGGTTAATGATGTACTGTGATATCTTACACGACAATAACGATGTGCACACCTCTTCTGCCTTGGTGTTTTACGCTTGAAATACGATTCACTTTATAACAATGTTTCTTGTGCCTCTGCACCAGCAAACACACAAAAATAAATACGATACATCATATTGTTGCATGTCATCCATGTTATAACCCGCCTCTTTTAGGTATGAGCCACTGCTGTAGCTTAATACGTGCTGTCGAAGTGCTGCTTACCCAGAAGAAACTCTCCATCCTCCAGCAGCCCGTGCTCCACATTCCGACGCAGCCGTGAGTAGCGCCAAGAAAAGGCATCGTGACAAGACCCCGGGCAGCGAGGGTCGACCGCAAGGATCTTCATGTCTGCGTCGCAGATCTGCGAGAAACACAGGCAGACAATCTTGGACGTGAACTTACACTGTCGTGGTCGCGGCTTTCGAACCCATGCGGTCAGAAAGCCAGTCTACTCACGATCATGGTGTTCATCGCGTAGTATCCTTTGCGGCTCCAGAATGCTGCCGGGTTTGCTGGGTCTCCCCGCGGCGCTTTTATGGCAATCAGCGTGCCGTCGACGCAGCCGACGACGCCGGGGATGGTGCCGCGGGAAAGGAAGGTCGCCTTCGCTGCCGCTTTTTCCTCGGGGTGCGCCGGGAAACGCACCCATCCCTTCTGTGCGCCGACTTTGCAGTTGGCCTCAGCCACACGCCGCACGCACTTGCTCACCGTCGGTTGTGCGAGGCCGACGGTCTGCTCGTTGCCGACGCACACTTGAAAGCCCCCGGAGGCAAAAAAACGGAGAGCGCACAGCACCTGCCGCCGCACCGACAAAACGCTCGTCCGTACGCCTCGCAGTTCGTCTGCAAGTTCGCCGCACAACCACTCCACTTTCTCCTTATCGAGTCGAAATAACCGACGGAACAGCTCGTCCGGCAAGTCGTACGCGTCCTCGTACACCGTCCTTCGTCGTTGCTGGAGCCGACGTTGCCGCCTCCGCCACCAATAAACAGCAGACGCCGCCGCCGCCATTTTCCCTCTAAAACTCTGCAGACCGACTCTTCGCGGTCGCAAAAAACAGTCTAAAACCGCGGGCATAATTAATTGTTCAACGTCATGCGTTTTTTCTTGTCCGTGACGCCATTGCAGCTTCCCGTGACGCAACTTTTCAAAATGGCGCCGGCGACCAATAGGAGCGGGCATTTTAGAGCGCTCTCAATTGTAGAGCGGTCAGAGCGAGTTCCGTAATCCGGGCCCTGGTCAGCGCTCCGCTTGTCTTCCCCGTTCTTTCTGTCCTCGTTTATAGACGCTTTACAGCGCGGGAGCATGGCCGCCGCCATATTCGGTCACGTGACCATTTCGCCATCGCCGGCCTTCGGGCCTTCCTTCCGGCGGCTGCCGGCGCGCTGGTGCCCGGCTGCAAGACGCTTCTCCGGCTCTCGCTTGAAATAACGAGTTGTCGGACGGCACGAAAACTTAGTGTGAGTGCTCATAGAACGCATTGGTACTGCAAAACGTTTGGTTCAACCAGCTCATTTACTCATCTCCTTCAGACCGCCCGCATCGGTTCGAATGTGTCAACAAACCGCGATTAGCTAGCTGCGCGTACATACTTATTCAGTCAATTCACCGTATAACGCAATTTGTGGACCGCATAACTTGCTGTCCAACTGCAGATTAAAAGCGGGACAATGCCTGAAAGCTTGCTTTTTACAGCCCGATGTTTTTTTTTTTCCAAGTGAAGGAATATGGGTCCACAGCTATTAAGAACGTTCACTGCTGAGCACTGTGCACACGACTTACAACCGAACGTGCGCGTGATCGCCGGCCGATCGCCCAGATATTTACTTTATCCACCGTTAACATTCCGGTTTCCAAAAGAAAAATATGCATGATTTTCAAGGGCCCGTTCAAAAGTTCGGCGACGCTCGACTGTGCACTGTTGTTAATTACGTAAAACCGAAAACTGCCCCGGAGTTCATTACCCGCAGATGTAGCCAGTCGGAGTAAGCGGAAATATACATGTCTTGATAAATTTCAAATCTCTCCGGTGCATTAGAGTACTTCTCTAGAGCTTTGCACTGAGCGAGAGAATTGCATGTCGAAGCGCCTCCTCTGAGGACTTTTGAAAAGCTTCGTTGCCGCTTCCACGGTGCAAGCGCCAAGTACGCACGACAGTTTAGTGAGCACTGTGCCGACGTCCAGGAATCACTTATTGCAAAGGTCTAAAATAGCACCGATTATTTATAGATAAAAATTCTTTAATGAAAAAACATAATTTAGCCAGCGCTTGAAATCTCTGGCATGCTACGCTGCACGGGGAAGGGAATTTGGGAGATAAAGGCAGAAGGAGAGCGGTGCGGAAAAGGTAAATTAAAACATATAAAAGAGGGAGAATGTAAAATGCGGCCATTAAATGCGTATTACGCTGCATCGGCATATAATATTGTAACGTGTTCAATGTATTGGATCATTGTCGAAAATGAGAAAGGTTGCAGGCATGAACAGAGTCGATCACACTTGTCTAGAGCGCTTGAGTCGTGTACTGCGGAGCAGATTAAATTAAATCTTATCGCAGCTGCTTTGCTAGGGATAGGGCTCTGGTGCCTGCGTGGTTCACGTGTCTATTAGGCTGCTCTACAACGCAATTATCAGTGAAAGCCAATACCTACTTCAGAATTTCGCTTTGTTTCCACCGTGCGGCACCGCTCGAGCACTCTATAGACAAGTGTGATCGACTCTGTACGCTCGATCTGGCATTCCCGCAGCTACTGCTGGCTCTGAAATAAACTGGCGCACTGAATTTGTGAGGTGTTCAACATCAACGTCCTGTTCTCCCTGAAAGCGTCATGAAGTCGCAAGACAGCTCTTCGAAAGACGGCGGGTGTTGTGTCGCGAAGTTTACCATATGTAACAAGTGCGACAATTTTTCCGACACTAGACCATAGGGACATCAGCTCTAGATACTAATTCATCAATACGCATGACATCCGTATCACAGCTAGATTGCTTGAGTCGCTTGACGTTCATATACAAGAAGCGCAGCAGCGTTCCGCACTGCGCGCCGATGCTGCTAACGACGGCTCCGAAGGCCAGAAGTGGCGGCCGTCCTAGTGGCGCCGCCTGCCGTGGAGAGAGCAATTTGCTCTCTGTTAACGGTCTATACATCTTCACAGTGGGTGACAAGGGAACGCACACGCTCGCGCGAACCAGTGCGCGGGAATTCAGCATGGTGCGGCCGATGGGCGAACGAACACATGCCGGGTTTTTGTCTTTCTATTTCTCTCTTTCTCGTTCTCTCACTCGCGTGCGCGCATTTCCTTCTGTCTTCTCTTTTCGCTCATTTTTCGGCTCATTCTACTCTTTGTCCTCTCTCGAGTGTAGTCAGGTACGTTTGGCGCGCGCTTTGAGAAAGAGATGAGATGTCAAGCTCTGACTGTCGCCATACGTAACTCTGCATTGCGGGAACTCGCGGAAGCGCGCGTGGCCGCGGGGCTGATGAGCGAGCAGCACCCACGAGCCGCTGCAGTTCAAAGAGTGCGAGTTGTGGTTCGCACCAGGGCAACGACAAGCGACGTCCAACCGGTGTGCTCAGGAAAACAACGCCGCCTGCTTGCTTCTGCTCCATCGTGACGCGCTCGTCGCATTCTTGTCTCCCCATGGTGCGAACGGCTTCAGGAGAACTGCCATGAAGACTGCTTGGCAGGGTGCGCTGTGAGACGTTCAAACCGTGAGCCGTGGTTTGCCGCCCAGGTGATGAAGTTAGCAGAGCAGACGTACATACTGGCTTAAGTCTCGACAGCTAATGAAGATGACTGAAGTTGGATACAACTTAAGTCTGCAGTGAAGCTCCGTCCACATTCAGGACCGGCGAACAGAATTCCTCCACAAGAAAAGTAGTCCGTTGTTAAAACTTCTCTAGTCACCTAAAAAAGAAGCTAATTACGAGAAAAAGTTATAAGCCCCAGAATTTTGATAGCTGGCTTATTTAATAAAGTCAAACATTAAAAAGCTGATTTCGTTCACTTTCGCGACTGGCTAGCGGAGTAATACAGTACGCTGCGGACCGTGGCCCAGTGTTAACTGGCCCAGAACATTTAACCGTACTTTTATGTCCTTAAGAAGCAAACGAAGCGTGCTGTTACAGTATTTACCACCTTTTTCTAGAGTCATCAAATTCTAGTTGGAGAAAATACCGTGGCGAACTGGCGCATCGTGCGCCCCATTCACGACTACATCGCAGCACCTTCAAGAAGACGATGCGCAAATGGTCGCTCATCGTTCGCTTTCACTGGCGCCATCAGGTACACGCCTCAAGCGAACGAAACGACAGGTTGACTTATTGACTAAAATAACTCTTTGAGCCAGTGGGTTCATATTTTAATCATACGGGGGCAGCGCAAAATCGACCCCACAGCGCCCGTCCTCTCTTCAGTGACATTACTTTTGTGTTCAGTGTCGATTTTACGCGGCCATCTTATGATCCAGGTTCAGTTATGTTGCGGTACGTACAGTCGGCGTGCCTATCCCTAGAGCGTAGTCAACAATGATTGCATACGCCGTCCACTGACGCTGCACTGGAGTAAATGAGACAGATCTAGAGACTTTAAGAAGTGTGTAGTCAAACGAGCCTCACGAGTCAGCCAAGGACACGCAGGAACTTTCCCTTCAACATCACAAACCCCTTTTGCTAGCCCGATAATCTTTTCAGAAGCTTTCATTGTATAATTCTATTATCCTTATATGAAAACAAGCTAAAAAAGGAAAAAAAGACAAGAAATGGCAGGAAAGTGGGAAGACCTGCTCACAGACTCTCTTTTCTTGAGACAACAATGGCTCAGAACGAAGGAAAGACAAACACGGCTTACACCGCCGGCTTGTTTTTCTTCAAAATCTGTCTTGGCATCTTGAAGCAGGAACAGACTTTGAGGGCGAAAAGGCGAAGGGATGCCGGAATAATTAAACAGGGCATTATGGGGGCACCAGCACGAAGTACTGAGAAGTAAAGTATTACTGGTTCCAGGTCTTGCTTTTGGGAACGTGGTTTTGTTCCTAAGGTCGGAAGTTCATTCGAGACTGGAACTAAATCAGAGAAGTGTTGGAAGATTTGCTCTAGGTGCCCACGGCAAAACCACAAACGAGGCAGTACAGAAGGATATGGGCTGGGCATCGTTCCAAGCACGGGAACCTCAGAATGGAAAACTAAACGAAGAATGCCTGAGGGAATCAGACAATAACAGGTAGCAGCTAACGTATTTGAATACCTATGCAAAAGAGCGTTGACTCACAATGGCGGAAAAGAAATAGGAAGCTAACCAGTAAGTATGTCAGACACGAGGACAGAGAAAGAGAGCTTTTAATTTAACGAAAGGTAAAAAACGCAGAAGATAAAAGAAGCAGTATAGAACTATATCGTAATTGGGAAAGGCAGATGATTAAGTAAACGTAGTATGATAACTCGAGGCATTTTCCTACTCTTCGAAGCTGGATCAGGGAGGCTAAGAACGCGAAGTTACGAAAATTTCACTAAAAATATGACACACGTGCAGTGTGGGATAAACCTGTCGATGCATGCACAGGAACTCTCCCTGAAGCCCTATAAAGTTTAGAGATAACAATGGACAAGTGAATGAATCGGTGGTGGAAGTCAGCAAAAAGCGATAGGCAGATTGGTGGCTCAAAAGCAGAGAGCTGTCACGACGATAGAAGTGAAAAGTTAAAAAAAGCATTTGAAGAAAATGTCGAATTTATAAACCGATTTATTACATCATTAAAGAACTACAAAGAAGAAAAAGCCGAGCACGATGGTGACTGCCACCGCTCCGTTTTAAATGGGACGATCCATCCATCCATCCATCCATCCATCCATCCATCCATCCATCCATCCATCCATCCATCCATCCATCCATCCATCCATCCATCCATCCATCCATCCATCCATCCATCCATCCATCCATCCATCCATCCATCCATCCATCCATCCATCCATCCATCCATCCATCCATCCATCCATCCATCCGTCCGTCCGTCCGTCCGTCCGTCCGTCCATCCATCCATCCATCCATCCATCCATCCATCCATCCATCCATCCATCCATCCATCCATCCATCCATCCATCCATCCATCCATCCATCCATCCATGAGACGACGAGCTGCTCTTGTCTCTACCTTATCCTAACAGTGCGGTAGCTTGAGCTGGTGGGTGTAGCATAATCGATTAAGACATAACGCAGCACAACGGGGCAGAGAAAAGGAGCACACATTTTCTCTGCCCCGTTGTGCTGCGTTATGTCTTCTAATATACCTTATCCGTATGACCAGTAAGAAAAACGCGCGACTACATTTCATATGTGGGCACTTTGACACTCACTTTTTTTTATTATTTATTGATACTGCGATCTTTTACAAGACCTTCGCAGGGGTGGGCACACAATACATAAATTCTGGAAACAACAAAAACGACCTCAGGAACAAGCAAACAATCAAGAACAATTGATCAACAATTTAAGATCAAGAAACAATGAAACAAAGAAATGTAGCGGTACGACATTATAAAAAAAAGTTAAAGGTGGCTTTCAAACCTTTTCAGTGAAGTTTGGGTTACTGCATCATTAGTTAGATTATTCCAGTCTGTAAAGTCTCACGAGAGGTAAAGAGTTCATTTTAGTTGACGTCGGCCTCCTTCTGCGACGAGAAGGCCTATGTGTCCACGGTGTTAGTATGTGCGATGTCGTAGATTGCGGGCGCGAGTTCACGAGTGATAACAAATTCAAATAGTGATCGAGTTTTGTTTTGGCAATAGCCCTTCAAATCGACGTTTGATCACATCTTAGGATGCAGATATCAGGAGCGGGAAGCGCTGCTGCTAGACGTCACATGACGTTGTCTGCCGACCAATGCTGCAGGCGCCCGGCATCATGCAGTTGTTTGCGTCAGCGCTTGTGGACAACAAATTCGGTCATTCTAATTGTCAAAGCGAAAGTCTTACAAGGCTATGTCGGCGGTGGAGGCGTCAGGAAGATGTGTCGGCAGAAATTGTGGGCAATTGAGAAGAGGTAGCGTCAACCAAGGGCTGTAATCGAAAGAGGTTGATGTGAAGATGCTGGCGGAAAAAAATTTCGAATTCGGATGAATAGTTAATTAATTAAAGCCAAAAATGTCCAAAAACTGGGCTAGGCCAGAAGAAAAATGGCGCAAAATTCGAAATTGCTGGAAGTGTGGGACCACGCGACCAAAACTGAGCAGAGCCAACGCATGGCGCCAAACATGAAAGACAAATAAATACTGAGATTAAACGAGGGTAGTGGTGGTGGTTACAGCTTTGTTAACACAAAATGGTAGAGATTAGTTGCGGACGGGCGAGTCCAGGGTGGTCTCCAGTCGGTGGCGACCTCTTGAACTCGTGTGATGAGGGCCAGTTGCGTTGTTTTTCTTCAACTGGACAAGAGATTGTCCCATTCCTCCGCCGAGGGAGCTGGCAAGAGTATCGTCGTACGAGGTTTGCGGGCTCATTCTCATAAAATATTGTCTTGGGTGGCGTGCTTCCCGTCACCGCAGTGCGAGCATGCAGAGTCTTATTCACCATTTGTGCTTAAACATAATCGGGGTGAGGGGCCGGATACGTGCATCTGAGCTCTCGCTAAATGTTTGTAATCTCCGCGTACGAGCCAGGCGCCTCGGCGGGGGTGTTCGTTCCCAACAGGTCTTCCGTCCCCCGGTTGGTTAAACTCCAGGCTCGACGGTTCACCCCCTCGCTACCGGAGTCGCCTGCGTGAGCCGTAACCTATACGAGATATATGTTAGGATCGAAAGTTCGGTTGCCCAGGATTCGCACTGCGAGCGCGCTTACCGAGTTTTAGCCGAAATTTTCAATGCCGCTCTTAGAGTCGCTTAGAATAGTCTTGGTGCAGGGATCCGCGATGGCCATTGCGATAGCTACTTCCTCTTCCTCGCCTATAGAGCTAGTGTTAAAGGTGCCGTTAACTAGGGCTGGCATTGGAGTGGCCATAGATGTTACGTATGTTCCGTCTTTGATGTGTTGAGCTGCGTCCATGTACACTGCTCGTGGTTGGTTCTCGTACTGTTTCTCAAAGGCCTGCGCCCTTGCTTTCCTGCGGGCGTCGTTTCTGCCTGGCAGCATGTTCTTGGCTACTGGTTTAACTACTGGTTTAAGTAATCAATGGTGAAGAGTATTAGTAAAGAGAGAAAACGTGCTGTTAATCGGCATCTAATCAATAAATAATGATTATGAAAGGATAAGGAGGAATTCGTATGGAATAAGGTGAATTATTGTGTATTAAGGTAAATAATCTGACCTAAATATCAAATACTCATACAGTAGGATGATGTAAGGGTGATATAAAGTGAATTAATTGTGGAACAACTGCGAATTAAGGTGAGTTATTGTCACAGGTTTTATCTGCCACCCCGCAGCACGCATCCTTCGCGACTGCTCTCCCGACCATCAGATCAACTGGTCTCGGTACCCTCCCGCGCGGGAAACGTTCAAAACGAAGAGGTCGACCGACAATCCTGAGCCTAACCAACCGGGCGGCCGACCCCACAGATCTAGACGGTTTTGCTGAGGCCCCCCAGTCTTTTGCCGAAATCATCAACCTCCGCAAAGAGACGAGACGCCAATTCCCGCCTCCCCACCCCGACTTAAATCGAGTGCAAGGCACCATGCTCTGCAGGCTGCCGGCACACCCGATCCTTGGGCATTCGAGATTATCACTCATCAAAGACCGGGAGTAGGACTCGGTCTGCAAAATTGTAACCAGGGTGAAATCGCCACCCAGGCGCCTATCGTGTGGCGTTGCGCGCGAAACCCTCCCGCACAAACCTTACTGCCAACTCCTTCCGAGGGGGGGGGGGGGGGGTGGAGCCACCTCCTCAGAAGACCATGCGAGACAATCCAACTGGCACTCGTTTCGTGGGCTCAGGAGCTCGCCCTCTCCTGGGGGCCACGAGCCCAGTGCCCTAAATCTCGAAATTCTATGTCATAAAGTGGTTTGTCTCTGTGGCTATCTCACTGAGCCGGAGTACCCGGGTTCGAACCCGGCCGTGGTCTAAAACCTCTCTCGGTTTTGAGAAAAGGAGAGGCGCATAGCTAGTTCACTTTCTCGGTGGACGCCTCAAGCGCGCTACGAACGCCAACTAAAACACTGAGTTACCAAGGTTTTAGTCGGCGGTCGTGATGCGCATGAGGTGTCCACCGGCAAAGTGAACTAGCTATGAGCCTTTCCTTTTTTTCAAAACCGAGAGAGGTGGAAGCCGGCCGAGGCTTTGGAGTTAAAGAAACCTTCCACGGTAGTTAAAGAATCTTTCGACATGTACTGCATAAATACGCTGAACAACTCAAAATAAACCAGGCAGAGCAATTGATTTGGATATCAATGCCATTTCCTTTGGGCATTGTGTTCGTCCTCTGAAGCCAAAGCAATTTTGCGACTTGTATTAGCAAAAGGAAACAAAATACATGCATAATCACATGTCCTCGACGGTCGAAATCCACGGCAAGCACGCCAGAATCGCGCTAGGCACCCACATGAAGTTGCGGTATACGTACACTACACTGCATGTATAGCACCAGAAAAGCTCGAAACAAGACGATTCTTGCACTGTGCGCAGCATGGTTATTGCCGCCAAGAGCTAACTGTATGCAGCCATCTGCCCACGAACTATGTTGCCAGGTTTACCCTCCGTTCTTTCCCCATATTTAGCAGGCCTCTAAACAGCAAGCAGCACATAAACAGTTTGATAAGGCGGCTTTCTTGCGTTGTCCACTGATATGCATGAGCTCAATGTGCAGCTTTCCCTCTTGAGTCAGTATATTAACTCTTTGCCGCCGGCACCACCAAACGAAGATAGAGTATAGCGCTCGAACAAGGGGGCATTGCGCAGGTAGCACATGACAGTGGGCGAATATTAGAAATTTGTAGGTAAAGCATGGCCCAAAGTAGATCTAGAGTTCCCAATGAGCATCTGATATTGAATGACCCACCTATTAACACATCCAATGGTGGCCCTGGCTGTCTTTCGCTCTTCCAGTACTGTCTGCGCCGTGATCACATCACGGCTGTCATGAGCCAGGTTAACCAGAATTCTCCCACTCTTTGACATTGATGGCTGTGCCATTTTTGAATCATGGCTATCACGGGCCAGCTCCTTCAATGTTTGCAGGAGCAGGCGATGTCATTATAGAAACCTGTCTATATTGACCTAGCTTTGCCATCACTCATCCAGCGTAAAAACTATACTGGCAAGCACTGGTAAACTTTGTAACTTGTGCTAAAACAACATCGCAACGTACATTGTTATTACAACAAAGAAAGACAGTTTATAACCTTTCGAATTCGCAAAAAGTGACTAGACCTCTCTATGGTGCTCGGTGGGATGCGAACATACGAGCTCCGAATTTCGCGTTTTAATGATGGCGACGGCTGTCCAATCTTCTATTTTTGGAGGTATTTATGTGCAGTGTAAGCGGACCGTCAGTGTGTTCCCTAGCTCCACCCTCGTCCGTAGCGGCGGACGTGGAACGTCCTGTATTACCACGTGTGCCACGTTGGAACGCGATCGAACGGTGAGTCCGGAAGCAGTGCGAGAACCCTCTTAAGCTACCTACAGCATCAATACTGCCAGGTTAAAGGCCCTTGTTGAACGATGTCAATTTCTGTCAACACGAGTACCTCTTTCCATTTCCTTGTCCGCTCATATATGGACATTGCCATTGACACATGAAAAGTTACTGAGCAGTTCGCAACCATAAATAGCGGACAACGGAGGTAAGAGATTGTGGTCGAAGTAGCTTCCTTAGGTTGAGTCTTTAAAAGGTTCATTCCTGAAGACACCAAACCTAACGCTTTCATAGCAGACTTGGGAACTTTGCTATGGAAAATGGATATCTCTGACCTTGTATAAATATATACTCTTTGTTCGATGTATTGCTTTGCAATTCTTGTGTCTTAATCCGTTTATTGCGATAAACTTGTTTTTTATGTGTATGTTGTATTTATGTTGCGGTAGGGGTTTTGCTTTCTTCTACATTTGACAATTGTTTGCCCAGAGCTTTTACTTATTGCCCATAACTGTTGAACGTTACCCAATCCCTCCCTGTTCACAGCTAAGTAGAGAATTCGTGGTAGATGAAAAATAAGCGCACGCTTGTTAAACCTGCGACTATAATTTTTCTAATTCCTGCTTGTGTTCATGTGTCTCCAATACTGTCCAGATTCCTGCATAAAATAGTTTTCTTTTTAGTGCTCTTACACTTCTGTGATCATGCCCACCTGCGAAAAACGAAAATATGAAAAATAAGCGCATGCTTGCTAATGCTGCGACTATAATTTTGCTAATTCCTGATTGCGTTCATGTTTGTCTTCAATGCTATCCAGATTCCTGTATATAATATTTTTGTTGTCAGTGCTGTTACACTCGTGTGATCGTAACCAGCAGTGTCAGTAAATTGCCTTCAATCTGGTCATTGCCTGTAACTTGTTTATGAAAAAGGCACTAAGGTTTGCACTAGAAAAAAATAAAATCAGCTTTGAGGGAAGAAAACGCACAGTAAATGTCTCACATATCTTCGGTGAGCACCTGAACTACACCTAAGGAAGGGATAAAGGAGGGTGTGAAAGAATGGTAGAAAGATATGAAATATGAAAGGTATGTCGGGTGACCAGTGACGGAATACAGATTAATTTCGATGACGTGGAGATCTTTATATCTTTACTGATAGAAATAAACAAGTTATCATTAACGTGTAGTGATATCGCACAGCACACGGGCTCCTTTTGCGTTTCCCCTCCATGGTAACGCGGCCGCCGTGGTCGGGTCCAAAACCTGCACGTACTCCAGCTCATTAGCCGGTTGCCCTAACCCCTGCAAACCACCATTTGGTTTGCACCACGCGCGTTCAGATGCGCAGGTCAACCTCCCCCAATGCCGCATTGATCTTGGCTGCTTTGAGGTAGTCGCTTATTGATAGCACGACCGATTGGTAGAAAAATGAAAATTATTTCTTCAGCGAATAGCTTCAGTTCGCCAGCTTTTCGAGCCGTCCAGCGGGGCCGCAAGTTTTATCTTGAATGTAGCTAGAGGTCACGGTGGCCGCAAGTTTCGCCTTGAATGTCGGTAGAATTCAAACCATGAGAATAACTGGTGGTAGTCAGGTTCGGCACAATCGTCAGCTACAGCAGCGACACCAGCGGCTGTTCCAAGGCAGCGTCGTAAAATTACGATGTCTCATTTTCGTCACGGTCAAATGTTATTTCAGAGTGCTTAGTGTCCCTTTTTTTCTAACTTAATTATGATGTTACATATAAACTTTACAATAACTTTCCCTGAACATTTATGAAACATGTAAACAACATAAATGCAACACTCTTGAAAATGGGTAAGCAGCAATGCACAAGCATGTAGGCCTGCCAGTTGTGCTGGCACACGAAATACAACGCCTTGGAAGAACCAGCAATGAGGGCAATCCTTCAGTTCCTCTATACAGCATATTTATCCCGTATTCACTCACCTCTGAACGGAATCATGAAGTCAAGCTTATATACCCATCACTGAGGGATGTCCCATGAATGATAGCGGCGAATGAGTAATAACCCAAGTTTTCTGACAAAATAATTGGGCTGCGCGTGCTATCTATGGTGAGTATTATTTAAGAGACGTGGTTGCAAAGTTCTGTTGGTTGAAAAATATCTTTACTGTAAAAACAATGGGAAAAGTTCTGGACAGCAGTGCTCGAAATATATTTGTAAGTTTATCTATAGTTATGGCTCCAACATTATAATAACGTTTCGAAGACTATAATAAAACAATATAGAGTTATAGGATATCGTTACCGTGTTTACGTTACCGTTTACCTGGCCCGGCTAGGGGCATCTACGCATGCGTTGCCACTTACCGGTCCGCTAGCACTTCACGGAATCTCTTTTAGCGTTGTGGACAGTTAGCGTTCGCTCGTAAGAAAACATGGCGTTGTCCTGCACGGCAACTTCGGACGAAATACTGCACCGCCGCCGCGTTCTTCGGCGCCATTTCTCGCTATACAAGAAGGCATTCGCTTTTAATTTGCGGACTCTCACCCATACGTCGAGGCTTCAGTAAAAACTAGACCATATTTTTTTAGAAAATCTGGCGATTTTAGAGCAGTTAAGCTGAGCTACATGTGGTGTACATAGCCAAATAGCAACGACTTCACTGCAGCTCTTCAGTTCTGTGCCCGATTTAACATTTTTTTATATTTTCAGAATTTTTTTTAATTGAAGAAATATTCATATATATATATATATATATATATATATATATATATATATATATATATATATATATATATATATATATATATATATATATATATATATATATATATATATATATATAAATCTATTCTGCAGTAAGTGCATAAAATAAAAGTTTCTCCGGCCCGGAGTTAGCGCGCTTTAACTCACTGTCACTAGATGGCGCCACATTGTTCACATCCAAACACATAAAGAAGCCATGGTGCCGCACGGCAAACATGTGTCATAGTTGCGCTTTTTGCAGCGCTCGCAACGCAACATGCGCTGCCTATGCAAGCTTACTGAGGTCTACGCAGTGAAATTGTCTACTGGCCAGGGTAGACAAAGGTGTTTAGCTTCACAGGCACGTTTGACAAGCCGCTGAGTCGGCTGTTAGCTGATTTGTAGTCGGTACGTCTTTATATGCAGAGAGAAAGGTTATTAAAGTGCATGTAGCATTTCACTTCATAAAAATGACTGCAATGCATCCGTATTTTTCTTTGCAATAAACGTTAGGCATCTGCTATCATCATCACTCGTTTTAACTTGACAGTAAATTGTTACGGGAGAGACGGTACGCTAAAACGTCTTCTGGCGTGCGCCGCTCTAACCGGAAAGTCCGGCAACACGGTAAACGGTAACGTAAACACGGTAACGATATGCTCTAACTCTCTAATGTTTAAAGCGTTAAAATAACCATTTGTACGTAACTTAAAACATTAATTAACGTTTAACATGTAACATTAGATAATTATAAGAGAGTTAAGGCATATCGTTACCGTTTTTACGTTACCGTTTACCGTGTTACCTCACACAAGATTTTCCGGTTAACGCGGCGCACGCCAGAAGACGCTTTAGCGTACCGTCTCTTCTGTAACAAGTTACCGTTAGGCTAAAACGAGTGATGACGATGGTAGAAGCCCAGTTTTTAATGATAAAAAAAATACGGATGCATTGCAATCATTTCTATGAAGTGAAATGCTACACTTTAATAATCTTTTTCTCTGCATATAAAGACGTGCCGACTACACTTCAGCTAACAGCCGACTCAGCGGCTTTTCAAATGTGCCCGTGAATCTAGACACCTTTGCCTACCCTGGCCAGTAGACAATTTCACTACGTAGACCTTAGTAAGCTTGCATACACAGCGCACATTGCGCTGCGAGTGCTGTAAAAAAGCACAACTGTTTGCCGTGCCGCATCGTCACTTCTTTATGTGTTTGGATGTGAACACTGTGGCGCCATCTAGTGGCAGTAAGTTAAAGCGCGCCAACTCCGGGCGGGAGAAACTTTTTATTTTTTGTAATTACTGATGGATATACTAAGAGAATTACCAGTCTTTTTTTTTCGAGGAAAAAATCATGAACATATAGAAAAGTTCAATCGGGCACAAAACTGGAGCGCTGCAGTGTAGTCGTTGCTATTTGGATATGTACACGACATATAGTCAGGCTTAACTGCTCGAAAATCGGCAAATAATGTCATAAACATGGCCTAGTTGTTACTCAAACCTCAACGTATGAGTGAGAGTTTGCAAATTAATAGCGAATGCCTTCATGTATAGCGAGAAATGGCGCTGAAGAACGCGGCGGCGGTGCTGTATTTGGTCCGAAGCGTCCGTGCAGGGCGCCGCCATGTTTGTTTATAAGCGAAGGCTAACTCTCCGCAACGCTAAAAGAGATTCCGTAAAGTGCTTGCGCACCGGTAAGTGGCGGCGCATGCGCAGACGTCGCTTGCCGGGCACGGTAAACGGTAACGTAAACACGGTAACGATATGCTACGCTTACCGTGCCCGGCAAGCGACGTCTGCGCATGCGCCGCCACTTACCGGTGCGCAAGCACTTTACGGAATCTCTTTTAGCGTTGCGGAGAGTTAGCGTTCGCTCGTAAACAAACATGGCGGCGCCCTGCACGGCCGCTTCGGACCAAATACAGCACCGCCGCCGCGTTCTTCGGCGCCATTTCTCGTTATAAATGAAGGCATTCGCTTTTAATTTGGAGACTCTACCCATACACCGAGGTTTGAGTAACAACTAGGCCATATTTTTGAGATAATTTGCCGATTTTTGAGCAGTTAAGCCTAACTATATGTCGTGTACATAGCCAAATAGCAACGACTGCACTGCAGATCTTCAGTTTTGTGCCCCGATTTAACATTTTTCTATAATTTCATGGTGCGTCTCATATAAGGCAATTTGTGTCTAGTATGGGCTGATATGTGTCCCTCATTTTCCTCGTATGGGCTGTAGCTGTCCCTCGTATCCCTCGTAAGGGGTGATAAGTGTCCTTCGTATCCCTCGTATGGGATGATATGTGTCCTTCTTGTGCCTCGTATGGGCATATGTGTCCCTCTTATGCCTCGTACGTGCTGATACGTGTCTCTCGTATCAGTTGTTTGAGCCGAAACATGGATCTCGTATCACCCAAATATGCCGATATGTGTCTTTCGTATCACTCATTTGAGCCAATATGCAGCTCTCGTATCACTCATATGGATGAACTGCGTCTCTCAGTCAGCTCATATTGTCGCGGACTCGAAGACGACAAAGTGGGCAGTGGCGCGGCGCGGGGAGCTCGCGCTAGGCCCACAGCCATTAAATCATCCCACCGCCATCTGTTATGTAGTACTGTCTTCACCTGCTTGCCGTCACGTAAGAATATGTGAGCCTTTTATATGGCTCATATGAAATTAAATGGATTACATTTCATCTTGTCTTTCACGCGGCGCACTTGAGCTCATAATTAAAGAACACAGGTGATCAAAGTAGGTCCCTCAAACGTGGTGGGATGTTAAATCCCAAGTATAGTACCATTCCACGCTGTATCAGCTTAGCACAACATGTATGAACAAGCATACGCATTGCAATACTGTCCTGTTTCAAAGCTACATCTCAGCTGAAGCACACACATTCGAAAAAAAGTTTTAGAAAACCATCAGGAAAAGAAGTATAATTAAGCCAAGGACACCATCTAACACATAATAGATAATGAGGCCACAAAACATTGGTCCATTTGATAAATGACTCAAGTAGCTTCCTGTAAGAGATCGGATGATCCGCGGGGTCATTAGAGCCAGTTGCCCGGTTTCGGCGCCTCCTCGCGGCAGCCCTTCCCACTTTGAACCCCCCCCCCCCCCTTCCCTTTCGATGACGTGCGGCGGAGGGGCGCGCTGAAAAGGAGCTCCCGTCTTGGGTCCAAGCACCCCTGAAAGCGACAGCCGCGCGCTTTTGTCCTCGGACAGTGTCACGCTGAAAGCCCCCTCGTCTTGGCAGACACCGGACGCGACGCGACCTTGCGAAGGGCATCTCGTGGGAAGATCTTGAAAAGCAGTAGTCTTGTCAAAGAGGGGAGCAACGGGAATGACGGATGGACCGCGGCGGCCAGATTTGCAACCACCCCAACGAAAGAGTGTCGGTGTTGAAGCTAAGCCGCTTATGCTCAAGAGAACGCTAATCCCCCTGGGAAAGTCGGGACCGAGCGGACAGTCGCACACAGTGGAAGCACCGCGCCGGAGTCCAATGACAGCTCTAATTGCGGAACTGCGACAGGGTTGACGAGCTTCGACGAAACCGATTGCACGTGCGGGCAAGGTTGTGGGGTTGTTTTTGCTTTTCTGCTTCTGAGGCAGAGAGTTGGAGTAATACTGTGGATGTTTGGGGCGTGGCATATAAACCCGCTGGGCCAATCATTTCGAAAGCCCATTCCCGGAATTCGATTTTCTTGTAGCAATTTTGATGTTCATTTCGTGCTTTGTATTTTAGGGAGAGGGTTTAGAACATTGCCGAAACTTGGAAGGCGTGCCATGCAGTTTGTAAAACAATCCTGGAGAAAGGGTTCTGAGCTAGATTTAGATCACGGTGGAAGAACAAGCTAGGTGGCCGGTCGAAGGCTGCGCAGGCGGAAAAAAGTTGTGCATACATCGCGCTGTCCTCGACAGATGGCGCTACACGCAAAGGGCATTGTATCCCGATTATGTTGATAAAGAAGTTAGGACCAAAATCCAAGCAAACATTAATACAGGTAGTGAACAAAATGATAGTGGATGAGAAAGTCCCCGATGAATGGCGATTAAGTAGAATGAACATGATATATAAGGGAAAGGGGGACAAAGCAGACGTAAGTAACTATCGCCCCATAACAGTGACGTCTGTGGTTTACAGGGTGGTGATGCAAATTATAAAGGATAGACTGCAGGCTTGGGTGGAGAACGAGGGGCTGCTAGGGGAACTACAGAATGGGTTCCGGAAACAAAGGAGGTTGGAGGACAATCTATTTTCATTGACACAGTGTATAGAAATTGCGGAAAAGGAACATAGGCCCTTATTGCTAGCATTTCTGGATATTAGGGGAGCCTATGACAACGTTACTCAGGAGCATTTGTGGGACATATTGGGCACATTGGATGTGGAAAATGGAGTAATTAATCTTTTAAAAGATATATATAGAGGTAACAGAGTTCTCATAAAATGGGAAAAAAATGTATCAGGGCCTGTAGAGATACAGCGGGGGCTTAGACAAGGATGTCCTCTGTCCCCTTTGTTGTTCATGTTGTACCTGCAAGGTTTGGAGGCCAAGCTAGAGGGGAGCGGACTAGGTTTCAACCTATCTTTTTTCAAGCAAGGGGAATTGATTAAACAGACATTACCGGGACTAATATATGCGGACGATATAGTGATAATGGCTGACAACAAGGAAGACCTGCAGAAGTTGTTAGACATATGCAGTACAGAGGGAGATAGATTAGGCTTCAAGTATAGTAAGGAAAAATCTGCAGTCATGACATTTAATGAAGAGGGCGGCGAGCATAGAATACAGGAGTTCGTGCTAAAGGTAGTGAATGAGTACAAGTATCTTGGGGTGTGGATAAATAACAGTGTTGAGTATCTGACGGAGCATGAAAAATATGTAATGAATAAAGCTAGTAGGAATGCAGCTGTCATGAAAAATAGGGCACTGTGGAATTACAATAGGTATGAGGTGGTAAGAGGGATCTGGAAAGGGGTGATGGTCCCTAGTCTGACCTTCGGGAATGCGGTCCTGTGTATGAGGCCAGATGTTCAAGCAAGGCTGGAAATTAGGCAACGGGGAGTAGGGAGGTTAGCTTTGGGAGCACAAGGCAATACACCAAATCAGGGGGTACAGGGTGATATGGGATGGGCGTCTTTCGAGAGCAGAGAGGCTAGCAGTAAGATAGCATTTGAGGAACGATTGAGAAGGATGGAGGAAAATCGGTGGGCTAGGAAAGTTTTCAGATACCTGTATATAAAGAATGTTGACACGAAATGGAGAAAGCGAACTAGAAAATTGACAAGCAAATATCTGGACAGCAGTAAGGGGGCAAATCAGCAATTATCGGTTAAGAAAAAGGTTAAAGGAACAGAGAGAGCTTTGTGGAAAACAGGGATGCTGACGAAATCGGCACTAGAAACATACCGGACCTTTAAACAGGAAATTGTCAAAGAAAATATCTATGATAATTGTAGGGGAAGTTCTTTGTTGTTTGAGGCCAGGACTGGAGTTTTGCGGACTAAGAAGTATAGAGTCAGGTACCAGGAGATAGACACTTTGTGCATTGCGTGCGGAGAGGAGGGGGAAACGGCTGAACACTTGATACTTTTCTGTAAAGGGCTTCACCCTACAGTGGAAGGCAGCGGGGCTGACTTACCCAAGGCATTGGGGTTTAGGGATAGTGAAGGGAAAGTGGATTTTAAGAGGTTAGAAGTAACCAAGCGAAGGTTATCTGATTGGTGGCTAAAAGCAAGACAGGAGTAAAATTTCACAAGACATGGCTAGGTGGCTTGAGCCACCGCCCGATGTAAAGGGTTCAGCCGTATCCATCCATCCATCCATCCATTAGTTCTCAAACGTAGGCGCTAAATGAAAGCAGACACGGACGCGAAAAAAATTGATTATTACGCGCGTATTCAGTACCCAATTTGCAATAGACAAGAATGTTGGGTAAACCTGAGGCTGAAAGTTGTTTGCAATGAATAATGCTTATGCTCCGCGAGTTTCGCCATGCCCTGCACCTTGCAGCGTTAGCGCTCGTACGACGCGAGTCGAGCGCAATGTCTCTTGACATTATTTACCGCAGCCTATGCCGTCGCAGCAATATGCGCAAATAACAGCGGACGCGGTAGTGCAGCGCAACCTGGTTTAGTCAGACGGGAAGGCAAAACCGTGCACAACGCAAGAACAAGCACTGCGTCTACAGGTAAACCACAGAGGCTTGCAGGTACACGATAAGGAGAAGGAAAATAATTTCATTCGCCTGGTTTTTTAAGAGGTCATGAATTTAGCCACATAAATTGAGGTCACCTAAGGAAACAAAAGCAGTGAAACCACGAAGGTGCTGTGCGGCTTGCTTTTTTATTTGACATTACACAGAACAGGCGGTGAATACCATTTTAGAACAAAAATTTTTGCTGCACAAAAAAAAGGGACACCACCGCACATTCCACGCACACCAAGGTATTCATGACTCCCGCAATTTAAACAGCGAAACAAGAGCCAAATTTTCACCTACTGAAGCTTGGACAGCTTACGCAGCTCCTGTGTCGTATTTTTCGCATCAGCTTTCTGGCGTTTGCAAAATTGCCTCATTCTCATGGCTACATAATTGTGTAGCACGGCTGCCATAACTTCCTCTTTATGGTCGGAACAGGGGAACTGAAACTCGTAGTTGTCAAGCATGTTGTCCAGCGTCAATTCATAGGCATTTCTTAGAGCCGCATGCTTCTGAAATTCCATCTCAGTGGCATGGCGCAAGTGAAAGAGACTTCGTTTTGGCTGCATGAGGCCTCCTCAAGTTTTACACAGAACAAGGCTGCTTTCCGGCTGTTGATGAAGGGTGCTTTCTTCCAATAATCCTTCACGGCACTTCGTGCACGTTTTACTCTTCAAGTACTTGCGGCATATAAAGCCAACTAAATAATAAATTATACAGTCGGCAGCTTCCGGTACTTCATGCAACTTGTCGAACACATGATCAACCTCCGCTTCAACAGCCACCAGGCCATCTAGCTTCTTTTTCAGCAGCTGAACGTGTCCTTTAGACTTGGCATTATCATCAAAAGCAAGTTTCAAGTCATTCAACGTTAGCACAGGTACACCGTGCTCAGATTCCACATTGTTGACTTGACAATTCCCGAATTTAGGGGGCTAAATGAGACTATAGACTGATAGCATATTGTACAGCTGCAGAAACCTGGGCATAGACGGGTGGTCATTTTGACCTCCAGCTTGCCGGATAACACCGAAGAAGCGTTCAATCACGTCTTGGTTAAATTTTCCGGTTAAGACGTATTTGAAACCGCACTCTTTCAACAGGTACCTTGATAGTTCCAATGCGGACAAAATAGTCACGCGAAGACCTTCAGCGGTTTGATCGGTGAGGAAACTTGCCCGAGATATCTTTCCTGATACCACTTCTTTTTCCCAGTTATTTAGCCAATAGAGCGACGAAGCGAGGACTCTTAAATCTTTGCTTCCAACGGTGACGCCCTCCTTTGTATGAGTTCGATTTCGGGCGTCAAAAAGATTGTTAAGCCTCAGCGTGAATTCCACCGTTGCCTTCACATTTTCGTGTCCTTTTGTGCCTCTCTGTGAATAGAATTCTAATCCTTTGGCTACACTCATGCTGAACAGTTGAGTGGCTAGCTTCACCCGCATTTTGTCGGTCGTTGAAGGATTGATGTGGGAAAAAGTTAACTTAGAGCACACACGCAAGTTCCCTGGCTGCTTAGAATCTTCTACAAAGAGCCTATCAAAATGTGCCCATTGAACGCGATCGCCGTTCACCCAAAGCACTTTTTGTGCGTGTAAACGATTCCGAACGCCTTTCATGAGATGGGGCACGTCCGAAAACACATACGCATTACGGTTTTCATCAGCAGGATGCGTGAAGTAGTACCTAGTACTCTTCAGCGTTCCACTCACACCGAACTCTTTCCACATTGAACAATTTGTACTAGCGCCATCGCAGACGACTGCGTCGACTATGGCCCCCGCTTCTTCAAGCAAAAATATCGCTTTTAAGACGAGCTGTGCAAGTATGGCTCCTTTTGTTGGGCCCTTGCTTGCAAACACTGCGACTGGCTGAGAATACTTGTCACCAAATGAGCGAATCGTAAATACAAGTCCATGGTCTGCAAGGTCGTCGTGAGCCTCTGATGAATCGCCATAATCGACGAAGCCACTATATGTCATAGACTTTGAATGTACTCGTATTTCTTTTCTAACGCGCATTTCGTCAAAAACAAAAATCCCATGGCGCTGGAAGTTATTCTTAGCGGCCATCTTTTTCTTCAGTGCGTGAAAAACCGCGTGTCAAAACCGCACTTGAATCTTACCATGCTTTGCGCACTGCCGTTACGCATGGAAGAGGGAGCACATCATTGTCTCGGAGAAAGCAATATGCAGATGGGCTCCGTATATGTAGAAGCAAACACATTAGAAGCCACTCCTCCCTGTAGCGGCGGCTTTTCTTGTTAGCTAGCTTAGCTGCTGCTACGCACTCTTTCACTACCGTCAGCTGAGCACTAGGAATGTTAGTTTTGAAGAGCTTATCCTCCAGTCCTTCTTCTGACATTTTTTGCTTGTTGACGCAAGCTTCCGTAAGTTCCGCTGACAGTTTCTTCACTCTGTTGATGGCACGATTCTTCGCTCTTTTCAGAGTATAATTTGCTCGACGCAAGACCGCAACTTTGTCCTTGCTTTGGTATGAAGGCAAGAGACGCACAGCAGCAGGCTAAAGCCTGCGCTTTCTTTCTTCTGTTCTTTTCTGGTGTATGCGCAGGTCGTTTGAAAGACCTGCACATTTGTGACATGCTGAAGAATTTGAGTGAACAACTATAGAGCATCCTCTATGGCGCCACTTCTGATTAATATCAAGGTATGCACACTTTGTTTCAGCATGCGGGTACTCCAAAACATTAGGTCCACCAGCGCAGAGTTTTGCGTTGTCCACATGCTCTAAGAGAGCCTTTACATCATCTACAGTTGATAAAGTTCCTTAATATCCAAGATCTGCCATAGAAACTGGCCTGCTCATCATGGAAATTTTCGCCAGCATATCTTCCTGAATTTCAACAGTTTTTGTGGTTACCAAAGAAGGTGCAGGGCTTTGTGTCGGCGGGAATGCATCTGATAGCAAAACCCCGACAGGTGTTTGGGTGCGCGCCAGCTGGGAGAAAACGACGCTTCGTACTTCTCCCACGTCAAGCAGATGATACCCCCAAGAACTCGATGGAAGAAATGACCGTGGCAGGTCGGCGAATAAGCTTGCGAAAGTGGCGCATGTAGTTCAGTGATGACTACGGACCAACAGGCTGAGGCATTACTTCAGAAGTTTGGCCTTCCATCACATTCATGTCGCTGTCGAATGCATTCGCGGATATTTGGCACGGGCTTCCTTTAACGCCATCACTATCTTTACTGCATGAGGCCCCTTCCTGGTTACAGTCAGTTGATGATGCGACTCGTTTTCTCGACGAAGGCAAAGCTTGTCTTTCCGCGGACCGCTTTCTTGTTTTCAGTGATTTCGATAGGTACAGCGGGCAACCGGAAAATATTGTTGGCACAGCATTACTCGCCAAGGAAGCCTTTCGTGGAACACTCACCAGGACATGTCCTTTGTACTGCGCTGTCCATGCCTTAGTCACGAGGTGGGGCTCGAAGTGCTTTACACACACGTGGTCATTCGCTTGAAGGCAGCGATCCTTCCTTAGAATAGATAGCTCGACGCCAAAGATTCAAGCGTTCTTCATCTTTCGGCGCGGAAGAGAGGGACGGTTTTTCGGTACAGCCTTTGTATCCCGTCGTGCAATGTGGAACGAAACACTTCTTGCCCATTGTGCCCACAATTGCATGATTGTCGAGAAAGCAACGTCCACAAAACTGAAGCAAGATACGTGCCCACAAGTGCTTTGACCAGCGCAGGCGGCGCTAACCAAGGCCCCCTAGGGAGCCTACATACATGCCGCCTGGCTTAGGGTGGTGACATCTCTCCCAGTGTTGCCGAAAACGGCCGCTAAACATGACGGGCAGCCATGTTGTTCCCCTTGAAGAGAGCATCCCCGGCTTTCAGTGGCGTGGTCGCTGGGGCGATCTACAACATTAGTTTATATTCTAGTTTATCGGCGTTTCTTTCGAAGTTAGTACCAACAGATGACGCCGTTCCGACGACATAGAGCAGTTCTCAGCGACGGTGCATTACACTCCGAACGGGTCTCTCCTCTGCGCGCGTCATCACGCCAAAAGGCAGCGCTTATCAATTACGTAAAAATGATTACTCCTCACGATGAGCACTAACCGAGCTTAGGTGTTGGGCGTTCAGAATTTAATCTTATGACGGTAATCAAAAGATTACGCAGGCCCAATTTTTAATGCTTATCAATTACTTGGTTCATGCGCGGCCTGTACAGAATGTGGCCGTAGTGGCTGTGTAGCTTATGTCGGGCATAATCGTCGCAAGTGTTCTATCGTTGGATAGCTTATGTCGAGTATAATTGCACCGGACTAATTGTAGGTCTCAATTAATTACCGGTAATTAGTTAATTGTAATGTAATTGAAATTTACGCTACATCACTAAGTCGCTGGATAGCTTATGTTGAGTACAATTGCACTGAACTAATCTTGTCTTACCGACCATTAATTAGATAACCGTGATTAAAAATCAATCGTTATGCTCCATCATCAAGCTATATATCGTTGGATAGCTTATGTCGAGTATAATTCCACCGGAGTAATCGCAGGTCTTAATTACCATTAATTAGTTATTTGATTTAAAATTGAACCTAATGCATCGTCATATATCGTTGAAAGGTCTCGATGAATAGAATCGAAAATGGAACGGTAAACCGAGCTAACGCTGGTCTATGTAGGTTCAAAATAAAACCACGCAACAGAAGCAAAACAGTAGCACCTAATGCTTATGCATTCACAGCACGGGAAGAGACTTAAGTGCCCCAGTAGTTCTATTACCGACATCACAATGGCATTTGCGTGTGCAATGTACCATTAGTTTGTGCATTTTGCTCTTCGGTGAGCAATTACACATGCTCTACGCAATGAGCTATGCAACCCCATACTAGCACACTGTAGCTTCAGCAAAAGGTATAAACATACTTAAAAAAATTTAGGGAATCTTGAGGCTGATGTTAACAAATTAAGATCGAGTGTTGTAAGCGTCTTAGTTTTGTACAGATTGCCATTGAGTTAACATTAAAGCAGTGCTTCATTTCACATTGCCTACCATTTATCCACGTGTGCTGAGAAACTAACTTACACAGGGTGTTCAGTAGGAGGCTCAAATGTTCAGAGTATAACATGAGACTTGCTGGGATGGAATCAGAGAAAGAGGAGCAATACAAACAATGGGACAAGTGAGAAAACCTAAAATCAAGAAACCAAATGACATTTTCAGACGCCTTCGTGTAAACATTCAAGAAGCTTCTTTTATTGCCGACACACTTCAGGCAACTGTCAATTAAAGGGGAGGTGCTCATATTCTTTCTCAAGCAAACTGACAGAATACATAAGCACCCGCAGCCAGCTAAAGTGCATATGAAATTACATTCTTCTATTATCAGCATCTGTGAAACCAGTGAAATTTTTGTACACATATCAGTCACTCCTGTAAAACATATCTGGTGCGCACACTAATGGTGTAATTGCAAACAGGCTTATTATTTTTAAACATTGACCGAAGTAAAGCAGCTTCGTTGCTCAATGAACACTTCTACATAAAACAAACTATACTGATAGCCATGAACAAATTGCATGAGTGCAGTACAGAGGACACAATAAATGGGCTAAATTAGCAGGACTAGTAATGCAAACAACCCAAATGATAATCAGAAACACCACGGCAACTCTGTGGGAGCGTATGTTTTACAGCCCCTAAATAATGCAAGGCATGGTAGTGATGCTCCAGCCACAAAAATAAGACTGTTACGCACTTCACAAAAGACTTGAAACAGTGGTTTACACATTTGCATCTAGTTCCAACACTTGCTCCTAAAAACTTCACCTTTGATGAACACACTAGTGGCACGCACTGTAAATCAGTTTCCTATTTCCAAATGCTGACTGAAGCAAAGCAGCTTCATTGGTTAGTGCACACAATTTGCAAGCAACAGCTTGCTACAGAGAGGTGACATAAAAATATGCTTAAAGACGTGAACAATTTACAGGCGAGCAAAGTGCACACGAAATACACAGTGAAAGTGTCAGAGTGCTATATTCGGGTACAACCCAAGGAAGTAGTGGCAGATGCCCCCCGACCGTTTCCCTCCAGCCAATAGCGGTGACCGATTTTCATGACAACGCGGTCAATCCGATTAAGCCACGGTTAACTGCCGTTCATCTGCCACTCCCAGCGATGCAACTTCCCAGCATTAAACATGGTGTCATGAAAATCGGTTGGCGCCATTGGCTGGATAGAATTCTTTGAGGACATCTCCCCTATTTTCTTGAGTTGTGTCAAACTATAGAAAAACAACGAAAGCAAGGCCAAGTCATTAACTAGCTGACTGCAAGCATCTAAGCATATGATGTTACCATCCTTCTCAGAGTTCAGACCAGGTTTGTTGCGGCACATGTTTTGCTAGACATTCCATCCACCCTCTGTGCATGCTGCTGTCGTAGATGGATCCTCAGTCTTGTCCTCACATATTTTGTCAGGAGGACCTTCCCTGCCTGAGCATGATGTGTTTCACAGCAACCAAAGTTCAACTTGACAGCCTTGCACAGGGCATTCAGAATGCTAGCAAATGGGGTTTTGAGCACCATGATTTTCTTCATATCTGCAAAAGTCTTAAACTGCTCCTCACATTCTATAAGGACATTAATCACTGCTTGCGTTGGATAAATGAGGTTCTCAGAATTTTTCACGTACTCTTTAAGCTTAATAAGATTGCTATACTGATTTGTAGCATCTCCAACAAGGGCATTTTTGCAGTCACTACAGTTACCAATGGACTTCATGACAGACTTGACCAGGAATCCTCCTAAATAAGCAAGAATGTCACATTCTACTTCTGTGAGAGTACACACAAACAGGTTTTCTAGCTCTTCAGGCTCTTGGTTTTGTCCTTCATGTCTCTGGATAGTTGGGTCAAGGAGGTCAGCTAGATGCAAGCTGTCATCAACCTCGTAGCTAGAATTTGTAGGTGTGTGCATGAACTGTCCAACACAAATCAGCTTCAGTGCACACTTAACGTCGTATGCACTAGGGACCGGCTTCTTGAGTCTCAACACAGAGAATATGTTTTCGAGACAATCTTGTACGAGCCGGCCAAGAAGCACATACTTGTAGCTTTGGTTGTCCAAGAGGTCTTGCGACAGGCTGAGAGCAACAGTGGTCGATGCCAGAAGGCCAGCTTGTGAAGGCTTCCAATGTGCCGTTGCTCCCATTTTCATTTGACGGAAAGTGCGGCACGTCAGTTCCAAAAGCGCAGTGGCCTCTTTATGCTTTGAAGGATCAATATCGCTCAGAGCAACAACCGGATGTCTGGCCGACATAAGGGTGTACCACCTGCTCACGAGGTTGAAGAACCACGCTTTAGCCTCTGCTTCGGGGGGCAAAATGTTTTGTTGGATTAAATATCGGATAGCAGCAGGAACCTCACGGAACAATTGCACAGCAATGTTCACTTTCATGGTAGTGAAATGTCCACTGCTGATGTGGATTTCCGACAGCCTATTTGCAATCTTCAGCTCACTTTGACAGTCGTACTTCAACACTGCTTCAACATGCTCCACCTTGACAGTGCCAGAAGGAAGACTTTGTTCCTTAACAGTTTCTTCACCCAGAGTGAATTCTCCCACTCGGAGTAGTTGGGCACGGATGTTCTTCAAGACGTGGGCGGGGTCAGCCATAAAGAATAGTTGCCTGCCACGGAGGTGCGGGTGCGGAATACAGCAGACAGTCTGCGAGTTTCTGTGGTTGGACAAGCCAAGCAGGCGCCAAACTGCAGGATTGGCAGCTCCCATGTCACTTGTGACAACAAGCACTCTAAGCGAGATTTGAAAACAAAGCTCAATCAAGTGGAACACAATGTCCTTCAAAATAGAGCCATCTATCGACCTTCCAGTGAAGTGATAGGCGATAACCTGTTTCCATCTCGTGTTCACGCCACCAACCATGAACACAAGAGCATGGTTGGCAACATCTGTAGCGGACTCCGGCAATGTAGTGCTCCCAAAAAAGCAATCAAGCGAGCGATCGTGGTCAAATCCTTGGGAGATTTCCATCTCATCCATGAAAAGCACACAGTCTTTTTTTATGTCTTGCATTGTGGCTACTTTGGATTTCAGGACATTAAAAACTTCATGAAGAACTCCAGGCAAAAATTTAATATTTTGAAGCCTTCGTATTAATGTCCTATTGCATGGCAGTGGATATGATAATGATCTTAATAATTCATAGCCTGCTGTTCCACATGCGTGCTTTATTTGAAGGGCCTCTCGAATAGTCTTCTCAGACCACTTAAGGCCCTTCGTAGTTTTTACCGTCAAAGCCCTTCTCTGGTCGTGTTTGAAGAACGGTAATTGTTCCAAGGTTATCATTTTTTGTTGTGGCGACTGTGACTTCTTTACAAGACTGCGCAGTTTTCTCTTTGTTTGCTCGTGAAGCCTCTGTAGGTTTCTGTACTTTTGGGCCAAGTCCTTATTTCTCTTTCTCAGCTCCGCATTCTGTCTTTGAAGAGACAAGTCAGTTGAAGCCGTACTTGAACCAAGTGTGAATGCAGCTTGAGGTATTTCTTTACTTGATCGCTCATTACTATGCTGTGACCTTCAGCGCTTAAGGATTCGGCCTCCATGGGTGAAGCTGCGGGCAGAGGAAGTCGACTTGCATCAGTGGAATCTTCCCCACTGGCTTTATCTGTTCTCAGAAAGGAATGGGCAACGCTGTCTGCATAGATAACAGTGTCGACAGCTTTGGGCGGCAGCAAGGTGGTTGGTAAAGGTAGATCATACCCTGGTACCTGAGCACATTGTAGTGGACTGACAGTGTCCTGGGAACTCATGCTGTCACTCACAGCCGAGTCTTGTGTTTGTTCGGCTGTTGATGCGAAGACAGGCTCTAGAGTAGCACTACCACATGGTTCATTTCCAGTGGGGTCAAGTACTGGGCTTTGCGTTGGCGTGGCCGGGCGAAAGCAAGACCGCTTCTTCGGAGGCTTCCGGTGTTTCGGGATGGCTGAAATAAAAAAATTCAGTCAATAGGGTAGCACTACACTCAAGAACTGCAGAAATTCTGCATTTACAGAAGAGCAGCCTAGTACCTGCATAAAACTTCCAAATAAACTTCAGGAGTAGTAATATCAGTTGGGTTTTAAGATCCCAAAGCTGTACTGGGGGGCTTTAGATTTCTTACCGCCAGTGCATATTTAACAGCGTCGGAAAGCATGCTACGACTGGCAATGATTCAGTCGTGCAAAATTGTGCTCAACAGCAGGTTGTGTTAGCAGCTGAGGTACCATTGATGCAACTAGAATTACTAATCGTCCTGAATTTTGCCATTTTAGCTTCTGTGCCAGGTGACATAGAACAAATGAGACAGCACAGAATGCAGTCTGCTACAGGATATTTGTTTGATTCTAGACGCCCCCTTTCTCGCAGGCGTCGGGTGAATTATAAAGAAAAAACGATGCTATACAAAGTATAAACACACTATAGGTGGCCTTGTGCTCTTTGAATACAAGGCTATATCTGTGTGTTACGTTTTGGATCTTAGTATCATATATATGAGTGCATGTAATGTGTAGAGAAGATAAACAGTAGTCCCTTAGCGAAGCAGTGGGTGTTCAAGAAAAGCAAATATAGTAGGGGTAGGCAGAGAGTTAGGTGGCAAAAGTTTTGTTTAGTGCCATACTTTATACCTTTATGGCTTACACGGAAGATTTCAATTGTCATTCATTCATTTTTTTTCAATCTACAGTGAAAAATGAGCCAGAGGCAATGCAGAAGCCGTTAAAACACGGCTTAAGGTGATTTTATGTTTGAAGGTGCTGTTCGAATGCATGATCCTACAATAACGTGCAATATAATATTTTTTTATGCCCGCGATATAGTTTTACAAGAAATGAATTGCATGGATCCCAACAAATTTCTAGCTAGGGATCTAGATGCTGATTCAAACATGCGCTGTAGGAATGCTTGGATATAAAAGCCATATCAATAGACCAAGAAGTTTGTGTGGATAATGTGGCCACAGATGGCACAGGAACCGGCTAAAGGGAAGTCAGTAGGACAGGCTTCGTCCTGCTATGGACCTTGAAATGCTGATGCTGATGAACCTTTCTTTGCAGCCTTCTAAAAGCAGATGAGCGCACATTTTTGAGCTTGCACAAAGCAACCACAGCACTACCGTATACGTGTAGACAAATTTCTTTGCAAACATTTCATATGAATGAGGCAGAGTTGTATTTAAGAGATCGATAAAAATTAGAAGCTTACCTCGATAAGTAAAAAGTGTGGGAACCGCATCTGGCCTTAGCTTCTTTAAGCCATCCTGTCTGTTTTGCTCGAAACTTGTTTCTTCAAAATGTGCCTGAAATGAATGGCAGCAAGTACTTCATAAGCATCAAGAAGTATATTCATACCTGCACATAACTGTGACAAATGCTGCAAACCGGAATATGACTAGCGTTACAACTACAGAGCTGTTTCTACCTGCTGTAATGTTTTCACATGCAGTCTTTTACCAGGCTATAGTGCCAAGCTAAAAAAACTGGATAAGGGCTTCCTAAAGGCTTCATATGCATGCCAGTAACCGGGCATATACAAAATGTGTTCTTTTAGTCTGATCTTGGGTTTCCAATCTTTTTCTACCGAATAGCGTCGTACAGCAGAACGGTGCCTAGATAACCAGACCTGACTGAAAATAAGTTCCTCCGACCACAGCGCTCACGAAACAGCGAACGCGTACAATGTCAGAGAGATGTAGAAATTTATTTTCACTACCTCAGTCATGTTCTCTGACATGAGTCTTGGCGCATGTATTACAGCGCAAACAAGGAAGCGGGCGCCAATATATCGTGAGTGCACTCGCGTGAGAATTACAGTCAGCGAGGGCGAATGCGAACCGTTGCTTCTCGCCCTTGGCGCTCGAGACACGCCGCCAGCGCATCTAAAAACTAACGAGAAGATTGCACCCACGCCCGCAATGCGTAGCCTGTTATCAAACCCACGCCGCGCACGCCGTTCGAGGCGGCCGTGGTTTAATTATCGTAAACGTGAAGCACAGTACACCAAACATGGCAAGCGAGCAGGTAACAAAAGAGAAAAAGGTACGGTACTCACAGAACATATGCGAGTAGCAGCAGTGGGTTCCCAGCAGTCTCGCTTTACTTGTGCCAGCCAACGTTTTCTTCGGTTGGAGTCAGCCGGGAAACGAAACATCCGTGTGCCCTTCCTGCAGTGGCTCGAGCACTGCGGAACGCAACACCCGGGCATTGCTGCTGCGTAAGCTTCCTGGCGCACTTAGTGCAACAACCGACAACATATGACTGTCCCACTCAACGATGAACGGCGATGAAGACGCAACTGCTGCAGCAGCTAATGCGCGCCTATGCACGGCGGGGAACAAGATGGCGCGGCGTCTTCCCGTAACCATGACAACACACGCGCTGGCAACATGGGTCTTAGCGGCAGGCGGCATGTGCTGTGTCAAAGGAAGTCACCACCCTAAGCCGGGAGGGGGCGCGACATGTAGGCTCCCTAAGGCCCCCTGCATCGCCACGCCATCTGTCGGCGAACTGTCAAAGCATGCACGCGCGGCGGGACACGGCCGCTCCGCTCCAAGCGCCGCCGTTCCGACACCTATAATATTCTTCCACCGTGATTTAGATCCCTTGCATCTTCGGCGATGCCAAGGAGGGAAGATTTTACCTTAGCCAGTTCCATGTAATCATGCTTGCTGTCTACTCTGTTGTAAATATGTAAATTCCTGTATAAAGTTTCAGTTTTCGTTCCTTCAGTCAAGTGTTGCCGGATCTCGTCTGTTAAACCGTCTCGGACGGTGGGGCACCGATTGTGGAGCCCGAAGAAGAAACGAACCTTAACTCTTTCAGTAATAAGGAAGTGACTATACAGATGCAAAAATTTCACATACATATATCCCAAGCTTGAGAGGTGTGTTCAATAATTTGCCTCCTTGTCTATAACATGCTAATTATTGAAAGTTAAAGATATTATTATAAAAATAAAGCTTCAGATGCCTTTTTTCAGAAGTGCAATGCATTTTTTGATATAGCCCCTACTTACACTGATGCCCTTGCATCATCGAGCACTACTGTTTACATGTCCTCAGAGAAGAATGAGGCTGGTGGGCCCAACTGGGCACTAAAGGTCTTCAAATGTTTCTTCAGCTACGGAATAGCCAGTAGCTAGAAGGCAAGGTCAGAACAATGGGTGGGTGAGGCAGAACATCCCGAAATTGCAGCTTATTGAACACGGCGGCATTGCCACCTAACTTGTCATGCCAAGCATTGTCACGTTAAATGATGGATTTTTTTAGGACAAACTTTCAGCATAAGTGCACGGTCCTTCAACATACTCAAGTTCAAGAGTGCAGCAATAACCCTCTGCTTAATGTGACAATCATAACAAATAAATTCATCCACATGTGCCACGTGCAGAGAAGTGAGATGGAGACAGCGGGCATCCACTGCACTCCTCGTCTTTCACACTCAACACAGCTGGACCTTGCATGTACGTACAGTTTGTACCCACCTTCTGATCGGAAACATAAGATACACATTACCATAAATAGGACTCATTTGATGGTGGATAATGATAAGGAGAACACCTTCTGCCATCCAAAATTTGGTTTCGAAAAACTGTTATAACCGTACATTGATGTATACTAACATTTTCCTTTTGACTATTTCAATATCGGTGGTGCCATGTGGAAAATGAAAATATCATGAAAAGTGGGAACATTAAGCTCTCTTTTCATTGTAACGTCTTTCCCTTTCATGAGGTAACAAATGGGTTACAGACCAGGAGGTAAAAATATACTGATCACCCCTCGTATAAACAGAATCCACGAATGTCATCTGTTTAATGAAACAACCCTACATAATACACGAAAACACTACATAATATATCATGGCACAAGAGTAACAGTTTTGTACACAGACAACACGAACAACACATCAGCATGTGACATACAATATTAGTTACATTTCTCCATATTTCCTATACTCAAATACAACTTAAGAATGAAGTGGCAGATGCATCTCAAAGGACCAGGCATTGTAATGAGCATGGAGGAGGAGGACACAACCAGCAGTGCATGCGACTTTTGATGATGACGATGAGATGTAAGCCCGTTAACAGGCCAATGTGATCCATTAAACGTCTGCGTATACAAGCCGAGCACATCGAGCACTGCCACAATGAGATTAGCAAAAATGAGAATGACAATGTCTCTGATGAGCTATTGTATACGCCATGGTAGAGGGCTCCAGATTAATTTCAACCGCATATGCGCTGACAAAGCACAGCTAAGAGGCGTGTTTTCCACTTCACCTATATCAACATGTGGCTGCCCTCGCCTGGATTTGACTCAGCTTCCTTGGGCATAGACCACAATAGAGTGAATAAATGTCCATCCAAACAACTGTGGCGTGACAACGAAAGAACTGAATATGGACAGGTAATGACAAAAAGAAAAGTGCGCCATATATGACCTCTTCAATGTGTGAACATGTCCACACATATGAAAACAAAACAGAAATAAAAAGTCAACAAGTGTCACCTGCTGAAGAAATAAACAGGCTAAACACTAGTACACCTTCATTCACAGAAATGGAGCTACCTGTCAAAAGGCAATGGGTGTGGTAGGCACGCTGCAACCCAATTATATATGTGTGCGCCATCCTGATTGGCTCAGGTTGTACCCTCCATGCAAAACAACATGCGAAGTGAATTATAGAGAAGCATTTGAAACTTCATTCTTGAGTTGTATTCAACTATAGTTTACACAAGACACAAAAGAAAATACTGCTTCTCAAAGGGACCCAAAGGACATGTCCATGCAATTTCTGTTCTTAGTAAAAATATGTTGTACGGACCTTTCTAACCATTCTGTTACTTCTTCAGGAGCAAAATATATATTTACAGTTGGGAAAACTGGATTTAAAAATGAGTTTTTTTTTCTCGCTAATTCATTCGAATTCATATCTAGACTGAGAATTGCTCTGTCATCCCTGCTAGAAAGTGAATGGTGGAGAACCAGTCTTGGCAGCACCACAATTTCCTTAATAAAAGGGCTGGTGTCGATGATACCTGTATTCAATTTTTTACCTTTACCAGCTTAAAAAAGTTTTTAATGAAAGTAACCACTTCGTAATTGGAATGCAGAAATCTGTTGATACATCGCAACTGGAATTTGTCTTCAGTGTCGAATTAAACAAGCACCTAACACTGCACCTTTGGTGTTCACACACTGACAAAAAAAAGCTAGTGATGAGCTGTAATGAATTGAATTGGTTGGTCTCATAAAACAGAGGTTGCAAAGACAGTTTACACCAAAAATGCCTTGGTTAAGGATAAGAACAGTTTTAAGATACCTTTTTATGCAACACATATACAATTTATCCCAGGTTTGTGAGGGTTGTTTACTGGCATTTCAGTCAGCTATGGGTTACAACAAATACATTTACCCGTGTACAATTAAGGTTTCTATATTACAGTCCCATCAAAATGATATCAGTACGGCAGAATTATAGCCAGAACTCTGCAGCACAAAATGTGCAGAAGAGATTAAGGGGCCCGTGCACACATGTTACATATTGGCATGCTTTTTAACTTTATGCAAACAAACGATCATTGTTAAACATATTTGCTCAGTACCTGCAAGTGTCAGAGGCATCAATTACAATAACATGGAGAGCTATATGAGTTAGTTGTTACATTCGAAAAAGGAACAGCACGAAACAATGATGAACTTGCCTTTAAAGCCAAGTGCTATATTTCTGTTGAGGGCATTTATGGAGCTTCTCAACTTTCATTTGTATTTTGCATGCCACCGTTGTTACATGGTGTATCGAAACTGTATATACAGAAAGCCAGTATGTGCCAGTGTCTCATGTATTGTGAACAAGGTTTTTCTTAGCTATAAGAAGAGGGCCTTACAAACTGTACTGGAAAGCTTTCATAACAGGATTTTGGAGTATGTCAGCGACTACCTGTTTTTTTTTTTTTTTATGGACAGAAACAATCGGCAGCATGTGCTAAAACAAGTTCAAAATGCTGTGGAGAGTATGCTGACAACACTCCTGGGGATTAGTAATCCGTACAGAGTGGGTCTCGACAAGCTCACCCTGGCTTCCGGTATTGCTAATGTCCACAAAAAGGTAGCCATAACTACCACAACTACTCAGTGCCGCTAGGAGGCAGGGAACCACGAGCAGATGTCAAAACAAATTGCCGCCATCTCCCATCTCTCAGTTCTTTCTTCAGGTTTGCACAGTACCCCGGTAGTATCTCTGATTGAATGCTTCAGGGTGGCTTATCAACTACAAGTTCTAAGTAACTTGCTGTGATATGCAGTAAAAGTAGCTCAAAACGTTGCTTAGGCACACAATGCTACCAGCATGAGTGTTACTCTACAAGTGGACGCATCATATTTGTGTTGTCAATTACTAGCTGAAGAGAAGCACAAAAGCTGGACCTACGACATGCTCTGTGCTGGAATATGGATGCTCTGAGGAGCACGAAGCATCACATGCTTATAACACAGCACCGGTGCTAAGTTAAGAATATCGTAGTGCTCAACCTTGCAGGCAGTTCGCAATGAAGAGAGGGTTCTATCCCTGGACACAGTGGGAAGGGATTACCCCCTTTCGTCCGCCACTCCCTGCTTGGTCACATCAGCAGGGTCATGAAAATCGGCCGAAGCCACTGGCTGGAAGGGGGTCCTTTGACGGGGAAAAGCCAAGTGTTCTTAAGTTGAACCCGAGTATAGCTGTTGTCCATAAATGCGTGAATGCTTGCTGTCTTTCCCTCTGCATAAGCGTAAATATTCTGGCAAGTCAAAATCACTTCACCTTTGTCCATACTTTGCGCTCCTGTGCCTATCCTGAATATGCACCAATAAGCAGAGCTACTAGGACTCCTTAGAAAACGTGTTATGTTAGGTGCGCTTCTTGAAGGAGCAACAAAGCGGTGTTCAGCAGAAAATTCTTTGTCCGTGAGAAGTCAAAGCTGTTCTCTGAGGTTCATTATCACAAAAAACAGCCTCTTAAAAATGCACACTTTTGGTTGTGTTCCGCACGCTTTGCAAGCTAGCTTCTGTCTTTGCTGGCCTGGAGGGTAGACGTGCACACTTCGCAGTAAAAATGGCTTTGAACGAAGCTTGCACATTTCGGCGCTCACAACTTTCTGAAGAGGTAATCTGAGTGCGGCAGGCCCGACCGGTTGTCACAAAATTCGGCACATGTTCGAAAAAAACCGGCGCTGCGCCTAAGCAATCGCGTCCGCGCGCGGTAAAGTAAAACAAAAAAAAAAACAGCGGGTAAGCACCACCGGAGCGCACGGTGCTTTTCACTCAGCTCGCCGTCGGGGCGCCAAAGTAAACATAGACACGCGCGGCGGCGATTCTTCTCGAATGTTGGAGAAGTTTTTGCTTGTTGTGGACGGAAAGGGGGTAACCTTCCGCGCCAAAGGATACCCTCTCCCCCCTTCGCACCGGCACCGATGACTCAGCGTGCCGCGAATGACCCAGACTGTTCTAGAAGGTGGTTTCCGCGCTCGACCAATGGGGTCGCGCGCCCGGCGCAAGAAGGAGAAGGAGTTTGTGCAGCCGAAGCTGCGTGTATGTGCGCGCCTGCATTGGCGCGAAGAACAAACAGATGCCGTCCGCGCCTATAAATGAGGGGCTGCAACCGCTGTTTGTTAGCCCGAGCCGCCGTTTAAGCTTCCGAGAAGCGCATCCGCTCGACTCCCGGGAGAACACCACACTCGCCCAGACCGGACCAGCGAGGCAACGTGCGCCAGTGCGCAGGTCGGCCCGTCGCGCTCCTCAAGTCGTCGGACTGTCGCAATGCCCGGTGAACAAATTGTGTTTTGTTTATTTGTCTCTCCCTGTGTTAGTGCACTTTAGGTGTAAAGATTTTTTTAAATTGTTATCTCTCTCAAGTGTTACTTTGCATGACTTGCATTGTCTTTGTAAATCTCTCTGTATGTGCTCGTACGAGGTATTGTGGAATATCTGTATCGTCTCTTTGCTGTATAAACATTGTTTTGTTTGTGAACCTTTGGCTTCGACCCATTCTCTGGCGACCGGCGAAAGCTGGGCACCAAACGACCAACCCCCTTGTCACTTGGTAGGTGGTCTTCGGCTGAGCTTGCCACGCCGAGTCGAGGGCATCTCATCTGTGACCGGGCCGCTACCCCCACACGCTCTAAGGGTGTCTGGGAGCACATGCTAAAGTGCGCGAAGTGGTGACACCGGTACCCGAACAAGGGATCAAGCGCTGCCCAAATCAGCCCGTTAGCGACAACAAAGGCCATTATCAGAACAACTGCCTCAGCCAATGTCGTCGACGAGCCAGGCAGTGTTTCTGGCGTCATAAGTCCAGTACACATTGAGCAACGAGCACTGCACCGTTAAACTGTGGCACAGCACCACCGTGCCGTCCACTGGCACCGTCATCTTAGCCGTCGTCGGGGTCACCGCACTCATCACTGCTGCTGCTGCAGTCACCCTCGCTTGTGGCATCTATCTGCGGTTTCACGTATTCCGTGTGCGACAGAAACCATGGTGGGCCCCTCTGGTGTCGTCTCTGCTGTCGTACAAGTGACAACATTCACCGCTGCTGCCAGTTTCGCCTGTGGCGTCCGCCAACGGCACAGACCCAAAGTGGGATTCACTGCTAGACACAGCGGCACTAGAGCTACATGAAACGCGAGCGGAGCAGGAGACAAGTTGGGTTCCGGTTACCAGGCGTCGAAGGCGGTGTTTCAGCAGCCTCGCTCGACGTGAGTGACCGCTGCGCTCCTTTCGTTAGCCAAGTACACCTTGCGACGCTTTGGAATCGTAGGTTGGCTGTTCTAGCTCAAGGCGACGTGACGTAAAAGGCTTTTTGGCCACTGCTGACCCACTGATTGTAGGAGACAGCCATACATGCTTTGGAAAGCTGGATCAGCTGGATTGGCTGGATTCATGACTGGATAAATAGATGGCTGGATGAACAAGGCCAAAGCCTTGAAATTAGACGGCGGCTCACGCCACCTAGCCAGCATCCACCGCAAGGCAGCGCTTTCAGATGAACCGCTAGCAGACGACACAGAATGTCTTTGTGACTGCCATTGTAACAAAAAGTAGCCCTCGTCTAGAGTTCTTTTTGAGTTTATTTCCTTGATTTGTTTCACGAAAGCCTGTTATAAGTGACGCATCGAGGATCGTACTTGTAACGATACAAAAATGCACAGCTGCAACGTTCCAAATCTTTACTTCAAATCAGAGGAAGAAGAAACTGCGGTCGTTACCACATTGAGGTTATCCCTGTCAGCTAAAGCTATAGGAAAAACGGTTCAAGGTTTTGCCCGACGATAGAGCTACTATACACGCCTTGTATGCGTCTGCGAAGTTCGTGACATCATGTTCCAAAATCGGAAGCACATTCCGAAGGCTCAGGACGCATATTGCTTACTGCACGTGAATACTGTTCCCACTTACTTGTACAGACCTGTGAAAACAAGGATAGAGGCGATTGGAAATCACTCCTGCTGTTAATCTGCTAAATTTTCTAAGCACTGCAGACAAGCCACGCCGAAAGAAATGAATGCAGACTTGAATTCAAAATATAACAGAAACGCAACTTTCCGTGAAAATTCGTGGAGCTGCAGTGGGAGCCGATTTCCGCAGGCAGCATCGAATTTGCGCTACCGTTTTTCCTCGAAACTGTACACGTGCGAATCTGTTACTTCTAGTCCAAGCATTATATTAGCATGTCGCATCTACCTCTCGTTCTCATGGTTGCTGCGCACGTCCAACGCTCGTACTTCGCAATTTCTCAATTACCTTAATTATTTGTCTGTTTAGACTGAGAGGGGACTTTCATGAACCTTGTTCACTGTGTGTTTTTTTTTCTTGCAGAAATGAAGGGTTTATTTGAGATATGACAATAAAAGAATTCCAAAAAGTTCCAATGGTTCGACGAAAGCTATATGTTCGTAAAAAAACAATCCGATACACTGCGAACTGCCTTCAAAGATCTTTCCTCACCGAATGCTTCGTCGGATCGAACATCTCTGAGAACACCTCGGACGTTTTAAACTTATTTACCAATAGACATCGGGTTTGCGACCAACATCAGATATACAATATGCGAGATATACCCGCTCCAGCGGGCCGAGCACGTATCTATGGGGCCGCCTACCCGAGTTCAGGTGGGCTATACTCAAGAACCCCGGAACAGGGAGGGGGGGGGGGGCAAAGGGAAGGTCGCCCTTCTCCCCCCCCATTATTCCAGGGGGGCAGCGCCTCCCCCCCCCCCCCCCCCAGTCTTCATTTTCTTCTACTTGGATCAGATTTATGAAAATTGAAACACATTAGTTCTAGGACTATTTTAAATCAAAGCACAGTGGGTCTGCTTGAGCTGCTTGGCTTAGTAGCCAGTTGTAAAGCATTTCGTATATGAGCAACCTAAACCAGTCATGTCCCTACAGAATTCGATCGACTATATATCGACCTGACCGTGTACATGATCATGATTAGCAGAATTTAAACAAACTATGTACAGACGTTTTTAATGGAATTGATCTTAAGCTCCTCATTTCAGTTAATTTTATATTGCCATGAATCTTTGCACCGTTTGTTCGTTCGCACTCACAACCGCCGGCACGCGGCTTTATAATTTTGTTTTGCAATGCGAGATGCTACCAGACTTATAGCCGTTGACCATGGCCACGTGCAAATGATTCCACATATTTCCAGATTCTCGCTGCTTTTGGTTCTTTATCTCGAAGGTTCCTTGCCAGCTTTAAATTCAGCACGACGAAGAACTGCATGACAACCAGGTCGATGACCGCCGAGCACGCTTAATTGAGCTTATCGCTGCCGCCAAGTAATTCAGTTCTTATTGGGAGTGAGTCAGCGCCTTAAACAGTTAATTTTGGGAGCCTTTTCGTTCTCTTCCTGACAGCTGGAGTGTCGTCACCGCAACGTGATACTTTGCATCAAGCTTTGAGCATTGAAATATATATATATATATATATATATATATATATATATATATATATATATATATATATATATATATATATATATATATATATACTTTATTATGTAAATGAGCATTAAATAAATAAATAACAAAATAAGCGCGAAGTCCTGCCCTCCCACTAAAGAAAAGGTACCGGAGTCCCTGGCTATACTAATTGTCTCGAGCGTAGCCCAAACCTTCACCCGCTGCCATTATGACCCTGACGCGACAGCGGTGTGCCAGAGAACACTGCGAAACTATACTTATAGACCTCCTCGATCACCTCGATCGAAGCACCTCGATCGAGGGCGCGGATGTGCAACCCAGTTGCATGTTCTAGCGCACACTAGCAGTTTATTTTCGAGAGCCTCTTCCTCCTGTACCTTGCAGTCTTCTGATTTCTTAACATAAATTCTTTCAGTGCATCAGTTTACCTCTTCAGCAATCTATATTTCCCCCTCTGCTGGTCCTAAGTCGCTGATTTCAGGTCAGTGGAAATATAGTACTTATGATATATACCACGCACCATGCCAGAAAATACTTTTTTTGCAGCAATTACAGACTTTTCAAGCACTTGCTGCATTTAGCGGCGTTCCAAAAGAAGTGTTTATTTTATCGTACCTAACACAGAAGTTGCTATTTACAGCGCATAGAAAAGGGAAGGGCCCAGCGATAAATATGATCAAGAGCCGCGCAACAGGAGAATTTATGAGGAAAACCAGCGAAAAGGCCGCATTCACAAGGAGGAGAAGTACACAGGACAACGCTGGAAACACAACTGAAAATTCTTTACTTCGCCAACATCAGAACAGGGCGCACATGCGCGTGAGCACCACAAACGCTATCAAAACCGCAAACACAAAACTGATTAAGCGAGCGAAGAAACATGTGGCAACGTACGTCCCATTCATGAAAGTGTATTCTTTTGCCGTGAACCTGACAGAGCTGTCGCTGACGCATTCAGTTCCTAACTGCTTGATTTTAAAAGCTTCTAAGATTTCTCGTTCTATCTGTGTTTTGCCGCGGCCGATGATGTTGACATTATGGAACAGAGGGGTGCAGTCTTTGCAGTGGTTGCAATGTCTTGGAAGATTTGCTGTATTGCCTGGCTGCAGCGAAGTGCGGTGCTGCCTCATACGGTCGTTGACGCATTGACCCGTTTGACCTATGTAGGCCTTGCCACAGGACAGTGGGAGCGAGTAAACAACATCGGTTGTGCATTTGGTGAACATGCTCTGGTGTTTAACATTACATTTCTTTTTTGTGCTGATTTTTGAGATACGTGAACAAAGCGACGACAGTTTGGTGGGCGCAGAAAAGACTACCTTAACACCGTATTTCATAGCTACCTTTTTAACGTTATGTGAGATTTTATGCTGGTATGGCATTACAGCAGGTCTGGATTCCTCACTAGGCGTTTCATCTCTTTTGTACTGTGACTTAAATTTACTGGTCAAGGTCTCAGAAATAGAAACGTGGACGTCCTCAGGGTAGCCCGCTGACCTCAAGCGGTCAAGTTACGCTAAGAAACTCTTTTGCATATTGTGTGAACAAGACCTGCGCAGAGCATTACCAAGGCAAAGGTTGGCAATGCCTCTCTTCACAAGTTCGGAATGTGAGGAGGAGAAGGGCAGCAGGCTTTTCTTGGTCCGTGGAGAGTAGCTCCAGCAAACATGGCTTTCATCAGAGAAGGTGAGAGTCAAATCTAAAAATCTAATTGAGTCCTCAAGGGGCACTTCATGAGTAAAACTCAAGTCAGGACAGGTATCGGTAAAGAAGGTCAAAATGTCATTTGCAGCCGTTTCGACACTGTCACGGGAAGTTAGTTTCAAGAAAATTAAGAAATCGTCTACATACCTAAAAACTTTCACTACTCGATCGTCAATAAGGGTATCATGCAACAAATTGTCAAAATGGGATAAAAATATGTGGCACAAAATAGGAGCTACACACGAGCCAATGGGAACGCCCTGCTTCTCTATGTACCTGCAGTTTTCATGTTCTACCACAGTGGAAGAAAGGTAGCAAGTCAAAGGTTCCAAAAAGGAATTCACCGATATGCCCGAGCTGTTCTGGAAGGCCACTGCACCTCGGTTTTCGATGAGATCCCGCACAGTAACTAACAAGTCCTTTTGGGGAACTGAATAGAAGAGGTCTTCGATGTCCACGGAAAAGGCGGAATTGGCACTCACACTGGTAGCGGATAAGTAGTCCACGACGTCCATCGAGGTCCGAGCGCTAAAAGGGTCGTCAGGTGCCAAGGGGTCCAAGGATCGTTTCAAAAACTGGCCCACTAATTTCTGCCACGATCTGTCCTCTGTGACAATAGCCCTAACAGGGCAGCCAGTTTTATGCGTTTTTTTTAGAGAAACGCATTGTTATGGCTCCAACATTATAATAACGTTTCGAAGACTATAATAAAACAATATAGAGTTATAGGATATCGTTACCGTGTTTACGTTACCGTTTACCTGGCCCGGCTAGGGGCATCGACGCATGCGTTGCCACTTACCGGTCCGCTAGCACTTCACGGAATCTCTTTTAGCGTTGTGGACAGTTAGCGTTCGCTCGTAAGAAAACATGGCGTTGTCCTGCACGGCAACTTCGGACGAAATACTGCACCGCCGCCGCGTTCTTCGGCGCCATTTCTCGCTATACAAGAAGGCATTCGCTTTTAATTTGCGGACTCTCACCCATACGTCGAGGCTTCAGTAAAAACTAGACCATATTTTTTTAGAAAATCTGGCGATTTTAGAGCAGTTAAGCTGAGCTACATGTGGTGTACATAGCCAAATAGCAACGACTTCACTGCAGCTCTTCAGTTTTGTGCCCGATTTAACATTTTTTTATATTTTCAGAATTTTTTTTAATTGAAGAAATATTCATATATATATATATATATATATATATATATATATATATATATATATATATATATATATATATATATATATATATATATATATAAATCTATTCTGCAGTAAGTGCATAAAATAAAAGTTTCTCCGGCCCGGAGTTAGCGCGCTTTAACTCACTGTCACTAGATGGCGCCACATTGTTCACATCCAAACACATAAAGAAGCCATGGTGCCGCACGGCAAACATGTGTCATAGTTGCGCTTTTTGCAGCGCTCGCAACGCAACATGCGCTGCCTATGCAAGCTTACTGAGGTCTACGCAGTGAAATTGTCTACTGGCCAGGGTAGACAAAGGTGTTTAGCTTCACAGGCACGTTTGACAAGCCGCTGAGTCGGCTGTTAGCTGATTTGTAGTCGGTACGTCTTTATATGCAGAGAGAAAGGTTATTAAAGTGCATGTAGCATTTCACTTCATAAAAATGACTGCAATGCATCCGTATTTTTCTTTGCAATAAACGTTAGGCATCTGCTATCATCATCACTCGTTTTAACTTGACAGTAAATTGTTACGGGAGAGACGGTACGCTAAAACGTCTTCTGGCGTGCGCCGCTCTAACCGGAAAGTCCGGCAACACGGTAAACGGTAACGTAAACACGGTAACGATATGCTCTAACTCTCTAATGTTTAAAGCGTTAAAATAACCATTTGTACGTAACTTAAAACATTAATTAACGTTTAACATGTAACATTAGATAATTATAAGAGAGTTAAGGCATATCGTTACCGTTTTTACGTTACCGTTTACCGTGTTACCTCACACAAGATTTTCCGGTTAACGCGGCGCACGCCAGAAGACGCTTTAGCGTACCGTCTCTTCTGTAACAAGTTACCGTTAGGCTAAAACGAGTGATGACGATGGTAGAAGCCCAGTTTTTAATGATAAAAAAAATACGGATGCATTGCAATCATTTCTATGAAGTGAAATGCTACACGTTAATAATCTTTTTCTCTGCATATAAAGACGTGCCGACTACACTTCAGCTAACAGCCGACTCAACGGCTTTTCAAATGTGCCCGTGAATCTAGACACCTTTGCCTACCCTGGCCAGTAGACAATTTCACTACGTAGACCTTAGTAAGCTTGCATACACAGCGCACATTGCGCTGCGAGTGCTGTAAAAAAGCACAACTGTTTGCCGTGCCGCATCGTCACTTCTTTATGTGTTTGGATGTGAACACTGTGGCGCCATCTAGTGGCAGTAAGTTAAAGCGCGCCAACTCCGGGCGGGAGAAACTTTTTATTTTTTGTAATTACTGATGGATATACTAAGAGAATTACCAGTCTTTTTTTTTCGAGGAAAAAATCATGAACATATAGAAAAGTTCAATCGGGCACAAAACTGGAGCGCTGCAGTGTAGTCGTTGCTATTTGGATATGTACACGACATATAGTCAGGCTTAACTGCTCGAAAATCGGCAAATAATGTCATAAACATGGCCTAGTTGTTACTCAAACCTCAACGTATGAGTGAGAGTTTGCAAATTAATAGCGAATGCCTTCATGTATAGCGAGAAATGGCGCTGAAGAACGCGGCGGCGGTGCTGTATTTGGTCCGAAGCGTCCGTGCAGGGCGCCGCCATGTTTGTTTATAAGCGAAGGCTAACTCTCCGCAACGCTAAAAGAGATTCCGTAAAGTGCTTGCGCACCGGTAAGTGGCGGCGCATGCGCAGACGTCGCTTGCCGGGCACGGTAAACGGTAACGTAAACACGGTAACGATATGCTACGCTTACCGTGCCCGGCAAGCGACGTCTGCGCATGCGCCGCCACTTACCGGTGCGCAAGCACTTTACGGAATCTCTTTTAGCGTTGCGGAGAGTTAGCGTTCGCTCGTAAACAAACATGGCGGCGCCCTGCACGGCCGCTTCGGACCAAATACAGCACCGCCGCCGCGTTCTTCGGTGCCATTTCTCGTTATAAATGAAGGCATTCGCTTTTAATTTGGAGACTCTACCCATACACCGAGGTTTGAGTAACAACTAGGCCATATTTTTGAGATAATTTGCCGATTTTTGAGCAGTTAAGCCTAACTATATGTCGTGTACATAGCCAAATAGCAACGACTGCACTGCAGATCTTCAGTTTTGTGCCCCGATTTAACATTTTTCTATAATTTCATGGTGCGTCTCATATAAGGCAATTTGTGTCTAGTATGGGCTGATATGTGTCCCTCATTTTCCTCGTATGGGCTGTAGCTGTCCCTCGTATCCCTCGTAAGGGGTGATAAGTGTCCTTCGTATCCCTCGTATGGGATGATATGTGTCCTTCTTGTGCCTCGTATGGGCATATGTGTCCCTCTTATGCCTCGTATGTGCTGATACGTGTCTCTCGTATCAGTTGTTTGAGCCGAAACATGGATCTCGTATCACCCAAATATGCCGATATGTGTCTTTCGTATCACTCATTTGAGCCAATATGCAGCTCTCGTATCACTCATATGGATGAACTGCGTCTCTCAGTCAGCTCATATTGTCGCGGACTCGAAGACGACAAAGTGGGCAGTGGCGCGGCGCGGGGAGCTCGCGCTAGGCCCACAGCCATTAAATCATCCCACCGCCATCTGTTATGTAGTACTGTCTTCACCTGCTTGCCGTCACGTAAGAATATGTGAGCCTTTTATATGGCTCATATGAAATTAAATGGATTACATTTCATCTTGTCTTTCACGCGGCGCACTTGAGCTCATAATTAAAGAACACAGGTGATCAAAGTAGGTCCCTCAAACGTGGTGGGATGTTAAATCCCAAGTATAGTACCATTCCACGCTGTATCAGCTTAGCACAACATGTATGAACAAGCATACGCATTGCAATACTGTCCTGTTTCAAAGCTACATCTCAGCTGAAGCACACACATTCGAAAAAAAGTTTTAGAAAACCATCAGGAAAAGAAGTATAATTAAGCCAAGGACACCACCTAACACATAATAGATAATGAGGCCACAAAACATTGGTCCATTTGATAAATGACTCAAGTAGCTTCCTGTAAGAGATCGGATGATCCGCGGGGTCATTAGAGCCAGTTGCCCGGTTTCGGCGCCTCCTCGCGGCAGCCCTTCCCACTTTGAACCCCCCCCCCCCCCCCCTTCCCTTTCGATGACGTGCGGCGGAGGGGCGCGCTGAAAAGGAGCTCCCGTCTTGGGTCCAAGCACCCCTGAAAGCGACAGCCGCGCGCTTTTGTCCTCGGACAGTGTCACGCTGAAAGCCCCCTCGTCTTGGCAGACACCGGACGCGACGCGACCTTGCGAAGGGCATCTCGTGGGAAGATCTTGAAAAGCAGTAGTCTTGTCAAAGAGGGGAGCAACGGGAATGACGGATGGACCGCGGCGGCCAGATTTGCAACCACCCCAACGAAAGAGTGTCGGTGTTGAAGCTAAGCCGCTTATGCTCAAGAGAACGCTAATCCCCCTGGGAAAGTCGGGACCGAGCGGACAGTCGCACACAGTGGAAGCACCGCGCCGGAGTCCAATGACAGCTCTAATTGCGGAACTGCGACAGGGTTGACGAGCTTCGACGAAACCGATTGCACGTGCGGGCAAGGTTGTGGGGTTGTTTTTGCTTTTCTGCTTCTGAGGCAGAGAGTTGGAGTAATACTGTGGATGTTTGGGGCGTGGCATATAAACCCGCTGGGCCAATCATTTCGAAAGCCCATTCCCGGAATTCGATTTTCTTGTAGCAATTTTGATGTTCATTTCGTGCTTTGTATTTTAGGGAGAGGGTTTAGAACATTGCCGAAAATTGGAAGGCGTGCCATGCAGTTTGTAAAACAATCCTGGAAAAAGGGTTCTGAGCTAGATTTAGATCACGGTGGAAGAACAAGCTAGGTGGCCGGTCGAAGGCTGCGCAGGCGGAAAAAAGTTGTGCATACATCACGCTGTCCTCGACAGATGGCGCTACACGCAAAGGGCCTTAGTTCTCAAACGTAGGCGCTAAATGAAAGCAGACACGGACGCGAAAAAAATTGATTATTACGCGCGTATTCAGTACCCAATTTGCAATAGACAAGAATGTTGGGTAAACCTGAGGCTGAAAGTTGTTTGCAATGAATAATGCTTATGCTCCGCGAGTTTCGCCATGCCCTGCACCTTGCAGCGTTCGCGCTCGTACGACGCGAGTCGAGCGCAATGTCTCTTGACATTATTTACCGCAGCCTATGCCGTCGCAGCAATATGCGCAAATAACAGCGGACGCGGTAGTGCAGCGCAACCTGGTTTAGTCAGACGGGAAGGCAAAACCGTGCACAACGCAAGAACAAGCACTGCGTCTACAGGTAAACCACAGAGGCTTGCAGGTACACGATAAGGAGAAGGAAAATAATTTCATTCGCCTGGTTTTTTAAGAGGTCATGAATTTAGCCACATAAATTGAGGTCACCTAAGGAAACAAAAGCAGTGAAACCACGAAGGTGCTGTGCGGCTTGCTTTTTTATTTGACATTACACAGAACAGGCGGTGAATACCATTTTAGAACAAAAATTTTTGCTGCACAAAAAAAAAGGGACACCACCGCACATTCCACGCACACCAAGGTATTCATGACTCCCGCAATTTAAACAGCGAAACAAGAGCCAAATTTTCACCTACTGAAGCTTGGACAGCTTACGCAGCTCCTGTGTCTTATTTTTCGCATCAGCTTTCTGGCGTTTGCAAAATTGCCTCATTCTCATGGCTACATAATTGTGTAGCACGGCTGCCATAACTTCCTCTTTATGGTCGGAACAGGGGAACTGAAACTCGTAGTTGTCAAGCATGTTGTCCAGCGTCAATTCATAGGCATTTCTTAGAGCCGCATGCTTCTGAAATTCCATCTCAGTGGCATGGCGCAAGTGAAAGAGACTTCGTTTTGGCTGCATGAGGCCTCCTCAAGTTTTACACAGAACAAGGCTGCTTTCCGGCTGTTGATGAAGGGTGCTTTCTTCCAATAATCCTTCACGGCACTTCGTGCACGTTTTACTCTTCAAGTACTTGCGGCATATAAAGCCAACTAAATAATAAATTATACAGTCGGCAGCTTCCGGTACTTCATGCAACTTGTCGAACACATGATCAACCTCCGCTTCAACAGCCACCAGGCCATCTAGCTTCTTTTTCAGCAGCTGAACGTGTCCTTTAGACTGGGCATTATCATCAAAAGCAAGTTTCAAGTCATTCAACGTTAGCACAGGTACACCGTGCTCAGATTCCACATTGTTGACTTGACAATTCCCGAATTTAGGGGGCTAAATGAGACTATAGACTGATAGCATATTGTACAGCTGCAGAAACCTGGGCATAGACGGGTGGTCATTTTGACCTCCAGCTTGCCGGATAACGAAGAAGCGTTCAATCACGTCTTGGTTAAATTTTCCGGTTAAGACGTATTTGAAACCGCACTCTTTCAACAGGTACCTTGATAGTTCCAATGCGGACAAAATAGTCACGCGAAGACCTTCAGCGGTTTGATCGGTGAGGAAACTTGCCCGAGATATCTTTCCTGATACCACTTCTTTTTCCCAGTTATTTAGCCAATAGAGCGACGAAGCGAGGACTCTTAAATCTTTGCTTCCAACGGTGACGCCCTCCTTTGTATGAGTTCGATTTCGGGCGTCAAAAAGATTGTTAAGCCTCAGCGTGAATTCCACCGTTGCCTTCACATTTTCGTGTCCTTTTGTGCCTCTCTGTGAATAGAATTCTAATCCTTTGGCTACACTCATGCTGAACAGTTGAGTGGCTAGCTTCACCCGCATTTTTTCGGTCGTTGAAGGATTGATGTGGGAAAAAGTTAACTTAGAGCACACACGCAAGTTCCCTGGCTGCTTAGAATCTTCTACAAAGAGCCTATCAAAATGTGCCCATTGAACGCGATCGCCGTTCACCCAAAGCACTTTTTGTGCGTGTAAACGATTCCGAACGCCTTTCATGAGATGGGGCACGTCCGAAAACACATACACATTACGGTTTTCATCAGCAGGATGCGTGAAGTAGTACCTAGTACTCTTCAGCGTTCCACTCACACCGAACTCTTTCCACATTGAACAATTTGTACTAGCGCCATCGCAGACGACTGCGTCGACTATGGCCCCCGCTTCTTCAAGCAAAAATATCGCTTTTAAGACGAGCTGTGCAAGTATGGCTCCTTTTGTTGGGCCCTTGCTTGCAAACACTGCGACTGGCTGAGAATACTTGTCACCAAATGAGCGAATCGTAAATACAAGTCCATGGTCTGCAAGGTCGTCGTGAGCCTCTGATGAATAGCCATAATCGACGAAGCCACTATATGTCATAGACTTTGAATGTACTCGTATTTCTTTTCTAACGCGCATTTCGTCAAAAACAAAAATCCCATGGCGCTGGAAGTTATTCTTAGCGGCCATCTTTTTCTTCAGTGCGTGAAAAACCGCGTGTCAAAACCGCACTTGAATCTTACCATGCTTTGCGCACTGCCGTTACGCATGGAAGAGGGAGCACATCATTGTCTCGGAGAAAGCAATATGCAGATGGGCTCCGTATATGTAGAAGCAAACACATTAGAAGCCACTCCTCCCTGTAGCGGCGGCTTTTCTTGTTAGCTAGCTTAGCTCCTGCTACGCACTCTTTCACTACCGTCAGCTGAGCACTAGGAATGTTAGTTTTGAAGAGCTTATCCTCCAGTCCTTCTTCTGACATTTTTTGCTTGTTGACGCAAGCTTCCGTAAGTTCCGCTGACAGTTTCTTCACTCTGTTGATGGCACGATTCTTCGCTCTTTTCAGAGTATAATTTGCTCGACGCAAGACCGCAACTTTGTCCTTGCTTTGGTATGAAGGCAAGAGACGCACAGCAGCAGGCTAAAGCCTGCGCTTTCTTTCTTCTGTTCTTTTCTGGTGTATGCGCAGGTCGTTTGAAAGACCTGCACATTTGTGACATGCTGAAGAATTTGAGTGAACAACTATAGAGCATCCTCTATGGCGCCACTTCTGATTAATATCAAGGTATGCACACTTTGTTTCAGCATGCGGGTACTCCAAAACATTAGGTCCACCAGCGCAGAGTTTTGCGTTGTCCACATGCTCTAAGAGAGCCTTTACATCATCTACAGTTGATAAAGTTCCTTAATATCCAAGATCTGCCATAGAAACTGGCCTGCTCATCATGGAAATTTTCGCCAGCATATCTTCCTGAATTTCAACAGTTTTTGTGGTTACCAAAGAAGGTGCAGGGCTTTGTGTCGGCGGGAATGCATCTGATAGCAAAACCCCGACAGGTGTTTGGGTGCGCGCCAGCTGGGAGAAAACGACGCTTCGTACTTCTCCCACGTCAAGCAGATGATACCCCCAAGAACTCGATGGAAGAAATGACCGTGGCAGGTCGGCGAATAAGCTTGCGAAAGTGGCGCATGTAGTTCAGTGATGACTACGGACCAACAGGCTGAGGCATTACTTCAGAAGTTTGGCCTTCCATCACATTCATGTCGCTGTCGAATGCATTCGCGGATATTTGGCACGGGCTTCCTTTAACGCCATCACTATCTTTACTGCATGAGGCCCCTTCCTGGTTACAGTCAGTTGATGATGCGACTCGTTTTCTCGACGAAGGCAAAGCTTGTCTTTCCGCGGACCGCTTTCTTGTTTTCAGTGATTTCGATAGGTACAGCGGGCAACCGGAAAATATTGTTGGCACAGCATTACTCGCCAAGGAAGCCTTTCGTGGAACACTCACCAGGACATGTCCTTTGTACTGCGCTGTCCATGCCTTAGTCACGAGGTGGGGCTCGAAGTGCTTTACACACACGTGGTCATTCGCTTGAAGGCAGCGATCCTTCCTTAGAATAGATAGCTCGACGCCAAAGATTCAAGCGTTCTTCATCTTTCGGCGCGGAAGAGAGGGACGGTTTTTCGGTACAGCCTTTGTATCCCGTCGTGCAATGTGGAACGAAACACTTCTTGCCCATTGTGCCCACAATTGCATGATTGTCGAGAAAGCAACGTCCACAAAACTGAAGCAAGATACGTGCCCACAAGTGCTTTGACCAGCGCAGGCGGCGCTAACCAAGGCCCCCTAGGGAGCCTACATACATGCCGCCTGGCTTAGGGTGGTGACATCTCTCCCAGTGTTGCCGAAAACGGCCGCTAAACATGACGGGCAGCCATGTTGTTCCCCTTGAAGAGAGCATCCCCGGCTTTCAGTGGCGTGGTCGCTGGGGCGATCTACAACATTAGTTTATATTCTAGTTTATCGGCGTTTCTTTCGAAGTTAGTACCAACAGATGACGCCGTTCCGACGACATAGAGCAGTTCTCAGCGACGGTGCATTACACTCCGAACGGGTCTCTCCTCTGCGCGCGTCATCACGCCAAAAGGCAGCGCTTATCAATTACGTAAAAATGATTACTCCTCACGATGAGCACTAACCGAGCTTAGGTGTTGGGCGTTCAGAATTTAATCTTATGACGGTAATCAAAAGATTACGCAGGCCCAATTTTTAATGCTTATCAATTACTTGGTTCATGCGCGGCCTGTACAGAATGTGGCCGTAGTGGCTGTGTAGCTTATGTCGGGCATAATCGTCGCAAGTGTTCTATCGTTGGATAGCTTATGTCGAGTATAATTGCACCGGACTAATTGTAGGTCTCAATTAATTACCGGTAATTAGTTAATTGTAATGTAATTGAAATTTACGCTACATCACTAAGTCGCTGGATAGCTTATGTTGAGTACAATTGCACTGAACTAATCTTGTCTTACCGACCATTAATTAGATAACCGTGATTAAAAATCAATCGTTATGCTCCATCATCAAGCTATATATCGTTGGATAGCTTATGTCGAGTATAATTCCACCGGAGTAATCGCAGGTCTTAATTACCATTAATTAGTTATTTAATTTAAAATTGAACCTAATGCTATAGCATCGTCATATATCGTTGAAAGGTCTCGATGAATAGAATCGAAAATGGAACGGTAAACCGAGCTAACGCTGGTCTATGTAGGTTCAAAATAAAACCACGCAACAGAAGCAAAACAGTAGCACCTAATGCTTATGCATTCACAGCACGGGAAGAGACTTAAGTGCCCCAGTAGTTCTATTACCGACATCACAATGGCATTTGCGTGTGCAATGTACCATTAGTTTGTGCATTTTGCTCTTCGGTGAGCAATTACACATGCTCTACGCAATGAGCTATGCAACCCCATACTAGCACACTGTAGCTTCAGCAAAAGGTATAAACATACTTAAAAAAATTTAGGGAATCTTGAGGCTGATGTTAACAAATTAAGATCGAGTGTTGTAAGCGTCTTAGTTTTGTACAGATTGCCATTGAGTTAACATTAAAGCAGTGCTTCATTTCACATTGCCTACCATTTATCCACGTGTGCTGAGAAACTAACTTACACAGGGTGTTCAGTAGGAGGCTCAAATGTTCAGAGTATAACATGAGACTTGCTGGGATGGAATCAGAGAAAGAGGAGCAATACAAACAATGGGACAAGTGAGAAAACCTAAAATCAAGAAACCAAATGACATTTTCAGACGCCTTCGTGTAAACATTCAAGAAGCTTCTTTTATTGCCGACACACTTCAGGCAACTGTCAATTAAAGGGGAGGTGCTCATATTCTTTCTCAAGCAAACTGACAGAATACATAAGCACCCGCAGCCAGCTAAAGTGCATATGAAATTACATTCTTCCATTATCAGCATCTGTGAAACCAGTGAAATTTTTGTACACATATCAGTCACTCCTGTAAAACATATCTGGTGCGCACACTAATGGTGTAATTGCAAACAGGCTTATTATTTTTAAACATTGACCGAAGTAAAGCAGCTTCGTTGCTCAATGAACACTTCTACATAAAACAAACTATACTGATAGCCATGAACAAATTGCATGAGTGCAGTACAGAGGACACAATAAATGGGCTAAATTAGCAGGACTAGTAATGCAAACAACCCAAATGATAATCAGAAACACCACGGCAACTCTGTGGGAGCGTATGTTTTACAGCCCCTAAATAATGCAGCCACAAAAATTAGACTGTTACGCACTTCACAAAAGACTTGAAACAGTGGTTTACACATTTGCATCTAGTTCCAACACTTGCTCCTAAAAACTTCACCTTTGATGAACACACTAGTGGCACGCACTGTAAATCAGTTTCCTATTTCCAAATGCTGACTGAAGCAAAGCAGCTTCATTGGTTAGTGCACACAATTTGCAAGCAACAGCTTGCTACAGAGAGGTGACATAAAAATATGCTGAAAGACGTGAACAATTTACAGGCGAGCAAAGTGCACACGAAATACACAGTGAAAGTGTCAGAGTGCTATATTCGGGTACAACCCAAGGAAGTAGTGGCAGATGCCCCCCGACCGTTTCCCTCCAGCCAATAGCGGTGACTGATTTTCATGACAACGCGGTCAATCCGATTAAGCCACGGTTAACTGCCGTTCATCTGCCACTCCCAGCGATGCAACTTCCCAGCATTAAACATGGTGTCATGAAAATCGGTTGGCGCCATTGGCTGGATAGAATTCTTTGAGGACATCTCCCCTATTTTCTTGAGTTGTGTCAAACTATAGAAAAACAACGAAAGCAAGGCCAAATCATTAACTAGCTGACTGCAAGCATCTAAGCATATGATGTTACCATCCTTCTCAGAGTTCAGACCAGGTTTGTTGCGGCACATGTTTTGCTAGACATTCCATCCACCCTCTGTGCATGCTGCTGTCGTAGATGGATCCTCAGTCTTGTCCTCACATATTTTGTCAGGAGGACCTTCCCTGCCTGAGCATGATGTGTTTCACAGCAACCTAAGTTCAACTTGAAAGCCTTGCACAGGGCATTCAGAATGCTAGCAAATGGGGTTTTGAGCACCATGATTTTCTTCATATCTGCAAAAGTCTTAAACTGCTCCTCACATTCTATAAGGACATTAATCACTGCTTGCGTTGGATAAATGAGGTTCTCAGAATTTTTCACGTACTCTTTAAGCTTAATAAGATTGCTATACTGATTTGTAGCATCTCCAACAAGGGCATTTTTGCAGTCACTACAGTTACCAATGGACTTCATGACAGACTTGACCAGGAATCCTCCTAAATAAGCAAGAATGTCACATTCTACTTCTGTGAGAGCACACACAAACAGGTTTTCTAGCTCTTCAGGCTCTTGGTTTTGTCCTTCATGTCTCTGGATAGTTGGGTCAAGGAGGTCAGCTAGATGCAAGCTGTCATCAACCTCGTAGCTAGAATTTGTAGGTGTGTGCATGAACTGTCCAACACAAATCAGCTTCAGTGCACACTTAACGTCGTATGCACTAGGGACCGGCTTCTTGAGTCTCAACACAGAGAATATGTTTTCGAGACAATCTTGTACGAGCCGGCCAAGAAGCACATACTTGTAGCTTTGGTTGTCCAAGAGGTCTTGCGACAGGCTGAGAGCAACAGTGGTCGATGCCAGAAGGCCAGCTTGTGAAGGCTTCCAATGTGCCGTTGCTCCCATTTTCATTTGACGGAAAGTGCGGCACGTCAGTTCCAAAAGCGCAGTGGCCTCTTTATGCTTTGAAGGATCAATATCGCTCAGAGCAACAACCGGATGTCTGGCCGACATAAGGGTGTACCACCTGCTCACGAGGTTGAAGAACCACGCTTTAGCCTCTGCTTCGGGGGGCAAAATGTTTTGTTGGATTAAATATCGGATAGCAGCAGGAGCCTCACGGAACAATTGCACAGCAATGTTCACTTTCATGGTAGTGAAATGTCCACTGCTGATGTGGATTTCCGACAGCCTATTTGCAATCTTCAGCTCACTTTGACAGTCGTACTTCAACACTGCTTCAACATGCTCCACCTTGACAGTGCCAGAAGGAAGACTTTGTTCCTTAACAGTTTCTTCACCCAGAGTGAATTCTCCCACTCGGAGTAGTTGGGCACGGATGTTCTTCAAGACGTGGGCGGGGTCAGCCATAAAGAATAGTTGCCTGCCACGGAGGTGCGGGTGCGGAATACAGCAGACAGTCTGCGAGTTTCTGTGGTTGGACAAGCCAAGCAGGCGCCAAACTGCAGGATTGGCAGCTCCCATGTCACTTGTGACAACAAGCACTCTAAGCGAGATTTGAAAACAAAGCTCAATCAAGTGGAACACAATGTCCTTCAAAATAGAGCCATCTATCGACCTTCCAGTGAAGTGATAGGCGATAACCTGTTTCCATCTCGTGTTCACGCCACCAACCATGAACACAAGAGCATGGTTGGCAACATCTGTAGCGGACTCCGGCAATGTAGTGCTCCCAAAAAAGCAATCAAGCGAGCGATCGTGGTCAAATCCTTGGGAGATTTCCATCTCATCCATGAAAAGCACACAGTCTTTTTCTATGTCTTGCATTGTGGCTACTTTGGATTTCAGGACATTAAAAACTTCATGAAGAACTCCAGGCAAAAATTTAATATTTTGAAGCCTTCGTATTAATGTCCTATTGCATGGCAGTGGATATGATAATGATCTTAATAATTCATAGCCTGCTGTTCCACATGCGTGCTTTATTTGAAGGGCCTCTCGAATAGTCTTCTCAGACCACTTAAGGCCCTTCGTAGTTTTTACCGTCAAAGCCCTTCTCTGGTCGTGTTTGAGGAACGGTAATTGTTCCAAGGTTATCATTTTTTGTTGTGGCGACTGTGACTTCTTTACAAGACTGCGCAGTTTTCTCTTTGTTTGCTCGTGAAGCCTCTGTAGGTTTCTGTACTTTTGGGCCAAGTCCTTATTTCTCTTTCTCAGCTCCGCATTCTGTCTTTGAAGAGACAAGTCAGTTGAAGCCGTACTTGAACCAAGTGTGAATGCAGCTTGAGGTATTTCTTTACTTGATCGCTCATTACTATGCTGTGACCTTCAGCGCTTAAGGATTCGGCCTCCATGGGTGAAGCTGCGGGCAGAGGAAGTCGACTTGCATCAGTGGAATCTTCCCCACTGGCTTTAGCTGTTCTCAGAAAGGAATGGGCAACGCTGTCTGCATAGATAACAGTGTCGACAGCTTTGGGCGGCAGCAAGGTGGTTGGTAAAGGTAGATCATACCCTGGTACCTGAGCACATTGTAGTGGACTGACAGTGTCCTGGGAACTCATGCTGTCACTCACAGCCGAGTCTTGTGTTTGTTCGGCTGTTGATGCGAAGACAGGCTCTAGAGTAGCACTACCACATGGTTCATTTCCAGTGGGGTCAAGTACTGGGCTTTGCGTTGGCGTGGCCGGGCGAAAGCAAGACCGCTTCTTCGGAGGCTTCCGGTGTTTCGGGATGGCTGAAATAAAAAAATTCAGTCAATAGGGTAGCACTACACTCAAGAACTGCAGAAATTCTGCATTTACAGAAGAGCAGCCTAGTACCTGCATAAAACTTCCAAATAAACTTCAGGAGTAGTAATATCAGTTGGGTTTTAAGATCCCAAAGCTGTACTGGGGGGCTTTAGATTTCTTACCGCCAGTGCATATTTAACAGCGTCGGAAAGCATGCTACGACTGGCAATGATTCAGTCGTGCAAAATTGTGCTCAACAGCAGGTTGTGTTAGCAGCTGAGGTACCATTGATGCAACTAGAATTACTAATCGTCCTGAATTTTGCCATTTTAGCTTCTGTGCCAGGTGACATAGAACAAATGAGACAGCACAGAATGCAGTCTGCTACAGGATATTTGTTTGATTCTAGACGCCCCCTTTCTCGCAGGCGTCGGGTGAATTATAAAGAAAAAACGATGCTATACAAAGTATAAACACACTATAGGTGGCCTTGTGCTCTTTGAATACAAGGCTATATCTGTGTGTTACGTTTTGGATCTTAGTATCATATATATGAGTGCATGTAATGTGTAGAGAAGATAAACAGTAGTCCCTTAGAGAAGCAGTGGGTGTTCAAGAAAAGCAAATATAGTAGGGGTAGGCAGAGAGTTAGGTGGCAAAAGTTTTGTTTAGTGCTATACTTTATACCTTTATGGCTTACACGGAAGATTTCAATTGTCATTCATTCATTTTTTTTCAATCTACAGTGAAAAATGAGCCAGAGGCAATGCAGAAGCCGTTAAAACACGGCTTAAGGTGATTTTATGTTTGAAGGTGCTGTTCGAATGCATGATCCTACAATAACGTGCAATATAATATTTTTTTATGCCCGCGATATAGTTTTACAAGAAATGAATTGCATGGATCCCAACAAATTTCTAGCTAGGGATCTAGATGCTGATTCAAACATGCGCTGTAGGAATGCTTGGATATAAAAGCCATATCAATAGACCAAGAAGTTTGTGTGGATAATGTGGCCACAGATGGCACAGGAACCGGCTAAAGGGAAGTCAGTAGGACAGGCTTCGTCCTGCTATGGACCTTGAAATGCTGATGCTGATGAACCTTTCTTTGCAGCCTTCTAAAAGCAGATGAGCGCACATTTTTGAGCTTGCACAAAGCAACCACAGCACTACCGTATACGTGTAGACAAATTTCTTTGCAAACATTTCATATGAATGAGGCAGAGTTGTATTTAAGAGATCGATAAAAATTAGAAGCTTACCTCGATAAGTAAAAAGTGTGGGAACCGCATCTGGCCTTAGCTTCTTTAAGCCATCCTGTCTGTTTTGCTCGAAACTTGTTTCTTCAAAATGTGCCTGAAATGAATGGCAGCAAGTACTTCATAAGCATCAAGAAGTATATTCATACCTGCACATAACTGTGACAAATGCTGCAAACCGGAATATGACTAGCGTTACAACTACAGAGCTGTTTCTACCTGCTGTAATGTTTTCACATGCAGTCTTTTACCAGGCTATAGTGCCAAGCTAAAAAAACTGGATAAGGGCTTCCTAAAGGCTTCATATGCATGCCAGTAACCGGGCATATACAAAATGTGTTCTTTTAGTCTGATCTTGGGTTTCCAATCTTTTTCTACCGAATAGCGTCGTACAGCAGAACGGTGCCTAGATAACCAGACCTGACTGAAAATAAGTTCCTCCGACCACAGCGCTCACGAAACAGCGAACGCGTACAATGTCAGAGAGATGTAGAAATTTATTTTCACTACCTCAGTCATGTTCTCTGACATGAGTCTTGGCGCATGTATTACAGCGCAAACAAGGAAGCGGGCGCCAATATATCGTGAGTGCACTCGCGTGAGAATTACAGTCAGCGAGGGCGAATGCGAACCGTTGCTTCTCGCCCTTGGCGCTCGAGACACGCCGCCAGCGCATCTAAAAACTAACGAGAAGATTGCACCCACGCCCGCAATGCGTAGCCTGTTATCAAACCCACGCCGCGCACGCCGTTCGAGGCGGCCGTGGTTTAATTATCGTAAACGTGAAGCACAGTACACCAAACATGGCAAGCGAGCAGGTAACAAAAGAGAAAAAGGTACGGTACTCACAGAACATATGCGAGTAGCAGCAGTGGGTTCCCAGCAGTCTCGCTTTACTTGTGCCAGCCAACGTTTTCTTCGGTTGGAGTCAGCCGGGAAACGAAACATCCGTGTGCCCTTCCTGCAGTGGCTCGAGCACTGCGGAACGCAACACCCGGGCATTGCTGCTGCGTAAGCTTCCTGGCGCACTTAGTGCAACAACCGACAACATATGACTGTCCCACTCAACGATGAACGGCGATGAAGACGCAACTGCTGCAGCAGCTAATGCGCGCCTATGCACGGCGGGGAACAAGATGGCGCGGCGTCTTCCCGTAACCATGACAACACACGCGCTGGCAACATGGGTCTTAGCGGCAGGCGGCATGTGCTGTGTCAAAGGAAGTCACCACCCTAAGCCGGGAGGGGGCGCGACATGTAGGCTCCCTAAGGCCCCCTGCATCGCCACGCCATCTGTCGGCGAACTGTCAAAGCATGCACGCGCGGCGGGACACGGCCGCTCCGCTCCAAGCGCCGCCGTTCCGACACCTATAATATTCTTCCACCGTGATTTAGATCCCTTGCATCTTCGGCGATGCCAAGGAGGGAAGATTTTACCTTAGCCAGTTCCATGTAATCATGCTTGCTGTCTACTCTGTTGTAAATATGTAAATTCCTGTATAAAGTTTCAGTTTTCGTTCCTTCAGTCAAGTGTTGCCGGATCTCGTCTGTTAAACCGTCTCGGACGGTGGGGCACCGATTGTGGAGCCCGAAGAAGAAACGAACCTTAACTCTTTCAGTAATAAGGAAGTGACTATACAGATGCAAAAATTTCACATACATATATCCCAAGCTTGAGAGGTGTGTTCAATAATTTGCCTCCTTGTCTATAACATGCTAATTATTGAAAGTTAAAGATATTATTATAAAAATAAAGCTTCAGATGCCTTTTTTCAGAAGTGCAATGCATTTTTTGATATAGCCCCTACTTACACTGATGCCCTTGCATCATCGAGCACTACTGTTTACATGTCCTCAGAGAAGAATGAGGCTGGTGGGCCCAACTGGGCACTAAAGGTCTTCAAATGTTTCTTCAGCTACGGAATAGCCAGTAGCTAGAAGGCAAGGTCAGAACAATGGGTGGGTGAGGCAGAACATCCCGAAATTGCAGCTTATTGAACACGGCGGCATTGCCACCTAACTTGTCATGCCAAGCATTGTCACGTTAAATGATGGATTTTTTTAGGACAAACTTTCAGCATAAGTGCACGGTCCTTCAACATACTCAAGTTCAAGAGTGCAGCAATAACCCTCTGCTTAATGTGACAATCATAACAAATAAATTCATCCACATGTGCCACGTGCAGAGAAGTGAGATGGAGACAGCGGGCATCCACTGCACTCCTCGTCTTTCACACTCAACACAGCTGGACCTTGCATGTACGTACAGTTTGTACCCACCTTCTGATCGGAAACATAAGATACACATTACCATAAATAGGACTCATTTGATGGTGGATAATGATAAGGAGAACACCTTCTGCCATCCAAAATTTGGTTTCGAAAAACTGTTATAACCGTACATTGATGTATACTAACATTTTCCTTTTGACTATTTCAATATCGGTGGTGCCATGTGGAAAATGAAAATATCATGAAAAGTGGGAACATTAAGCTCTCTTTTCATTGTAACGTCTTTCCCTTTCATGAGGTAACAAATGGGTTACAGACCAGGAGGTAAAAATATACTGATCACCCCTCGTATAAACAGAATCCACGAATGTCATCTGTTTAATGAAACAACCCTACATAATACACGAAAACACTACATAATATATCATGGCACAAGAGTAACAGTTTTGTACACAGACAACACGAACAACACATCAGCATGTGACATACAATATTAGTTACATTTCTCCATATTTCCTATACTCAAATACAACTTAAGAATGAAGTGGCAGATGCATCTCAAAGGACCAGGCATTGTAATGAGCATGGAGGAGGAGGACACAACCAGCAGTGCATGCGACTTTTGATGATGACGATGAGATGTAAGCCCGTTAACAGGCCAATGTGATCCATTAAACGTCTGCGTATACAAGCCGAGCACATCGAGCACTGCCACAATGAGATTAGCAAAAATGAGAATGACAATGTCTCTGATGAGCTATTGTATACGCCATGGTAGAGGGCTCCAGATTAATTTCAACCGCATATGCGCTGACAAAGCACAGCTAAGAGGCGTGTTTTCCACTTCACCTATATCAACATGTGGCTGCCCTCGCCTGGATTTGACTCAGCTTCCTTGGGCATAGACCACAATAGAGTGAATAAATGTCCATCCAAACAACTGTGGCGTGACAACGAAAGAACTGAATATGGACAGGTAATGACAAAAAGAAAAGTGCGCCATATATGACCTCTTCAATGTGTGAACATGTCCACACATATGAAAACAAAACAGAAATAAAAAGTCAACAAGTGTCACCTGCTGAAGAAATAAACAACCTAAACACTAGTACACCTTCATTCACAGAAATGGAGCTACCTGTCAAAAGGCAATGGGTGTGGTAGGCACGCTGCAACCCAATTATATATGTGTGCGCCATCCTGATTGGCTCAGGTTGTACCCTCCATGCAAAACAACATGCGAAGTGAATTATAGAGAAGCATTTGAAACTTCATTCTTGAGTTGTATTCAACTATAGTTTACACAAGACACAAAAGAAAATACTGCTTCTCAAAGGGACCCAAAGGACATGTCCATGCAATTTCTGTTCTTAGTAAAAATATGTTGTACGGCCCTTTCTAACCATTCTGTTACTTCTTCAGGAGCAAAATATATATTTACAGTTGGGAAAACTGGATTTAAAAATGAGTTTTTTTTTCTCGCTAATTCATTCGAATTCATATCTAGACTGAGAATTGCTCTGTCATCCCTGCTAGAAAGTGAATGGTGGAGAACCAGTCTTGGCAGCACCACAATTTCCTTAATAAAAGGGCTGGTGTCGATGATACCTGTATTCAATTTTTTACCTTTACCAGCTTAAAAAAGTTTTTAATGAAAGTAACCACTTCGTAATTGGAATGCAGAAATCTGTTGATACATCGCAACTGGAATTTGTCTTCAGTGTCGAATTAAACAAGCACCTAACACTGCACCTTTGGTGTTCACACACTGACAAAAAAAAGCTAGTGATGAGCTGTAATGAATTGAATTGGTTGGTCTCATAAAACAGAGGTTGCAAAGACAGTTTACACCAAAAATGCCTTGGTTAAGGATAAGAACAGTTTTAAGATACCTTTTTATGCAACACATATACAATTTATCCCAGGTTTGTGAGGGTTGTTTACTGGCATTTCAGTCAGCTATGGGTTACAACAAATACATTTACCCGTGTACAATTAAGGTTTCTATATTACAGTCCCATCAAAATGATATCAGTACGGCAGAATTATAGCCAGAACTCTGCAGCACAAAATGTGCAGAAGAGATTAAGGGGCCCGTGCACACATGTTACATATTGGCATGCTTTTTAACTTTATGCAAACAAACGATCATTGTTAAACATATTTGCTCAGTACCTGCAAGTGTCAGAGGCATCAATTACAATAACATGGAGAGCTATATGAGTTAGTTGTTACATTCGAAAAAGGAACAGCACGAAACAATGATGAACTTGCCTTTAAAGCCAAGTGCTATATTTCTGTTGAGGGCATTTATGGAGCTTCTCAACTTTCATTCGTATTTTGCATGCCACCGTTGTTACATGGTGTATCGAAACTGTATATACAGAAAGCCAGTATGTGCCAGTGTCTCATGTATTGTGAACAAGGTTTTTCTTAGCTATAAGAAGAGGGCCTTACAAACTGTACTGGAAAGCTTTCATAACAGGATTTTGGAGTATGTCAGCGACTACCTGTTTTTTTTTTTTTTTATGGACAGAAACAATCGGCAGCATGTGCTAAAACAAGTTCAAAATGCTGTGGAGAGTATGCTGACAACACTCCTGGGGATTAGTAATCCGTACAGAGTGGGTCTCGACAAGCTCACCCTGACTTCCGGTATTGCTAATGTCCACAAAAAGGTAGCCATAACTACCACAACTACTCAGTGCCGCTAGGAGGCAGGGAACCACGAGCAGATGTCAAAACAAATTGCTGCCATCTCCCATCTCTCAGTTCTTTCTTCAGGTTTGCACAGTACCCCGGTAGTATCTCTGATTGAATGCTTCAGGGTGGCTTATCAACTACAAGTTCTAAGTAACTTGCTGTGATATGCAGTAAAAGTAGCTCAAAACGTTGCTTAGGCACACAATGCTACCAGCATGAGTGTTACTCTACAAGTGGAAGCATCATATTTGTGTTGTCAATTACTAGCTGAAGAGAAGCACAAAAGCTGGACCTACGACATGCTCTGTGCTGGAATATGGATGCTCTGAGGAGCACGAAGCATCACATGCTTATAACACAGCACCGGTGCTAAGTTAAGAATATCGTAGTGCTCAACCTTGCAGGCAGTTCGCAATGAAGAGAGGGTTCTATCCCTGGACACAGTGGGAAGGGATTACCCCCTTTCGTCCGCCACTCCCTGCTTGGTCACATCAGCAGGGTCATGAAAATCGGCCGAAGCCACTGGCTGGAAGGGGGTCCTTTGACGGGGAAAAGCCAAGTGTTCTTAAGTTGAACCCGAGTATAGCTGTTGTCCATAAATGCGTGAATGCTTGCTGTCTTTCCCTCTGCATAAGCGTAAATATTCTGGCAAGTCAAAATCACTTCACCTTTGTCCATACTTTGCGCTCCTGTGCCTATCCTGAATATGCACCAATAAGCAGAGCTACTAGGACTCCTTAGAAAACGTGTTATGTTAGGTGCGCTTCTTGAAGGAGCAACAAAGCGGTGTTCAGCAGAAAATTCTTTGTCCGTGAGAAGTCAAAGCTGTTCTCTGAGGTTCATTATCACAAAAAACAGCCTCTTAAAAATGCACACTTTTGGTTGTGTTCCGCACGCTTTGCAAGCTAGCTTCTGTCTTTGCTGGCCTGGAGGGTAGACGTGCACACTTCGCAGTAAAAATGGCTTTGAACGAAGCTTGCACATTTCGGCGCTCACAACTTTCTGAAGAGGTAATCTGAGTGCGGCAGGCCCGACCGGTTGTCACAAAATTCGGCACATGTTCGAAAAAAACCGGCGCTGCGCCTAAGCAATCGCGTCCGCGCGCGGTAAAGTAAAACAAAAAAAAAACAGCGGGTAAGCACCACCGGAGCGCACGGTGCTTTTCACTCAGCTCGCCGTCGGGGCGCCAAAGTAAACATAGACACGCGCGGCGGCGATTCTTCTCGAATGTTGGAGAAGTTTTTGCTTGTTGTGGACGGAAAGGGGGTAACCTTCCGCGCCAAAGGATACCCTCTCCCCCCTTCGCACCGGCACCGATGACTCAGCGTGCCGCGAATGACCCAGACTGTTCTAGAAGGTGGTTTCCGCGCTCGACCAATGGGGTCGCGCGCCCGGCGCAAGAAGGAGAAGGAGTTTGTGCAGCCGAAGCTGCGTGTATGTGCGCGCCTGCATTGGCGCGAAGAACAAACAGATGCCGTCCGCGCCTATAAATGAGGGGCTGCAACCGCTGTTTGTTAGCCCGAGCCGCCGTTTAAGCTTCCGAGAAGCGCATCCGCTCGACTCCCGGGAGAACACCACACTCGCCCAGACCGGACCAGCGAGGCAACGTGCGCCAGTGCGCAGGTCGGCCCGTCGCGCTCCTCAAGTCGTCGGACTGTCGCAATGCCCGGTGAACAAATTGTGTTTTGTTTATTTGTCTCTCCCTGTGTTAGTGCACTTTAGGTGTAAAGATTTTTTTAAATTGTTATCTCTCTCAAGTGTTACTTTGCATGACTTGCATTGTCTTTGTAAATCTCTCTGTATGTGCTCGTACGAGGTATTGTGGAATATCTGTATCGTCTCTTTGCTGTATAAACATTGTTTTGTTTGTGAACCTTTGGCTTCGACCCATTCTCTGGCGACCGGCGAAAGCTGGGCACCAAACGACCAACCCCCTTGTCACTTGGTAGGTGGTCTTCGGCTGAGCTTGCCACGCCGAGTCGAGGGCATCTCATCTGTGACCGGGCCGCTACCCCCACACGCTCTAAGGGTGTCTGGGAGCACATGCTAAAGTGCGCGAAGTGGTGACACCGGTACCCGAACAAGGGATCAAGCGCTGCCCAAATCAGCCCGTTAGCGACAACAAAGGCCATTATCAGAACAACTGCCTCAGCCAATGTCGTCGACGAGCCAGGCAGTGTTTCTGGCGTCATAAGTCCAGTACACATTGAGCAACGAGCACTGCACCGTTAAACTGTGGCACAGCACCACCGTGCCGTCCACTGGCACCGTCATCTTAGCCGTCGTCGGGGTCACCGCACTCATCACTGCTGCTGCTGCAGTCACCCTCGCTTGTGGCATCTATCTGCGGTTTCACGTATTCCGTGTGCGACAGAAACCATGGTGGGCCCCTCTGGTGTCGTCGTCTCTGCTGTCGTACAAGTGACAACATTCACCGCTGCTGCCAGTTTCGCCTGTGGCGTCCGCCAACGGCACAGACCCAAAGTGGGATTCACTGCTAGACACAGCGGCACTAGAGCTACATGAAACGCGAGCGGAGCAGGAGACAAGTTGGGTTCCGGTTACCAGGCGTCGAAGGCGGTGTTTCAGCAGCCTCGCTCGACGTGAGTGACCGCTGCGCTCCTTTCGTTAGCCAAGTACACCTTGCGACGCTTTGGAATCGTAGGTTGGCTGTTCTAGCTCAAGGCGACGTGACGTAAAAGGCTTTTTGGCCACTGCTGACCCACTGATTGTAGGAGACAGCCATACATGCTTTGGAAAGCTGGATCAGCTGGATTGGCTGGATTCATGACTGGATAAATAGATGGCTGGATGAACAAGGCCAAAGCCTTGAAATTAGACGGCGGCTCACGCCACCTAGCCAGCATCCACCGCAAGGCAGCGCTTTCAGATGAACCGCTAGCAGACGACACAGAATGTCTTTGTGACTGCCATTGTAACAAAAAGTAGCCCTCGTCTAGAGTTCTTTTTGAGTTTATTTCCTTGATTTGTTTCACGAAAGCCTGTTATAAGTGACGCATCGAGGATCGTACTTGTAACGATACAAAAATGCACAGCTGCAACGTTCCAAATCTTTACTTCAAATCAGAGGAAGAAGAAACTGCGGTCGTTACCACATTGAGGTTATCCCTGTCAGCTAAAGCTATAGGAAAAACGGTTCAAGGTTTTGCCCGACGATAGAGCTACTATACACGCCTTGTATGCGTCTGCGAAGTTCGTGACATCATGTTCCAAAATCGGAAGCACATTCCGAAGGCTCAGGACGCATATTGCTTACTGCACGTGAATACTGTTCCCACTTACTTGTACAGACCTGTGAAAACAAGGATAGAGGCGATTGGAAATCACTCCTGCTGTTAATCTGCTAAATTTTCTAAGCACTGCAGACAAGCCACGCCGAAAGAAATGAATGCAGACTTGAATTCAAAATATAACAGAAACGCAACTTTCCGTGAAAATTCGTGGAGCTGCAGTGGGAGCCGATTTCCGCAGGCAGCATCGAATTTGCGCTACCGTTTTTCCTCGAAACTGTACACGTGCGAATCTGTTACTTCTAGTCCAAGCATTATATTAGCATGTCGCATCTACCTCTCGTTCTCATGGTTGCTGCGCACGTCCAACGCTCGTACTTCGCAATTTCTCAATTACCTTAATTATTTGTCTGTTTAGACTGAGAGGGGACTTTCATGAACCTTGTTCACTGTGTGTTTTTTTTTCTTGCAGAAATGAAGGGTTTATTTGAGATATGACAATAAAAGAATTCCAAAAAGTTCCAATGGTTCGACGAAAGCTATATGTTCGTAAAAAAACAATCCGATACACTGCGAACTGCCTTCAAAGATCTTTCCTCACCGAATGCTTCGTCGGATCGAACATCTCTGAGAACACCTCGGACGTTTTAAACTTATTTACCAATAGACATCGGGTTTGCGACCAACATCAGATATACAATATGCGAGATATACCCGCTCCAGCGGGCCGAGCACGTATCTATGGGGCCGCCTACCCGAGTTCAGGTGGGCTATACTCAAGAACCCCGGAACAGGGAGGGGGGGGGGCAAAGGGAAGGTCGCCCTTCTCCCCCCCATTATTCCAGGGGGGCAGCGCCTCCCCCCCCCCCCCCAGTCTTCATTTTCTTCTACTTGGATCAGATTTATGAAAATTGAAACACATTAGTTCTAGGACTATTTTAAATCAAAGCACAGTGGGTCTGCTTGAGCTGCTTGGCTTATTAGCCAGTTGTAAAGCATTTCGTATATGAGCAACCTAAACCAGTCATGTCCCTACAGAATTCGATCGACTATATATCGACCTGACCGTGTACATGATCATGATTAGCAGAATTTAAACAAACTATGTACAGACGTTTTTAATGGAATTGATCTTAAGCTCCTCATTTCAGTTAATTTTATATTGCCATGAATCTTTGCACCGTTTGTTCGTTCGCACTCACAACCGCCGGCACGCGGCTTTATAATTTTGTTTTGCAATGCGAGATGCTACCAGACTTATAGCCGTTGACCATGGCCACGTGCAAATGATTCCACATATTTCCAGATTCTCGCTGCTTTTGGTTCTTTATCTCGAAGGTTCCTTGCCAGCTTTAAATTCAGCACGACGAAGAACTGCATGACAACCAGGTCGATGACCGCCGAGCACGCTTAATTGAGCTTATCGCTGCCGCCAAGTAATTCAGTTCTTATTGGGAGTGAGTCAGCGCCTTAAACAGTTAATTTTGGGAGCCTTTTCGTTCTCTTCCTGACAGCTGGAGTGTCGTCACCGCAACGTGATACTTTGCATCAAGCTTTGAGCATTGAAATATATATATATATATATATATATATATATATATATATATATATATATATATATATATATATATATATATATATATATATATATATATATATATACTTTATTATGTAAATGAGCATTAAATAAATAAATAACAAAATAAGCGCGAAGTCCTGCCCTCCCACTAAAGAAAAGGTACCGGAGTCCCTGGCTATACTAATTGTCTCGAGCGTAGCCCAAACCTTCACCCGCTGCCATTATGACCCTGACGCGACAGCGGTGTGCCAGAGAACACTGCGAAACTATACTTATAGACCTCCTCGATCACCTCGATCGAAGCACCTCGATCGAGGGCGCGGATGTGCAACCCAGTTGCATGTTCTAGCGCACACTAGCAGTTTATTTTCGAGAGCCTCTTCCTCCTGTACCTTGCAGTCTTCTGATTTCTTAACATAAATTCTTTCAGTGCATCAGTTTACCTATTCAGCAATCTATATTTCCCCCTCTGCTGGTCCTAAGTCGCTGATTTCAGGTCAGTGGAAATATAGTACTTATGATATATACCACGCACCATGCCAGAAAATACTTTTTTTGCAGCAATTACAGACTTTTCAAGCACTTGCTGCATTTAGCGGCGTTCCAAAAGAAGTGTTTATTTTATCGTACCTAACACAGAAGTTGCTATTTACAGCGCATAGAAAAGGGAAGGGCCCAGCGATAAATATGATCAAGAGCCGCGCAACAGGAGAATTTATGAGGAAAACCAGCGAAAAGGCCGCATTCACAAGGAGGAGAAGTACACAGGACAACGCTGGAAACACAACTGAAAATTCTTTACTTCGCCAACATCAGAACAGGGCGCACATGCTCGTGAGCACCAGAAACGCTATCAAAACCGCAAACACAAAACTGATTAAGCGAGCGAAGAAACATGTGGCAACGTACGTCCCATTCATGAAAGTGTATTCTTTTGCCGTGAACCTGACAGAGCTGTCGCTGACGCATTCAGTTCCTAACTGCTTGATTTTAAAAGCTTCTAAGATTTCTCGTTCTATCTGTGTTTTGCCGCGGCCGATGATGTTGACATTATGGAACAGAGGGGTGCAGTCTTTGCAGTGGTTGCAATGTCTTGGAAGATTTGCTGTATTGCCTGGCTGCAGCGAAGTGCGGTGCTGCCTCATACGGTCGTTGACGCATTGACCCGTTTGACCTATGTAGGCCTTGCCACAGGACAGTGGGAGCGAGTAAACAACATCGGTTGTGCATTTGGTGAACATGCTCTGGTGTTTAACATTACATTTCTTTTTTGTGCTGATTATTGAGATACGTGAACAAAGCGACGACAGTTTGGTGGGCGCAGAAAAGACTACCTTAACACCGTATTTCATAGCTACCTTTTTAACGTTATGTGAGATTTTATGCTGGTATGGCATTACAGCAGGTCTGGATTCCTCACTAGGCGTTTCATCTCTTTTGTACTGTGACTTAAATTTACTGGTCAAGGTCTCAGAAATAGAAACGTGGACGTCCTCAGGGTAGCCCGCTGACCTCAAGCGGTCAAGTTGCGCTAAGAAACTCTTTTGCATATTGTGTGAACAAGACCTGCGCGAGCATTACCAAGGCAAAGGTTGGCAATGCCTCTCTTCACAAGTTCGGAATGTGAGGAGGAGAAGGGCAGCAGGCTTTTCTTGGTCCGTGGAGAGTAGCTCCAGCAAACATGGCTTTCATCAGAGAAGGTGAGAGTCAAATCTAAAAATCTAATTGAGTCCTCAAGGGGCACTTCATGAGTAAAACTCAAGTCAGGACAGGTATCGGTAAAGAAGGTCAAAATGTCATTTGCAGCCGTTTCGACACTGTCACGGGAAGTTAGTTTCAAGAAAATTAAGAAATCGTCTACATACCTAAAAACTTTCACTACTCGATCGTCAATAAGGGTATCATGCAACAAATTGTCAAAATGGGATAAAAATATGTGGCACAAAATAGGAGCTACACACGAGCCAATGGGAACGCCCTGCTTCTCTATGTACCTGCAGTTTTCATGTTCTACCACAGTGGAAGAAAGGTAGCAAGTCAAAGGTTCCAAAAAGGAATTCACCGATATGCCCGAGCTGTTCTGGAAGGCCACTGCACCTCGGTTTTCGATGAGATCCCGCACAGTAACTAACAAGTCCTTTTGGGGAACTGAATAGAAGAGGTCTTCGATGTCCACGGAAAAGGCGGAATTGGCACTCACACTGGTAGCGGATAAGTAGTCCACGACGTCCATCGAGGTCCGAGCGCTAAAAGGGTCGTCAGGTGCCAAGGGGTCCAAGGATCGTTTCAAAAACTGGCCCACTAATTTCTGCCACGATCTGTCCTCTGTGACAATAGCCCTAACAGGGCAGCCAGTTTTATGCGTTTTTTTTTTAGAAAAACGCATTGTTAGTTACTGTGCGGGATCTCATCGAAAACCGAGGTGCAGTGGCCTTCCAGAACAGCTCGGGCATATCGGTGAATTCCTTTTTGGAACCTTTGACTTGCTACCTTTCTTCCACTGTGGTAGAACATGAAAACTGCAGGTACATACAGAAGCAGGGCGTTCCCATTGGCTCGTGTGTAGCTCCTATTTTGTGCCACATATTTTTATCCCATTTTGACAATTTGTTGCATGATACCCGTATTGACGATCGAGTAGTGAAAGTTTGTAGGTATGTAGACGATTTCTTAATTTTCTTGAAACTAACTTCCCGTGACAGTGTCGAAGCGGCTGCAAATGACATTTTGACCTTCTTTACCGATACCTGTCCTGACTTGAGTTTTACTCATGAAGTGCCCCTTGAGGACTCAATTAGATTTTTAGATTTGACTCTCACCTTCTCTGATGAAAGCCATGTTTGCTGGAGCTACTCTCCACGGACCAAGAAAAGCCTGCTGCCCTTCTCCTCCTCACATTCCGAACTTGTGAAGAGAGGCATTGCCAACCTTTGCCTTGGTAATGCTCTGCGCAGGTCTTGTTCACACAATATGCAAAAGAGTTTCTTAGCGTAACTTGACCGCTTGAGGTCAGCGGGCTACCCTGAGGACGTCCACGTTTCTATTTCTGAGACCTTGACCAGTAAATTTAAGTCACAGTACAAAAGAGATGAAACGCCTAGTGAGGAATCCAGACCTGCTGTAATGCCATACTTGCATAAAATCTCACATAACGTTAAAAAGGTAGCTATGAAATACGGTCTTAAGGTAGTCTTTTCTGCGCCCACCAAACTGTCGTCGCTTTGTTCTCGTATCTCAAAAATCAGCACAAAAAAGAAATGTAATGTTAAACACCAGAGCATGTTCACCAAATGCACAACCGATGTTGTTTACTCGCTCCCACTGTCCTGTGGCAAGGCCTACATAGGTCAAACGGGTCAATGCGTCAACGACCGTATGAGGCAGCACCGCACTTCGCTGCAGCCAGGCAACACAGCAAATCTTCCAAGACATTGCAACCACTGCAAAGACTGCACCCCTCTGTTCCATAATGTCAACATCATCGGCCGCGGCAAAACACAGATAGAACGAGAAATCTTAGAAGCTTTTAAAATCAAGCAGTTAGGAACTGAATGCGTCAGCGACAGCTCTGTCAGGTTCACGGCAAAAGAATACACTTTCATGAATGGGACGTACGTTGCCACATGTTTCTTCGCTCGCTTAATCAGTTTTGTGTTTGCTGTTTTGACAGCGTTTGTGGTGCTCACGCGCATGTGCGCCCTGTTCTGATGTTGGCGAAGTAAAGAATTTTCAGTTGTGTTTCCAGCGTTGTCCTGTGTACTTCTCCTTCTTGTGAATGCGTCCTTTTCGCTGGTTTTCCTCATACCATGCACCAACTGGCCCAACAAGCTACGCTTCTTCAATACAGGAGCATTTATATTTCGAAACCGAAACTGAAAATGTTGTAGCGTCGTCTGACGGCTACGCCCAGACTTTATAGGTGCTTCCTGTTTGTCGTAAGCCACACAATACTTTCTGCTTAAAGCACTAAGTAAAAAGCGCAAAGCATAATCAGGCACCGTGCGCCACTATAGCTTCCAGCTTTGAAACAGAAACCGAAGGCGATTTGTCACATAGCCACTACTTTGTGCAATGCAGTGGCGATAAAAAATCGCAGAACACTTCAGATATTTAGGTTACAGCGGTACCATAAAGCTCATACATGATAAAGCCCATAGAGTTACACTAAGCCACCCTATTCACACTCCATGGGCAGTCACAGGTGCAAGACCTATTTGAGGGGCTAGTTGGTTCTGCAGTTGGTTCTGCTTATGTTTGACCAACGCTCTGTGGCACGACTTGACACGGATCTCATAACTATTTGCCCTTCAAAGTAGTATTTGTAACTTTTCAACTATAAGAATTTCATGGTGTGTAGAGCCCCGCGTCGTCTGCTACTACATGCGGTCAATTAGCAGTCAACTGGATGGCCGGATGCGCTGCACGAGGAGGCTGCGACATGGACCGGTGTAGAGATCACGGTCGGATACGCAAGTTCTGCCGCTGGAAATAAAAAGATGAAACTGAACGAATAAAACGTATTCATTATTCTGGTTTGTAATGAAGAGGTCATCATCATCATCGTATGCAGTGCCCTGTGCGGTGCGCGTCGCCAAGCCAATCCAAGTCTGCGGTCGTTTGCGTCCAACGTTTGCGTCATCACTCAGCACTGTGTCGGTGTGTGTGGTTGTTACAGTTATTAGATTGTGTGTTTTGCAGCCACATGTGTCACTTCCGCTATGGGTTCGTCAGCTGCGGCGTGCTACGCGTACGTGAAATACTTCGACCGACGGCGCAAAAGCGATCGTACACGTCTCTATATCGTCCTTGTTTCCTTTGCGCTATACCTTTCTATGATGCCTCACCGACTGGCGTTAGCGACCTGCCAAAAAAAAAGGACGTCTACTGGCGGCGCGGCGGAAGAGGTGAGAAGGCATTCTATTCCGCCCAAGTAATGGAGCTTGGAGGTGAGTTTTGCAGTTACTTCGCTACGTGGTCAGATTTCAGAAGTGCCAAACGTGTGATGCGTGTACAGTCAAGCCTAACGCTTTTAACATAGCTTGGTGGCGTTTTACATAAAGTCGATGCACATGCTTTTTGACTGTGGCGAGCACTTTCAGAACGCTTACGATACCACTTCCTCTGTGCTTGCGATCCGTGCACACAGCAGCCCAGCGCACGCTTCCCAAAGAAGGGAAAAACTGCGTGGTCGCGTTGTAGCAGGCCTCGACGTAAGCGTCACTCTGAGCGAAGTAATATTTCGTGATTTTTTTCATGAATTCAAGTAATTGCATGAGGCAGGGAGGAATCGGCTGTGTTCAGATCTGCTAATTTTTTGCATCATATGGTTTTCGAAAAGCAATGAACGCGACACACTAACTGATCCGTTTTCGTAGTTTGCCCTGTGTTTCCTGTCGCTTTCATTACTTTATCTCTCATTTCTTGTGTTCCAGTAACAAAAGCGGAGCTTATCCAGAGGATGTCGAAGAGAAAAATCACTGCGATGAACTTTGAAAAGTCTGTGCCAGCAACAACAGTTGCACAGATACGTGTATGTACTGAGCGAAATTTTACTGCGGATGCCTCTGCTAGTGCCACTCGCACGCTTACCAGTCGCAATATGTACATTACATAGCAGCATACTTCAGAGCCAGACAGGTGTCTCTCTTTGTGTGCGTCTAAAATATTTATGGTTGCGGGAAGCAGCCAGCCTCCCTTCAGCAATAGAGAGCCTTGTAGCGGATCTTTGAATTGTAGTATAGACATATTGCTTAAATGCCACCATTGTGAAAGATTGCGTAGGACACTAGAGAACCGCATGTGGAATGGAAGTATCGTGCTGTTCTTTGTTCTCTCATGTATCGTGTGCTTCATGTCAGGTCAAAGTTTCATTTCTCGTATTGCCTTCTCGCATTGTTGTCTAAAATATTTATTGTTTGGGGGAGCAGCCAGGCTGCCTTCAGCAACAGAGAGCTTTGTAGCGAGCCCACCGATACGGCGTTGCGGGACAGCGCACTTCTCTCATTGCAGCACGTTGTCTTAGCTTCGGCTTGCAACTCGGTGGCCTGTTTTCTCAGTGCCATGATGCTGGTTAAATATATGTATTGCTGCAAATTTATAAGTCCTGCTGTTCTTCGGTTATGCGGCTTACCAAAGCGAATCGGGCCACGTGAGACGCGGATAGGCCTGTGTAATTATTATTCACGAGGTGTCTTTAACCTGCACGCACATTGCACAGCCCTTAGGCATAGTTGGATTTGATCATGCATTCAAATGCGGTACCCACGCGCAGATCCGCAACCTCAGTTTTGTTGACTGCTGTCTTCGCTCTTTTGTATTATCGGGGACCAGAGCGGATCCAGAAAAAGCGACCAGCGTGGCTGGCAATTACAACGCACTACGAATAGGTCCTGTGAGTGGTCGCTTGAGCTTCCAAATGCATTGTCGCACAGCCTGCTTAATGCTGGAATCAATGACATCCATAAAACAAAAATTTCGTGATGAGGTAAACGTATTCTGATTTCTTTCAAACTCATTACAACTGTTGATGATGTTTATCAGTTCTTTAATAAAATTCGTTGTAGAGCGGTGCAGTCTGCGAACACTTTCGCGCGAGGCTTATTATGAGAGAACTGTGGCCAAGAAGAATGACATTGATTTCATTGATGTGCACAGAGATTAGCGGCTGCTGCAAAGTATCTCATCCGCCTCACACAGCACGCGCATAAAATGAAGTTTTGTTATCCACGTCACTTGAATAATGCGGTAAAGCTCCGAGGAAGCCTTGCCGCGATGGCTCTATGCAGATCACCTGACTGGAGTGTCGGGGCTCCCGAGAGCGATCTCAGCTGCCGAGACCCCGTTTGAGTGGAAGTCAAACGCGAAGCAGCTCTTTTAATGCGCGATGTCAGTGCAATTTACCACCTTCCCCATGGTCGTCATCGTTTGGGGCCGTATTGGTGTCCCAAGAAGCCCGATTCGATTTGGTAAGCTGCATAACCGAACAATAGCAGGGCTTTTAAACTTCCAACAATACATATATTTGACAGGCATTGTGGCACTGAGAAAACAGGCCACTGAGTTGAAAGCCGAAGCAAAGACAACACGCTGCAATGAGAGAAGTGCGCTTTCTCTAAACACCTTATCGTGGGCTCGGACCCTATCGACACACAGTGTGGTGCGCTTCCCTACAATGCAAGCGCATTGCCTGTGCGCTTCTGCACTGTAGCAGACGACACGAATCACCGCCTCCGGGCCCCTGTGCGCCTGCGCCGCTTAGTTTCGATGCGTACCCGCGCCGGATGCGCTCCGCAGAGCACGACCACGCTGAGCCGTGTTCGCACATATTCTGAACGACCCTATACACTGCTTCGTGTTCATTCATCTCGCACTTACTGCACTTTTACTGTTTCTCTCAGCGCAGTTGACAGCCACGCACCCAAAAACACAGAAAAGACAAACATGCAGAAGACATGCACACATGTGTAGGTGTGCTTTCCAAGAAATGCTGGAGGGTTTTCGGGTCCCTGCCTCGGATATCCATTGAGGTCAGACAATAGGCAATGGGGCCAGTTATGGGTCGGGTAGCAGCATCGAACCGCTGCCACCACTTGTTGCGATGCAGGGTAGCGTGTTTGGGTCGCAGAGGGGATGAGGAACGATGGAAGTTTGACATTTGGGAAAAACACAAAAAAGCGGGTTTACTGGCACTTTGAAGAAACTTATTTACATAATGTAGAAAAGAGCAAACAGTCAAAAATTTAAAGTTAATAGCGTTGAGCCAACTGGATGAGCCTTGTCGCCAGCACCCAGAGTGTTAGTTTTCACTCAGGGCGCTCGTTAAATATTCTAAGGTTCCGCCGCTTCACCAGGCGGGGGTCAATACAGTATGTGGCACATTTCTTCACGATGAGAAAATTTGCACATAGCACTTAGCAAGCGGAGGCGCTCGTCGGAATAGGTGAGGAGGATTCACAGGTCCGCTGCTCTATCGCACCGGGCACGTGTCTATCAAAAACGCCGGTGGCGCGCTGTGGGCTGCAACTGCGGTGGGCTCTCCGGTCGGGGCGGCTCTTGTCAGGCACGATTAATTACTGGAAGGAACTTTTCCCCTCTTCCCGTCGTCTGTCCATCGTCGGTCGCTTCTTGCAGTGAACCAGTCAAAGGGGGAAGGTCATTAGCATCGAGCCGAGCGTGGGAAGGATCTCACAGGCTCCTTCCCAGCCGGTCATCCTTTTTTTTTGTGCAGTCGTCGGCCACCTGATGACGCTGTCGAAATTGCCACTGCTGTTGCTGCGCCCCCGTGGTCATCCCTGTCAATGGGATCTGCACCTGAATCCTCCTCGGCTGGTGTGCATTCCGTTCATAACAGGCCCAACGCGGACGCCACCGAAAGCTCCCTACTTGACTTTCAAACAAAAGGGGTGCTGTCTACTCTTGTAAACGGAAGGGCAGCCACACAGAACAAGCAGGGATGGCGGACTAAAGCTAGTAGACCAAGCGGAAGGGAGAAAATCCTCTGAGAGGGAATGGAAGGAGAGGAGCATGAAAAAGTAGCTTGTTTGCCATATATGTAAGTCCAATATAATGAGTCTTTTATTAAAGAATTATTTGCGGTTGTGTGTTCCCGGGACGGTGCATCACAACAACCTTGGTAGAGGACATTTTCAGCCAGAGAGTGGTCGGGGCCCTTTAAGTAGTGGCTGCCGGCTGGCGTCCATTTGTGCCCTGCCAAATTTGTTGTTCAAAATTTTTATTCTCTACGGAGGTCATTTTCATTTGACAGCTGAAGATGAAGCTTAACCTTGTGTGTGCTGATTCGGTCGTTTTCATAAAGCTTGGTGCTCAGGCCTTCTGTCACAACTGCTTAAATTACCTGAGAAATACCGTATGCATACTTCACCTTGCATTTGCCTCATTAAAAAGAAAAATTTTTCACTGTGGATCATCATGCCTGCACACACAGTGTGGGGCCGACATGCAAGGCCAGATTGTAGTGCCTTTCAATCGAGTGCTAGCTCTGCAGTAAATGTGATAGCATACAGACACGACGTGCAGCTAAATTTGTACAGTACAAGCACTTCAGAAAAATGTTCAACCAGCTGATATGCACGCTTGTCAAAATTATGCGTGCATTACTTGCTGGCAGCAATATTAACAGCTGGAGGGCGGCAGACTACAGTTGAGCGGAACATATCCTGATTGTTTTCTGCTTACATCTCACAGGAATTAGTTCACAAACAGAAATTGCAAGTACCACAGGAGAGTCAGTATAGGCACGGTCTATCATTGGCGCCCAAGTAATTAGCGTGTAGTTAATAAATATTCAATAATCTGAGACTACAGCATGTTGTTTGAGCAGTGCATGCGCAGTTTCTCCCTCTTCTTCCTCCTCATCATTACCAGCCTCAATGCGCCCAATGCAGGTCAAAAGCCTCTCCTATGTCTTTCCAATTAACGCTGTCCAATTAACCCTCCTATGTGGTGTCAAATGCAAGGGTTTAGAGTGCGACTGCCCGTCACATATGCTTTTGAGGATATATCGAAGCTTACATGCAGACTTCACAACAGCACACAACGCACTGAAGGACATATACTTGTGTTGTTGCCGTCGATGTATGCATCTGAGTGCAAGAGTCCGCGGCAGCCCTGAATAACTAATGTTCTTTCTTTCGCTCCCAAGGATCAGATTTCTACTGTACGCATGTGAGCAATGAAACGCAACAGCACGCAAAGCAGCAGAGGGCGCTCGCCTTCCGTGATCCATGGACGGCCTTGGCGCCATGATTGCCAGCAGGGTGGTTCTAGCGGCGACCAGTTCATGTGAGCATGATACACCTTCCTGTCAGGAGTGAATTTTCTGGCAGCGAACAGGCTCTCCGAGCGCGGCAATTTGAAAAATCCCAATGATAATTTAAAGATGCATAGACATCTGATTTTGGTGGCACGTTTTCTTCTATACAATGATGCAGAAGGCACTACTACGAATGAATCATCTTGTGGTGTTTGCCTGCGAACTATAAATAATTTATAATCAAATTTTTCTGTTACGCTGTCTCGGTTTCAAAAGCCGAGCAAAGACCGTGACATAAGACAGGTTATATGTTACGTAAAGGATGGAAAAACATTGATATAACTGCTGCTTGATCGTTTTAATTCACTACAGTGCTGAAGCCAGCCTTCCTCAATAGTCGGAATGACAAATGTAGCAGCACCGATTATACTGCAGTTTTTCATGCCTCGTGTGACCTATAAGCTTACTTTGACGTCATAGTCCCCGTTCATCTCTTGAAACTGAAACAGCGCGAGAAAGAAATTCGATTATAAATTATTTAGCAGCCATGGGAGAATCATCATCATCATCATCATCAGCCTGATTACACCCACTGCAGGGTGAAGGCCTCTCCATGTCTCTCCAATTAGCCATGTCTTGCCAGCTGCGCCCACCTTATGCCTGCAAACTTCTTAATTTAATACGCCCACGAAACCTTCTGCCGCCCCCTGCTATGCTTTCTTTCTCTTGGAATCCCTTAAGGACCACCAGCTATCTCACATTTCATTACATGCCCCGCTCAAGCCAATTTCTTCCTCTTGGTTTTGGCTAGGATGTCATTAACCCGCGTGTGTTCCCTCAACCACTCTTCCTGCTTCCGGTTTCTTAAAGGAGTATATATATAGACACCTAATTTTGGTGGCATGTTTTCTTTTCTTCAATCATGCAGAAGCCGCTCCTATGCATGAATCACCATGTGATGTTTGCCTACGACCGCTAAATAATATATAATTGTTTTTTCTGTCATGCTGTTTCAGTTTCGGTATCAACAGCCGAACGATGGCTGTGATGTCAAAGAGGACTTTTCCTTCATGTCAGCCATGGAAAAATGTCCATAGAATCGCTGCTCCTTTGTTCTAATTTACTGTAGTGCTGAAATAAGCCTTCCTGAATTGCCGGAATGACAACGAATGTGCAAGCAGCGATTATATTGCTGTTTTTTCATTTCTCATGTGCCATGAAAGCACACATTGACGTCACTGTCCTTGTTCAAGTGTTGAAGCCGAAACTGGATGAAAAAGAAATGCGATTACAAATTATTTACCGGTCGTAAGGGAATACTACCTGGTACACCATGTATAATAATGCCTTACGCATAATTACAAACAAGAAAACACGCACCCAAAAGGTGGGTGTTATACTCCTTTAACGTTACGCCTATCATTTTTCTTTCCATGGCTCACTGCGTTGTCCTCAATTTAAGCTGAACCCTTTTCGTTAGCCTTCACATTTCTGCCCCATAGGTGGGTACTGGTAAGATACAGCTGTTGTACACTTTTCTCTTCAGGGATATTGGTAAACTGCCATTCATTACCTGAGAGACCCTGCCATATGCGCTCCATCGCAGTTTTATCCTTCTAGTTATTCCTCTTGATCCGGATCAGTTGTCACTATTAATACCTGCCTTAAATAGAGGTACTCCTTTACCACTTCCCTTACCTTGCTACCAATTGTGAACTACTGTTCATTTGCTAGACTGTTGAGAATAGGAGAATAAGACAAGGTAATCCATGCCTGATGCCCCATTAGAAAGCAAAAACACACACCCAAAAGATAGGTGTTTATACTCCATTAAAGCTAGTTCGTGCATTGCAGAATGTGACAGCCACAGTCACTAGTGTTACAAATCAAACCCATTAAAATCATTATTTGATCTATTGATTTAAATCAAGTTTTTTCGTGTTCTATTTAATGGTCTTTCATTATTTCTTTGCCCCTTATTTAGAAAAATTATTTCTCGGGACTCTGACCAGGCACAAGAAGTGTAATGTGATAGTAAACTCAATATGTTTGAAAATACTCTGAAGTTGCCGTTTAATTTACCTTGTACATTAGTCTTTTGTAGCAAATGTGAACACTTTTCATACTTTGCAGTCTTCCACCAGCATGGATCCTGCTGCACCACAGAACCCGGATATCTTGCTGAGGTCAGCAGCCAAGTATGAAGGTGTCGCAAATCTAGAATGTAAGATAGACAATTGGACTTTGATGCCCCATCGGCCAGTGCTGACGAAGAAGCAAAACACGGACGGAAGATGAGGCTGACAAGGTTCAGTTTGGTGCTCAGGAACGCTTGGCTACCGGGGTGCGCCGTGCTAACAAAGATTGTGGCCGTCTACACTTCTTGTTTGATTTGCGACTTTACACTTGTGGAGGGGCTGGGTGCGCCGTGCTAACAAGAATTGTCGACGGCCACAATCTTTGCTAGTGCAGTGCACCTCGGTAGTCAAGCGTTCCTGTGCGCCAAACTGAACTTAGTCAGCCTCGTCTTCCGCCTGTGTTTTGCTCCTTCTTCAGTACTGGGCGCTGGGGCACCAAAGCCCAATTGTCGGTCTTACAAGAATGATCTTGTAAGCTTGAAATGCTTTTAGCTCTCATCCTTGATAAATGTAGGCAAATAGTCTAGAAACTGGGAACATGGGGTTGAGCATCACTGCCCACCTCTCGTAAATGGGAAATTTTCCGTCCGAATGATATCAAGCAGAAAAAAACTGCCTGCAGAGCAGCCCTAGGCACAGATTTAACCTGTGCCAGCTCAGAGCAGCTTTGCTTAGTGATGGCTTTATGGTCGAAATCCAGTTTTGTTTGTGTTCTAGTTGTTGACGTTTCATTATTTTGGAGAATTACTTCTTGCAACTGAGACAAGGTTCAAGGAGTGTAATGTGATAGTAAACTCAAAGTGCTTTAAAATACCCTGGAGCTGCCAATTAAAGGAACAATGAGGAGAATTTAAGTTGGCTTGTATCGATAGAATACCAGCTCCTGATCACAAAAACGCCACTCTTACTGAAAAACAAAGGTCTTGTAAGGTAGAAAATAGCAAGCACCAAAATACAGGTATCGCCGCCACAGGCCAATCTCGCAAGTACAAGCGTGATGGCGTCATTGGACAAGAGACGCCACTTTGGAGGAATTTTCCTTCCTACAACAAACGCGAATCTCTGAGGCTGACAAAGGACGGTTGCGGTGTTCAATATTGAAGTAAGTTCTGTTTTAAAACCGATAGTGCACTTTTACCACACAAGCAAGACAAACAAAAGACAACCTGATTGTTGGAAGCGAAGAAAGCAGATGCTTGGCGGCGCCACAGGCGGCCAGGAGAGTTTCGACTTGTTATGGCGCTTCGCGTCTATGAGCTTTGTGCGCCTCGTGGTTTTGTTTTTGAGGCGCCTCGATTTACAAGCGCCGAACAGCAGAGGAACTCCAATTGCCGCTTCAACTGCTAGTTAACCTTTGAAGGAGCCTGTTAAGGCTGGTCAGATGATCGCCGCGGTCGATGAAAAACTATGATGGCACGATGATCGGAGATCGTACAAGGCAGTGCGCAGTACAAAGAGCACTTGTGTCTTCGCACGCTCGCCCAGCGAGACATTCGTGGCTGTGCCAGTCAACTTCAAACTACTTAACGAAAATCGTTTGTTAGAGACAAGGTACAAGGTTGTTAAGCAAAATATGCTGATGGCCTAGCTCTGTTAGGCCAGCATATACGTAGCGAAAGCGCGGAGACTTCTGCATCGGAAAAGTGCATTCACTAGATGCGCATTTATTCGTCCTCAAACCTTGAGCCGTCGTGGCGGAGTGGTAGAGTCCCCGCCTCAAACGCCAAAGGCCCTGGTTAGATTCTGATCTGCGGCACAGATATTTTATTTATTCATTGAGTGGGCGGGGGGTTTCAGTGGCGCGCATAGATGCCGCCACCGAATACATTGGTTAGCGGATAAGCGCAGGCTCTGTTAGAGGGGCAAAAAGGGCAGTGAGGAGAACTGTATGAAATTTTTTTTGTTAGCAAAATCTGATAGTTTGGCATTTCATGGCTTTGTTGCCGCCTGTCCGGGAGTGAAAGATGCATTTATTTCAAAGGAATTTGGATAGAAAGTTGAAAAAGTTTTTCTCGCCACTCCGATTCAAACTCTTATGATATCACGGCGCACTCTTATGACGTTACAGGACGCAGTGACGTGAAACGTGACGTAAGCGCAGACGCTGTGATTTCTCGCGGCTAGCGGTATGGTCTAGCAGGCGAAATGAAAGCTACTGCCGCCGCACGTTGAAGGCATCTATCGGGGGTCGCCACCGTCGCTTCGTTTACATTTGCACCGGCGTCTTGCCAGCGTTACGATGGATCCCGTTCCCGAACCTGACGACGAAGTTCTCGCAAAAACTCCGGCCTGCATTTCAGCGACCTCAGCCCCACAGAGCGCGCGATGCTTTTGAGGGAGCACTGTTAGGTTAGGCGCCGGTGGGTGGTTTCTCCCTTCCGGCGTGAGCAGCCGTTTCAAATTAAAAATCATAACCCCCGTGCACGGAGTCGCGAGGGGCCAGGAAAAGGTCGAATCTGCCATCATCATCACTCGCTTTAGCCTTACTGTAACTTGTTACGGGAGAGACGGTACGCTAAAACGTCTTTTGAAGTGCGCCGTGCTAACCGGAAAGTCCGCCCTATTAAAAAATCACATATATTTGTAATATGTGTCTCATATACGCAATTATTGGATATGTGTGCACATATATGCTCGTATGTATATGTGCTCGTATGTCATACGCGTTCCTCGCCACGAATGGCGATACACATATATACGTGTGATACGTGCCTCATATATACGCAGTTATTGGATACGTGTCACACCTGTCCCTCGTATATACGAGGGCCACGTAAACTTCGTACAGATACGAGGGCCTCGTCATGGGGATACAATGGCCTTGCAACACATACTCTGGTGTACAGTTGATAGCTCTGAATATGTAGGCTACCTGAATGAACTTGCAACCCTTCAGTGCAGCAAATGCTGCATCCCAGCACTAAATACCAGGCTGCAGTCAATGAAATAATCTTTTTTGCTGCCTTTATCTTATCATTTTTATCTTACTACAGTCTTTGACTACAGGGGCAGGTGCAGGCGATGATTACTTGATGTCCCTCAGCATTCCCGCCAGGTAGCAACTCAACTGATCTCCGCATTTTCTCATCCTCGGCAGCTCGTGCAGCTTTGATGTATGCATGAAATGCATCTGGAAGAGTATTAATCATGACAAAATTGAAGACATGCAGGTGTAAAATAAAGGTATTTAAGTCGTGCACATATAAATAAACGAATGCCTTTGCCAGTCAGGAAATATACCTAAATAAAAGAGGCTTACTACCCACAGCTGCTAGTTCTTCTGAGTTCATCATCCGAGGCTTCTGCATGGCACCAGCCTTAAAGAATCGCCGGCACACTGAGCCAGTGATGCTCCTTGATGCTCCGGTGATGCTTTCTCTCCGCGCAGGCTTTTCGGGGAAGGAGATTACCAGGAAGGAGCGTCACTTTTGTGGGGAACACCACAAAAGTTTTGTGGCGTCCTTGCAAAACAAGGAGTCTCGACCTCGGGAAAAAAGCCAGCGCCACCGCTCTGCGCTGACAATTTACGCTCCCGAGGTGTACCTGCAATAAAACAGCTGCACATATGCTTTGTATAAAGCCTTGTAACAGATTGGGGAGAGTTATTTGCCACATTAAAACTGCTAAAATCCCATTCCTCAGGACTGCGATATGTAACATTAAAAAATGGCAATTTTCCTTGAAAACGCAACTAATCATAAGACATGACACATCGCTCTCTTCTTTGGAGTAAGCAGCGCGATGAACCACCAGGTCACGTTTGTGTGCAATCATATAAAGCTGCCTTTGACAACACAGATGAGCCTTTTTATCTCTACTTTTGGCTCCACTGCATCCTGGCAACAGTAATTATACCAAATATTCGGAAGCACAAAACTAACAGATGGAAGATTAGGAATATTTAAAACACAGCAATTAAATCTTAGCACAAGAGGCTGTGCTAATTAGAACATGAAAATTGAGAGGTTGTGATCATGTTCTAGTGATCTAAGTCTTCATTAAGCAAAGCTGCCCTGAGCTGTCACAGGTTCAAATTTTGCGTGGAGCTCCTGTGCAGGCAATTTTTTTCCGCTCCATGCCATTTGGATGGAAAATTTCACTTTTCCGAGAGGTGTGCACTGATCCACAGCCCTATATGTTTCCACAGTTTCTAGATTGTTCGCCTGCAGTTACCAAGAACGAGAGCTAAAACATTTCAAGCTTACAAACTAGTTCTAAATATGAGAAGCCATGCATACAAGTTCGAACGCAAAGAAACGAAGGCGCGCTGCGTTGGGCTAATGCTGTAGCGACGTCTAATGAGTAAATTTTCACGGCTGGCGTCGATTTATACAAAGCGCGAGTAGTCGCTACGGAAATAAATAAAGACGCATTGGAGCTGGGTAAGTCTGTAGCTACAAGCACGTTTTTTTTTGTCTCTACCGCCGATTTCCACATCGCGCGATCGTCGTAACTTTTCTTGGAATTGCTGTTGCAGCTGATAGCGATCATCAAATTAAGGGCGCCGACTGTAGTGGCAGAGGATTGCCATTGAAAGGAACAAAGCCGTGCCCTTTGTCAACCCGGCAACGAGGCCTAGCGCGAGTTTTACAGCCGACTTTCAGAAAGCGCGAGACGGCGCGCGCTTTTAACGCTTGCCAACGCAAAAAAACAAAGGCATACTGCGCTAATGCTGCAGCGAGGTCTAATATGTAAATTTTCATGGCTGCCGTCGATTTCGATAAAGCGCGAGAAGTCTGTAAGGAATTAAACAATGGTACACTGCACTCGGTGAATGCTGTATACCTAGGCCAAGCGCGATTCCCACAATGCGCGAGTCGGATCTTCTGGTCGTACCGTTGAAGCTGATAGCGATCCTAAAGGGCCGATAGTAGTGGCACGAAAAAACTTGCGAAAATGTTGTTCAACCCTTACCTCGGGGTTGAGAGTGTGCACGCCCGACAAGCGCTTCAGCGTGGCTCTCAGATGGCGGTCCAGCTGGCGACGCCGGCGGTCCTCAAATCGCGCCTTATGTGGGTCGTCGTAATGGCGTGGCGAAACTTTGAACACCAGCACGACGCTCGCCACGTGCTCCTGCAACAGCAGAACAAGGTCCTGGAATGCGCAAGGCAGGCAAGTGGTACAGCACTTCATAAAGCAAAATTTGAGATAAAATGCGTACCTTTACGTGGCTGTCGATTCGGCGTTTCCAGCCTACCTGCTTCAAACACTTCTGCCCCACTACCCTTGCTGGTACCCCACGACCTCGCTGGTCGCCCCTCCGAGTGTGTCGCCGTGACAGTCCGCATTCGGGGCACCGACATCTCGGTGGCGAGCGTGTACATGCGGCCCGCCGCACCGAGTGACCCCCCCCCCCCCCCCACCGCCTCCTGACGCGTCTTGCGCACCGGTTGGCCGGAGACTGCATCCTGTGTGGCAATTTCAACGCGTACCGCTCAGCGTGGCGCTCCCGACGTTGTGACCGACGCGGAAGGGACCTCTGCGGCGCTGCTTTCTCCGCCGGGCTACTGCCTCTCAACCGCGGAGACCCGACCTTCCTTACCGCACTGCGAGGGCCCACCGCCATCGACGTCACCTTCGCCTCGCAGGCCTTTGTGGCAGACTATGTGTAGCAGTGTGCGCGAGACACCCACGGATCCGACCACTTCCCTATTGCCGTCCTACCAGCCATCACGCGTCCCCGCACGCGCTCCTATGTTGTCATCCGGTGGGAGGTGTTTCGCGAGAGGTGCTCGGCGATACCGCAGGGTGCGGACTTCCTTGCCAGTCTGGTGCAGTGCGCGAAGACTTCTTCCACTGTGCGCGAGGTGCCGATCGGTACGCCCATGCCCGACATCAAACTCCTCCACCTGCGCGCAGCCCGTCGCCGCGCCCAGCGACGCATAATCCGTACGCGGCGCCAGACGGATAAAACTGTGTACAATCACATCGACGCGGTGTGCCGTCGCCACGCCCACCGCCGCCGCCCACAGAGTTGGGCGTTACTCTGCCACACGTTCGAGGACCCGCGAAACCAGATCGAGTAGGGCCTGGCGCATAGTGCGCGCTCTCCTGAACCCAGGGCTGCCCAGACATCCCGTCCTCGCCGCAGCCATCCACCTGGGCATCACCACCGAGGATCTGGCTGAGCGCCTGGCGCTCCAGTTCGTCCCCGCCGCACCACCCGCACGGCCAGGGCTTGCGCTGCCTCCTCCCCCCGATCGTCCCATCTCCGAGCAAGTTCGGGGGCAGATCCTCGCGCTCTGCGAGGACGCTCTTACCAGCCCAGAGCTACAATCTGCCCTCTCGACGCGCAAACGTAACAGGGCCCCGCGGGAGGGTGGCCTAGCTATACCACATGTTGCGCAACCTGGACGTGCCGCAGCGCCGGACTCTCATCGACTCCTTCAACGAGGTGTGGACGAGCGGCGCCCTCCCAGACACCTGGCGAACGGCGGTTGTCATCCCCGTCCTCAAGCGGGGCAGCCGGAGGAAGCTGCTCTCCTCCTACCACCCCTTATCGCTCACCTCCGCCACGGTGAAGACGATGGAGGCAATGGCGCTGCGCAGGCTGGATTGGGTCGCGGCTGCCTGCGATGCGCTCCCTCCGCAGCAGGGGGGTTGTCCCCTCCTTCGCAGCACCGCGGACTGCATCTCCGATGTTGTGGCCACACTCGAACAGGCTCGTGCCCTCGGAGAGGTGGCCTTCTTCGTACTCCTAGATATTAGGAGCGCCTTTGACTGCCTGCCCCACTGGGCTATCATGGACGCATTCGAGGCCCTGGGGCTCAGCGGTCACCTCTACCGCTTTCTGCAGTCCTTCCTGAGGGACCGCTACATGTGCGCCCGAGTGGGACACACAACCAGCTCCCAGCAGCCAGTGAAGCGGTGTGCCCCAGGGCAGTGTGCTCAGCCCTTTCCTGTTTTCTCTGGTGCCCGCGCAGCTGCCCAACTGCATCGCACCTCGCGCGCAAAGCCGAGTGCGGTTGGCAATCTACGCGGACGACATCGCGGTCTTCGCACGGACGCCGACCCGCCACGGCCGCTCAATTCGCGTCCAGATTTAGGAGACCCTTGGCGCCATCGCGGACTACCGCCGGGGGATAGGCCTCGCCTTGTCGCCACAAAAGAGCGAGGCGCTAATAGTCCATCCGAGAGCCCCGGCTCGACACTGGCGCGCCCGCTCTGCCTGAATGGCATCCCGCTCCCGTGGCGCAAGAGCGTCCGCTATACCTGCGGCTCACTATAGACGCGCGGCTCACCTGGGGACCTGCCCTGAAAGTTCTGCGCAGCCATGCAACCCTGATCGCCTCTCTGGCTCGGCGCTTCCTGGAAAAGGGCAGCGGCTGCTCTCCCGCTTTCTGCCTTCGCATTTACGAGGCGGTGGCGACAGCGAAGGCCCTTTACGCGCTCTCCCTCGTCGGCCTCTCGAAGGCGCAGTGGAATGGTGTTGACAGAGCTCATCGCAGTGCCTTCCGGAAGTTTTACGCCATGCCGCGAACCTCCCCATCTGCGGCCATATACGCGAAACGCGCTTCTGGCATTATTCACTGCGAGCAAGCACACCGCCCTGAACCATGTCGAGCGGATGCAGCGTTCAGGCACGTGCGAGAGCTTGCTCTCCCACCTGCTGGCGCAATCCCTCAGTCACATGGGGGAGGCAGTCCGGCACCTTTATCAACTCCTTGGCCGGCCACCCCCTCCGCCACCCCGCTTTCCGCCGTCGCATGCCTATCGGCCGCCCCAAATCGATACAACGCTGCCAGCGATACAAGCGAAGCACCCCGCGCTGCGCCTTGCACCAGGAGGCTGCGTCAAAGCTGCACTGAGACTTTGCCGCCCACACCATCATCTACACGGACGGGTCCGTGAGAGACGAGGCCGCGGCAGCCGCGTGCATCGCCCCCACTTTGCCGGCGATCCGCCAGACGGGGGTAAATACGCCGGCGTCGTCTCTAACGGCGGAGCTCGCAGCCATCTCCCTCGTGGCTGACATTCTGGCTGCAAACCCGGCCGTAACGAATGCAGCCGTCCTGACTGACTCACAGGCATCTCTGCAGGCACTCCACAACCCCGAAAGAGGCTCTCACTTGCTGCGCATAGCAGCACTAAAACTCCATCTACTCGGGGTTCGTGGATGCAATATCGCCGTGTAATAGATACCCTCCCACATGGGCATTATGGGCCAAGAAGCTGGGGACAAATTTGCCCGCGCTGCGCTGCACCCAACTGTTCCGCTCTCGCGCATCGTCACTCCGTACGACAGCGCTACGTTGACACTCCGACGCATTGTGGTGCGCCTACACCCTGACCCCCGAGTGGCGTCGGCAACAACCTTCCGAACCATAAGCACTCGGAAGTTCGCGCGTTCTGACTATGCACTGCTTCTCCGCCTCCGCACCGGCTCTGGCTGGACATCTGATCGCCTCCACCGCCACCGCGATCCCCCGGAGGCATTGTGTGCGCTGTGCGGGAGCGCGGACTCCCTTGAACACATTTTGTGCATGTGTCCAGCCACCTCCCGGGAGCGACTGGCGCTGCAACAGGCGTACCGCGAATTAGGACTGCCCTGCAGCACACTGGACGAAATCCTGTTCCCGTCGGCCCGTCCCGGGGTCAGACTACCACTCTAAACCACCTGCTCGAGTTCATTGGCAGGTGCGACCTCCGCCCCCGCCTTTATTCTGGACGATAGGAGGCTACTCGCAGCGCTGCTTTGATCGGACCCTGTGTTGTGGTGACGGATGGTGTGTGCGGCAGCTGTGGTGGTGCGGGTTCGGCCGCATTGGAGCGGACCCCATATGGGTGCAGGCGCCTGTGTGCTCTGAGGGTGGCAGAGCATATGGCTGCCTTCCCAATTAGAACCCTGGGCTCATCTGCTCCTTTTCCGCCGCCGCCTGCTCCCGTATCGCCGCTCCTGACGCTCACGCAGCGCCGTTTCCAGCACCCGCCGTCTCCGCTGCCCTTCCCCGATAGGCTGCGTCGCGTCGTTCTCCCTCGGGTTCGCGCGACTCGGAGAGAGTTGTGATTCTCAGGGGGGGGGGGGGGGCAGCAGGGCAGGGGGGAGAGAATTGGGGATTAGCGCAGCCCGGTAATTGCCTCCAATGAAGGGGTCACCACAACCGGGCTTTGCTGGGGAGAGGGGGGGATGATAGAGTAGAGGGCAGGAGGCGGATCTGGGGCGGGAAAGGGGCACCGAGTGGAGGCAGGGCAGGCCGCGAAGCGACACGGCAAGAGGAGCGATCAACACCCGGGTAGGTCGGCGCCCGCGCGCGCCAGCGAAGAGCATTCCCATGTGCAGACGGTGGCGAAGTGCTCGGCTTGTCCGAGGTCGCGCGACTCGGAGGCTGCTCCCACCGCCGCCGAACGGACCGCCCCGCGCTGACAGCAGTGCGTGGCTGGTCGGCAACTCGGGCAGTGCGCGCCTCGAGAAGTGTTATGTGCGCTCACTGGCGCCCGCGTTGACCCCTCTGCCAGGTCTGATGGACATCTGGCTCCTCTCTGGCTGTTCCGATGCGCGTGGTGGTGACTGTGGGGCTCGTGTGCGTTTGTGTGTGCACCCTTTGTGCGGCTCTAGCGGCTCGGCTCCCGGGGTGGCACACGGCCACTCGTGACAACACAAGCCGAACACTTCGCCTCTGTCTGCACCGGGGATGCTCTTCGCTAGCGCGCGCGGGCGCCGCGCTGCCCAGGAGTTGTCGTGGTCGACCCATATGCTGTGGCGCACCCTGGCCTGCCTCCCCCCCCCCCCCCCAGTGCCCCTTCTCCTCCCAGACCCGCCTCCTCTCATCTATCCTCTCATCCCCCTAACCAGCGAAGCCCAGTTGTGGTGACCCCTTCCTGGAGGCGATTACCGGGCTGAGCTAACCCATAATTCCCCTATGCCCACCCCGCCGTACCCCACTAACCGAGAATCACAATGCGCCTTCGTAACGCGTCGCGACCCGGCTGTCCGGGCCTCCGAGGCACCGAGTTCTTTGGTTTGTTCCGCTTGCTCTGTAGATGAAGTTGTGCTGAGGGCTTAGAAGTGTTGTAGTGTGAAAACTATGTCACTGCGAGACTCAACAGCATGCCGACCGAATGAGTGGGGGGTGCGAACGGTGTGCGATGAAGCTATCGGGTTCCGCTCTTAAAGGCGAAGCTTAAGCGTCCTCCAACTTTTTTCGCTCTCTCTTGAATACAACTTACAAGTATATAAAAGTCTGTCTCGATCTAGTTTTTTGGACGTGTCTTTATATTAGGCTATGATCTCAAGGCAATAAAAACGTAGCAGCATAAAAAGACTGCCCGTGATGGCAAGGGCATTAAACAAAGTATGCGCCAGCTGAGGAGAGAAGCTATAAGTAGTTTTGTTTAATGAAGGAAGTATAATGAAATAAGTTTCTGAGCTCAGAGAACGAATAAAATACTTCAATTGCTTTCTCATGGTCTCACTTCCCTTCCTCTGTTCGACGCTTGGGGAGCTAAACTCGAGTGAATGTTCCACCTAAGAGCTGCACCGTGCACCAACATCGCTGCTCCTTTCAGGACTTGCTCCTTTGTTGAAGTGAGACGCCTTTGTTTGAAAGAGGACTGCTTGTGATAGGCTTTGAGGAATCCGGGAAGGTGAAAATCACACAGCTGGTTTTTATGTGATCTACAACTTCTGAATTGACACTTCATTCTGGAAGCGAATAAAAAATAGCTGACTAGTCTTTACTTATGACCATTGCAAAACACACACACACACACACACACACACACACACACACACACACACACACACACACACACACACACACACACACACACACACACACACACACACACACACACACACACACACACACACACACACACACACACACACACACACACACACACACACACACACACACACACACACACACACACACACACACACACACACACACACACACACACACACACACACACACACACACACACATATATATATATATATATATACCAAAAGTGATTTCTGGCAGCTCAGTTGGTCAATATAACATAAAATCACTAAAAATTGAAGAAACATAACAGGATTTAATTCACGACGTTTCGGCTGGAGGACCAGCCTTTTTCGAGTGTAGTACAGCGTACGTGAATTAAATCCTGTTATGTTTCTTCAATTTTTGGTGATTGTATGTTATATATATATATATATATATATATATATATATATATATATATATATATATATGGCCCCCTTTTTCTTTTCTTTACTATTCTTTCTCTTGTTTTTAAGCCTTCTGTGTGTCTTATCCCATGCTAAAATAACACGCGCCCATGCACTGAATGATCATTCTTGAAAAAGACCGGTCCTCCGATCGAAATGTCGAATAAAATAAAAATGTTTCCTTAAACGAGCGGATATTTCGATCTATATATATATATATCGCAGAGTTAGACACATGGCCCTCAGTGACGCTTAGATGATTTCTCTATTCCACTGATTTTAAATCCCTGGTGAGCTTTATCTGGGACACCCGATATACACTCCCATCAGAAGCACATTTAATCACAACCGTGGGTGGAAAGCGAAGTCAGCGGAAGACGCCACAACATACAAATAGCAACAAGCTGACATTACAAAACATCAAGGAAAACAACACTATATTTCCCCAGCCGCACCCGTCACTCAAAACGGAACCAGCGCATGTCCTCCGCAAAGTTTTAACTAACTCTCGCCACTCCGCTAATGGTCCGCAACTTTAGATTGCATGACAAAGCTCACTCTCCTGACTGTCCGGAGATCACTGCAGACACAGAGCACTTTCTATACTCATGTAACACTGCCAATACGTCCCCTTGTTTCCCTTAACGTGCCCCTCCTTCCTGGAGTGCTTGGCTACACTCAGGCTTGGCATATGACCAACGAGCTATAGCGGAGCAAGCACTCTTTAGTAGCGAGAGCTACAGTAGGCTAGTCAGAAGCGCATTTCTGGCGGGCCACGCTAGTCACTTCTGCGCATGCGCCGTAACCATGGCAACCAGCTCTTTTGAGTCGCAAGTGTTTGCCGCGCGCCGTCGCCTCGTCGGTCTCCGTGCAGCTTCACGCGTGACGTCCTCACTTTGCTATGCGCCTCACTGCGCATTCGCTATGCTCTAAGCGGCTGCGCCGCCGCGGAGCGGCAGCTCACCTTGTGAGAAGGCGCAATGGAAGAAGACGCGGCTGGTGGAAGGTAAAGACGCTTCGCGAGACGGTCTTCACGTACCTCGGGCGTCTGCGACACGCGCTTGGCTCTCCGCGCTTCATTCATACGCAGATGGGCAGCCTCACGCCAGGCAATGACTTCGGGTCTGTTGAAGTAGCTTCCCGTAGGCTCTGAAGATGCCGCTTGCTATACACGCGGCCGCCAGCCGCGTCTTCTTCCCCTGAGCCTTCTCCCAAGGCGAGCGGCCGATCTGCGGCTTATATCTTCCGCCGCTGCACAGCTGCTAAGACCATAGCACATGCGCCCTTCCTTTCCTCACAATCACCGGCGTTTAGAACGTTGTCAACGCCAGCGCAAATGAACACAGTGAACGCCGACAGCTTTCGCTTTGTATTTTCTGGATAAGCTGAGCTTATACACATTCATTTTTTCAGTGAACTTTAGCGCTGCCCGTGAATAAAGATTTTCTTCTCCTCTTCGACGCCCAAAAGCAACTTAGAGCAGGAAGAAATTTTTCACAGCGCTGGGTTAGCGGTGTAGGTTTTATGGGGGATGAGTGAGCTTCGCTTTTATGTTTCGGCACGAAACTCCAAGCGCACAAATAAACACCTTGATTATTTTATATGTGCTAAAATTTTCATTCGTTCTTTATAGTATAACGCAGTACTAATATCATACACAATAGTGTACCTAGCTTAATGGGTCAGTGCCACTAGGTGGCGGCCGTAGAAGAGGACGAGGAAACTCCAAAGCCAGCATTCGAGCAGCGTCAGCAGGTTTGGAGACCTATTCCTTGCCATGGCTTCGCCTAACCAGTCAGTCGTGCAGGACAGCCGGCCCAGTTCCAGCGATAAGCCACAGTCCTCAACCGACGTTCTTCATAGCTCTGCCTTGAAGAGGCTGCAACAAGAGGTTGTTATCATTAGCACCTACGACAATGATGGCATCACAGCGATACCAGATGAAGACAACCTCTTCCATTGGAGCGCCACTATCCAGGGACCTGTTGGTACCGTGTATGAAGGCAGCGAGTACAACCTGAGCTTGCAGTTCTCCACCCGCTACCCGGTCGAGCCTCCCAGGGTGGGTTTCGAGACACCGTGCTTTCACCCCAACATTGGCGACCAAGGAAACATATGCGTTGACATCTTGAATGAGATCTGGACAGCGCTGCTCAACGTACGAACGCTCCTCCTATCGATCCAGACCCTGCTGGCCTGGCCGAACGTGTCGAGTCCACTTAACGGGTACGCTGCGGATTTGTGGCGTGACCAGGAGCGGTACAGAAGAGCCCGCGAGTCATTCGAGGCCTATCACAAGAGGAGGACGACGCCTCCACGTTTGGAAGATAACGGCACCTAACTTGACTCTGTACCTTGAAATAAAAAATTGGAACGAAAACTCTTTATGGAGACTGCGCGAAGGAACTAAGCGTGGTTCCAGCCACGCTATTTGCAGCGGCACCTCTGGATGATGCTGTCACCAACGGGCACACACGGTGCAATTAAGTCAGGTCTAATAATTTTCAAATACTGAACTGATCAGGTTCTTACAACACTAGGCCATGAAATACACAGAGTGGCAGAATACATTTTCCTCGGGGTATCAGTAAACGCAGGAGAGACACATGGAATGATTAAGATACCAGTTCATAAACCTCAATGGAGAGTACTCTGTAAACTTAGAGATAAAACTAGGAGTACCTCAATGTTCCAAACTAGGTCCCACGCTCTTTTTGTTGTATATAAATGATACCACAGATGTTAAGTTCACACCTGATATAACTGTCTTCGCTGATGACACTAGTTTATTTTTCACAGGTAAACACACAAATGACCTAGAAAAAGCAGCTAATCTTTACCTGTCTCAGCTATCTATTTGGCTCCAGGACAGTAGTCTGCAACTAAATACGCGTAAAACAAAGTTCGTACTTTTCAAACCAGTCAACAAAGTTACTAAAGAAAGCCTCACACTTAAATTCAGAATGGAACACATTGAACAGGTACATTTTCAGAAATTTCTAGGTGTCTCGTTCAGTGAAGATCAATCCTGGACTCCACATATTAATCACCTTCTACCTGATCTTTCCCGTGCTGTGGTATGAGCCGTATACCTCCACTTATCCCTCTCTGGCTGAAAAAGACTATATTATGAGTTATTTTACTCACGGCTACTTTACGCAATATTAGAGTGAGGCACTACGACTAAAGGAAATTACGACAGGCTGCTCGTACTGCAAAAACGCGTTCTACGTCTATTTGAGAATTATAGAGGTAGAATACGTGACCTACCAACCCAGCCACTATTCTTAAGACATGATATATTACTGGCCAACAAAGTGTATTACTCTAAACTGATGCAATTAATCCATAAAAAACTTTACACTAGATTTACAGATATATCGCCATACTATAGCTTTCGAACCCATACACATAAAACAATAAAAGTGAGAACAAATTACGGGAGACAGGTTGTTGATTATCAAGCAACAAAGTTATTTAACCATCATGAGTCCTACATTGATATTACGCTACCATTTAAGCCCTTCAAATTACAATAAAAAGCATTCCTTATGATCACTGATGATATCTTATGTATATAGCTGCACTCATATGCCCATGCAAATCACCACTCTTGCGAAAAAGCTTTTTTTTTTCATGTTTCTGTCAACATGTTATCCAACGGTTTCTTTTTCTCGCCAGTGTGTTGTCGCGGATCCTCTGATGTGCTTTCGAACGTTGCGTTAATCGACAGACAGCATTTTATGTTCATATGTACTTTATATTTTATGTCTATGTGTACACTGTTTCATCAGGAAAAATCCCTGCAAATGTATTGTAGTTTTGCCTGCTCCGAGCTAAAGATGGGAGTCGAGGCCTTGTCAGGCTCCATATGCCTTTTGCCTCGTCTTCCATTTTAAACTGAAAGGAAATAAAATGGTCTGAATCTGAATCTGAAGTTACCGGCAAAAACGGGCCTCGGCAGCTACGGGAATGACAGGCGTCAGCTATACCTTGGCAGAGTTAGTGCCCAATGTTTTCCATTCATTTCGCCAGACCATACTAGCAGAGGCAGATGCTAGGTGCGGATTCCTGTTGTCTGGGAAATTGATTTAGGGAAACTGTTTTGTCCACATCAAGCTAGGGATCTTGTTTTAGTGGGCTTGCTAACGCATGGTGGAACTCACGATGGAGAAGTTAAAAGTGCAGGACCTGCTCGAAATTTGCCAGGAGCTGGGGATTTCGCTACGTCCTGCGAAAATAAAAAAGAAATTCTTGAGGTTATGCGGCAGGAGGAGGCGACTACTGAGGAGGTCGACGAGGCTTGGGAAACGATTGCTGGACGTAAAGAAGAGCAGAAAAGACGGGAGTTGTGCGAGCAGAAAGAAAAAGAAGAGCTTCGGTTGGCTCAAGAGAGACGGGAGGTCCGTGAGGCAGAGGAAAAAGCGAGAGAACTTGCTCGAAAAATGAAGGAGCTCGAAATCGCGTCGAACGGAGGGAATATGGCGCGTCTTAGCATTGTAGCCTCGGTAGAGGAGCAAGGGAGGCAGAGATTGCAGGATCTCGTCTCACCATACCGCGTGGGAGGCGATATTGCACTCTTTGTGGTAAATTTCGAACGCGCATGCGGGAAGGTGCACATCGACAAGAGCGCTTGGTCGGAGAAGTTACTTCCTCTCCTTCCGTGCGAGGCGGCCGAAGTGGTGACTCGCCTCTCACGGGAAGAGTGTGATGACTACGAGAAGGTTAAGAGCGCACTGGTTAGAAAGTGCCGGTTTTCTGCTGAAGCCTTTAGGCAGCGATTCAGTCAGGCATAGAAAAGCGGAGAGTCGCATACTGACTTCGCGTACCGGCCTAAAGCCAACTTAAACGAGTGGCTTAAGACCGCTGAGGTGCACGGAAGTCATGACAAGGTACTGGAGTGCATCGCACTAGAGCAGTACTATAGCAAGATTCCAGAAGATCTGAGGATATGGCTGCAAGATAGGCTAACAGATATAGTCCTAGACAAAGCGGAACAGCTCGCAGACGAGTATAACGCTCGCCGAAACCAACAAAGCAAGGCAGGGTACTATAACAGATTAGCAAAGGGAGAAACCTATTTAAAGAGAATCCCTGACCGATGGGTGCCACCAGCACGCCGGGATCACCGAGCAGAGGGTGCGGAATCAAAAGGAGGAGGTAGCGAAAAAAAGATTGAGTCACCCAAATCTGCCGATTAGCCGAAACAGCAGGCGCCTGGAGCTCGCGCGTTTGAATGGCGAAAGCCCATCGTCTGCTATAATTGCAACAAGGAGGGTCACATCTCATTGAACTGCAAACAGCAAAAAATGGCTTTCGCGTGCATGCGAGAGTCGGAGGAAAACCTTAAATTGCTGGAACATTCTATAAACGATACATGCGGGACGTGGTGATAAATGGCAAGAAATTCAGAGCACTGCGGGATTCAGCGGCTACCATGGATGTTGCTCGCCCGTCCTGTGTTTCCTCCACGGACTACACCGGCTTATGCGCCTGGATTAAGCAGGTCGCCGAAGAACAGAGTGCATGCTTGCCTATAGCGAAGGTGACTCTAAAGGGGACGTTTGGCAGGCTAGACACAGAAGCGGCAGTTAGCGCAAACTTGCCGACACACTTGCCCTACCTGTTTCCGAGCACCTGCTGAAATAGAAAGGTCTCTCTTTCACCGCGGGCTTGGCTTGCATGGCGCTAACACGTTCTCGAGCGCGAGAGCTCGCAAAGAAACTCGACTGCGCTCCGATAAATGAGCAGGCACCGAACCATTCTCCCGACCAGCCAGGGGATCCTTGCAGGAAAACTGATCCGTCTAAACCGCGTGAGCATGACCATGAAGATGTTTTCGAACCAGCGGTAGCTCATGAAATCCAAGGAACTGCCGATTCCGTAGAAAATGGGGCAACAGGAACCAACGCGAAGGGTTCGACATTAACCCCTGCTTCGACTTGTTGGGATGAGTTGACTAAGGTTGATAGGAAATCACTCATTGCAGAGCAGAAAAGCAACCCATCGTTAAGAGCTCTAAGGAATAATGTGAGAGAGGGAGTCGCCAGAAAGAACATCAGCTTTCATGAAAAATCAGGCCTTCAGTACCGAAAATCCTGCGACTCAAAGGGACGCGCATATGAGCAACTCCTGGTGCCTGAAAAGTACCGGCGGCAGCTTCTAGAGCTCGCTCACGGAAATGCATGGGCGGGCCATCTGGGCATAAAGAAAACAAAAGCTAGATTAGCCCTCGAAGTTACTGGCCTGGCTGCCGGAAAGATGTGGAACAGCTTGTTAGATCCTGCGACACCTGCCAGCGGGTCGGCAAGTCGACGGATAAATGGAAAGCACCCATGACACTAGTTCCCATAATTACAGAGCCCTTTCGGCGTCTTTTATTAGATACTGTCGGCCCGCTGCCAGCATCCAACTCTGGTTGTCGCTACATTCTGACCTCACTGTGCGTGGCAACCAAATTTCCCGAGGCCATTCCCTTGAAGGAGCAAAGTTGAGCATGTGTTGAAGACGCCCTTTTGTCAATTTTCTCTCGCGTGGGGTTCCCTGCAGATATACAAAGCTATAACTGGAGCGTGTTCACAAGCTGCTTGACAACAACGTTTTTTGAATGCTGTGGGATTAAAATAATCCGCAGTTCCATTCACCACCCTCAGTCAAATCCAGTCGAGCGCATGCACTCAGTGCTAAAGCGGATACTTAGGTCTCTGTGTTTTGAGCATAAGGGAGATTGGGAAGGCTGAATTCCAGCAGCATTCTGCAATGAGATCCGCCCCCACGAAGGCACAGGATTTAGCCCCGCTGAAATAGTCTACAGGCGTGACTTGAGGACCCCGTTGCGCATGCTGAAGGAGTCATGGGAGGGTTACAGAGAGGATCCCTGTGTAGTGGAATAAGTTCTAAAGCTACTGGAAAGACTTGCGAAAACCAGACACCTCGTGGAAGCAAATGTCAGAGCAGCGCACTCACTGTCTAAAGTGTACTACGACAAATCTGCACGCAAGCGCACCTTTCAACCTGGCGACAAGGTGATGTTGCTGCGTCCGTCAAAACGGAACAAGCTTGAGGTGCAATGGGAAGGGCCAGCTAAGGTGGTGTCCAAGTTTTCGGACACCAACTGTGAGGTAAAATTTAAGAACAAGCACAATCGGATAATCCACAGTAATTTGATGAAGCCTTATGTGCAGCGTCAAACCATGGTTAACATGGCTCTGAACATGCCAGAGGAAGAGATCTCAGACATACCTTATGTCCCTCATGAGGATGAGCAAGCAGCGAATGAGCTCTTAAATTCAATCGACAGAGAACCACGTTTGACTGAAAGTCAACGAGGAGACATGAAAAACGTCTTGCGTGACTTTGAGACGGTGTTTTCAAACAAGCCAGGAAAAACATCCCTCATCGAACACGACATTAAGCTGTCCAGCGAACAGCCGATCAAGAGCAAACCTTACCGTGTCTCTCTAAGACAAAAGAAAATCATTGAGGCGGAGATCCGCCGTATGGGCGAACTTGGCGTCATAGTGCCCTGCGAAAGAGCCTATACGTCACCAATCATTATTGTAGAGGTTCCAGGCAAGGATCCGAGACCTTGTGTGGAGTACCGGAGACTGAATTCAATCACTGTGGACCAGACCTACCCCATTCCGAACATTGAGGAGAGGGTTGAAACAGTCGCTAAATCAGAATATATATCCACACTGTATTTAGTTCGTGGTTACTGGCAGGTGCCACTCACTGAGCGTGCCTGCAGGTACGCAGCATTCGTGTCCCCCGCGGGCACGTTTCACCCTGTAATGTTGAGCTTCGGCTTGAAAAATGCTCCGTACTGTTTTTCAAAGTTAATGGACCAAGTTCTGCTGGGACTTGCAGATTTCACTCTCCCCTACCTTGACGGCGTGGCCGTTTTCTCACAAAACTGGGAGGAGCACATTGAACACCTGCGTATTGTGCTTATAGTGGCTGCCGTGGTGGAGTACCGTCGCCCAACCACAAAATCGGAACTCAGGGCTTTTCTTGGCCTAGCAGGCTGTTATGAGCATTATGTAAAGGACTACTCTGATTTAGCCAGCCCCCGACCGACGCACTGAGAAAAAGTGAGCCTACCAATCTTTCTTGGGGCCAAAAGAAACAGAAGGCATTTCAGTCTGAAAACGGCCCTAAGAGAGCGCCCAATACTGCCAGCGCCAGATTTCTCTAAACCCTTTATCATACGATGTGGTGCCAGCGACCGCGGGTTAGGCGCTATTCTTTGCCAGGAAAGCGACGACAGGCACACACGGCCTGTCCTTTACTTGAGCCGCAAGCACAGCACGCGGGAAGAGGCGTATAGCACGTCTGAAAAAGAATGCGCATGCCTCGTTTGGGCTATTGACAAACTGGCATGCTACGTCTCCGGGCCCCGTTTCACAGTAGAAACGGACCATTGCCCTTTGACTTGGCTGCACAATATGTCGCCCAAAAATGGTCGTCTACTGAGGTGGAGCCTGGCACTCCAGCACCAAAGCTTCGAGGTTCGCTACAAAAAAGGCAAGCTCCACACAAATGCCGACGGGCTAAGCCGAACCTTTTAGCTGGTAAAAATTTTATCATAAGAGGATGTCCCCCAAATTGTTAGTTTTAGAGATTTATTTCATATTCTCTTCCTACTGGAGAGCGTATATTTCCCACTTTCTTTGCAGTAATGTTGGTCATAATCAGGTAACATACCTAGGAGTACGTTTTCCTTCTTTCGGCCAAGGATAAGTAAGAGCGAGTGGTGTAACGTACCTTGACTCTGAGGTATTGGGGCGGGCAAAATTGAACGCCACGTCGGCCAAATCCAGTCACCTATTCCCGTACCGCGTGCCCTCTAAGCACCAACCAGATTTCATTTAGCGAATTTTTTTCCCTTCCAAGTGCGCCTCGAGCGGGAGCACACGCCTTGGACAGGTGCCATGTCTAAACGCCTCGTCGGGAGACACCATGTTTTCATTCAGGCAAAACATTTGATCTCTTCAAGTTTCAGTTGAAGTTTGTTTGCTAAGTGCAGTTTTCGCCCTGAATTTTGGTCTGGAGGATTGAGTGGGTTCTCAGGGCGCTTGCTTTTTTCGGGTGTGGTTTGGCGCCTGTGATCCTTTTTGGCTAGCATTGCAGAGAATGTCCCCAAACGGCCACCTGACGAGGGGAAGTGATGCCGAGCTTCGGCACTGAAGGTCATCCGAAGACTCCCAAAGAGCATCTGGTTCCTGTCACGCCCAGTAAGCAGAGCTACGTGCGAGCATTCCATCTTCCGGGCGCAATATCTGGCGGTGGGGGTGCTGTTGTGCTCGCGCTCCCTTCCTGCTGTTGAGTTCGGCGAAGTTGGACATGGGGGAGGATTCCCTGAAAACCACCGCGAAGGTGAATGAGCACTCTGGAAGAAACGTGGCTGCAGGAACATCGGGTGCAGCGACAATAATAGCGTCCCCAAGTGTTCGAACAGGTCACCGGGTGCAGCGACGATAATAGCGCCCCCACGTGTTCGTTCCGGTCATCAGACGACGAAGTACAAGATCAGTGTTGCCCTCTTGAGTCACGCTGGGGTTGAAAAATTGCGCGAGTGCCGCGCCTTCGACAGAGGTTCCGCGTTCCGGTCGTCAGTACAAGATCTTTCAACCCCTGCTGGGAGACAGCCTGCATTCCTGTGTCACGCAGGCGCCTTCCGGGTCCACATGGGCGCGGTCCGGACACACGTGCGCGTCCACCTGGAGGCCGCGTGGACGACCACGTGACCGGGTCCTGTTCCCTTTCCCTCGACTGAGCTGCGAGAGAACGTCAGGACCGCCCTGCCGTGGGTTGTATCATCAGTGCCATCGTGTGATTGCACATCATTCTTCAAATTGTATTCCCCAGCTAGGGATCTGGGGAATACGAAGAGTATTTAGCGAGCTGCTGGTTTGATACCAGGGAGAGCCCCCCTCTTGAGAGAAACCCTTTGCTGGGAGAGACTCCCGGCTGCTAAGAAGCTCCCTTTACTGAGAGGCACTCTAAGTTGCTCTTACTTGTACATTATGTAAATAGGCTTTGTATAAAGTCTTCCAAGTTTTCTTCCTCCGATCGTCCTCGTCTCTTCTCCGGCCCAGTCACGCTACCTGAATCCCAACAGTGGGTCCTCTGAAGAGCTGGAAGTAAAATTTTCCTTGTCAACTGCAGTCATTTACATAGAAAAAGCATTGTTTATTTTACCTCTCTCCTGTTGAAGTTCTTACAAGCTTACGAGCTTTTGGTGGCCTAGGAAGCCTGCAAAGCGGAAAAGAAAGTGAATGAGCTTAACAAATTTGCATCATAAGCACATTGCCTGTGCTGTAGGAAGCTATTATAAAGGAACGTGTACCTTTCAGTGTCTGAGTCCACATCTGTGCTCAGGAACCTAAAATAAATCAGTTTTCTGCATCAAAATTGCGTAATGCAGAGATGACTAGTTTTTTTCACCTGTCATCTCGTGTATTTTCAGGGTTCCGTAGGGCTCAGAGGTCCGGGCGTCCCAGGTGGACTTGGCGACTGAGCTGGCGTGCCGCAATTTTCTTGGGAAGCCATGCCAACGTAGGCTAGTTGCGGATCATTTGCGTGATCTTCCCCATCATTCTCTGTATATGCAGTTCTGCAGCAACATGCGTAGTGCATTAGCAAATCACAGTGGTAACAAGTGACATCATTTTCATTTTATGAGTGAAATATTCGAAATAATGGGTGAATACATGTCATCATACTTCAATGCAGTACCCACTACGTTCAGTCCCCATGTGCCACCAGTTAACAAATGCTTGAATTCCACTAGGAGCTCCCTTCTTCTGACTGGCTCCATAAAAACTCATGCTCAGCGTGTTTCGCTTCATTTCAGAGCTTCGCGACACATTATACCTCTTCGAGGGGTCTAAATACATAATGACATCTTGTTGTTAGGTCTTGTAAAATGGTAGAATGTGTAGGCCAAGTTGAAAAGGAACATTCCTTTAATTATTGTGTATTGTATACATATCTTGCCTGTATTACTTTCAGTTTATACTTTGCGTTGTTCTTGTATTTTCACATTTTGTACATTTTTGTTTGCTTGTTAGCGTTGTATCAATGATAGTTTCTTGCTTTTCATCTGCGTGCTTTCTATACACCTTCTTTGCCTTGCACCTGAACCACTGCAATTTTTTTTAACCTCGGACAGTATTGTAGCACCCTCTCTTGGGTGGCGCCGACAACCCGGCTAGCGCGCGCCACCCTGCGAAGAGAATAAAGACGGCACCTGGTCGTGGCTAGTGCAGCCACGGCTGGCAGTTCTGTTCTGGTGTCGGCTCGTAGCAGTGGTCGCGTTTCCTTCGCTCCAGAGGCGTTAAGCCTACATTGGTGACCTAGGACGAGCAATGACCGATCCCGCAACATCCACGCAGCAGGATCCACGCAGCAGGTTCGCTTTCCACCTTTCTGGCCCCAGAACCCGCAAGTTTGGTTCCACCACGTTGAGGCGCAATTTTGCCTAGCCCGCATCACGTCGGAGACGACGCGCTACTACCATGTTGCCTCAAGCCTGCCTCCTGCAGTTGCCGGTGAGCTCTCCGACGTTCTCTCCACCCCCATGGGTGCTACACCATATCAGCACCTGGAAACGAAGGTGCTGGAAAGATTTATGCCGTCGGACCGCACCCGCCTCCAGCAGCTCCTTACCGGGGAAGACCTTGGCGACCGGCGCCCCTCCCAGCTTCTGCGCCGCATGCAACAGCTTCTCGGGGAGCGCGACATCCCCAACCACTCAGCGTTGCTTCGAGAGCTTTTCCTCCAACGCCTTCCCCAGCCCATCCGCCTCGTCCTTGCGGCGGCCGGTGACGACAGCCTCGACCGCCTGGCTGAGCTCGCAGATAACGTTCATGAGGCCACCTCCCCGTCCGTCACTGCTGTTTTGCCGCCAAGAGACCCAACGATTTCGCGCCTTGAGGCCCGTCTCGAGGAGCTTGCCGCCTCAGTCGCCGCACTCCGGAGCCGACCTCTGGAAACCCGCCCGTCTCGTCTTGATCATCGCGCTCACGTCAAGCTCGGAGTCCCAGCCCTACATCTCTCTGCTGGTACCACACCACAGGCGTTTTCGCCACCGGGCCACGAAGTGTACACCGCCCTGTTCGTGGCCGGGAAACGCCCGCCGGGATCACCAACAGCGGCGTGTGGTTCCCCCAGTCATTCGAGCCGCCTGTTCATGGTCACTGACAAGTTCTCCGGCACCCGGTTTCTTATCGACACGGGCGCGGAAATCAACGTGGTTCCACCGACTAAGGCAGATCGTTCCAAACCATCAGGACTGTCGCTCCGTGCTGCCAACGCCTCGTCTATACCCACGTATGGGCTACGATCTCTCACCCTCGACTTCGGCCTACGCCGCACTTTTCGATGGGTCTTCGTCATCGCAGACGTGGTTCGCCCGATCATCGGCTCAGACTTCCTCTCCTACTTCGACTTAGACGTCAGCGTGCGGCATCGTCTCTTTACCGACGGTCTTACTCATCTCTCCATCTCGGGAGTCTCGTCCGACCTTGCTCCAATGGGCATTCGCACGCTGATACCTTCCTCTCAGTTCGAAAAGTGTTGGCGGATTTCCCGGAGCTCACTAAGCCATGCAATCTCACTCAGGCGCCTAAACATACTGTGACACACCACATCGTAACCCGGGTTCCACCCGCCGCTGCTCGACCGCGCCGCTTGTTTGGAGACCGTCTAGCTACCGCCAAACGTGAGTTTGACCACATGCTGGAGCTCGGCATTATACGCCCGTCGTCTAGCGAGTGGGCGTCTCCGCTACATTAACTCCGAGTGGAGACCATTGTCTTTTTACTCTCGGAAGCTACTTCCTGCTGAGTCCCGCTACAGCGTCTTCGGTCGAGAGCTCCTAGCCATCTACTCCGCTATCCAGCACTTTCGGCATTTTTTAGAAGGATGCAAGTTTCACGTGCTAACCGATCATAAACCGCTGGCATGTGTGTTCCGCACCAACTCATCGTAGTACGTGTCACGTGAACTCCGTCAGCTCGCTTATATCTCGGAGTTTACTACTGACATCCGGCATGTGAAAGGTGCAGCCAACACCGCCGCTGACGCCCTCTCTAGTATAGTCGCTGTAGACGCTCCATCTTCCACCATCGACTGGTTCGCATTCTCTTCTGCCCAGCAGAATGACGATGAGCTCGTCGCTTTTCGAGCGAACCCTCGTTCTCTCCGATTACGGCTTGTGCCCCATCCTTGCTCGCCTGAGCCCTTGTGGTGCGATGTTTCAACGGACTTTCCTCGCCCTTTTTTCCGGCTTCACTACGTCGCCCTATCTTCCATTCTCTCCATGACATATCCCATCCAGGCATTCGGGCTACTCAGCGCCTTCTCGCCCAGCGCTATGTTTGGCCCGGAATCAACGCTGATGTGCGCGCTTGGACGCGCCGGTGCCTACCCTGTCAGTCGACCAAGATCTGTCGACACACCAAGACACCTTCCCAAGCCTTTCTACCTCCTGGCCGTCGTTTCGACCAGGTTCATCCCGACATCGTGGGCCCTCTACCCATCTCTCGAGGCTACCGCTATATCTTGACAATAGTCGACCGCTTCACTCGCTGGCCGGAGGCAATCCTCATTCCTGACATCACCGCAGAGACTGTTTCGCGCGCCTTCATTTCTGCGTGGGTATCTCGATTTCGTTGTCATGGCACTGTGACAACCGACTGTGGACGCCAGTTTGAGTCCTCCCTGTTTGCTTCCCTTAATGATATTCTCGGCGCCAGGCATTGCCGTACCACTGCATATCACTTGTGTGCTAACGGCATGGTGGAACGCCTTCACCGCCAATTGAACGCCGCCCTCGCTGCCCTCCTCAATTGCGCCTCCTGGGTCGACTCCTTGCCCCTTGTGCTGCTTGGTCTAAGGGCCGTCATCCGAGAAGACTTACAGTGCTCAGCTGCAGAGCTCGTGTATGGAAGTGCTTTGCGTCTTCCAGGCGACTTTACATCCCAGCAGATTCCAGCCCAGCCCCAAGAGTTCTTTCAGCGCCTGCTGGACTGCGTTAAAGACCTCCGGCTTACTCCCCCACGTCCATCCCTTACAAAAATTTCTTTAGACAGTCCATAGACTGTCTATGAAGTTTAGTTTAAGAAGTCTATAGATTTTATATAGACAAATCCTTTAGACCAGTCTATAGACAATCTATAGATTTATGGCCATACACTTTTAGTAATCTTATGTCTATAGACAGTCCATAGACAAATGTCTACTGAAAGTAGATAGGTCCATAGACAGTCTATAGACACAGTTCTATAGACAGGCTATAGAAGATTTATAGATTTACGGCCATACACTTCCTATAGACGTCTGTCCATAGACTGTCTATAGACAAATGTCTACTGATAATAAACACAGGTCTATAGGCAGTCTATAGATGATCTATAGACAGGTCATATACTTCCTGTAGATTTCTGTCTATAGACAAGTCTACTGGTCCAGTAGACATAGGTCTATAGACTGTCCATAGACATTCCACAGTTATGTGGCCTGGCAATGCTGTAGACGTTTGTCTATAGACAGTCTATAGAGCTCTGTCTAAAAACCTTTATAGACCATTGTCTGTAGACTGCCTATAGACAGTCTACAACTGTTGAAAAAGATCACCACATGGTCTTCACAAATGACATGACGATCAATGTACTTACAATTTAGTTTATTTCCAAGTTATGCAGGCAAGGAATATGCAATACATGCACCATAAGAATGCACCACATAAAAATAAATGTTGAAAGTAATGGTCCGACTATAGTTTCCTCAGAAGCAATCTTGGGACCTGTTGTTTGCAGTCAGTCATCCGGGCATGTTGACCTGTACAGTAGAAGGAAAAAATAAGAGAAACTGAAAAAAATTCCCACTCCATCCCTACAAATGCGCTTTACAACACAAGGCATATATATATATCCTGGCTATGCCATTCAAAAAAGCTAGTCGATGTTTTGGTTTGGTTTTATGTGGTCCAAAAACCCAAGGTGACTCAGGCTATGAGAGGCGCCGTAGTGAAAGGTTGCGGAGTAATTTCTGCCACCTGCGGTTTCTTACCATGCACTGACATTGCATAGAACACAGGCCTCTAGCATTTTATTTCTACCAAAGCGCGACCGGCTAGACCAGGATCGAACCTGCATCATTCAGGTAGTAGTAGTAGTACAGTTTATTTGGGTCAAGAATATACAAAATTTGTCTTGGGTGAGAAGGCTAATGGCATTTTTGCCTGATGAGGCCATCCCACCCCTGACAGCAGTGACAACCACTATAGGCATATTCGAACACATTTTCAGTACAGTACATCATACAACAACCAATATGTATGCAAGCACACAAAACAAAAATGGACAACCCTGAGGACTGTGTGCATGCTTCTGTATATGAAGAAAAAGGTTTACAGATTCCCGAATACTATTTACACGTACAACAGACTGAAATATCATCCATGACAGAAAAGAAATTCTTTGACTTATTATTCCATTAGGTACATATGTCTTAGTGTTTTCTTTAGGCAGTGATGGGTAGGTTCGTAATAATTCAAAGATGGCTGTATATTAATTCAATAAATTTGCTATCTGCATACATAATCTCACATCACCATAGTTGGTGCAAGATCGGGGTACCTGTATTTTATCTTCCCTAAGGAGATGTGGAGTGTGTTTTTTTTTTATTGAACCTCAATATTTGAACGGTGTAACATATACTCGTGCACGATTTCCAGAAATAACATATTTGAATAGCTTACTGATCTCTAGTATGACATAGATCTTAAAGTATGGCAAGCAATGTTCTATTTTTGGAATTTTCGAATACCACATATTGAGCACTTTTGCAGAGGGTGCAGCTAATCAAGGTTTCTTTGTGTTGTGTCTGACGATACCCGGGAGCAGTATGTTAAACGTGAATCAAAGAGAGCATAGCAAGATTGTTGCTTCACTGGCAACCTGTTCAATATGACAAAAACACGTGAAAGCTCAACTCAGAGCGCTTCTGTGTGCGAATCCCAGAGAAACGTTTCATGAAAGATAACACCTAGGAAGAAAATCCTCTTAGACTGGTTGATAATATTATTCCGGAACTTCAATTTGAACTCTCTATCTTTTTTGCTACCTTTAGGCTTGAAAATCAGGTATTCCACCTTGTTTGTCTTTAGGTCTAGTTTATTAAAGGTTAACCAAAAGTTTAAATAGTAAAGCCATTCATTTGCTTCCCTGTAAACGAAGCTTTCATTGCAAACTGAAAAAAAATACATTAGTGTCATCTGCATGTAATACCATTGCAGAGCAGCGTGGGGTGTTCACAATATCACTCATATATATCAAGAATAATATGGGGCCTAGAATGGATCCCGATGGAACTCCGTATTTAATAGTGCCTCGATCGAATTCGATGCTCTTTATTGTGGTGTATTGCTCCATGCAAATTAAACAGCTTTCCATGAGGACATGTGCTGTACCTTGGATTCCATAGAACGGTAGCTTTATTAATATTATATCATGATGAACAGAATCAAAGGCTTTCCTGAAATAAAGAAATAAACCCAAAGTAAGCTTTCATTTCTTAATATTGTCAAGAATTTTCTGTTTAATATAAAGTAAAGCAGTTTCAGTTGCCTTATTTTTTATGAATCCAAACTCTTTTACTATCAAGTTATGCAGAGTGAGGAAATCGACAATTATTTTGTTCATCATGTATTCAGCAACTTTTGAAAAGACTGAAAGCACTGACATTGGTCTATAGTTGTTCAAGTCATCAAAAGCACTACCTTTATGAATAGCTTGAACACGCGCAAGCTTTATTTGGTTTGGAAATATCTCTACTTGAAGTATGCAGTTGCATATATACACAAGACTACACAAGAGAAGAGTACACAAGACTACACAAGAGAAGAGTACCTGGGACATCATTTCGTAGCTTCTTGTATTGATCACATCAATATAAGAGCTCTGTTTGCCCAGTCTTTCTCTTTCGTAATTACATATAAACTTTCAGATCATTACTTTGTAGGTTCTCATATTCTTTTTCCTTCTTTAAATAAATCATACCCCAATAAGGAGCGAATTTCATATACAGACACTGCCACATTTGATAACCTTATAGCCAATTTTAACTGGGTCTCTTTCCTCGAGGAAGTTAATTCTTTTAACGTGTATGACAGGGTTGTGCATGTTGTCAGTTCTATAATAGCCTCATCACAAATGGTCAAAGTGATCAAAAAACGCAACCCAAACCTTCCTTGGTTAACAAGTGACATTCTGAAGGCCATTTCAAAAAAAGACGCTCTTTGGACACGTTGCAAGCGTAGTCCCAAAAACACACTCCTCAAAGATAATTTCAGGTTGCTTAGAAATAAAGTCACTGCCATGATTCGAGCTTCGAAACGTAACTATTTCAATTCGGCTTTTTGTAACAACCAACACTCTTCACGTAAAACTTGGTCAACTATCAATTGCCTTTTTGGACGAAACCCGAAACAATCCATTAGCGATTCATTTGTCAAATCCTTCAAAGATTTGCCCTCTGCGGCCTCTGAGTTTAATGCATTTTTCTCTCAGGTTTCCAGGAAGTTTCCTTTATCCCACTATGAGGTTCCACGGTCTTTGTATTGCACAGCTTCTTTAGCTTTTCTCCCGACTATTACACCCCAGGACCTTCATAGCATAATCTTTAGCTTCAATTCGAAGAAAGCTGCAGGTATTGACAATATAAGAATGAGTGACCTCCAACGGAATTTTACGAATTTGCAGTCGGTACTTCTTTTTATGTTGAACGGTTTCATTACTGAGTGCTTCATTCCACACAATTTAAATGTTGCCATAGTTAAACCATTACATAAAAGTGGTTCTTTAAAAGATATTGAAGATTACAGGCCTATTTCAATTCTACCTGCGATTATGCAGATTCTTGAAAAGCACCTATTCCAAGTTATGTACAGTTTTGTTTTTACGCAAAATATCCTATCAGAGGCACAGTTTGGTTTCATCGCAGGTAAAGGAACTGTTTTGTTATTAGAAACTTTTACTGATATTATTTACTCATGTTTTGATAATAACCAACTCGCATGTGGTCTGTTTTTGGACGCTAGCAAAGCTTTCGATTGTGTTCGGCATGACCTACTGCTTGAGAAACTTGATGTCATGGGGTTTAGGGGTCTTTTTAATAATTTGCTGAAAGTCTATTTTTCTAATCGGGCTCAAGTTGTTGAAATCAGCGGGCATCGAAGTTCTGAATCATTTCTGTCGCCAGGTGTTCCACAGGGCTCTGTTTTATCGCCTTTGCTTTTCAATTTATTTGTAAATGATTTATCAAATGCTGTGACAGAATGTTATGTTTTTCAATACGCCGATGACACGTTATTGTTGTCAACAAATGCTTCGTTGCTTCTGGCCATGTAGGCTCTTAGAACAGATGTGGTGCATGTTATGGACTGGTTCTTAAATAATTCGATTTCAATTAATCAACAAAAACTAAACTCATTTGTTTTCATAATCCCCATAAAAATATTTCATCTGTTGAACCATTGTTCTTACATTCTTCGCATTGTCTTAATTGTTGTTGCATTCCTATTAATTTTTCAAACAGTGTTAAGTACCTTGGTATACTTTTTGACAGAGATATGTCTTGGAACAGTCGTCTTACTGTAGTATGTAACAAGATTCGTGGTTTATCATGTGTACTATACAATGTTCGATATTACCTTTTCAGACTCGCAAGCTTGTTGCGCATGCTCTTATCTATGGTATCCTCAGATATGGAGTCACTGTATATTATCATTGCTCAAAAACTTGGCCAATGAAATTAAATGCCATACTAAGGAACATCCTTCGATCCGTGGCATACAACACGGATGCTTCACCTGACTGCAATTTGTTTTCGCTTTTACAGCTGCCCTCTTTTGATGCCCTCTTCCATCATGTAGTTATTCGTGCTCACTTTTGGGAGAGCGAATTTTTGGTTCTTTTAATTCCTATTCGTTCTTTTCGACATCACCCCCTTTTTACGGTACATCGCTGCTACACTCATTATGGCCACTTCACTCGTAATTATTACATACCCAAAATTTTTAATTCTTCGCCTGATTCGATCTTTTCAGTTTCTTCGCTGTCACAATTAAGGAACTTCTTAAAAACCCATATGTCGGTTATTTAATCTGTTTTCTTTTTCTTGTTTGCATTTCATATTAAGGTTTATCATTGTTTGCTTGCTTGTCACACCTGTTTTTCATATGTCATTCACCGACTGCCGAGTACTGCCCGACAAGCCTTTATGGCTTGGGCAGACTTGTCCTAAGAATTGTAAATGTGCTGTCTGAAAATAAAGGTGTTTATTATTATATATGCGTAAGGACTGGAGTTATCAGTGCGGCTACAGCTTTCACGGGGGAAACTTTCACATCATCGTAGGCTGATGCACAGTTGTCCTTCAGCGTCATGATTATGTTGAGGACTTCTTTGGCGCAAGTTGAAGCAAGAAATACAGCTTGAGGACATTGAACATTCATGTATTTTTCACACGATAATGTACCATGAATATCATTTGAGGCACCAACTTCTACAAAGTGCATGTTGAAATGGTTTGCAATGTTTTCGTCAGTTCAGCCCTGTGTAGGTAACCCACAGCGGTAATGTCTTGTGTAATAGCCTTAACTTTAAGCTTTTCTACAATCTCATTTACTTTGCTTAGCAACTCCTCATCCTGGGTTTCAGTCAATATATGAAGCTCTAGGGTTAGAAAACGACTACGCCACCCCGTTTGCTGCCGGTGTGATGGGTTGCTGACAATGTAAACGCGATACGAACGTTTGAGAGCGCCCTAGGCCGAGGCAGTGTTCTTATCTACCATTGTCGTTTGCTTATGATGGAGCGGTGTAAATCTGTCGGTGTGCAGTGAGTGATGATGGTTTTGCATTGACCTGCGGAGAGTGTGAATTTTTATTTCATGTAGGAACGTGCTCTGGCGTCAGTGAGCAGCAGTTTAAGTCCAAAAAGCTTGCTAAGAAGTCTTGGAAGAGTGAAGTTTGTAAAACAGGAAACACCAGGAGTCCACATACGAGGACATCCGATAGTGAAGTGGTGGCTAAACTTGTAGAGATGGACCGGACATTAAACACGCTGCTTGAATTACCGACCAAGGTAAACGGCATAGAAGAGTCTATCCAGCTACTCTCAGACCGCTTTGATGCCATACAGCAACGTCAGGACCGCCAAGAAAATGAACTCAAAGATATTAGGCGCAAAGTCGAGAGCATTGAGAAATCCGGAGCTACTAAGCAGCTAGTGCAGCTTGAGACAGACATAGATGCACTTGAGTGGCGTAGCAGGAGCCTCAACATCGAGATCCACGGTGTTGCTGAAACGAAGGGCGAAGATCTTTTTGAGAAAGTGAATGACCTGGCGAAAGAACTAAACCTAAATGTTCTAACTAGAGAGGACGTAGTAGCACTCCACAGACTGCCAGCAAAACCCGGAAACACGCCAGGGATTATAATGCGCTGTGCTCGCCAAGAACTTAAGAATGCTTTCATGGCTAAAAGGAAAGCTTTGAATGGACCTGACGAGAAGCGGTACATCTGTGATAATATGACGTCTCGGTCTAAGAAGCTGCTTACATTCGCTAAAGAATGGGCGAAAGGAGCAGTCTACAAATTTGTGTGGCACACAGGCGGCAAGGTTCTCGTGCGCAGGGCTCCAGGTGAAACAGCCACAGTGATCAAATGTGAAAGTGACCTAGACGCTCTACATTCGTAGACGTCCTTTCCACTTTGTAGCTTTTTGAAACTTTCTCTCCTTATGGACAGCTTGCAATCTATACCAAAAGAACAATGGTTCACTCTTCATAACTTGGGTTCAAAACGACTGAGCTGTGTTCATATGAATGTCCAGTCACTCAATAAGAAAATTCCTGAGTTGGAGGCCTACTTTGCTGGCATAAACATACACTGTGATGTTATGTTTAGTGAGACATGGTATAATGAAAATTGTGAGGTATTTAGATTGCCCAATAAAAACACATTTTATTTGAACAGGACATCAAGACGTGGCGGAGGTGTTGCAATGTTGATAGATGACTCTATGAAAACTGATTTGTTATCTGATTTCTGTTCCGTGACCGATGACTACGAAATGCTCTGTGTTGAAGCCAATTGTTTACTTTTTGCTACATGTTATCGGCCCCCTGATGGAGACCATAGTGCATTCTTCAATTTTCTTGAGAAATTTTTTGTCTTTGCAAGTCAGAATAGGCAGAGAGTTATAATTGGCGGTGATTTCAACATTGATATCAAAGGTGCTACTCGCAAATCAATAGACTTTGAAAGTCTACTTGCATCCTATGGATACGCGAATGTTATAAAATCTGAAACAAGGATAACTTCCACGTCAGCTACTTTACTTGACCTTTTTATCACGAACTACGATCTGCCATGTGTGTCCAGTGCCGTACTAAGCTGCTGTATAGGTGATCATATGCCAATATGTATGTCCGTTAAAGCACCCGAAAGAGCACCGAATACGAAGAAAGCATGTATAAACTTGCAAAGCATCACTGAAAACTCTCTAGAGGCTTTCCGCATCGACATACAAGGTACTTGCTGGGATACCGTGTTTTTACAACATACAGCACAGGAGGCTTATGATACCTTCATAACTCACTTTGAGACAGTATACAAGAAACACTTTGTCTCTAAAGAGCAAAAAATAAATAAAAAGATTCGGAAGCCTTGGGTAACCAATGAGCTTTTAAGGAAAATTAGAAAACGAGACAGGTTGTATGCGAAATTTCTAAAAACTCGAGAACCCTCACATCTCAAATTGTTTAAGACCTTCAGAAATAAGTTAACTAAAGAGTTAAGAATAGCAAGAGACGCGTATTATATTCAGGAATTTGTATCCTGTGCCGGACAGACGAATAAACTGTGGAACAAGGTAAATGCTCTTACAGGACGGAAACAGAAGGGAGAACAACCACAAGAGATTTCGTTAAATGGACACTTAGTGAGAGACCGGGAGCTTGCTGATGCATTTAATCAGTACTTTGTAGCAAAAAATACTGATCAGAATGCTCGTCCTAGCAATGACCTCACTGCACCTAGAAACAATAATTCCATTTTTTTTCACGCCAACTGAGAGTGATGAGGTGTGCTCCATTTATCTCAACCTTAAAAATTCACGCAGCTGCGACATAGACGACCTACAGATACGGCCTGTTAAATATGCCATACATGAACTCGCCCCTATACTGGTGTACATTTATAACATGTGTATCTCTTGCGGGGTTTTTCCCGACAGAATGAAAACCGCAAGAGTAATTCCTATTTTTAAAAAAGGCGACAAACAGAATATAAAAAATTACCGTCCAATATCGATTCTCCCCATTTTTTCTAAAGGTTTTGAGAAAATTATCCTCAATAGGCTGTCTTCATTTTGCAGTAAACACCAGCTTATAAGCGAAGCACAGTATCGATTTCAGAAAAAGAAGTCCACAGAACTAGCGCTTTTAGATCAGAAAGAGCACATATTAAGAAACTTTGAAAACAAGCTTTAAACTCTCGGTATATTTGTTGATTACACTCAGGCGTTTGACCATATCAACCACAATATTCTCCTCAATAAACTAGAATGGTACGGCGTAAGGGGCACACCACTCGCTTTATTATCTTCCTACCTCAAAAACAGGCACCAATGTGTCTCATTAAGCGAATTCAAATCGCAAACCAAGGGCATAATCTCAGGTGTACCACAGGGAAGTATTCTCGGGCCGCTACTTTTTAACATTTATGTTAATGATATAGTATCAATTTATCAAGAAGCAAAATTTATAATATACGCAGATGACACGAGTATTTTGTTATCGTCCTGCAATTACACAGACTTAATAAGAATGGCAAATGAACTTCTCGGGAGACTTTCGATTTGGTCGAAAAAAATTGCCAACAGGTTAATTGCAGTAAAACAAAAGCAGTAATTTTCCGAACTCAAGGAAAAGAAATCCCACAGTACCATAATATAATGTTCGAGTCTATGCAAATTGAGGTTGTTAACTCAATTAAAATTCTTGGTGTAACTTTCTCCAGCAGCCTACAATGGGACGAGCATGCAGATTCAGTCCTCAAGAAGCTAAGCAGTACGGTTGGTATGCTAAGTCGCAATCGACACATTTTTCCTACTTTTGTTAAAATACTTTTGTATAATGCCTTGTTTGCCTCGCACATTAATTATGGTCATTTAGTATGGGGTACAACGACACAATCAAATATTAATAATATATTAATCATGCAGAAAAGGGCTCTACGTATTATTGCCAATGTATCCTTTACGGAACACACTGAACCACTCTTCGAGAAGTATAATATAAGAAAGATTCACGACATTTACACATACAGACTTCTGCGGGATTTTTACTATAGCAGCAGGAAACATAATTTTACGTTAGTGAAAATCGCGAACCTGCATCAGAATGTACCTGCCTACACTACACGCCGCAAAGAAATATGGAATGTTTCGAGATACAGAACTAATTATAGCAAACAGATGCTTGAGAATAATTTACCAAGGTTGTTGAATTCCCTAATTGAAATGGGTATCGACATTCTAAGCATGAACCCGTCAAACTTTAAAGCCTTCATGCGTTCCTATACTGCATAAAATGTAATATATTTTTGTCTTTATTATTTCTTTAATACTTCCGTCTCTGCTTCATACATATTTGTGAATGTTTCTATGTTTTGTTTTGGGCTTTCTTTATTCACTTCTTGTGTTCTGATGAGCTGACTGCCACCGCTGCTCTGCCAAGTGTACACCAGGATGCAGGACCGGTCAAGGCTCCAGGAGGCTTTTTGCCTGCCATCCTCGACATTATATCTGTATGGTGTATTGTTGGAATAAATATTTGAAATTTGAAATTTGGAATCATCTAGGTCCTGCTTCAGCTGAGTTATATCGCTACCTACATTGCTAGATTCCAGCCCTTCAATTCTCTTCGTTAGTTGTTTTGTAGTATTTTCTTGAACAGTCAGGTGGTTCTGAAAGTCGTCAAACTTATCAGAGAGCAACTGCATTTGCGACTCATATGCATCAAACTTTTTTGGCAAAGGCAAAAGAGCATGAAGCTTCGTTTCAGTCTGCAGTAATCTGAGTATCACGTCGGAATCATGCTGCGGATTTTCTGTGGTGCTTGTGCCCTTGTGGTTGCCTCGACAAGAGTCATATTTCCATGCTTTCTTTTTCGCTTCGCGCTTAACATTGAAAGATTCTTCTGTTATTCCCGCACATGCACCACGATGAAAATTAAATTTGCACTCTGAGCATGTTGCAAAGATGCTATCAGTGAGTGGAAGACGGCAAGCACAGCAACGGGCTATAGTATGCTCAGATCTTTTACAGAAAACCCATCCACTTAGCAGCAGCGACGACATAAAAGGAAAACAAAATCACACTGAGTGAGGCATAATTATGCACAAACCTGCACAGAGGCAGAGACGGTTACATGATGCTCGCAGTTACGGTCACCACTGCCAAGTGAGGTCCCAGTGGAAGGAATCTTATTTTATAGCCCACAGTGAACCGTGGATGCTGTGCCGGATTTCCGGGTGACACCGACGACCACGCCTTCCTGGTTCGCTGCTCGACACTACCGTCCGTCTTCAGGGCACATGCGATGACCAGTGAGATGTATGGCTGCACAGTGGGTAATCTGCACAAAGGCAGAGACGGTTATGTGATGCTCGCAGTTATCGCCGCTACTTTGCAGTGTTGACAATAACTTCAGCACCTGAAGAACACGACAACCACTGAGCCATCGCGCTGGATTCATCATTTCAGTAAATATGCATGACAAATTCTAAGTGGCTGTCATAAAACATTGTAAGTAATATCAACATTCCATGCAGCACTCTATCTCTACACTAAATACCTACTGCGAATACTGACCTCTGTATGCATTCCCTTTACATTATTTGGAATAGAATACTTACAAAACTTGATACACTTATCATCATTGACTCACTACGAGCTGTTGAGAATGCTGCCCCATAAAACGTACATTCAGTGCTCCTTGCAAAAGCATCCCAACTGGAGAATATTCAAGCATTTATTCTTATACCCGCTATGGAACAAGCGCTTCAAAATACCCTGCATGAAGCCTGGTACGTACGCCGATACTCAAACGGGCACAAGCCATGCAAAACCGACCAGGCAGACTGCGAACCAGTTCACCACGGTTTTGTGCCCACAACTTGAAACACTAAGACGAAACAGCATACTCATACACCAGCGTGCGCTCTTTGCAACAAGCGGGTTACAGCGCTTCCATGCCGTGCTAATTATCCAGAAAAACAACAGCACATAGTGGTTGCAGTAGCGCCATTTCAGAACCAGACGTGAGCTTCAGACAACACGCTCATTATTGTAAGGATGAAATACCATCTCAAATTCAGTTAATTTTTACTTGAAGTGCAGCCCGGACAGAGCAGTAAAAATGAGACACTTGCATGCAGGTACCCTAACCTAACGCTGATAGAAAAATCAACGAAAGCAACGAACACGCTCAAAGTAAGAATTATTTCATTGAAACAATTAACGTGTTCATCAAAAGGCGCAGCCATAAAAAAACAGCGCGAGCAGAATTGCATTCGTGGAGCAAATAAGCGCCAAGTTACATTCGCGTTCTTGTAATGTAGCTGTCTGAGATAAGAAACGCATACTCTGCCTCTCGCACAATTGGTACTGAAGAAATTTGTGCCCGCGTAAGCGGCGGTTCATGAAAGAGCCTCTCGGAACGAAATGTAAGCCATCTCTTGTCAAGGCGACCTTTACTCAGCTTTCAAAATGAATTGCCCGCAGGCCAGCGGCGGCGGCCAACCGCTCGGATAACAGGGATGGACGAATCCATACGTGTGCAACGAAAGGGGAGACGGGATGCAGCTCGTAGGTTCTTCGCGGTGTTTGTACACGCTCGCCATTTGCGTCGGCAACCACATTTTTTTTCAACCATCACTCTATTAGCATTCCTCCACCGCCGCTTCACTACAACTTTGACAAACGCCTCGAGCTCTAGTCAATAGCGTTACAAAACATATTTGGTGAAACGTCGCTGCCCACAACGCGCACCGAGTGAGCGGCTACAACAAACAAGCAATTAATGCACACCTCTCAGTGAACAGCACTCCATGGTCCCGACAGGCGATAACACAAAGAATAAAAAATAAATGTAATCCACCTCAGAACTTGATTGTGCGTTTCCGCAGATGCCAAGTAAATCGTGCTCACACGGCTCTAACGCATAGTTTCTTTTCGGCCTTCACTCACGGGCTAAGTGATATTTCTGGCTGCGCACCTACCTTTCAACATGGAAAAGCCAGTAGAGAGCTCGCGAGGAGGGCTTACCATCCCGGGTTTCGCACCGTATGCCTTTCTGCGCGTTAGGAAAGACATAGCCGCACAGACGTAAGCGCATTATTTGAGAACATGGCGACTGCCGCTGCTCACACAAACGTGCTTACAAACGCCGCTTACAAACGTGGATAGGAAGTTTGTCGCTGCGCACATAATCTGCTCTGCACACACAGCACTGTTTAGATTGGCTAAGGAGACCAAATGAATAAAAATAATCGTGTAGACTTACCGTAAGTGGACGATGAAGTTGAATTTCAATCAAAACGTAATTTACGAGAGAAAATTCCGCCGACGCCGACACACCGGCGAACACGGTTGTTTGCTGCCCGGATGATTTTCCGCCGCCTCTGGATAAAATGGGTAAAAAGTGAAACACCAATTTCACGGTCATGTCTATATTGGTTGCACTGTTGCCAAGTGTAGATTGCTCTAGCATCCAAGAACACAAAGCGCCTTTGGTTTAAAGCATAAATTCTCTACTCGCGCTTTAAAAACCTTATTACTTTCGCGAAAACCAAAACCGAAACCTTACTACTTTTTCCATGTGCGCCGCATCTCCCATCGAATAGTATGTGGCGCCCTTTTCAAATAATTATAATACTGCATAGCATAACGTCTTTTTGTCGTGTGCTCGTGTTTAGAAAACCGGTATGGGCAAAAGCGTGTTATCGCCTCCGATGCGGCAGGTGTAGGGCGAAGAACAAAAATATACTGGGTTTGTGATTGTTGAGCCGCAGCACTTTTTCACGTGAATGCATACTGCAAAGGTATAAATGACACATCTTAATTCGGCAGAGAACCATGATCTTTGAGACTCTTTTAATCATATTTTGAGAGATGGGCACATCCTTGAATTCTCACCCCCGTTATTCCCCCTTATTTTACAGGAGGTTTTAAGGAGAAATAAATGTACAGTCACTGATCAAACGCTTCTTAATTAAGCGTGTTGGACAGTAACGATAGAACGATGTAATGGTATATTCTCGAGCGATTCCTTTAAGGGAGAGCGTGTACATGTTCGTTTGATGTAGTACAGTTTGCAGCACCCTTACTTCAGAAGTGGGTGCTTTCCTCGCTCTGGCTGTGAGTATTCAAGATTATTGAATTATATTCTCAATATGCGTAGCGGTTTAAGGAAAATTAGCTATTCAAAGCTTCGAAAAACAATATACAGGAAGGTATTGCATTGCCGTTGGACGATATTTTTTTATTCCTGAAATAGCAAAGGAAGCGGAGGACTCTGACAATAGATTGCGGTCACCAGATGCAGTTTGGTTCTTGAAGGTTTAACGTCCCAAGCCAACTCAGGGAATGAGGGACGCCGTAGTGAAGAGCTCCGGAAATTTCGACCGCCTGGGGTTCTTAAACGTGCACTGACATCGCACACCACACGGGCCTCAAGAATTTCGCCTCCATCGAAATTTGACCGCCGCGGCTGGCAACGAACAAGCGTCTTTCGGGTCAGCAGCCGAGCGCCATAACCACTTAACCACCGCGGCGGCCCGATGCAGTTCTACTCAGCATGCAGTGCGAAAAGAAATGGATATTTTATGGACTTAGTCGAAAGGCAGTTTATAAATTGTTAGATAAAATTAGGATTGTTATAAACAATAGACAATACGTCTATAGACAATAGTATATACGCAGTCTAAACATTGTCTATAGACGATAGGAAATTAAAGGGACACTGAGGAGAACCCTATACACTTTTTTTTGTTAGCAAAATCTGATAGTTCGGCATTTCATGGCTTTGTTGCCGCTTGTCCGGCAGCGAAAGATGAATTTATTTCAAAGAAATTTGGATTCGAAGATGAAAAGGGTTTTCCCGCCGCTCCGATTCAAACTCGAGAACTCTTATGACGACGCGGAGAACTCTTATGACCTCACAGGACGGAGTGACGTGAAACGTGACGTAAACGGAGACTCCGTGATTTCTGGCGGCTAGCGGTGCGGTCTAGCAGCTGCCGAAATGAAAGCTACCGCCGCCGCACGTTGAAGGCATCTATCGGGGGTCGCCACCCTCGCTTCGTTTACGTTTGCACCGGCGTGTTGCCAGCGTTGCGATGGATCCCGTTCCCGAACCCGACGACGTAGTTCTCGCAAAATCTCCGGCCTGCATTTCAGCGACCTCAGCCCCAAAGAGCGTGCGATGCTTTTGAGGGAGCACGGTTAGGTTAGGCGCCGGTGGGTCGTTTCCCCCTTTCTCAGTGAGCAGCCGTTGCAAACTAAATATCATAACCACAGAGCGGGGAGTCGCGAGGCGCCAGGACAAGCTCGGCGCGTTGCGCCCATCGGAGGCTGGCCGGGGCTTTGGGGCCAACGGATTAGGATTCCTTGAACGGCGTGGTAGCACGGGGCAGCAGGCGGCGTCAAGTTCTCCCACGATTGCAAGCGCCAAGTTATTTATTTATTTTATTGCCACAAAAAAGGATAGGTGCTCAAGGGCGGTCGCGTTTAAAGTGGGCGCCTTGAAACTAAAGCCGACGCACGACGCTTCAACGGCTTCCGCTAGATCCAACAGGTCCACTGCATCGGGCTCTCTCGCCCACTTGCATGTACCTTCAGATGTGTACCGTGAATAGATCAAATTAGCTGAGAGCTCGAAAAGAACAGCTCCGCCAAACTGCCGAAGTTATTGAATTACGTCACAACGCGCACCTCGCAGCGGAGCCGAATCAGTCTGGCCGGGCCGGCGGCGGCTGGCGCACTCGGCGCGAAATAGAGACATGCTCCAAGTCTCCCCCCCGCCAGTGCGGTCAGAGTGCGCCGAAGCCGCCGAACGCGTCGGCGTCGCCGACGTGACGTCGCCGTGCAGGGCGCGCGCGCGTGTTACGCCGGAGCATACACACGCCTTAACAGAGCCTGCGCTTAACCGCTAACCAACGTATTGGGTGGCGGCATCTATGGGAGCCACTGAAACCCCCAGCCCACTCACTGAACAAAAAAAAATCCTGTACCGAGGTCCGGAATCGAACCAGGGCCATGGGTGTTTGAGGCGGAGACGCTACCGCACCGCCACGACGGCACAAGCAGCAGTTAACAATAAAGGCGCATCTAGTGAATGCAGTCTTTCGATGCAGAAATATCCGCGCTTTTGCTACGTATATCCTGGCCTAATAGACTTAGGCCATCAGCAATTTTTCTGATCTGCTTTGTACCTTGTCTCCCGTCCCTAATAAATGATTTCCGTTAAGTAGTTTGAAGTTGACTGGCACAGGCGGGAATGTTTCGCCGGGCGAGCGTGCAGACACAAGTGCTGCCTTGTACGATTACCGATTACCGATCACCATCATGCCATCATAGTTTTCATCGACCGTGGCGATCATCTGACGAGCCTTAACAGGCTGCTTCAAAGGTTAACTAGCACTTGAAGCGGCACTTGGAGTTCCTCTGCTGTTCTGCGGTTTTAAATCGAGGCGCGTCAAAAACAAAACCACGGGGCACGCAAAGCTCATAGACGCGAAGCGCCTTAAAAAATAGAAACTCTCCTGGCCGCCTGTGGCGCCGCCAAGCATCGGTTTTCTTTGCTTCCATCATTCAGGTTGCCTTTTGTCTGCCTTCTTTGTGTGATAAAAGTGCACTATCGCTTTTAAAACAAAACTTACTTCAATATTGAACCGCGAAATCTTCCTTTGTCAGCCTCAGAGATTCGCGCCCATGTAGGAAGGAAAATTCCTTCAAGGTGGCGTCTCTTGTCCTACGACGTCACCACGCTTGTACTTGCGAGTTTGGCCTATGGCGGCGATACCTGTATTTTGGTTCTTACTATTTTCTACCTTGCAAGAGCTTTGTTTTCAGTAAGGGCGGCGTTTTTTGATCAGGAGCTGGTATTCTATCGATACAAGCCAACTTCAATTTCTCCTCGTGTCCCTTTAAGGCGGTTAGAGATTTTGGTCTATAAATTGTCTATAGGTCGTCTATAGACAAATGGCTGCTAAGCCGGTTATAGACTAGTCTATAGATGGTTTATAGATTGTCTATAGACGAAAGGAAATTATGGCGGTTATAGGCTTTAGTCTATAGATGGTCTATAGATTGTCTATGGACAAAAGGAAATAAGGCAGGTATAGAGTTTAGTCTATATAAAATCTATTGACCGCCTATAGACGAAGGAAAATTATGTGTTCTAGAGACTTTTTGTCTATAGATGGTCTACAGACTTTCTATGCATAAAAGGAAATGAGGCAGTTATAGACTTCAGTCTATAGATAATCTATTGACCGTCTAAAGACAAAGAAAACTTGTCTGTTACAAACTAGTCTACAGATATTCTATGGACCATCTATAGACAGAAGAAAATTAAGGCGGTTATAGACTTTAGTCTCTAAATAATCTATTGACTGAATATAGAGAAAGGAAAATTATGTCTGTTATGGACCTTAGTCTATAGATAGTCTATGGACCATCTATAGACAGAAGGAAATTGATGCGGTTATAGACTTCAGTCTATAGGTAGCCTATGGACCATCTATAGACAAAAGGAAATCAGGGCGGTTATAGAATTTAGTCTATATATTCTCTAAAGACAGCCTGTAGAAAAAAATTGAAGTCTAAAGGGCGTCTATAGAGTCTATAAAATGTCTATAGACAGTCTATTGACCATTTTCATAAGAGGTCCCTCCACCATACCATTTTCGTACACCCCGACCTGGCCACTTCGACCCACGTTTTTGTGCGCTGCGATGCTGTCCAAGCTCCACTCACACCGGCTTACGACGGACCTTTCCGCGTTCTCCGCCGCACCCCGAAAACCGCCACCGTCCTCCAAAACGGCGGCGAAGAGACCGTCAGTCTAGACCGCCTTAAACCGGCTTACATGGAGACCGCCCTGGAACGACTCCCAGCGCCGCCTGACCTAGTGCTCGAGTGACATCGCCGGCCCTCCGTCCGTTTCGACTTCCAGTATAGGCGGGCGGCCCTGTAACACCCTTTCTTGGGCGGCGCCGACAACCCGGCTAGCGCGCGCCACCCTGCGAAGAGAATAAAGACGGCACCTGGTCGTGGCTCGTGCAGCCACGGCTGGCAGTTCTCCTCGGGTGCTGTTCTCTTCGGGTTCGGGCGCTGTTCCTGTTCGCTGGTGGCTGTTCTGTTGACGTGTCTCAGCTACCCAGGCTGCGGGGCAGTGGCTAAGTACCTGGCGGTGTTGCGTTAGCTTGATAAATTTCTCATTCTTTTTGTCTGTGCCTGTTTGCTCCAGTTCTGGGGTGATTGGGGCGGGACGAGAGCTTAATGTCTACTTCTCCTGGCCAGAGGTTTTCCCCTTGGTCGGCATCTCTTCCTAAAGACCAGCTCCCAATTGACCTCTTTTTCCGCAGCGGTGTTTCAAGCATTCCAGTCGCATTAGTGCCTTCCGATGGAGGCGCTATCCGACTGAACAACCCGGAGGCAGTGCAGGCGGCCCTTCAGTCCACATCGAAGCACTTTATGCACATTACCGATGTCCGGCAGTCGGCAGGGGTGGTATTTTGTGCCGGTCGCTGGATAAAGACTGTATTGAAGATCTAAAGTGTACGACCTTCGCCAGCCACCCGGTGAGCACATTCATTGCGCCTCATCTAGCATGTTCCAAGGGCTTGGTCCGAGGGTTCGACTCTCGATTGAGCCCTGCGGAAACGCTTGAGAGCCTCTCGCCTGCGGGAGTGATTGCTGTCCATCGATGCAGCAGGATGGTTGACGGAGTAAAAATTCCTACGGAGTCCGTCATTGCCACATTTGCAGGAATATTTTGCCCGTCAGAGATTAGGGTGTGGCCATTGGTTTTTCGAGTAGATACCTTTAACTCTCGGCCCCTTCAGTGTCAAAACTGCTGGCGATTTGGCAACAGCGGCAAAGCCTGCAAATCGGCCTTACGCTGCTGTGCCTGTGGGGAACGTCATTGCAGAGAGGAATGTCCTGAACAGCAAGAGAAATGTTTGTGTAGCGGTGCTCACCCTGCTGATTCGCCTGACTGTCCTGCACGAGCACAAGAAGTTCAGGTGCTCGAGCTTATAGACAAGCGCAGATGCACGCGGAGAAAGGCTTTTGCCGCAGTCAAGGAGAGAGCCTCAGCCTACTCTAGTGTGGCCGCCAAATGCCCACCCATAATGGATTCTAGTTGGTCCCAGGCTATTACAGCGGCAGTTGAGAAAGCTGTGGCAAATGCAATGGATCGCATTATGGAAACCATGTCCACGTGCATTTCGCAGGTCATAGCTGCTCAGATGAACAATCTTCTGCAGGCGTCCACCGCTCCGCTCTTGTCTTCTTTGGCTTCGGAAGCTACCCCTCCTTCTGTAGTAATCGATTCCGCTCCACAGGGCCAAAAACAATGTGAGCAACAAAAGACCTCTCAGGCCTCTCCTTCGAATAGCGTTATGGACGCATCCTCTATGGATTGTATGGATATGGAGTCTGATCTCCGCGCCCAGAAACGAAGTGGGTCTCCTCTAAATATTGCAGGTCTATCTTGCCCCCAGTCAAAGACAAAGAAAAGTAACGCAGGTCAAAACGCTATGACCAAGATTCTAGAAAAGGCAGTCGCGGCTGCGGCACTTCCGCCAAGATAGGGTTCTTATGTGTACTCCAGTGGAATTTTCGATCTATATTCTCAGCTTCAATAGATTTAAATTGCCTATGCAATCAGCTTCTACCCGATTTAGTTGCTTTACAGGAAACATGGCTAACTTCAAATTTCAGTTATCATCTCAAGGATTACCATCCGCTCCGGCTTGACCGGTCATCACGAGGGGGAGGGTTGTTAGTGCTCGCATCTACAAAGTTTTGCCACAGGGCATGCATTTCTTTTCAATATGCGGACAATGAATGTGAAATCCTTGCGGTTGACCTCAGTGTCCCAGGTCAACAGCCCTTTACGGTAGCTAATGCATATTTCCCGTCTGGTGTGCGTGACACTCGGCCCCTTGACTCACTCATGTCTAGTAGCCGATGTCAGGTTCTATTACTTGGCCACTTCAATTCGCACCATGTGACTTGGGGGTTTAAAACAGACAGCTTTGGTTCTAGACTATTTGATTGGGCTTCTGGCAACAACTTGATCTGCAACAATTCCGGAATGCCTACGTTTGTTCGCAGTCAATGCCGCTTTTTCCTCCCCAGGAGTCTCTGTCATGTCTTGGGCGCCTGTTGACTGTGTAACAAACAGTGATCATCTACCGATGAGTTTCAAGTTTGCGTGTAAATTAACTCTTCCTGAGCTACATCAGCGCACGTTAATAAATTACAATTGCTTTAAAGACACGCTAAAATCAGCCCTCCAAATCAATTCAGACACTCGGGCTCAGAGAAGTGCCGAAAGCAAGGCTCCACATCTATGTTCAGTGCTGGACCATGCAAGGCAAAAGTCTCAATTTTTGGCTAAGAGAACAAAGGGTGCAATCGCGAACAATTTGTGGAATGCTGAGTGCCCGCGTGCATATAGACGACGGAAAGCAGCTTGGAAGAAACTTCTCATCAATCAATGCCCAAAAAATTGGCTTGATTATAAGTAGGTTGCAGCAACATTTAAGCGCACTGTCGCCCGTGCAAAGGAGGAGTTTAATACAAATCATTATGATTTCCTTCCCAATCAGGAAGTAAACGAGCTTTGTTTAATTTCATGAGGCGCAACAAGGTGATTCCTCCGGCTGCCAACATTGAATTCCTCGTTCAGTCCCCTGCTGACATCGCAAAGGCCTTAGAGGATATTGCGTGTGGCCTAGAGCTTCGCTTTACATCTGCTTTACCTTCTCCTACTATATTCACATGCACCTCAAGTGATTTCACTGAAGTCTCTATGCCTGAGCTGTCGCAAATTGTTCTGCGCTTATCACCAGCGGCTCCTGGCCCCGATAAGGTCACTTCATCTATGATCAAAGTTTTGTTCAATGAATCTCCTGCAGACCTGTTGGCTCTAATTACCCATTCTATTAAAGGTCCTTGGATACCGCATGAGTGGCGTCTTGCTGAAATAGTTCCATTGCTTAAAAAGCAAGGGGAGGGCTTGACTTTAGACAATATACGCCCTATTTCGTTAACATCGAACGTAGTGAAATTGTTGGAAAGGGTCGTTCTCAGCCGTGTCATGTCATTCATTTCAGAAAATGCTGTATTGAATCCATGTCAAATTGATTTCAGGCCGGGTTGTTCAATTTGGTGTGCTCATACTGACCTTGAGAGTCGTATTAAATTAGCTCGCAATAGAAAAAAGCTTGCTGCGCTTGTCACCTTGGATGTCAGTAGAGCATACGACAGCGTGGAGCACTCGACCCTATTACTAATATTACAGGAACTCAACTTCCCAAGCTATTTTGTAGCCTGGATTTCTGTTTTTTTGGAAAATTGAGAATTTTACTGCTGCCTAAATTGTTTTTCCTCAAGGAGATTTCCACAGACAAGAGGTGTTTCGCAAGGATCAGTTCTCTCACCTGTTCTTTTCAACATTTTTCTAAGCTCAATTCCATGCATTCAAAATGTGAAAACTTATGTGTACGCCGACAATATTGCTTTTTTTGCATCAGAAGGTGACATTCACACTCTTTATCGAGCCCTGCAAAATTACCTCAATGTTCTTGACAACTGGCTAGGAAGAATTCATCTGTCCCTTAATGTGAAGAAATGCGCATTGTTAGTACTTCCAGTTTCTGTTCCTGTAAATATCTGTCTGGTCTATAGAAATAACATAATACCTCAAGTTCAGACGGTGAAATATCTCGGTGTAATATACGACTCTACTCTCTCCTGGCGACCACACATTGAGCAAGTTTCTGCAAAAGGAGTTCGGGCCATCGGCATCCTGCGCAGGCTTTGTAGTGCTAGGTCAGGCATGAGAAGGCATACGCTTCTGATGATTTATAAAATGTACGTCCGCCCAATTTTGGAGTTCAGGTGTGTTTTATTCTCAGGAGCTCCTGGCTATAAACTTCGCCCTCTTGTGCTTTTGGAGCGTGAGGCGTTGCGCCTTTGTCTGGGGCTTCCAAAATATGTCGCCAATGCTGTTCTGCACCCTGAGGCGCGAATGCTGTCGTTATCAGCTAGGTTTCGCCTTTTAACAGTTCAAACATTTTTAAAATTGTGCGACTCACCTCTTCACGCTTCCAGTATAATATTTCTCAGTCAACCTTCTCCTTTTTTAGTGCTGTCTGGTCTCGATTTCATATCCCGCAGATATGTTACGTGCAGTCCCTCCTTGATCGCATAAATATTCATTTCACAGATGTCCGCCAAATATATAACAACTCCTCCTCTTTCCAGATTGAATTCAATGACATTTTCCCATCGAATGCAAAGCTGCAGCCCTTCCCGCTTCTTCAGGGTCTATTGCAGGACCACCTAAGGTCCTTTCCCTCTCATGTTCTTATTGCTACCGATGCCTCGCAGGATCGCGAAAAGGCAGGTGTGGGAATTTTTCACCTTCACTGGGTTGGTCTTTTTCTCTCCGTCTTCCTGACTTCACTCCCATTTTTCTGGCTGAATTATTAGCAGTAATCTTAGCCTTACGAAAATTAGAATCAACCGTTTCCCAGGTCATGGTTATGACAGACTCTCTGTCCATTTGCTCTTCCTTATCCTCACCCACTGACTCTCGGCCATTACGCCTCTTTAAGTTCCTGATTCCGCTCCATCTAAATTCGGTAAGGTTGCTTTGGGTACCAGGTCACATGGGCTTTCACTTAAATGAGGTTGCAGATTCCTTAGCAAGAGCCTCTCTCAGCGGCCCAATTGTTGCTGTCCTACCATCGTGTGCATATACAGCTGCGGTGAGGTTTCGCAGCCACACAATATTTCAGGAATTTGCTGCCTCGGCTCTTACATCATCTCCCGAATATCAGCATCTTCGGCATCCTTGGAGTAGCAAAGACTGGCGCTCACGCAGACTAGAGGTCTCTTTCACGCGCTTGCGTTGCCGGGTTCCCCTTCTAAATTTCTACCTTCACAGCTTCCCCACTGTGCCCTTTTTGTACCGAACCTGATACAATAGATCACTTCCTGCTGTTCTGCCGCCGCATTACTCATTTGAGGAAGCGTCTTTTGCAAATTCCATTTCATCAACTGGGCTTGCCTGTGTCTTCCGCGGTTGTTTTTTCCATTGGCGCTTCTTTGCTTGGACGAAGCGACAGGAGTGTGCGCTCTGCTGTGCAAAATTTTCTTCAAGAAACGCAGCGACTCCCATTCTAATTTCTTTTTCCCGCTCTCAGTCAGTACGACATTGCAACATTACAGGCATTGTGTACTATTATGCACATTAAGCAATTGTCCCGTCTTCGATCTCCAAGTTAACTGGGCCCCTTTCCTTCCCTCTTCCAATCTATCAGACTACATACTATTGCCACTGCTTTTCCCGTCAAAACTTTCCTGTATCCAGTAATTGACCGCCTGTGTCTTGGCCACTCCCCCGTAGTGGGTATGTGCCAGCAACGTCTGAGGCCTTCCTTCCTTCCTTCCTTCCTTCCTTCCTTCCTTCCTTCCTTCCTTCCTTCCTTCCTTCCTTCCTTCCTTCCTTCCTTCCTTCCTTCCTTCCTTCCTTCCTTCCTTCCTTCCTTCCTTCCTTCCTTCCTTCCTTCCTTCCTTCCTTCCTTCCTTCCTTCCTTCCTTCCTTCCTTCCTTCCTTCCTTCCTTCCTTCCTTCCTTCCTTCCTTCCTTCCTTCCTTCCTTCCTTCCTTCCTTCCTTCCTTCCTTCCTTCCTTCCTTCCTTCCTTCCTTCCTTCCTTCCTTCCTTCCTTCCTTCCTTCTGTTCTGGTGTCGGCTCGTAGCAGTGGTCTCATTTCCTTCGCTCCTGAGGCGTTAAGCCTACAGTATTACTTTGGGACCTCCGTCGGTAGCACTAATAACCCCATGTACTGAATGTACCACACATTGCAATAAATATCAATGAATGAAGTATTTATTAACTGAAAAATAGTTTTGACCTGACTGCAGGCTTCAAATTTTTCTCAAAGCAGGCCAGAACACGACTTGCTGATCACAGTACATATCTCGATACGCATGTATCAGCGCACTCCTTTACAGTCACAGCAGAGCATCCGAATGATTTGGTGGCAACAATAGTAGCAAATCTGTGGTTTTTGGTATCGACTACTGTCACCATTCTATGCTGCTGTATTTTCTCTCTAGTGCACAGCAGGGAACTGATCTCTAGTTACCATAGGCTTTGTGCTTGAAGAAATATCCGAGTGTGATAATAGACATACACGCAGTTTATTGCATCAGTAGTAAGCTGTTTTGATGCCCGTATCGCCAACACCGTGGCATCCACCATGTTAAGAGAAATTCAGAGCAAACTCTTGACCAAAGTTTGTCTGGTGCCACTCTGTAAATTACTGCCTTCCAATTATCTCGCATCTGTTGCAGTTACATTGTCTGATTGATGGTTACCCACAGTGAGTCGCAACTGGTGTAGCGACCAGTTTTAAACTTCATGTGCCACTCATAAACTGATGCAACGGACAGGAGTCTTCGTGCTGTGACATCATTCTGTAATGAATACTTGTTGTTTTTGCACTCACTAATGAGAAAAATAATGACTACACGCTAATTTCCTCTCATGAATGCCTACAAGGGTGCCATCATATTGCTGCAGCTGCGACAAAACATTTTAAAACAAGCCTCGCATTTTAGTGCGGCCAACAGGAAGAAATTTTTAACCTACAACTTGTGTGTGACTCAACTCTGTGCTCTTGTGTGTACATTTCAGCTCTGTGTTTAATCACGGCTGCTTGGACTCTGATGTGATGTCTGGTAATGAATAAAGGCTTATATTACGCATAGTTTCTTGATTAAGGCGTGTTAACTGCTGCTTCTAAATGAATGGTTCGAGTGTGCCTGAAACAGTACTTACTGCAGGCCTAATAAATGCCTACGGGCCCTGAGGCATATGAAAGGAAGCTGCATGTTCTTGTGTTGTTGAAACCGCCAGAAACCATGATATACCAAAACGATAAAAAGACTCGACAATAAAAAGAAGCGCCTTTTCCGTGCGGCAAAATTAAAGCAATACGACGAGTGCGCATGGGAAAAATACTATACAGCCGAACGCACCTACCTATCAGAAATTCGCTACGCAAAATACTCTTTCCTTCACAACGACCTCCCCAAATTGTTGACTTCCAATCCCAGAAAGTTTTGGCAGGTCATAAGTGAGCACCCGGCACATACCATCACTCTAACTAAAGAGTCTGGAGAGGAAGCTGATGACATTGAGTGCGCTGACATTTTTAATAACGCCTTTTCATCTGTGTTCACTAATGAAATTCACCCACCAACTGCAACTCTCGCCGTCAATATAGAGTCCAGCATGCCTGCTATCGCGTTTTCTGAAGCCGGCATTACCTCGCTCATTGAACACTTTAAAACTTCATCATCGGCCGGCGTCGACGAAATTAACTCCAAAATACTGCGCAACACTAATAATATTTCTGCAATGTACTTATTGTTATTGTTTTCACAGTCGCTTTCTACAGGTTCCATTCCGGATGACTGGAAAGTGGGAAAGGTCATTCCCGTCTTTAAGTCCGGTAACAAAGATTCTCCTTTAAATTACCGCCCGATATCATTAACCAGCATACCTTGCAAAATCATGGAACACGTCATCTATTCTCAAATCATGGACTTTCTTGACGCTATCAACTTCTTTCATCCCTCACAACACGGGTTTCGCAAGGGTTTGTCATGTGAAACTCAACTGGCCGTCTTTCTTCATGACGTTCACTCTAACCTCGACCTAAATTTACAAACTGACGCTATTTTTCTAGACTTTGCTAAAGCATTTGATAAAGTTCCCCACAGGCGTTTACTGCTAAAACTAACCATGCTAAAACTGCATCCTAACGTCTTATTGTGGATCGAAGAATTCCTTTCTAAGCGCTCCCAGTTTGTTCTCGTTAATAGCCAGAGTTCCAACCCTCTTCCAGTAACATCAGGCGTACCCCAAGGTTCTGTACTTGCTCCCCTCCTATTCTTAATCTACATAAACGACTTACCCTCAAACCTGGTTTGCAATGTTCGTCTGTTTGCAGACGACTGCGTTATTTACCACACGATTTCCAACACCTTTGACCAATCACAGCTGCAAAACGACATTGACACAGTGCATGCCTGGTGCGATGACTGGCTAATGTCGCTTAATCCTAATAAATGTAAACTCGTATCTTTTCACCGCCGGCGTAACCCCCATATTTTCTCTTACTCCGTTGCTAACGTTCCACTAGAATCTGTATACTCATACAAGTACCTAGGTGTCACCTTGTGCCAGGATCTCTCCTGGCACTCTCATGTAACGAACATCGTCGCATCAGCTAACCGGTCATTGTGTTTTTTGAAACGTCACCTACGGCACGCCCCTCAAAGTATTAAACTTCTCGCCTACCAATCACTCATTCGACCAAAACTAGAATACGCATCTGCTATCTGGAGCCCGCAACAAGCATATCTCATCAGTTCACTAGAATCTGTCCAAAATCGCGCCACGAGGTTCATTCATTCTGCCTATTCATACGACATCAGTGTATCGTCACTTAAACGACAATCAGGTTTATCAACTCTTGCCCATCGTCGTCGCATTGCTTCTCTTAGTCTGTTTCATAAGTTTTTTTACAGTTCCCTCGGACAACCACCCTACATCACACCGCCCGCTCGCATATCTCATCGCACCGGCCATCCACTGCAAGTGTCATGCCAACGCTCCCGCACCGTCACTTTTTCCGCATCCTTTTTTCTTCGCACTGCTAAAGACTGGAATGGCCTTCCCCACGACGTTGATGCCATCACCTGCCAATCAAGTTTTGTGAACAATTTAAATATGCATTTCATAAATATCATGTAAGCAACCATATTCAACCCATATTTGTACTCCCACCCCTTATGTAACACCCCCAAAGTGGAGTCTTTAAGGTAATAAAGTGAAGTGAAGTGAAGTATAGTTTCTGTTGTGAGCTTCGGTTGAAGATGCCATTCATATTAATATTGTGCCAGTGCTAAAAGTTGAAGTGGTGTGACTCACTCTTTTACGGCGCTGAATGTGAGACTGCTGCAGAGGCTTAAAAAAATTAAAGAAAAGAATGGATGACAATACACCAGACAGTCTACAATGCATAGCACACGACATAATTTTCCTGAAAGGGGGTCCCGCTGTGTTGAGTGTGCCCAGGTACTGTAGTTCTCACAACGTTGATACCCGCATACAAGTAACATTTGCATAACACTGTTGTCAAATTCACATTCAAAGGCATTATGCACATAGTCATGCAAAATATTCTGCTGTGCTGTCAACATGTATGTATAACAGCGTTTGCAGAGCGGTTACATAGAGATGCATGCTTGTTCTCTATTCGAGTTTGTAGGCTCTTATCCGAGGTATGCGTCTCTCTCCTTGTTTTCTACATCAAAATGCACTATAAATATTTAAAAACGAACAAAAGTTTTGATCTTACATTGGTTCTGGCGAAACGGGCTCCATAATAGCCATCATGGAGTGAAAATGTCGCCACTTTATGGTGGGGATATCTGATGTCCCCGCACCACTCTTCATTTTTTTTAATCACGTTGCGCTGCTTCATAAACGTATCCTTGAGGTTCTTAAATTTCTTCTGGAAAGCTATACCATCAGCAAAGGATAAATTTTTGCACAGACCTTTATTCAGCTGTGCATCACTGCACAAATGACATGCAGCACATACTGCATAGTCATTCTTAGATAGCATGCAACACTGGCGGGTAGCTAAACACACAAATGCGTTTTCTGGGCATTCGGCAACAGATGCTATTGTTTGCCGTCCAAAGTTTCCGAATTGAGTGCACTAGACTTTATGCAGTGATCGTTTCCGCGCCTTTGGACAATCGCCGCGCACAGGTAAAACGGCCTCGCGCCAAACAAGAGCACCGTTAATTTTCCTAACTTGTCAGCTGGGTGCTAATTACAGGTACATACATTCGGTTTTAATTAGCGGTTCATTTCGGAAAAGCATGCTTCGGCCGTCAAAAAGCTTTTCAGAGCCTGTTTGTTAAGAGGTTAATGCATATCGCGTTGCATTACGATTTCATGAGCCCCTATGCTGACGCCTCGATCAAAGCTATATATGGTACCAGACAGCATTCAGCCATGCGCCGCTCTCACTTTTATGCACGGGTAAAGGCGCGCTTGTATCAAAATAATTTCCAACGCCAGTACTAAGTAACTCATCCACTGCAAGCTGTGACAGACTAGACGTTGTAAACAAGACGTGCATGCGGGCAATATTGCATACATACTGCTCATGCCAAGGGCTGCTCCAGTCTTGCTCCAAAGGTCGTCCTTTAAAAGATTGTCTTTATGTTGTGGGTGCCGCTTGTCAGAAATCACGCGATGATTCTTAATGGCATCAATCAATATATCCGTTGTTTGCTGCGATGTCGGTGACGCGGTCATAGCGACGATGTGTTGCAGGGAGTCCTGCGAGTGCACGGACGCCATCTTGCTCTACCGGCAGAAGCAGCTTCCTCGCCATCCTATTGGCTGACGAGATTCGGTGGATTATTTTCCGGCGGCAGAATTCGGTCCTGGACCGATTGGGCTTTCCGCTGGGTATTCCGGCGGAATCTCTGCCGCGGCAGTGGATTCCGCTCGCTCTCGCCGCCGAATGTCCAAGTGTGAACGCGCCATTAAGGGGTGCTGAAGGCACTTCGCGTCGCTGTCGGCTACATATAGAGAACATTATTTGGTTTCATCGACTGGCCTGCAATGCTGAACGCGGAAGAAAAGGTTCGTTCTATGTAGGATAATTACAGAGACTGGTTGCACGGAAAATGTATGCCACTCTACGTTAAGGACAAATGAAGCGTCCGAGATCGCCTCCGTCGGATAAGAAAGCCACCATCATTAACGCGTCAAATCAAATGACTGCCACTTTGACACGAGAGCAGTAATTACTGCGGAGCTCCAGCGTATATTAAAAGCGGGGAAAAGCTAAATTCTACCGTGAGAAATCCGGCCTTAAAAGCAGAGAGCTAACTTGAGTTTAAAGGCCGGAAGCTTCGTTGGTTCTGTCTCTTTCTCATACAGAAAGGAATTTCTGCAGCATACACTTGACCGCGGTGGCTAAGTGGTTAGGGCGCTCGACTACTGATCCGGAGTTCCCGGGTTCGAACCCGACCGCGGCGGCTGCGTTTTTATGGAGGAAAAACGTTAAGGCGCCCGAGTGCTGTGCGATGTCAGTGCACGTTAAAGATCCCCAAGTGGTCGAAATTATTCCGGAGCCCTCCACAACGGCACCTCTTCTTCCTTTCTTCTTTCACACTCCCTCCTTTATCCCTTCCCTTACGGCGCGGTTCAGGTGTCGAAGATATATGATACAGATACTGCGCCATTTCCTTTCCCCAAAAAACCAATTATTATTATTATTACTCCTTTATCCCTTTCCTTACGGCGCGGTTCAGGTGTCCAACGATATATGAGACAGATACTGCGCCATTTCCTTTCCCCCAATACCAATTATTATTATTTTTAACATACACTTGAAACGCGCGCCGTCTTGTGCTGCCATCTCTGCTTCTTCAGCGGAATTATTGCCAAACTAACATGAGGGATGCTTCGCGAGCTCACGTGCAGTAACACCGGTACTTGTTTGCATTTTGATTTTCTGAACTGGATAAAGTGCATGAAACTTTTTTGAGCTTTGCTATACTTATCATTCCTAATGTATAGATGCCACGAAACTCTTATTTTCTGGGGACGGAAAGTTTCTATATTGCGCATATGCAACAACGTGCACATGGAGTCTCTTTCTTTTTAGAACAGGCGATGGGTCTTAATACCTTCTATGGCGTGGCGATTCCTTCGGAAAGCGAAGACAATGACATTTCCGGGAGTGACGACAATCCAGAGAGTAAGTTTATTTCCCAGAGAGTAGTTTTTTTTAAAATGACTAAACTTTTTGTATGGTCGCTGTTGTGGGGGCCCAACAAGCACCCCTCCAACACAGGATGTCAAGCTAGATCAGGTATAATTTCTGAATCATCATGCCTCATTTCAATGCTAATAATTGCATTTCTGTGTTCAGGTTGGTCACTTGGTCTTTTGGAGCCAGAAGAGGCAGCTTTGCAAGTTTCCCAAATGCACAGGAATCTGTGTGAGCTACTGCTCAAAACGTGGTACTTACCTCCCATCGGCAAACAAGAGCCATTCTTTTCTTTTGTACCACACGGCGAAATGACGCTTTTGTTGTGTCTGATTCAATATTCATTATTCGTATTTCATTCTCATCAACAGCGGTGTTCATTTTGTAATGTGCTTTTTTATTGCATGTTGTTGCAAATATGCAACATACCTAATTTGGGTCAATAAAAGCTGAACAAAACCACTGAATCAGTTTTTTCTTGCGCAAATGGTGATTCTTTCGGTGGCCTACGGCTCCTGAAAGAAGTTTATGATGAAACAAAAATGCGTGCAGTAAAGGGTTCCTGCGAAAGCACTATATGGGTCAGTTGTGTACGCAAAACTTGTCAACAAAACTTGCCCGCCAAATGCGTTAACACAATAATGTGTAAAATGTAGTGATAGCGAGTAATAAATTAATGGTGTTATGTACGATGATGAAGAATGATGTCACGCCGTTAATTAGTAAAAGCAGTTAAGAAATCAACGGTAACATCATGACTATTTAATGATGGAAAGCGACGCGCGGCGCAAAACCGCGTCCGTCGAAGCGCAAATCGGCGACGCTGGATAGAACTGAGCAACAGACATCGCAGGAGCAGATGAAATCCCCGCCAAATCATCACTGGTGGACTCCAATGTGGTGACAGTATTCCCGTTCTACATGCACCGAAATATTGATCAACCGTTCGTCGTACAGCATTCTGGGTGGTGTCATAGCATTTCTCTGTGCACATGTTTTAGTAAAGTTGGAGGCTAGCTAGCGACAGGGGTTAGTATCATTGACATACGCACCTTCAATTAGATTCTTTAAGGCGCGGTAAGGTGTCCACCGAGATGTCGAGATTTGAGAGCTACTGCGTCCTTTCCTCAAAACACATGCCTTCGCATTCCCACCAATAAACGTTGGGCCGCTACCCAAGAACATGCCTGCCCTTGGTGCGGGGCCACACCCACACTCTACCACATCACATAGGAATGTAAACGCAACTAAACATCCCACCAACACAATAACCCGAGTGCGGAGCCATGGGAGAGTCGGCTCACCAGCTGCGAGCTCACGGCCCAAAGGGCTTTAGTGCAGCACGCAAGTGAGGTAGCTAGGCTCAGTGGAGCCCTGGAATAGGGGCCCAACCTTGCTTAGGAAGAGGCCTCAAGTCGCCAGCGCAGTGAAGACGACGGAGGCCTCGAGACGCCAAGCCCTTGAAAGCACCCAAAAAAAGTTTTTCTCTCTCTCTCTCCCTCAGATTTTTTCTTAGTGCAAAACTATAAAACGCGAACCATTTGAAACACGGGTTACAGCACCCTACTTTTATTTAAAGCGCTCGCTAACCGCTCTTGGTTTCAGATACTTCCAGATAAGGCCCATATAGCAGCGCTAGACGACAACTCCCCCGGTCCCGAGCCTGCTGCATTGCTACGCGTATATGTTTAAATCCACGATTAAGGGCAGTGACCAGCACCGCTTCACAGATATCGGGGCGCGCATCCGTGCGCACCGTTCCCGAACGAAGTGCGGGGTCCCCTTCCTCGCGGTCGACTGCGGGACTCCCAGATCAGCAGCGGAGAGCTGGGTCCCCACACTCTAAAAAAAAAGAGGTGTAAAAAAGGGTAACAAAGGGGTAACTTCGAATTTTACCCCTTCTTGGCAGGCATGGAATAACTTTGCACCCTGGAAATACCAGTGCGAGAAGTTTAGTCTGTTTCGTGTAAGTTGCACCATTTTTATCCCTTTTTGTCAGTGTTGAGAACTGTGTTTCATTTTATGCCAAATATGGCGGAAAAAATGTTTCCTGGGATTTCTCCTAGAGGGTACTTTGGGTTTAGTGACTGAAATGTTGGAGGCGAAAGCAATACTGCGGCATTGTTTGCACTTGCGCAATATCTCCATGCTAGCGGGTTCTTTTTACTGAAAAGCGCAGTTTTCTTTTTCTTAAGAAGTAAACTTTGAAGCACGGCAGTTCTAGTTGATCAAAAAGACATCTTTTATCTATGTTGAAGTTTGAGTAAGATGTCTTATAAGAAGAAAACGCTTTGTATAGAAGCTTTGCTGTTTTTTCTCCTCCGAGAGTTGCTGATCATAACTTACCACTCTAGGTGTAATTTTCCCTTTAGCAACAAAACTGAAAAAAATGACAATGACGAATCTTTTTTATGGTCCAATGCTCAAAGAGGCAGCCAGGAGATATACATATGTATGTGAGGTCAGGATTGATTTCCACACCTTCGTTTTTTAAACTTGCATGGATCAAGGTTTTTTAATTCTTCATTTCTCAAATACGAGGCAGCTCATTGTTTTACTTATAGCTTTAAGGTGCCGTGATCAACGTTGTCTGTAAAGCACGTCGTATCAGGGCAGTTGCATGAACGCGTCCTTGAAGCAAGTTGTTCTTAAGCGGTGAGCACCCTCAGCGATGTAAAGCTGAACCCTCGTGGTAGTACGCGGGACGCGTGTTTACTCCGACATAAGCGCGCGCGGCACAGCGACGACACGCTGGCCACAGCGAGACCCTCTACACTACAACGATGTTTGACCGCCGACGCGTTCGGCGGGTTCGGCGCACCTCGACCACACCAGCGGCAACTTGGAGTGTGTTTCGATCTCGCTCCGAGCGCGTCAGCCTCCGCCGGACCGACCAGACCGGTTCCGCCTCTCGTCGAGGCGGCATTTTCCCGTTTTCCAAAAATGATGGGAACCGTCTGGAGTTCAGGTTTGCACAGATTAAGGTGAATACCCCTCTCCATTTCGGAAAAGTTACAATGGAGGGCGACTGACTCATCTCTCTTCACACTACCCCGGTTCTGGGTAGAGCAGGAAGTGAAAACCAGTCTGTGAACGAGGGTGTCTGTCGGAAAGCAACTTCTTTTAAGTCAGTTTTTCTGTAATTTTGAAAGTTGAAACCGAAAACTCTTCTTCACGTGAATACAGCCTTTTAATTTCCTGCTCTGCCAACAGAGGGAATGTGAGTCAATCGCCTTCCATTTTATTCTCTTTATAAAAGGAGAGGGAGTGACGACCCTTAATCTCAGTGAACCTGAAGCCCCACAGGTTACCACCAACTTTCGAGATCGAGTGTAAAGGGTGGTTCACATGCAAGCGATTCGGCGAATAGAGCGCACAGCGGCGCGGCGCTACGAAGCGTTTCGCGAGCATTCGGTTCGTATTCGTCGCCACTACGCGTTTCCCACCGCTGCAGTGGCTAGAATTCCAGCCACTGCACAACTACACTGAACTAGAAGTTTAACTGTTGTACAACCGCTGCGAAAACCAATGTTGCTGGCAAAAGATATGCGCTTGCAACCGGTTTTGGTGCCCCGCAAACACAAAAAATCGTAATATATCAGCACAATTTTATCGTTTATTTTTATTGTTTATTTGAATAAATATAAATCTTTCGTTTTAAGCATTCAACACTACTTTATATAATTTCTTTTTTTAAACAACACAAACACTGGTCTAAGCGCATGCTTTCTTGCACGATGCCTTTACTCGTCACGTGGCAACGCCGAGCCGTCATTGGTTGAGATGCGGTGCTGCCCCGTCGCCGCCGAGAAAATTTCCAACTTGCCCGAACCTCGCCGCTCCAGCCGCTGGAGCTTCCTTCGTCACTTGAGAGAGGGTGTATGCGCCGCGGCGGTGGGATTCGCGAGCGGTTCGCTTACATGTGTGTAAGGGCAGTCGCCGAAGGGTACTCTGTTGCACCGTTGTACCTGTTTCGACCTGCTCCTCGCGTTCGTAGCCATGCTTTGCACACAAAAGAAGAGAGAGCGAGTATTTATTGTGGATAAGCTAGAGACTAGTGCTTGTACAGGAACGGAACTTGTCGCCCTATAGAGCCAGTGGAAATTTTGGATTCACTGGAATATTTGGCTACTCATTGTGTCCTTTCAACAATTCCCCTCTCATACAGATAAAAAAGCATCTTCCCTCTTCCTTTTCGAACAAGAATGCGGAAATGTGAACAAGGGTTTCCGTTTGAAAATTATGTGCTATATTGCAGAGGATGTTACTATAAATTCTGCAAGTTGTCAACTGACCACTTGCGGATACCAGTAAATCTTTTCCGGGAAGCTTGTTTTCCAACTAAATAGTCTCGAACCCAAACGACACACTCATATTCTTCTTGAGAAGTAAAACACCGGATGGTCGCGCGCTGTCTGTCTGCGGCAGAGGCTAGGCAGGGAGAGGAAAATGCCTTCTTCGCCGTTCCGTGGTGTGTGGGTTTTTCATTGTTCGGGCTACAGGTACAGAGGGGTGAACGGAGGAAGTTAGAGTGCCGGAAGTTAAAGCGCAGACGCGATGAATTTTAGCGCCAGCTACAAAAAGCAGTCCAGCCAGCAATATGGCGGTACGTGGAAAAGTGTATAGCAAGAAGGAAAAGGGAAAGAAGGGCTTTAGGAGGAGAGAAAAATCATGAATGAGAAGTGCACCCTTCCTTGCCTCTGAAAAACACCGCTCCTATTGCTGACATGCTGACTTGGAATCCCCTTGGAATGCAGCCCTTTTGAAATGTGCTGCTTTTATGGAAGCTCCTTTCCCGATCTTTTCACACTGCACTCCTCTCCGGGTGGTAACAGACGAGTTGGTACCTGCTTAGAGGCTTTGTCCTGTGTCTCGCTGCATGTTTCATTAGCTTCCAGTTCCTACATCCCTATTATTCTTCACAATACAGTTTTCACCAACGTGCTAGCGGCCGCCACCTCTGGGGATAGATTATGGCGGTGAAAGGCAATCCGTTTTCCGTAATCCGCTTATCGCCAACCATTTTCCACGTACGCAGCGGAAGGTAGTCTGTGTGACCAAAAATGACTCCCGTGACGTCACGGCTTCTTAGAAAAACAAAATGAGGCACTTTTTTCTCGTGTAATTGACTGCTTTCCGTCTTATTAACACCTGTAGTCTTTTACCGATTATTTCTACTAATATTGAGGCATATTTTCTTGCTTTTCATAATCTCGTCCAAGCTGATGTCAGTGGAAACCACTTTACAAGGAACTACATAACGAGAGTGTCCCCAACACATTGAGTGGCTGTTCAAGAGTATCAAACCGCAGTTCAACAATGCTGGCCCTCGTTGCAGAAACTGCTTTATTTTTAAAAAAGTGGTGAGCACGAATTAATAGTAGATCGACGCGACGCAATTTTTTCGTTGCCGTCCATCGCGTTAGCGAGATGCCTTCAGAGCGATGGATTCGGATAAGGGCAGGAGATAGAGTTCAATCGTGACATTGAGTAGCCTCCGATTTGCTGAGGACATAATTCAGGGTCTAGGGAAGAATGGGCCATGGTGTAAGGCCAGTATAAGCACTGAGCACAGAAGGTTCGGAGCAAAACTAGATGAGAATAAAAGTTATTATCAACTGGCCGGGAATCGCAAAATAGTTGCACGGCCGCAGGTCCAGACCACAGGCATGAAATCGCTAGGAGAATATGAATGAGAGAGCTGGAGAGCACTGGCAGGCACTCTGAGGTTATGTACAGACCGGAAACAAATCTTGCCACACATCGATCAAAAACTTCAACTTTAACGAAAAGGCTTCAAATTGAAATGTGGAAAACAAAGATGTCCATTTCAGTGTTTTAAATAACGCGGCAATCTGGACACCTATACCAGACATACAGTATCCGCTATGCCTACTTTCAGCTTCTGCACAATGGCATGCAGCTGGTTAGAACAGCCACGCATTTTTTTAACACAGCTGCGTCAAACCTTCACTCTGAGAACGCTTTGTGGCTCGTCACGCGTAACATTGGTGCACTCTTCTGAAGGAAGGCAGCCGTAATCAAGACGGGTTCCTTAGGCACCATTATATCACGTTCAAACACGCACGGACCGTTTCCAGTAATGGCAGTGTTATTACGTGCAAGCCCACGGGTGTGTTTTTTAACTGCATAAAATTTCGGGCTGATGTCTTTGTATTTAAAACAGCGTTTTAAACACCTGTTCTCGAATCCCCACATGCATTTACCCAGCTGAAGCACAAGCCATTAAATAACATGCAATCAATTTTAACGCAGCAGCACCTCTTCCAACTTCGGCACACGCAACCAGCTTCCAGGCGGCCTCTGCAATATGCTGGGCGATAAGTAATATCACATAAAAATAAATCGGAAACCTTTTTCAACAACGATGAGCCAGACCGTCACGTAGTACTATTTTAAATGATACATTTCAGGGCACTTAAAAATGATGAGCACTTTTCTACACGTATTTTTATTACGCAGCTATATAGTATAATGTCCGTAAATGGCAATATTTAGGCCATTTCCCTGGCGCTGCTATCTTTATTGGCCGGAGCACGCTGTGAACATCGTAGGTTAATGGTGCAAAGCTGAAGCTGTTAATAGCGCAGATTGGTAGTTTTCTCGTGGTGGACCGTTAAAAGCCAGTTGCGACCGAGGCTTTGTGGCGCCAGTAAATTCCGGAAGTATACCTTGGACATAGTTTCGTCGAATCACATATATATATCATAGAATTCGGATATCGAACCGAACTTCATTTACTGATACGATCGCAACTACACCAAATAAATCTATTTGCTACTTTTGTCACAAAACACAGAACGGTGGCAGATAGCCTAAGCCATGTTAGATTATTCAAGCTTATGGCAGGCTAATATGCGAAATAAACTGAAAAACTAACTTAAGTTAGAGTCGAGCTAGTTAGAAAGGTCTTAGAAGCTAGCTAGCTTCCACGCAGTTTCACTGGCCGCGTGATCATTGCACATAAGCGTTGCGTTATTTGCTTTAGAACCTCGGGCCTCCTATGGCTCTGCAATTGAACTGCAGTTGTTTTAATTGCGCTTTTCCTGTGTTTCTCGTTTTTTGGTCCATGTTCCTTTTGTGGATGTTCAGTCGGGGACAAAATTCCGGAGACCACATGTTCCTCAAACGAAGCCAATAGCTCTGCTATAAGCCGGCGGCTGGAGACCACACTTGTGGAGGTGAATGTCAAAATTTTGTTCTTTCATCTCCACAAATAAATAAGTGCGGTCTCCAGCCGCTGGCTAATAATAGAAATATTGGCTTCGTTTCAGGAACACGTGGTCTCCAGACTTTTGTCCCCGGCTGTATGTTCTGTACATATGTGTTCCGAAAGCGGGGGGGGGGGGGGGGGGGGGGGGAGTATGCATGCGTTTTGCAATAAGAATAAAATTGTCGCTTAAATTTTGTTTCACTGTAATTCCTCATATGAAATCGAGCCGGCGCTTTCCCAGAAGTATAGTACCGAGCCACCAGTGTCGCTCAATTATTCAAAAACAACATAAGCAGCGAACCGTTGCACAGTGGCAAAGTTTGAAGCAAAGAAAGGTAGGGGTCGGACGAAGAGTGATTAATCAATAGAGGAAGTAAGCACATCGCAGCGGCGAAGCGCTAGGACCGAAATGGCCCGCTTTCAGCACCGAGATGAAGAGAATTATGGAGACTGCGATTTTCAGAAGAAAACGGAAATACAAAATGAGCGCTAGAAGCTCTAGGAACCAGTTATTGGAGTCCTCCTGTTCGTGAATATTTTGTTGTGCTCATTAAAAAAACATTTTGGGCTATTTTCGTGATACATGTCATTTTCACATTTGGCTACATTTCGGCTACCTTTTCTCTCTTTGGCGTTTAGTGCTAGGACCCATTTGACAGCTCTGCTTGAGGCGCGTCCACTTGCTTAGCCGCATGCGCCTCGGTCTGAACATTCTCTCGAGACTATGCCACCGCCTGTGTCGCAAAACAAACGCGGACTCCCTATTCTTGCCCTGTGGGGGTTACGCAACGGAAGTGCAACCTTTTCTTTCGGAGCAACCTCGGTGCCAGTATTTGGGTTTGAAGGGGGCTTGCAAGCAAGTGTTTTTTTTGCTTTTTCAGGCACACACACAGCACACGCACACTGACCCTTAACACCACCACCCCTCCCCCCCCCCCCCACAGAAAAAAAACAAGACCGGAGCTGCTTGAGTCTCTTCGAAACACGTAAACATGGTTTAGCCAGCCACGTGGTTTGAGTAAAACTGCGTTTACCTGAAAAATACAATTCAGCCGAAACATGTGAAGAAAACAAGTCGTGAATCGTTTATACGACCCCCGTTGATATGGACGACTTGAATTAGGGACAATTTAAAAAAGCTAGCCGTGGCGGTAAAAAAAAATGTCATGACATCTGACGCGAAGGCAGCCAAGGGCCTGTGGTCAGTTGCTGGCGGAATTTACTAAATCACACACAAAATAAGTAGGCATATTTGGCGCCGTTCCTTTCTGCCCCTGTGCAAAGACTGCGGGGAGGGAGCGCCGACGAGCCGACATGGCCTTGAAAACAACACGGCATGCTGGCCCGAACCGCGTTTCCTTCTCCTCTCTTTCGCCACGTGCGCGCGGACACACTGCGCGCACTGCTAGAAAAAAGGAAGAAAATAAATATTTTTCTCGTCACGTGACCGAAGAAGCCGGATTTTGGCGGCATTGGAAGCCGAAGCCGAAGCCGAAGGCAATCTTTGCCGGCGGCATGGCCTGCATGGCCTTGGTAGCCGCGGTACGTTAGGATGTTGGGCGCAATTCGGCGTTTGCACGGACGTTTGTCGGCTGCCTGTAGCTGCTTCGAGTCCTATCGAGTCTTTTTCCACTGTTCCCTCTGTGGCGAACGTGTTCAGTTCAGGATGCTTGCTACGAAGACGGATTTGGGTTGCAACGACTTGGCGTGTGCGACTTCGTGAGGCCACCAGCGAGGGCGGATCGAGCACGCGAGAAGAGTGGAGAGTTGCTTCCATCTTGACTGCGTCGATACATGTAAGTCATCAAGCAGTGCACGCACAAGCGTAGGAAGTTGGGCTTGTTGACGTGAGTTCGTCTTGAAAACAGCGCTGAAGATGGACAACACGAGCGCCTCTGTCTTTCTCGTCCCGTTCTGCAAGGCGGAAATTTGGGCTAGTTGGTAAGTATTCATCATTTTAGCTCACAGCGCAACAAGGATGGGACACGAGGCTAAAGACAAACACAAACACGCGCTGACTATCAACAGTTTTTTTATTGAACGAAATGCTTATAAAGCCGCCGCGGTGGCTGAGTTCGGCCGCTGGCCCGAAAGACGCGGGTTCGATCCCGGCCGCGGCGGTCGAATTTCGGTGGAGGCGAAATTCTAGAGCTCCGTGTACTGTGCGATGTCAGTGCACGTTAAAGAACCCCACGAGGACGAAATTCCCGAGGCCTTCACTACGGCGTCTCTCATAGCCTGACTCGCTTTGGGACGTTAAACCCCCATAAACCAAACCATGAAATGCGTATATATGCAAACAATGAAAGACTTATCCAGACAAGAAAAGTTATCTGGAAGGCACGTGGGAGGTCAGATAACTCAATTCCCTCTCGGATAATGTATATATGTACGCCTTTTGTTCTTCAATAAAAAACCAGTGAATAGTCAGCGCTTGTTTGTGTTTGTCTTTCGTCTCGTGCCCCGTTCTTGCTGCGCTGCGAGAAAAAATGATGAATATTTCTCATCCTGTCTTTCCCGCAGTTATCAAGACGAAGCTGGGTGTTTCCATACAAGATCAAACTGCCTAAATATTTCATATTTTAGGTTTTCTTGATTCAGTAGGCCAACAGTGAATTTCGTTTTGTGAAAGTGCTAATATTTCAGATGAAACAAATTATAAACGACGCCGTGGCAGAGGCAGCGTTTTCAAGCACAGCTCATTTTCGCAATATTGTTATGACGTAAAAATGTAGATGTGAAAGCCATGGTGGATATATTTCTCGTGCTAAATTTACAGGTGAGAAGAAATATGTCAGGCTTATTTCAGCATTTTTGAGGAAGTTGTTTGCTGGAAAATATTTCGAAAACGAGATGTCTCAAAACGAGACTGTATTCAGGAAATTTTTTCGGCACAAATATTAAGCACGTTTCCTTCAAATTTGTACAATAGATAAACATTGAGGTGCTAAAAGGGTGTACCGGCTTTCAATGTTATATAATTTAGGGAAGTACAAGAAATATTGCCCTAAATTTGGCATTTCTAAACATAGTAGTGTTTTTCAAAAATGCTTTCAACAAAAAACTGCATCCCCAATTTTTCTTAAAACTCTGGAAACAAGTCTCGAGAAGGAGGTGAAAAAAAATGTATGAAAGAACATGTTGCATTATTTTGTTTCCAACAATGTTATCCTAGCTCAAACTTGTAATTTTTTTTGCGTCAGCAGGAGCGCCTAAATAAGGGGACGGAAGCTGCAAACACGCCCTCCGCTGCTCTAAATTTTCTCCAGATCCCAACACTGAGACCTTTTCCATCAATAGAGAGCATATCTAATACTTTTTGAGGACACACACTGATCTGTGATGTAAGAAGTATCCGGTAGTGCCGTTATGGCCCGGTGCAGGTAACAACTTGGAGTGTGTGGCTCATAGGAATGCATCTAAAGAAAAGTTTTGTATGTAATTCTATTTCTGCACAGTGCACCTATGAAGCTGTGTGTGTCCCCAGGCCCTCGCTTTGTCGTTTGACTGCAGGTGTACTGTGGCTAATTTTCTTTTCTAATTCGCGTTTGATTTAAAAATACAATTTGGTTTCTTTTTTAGCCGCTGTTAATTTATTTGGATTGGTTTTGCTGGTATATCCTAGATTGGTGATAGCTATGCTGCAGTAGGCATTCGTTCAACTTATGTACAATTTTCTTTAAGCTTTTGCTTATCACAGAGCCTCCAAAGTGCCTATGGTACAGCTATGGTACAGATTGTGGTTTTGTAAAGCACCTCTGGCAAGCACATATTGGGATGTTTTCTTTAAAAAAAACATTGACATTTAAATGATGCTGTTTACTTCCACGTTCATTTCTACTGTTTAGACAACCTTATAGGGGCACTGTGCAGTCAGAAAATTATATTGAGAAATTTTGTTTACCTGCACTCACCGATACGGTGCTACTGAATTCTGTTTACGTTTCAGATTGTTGTCAGTCAACAAAATGTATTAGGTATGCTCTTGCTTGATGGAAAAAGCCTCAGTCTTGGGATATGGGGAAAATTTAGAGCAGCGGAGAGCGTTTGCTGCTTCCACGCCCTCATTTAGGCACTCTGGGTGGTGCTCAAAAAACTACAACTTTGAGCTTGGATATCATTGTTGGAAACAAAATAATGCAACACATTCTTTCATACACTTTTTTTCCTTCTTGAGGCTTGTTTCATGAGTTTTAAGAAGAATTAGAGATCGGGTGTTTTTTCTTTGATTTTTGAAAAACACTACGGTATTAAAAAATGCCAGATTTATGGCAACACTTCTTGCACTTCCCAATTTTATGTAACAATAAAAGCTGGTGTACGTTTTAGCACCTCAATTGTTATTAATTGTGCAAATGTGAAATATCCGTGTTATATATTTGTGGAGAAAAAAATGAAAATAACGTCATTTCAGAATTGTGTCGTTTTCGAAATTTTTTCCAGCAATCGACAACTTCCTCAACATAGCGGAAATAAGCCCACATAATCGTTCTCACCTGCACATTTAGCACGAATATTATACACATCATGCTTTCATATCTAGATACTTACGTCATGGCAAATTAGCGAAATTGAGCTCTGCGTGAAAATGCTGCCTCTGCCTTGATATCGTTTATAATTTCTTTCTCCTCAAATATTAGCATTTCCACAACGCAAAATTCAAAGTTGGCCTACTGAATAATGTGCGTATAATAAGTAAAATAATTGAGAAAATTAAAAACGAAATATTTAGGCAGTTTGATCTCTCATGGAATCACCCCAGCTGTCAGAAGCGATAAGATGTGCGTCTAAAGTTATAAATATATGATCCTTACAGCGCAGTGATTAAGCATCGACCGTACTCGCTGCCATAACCTGGAACCAAGAAAGCGTGAGTACTGCCTCTCATGTTTATTTGGCATCAAGTACACTTGCAATCAGCCATGATTTTCGTGACGTTAAAAGTTTTTTGTTTTGTACGGTTATTTTTAATAGCGGAAACATTTTTCTTTTATTTGAACCTTATGGTTTATGCTTCATCGGGCTTGACGTTCCAAAGTGACTCGGGCTATGAGAGCCACCACAGTGGAAGGCTCTGGAAATTTCGACCACCGCGGGTTCTTTAACGTGCACGGGCATCACACAGTACACGCACACACCACTCAGTACTGAGTGCATATATATTTTTAGAAGTCTGTGAAACTAAATTCTGAACACTCTGCATATTAAAATTTATGCCTGATGATGCGACAGTCTGTCTTTCTAAATGTGGAGCATTAGGTATATTTACCACCTTTTGCTGCTAAAGCAGTGCTAGCATCACTCCTCCCCCCGCGGCAATTATTTGTTGTGTATGATGCCTCAGCATGTAGTAAAAACATTCCTTAGAGTAAAAGCATCTATGTAATCATCGAGGATAAATCCAACTGCTTTAGCCTATATGTTGAATCAGAAGTCTGATTATACCATAATTTTTCACATGCAGTTCATTTTAAATGCAGTGCTCTACACGTGGTATGCCCGAGAGATCAAAGAAATAAAGAAAGGGCTGAATTCTGGTTTATTAAAAGTGCACTAAGCAGTGTTTAACACTGGCAAAATTTAAGCTATGCATCTTCACGACTTTAGGTGCTAGCGTGGCCTATGCTTTCGTAAAAAATACAAGCGTGCTGTGGCATTAAATGCTGCAACCCCAGTTGCAACTTGCTCGCAGTGTTCTTGGCATCCAGACTCTATCTTCTACTCTCTTTTAATGTGGCCCAGGATATGAAGTACACTGTTAGAACGCCTTTCCAACAGGCGAAAGCATTCATTAAAGACTATTGCCTACCTGTGCTTGTGATGCCTAGTGGGCTCAGCTGCCGCGCTGTAGTATGAAAGAGAGCAGCAGCACTTCTGTTGGCTTTCCAGAGCTTAACGGGCTGCCGGAAAGGTAGATGCGCCCTCCCGGTCGAGCCACTGTAATATATTCTAGTTCACTATAATAATATTCTGTTACAATGCTGCCTGTGAAATAAAATGCTGTGGGTTTCTAGACAGCACTTCTGTGCAGTAAAGTTATATGAGGAGGCCTGTTTGCATTAAACTGTTACATATTTATGGAGATAAAAAGATGGTATGCATTTTTCAGAGGATGACCTACATCATCGTGTTCATATTTAATGCAGGTTGCCAGCAGCTGGTTTTGCTGCTTGCCCTACAAGCAGTACCACTGCCAGCACTGGTCCAGGCCCTGCCCTTTTTTGCGCTGTGAAAAGCTGGGAAAGCTGAGATTTCTTCAGTGAGTGCATCGTTTGGAACTTTCTTACAGATTTCTGAACTTATTAGATGTCATTAACACATTCAACACTTTGCTCTTGAAATGAGCAATGTACGGATGTTTGTATGTGAAGACTTCTGCTTGCCGATTTATTGTAGAAGATGCCTTTGTGAAATGCTCATTGGACTACACAGCCCAGCAGTCCTTCCCTTTGGTCAGTGACTGAAAAACTATTGTTACTGTTGTTGCTATGTCTGCAGAATATGCATTAGAGCACAGGCTTGCGTTGCCAGCTTGTAACTGCTGATGGAAAGTTCGCAGTAGCAGTACCAGTTACTTATTCCCTGTAATTTGTTTTGGTCCTGTAGTGTACTCCCTTAATACAGTGGTCTGATGGAGGATATGAACTCATAGCAGTGTGAACTAATATTCTGCACATAGAGACTAAAAACTGTTTGTGTTCTGTCATTCACAGTTTATGAATATTGGATCTTCTGCTTTTTATGCCTGTGTGATTGTGAAAATGTTCACTTAAGCATTATAGGGACACTTACAATATATTGAAGTTGACGTGTATCAAGTATATGTAATTCTAAACACAACGAAACCACTCTCACCAAAAGTGAAGCTTTTGTAAACTAGCGATGACCAAACAACAAAATACAAGTGTTACCATGGCCTGCCGGGTTAGCAACTGCGCGTGTCTACAGTTAATTTTTGGCAGGGTTAGCAGAGGCTTTGCTACACTGTTATTCACTTCAGAATGGTGGCATCCAGTCTTTGGGTGTGTATGTCAGGAGTTCGAATAGAGTATTTGGATCACGAGTTTGAATCAAGCATTAGGAAATAATAAAATTCAATTTCCTCAGTCCTAAATTGGTTCTGGCTGCCATACAAACATTAATGTGCCAAGAAAGGGCCAGAGAGTGTACCAAGAACACTAATTGGATTATAATTAGCATGACTTGGTAGAAGTGATATTTATGAATTCATCACTCCACTCCAAATGCCTCACACATTGCGCTCAAACATCTCCAGTTTGTTGATGAAAATTCATTCAAGCTGGTCCCAGCATGCATTATCTAAGCTAAATAATTTTGCAAAAAAAAATTTGCGAGGTGATGTCAGTTTGAACATTTCTGAAAGGCGTGAAACCAGGCACTGCTTAATAATGATCAAAAATCTAAATTTTTAGAAAACACTGCACAAATGTAATAATGACATTTGCACATATTCTGGTTTTTGATGATCCAGATCGTGTATTTTTGGACGGTATAAGTAGTTTTAAGTTTAAATAAAATAAAAAATTTTACTATTTCGACATTTTAAAAAATATCAACTTCCTCTTAGAATGGAGTGCTTGCCTACCTAGATTTCTATTACCAATAAAAAATGTTACAGCTGATGAAACTGAATGCGTAGAAGTGAATTAAAATACTGAAGTTGCAGAAAAGTGTGTTTCGGAACATAAGTAAAAACTTTTATTTCACGCTGAGGTGGTCCAAGTCAGAATACAGATGATGGCGGGTTTAGTAGAGCAATTTATTGGCTTTCATTTCGTAAGCTTCAATTGAGGTGGTTTTTGTTCAAAGCGAGAAAAAGATTTTTAAAAATCGAGCTCCCGTGCTGCAAGTTGTGCATCTCTTAACGCTTCATCGAGTAACACAGCACCTCTCATGACTCATTTATTGCCACATAACCACTTTCGTTTACCCTCACTCACTGTAGTGCATGTTAACGGCTGGAGCGAAGGGAGGTATCGCATGACATTCGGCGGGTGGTATGCGATAAGCGAGTTTGTTTTCGCTTTTGAAGTTCAAACGAACCCGCTATGGGATAAGGCATTTATCGTGATAAAAAGATGGTATGTATTTTTCAGAGGATGACGTACATCATCATGCTCTTATTTAATGCAGGTTGCCAGCAGTTGGTTTTGCTGCTCGCCCTACAAGCAGTGCCACTGGCACCACTGGTCCAGGCCCTGCCCTTTTTTGCGCTTTGAAAAGCTGCGAAAGCTGGGATTTCTTCAGTGAGTGCATCATTTAGAACTTTCTTACAGATTTCTGTACATGCAAGATGTCATTAACACATTCAACAGTTTGCTTTTGAAATGAGCAATGTTCAGATGTTTGTATGTGAAGACTTGTGCTTGCATATTTATTGTAGAAGATGCCTCTGTGAAATGCTCCTTGGACTACTAACACCAGCACTCCTGCTTCCCTTTGGTCAGAGTGACTGAAAAACTATTGTTTCTGTTGTCGCTGTGTCAGCAGAATAAGCATTAGAGCATGGTCTTGCATTACCAGCTTGTAACTGCTGATGGAAAGTTTGCAGTAGCAGTACCAGTTACTTATTCCCTGTAATTTTTGCGGTACTGTAATGTACACCCATAATACTGTGGTCTGAAGGAGGATATGAACTCATAGCAGTGTGAACTAATTTCTGCACATAGAGACTAAATACTGTTTGTGTTCTGTCATTCACGGTTTATGAATATTGGATTCTGCAGCTTTTTATGCCTTTGTGATTGTGAAAATGTTCACTTAATCAATATAGGGACACTTACAATGGACTGAAGTTTACCTGTATCAAGTCTATGTAATTCTAATCACAATGAGACCACTCTCACCAAAAGTGAAGCTTTTGTAAGCTAGCGATGACCAAACAACAAAATACAAGTGTTGCCATGGCCAGCCGGGTTAGCAACTGCGCGTGTCTACAGTTAATTTTTCGCAGGGATAGCAGAGGCTTTGCTACACTGTTATTCACATTCACTTGAGAATGGTGGCATCCAGTCTTTGGGTGTGTATGTCAGGAGCTTGAATCGAGTATTTGGATCACGAGTTTGAATCAAGCATTAGGAAATATCAAAATTCAATTACCTCAGTCCTAAATTGGTGCTGGCTGCCATACAAACATTAATGTGCCAACAAAGAGCCAGAGAGTGTACCGAGAACACTAATTAGATTCTAATTAGCATGACTGGGTAGAAGTGAGATTTAAGAATCCGTCACTGCACTCCAAATGCCCCCCATATTGCGCTCTACCATCTCCAGTTTCTTGATGAAAATTCATTCAAGCTGATCCCAGCGTGCGTTATCTAAGCTAAAATAATTTTGCAAAAAAGTTTGTGAGGTGATGTCAGTTTGAACATTTCTGAAAAGCGTGAAACCAGGCACTGCTCAATAATGATCAAAAATCCAAATTTTTAGAAAACACTGCACAAATTTTCTAATGACATTTGCACATATTCTGGTTTTTGATATGATTCAGATCGTGTATTTTTGTATGGTATAAGTAGTTTTAAGTTTAAATAAAATTTTGAAATTTACTAATTTGACATTTAAAAAAATATCAACTTCCTCTCAGAATGGCCTTCTTGCCACCTAGATTTCTATTACTAATGCGTCGAAGTGAGTTAATATATTGAAGTTGGAGAAAAGTGTTTCAGAACATAAGTAAACACTTTTTTTATTTCACCTTGAGGTGTTCGCAGTCAAAATACAGACGATGGCGGGTTTAGTAGAACAATTTATTGGCTTTCATTTCGGAAGTTTTAATTGAGGTGGTTTTTGTTCAAAGCGAGAAAAAGATTTTTAAAGTCGAGCTCTCGTGCTGCAAGTTGCGTCATCTCTTAACGCTTCATCGAGTAACACAGCACTTTTCATGACACATTTATGGCCACATAACCACTTCAGTTTACCCTCACTCACTGTAGTGCATGTTTAGGGCTGGAGCGAAAACAGGTATCGCATGACATTCGGCGGGTGGTATACAATATGGAGTTTGTTTTCGTTTTTGAATTTCAAACGAACCCGCTATGGCATAAGGCAGCCAAGAGCAGCAAAACTATGGCTTTCAGTGTGCTGTCTCGCTTGAGCCACAAGGAAGGAACGACCACCTGGCAATATCGTAACACCAGACCTTTTAATGTCCGAATAAGATCATGGAAAGCATGTGCCCCGGAGCGCACTTGACGGTACGAAGTCCTCACCACGGCTTCTGATAACGCGAGGCACGCTGGCGCTGGCACGGTCCGGTCGAGTGGAGCTGCCTTGCTCTCGATTGGTCAAACATACTGCGACCGCGGCGCCAGCATGCAGTCGACTCCTCCTTGAATTCTATATATTCTTTTTCTTGCTTAGCAAGAAACGCTGCCAAAGCTAGCACTCCTTTTTGCAAATGTCAAGTCCGTGCCTGAAATGTAGTTTACCATACAACCACAGTGACCCCATGCATAATTTGTGCATTAAATCTCAATTACCGTGAGTTACTGCCTCCTGCCCTTCGTTTTACCTCTTGCCACATTTTTGTCCTGCGGCTCGAGACTTCGAGAAGTAAAAATGACATGTGCTGATATGATATGCATCCCATAGGGCGAATCGCATATACACCATCTGTGCCTAAAAAGTAGTCCTCACTCAGTGAAAATTATATCCAGAAGTACAGAACACTAAGCGTTTCACTGCTTTTATCGTGGTTTTCAGTGATACCAGTTCATTTTATACCGCTTTGTTTTCATTAAAACACTCAGCGAGGCTTTGAGAAGAACAGACGATATGTGGTGGAGTAAAATGGTTTTGCGAACGCACTACATCCGCAGCGTTGCCTGTTATGTCTGCCATGTCACTGACAACACTGACTTAGTGTGGTGTGAACTAACTGAATAACAATCTCACTGGTGCAAGTGTCACCCCGGCAGCACAAAGAAAATCTTTTCCCACAATTATCAGTTCGTGCACACAATGTTCTGAGGGCTGTGCTGTGCTTTGTTTTGAAGAGGCGCAAAGAGACGACGCAGCTCGCGGAGGATGAGCTCTACTTCAAAAATGTTTTTCACGCTTTAAACAAAAATCACCTCGATTAAAACTTCAGAAATGAAATGCAATAAATTGTTCTACTAAACTTGCCATCGCTGGTAGTATTTTTATTTTGATCACCTCAGAGTGAAATGAACGAGTTTTTATGGTCCCAAACGCACTTTTCTGCAAATTCAGCATTTTATTTCTCTTCGGCTCATTCAGTTGCATGAGCTGTAACATTTCTTATGGGTAATAGACATCTAGGGAAGCAAGATGGTTTTTTCTTAATTTCCACAAAGGAGTTGATATTTTTATAAGTGTCATAGTGGAATTTTTACATTTTATTTAAATAAAAAAATATTTATACCGTTCAAAAATACAAGATCTTATTCATATCAAAAGCCAGAATCTTTGCAAATCTCATTAAAATATTTGTCGTGTATCTTCTGAAAATCTGGATTTTCGGTCGATCATAGAGCGATGCCAGTTTCACACGTTTTCTAATTGTTCAAACTGCGCTCACCTCATGATTAAATTTTTTTAGCATCTGGCTTAGATTTCACACAATGCAAAAATTTTACATTAATTTTTTGAACAAATCGGATATGGTTGAGATTAACTCTGGGATGTTTGGCTTGGAATGACCCATCATTGACAGAGTCAAGGGATGGTGTTTTGGGTGAACTGTGACTTCTTTCACACTTAGCTTTCCTGATTGTGACCAATTTTCCCACAGTGGTTCTATATCTTGACATTGTTAGTTTTGTTTGAATTTTATTTCTGCTCAGTCATAATACCAGTAATAAATTTTTTCCCCAAAAAGCCCTGTGTTTCTGGTTAACCAAAGCTTTCGCAATGTTACTCCAAAGTCATCACTGTAAGGAGACACATACTACCATGGTTGTAACGGTGACAAGTGCGACTGACTGCAAGTGCCAGAAAATAATAAATATTGCAGTCAAAGTTACAAAAATAAAAAGTGAGAGCAGTGGCTTTGTATAGCCTGCCCTCATTGAGTGCACCCACCCTATCACATTTCCTAAAGCTCCCACCCGGCTGCATATAGCTTAGGCCCACGTGCTTTGTAGTGACATTGAACAGTAGGTCAGTGCAGGCATTATCAACTGAAGGCCTTAACCCTCGTTGAGGTGGAGTTCCAAGTGTGGGCTCACTGAGCAAGAAAGTGCACTACAAAAAATTCATCATAATGCTGATTTTTGTGTGGCGTACAAAACTGGAGTAACACAGCACTGCAACATCAAAGTAAACTAGCTACGTGTTGGCACTAAGACGGGGTAAAACCTCTTGTGCAGTCATTTCACTGCTGATGGCCGCCCAGCCATATGCAGATGTTCTTTAGTGTGGCAAGCACACTAAAAGAAGGCCGCTGATTGCCATTTTATGCTGATTTATCGTGATTTTGGTCGTCACTACCTATTTTTTTTGCAGCTCTAGTTGGATATAACCCGAGAATGAGGAGGCAAATGCTCGTTAAAGAATGCCCTCGAACCAATGGCTTCGATCGATTCTCACAGTGTTCTGGTTAATCTCCTTAGACCTGCTACTGTGACATCGCCATGGGGTGGCAGATGAAGCGGTATAAACCAGGGCTTAAATCAGACTAACCATGACATCAGAAGCGGTCAGTGCCATTGGTTGAAGGGCCTTTTTTGAGAGGCATCTGCTGCTTCGTTCTTGAGTTGTTTCTGACTGTAGCATGCTCTGATAGAACTCATGTCACTTTTGTGTTTTCATGGCGCACATGCTCATGCACCATATTATATTTGGAATGCAGAAGCCCCCATTTAGCTGTCATCTTAAATGATTAAATTAAATTCTGTGTAGCTATTGCAAGGAGGTTATGGTATATAGAGGCATCGGAAAATGCTCTTCTCGAGACAGTGCCAATGCTACATTATATAGCCCTAGTTAAGGTTTTGGTTCACACATCTAGTAACGTCAGAGCATGAAATGATTTTCACCTACTTGTAGCGGTTGACGCCATTTTGTGATGGAACCTTAATTTGGCACAATGCTGGGGCACATGGACCTAACTGCCTTATTTTTTCTGGAAACAAGGAATTGTGAGAACTGATTTTTTTGCACCTGTTTATTTCTTTCTTGTTTTCATGTAAACACTTGAACATAGATTGTTTCATGAATTTTGTAACTGAAACAATTCAGTACATTTAAGTTACTGTACTACAAAATCTATCGTCCTTCTATGCCTCTTTATGTGTTGTCTAAGTGTATTAAGTGCGTGTGTATTTTTATTTGCTGCCCAGGTCTGTCCTGCTGTCTGGTCCTCCAGGATAAGAAATAGGTGGACTTGTGACCAGTTTGGCTGTAACTTTATTTAAAATAAAGGCCATATGTGGTATGTTTTCTTTTCAGTTGTGAAAAATCTTGTTCTGTTATTGCACTGTGCCTAAACCAAAACACGCAACTACTACACATTATACATGCCTGCTTCTTGTGTACACATTGCACCACTACTCTGCATGATTAGAAGGCCAGCCATTGCATTCTGGAGAGAAATATTAACCCATAGCAGCAAAGCTTTATGCTGCTGTGGAAGTAAGTTATGTTGTCTGGAATAAAACATACTCGTTCTCAAAAATATATCAATACTTCTAGACAGCCTAACGTTGCACTGGTATTGATGGCATAAATTTATGCTGCTGTGGGAGTAGGAGTTAACCCCTTTGGACTAAAATATAGTCTTCCTGAAAAGATGTAACTATAATCTTGGGCAGCATAAACTTACACTCCCTTTCAGGACGTAACTTTACACTAGAGAGAGTGTAAAGTTTATACCGTTTGTCGTGGACTAAAACATAGTCTTTCTGAAAAATGTAACTATAGTCTTGGGCAGCATAAACTTACACTGCCTTTAAAGGTGTACCTTTACACTAGCGAGTGGGTAACGTTTACACTGCCGTAGACTATAACATAGTCTTCCTGAAAAGGTGCAACTATAGTCTTCGGCAGCGTAAACTTGCACTGGCTTTCAATGTGTAACTTTACGCTAGAGAGAGTGTAACGTTTATACTGTTTGTCGTGGACTAAAACTTTAGTCTGGAGCAAATAGCGTAACATTACCCTCCTAAAGGTGTTAGCTCAGCGACAAGTGGTTTACCCCCTAAAAAGACTAAAATCACACTTTTTTTTAGAGTGCTGCGTGAGCAGAGCAGCCGCGCGGAACTGGCGCACCGAGCCGCAGGGATCTTCCGAGTTATACGCACGCCCGCAGCGGCCGTTTCAGCTAAGCGTGGGGCTTTACTTGCCCCTAACGATCATTCCTTCCCACGAGAGCGACAACAATGCAGGCCCGCACTGCAGCGAGGCGGCGCCAAAATATACGACCGGCGCCGCGTGCGCGGAGGCCTTCGCGTAGAAGAGTGCGACGCCGTTCCTTACTCCTAGCTCGCTTCCTTTATTTTACCCGCGGCGTGTTCTTTATTTGCATGGGGAACAAGCCTTTGTTTCCGCCGTCTCGGGGCTCCCAGGAGCCCGCGGGGCGCAGGCGGTCGTCCAGATTTATGGCGGCCGCTGAGTGGTCATTCGCGTCGCGAGCGCTCCCCCGCGGGCAGTCGAGGCGCGCGTGATCGCTGCTGCGACGCTACAGTGCACTAGACTATTGGGTAGTGTGCTCACTGCGCCGCGTCTCCATAGGGCGGAGTGAAGCCGCCGATGTCGACAATTTTTAGTTTCCCGCTTGTCCGCTAGGTGCCGCTAGCGTTCCAAACACTGTAGCCACCGCCGCACGGTGCCGCGTTTGGGAGTTGTTTTTTTGGTCGTCGTGGCGTTGTGTATGTGTTGTGCTTGCTGTGGAGGATTCTGTGGCGTGCTTAGGGCATTATTTCTTGTCCCACGAACCTTCAAGGCGCGGCTGTACCATCCTGAATAGACTGCAAGATTTCCGTAAGATAAAAGAAATGCCGGGTCGCCGGCAGAACCATTGCTTCGCGCCGGGTTGCAATACCGGCTATGCTTACAAGAAAGATGGCCCAAAGGTAGCCCTCTTCAGCGTGCCGAAGGAGGCTGCTTTGAGGGAGCAGTGGGAAAGAAACCTGCATCGCATCATGTGCGTTGTTGAACAACGCACATGATGCAAGCTAGTTTACTCCGCGCAGGCACGATATTTTGCAATAACACGGTATTTTACCCCCGCCTAAGCTTGAGCCACTTTCCCGGGCTTCCTACAGTGAACACGACAGCAGCGCCGCCACCGCGACGCCGCCATTTTTCGACAACGGCGGCTTCACTCCAGCCCGGCCAGTGAGCACACTACCCCTATACTACTTCACTGTAGCGACGCGGAACACCGCAAAGACGACGTGCGGCGGCGGAGCCAAAAACCGCGGCAGCAACGGAGCGGCGCGGTGTTCTTATCGAAAGAGGCGCCGTACACCGGCAAACCAGTTGTGGCGGGCGCTCGCTTCTCGCACGTGACTCACGCCAGTTCCTCTTTTTTTTTCTCCCACAAAGAATAGTTAATGATGCCAGGGACAGGCTCTTCAACGAGCGCAGGTTCAGCACCGAAACCCCCAGTACTAGCAATGCTAACCAAATATTGCAGAACGACGCCAGCAACTAGAGGTAAGGCCATGGAACTGCAGGGGATATGCACGCAAGCAAGGTCTCCTGCAGCAATACATATATATATACCCCACCATATTTAGTCTTATTACAGGAAACAAACAACACCCCGACATTCAGGGGTTACACATGTCAGGAGGGCAGTCGAACCGCCATGCCAATCAGCAAGAGGGCGGTGGCAATGGAACACAAACAGATAGAAGACACACAAATAGATCATGTAATAACCGAGATAATTCCCAAGAAGCAAACGAAAGCCAAAAGCACCTTCCTAGTTAACCTGTTTAGCCCGCCAAAGCAAACAAATGGCGATTTCATTAGGCTCTTTGCGGAAGCGACGAAGATCGCAGGCCATAACAACCTGGTCATAGCAGGCGACTTCAACGCAAAAAGTCCAAGATGGGGATACCCTAGAGATGGCAAGAAGGGACGCGGCATATGCACGGCGGCAGAGAACACGGGATGCGAGCTTCTGACTGACAAATGTCAGCCAACCAGGCAAGGCAACAGCGTGAGTCCAGATACGAGCCCGGATCTAACTTTCGTGAGAGGAAACAGTCAAGTGGAGTGGGAATATCTACACGAAAATCTAGGAAGCGACCACTTCATATTCAGGACAAGCATGGTAGCCAAGGGCGTCAAAAGGAAAATCGGCACGGCACGAATCACGGACTGGGATGCCTTTAGGGCGCACTGCGCACAGCTAGAGGGCGACATCAGATCCGCCGAGGAGTAGAGCCAAAAACTCAGGCGCATACAAGAGGCACACACGAAGTAAGTGGATAGGACGGAGAAGGCACCGGAAGTGGATAAAAGACTCCTGGGACTGTGGGAGGCAAGACGCGGGCTCACCAAGCGCTGGAAAAGGCAGAAGCTAAATAGGAAGCTCAAGAGAAAGAGCGCTGAGGTAACTGAACGGGCAGAACAGTACGCAGCACAACTGGCAAGGCAGGGCTGGCAACAGTTTAGCAACTCGTTGAACGGCACGCTCGGTACAGCCAGGACGTGGCAGATACTCAGGGCTCTCATGGATCCAACCCAAAGCATAGCGGAAAACAACAAATCAATACAAAGGGTAGTGCATCAGTACAGCGGCACTGTAGCTTTGTAGCCGGAACACTGTAGCCGGAACAAATGCTTTGGGAAGGAACAGGTAGAAAGCTACAAGGAAGAATACAGAGGCGAAGAGAATGCGAACATGGATAGGCCCATCACCTGGGAGGAAGTGATTGAAGCGATGAGGTCCGCCACCAAGAACACTGCAGCGGGTGCAGATAAGATCCGCAACCCGCTAATCAGAACCGTCAGCGACAAAGCCATATACCAACTAGTCGAGTACCTCAACAAGCTTTAGCAGGACGGCGTATCACCAGCAGAGTGGAAGCACGCAGTAATGGTCATGACACCGAAACCAGGCAAAAAGCTGTCGATCGATAACCTAAGGCCGATCTCCCTAACATCGTGTCTAGGCAAGCTTTACGAAAGGATAATCACCAAAAGAATCCAAACACACCTAGAGAGAGAAAGGCTATACCCAGACAGCATGTTCGGCTTCAGAGCTAATCTATCCACTCAGGACATACTGCTACAACTCAGAGAGGAGGTCCTTACCACAATGCCTAGGGCTGGAGAAAACGTGGTCATGGCCCTAGACATCAAAAGACCCTTTGACAACGTCAGCCACGCGGCCATTATGGAAGCCATCAACAATAACAATTGCGGAAGAAGGGTTAATAACTACATCAGGACCTTCTTAAGCGACAGAACTGCAACGGTCGGTCTGGGAGAGCTAAGAAGCGATCCTTTCTCCACACCATGCAAAGGCACACCCCACGGATCAGTTATCTCACCAATCCTATTCAACGTGGCGATGATCGGGCTAGCAAGGCAACTTTAAAGAATACTGGGAATTCAACATGCGATGTACGCGGACGACGTCACGGTATGGGTTGCCCAAGGCTCGCTCGGGGAGAAACAGGACAGGCTACAGGAAGTGGCCTCCTATGTGGAGAACTACACCAGGGAAAGAGGTCTCAAATGCTCGACCGAGAAGTCAGAGCTTCTGAGGGTCGGAAGGCACCCCACCAGGCAGACCTAGAAGTCCGTCTAGAGGGGCAGAAAATATCAGAAAACGACATGATAAGGGTGCTGGTAATGTGGCTGCAAATGAGTGGGAAGTGCAGCCACACCATTAGCTTAATAATTAAAGCAGCAGAGCAGGTATGACGAATGATCAGCAGGGTCTCACACAGGAGATATGGCATGCAAGAAGAGGACATACTCAGACTCGTTAACAGCCTGATAGTCAGCCATGTCACATACTCCTTGCCCTACTAAGTGACAACGAAGACAGACAGGGAGCAGATAGATGTAATCCTGAGGAAGGCATACAAGATCGCTCTCCATCTACCCAGGAATACATCAAACGAAAAATTGCTCCAACTAGGAATCAGCAACACCTTTTACGAACTGGGAGAAGTCCTGCTCAGAGCGCAAACTATGAGACTCCGAGGCACGCCAACAGGCTGGGCGCTACTGAAAAGGATAAGAGTGGATACACAAGGCCACATGGACAGGTACCAGGACGTCAAAGACGGAATCAGCGGAATACTTAGGGTAGCCCTCTGCCTAGGAATATAGACCCGAACCTGCACGAGGGCAGACTGAAAGCGAGAGCCGAGTATGCGGAACGGGGACTGGCCAAACTGGAAAGCACAGTCTATACGGATGCGTCACTGTACCTAACCGGGAGGAAACGCACGGCCGCTGCGGTGGTGGTCAATCACACAAGGGAGACTTGGTTACATGCGAAGCAGCCGGGGTTGCGGACGTAACAGAGGCTGAGGAGATCGCCATGGCCTTGGTGGTAGCTAATGGTTCAAGGGAAAACCGATCCCTAAATATACTTACTGACTCGAAGGAGGCATGCAGAAACTACATTAGAGGGAGAATAGGTAGCGTGGCCCTAAACATACTCAGAAAGGTAAAATGCTTGGATAGAAAACATACACAACCTGATATGGATACCCGGACACGCAGGCATTAAGGGGAATGAGAAGGCGGACGGCCTCGCTCGCGAGTTGAGTTTCCGAGCGGGGCAACCGGACGACTTCTACACCCAGGCCTGCGACGGGGGGTACGCGGAACACCTGGGCCTATACTGGGGCATGAGATATAGGTACCCACAGCCACACAGGGCGCTAGCAAAGGAGGAGGCGACCGGGTGGCGCAGGCTGCAGACGGCTGTTTTTCCCAACCTACACCTACTGAACAAGATGTTTCCAACACAGTACAGAGCCACATGCCCTTGGTGCGGGGCGGTGCCGACACTCTACCACATAACGTGGGAGTGTGAGCGAAACAGAACTTTCCACCAACACGAACACCCGAGTGCGGTGCAATGGGAAAGCCGGCTCGTCAGCAGCGAGCTCACAGTCCAAAGGACCCTGGTGCAGCACGCTTGTGAGGCAGCGCGGCTCACCGGAGCCCTGGAATAGGGGCCCGACCTTGCGAGGACAGGACCCGGGACCGCCTGAGACGAGGACGACGCGGGTCCTGCAGCCGCGAATTCCTTAAAAGATCCAATAAAGTTTGCTTCCCTTACCTCCCGCGTAGAAAAAACAACAAAAAAACAGCGGCGGCGGGAGGGGGGGGGGGGGGTCCGAAGGAGATACAGAAGGTGCGGTGAAAGTCGTCTGCTTGCGTTGCTTTTCTTGACTATTATCGCAGAAAGAACAATGCCATCTCGCAAGCGGTGGCCAAAGTTTTTGCGCGACCCCACAGTTTTTACACCGAAACACCACGCGTACAGCACAGAAACTTATTTATACGTATATAGCAAGCTACTAATAAAGCGCTGAGCGCACTGCAGTGACATTATTCTGGCTAATATGAATGAAATCGAACATATGTGGGGGTAATGAACTCTGTTAGCAATGCAGGAATGTTTTTCCGGGGCTTGCTTAATTGGTCATTATACTAACGTTCGGGAATTAGGCTAGCAAAACAGTTTGGAGAATATTTTACCAGCATCGGCTAATACACATGCAAATTTTCAGATTTTTCTCGATAGCAGAACTCAATGAGTGTCTGAAAGAGATAAATCCGTCTTGCTAGTAACATTCCATACCGAATCGTTTTGCTGACATTCCTGTCTGTTTTAATGCATTTTATTCTAATATCCACCTGTGTGTACAACTATGTCTATCGCAAATTCTTGTGCTTTACAGTTGTGTGCTTACTGTATGTGCTCGAACTAGCCAATTATTTGTTGAGTAAAGGGATGAATTTTTGCCCTACGTTTCTCTCTACCTCCCTTCACGTAAATAGAACAGGTGTCCAGCTGAATGTAACCACGTTTTTAACAATTGAAGGAGTGTCCTAGGCGCGTAAAATGGGTTCAGTACTGCTGACGGTCGTGTGGCCTACTCTGCAATATCTAATCGAGGCAAAACTTGAGTTCCAGTCTGTTGTGCGTATATGACAGTAAAGTGACTTTCGCACTTAGCCAGTCTCATAGCAACAGACTGAAGAAGTTGGCGCGGAAAAACGAGGATAAGCGATACAAGCAAAGACGTTTGTCTCGCTTGTCCTCGTTTTTGCGCGCCAACTTATTCAGTATGCATATCGACCAACTAGTCCAACTTTCTGCTCTCATAGCAAAAGCTTTAGGTCGGATGACGAGCATATTTTGACTATGGCCAATGCGATGGTGTCTCCAAATTAGACACGGGTCGTTTCCGAAATGTTGCCCATCCCACACCCGAAATTTCACGTTCATTGATTTGGACCAAAATCTATTTTCGGGCTAATTTCAATGTGTTCGATACAATGGCAGTCTCTAAATTTGACCCGGGACAGCCCCGAAATTTGACCTTAGCCGATTTGAACAAACCATAAGGAGCGTCCAACCACATTGAGCTTGCAACCATAAGTGAGCGTGCTCGACACGATGACGAACACCAAATCTGGTCCGAGCCACTGCCAAAATGATTTCGCTCGACCTTTGGTATAACCATGAATAAACCCTACCTAACTTTCTTTTTCGCACTGCACAGTCAATTATTAGTTTCGACTGACTAGCTAGCTTTTTAAACATTATCTTCTTGTTCGCAGCAAGGTACCGTCCGAGTCATTTTTTCTTCAAGCTCTAAAAGAGAGTGCCAGAAATCCAAATACACAACAGTGGTGCTACTTGAGCGCAACAGGTGCAAATTCGCTTATCGTATAGCCCGCGCCCAATGCAAACACTAAACACATCGGAGACTCGTTTACCTGGAACGCCTCGTATATTGCCGAATGAAATAAAACCGTCATCCGCTCTCTGTTCCTTGGCAGCGGGCGCTTTTCGGGGCGCAAGACACGTGCATCTCACGACGGAGGAAAGAAAAAAAAAAGGGGGGGGGGGGGGCTCTTTTCTTGCGCCCAGTGGTTGTGGTGGAAACTTAGACACAGGTACAGTGCTCTAGAATATGGGTAGTGGGTTCAGGAGCCGGCGCGCTCCATGCGATGCAGTGAGGCGGCGAGTGTCGACAGGTCCCGGATGTAAGCGGTGGCGCTGTTGTAGCGTGGGCTGTAGGCTCGGCGCGCCCGCGCGCGCGGCTAGCAGTCCCGCCAAGCTGCCTGCAGCTGTTTGTTGCTTTTTGTGCGGTGCATTTTTCCTCTTTGTGAGTTCGCGGCGTTAAGACTACGGTCATGCCGAATCGTCGGCGTCAACGGCATTGTTTTGCTCCCGGGTGCAAAACGGGATACCAGTGGACGAAAGGCGATCAGCCGTCTCTCTTCGCTGTGCCAAAGGATGAGAACCGACGGAAGCAGTGGGAACGCAACCTTCATCGAAAAGATAAGGTTTTGGACGAAAACTGCTGTGTGTGTGAGCTACATTTCAAGCCATCATGCATTGTGAGGGACTTTATACACATCATTGACGGCAAAGAAGTCCGCATCCCGCGTGGAAAGCCGGAACTTTTACCCGATGCGGTGCCAACTTTGCTGCCCAGCTATCTGTCAAAGAAAACACCGCTACAGAGACCACCTAGAAAGAGGAAAAGCACAAGTACATATCCTAATGAAGCGAAAAGACCACAAAGTAATGCTTCCGACGTTAACAAGGAATCGAGGTGTCCGGGCATTGACACTGAGAGTAGCGTGTTGGCGAACGACCAAGACCCTTGTCAAGTTGACGAAGCATCGGTGCCGGACGATTTTTCTAAACTGGATGTTCCTTCAGAATACTGGAGCTGCCATCGCATACCTGATTACAGTGGTACTGTGTACTGCAAGCTAAGAATGGGCGAAAATCAATGCGTGGAGCCAGAGAGTTTGCAGTGAGTTTACTGCAATTTGTGACAAAGGAGGGTTGCTCTACCCGTCTCGTGTGCTTTTTTTTGATGGCGAGAAGGCTGGAAAACCTTTTCATAACTTTTTTTAGTCAGGAAAAGCTGTGCAGTAACAGCATAGTAGATGTTATGGTGCTGGGAAAATCTCAGATTTCATGTGGTGTAGGGTGCAGCCAGCACTCAGAAGCGCTCACAGTCAGCATTCTCAAGTTTTATGTTTTGACAAGGCTGCATTTTTATGTTAAATCAATCAATGAGTCGCGAGAAGCTCGCAGGAAAAAGAAGCTTCATGCTAAGATGGGCAAATAAGTGCTCATAGTCGCGCGGCTAAATGTACTGTGCAAACAAGAAAACACGGCATTCCTTTGAGAAATTCAAGAATATGTCTCACACTGTGCATAGTTGGAGCGCTGCAATAAAGGAGTGCTTTGTTTTATAAAAGTTATTTTATCTTGTCTTGCATTCATCAGCGTTTATACATCGGCGGCAATTGACCCTTCGTTTTGATGAAAAAAATGCATGCATCAAAACAACAATTAAAACAGGGGCATGAAATCTAAAGTTCGACGAAAACTCGTCCGGTCAGGTAGAAGATTCATGTAAAAAGGAAAGGAACGCCGACCGAAGGTTGTTAGAAAAAAAGACTTTTCGGCTTCCCTACGGAAGCCTTGATCAGAGTTATCAAGGCCTCCATAGGGAAGCCAGAACGTCTTTTTTAGCAACAACCTTTGGTCGGCGTTCCTTTCCTTTTTACAAAACAGAGGCATGCATACCACACTTAAAATTATCGCATTCACATATAGTACGCTGTACACACAACGGTCTCTAAGTGAAGCGTTTTTTTTTATTCCAATTTCTTGTTGCCCCGCCCCTCTACTAAAACACTTCCGATGGCTCAAGCTGGAGTACACTCGGCCACGTTTGCCGACAGCTTCGAGTTGGCCGCTGGATAACCCCGATGATCGATAGAATGTTTGCTCCTCTCCCTGTACTCAGCCTTTCCTATGGGTGGCGATAATACTAGTATGCACTAACGTTGAAATATGGGAGCCGTACCTGCAAAAGAGCACGATCAGCGTTGCGAAGCATTAACGGGGCCGCTCGTCCGCACCACCGCGCTATCGGCTGTTGGCTACTACTACATCTAATTTTCTTTATTCGCCGACAATATCTGTGTACAGCTTCACCTATTTGTAGGACCTGTTTTAAAAGACAGAGCCTTGCTTATTTCAAGACGATTCTATGCACAGCGCGCATCCAAGGCGCGGCGCGCCGCATTTCATACAGCCCATGCTCTGGTGGCGCCATCTGGTATCGTCGACACAAGTCGCCTCACCGCTGGCCGCTCCCTGAACCCACTACCCATATTCTAGAGCACTGTAACACAGGGGAGTTTAGGACGCGCCGGTCCTTGGTCCCCCGCACGGCCCCACTGCACTCAAACGTTCATGTCCCGGATGCTCATGACGCTGGCAGCACGGCCTATGGCGATGGCTTGCATGGCCGGGTCCTGGGAGCCCGCGCACCCACGCATCGCCGCCGCCGAAGCCGGGACGCTCGCCAGCGCCATCTCTCGCTCGCAGCAAGCAAGCCGTGGGTAACGTGAGGCGAGCTCGCGCTGTGACTGGCACGTTTTTTGTGGGGCGGGACTCCGTCGCCGCCGCTCGACGGAAACATACAGCAGGGCCCAGCAGCACCGGCCGCCCGATTTGGGGGGGAACCGGTCCAAAATCATCCCCCTCCGTCGGCTCCGGCGGCGGCGGAGGTGACCGAGGAAGCGAAAAACGCTTCGGAGCTTGAGCCGCCTGGTCAGCGCTCCGCTTGTCTTCCCCCTTCTTTCTGTCCTCGTTTATAGACGCTTTACAGCGCGGGAGCATGGCCGCCGCCATATTTGGTCACGTGACCATTTCGCCATCGCCGGCCTTCGGGCCTTCCGACGGCTGCCGGCGCGCTGGTGCCCGGCTGCAAGACGCTTCTCCGGCTCTCGCTTTAAATAACGAGCTGTCGGACTTCACGAAAACTTAGTGTGAGTGCTCATAGAACGTATTGGTACTGCAAAACGTTTGGTTCAACCAGCTCATTTACTCATCTCCTTCAGACCGCCCGCATCGGTTCGAATGTGTCAACAAACCGCGATTAGCTAGCTGCGCGTACATACTTATTCAGTCAATTCACCGTATAACGCAATTTGTGGACTGCATAACTTGCTGTCCAACTGCAGATTAAAAGCGGGACAATGCCTGAAAGCTTGCTTTTTACAGCCCGATGTTTTTTTTCCAAGTGAAGGAATATGGGTCCACAGCTATTAAGAACGTTCACTGCTCAGCACTGTGCACACGACTTACAAACGAACGTGCGCGTGATCGCCGGCCGATCGCCCAGGTATTTATTTTATCTACCGTTAACATTCCGGCTTCCAAAAGAAGAATATGCATGTTTTTCAAGGGCCCGTTCAAAAGTTCGGCGACGCTCGACTATGCACTGTTGTTAGTTAATTACGTAAAACTGAAAACTGCCCCGGAGGTCATTACCCGCAGATGTAGCCAGTCGGAGTAAGCGGAAATATACATGTCTTGATAAATTTCAACTCTCTCCGGTGCATTAGAGTACTTCTCTAGAGCTTTGCACTGAGCGAGAGAATTGCATGTCGAAGTGCCTCCTCTGAGGATTTTTGAAAAGCTTCGTTGCCGCTTCCACGGTGCAAGCGCCAAGTACGCACGACAGTTTAGTGAGCACTGTGCCGACGTCCAGGAATCACTTATTGTAAAGGTCTAAAATAGCACCGATTATTTATAGATAAAAATTCTTTAATGAAAAAACATAATTTAGCCAGTGCTTGAAATCTCTGGCATGCTACGCTGCACGGGGAAGGGAATTTGGGAGATAAAGGCAGAAGGAGAGCGGTGCGGAAAAGGTAAAATAAAACATATAAAAGAGGGAGAATGTAAAATGCGGCCATTAAATGCGTATTACGCTGCATCGGCATATAATATTGTAACGTGTTCAATGTATTGGATCATTGTCGAAAATGAGAAAGGTTGCAGGCATGAACAGAGTCGATCACACTTGTCTAGAGCGCTTGAGTCGTGTGCTGCGGAGCAGATTAAATTAAATCTTATCGCAGCTGCTTTGCTAGGGATAGGGCTCTGGTGCCTGCGTGGTTCACGTGTCTATTAGGCTGCTCTACAACGCAATTATCAGTGAAAGCCAATACCTACTTCAGAATTTCGCTTTGTTTCCACCGTGCGGCACCGCTCGAGCACTCTATAGACAAGTGTGATCGACTCTGTACGCTCGATCTGGCATTCCCGCAGCTACTGCTGGCTCTGAAATAAACTGGCGCACTGAATTTGTGAGGTGTTCAACATCAACGTTCTGTTCTCCCTGAAAGCGTCATGAAGTCGCAAGACAGCTCTTCGAAAGACGGCGGGTGTTGTGTCGCGAAGTTTACCATATGTAACAAGTGCGACAATTTTTCCGACACTAGACCATAGGGACATCAGCTCTAGATACTAATTCATCAATACGCATGACATCCGTATCACAGCTAGATTGCTTGAGTCGCTTGACGTTCATATACAAGAAGCGCAGCAGCGTTCCGCACTGCGCGCCGATGCTGCTAACGACGGCTCCGAAGGCCAGAAGTGGCGGCCGTCCTAGTGGCGCCGCCTGCCGTGGAGAGAGCAATTTGCTCTCTGTTAACGGTCTATACATCTTCACAGTGGGTGACAAGGGAACGCACACGCTCGCGCGAACCAGTGCGCGGGAATTCAGCATGGTGCGGCCGATGGGCGAACGAACACATGCCGGGTTTTTGTCTTTCTATTTCTCTCTTTCTCGTTCTCTCACTCGCGTGCGCGCATTTCCTTCTGTCTTCTCTTTTCGCTCTTTTTTCGGCTCATTCTACTCTTTGTCCTCTCTCGAGTGTAGTCAGGTACGTTTGGCGCGCGCTTTGAGAAAGAGATGAGATGTCAAGCTCTGACTGTCGCCATACGTAACTCTGCATTGCGGGAACTCGCGGAAGCGCGCGTGGCCGCGGGGCTGATGAGCGAGCAGCACCCACGAGCCGCTGCAGTTCAAAGAGTGCGCGCTGTGGTTCGCACCAGGGCAAAGACAAGCGACGTCCAACCGGTGTGCTCAGGAAAACAACGCCGCCTGCTTGCTTCTGCTCCATCGTGACGCGTTCGTCGCAATCTTGTCTCCCCATGGTGCGAACGGCTTCAGCAGAACTGTCATGAAGACTGCTTGGCAAGGTGCGCTGTGAGACGTTCAAACCGTGAGCCGTGGTTTGCCGCCCAGGTGATGAAGTTAGCAGAGCAGACGTACATACTGGCTTATGTCTCGACAGCTAATGAAGATGACTGTAGTCGGATACAACTTAAGTCTGCAGTGAAGCTCCGTCCACATTCAGGACCGGCGAACAGAATTCCTCCACAAGAAAAGTAGTCCGTTGTTAAAACTTCTCTAGTCACCTAAAAAAGAAGCTAATCACGAGAAAAAGTTATAAGCCCCAGAATTTTGATAGCTGGCTTATTTAATAAAGTCAAACATTAAAAAGCTGATTTCGTTCACTTTCGCGACTGCCTAGCGGAGTAATACAGTACGCCGCGGACCGTGGCCCAGTGTGAACTGGCCCAGAACATTTAACCGCACTTTTATGTCCTTAAGAAGCAAGCGAAGCGTGCTGTTACAGTATTTACCACCTTTTTCTAGAGTCATCAAATTCTAGTTGGAGAAAATACCGTGGCGAACTGGCGCATCGTGCGCCCCATTCACGACTACATCGCAGCACCTTCAAGAAGACGATGCGCAAATGGTCGCTCATCGTTCGCTTTCACTGGCGCCATCAGGTACACGCCTCATGCGAACGAAACGACAGGTTGACTTATTGACTAAAATAACTCTTTGAGCCAGTGGGTTCATATTTTAATCATACCGGGGCAGCGCAAAATAGACCCCACAGCGCCCGTCCTCTCTTCAGTGACATTACTTTTGTGTTCAGTGTCGATTTTACGCGGCCATCTTATGATCCAGGTTCAGTTATGTTGCGGTACGTACAGTCGGCGTGCCTATCCCTAGAGCGTAGTCAACAATGATTGCATACGCCGTCCACTGACGCTGCACTGGAGTAAATGAGACAGATCTAGAGACTTTAAGAAGTGTGTAGTCAAACGAGCCTCACGAGTCAGCCAAGGACACGCAGAAACTCTCTCTTCAACATCACAAACGCCTTTTGCTAGCCCGATAATCTTTTCAGAAGCCTGCATTGTATAATTCTATTATCCTTAAATGAAAACAAGTTAAAAAAGAAAAAAAGGCAAGAAATCGCAGGAAAGTGGGAAGACCTGCTCACAGACTCGCTCTTCTTGAGACAACAATGGCTCGGAATGAAGGAAAGAAAAACACGGCTTACACCGCCGGCTCGTTTTTCTTCAAAATCTGTCTTGGCATCTTGAAGCAGGAACAGACTGTGAGGGCGAAAAGGCGAAGGGATGCCGGAATAATGAAACAGGGCATTATGGGGGCACCAGTACGAAGTACTGAGAAGTAAAGTAATACTGGTGCCAAGTCTTGCTTTTGGGAACGCGGTTTTGTTCCTAAGGTCAGAAGTCCATTCGAGACTGGAACTAAATCAGAGAGGTGTTACAAGATTTGCTCTAGGTGCCCACGGCAAAACCACAAACGATGCAGTACAGGAGGATATGGGCTGGGCATCGTTCCAAGCACGGGAACCTCAGAGTAAAAAACTAAACGAAGAATGCCTGAGGGAATCGGACGATAACAGGTAGCACCTAAGGTATTTGAATACCTATACAAAAGAGTGTTGACTCACAATGGCGGAAAAGAAATAGGAAGCTAACCAGTAAGTATGTCAGACACGAGGACAGAGAAAGAGAGCTTTTAATTTAACGAAAGGTAAAAACGCAGAAGATAAAAGAAGCAGTATAGAACTATATCGTAATTGGGAAAGGCAGATGATTAAGTAAACGTAGTATGATAACTCGAGGCATTTTCCTACTCTTCGAAGCTGAATCAGGGAGGCTAAGAACGCGAAGTTACGAAAATTTCACTAAAAATATGACACACGTGCAGTGTGGGATAAATCTGTCGATGCATGCACAGGAACTCTCCCTGAAGCCCTATAAAGTTTAGAGATAACAATGGACACGTGAATGAATCGGCGGTGGAAGACAGCAAAAAGCGATAGGCAGATTGGTGGCTCAAAAGCAGAGAGCTGTCACGACGATAGAAGTGAAAAGTTGAAAAAAGCATTTGAAGAAAATGTCGAATTTATAAACCGATTTATTACATCATTAAAGAACTACAAAGAAGAAAAAGCCGAGCACGATGGTGACTGCCACCGCTCCGTTTTAAATGGGACGATCCATCCATCCATCCATCCATCCATCCATCCATCCATCCATCCATCCATCCATCCATCCATCCATCCATCCATCCATCCATCCATCCATCCATCCATCCATCCATCCATCCATCCATCCATCCATCCATCCATCCATCCATCCATCCATCCATCCATCCATCCATCCATCCATCCATCCATCCATCCATCCATCCATCCATCCATCCATCCATCCATCCATCCATCCATCCATCCATCCATCCATCCATCCATCCATCCATCCATCCATCCATCCATCCATCCATCCATCCACCTTTCCAGTGAAATATAGGAGGCAACAAACGCTTAAATTATATTTTAATTCGGCTCCAAATATTCCTTAAATATCATTTCTGAAGAAAGATGCCAATTGCTAGCACGATGGTTAATGATGTATGAGTCTGGGAGCGATATCAGTGGGTATTGGTGATGTAACAGCACAGTAATGTGACGTACTATCAAAGGTGACGCACGACATTAGCCAGGCTCAGCGTCGGGGGCCGGTGGGCTGATCGGCATAAATGCCGTCGCTGACGCATCAGCACTGGCGTCCTAGCGAAACCTTCACGCTAATGAGACGACGAGCTGCTCTTGTCTCTACCTTATCCTAACAGTGCGGTAGCTTGAGCTGGTGGGTGTAGCATAATGGATTAAGACATAACACAGCACAACGGGGCAGAGAAAAGGAGCACACCTTTTCTCTGTCCCGTTGTGCTGCGTTATGTCTTCTAATATACCTTATCCGTATGACCAGTAAGAAAAACGCGCGACTACATCTCATATGTGGGCACTTCGACACTCGCCAGAGGTAAAGAGTTTGTTTTAGTCGACGTCGGCCTCCTTCTGCGACGAGAAGGCCTATGTGTCCATGGTGTTAGTATGTGCGATGTCGTAGATTACGGGCGCGAGTTCACGAGTGATAACAAATTCAAATAGTGATCGAGTTTTGTTTTGGCAATAGTCCCTTCAAATCGAAGTTTGATTACATCTTAGGATGCAGATATCAGGAGCGGGAAGCGCTGCTGCTAGACGTCACATGACGTTGTCTGCCGACCAATGCTGCAGGCGCCCGGCATCATGCAGTTGTTTGCGTCAGCGCTTGTGGACAACAAATTCGGTCATTCTAATTGTCAAAGCGAAAGTCTTACTAGGCTATGTCGGCGGTGAAGGCGTCAGGAAGATGTGTCGGCAGAACTTGTGGGCAATTGAGAAGAGGTAGCGTCAACCAAGGGATGTAATCGAAAGAGGATGATGTGAGGATGCTGGCGGAAAAACATTTTCGAATTCGGATGAATAGGTAATTAATTAAAGCCAAAAATGTCCAAAAACTGGGCTGGGCCAGAAGAAAAATGGCACAAAATTCGAAATTGCTGGAAGTGTGGGACCACGCGACCAAAACTGAGCAAGCCAACTCATGGCGCCAAACTTGAAGGACAAATAAATACTGAGATTAAACGAGGGTAGTGGTGGTGGTTACAACTTTGTTAAAACAAAATGGTAGAGATTAGTTGGGGACTGGCGAGTCCAGGGTGGTCTCCAGTCGGTGGCGACCTCTTGAACTCGTGTGATGAGCGCCAGTTGCGTTGTTTTTCTTCAACTGGACAAGAGATTGTCCAATTCCTCCGCCGAGGGAGCTGGCAAGAGTATCGTCGTACGAGGTTTGCAGGCTCATTCTCATAAAATATTGTCTTGGGTGGCGTGCTTCCCGTCACCGCAGTGCGAGCATGCAGAGTCTTATTCACCATTTGTGCTTAAACATAATCGGGGTGAGGGGCCGGATACGTGCATCTGAGCTCTCGCTAAATGTTTGTAACCTCCGCGTACGAGCCAGGCGCCTCGGCGGGGGTGTTCGTTCCCAACAGGTCTTCCGTCCCCCGGTTGGTTAAACTCCAGGCTCGACGGTTCACCCCCTCGCTACAGGAGTCGCCTGCGTGAGCCGTAACCTACACGAGATATATGTTAGGATCGAAAGTTCGGTTGCCCAGAATTCGCACTGCGAGCGAATTCTTACCGAGTTTTAGCCGAAATTTTCAATGCCGCTCTTAGAGTCGCTTAGAATAGTTTTGGTGCAGGGATCCGCGATGGCCATTGCGATAGCTACTTCCTCTTCCTCGTTTATAGAGCTAGTGTTAAAGGTGCCGTTAACTAGGGCTGGCATTAGAGTGGCCATAGATGCCACGTATGTTCCGCCTTTGATGTGTTGAGCTGCGTCCATGTACACTGCTCGTGGTTGGTTCTCGTACTCTTTCTCAAGGGCCTGCGCCCTTGCTTTCCTGCGGGCGTCGTTTCTGCCTGGCAGCATGTTCTTGGCTACTGGTTTAACTACTGGTTTAAGTAATCAATGGTGAAGAGTATTAGTAAAGAGAGAAAACGTGCTGTTAATCGGGATCTAATCAATAAATAATGATTATGAAAGGATAAGGAGGAATTCATATGGAATAAGGTGAATTATTGTGTATTAAGGTAAATAATCTGACCTAAATATCAAATACTCATACAGTAGGATGATGTAAGGGTGAATTAAAGTGAATTAATTGTGGAACAACTGCGAATTAAGGTGAGTTATTGTCACAGGTTTTATCTGCCACCCCGCAGCACGCATCCTTCGCGACTGCTCTCCCGAGCATCAGATCAACTGGTCTCGGTACCCTCCCGCGCGGGAAACGTTCAAAACGAAGAGGTCGACCGACAATCCTGAGCCTAACCAACCGGGCGGCCGACCCCACAGATCTAGACGGTTTTGCTGAGGCCCCCCAGTCTTTTGCCGAAATCATCAACCTCCGCAAAGAGACGAGACGCCAATTCCCGCCTCCCCACCCCGACTTAAATCGAGTGCAAGGCACCATGCTCTGCAGGCTGCCGGCACACCCGATCATTGGCCATTCGAGATTATCACTCATCAAAAACAGGGAGTAGGACTCGGTCTGCAAAATTGTAACCAGGGTGAAATCGCCACCCAGGCGCCTATCGTGTGTCGTTGCGCGCGAAACCCTCCCGCACAAACCTTACTGCCAACTCCTACCGAGGGGGGGGGGGGGGGTGGAGCCACCTCCTCAGAAGACCATGCGAGACAATCCAACTGGCACTCGTTTCGTGGGCTCAGGAGCTCGCCCTCTCCTGGGGGCCATGAGCCCAGTGCCCTAAATCTCGAAATTTAATGTCATAAAGTGGTTTGTCTCTGTGCTATCTCACTGAGCCGGAGTACCCGGGTTCGAACCCGGCCGTGGTCTAAAACCTCTCTCGGTTTTGAGAAAAGGAAAGGCGCATAGCTAGTTCACTTTCTCGGTGGACGCCTCAAGCGCGCTACGAACGCCAACTAAAACACTGAGTTACCAAGGTGTTAGTCGGCGGTCGTGGTGCGCATGAGGTGTCCACCTGCAAAGTGAACTAGCTGTCAGCCTTTCCTTTTCTCAAAGCCGAGAGAGGAGGAAGCCGGCCGAGGCTTTGGAGTTAAAGAAACCTTCCACGGTAGTTAAAGAAACTTTCGACATGTACTGCATAAATACACTGAACAACTCAAAATAAACCAGGCAGAGCAATTGATGTGGATATCAATGCCATTTCCTTTGGAGATTGTGTGCGTCCTCTGAAGCCAAAGCAATTTTGCGACTTGTATTAAGAAAAGGAAACAAAAGACATGCATAATCACATGTCCTCGACGGTCGAAATCCACGGCTAGCACGCTAGAATCGCGCTACGCACCCACATGAAGTTGCGGTATACGTACACTACACTGCATGTATAGCACCAGAAAAGCTCGAAACAAGACGCTTCTTGCACTGTGCGCACCATGGTTACCGCCGCCAAGAGCTAACTGCATGCAGCCATCTGCCCACGAACTATGTTGCCAGGTTTACCCTCCGTTCTTTCCCCATATTTAGCAGGCCTCTAAACAGCAAGCAGCACATAAACAGTTTGACAAGGCGGCTTTCTTGCGTTGTCCACTGATATGCATGAGCTATATGCGCAGCTTTCTCTCTAGAGTCAGTATATTAACTCTTTGCCGGCGGCACCACCGCACGAAGATAGGGTATAGCGCTCGAACAAGGGGGCATTGCGCAGGTAGCACATGGCAGGGGGCGAATATTAGAAATTTGTAGGTAAAGCATGGCCCAAAGTAGATCTAGAGTTCCCAATGAGCATCTGATATTGAATGACCCACCTATTAACGCATCCAATGGTGGCCCTGGCTGTCTTTCGCTCTTCCAGTACTGTCTGCGCCGTGATCACATCACGGCTGTCATGAGCCAGGTTAACCAGAATTCTCCCACTCTTTGACATTGATGGCTGTGCCATTTTTGAATCATGGCTATCACGGGCCAGCTTCTTCAATGTTTGCAGGAACAGGCGATGTCATTATAGAAACCTGTCTATCTTGACCTAGCTTTGCCATCACTCATCCAGGGTAAAAAATATACTGGCAAACGCTGGTAAACCTAGTAACTTGTGCTAAAGCAACATCGCAGCGTACAATGTTCAAAAAGAAAGACAGTTTATAACCTTTCGAATGCGCAAAAACTGACTAGACCTCTTTATGATATTTGGTGGGATGCGAACATACGACCTCCGAATTTCGCGTTTTAACGATGGCGACGGCTGTCCAATCTTCTATTTTGGGAGGTATTTATGTGCAATGTAAGCGGACCGTCAGTGTGTTCACCAGCTCCACCCTCGTCCGTAGCGGCGGACGTGGAACGTCCTGTATTACCGCATGTGCCACGTTGGAACGCGATCGAACGGTGAGTCCGGAAGCAGTGCGAGAACCCTCTTAAGCTACCCACAGCATCAAGACTGCCAGGTTAAAGGCCCTCGTTGAACGATGTCAATTTCAGTCAACACGAGTACCTCTTTCCATTTCCTTGTCCGCTCATATATGGACATTGCCATTGACACATGAAAAGTTACTGAGCGGTTCGCAACCAAAGATAGCGGACAACGGAAGTTAGAGATTGTGGTCGAAGTAGCTTCCTTAGGTTGAGTCTTTCCAAGGTTCATTCCTGAAGACACCAAACGTAACGCTTTCATAACAGACTTGGGAACTTTGCTATGGAAAATGGATATCTCTGACCTTGTATAAATATATACTCTTTGTTCGATGTATGGCTTTGCAATTCTTGTGTCTTAATCCGTTTATTGCGATAAACTTGTTTTTTGTGTGTATGTTGTATTTATGTTGCGGTAGGGGTTTTGCTTTCTTCTAGATTTGACACTTGTTTGCCCAGAGCTTTTACTTATTGCCCATAAAACTGTTGAATGTTACCCAATCCCTCCCTGATCACAGCTAAGTAGAGAATTTGAAGTAGATGAAAAATATGCGCACGCTTGTTAAAGCTGCGACTATTTTATTTTTTCTAATTCCTGCTTGTGTTCATGTGTCTCCAATACTGTCCAGATTCCTGCATAAAATAGTTTTGTTTTTAGTGCTTTTACACTTCTGTGATCTTGCCCACCTGCGAAAAACGAATAATAATAATAATAATTGGTTTTTTGGGGAAAGGAAATGGCGCAGTATCTGTCTCATATATCTTTGGACACCTGAACAGCGCCGTAAGGGAAGGGTTAAAGGAGGGAGTGAAAGAAGAAAGGAAGAATAGGTGCCGTAGTGTAGGGCTCCGGAATAATTTCGACCACCTGGGGATCTTTAACGTGCACTGACATCGCACAGCACACGGGCGCCTTAGCGTTTTTCCGAAATATGAAAAATAAGCGCATGCTTGCTAATGCTGCGATTATAATTTTGCTAATTCCTGATTGCGTTCATGTTTGTCTTCAATGCTATCCAGATTCCTGTATATAATATTTTTGTTGTCAGTGCTGTTTCACTTGTGTGATCGTAACCAGCAGTGTCAGTAAATTGCCTTCAATCTGGTCATTGTCTGTAACTTGTTTATAAAAAAGGCCCTAAGGTTTGCACTAGAAAAAATTAAAATCAGCTTTGAGGGAAGAAAACGCACAGTAACTGTCTCACATAACTTCGGTGAGCACCTGAAATACACCTAAGGAAGGGATAAAGGAGGGTGTGAAAGAATGGTAGAAAGATATGTCTGGTCACTTGTGAAAAAATACGGAATAATTTCGTTGACGTGGAGATCTTTATATATTTACTGATAGAAATAAACAAGTCATCGTTAACGTGCAGTGATATCGCACAGCACACGGGCGCCTTTTGCGTTTCGCCTCCATGGTAACGCGGCCGCCGTGGTCGGGTCCAAAACCTGCACGTACTCCAGCTCATTAGCGGGTTGCCCTAACCCCTGCAAACCACCATTTGGTTTGCACCACGCGCGTTCAGATGCGCAGGTCAACCTCCCCCAATGCCGCATTGATCTTGGCTGCTGTGAGGTAATCGCTTATTGATAACACGACCGATTGGTAGAAAAATGAAAATTATTTCTTCAGCGAATAGCTTCAGTTCGCCAGCTTTTCGAGCTGTCAGCAGGGCCGCAAATTTTACCTTGAATGTAGCTAGAGGTCACGGTGGCCGCAAGTTTCGCCTTGAATGTCGGCAGAATTCAAACCATGAGAATAACTGGTGGTAGTCAGGTTCGGCACAATCGTCAGCTACAGCAGCGACACCAGCGGCTGTTCCAAGGCAGCGTAGTAAAATTACGATAATGCCTCATTTTCGTCACGGTCAAATGTTATTTCATTGTGATTAGTGTCCCTTTGTTCTAATTTAATTATGATGTTACATATAAACTTTACAATAACTTTCCCTGAACATTTATGAAACATGTAAATAACAGATATGCAACACTCTTGAAAATGGTGAAGCAGCAATGCACAAGCATGCAGGCCTGCCAGTTGTGCTGGCACACGAAATACAACGCTTTGGAAGAACCAGCAATGAGGGCAATCCTTCAGTTCCTCTATACAGCACAACATTTATCCCGTATTCACTCACGTCCGAACGGATATCATGGAGTCAAGCTTATATACCCATCACTGAGGGATGCCCCATGAATGATAGCGGCGAATGGGTAATAACCCAAGTTTTCTGACAAAATAATTGGGCTGCGCGTGCTATCTATGGTGAGTATTATTAAAGAGATGTGGTAATAAAGTTCTGTTGGTTGAAAAATATCTTCTCTGTAAAAACAATGGGAAAAGTTCGGGACAGCAGTGCTCGAAATACATTTGTAAGTTTATGTATAGTTATGGCTCTAACATTATAATAACGTTTCGAAGACTATACTAAAACAATATAGAGTTATAGGATATCGTTACCGTGTTTACGTTACCGTTTACCGGGCCCAGGTAGGGGCATCTGCGCATGCGCCGCCACTTACCGGTCCGCTAGCACTTCACGGAATCTCTTTTAGCGTTGCGGACAGTTAGCGTTCGCTCGTAAGCAAACATGGCGTTGTCCTGCACGGCAACTTCGGACCAAATACAGCACCGCCGCCGCGTTCTTCGGCGCCATTTCTCGCTATACAAGAAGGCATTCGCTTTTAGTTTGCGGACTCTCACCCATACGTCGAGGCTTCAGTAAAAACTAGACCATATTTTTTTAGAAAATCTGCCGATTTTAGAGCAGTTAAGCTGAGCTACATGTGGTGTACATAGCCAAATAGCAACGACTTCACTGCAGCTCTTCAGTTTTGTGCCCGATTTAACATTTTTGTATATTTTCATAATTGTTTTTATTGAAAATATATATATATATATATATATATATATATATATATATATATATATATATATATATATATATATATATATATATATATATATATATAAATCTATTCTGCAGTAAGTGCAGAAAATAAAAGTTTCTCCTGCCCGGAGTTAGCGCGCTTTAACTCACTGTCACTAGATGGCGCCACAGTGTTCACATCCAAACACACAAAGTAGCCATGATGCGGACCGGCAAACATGTGTCGTAGTTGCGCTTTTTACAGCGCTCGCAACGCAACATGCGCTGCGTATGCAAGTTTACTGAGGTCTTCGCAGTGAAATTGTCTACTGGCCAGGGTAGACAAAGGTGTTTAGCTTCACAGGCATGTTTGACAAGCCGCTGAGTCGGCTGTTAGCTGATTTGTAGTCGTTACGTGTTTATATGCAGAAAGAAAGGTTATTAAAGTGCATGTAGCATTTCAGTTCATAGAAATGATTGCAATGCTTCCGTATTTTTGTTTGCAATAAAAGTTAGGCATCTGCTATCATCATCACTCGTTTTAACTTGACCGTAAATTGTTACGGGAGGGACGGTACGCTAAAACGTCTTCTGGCGTGCGCCGCTCTAACCGGAAAGTCCGGCAGCACGGTAAACGGTAACGTAAACACGGTAACGATATGCTATAACTCTCCAATGTTTAGAGCGTTAAATTACCCATTTGTACGTAACTTAAAACGTTAATTAACGTTTAACATGTAATATTAGAGAGTTATAAGAAAGTTATAGCATATCGTTACCGTTTTTACGCTACCGTTTATCGTGTTACCTGACGCCAGATTTTCCGGTTAGCGCGGCGCACGCCAGAAGACGTGTCTCTAACGTAACAAGTTACCGTAAGGATAAAACGAGTCATGATGATGGCAGAAGCCCAGTTTTTAATGATAAAAAAAATACGGATGCATTGCAATCATTTCTATGAAGTGAAATGCTACACTTTAATAATTTTTTTCTCTGCATATAGAGACGTACAGACTACACTTCAGCTAACAGCCGACTCAGCGGCTTTTCAAATGTGCCCGTGAAGCTAGACACCTTTGCCTACCCTGGCCAGTAGACAATTTCACTACGTAGACCTTAGTAAGCTTGCATACACAGCGCACATTGCGCTGCGAGTGCTGTAAAAAAGCACAACTGTTTGCCGTGCCGCATCGTCACTTCTTTATGTGTTTGGATGTGAACACTGTGGCGCCATCTAGTGGCAGTAAGTTAAAGCGCGCCAACTCCGGGCCGGAGAAACTTTTTATTTTCTGTAATTACTGATAGATATACTAAGAGAATTACCAGTCTTTTTTTCGAGGAAAAAATTATGAACATATATAAAACTTCAATCGGGTACAAAACTGGAGTGCTGCAGTGTAGTCGTTGCTATTTGGCTATGTACGCGACATATAGTCAGGCTTAACTGCTCGAAAATCGACAAATAATGTCATAAACGTGGCCTAGTTGTTACTCAAACCTCAACGTATGAGTGAGAGTTTGCAAATTAAAAGCGAATGCCTTCATGTATATCGAGAAATGGCGCCGAAGAACGCGGCGGCGGGGCTGTATTTGGTCCGAAGCGGCCGTGCAGGGCGCCGCCATGTTTGTTTACAAGCGAACTCTCCGCAACGCTAAAAGGGATTCCGTAAAGTGTTTGCGTACCGGTAAGTGGCGGCGCATGCGCAGGCGTCGCTTGCCGGGCCCTGTAAACGGTAACGTAAACACGGTAACGATATGCTATAGCTTACCGGTCCGCTAGCACTTTACGAAATCTCTTTTAGCGTTGCGGAGAGTTAGCGTTCGCTCGTAAACAAACATGGCGGCGCCCTGCACGGCCGCTTCGAACCAAATACAGCACCGCCGCCGCGTTCTTCGGCGCCATTTCTCGCTATTAATGAAGGCATTCGCTTTTAATTTGGAGACTCCCACCCATACATCGAGGTTTGAGTAACAACTACGCCATATTTTTTAGATAATTTACCGATATTTGAGCAGTTAAGCCTAGCTATATGTCGTGTACATAGCCAAATAGCAACGACTGTACTGCAGATCTTCTAATTTCAAGATGTGTCTCGTATGAGGCAATATGTGTCTCGTATGGGCTGATATGCGTCCCTCCTATTCCTCGTATGGGCTGATAGCTGTCGCTCGTATCCCTTAATGGCGTGATAAGAGTCCTTCGTACCCCTCGTATGTGATGATATGTGTCCTTCGTATGTGTCGTATGGGCATATGTGTCCCTCTTATGACTCGAATGTGCTGGTACGTGTCTATCGTATCAGTTGTTTGAGCCGAAACATGGATCTCGTATCACCCAAATATGCCGATATGTGTCTTTCGTATCACTCATTTGAGCCAATATGCAGCTCTCGTATCACTCATATGGGTGAACTGCGTCTCTCAGTCAGCTCATATTGTCACGGACTCGAAGACGACAAAGTGGGCAGTGGCGCGGCGCGGAGCGCTCGCGCTAGGCCCACCGCAATTAAATCATCCCACCGCCATCTGTTATGTAGTACAGTCTTCACCTGCTTGCCGTCACTTAAGAATATGTGTGCCTTTTATATGGCTCATATGAAATTAAATGGATTACATTTCATCTCGTCTTTCACGCGGCGCACTTGGCCGACACCGGACGCGACGCGACCTTGCGAAGGGCATCTCGTGGGAAGATCTTGAAAAGCAGTAGTCTTGTCAAAGAGGGGAGCAACGGGAATGACGGATGGACCGCGGCGGCCAGATTTGCAACCACCCCAACGAAAGAGTATCGGTGTTGAAGCTAAGCCGCGTATGCTCAAGAGAACGCTAATCCCCCTGGGAAAGTCGGGACCGAGCGGACAGTCGCACACAGTGGAAGCACCGCGCCGGAGTCCAATGACAGCTCTAATTGCGGAAATGCGACAGGGTTGACGAGCTTCGACGAAACCGATTGCACGTGCGGGCAAGGTTGTGTGGTTGTTTTTGCTTTTCTGCTTCTGAGGGAGAGAGTTGGAGTAATACTGTGGATGTATGGGGCGTGGCATATAAACCTGGTGGGCCAATCATTTCCAGAGCCCATTCCCGGGATTCGATTTTTTTGTAGCAATTTTGATGTTCATTTCGTGCTTTGTATTTTAGGGAGAGGGTTCAGAGCATTGCCGAAACTTGGAAGGCATGCCATGCAGTTTGTAAACCAATCCTAGAAAAAGTGTTCTGAGCTAGATTTAGATCCCTTCCATCTTCAGCGATGCCAAAGAGGGAAGATTTTCCCTAAGCCAGTTCCATGTAATCATGCTTGCTGTCTACTCTGTTGAAAATATGTAAATTCCTGTATAAAAAATTCAGTTTTCCTTCCTTCAGTCAAGTGTTGCCGGATCTCGTCTGTTATACCGTCTCGGACGGTGGGGCACCGATTGTGGAGCCCGAAGAAGAAACGAACCTTAACTCTTTCAATAATAAGGAAGTGACTATACAGATGCAAAAATTTCACATACATATATCCCAAGCTTGAGAGGTGTATTCAATAATTTGCCTCCTTGTCTATAACATGCTAATTACTGAAAGTGAAAGATATTATTATAAAAATAAAGCTTCAGGTGTCTTTTTTCAGAGGTGTAATTCATTTTTTGATATAGCCCCCACTTACACTGATGCCCTTGCGTCATCGATGCACTATTGTTTACATGCCCTCAGAGAAGAATGAGGCTGGTGGGGCCAACTGGGCACTAAAGATCTTCAAATGTTTCTTCAGCTACGGAATAGCCAGTAGCTAGAAGGCAAGGTCAGAAATATGGGTGGGTGAGGCAGAATGTCCCGAAATTGCAGCTTATTGAACACGGCGGCATTGCCACCTAACTTGTCATGCCAAGCATTGTCACGTTAAATGATGAATTTTTTTAGGACTAACTTTCAGCATAAGTGCACGGTCCTTTAACATCCTCAAGTTCAAGAATGCCCGCAATAACCCTCTGCTTATTGTGACAATCATTACAAATAAATTCATCCACATGTGCTACGTGCTGAGATGTGAGATGGAGACAGCGGGCATCCACTGCGCTCCTCGTCTTTAACACTCAACACAGCTATATCTTGCATGTACGTACAGTTTGTACCCACCTTCTGATCGGAAACATAAGATACACATTACCATAAATAGGACTCATTCGATGGTGGATAATGATAAGGAGAACACCTTCTGCTATCCAAAATTTGGTTTCGAAAAACTGTTATAACCGCACATTGATGTGTACTAACATTTTCCTTTTGACTATTTCAATATCGGTAGTGCCATGTGCAAAATGAAAATATCATGAAAAGTGGGAACATTAGGCTCTCTTTTCATTCTAACGTCTTTCCCTTTCATGAGGTAATAAATGTGTTACAGACCAGGAGGTAAAAAATATACTGATCACCCCTCGTACAAACAGAATCCACCAATGCCGTCTGTTTAATGAAAGAACCCTACATAATACACGAAAACACTACATAATATATCATGGCACAAGAGTAACAGTTTTGTACACAGACAACACGAACAAAACAGCAGCATATGACATACAATATTAGTTACATTTCTCCATATTTCCTATACTCAAATACAACTTAAGAATGAAGTGGCAGATGCATCTCAAAGGACCAGGCATTGTAATGAGCATGGAGGAGGAGGACACAACCAGCGGTCTTCATGCGACTTTTGATGATGACGATGAGATGTAAGCCCGTTAACAGGCCAATGTGATCCATTAAACGCCTGCGTATACAAGCCGAGCACATCGAGCACTGCCACAATGAGATTAGCAAAAGTGGGAATGACAATGTCTCTGATGAGCTATTGTAGACGCCATGGTGAAGGGCTCCAGATGAATTTCAACCGCATATGCGCTGACAAAGCACAGGAAAGAGGCATGTTTTCCACTTCACCTATATCAACATGTGGCCGCCCTCGCCTGGATTTGACTCAGCTTCCTTGGGCATAGACCACAATGGAGTGAATAAATGTCCATCCAAACAACTGTGACGTGACAACGAAAGAACTTAATATGGACAGGCAATGACAAAAAGAAAAGTGTGCCATATATGACCTCTTCAATGTGTGAACATGTCCACACATATGAAAACAAAACAAAAATAAAAAGTCAACAAGTGTCACCTGCTGAAGAAATAAACAGCCTAAACACTAGTACACGTTCATTCACAGAAATGGAGCTACCTGTCAAAAGGCAATGGGTGTGGTAGGCACGCTGCAACCCAATTATATATGTGTGCGCCATTCTGATTGGCTCAGGTTGTACCTTTCATGCAAAAAAAAATGCGAAGTGAATTATAGAAAAGCATTTGACACTTCTCTCTTGAGTTGTATTCAGCTATAGTTTACACAACACTCAAAAGAAAATACTTACTGCTTCTCAAACGGACCCTAAGGACATGTCCATGCAATTTCTGTTCTTAGTAAAAATATGTTGTACGGCCCTTTCTAACCATTCTGTTACTTCTTCAGGAGCAAAATATATATTTATAGTTGGGAAAACTGGATTTAAAAATGAGTTTTTTTTTCTCGCTAATTCATTCGAATTCACATCTAGACTGAGAATTGCTCTGTCATCCCTGCTAGAAAGTGAATGGTGGAGAACCAGTCTTGGCACCACCACAATTTCCTTAATAAAAGGGCTGGTGTCGATGATACCTGTATTCAATGTTTTACCTTTACCAGCTTAAAAAAGTTTTAATGAAAGTAACCACTTCGTAATTGGAATGCAGAAATCTGTTGATACATCGCAACTGGAATTTGTCTTCAGCGTCGAATTAAACAAGCACCTAACACTGCACCTTTGGTGTTCACACACTGACAAAAAAAAGCTAGTGATGAGCTGTAAGGAATTGAATTGGTTGGTCTCATAAAACAGAGGTTGCAAAGAGAGTTTACACCAAAAATGCCTTGGTTAAGGATAAGAACAGTTTTAGGATACTTTTTTATGCAACACATATACAATTTATCCCAGGTTTGTGAGGGTTGTTTACTGGCATTTCAGTCAGCTATGGGTTACAACAAATACATTTACCTGTGTACTATTAAGCTTTCTATATTACAGTCCCATCAAAATGATATCAGTGCGACCGAATTATAGCCAGAACTCTGCAGCACAAAATGTGCAGAAGATAGGAAGGGGCCTGTGCACACATGTTACCTATTGGCATGCTTTTTAACTTTATGCTAACATAACGATCATTGTTAAACATATTTGCTCAGAACCTGCAAGTGTCAGACGCATCAATCACGATAACATGGAGCGCTAGATGAGTTAGTTGTTTCGTTCTAAAAAGGAACAGCACGAAACAATGATGAACTTGCCTTTAAAGCCAAGTGCTATATTTCTGTTGAGGGAATTTTTGGAGCTTCTCACCTTTCATTTGGATTTTGCATGCCACCGTTGTTACATGGGGTATCGAAACTGTAGTACAGTGACAAGAGCGTCTTCCACGCACAGCGTTTTTCATGAAACCTTGCTCGTTTGCTCAGAACACCTTCGCATTGCACTTAAAATGTTGTGTACTGTTTTTTTTCTTTTTTTAGGATGACTTGCTGTTTCCAGGAGCAAATATAACGCAAGCAGAAAGCTTGCTCATGGTGATGGCTCACAGTTTGCGACATGGCTGCTCCAAGGAGGCGACAGAGAGCCTAGTACGAATTATTGGTGCCCACTTGTCCTCAGGGGTGACATACCCAGGATCGAAATATGCCTTATTTAGGCATTTTATTGCCTGTGAAAAGCAATACAAAAACACTTTTGCTGTACTGCTTGCATTGAGTACATAGCTGAGGCGATGGAAGGAGAATATATTTAATGTCGTAAATGTAATTTATTGCACACACATGAGAGTCTTATCAAATCTTCCTTTTTCTTTGTCATGGACCTCAAAAGCCAGCTCCGAGAGGTGCTAGAGTCTACAGTGGCTAAAACAGAGGGAACCTCGGTTCAATACGAAGTGGCAGACATTACACAAAGCATTCATTATCATAAATTGCCTTTGCCTGCCGATGATGTCACACTCACCTTCAAACCTGATGGTGTGCCTCTCTTTGAGAGTTCAAATCTGAGTATGTGGCCACTGCTGGTAATGGTGAACGAACTGCCTTACAAGCACCGGAGAGAGAAGCTTCTTTTGGCAGGCTTGTGGGTAGGGTCTGGGAAGCCAGTAATGAATACAATTTTTATTCCATTTGTGAAGGCAATGAATGATTTATCTGCTGAGGGAGTCACATGGCAGGACAGAGATGGAAATACACTTGTCGAAGGCATTTCCTGGACCCTGTTCAGTGGATAGCGTCGCAAGGTGCGATGTAATGATTATGACCCAATTTAATGGGACAAATGGTTGTGCTTGGTGTGAGCACCCTGGCCAAGTTGTAGCTAAAGGTAATGACTTTTGCCGTGTGTATCCACCAGCCACACCATTGCCCAAGCCGAGGACACAAGATTCTTTTGTTGAGCATGCCAGTAAGGCAAGGGTTAGTCAGCAGGCAAGCTGTGGCATTAAGGGCGCAAGTGTTTTGACAATGCTTGCATTTTTTACATTTGGAGGAGGGTTTGCAGTTCACCATATCCACGCGGTGTACTTAGGCTTCGTTCGAAGCACCTTGTTGATGTGGCTCAAATCACATCGCTGTCGAAAGTTCAGACTGCGCAAGCACCTTGAAGATGCAAACAAGTTGCTACTAAGCCTGACTCCTACATGGGAGATATCGAGACTGCCAAGGTCACTATCACAGATCAAAGAATGGAAGGCGTCAGAGTGGAAGAACTGGATGTTGTTCTATTCGCCTGTTGTGCTCAAGGACTTTGTTCCAGAAAAGCGCTACAAGCACTGGTTAAGGTTTGTTGCCATGATGCACTATCTGCTTGGTCTGTAAGTACACATAGAACTCCGAATTCAGAAAGAAATGGTAAATTTTCTTATGGATTATGATACCTTATACGGCACAGAGTATATGACATATAACTCCCATCTCCTGCTTCACCTCAGGGAAAGTGCGAAGAACTGGGGGCCATTGTGGGGTTATTCGCTTTTTTTCCTTTTGAGGCAATGAACGGGACACTATGTAGAGTTATGAAAGGAACCCGATACCCTCATTTCCAAATTGTCCAGAAGTTTTGTATTCTGCAGGCACTTTCAACACTATGGTAAGCACACTCACTAAACCGAAAAGGGCGCCACATTCTAGAATCCGACTTCAGATGTCTGATGAAGGGGTATACTCTGAGAATGAACTTCACTAAAGTGGGGTGCGTTCTGCTTTTGGGCAAAGGTGAACGTGTGGAGGGTAGTACAGTGTTCCGAAAAATGGTGCTTGGGCCTTTCAAATTCTGCACTTCAGGCCTCGACAAATCTCGCAGAAGAAATTCCTATGTATTCACGAACGGGTTTTTTGGTCGCATTGTCAAAATCCTTTTACCTTGCACTCATTCTTCAAGCAGAAGTGATCATGTTGAAGTGTATGCTGATGTCCTGAGTGTAAAGCAAGCAGTGTTCAGTAATGTCCCCCTGGATGAGAATTTGCAGTTTGTGAAGACAGAGTGTACATCAAAAAGTTGTATCGTTGATGCAGAGTCTTTAAAAAAGTGCATATGTCTGAATGACACAGAATCTCTCTACTTGTGTGTAGTGAATGAAAACGAAATGCTAGAGTCTGTATGAGTCCATATGTACCTTTTGTTCTGTCATAGGTAGCAGCTGTTGTAGAGGTGCCACACCGCTGACACCTCTCCTTGATAGACATAAGACCTTGTCCATTATCTTGATGCCGAAATTTTCTTATCTTTGAGAGCCTTGGTGAAGGGGCCCACAGTATTAGTTGGCTACCAGGCATGTCATGTCCAGTCACAGTTTGCAATGTATGTAATAAGCACTGCCCATTTTATGTGATAGCGTAAGGATCCCATTGATGCGTCTTATTGGCGGTGTTGTGTTGCTGTCACACTCAGTAAGACGGCAGTTTCTGGAGAAAAGACTGTGGGCCCCCAAATGTTGCACCAGTGCAGGACTGACCGTGTTAAAATTTGTGTGACATCTAGCACAGAACTGCTAATCATAGCTTGCACCAGCCATCGGTCGGCCGTCGAACTGTCAGCCAACACATGCAAGGACATCTGTAGTACGTGTGTCCATGGGGACCTGCTATGCTATCATTTTGTCACATGTGATTAGTAATTATGTATCCCCTTGGGGGTAATTTTCATATGAAAACCTGGGAGACCGTTGGTTGTGGCACAAGCTGCTCTGTTTTCGAAACATTTAGAGCGTTAAATTCATTCTTCAAGGCTGCTGCTTTCTCTTCACGTGATGCAGATAGTGGTTCATGCACTTCTTCAGGATCTTTCCTACTTTGCTTCGCTATGCGGTAGCCATTATATTCCTTTGACTTTGAATGCGCATAGTTGTTTACCAGCCTTACTGGGTGCCCAGTACCAAAGTGCTGTCTGTCTGAGGCGATGCCTGTTGTTGGAGCCTATCATCTTCATTTGTAGATGAGTCAACCTCTTCAAAGTTGCGATCATTATCACTACAGTCTGGTCAGTCCATATTCATCAAGTCGCCTGAGCGGTCCTTCGCTTCAGCACTTTGCACGTTGACACTTGGGTCATGTGCAGTAAACAGTAAAAGAACACGTGCATTTTGCTCCAGCTGCCATGATGTGCACGTGCATTGAGGCTGGTTTATGGCAAAATTCATATGGTTCAAGATATTGCCAGCCGTTTACGTGGGTGTCACGCACCTGGCTGCAGTTTGTTGTTGACCTGGCATGCACTTGACCATTCTTTTTTTGAACAGCTAGTGCCAAGTTGCATTTCAACTACCAGAAGTTGCACTGCACGCTTATAGTTCTGCTGAATAAATTTAAGGAACTGGTGCAGCGAGTGTACTTGAATCAAACAGACCTAGTGTTAGCAGAATGTGAAATATACATGTGGAACTTGCCATTTAAATGCTGCCCTGAGAGTGTAAATATGTTTGGAGCACTTGGCAGAAAAGTGTCATGTGAGCATTTCTTACAAATGTGAGGTATAAATATATGGGAAAGGGGGAGGGGTTACACACTGTGCATGCACTTTTTTTGCAAGTGTTCTGCTGTGCTTGTATATAGCTCATTGATATTGCCTGTACAGTTGTGTAAATAGTGACTAAAGGCGTAGGGTTGTGCAGACGGTATGTGTTGAAGTAAGTCTGGCCATGAATGTTGTTGAGAAATGTGTTCAGATCTGAATATTATATTTGAAAATTTAGCTTGTGTGCAATAAACTGCTCGCTTTTCAACCTTGTACTTTGGTACCATTTTTTGTCGGAATACCATCTTCACTCTGCTGAACTTAATTCCTTCCTCTAAAATCAATACAAAGGCACAACAGTGCTGCACATTACAATCATTCTTGTGTTCTGCCTACTCTGCAGCAATATTGGTATTAAAGAATATTGTGTAAAGCATGTATAAATTACTACAGTGTGATGAAACAAAAGAATGATGTAACAAGTACTCTTTAAAGCAGGCCCTACAGCCAATAGTACCAACCAATTGTTATGACATCACGATATTAATCCCCTTGCATGTTTTAGCATGACATATTACAGGCAATTGGCAGGTGCACAGGCATTAGTCCTGGATAAACCAGGGCATCATGACAATTGGTAGGGGCCATGCCTCGTATGAAGGGCATTTGCTGCTTTGATCTTGAGTTTTATCCGTCTATGGATACTGATAACACCGCAGTATTTATACTCACAGCTATTCAAAAAACCAGCTTCTGCTTTTCATCGTCCTTACCTTGACATCTTAAGAAAGCAGAATTATAGGAACGTTACAGGCAATGAATAGGAAATTCATACATTTCAGTTTCTATGTCATTTTCTATCATATCTATTAGAGCATTTGATGAGTGTCATCTTGTCGATCCACTGCAATTGCTCTTAAGGCAAGTGTGGTTGGGTATAAGATAACTTTACCAAAACAAGAAAGAGCAGCATTACCTGCCAGCATGCAGACACTGTGCATGTTTTCAAGTGGGTCTTGTGAAGTTCATTAGTGCTAATGATGTGGGAGATTTTTCCTTTACTCAACATTTTTGGGAGGTGTCAGGTTGGATCCCCAGTGCCCCCGGGTACCCACCGGTTTTTAATGGGTACAAGATTTCACCTGCCTTGGTCCTCGGCTCTTCTTAGGTGTGATGCTTGAGAAAAGGGTCTCGGACCAAATAGTCGCCTTGATGGATCAGAGATAAGTTCCGCCGTCAATAAGCAACCATAGCTAAGTCCACGGTAGAAGTCCATTTGTAGCCAACGGATCAAGGTTCAGCGAGAGGTGTGTGCATTCTATCGAAAGAACTGCAGGCGACAGTGTGCGCGTCTCGCGAGAGGGGAGGCGTCGTCGCGGAGACACCGTGACTCTGGTCTGTCGTGTAGGTTTCTATTTTGTCCCCGCATTTCGCGCCGTTTTGTTTGCGCATGAATCAAGAGTAGCAGCCGATTTCTAACACAGCAGTAGATTCTCCTGTCAGAACAGCTCATGACGTCGCACACAGTGCTATGGATTGTTGCAAAGCACTTACTGTTGAACTATTTTCTGGTGGGTGCTCAAAGAAAAAAACAACAGAAATTCAACAGAAATTATGCACCATATTTGTGTTGAGTTTTTGGGCACAGTGAATTCTGTTGGGTGAGTGTTGTGTTAACTCAACACGAGTTGAATTTCCATTGAATTTCTGTTGCGTCAACATAAATTCAAGGTTCATTTTTATAAGGGATGCATCATACTCCTGCTGAGTTCTGATGCGAACACGCGCTATTGGCGAGCTTCCTCTGCGCGCTGTGCGAATTCCTCGGCGTCCTGATCGACATCGTCGCCGTCGGCATTCGGGAGCAACATGGCATCCAGCATAGTTGTCACTGGTCGCCCATGAAGGAGGCTGAAAGGCGTCATGCGAGTGGTGTCTTGTGCCGTATTGTAGGCGAACGTGACGTAGGGAAGAATTTCGTCCCAATTCTTGTGGTCCACAGTCGACGTACATACAGAGCATGTCTGCGATGGTCTTATTGAGGCGTTCCGTGAATCCCTTGGTTTGAGGGTGATAGGCCGTCGTTTTACCATGACTGGTACCGCTGAGGCGGAGAACGGTTTCCAAAAGCTCGGCCGTAAATGAAGTTACTCGGCCATTTATAATCAGTGCCGGTGTGCCATGTCTGAGGACAATGTTCTCTACGAAGAACCGAGCTGCTTCGGCGGCGGTACCTCTGGGCAATGCCTTTGTCTCCGCGTAGCGAGCTCAAAAATCAGTGGTGACATTTATCCATTTATTCTCGGCAGTAGACGTCGGAAATGGTCCCATGAGGTCAATGCATTTCAATGCATTTATTTCAACTCGAGGTTGAAGGCCCCAGGCGTAAAAGCTGTTCTACGACAGCTTGAAAGGTGCCTGGGGGCCCATACAAGGCAGCAGTGGTTACAAACTAAATTACAGTGTAAGTACATATCTTCAAACAATCATTCGAACAACTATACAGTACAATTATTAACAAAACAATCGTTGTTAATGAGAATTTCAGGTGATCGGCGTTCGGCCTCAATTCTTCCTGAACATCAGAAAACATAGCGGAATTGACATACAATACAAAGTTAGCATGATTATTGTAGACAGGTCCATGCCAATTTGCTTGAAGGTGTCTTTGGCACTTCAAGAGGGGGAAGTAGGACGACTGGTTTTTCAGTGGGTGGTTTACGACGTTGGCAGTCTACACACCTTCGTACATATTGCTTTACTGTCGTCGGCAGTTTCGGCAAGTAGTATCCCCGTTGTACTCTAGCCAACGTGAGGGTGTAGCCTAAGTAGCCGGCGGTTGGCTCGTCGTGGCAGGCTTGCAAGGCTTCCGTGCGGAGACCTGTTGGGACGACGAGTAGACGACTGTTCCCCCCAGAACGGAAGTTCTTGTAAATTACGTCGTTGCGAAGAAAGAATGAAGAGACTGGGTTCGAAAATCTTAGGCACAGCCGTAGTTCGCTTCTCCAAGAAATCAATAAGAGGAAGCAATTCCTGGTCCTCTCTCTGCTGTCTGGAAAGAGTTGCGTCATCGATGACTTCTAAAAAAAGCAGTGTCTTCATCGGTCATGGTGAAGGGTTCGATCGGTGCTCGCGAAAGGAAGTCAGCATCCGCATGCTTCTTTCCGGATTTGTAAATAATCGTCATGTCGAGCTCTTGTAACCGAAGGCTCCAACGCGCGAGTCTCTCTGAAGGGTACTTCAATTCCGTCAGCCAACATAGAGAGTGATGGTCGCTAATGACTTGAAAGGGGCGAGCGTACAAGTAAGGGCGGAATTTCATAACCGCCCATACCATTGCAAGGCATTCTTTTTCTGCTGCCGAATTGTTTGCTTCTGCTTTAGACAGGGTCCTGCTGGCATAAGCAATCGCTTTTTCTACACCATCCTGGCGCTGCACCAATCGAGCACCTAAACCCACATCGCTCGCATCGGTATGAAGCAGGGTAGGGGCGTCGTCATCAAAGTGCGCCAGGACAGGTGGCGTCTGTAGACATCTCCGGAGTTCATTAAAAGCTTGGTGCTCTTCTTCACCCCAGCGAAAGACAGCGTTGTCACGCGTCAGTGAAGTTAATGGCCAGGCGATTCGTGAGAAGCCAGCAATAAATCGACGGTAATAGGCTAAAGCCCCAGGAAGCGCCACAACGTCTTTTTGCCCGTAGGTGTAGGGAACTTGGCGACTGCGGAGAGCTTTTCGGAATAAGCCGGACACCTTCTTGGCTAACGTCTCCTAAAAATTGCAGCTCCTCGTAACCGAAATGGCACTTCTCGGGTTTTAGTGTGAAGCCCGCGGATCGTATGCCTTTAAAGACGGCTAGCTAGCGGCGTAGATGCTCCTCGAAGGTGGCCGAAAACACTATCACGTTGTCAAGATACACCAGACATGTTTGCCACTTGAGTCCTGAGAGCACAGTGCCCATCAGCCTCTGAAACGTTGCTGGTGCCGAGCATAAACCGAATGGAAGAACTTTAAACTCATACAATCCTTCGGGAGGGACGAATGCTGTCTTCTCCCGATCACTCTCATCTACTTCAATTTGCAAATATCCACTTTTAAAATCCATTGATGAGAAGTAACGTGCATTTCGTAGCCGATCAAGGGAATCATTGATGCGAGGGAGAGGGTACACGTCATTTTTGGTCACTTGGTTGAGCTTGCGGTAGTCAATGCAAAATCGTAAGCTGCCGTCCTTTATTTTACAAGTACCACGGGGGAAGCACAGGGACTCTGACGGCTGGATAACGTCGTCTCTAATCATTTCGGCCACCTGACGCTGAATGGCTTCGCGCACTTTCGGAGCCACACGGTAAGGATTTTGTCGAATCAGGCGAATCGCGTCAGCAGTGATAATTCGATGTTTCGTCAAATGCGTTTGGCCGATCCGCGATTCTGAAGCAAAACAGTCCGGAAAGTTGTTGTTGTTGTTGTTAGCCTATCAAAAGATGGCACATACCCACACTGGGCGATCGGCCAAGAATCGGGTGTGGGAATATTTTGCTCGCATTTAGACTGGTCCTTTTCTCTGCGCCTTCCAGATTTCACCCCTATTTTTCAAGCAGAGTTTCTAGCAGTTGTACTTGCTCTAAGTGATCTATGAGATCCAAAAGACTTTCCCGTTCTGAAGACGACAAATTTGGGCTCACATCAACGTTGGGTGCGAGCGCCTTGCTCACTGATCTTTCCTGTTGCAGCACAAAACAGTCCTGCCCACTTGGGAGGCTGTCGAAAAAGGCCACAGTTGTGGCTTTGGGAATTTGCTGACGCTCGTCGCTGAAGATTGTCTGCAGCACTTCAGTGTGCCCATTGGCCAAACTAACTAGCCCTCGAGCTATAGAAACACCTCGGCTGAGTATCAGGGTGACTGCCCGTTCGGCGACGCCATCGCCGGTACGCGCCACGTCACACTTCACTTCAACCAGAGAGCATGATAGGCGACGCGCAAGGGCATCAGTGGTTCTTCCGCATAACCAAGGACTTCATGATTTTTGGTGAAGGCAACGATGTTTTCTCGAAAGCTTATTACAGCACCATGAAGGCGCAGAAAGTCTATGCCCAAGATGAGGTCTTTGCAAAAGTCAGGGAGAATAACGAAGCTGCCAACGAACACTGAGTTTCCTATTCTTATCCGGGCAGTGCACTTCCCCTTCCCAGTCGTCGCCAGTAGCCGACCCCCAGCGCTTGTTATTACTGGCCCAGTCCATTCGGTTTTTACTTTGCGCAGCCTGTCAGCCAGTTTTTGGCTAATAATTGAAAAATCCGCCCCGTATCCAGCAGAGCGTGTACTTCCAGCCCATCAATGCAAACGGCGAGGTCAGCGCTAACAACGTCGTCTGGGTTGCTCGTCTCTTTCGGCGTTTGCGGCTGAAGTGCGGTAAGGTCGGCGCTATAAGTTTCGTCGTCGGGGCTGCGCATCTGGTGCGGCATGTTCGGCGGTAATGTAGGCGATATTTTTGGTGGTAGTACGGCAGGGTAAATGGGAATAGCGGCGTCAGAGTCACGGGTTGCGATCGGCAGTTGCGGCGGTAGTGAGGGATTTGACTCTTCGACTGGTTGCAACCTCCCCTCGCGAGGTTGCGGCTGTTAGTTTACACGGCGAGGACTCGGGGTCCGCCGTCCGCTAACGTCAGCATCGCTCCGACGCATCGGCGAAGAATAACGCTGTGGAGATGGGAAGCGGCGGCGGAAGCCCGGTGAGTTGGCTTCCCTGCTGAGCTGCGGGTCCTCGATTCGGGCACGGCCAGCGCCGAAATGGCGGCGAGCAGAAGAAGGCGGAACGGCCTGCCCCTCTTGTCGGTAGCGGCAGTACCAATACACATGGCCAGGTTGTACGCAGAAGAAGCAGAGTGGTCGGCTGCCATAAGAGCGCCACATGTCAGTTCGGCGCAGTTGAGAGCGGCCGGGAGGTGCCCACTGAGGCCCCCGGAAGATTCGCGTCTGCTAACGGCTCGATGAGCTCGGTGGGGCGTGGTCTGGCGGCGGGCGACGAAGGACTGCCGCATAGCTCGCGGGTTGCGGCTCCGGCTCGTAGTAAGGTGCAGTAATGACGGCCGTGTTGCTGTCGGGTTGTGGCACGTGGTATGGTTCGCAAATGGCTGCTGCGTTGTCAACTGGGTGAGACTCGTTGTATGGTACAGACGGTGACACGGCGTACCGGAGCTCTTTTAATACGGCTGCTGCGACGGCCTCTGGTGACTGAACGCTCGTAGCAGTAATTCGCGGCAGCTCCTCGAGGACAATTTCTCGAATGAGTTCTCGAAGAGTGGTCCTATCGGTTGCAGTGAGCGCCGCCGCAGTCGTTGGAACACCATTCAAGGGTCGGTCGTATTGGCGGCACCGTTCTTCGAGGGCTCGCTCCATAGCTGTAGCGTCCTTGACGAACTCCCTGACAGTTTGAGGTGGGTTCCGCACCAAGCCGGCAAACACCTGCTCCTTGACGCCATGCATGAGATGTCGTAGCTTCCTTTGCTCAGTCATATCGGGGTCGGCACGGCGAAAAAGTCGAGCCATGTCCTCCGCAAATATAACTACGCTTTCATTCGGCTTCTGGACGCGCACTTCAAGCAGGCGCAGCGCATTCTCTCGTCGACCAGGACAGGCAAAAGTGTCCACCAACTGGCGGCGGAAGTCATTTTAAGTGGACAAGCTGGCCTCGTCGTTTTCAAACGAAGTTCTAGCATTATCTAGAAGTCAAACATAAGCGATGCAAAACTTCTGCTCCGCGCTCCACTGGTTGAACTTGGCCACTCTTTCAAACTGGTCGAGCCACTCTTCCACATCTTCAAACCCGTTCCCGCGGAAGCACTCTGGCACCTTGGGGTTGTGAAGAGTCACCGGAATAGGGGTGGAAGGTGCCATAACTTGAAAGACCTGGCGAACTTTGACGTTTGAAGAGTCGCCCGGTAGATGGTTGTACTCTGGGGCAAGGCCTAGACGGTGGCGGCTAGTGCGATGGACAGGCGTGTCGTTGTCCGGGACCCGCTGTGGACTGCCGGAAGGAGTCCTGTGCATACTCAGCACGCTCCACTAGTGTCACGACTCGGTAAATCCCCGAGGATAAAAAATGGTTTACTGGTCAACCAGAAAAAGTCACTGCGCGTTTACAGTTTCTTCCTCTTCTAGCCTTGCGCTCGTAGATCCAGTCATCTTTTGCGTCTTCTTACATGCGGCAATATCATTGCTGCTTTGTCGCTTTCGTTTATGATAGTCTGCGCGAAGAGCCGGCAGGGGAACAAATGAACAAAGCAGTTCCTGCATTTCTGCTTGCCTCACTTGACGTTAACAAAGCAGTGTAATGAAAAACAATTATAAATTAATTACTGAGCTCAGCAACTTATACGTGCTAATCCTCGTTTGTAGGTGTGTTGCAGATCATTTCTAAGATGCTACGAACGCAGAAAATTGTCCCTATTCATTTTAAATAACGATGCTACAGCAAACCTGTAAGTAGGCATTTAGCCTCTTTGGTCAACCTTTCATGCCAAAGCGTAACGGGCCCCGAGTTGGTAGTGTGGTGAATGATCACGCAGTGCAACATATATGAAGTCATTACACCACCATTACTTAGTGCCTGTGAAGAAAGAAACGCAATTACGGTGAAAAGAAAAACGGTGAAACGGAGACTCGAACTGCTGGTCCTTTGGTCGTGAGCCGGGCGCTCTACCCTCGACCGCCGAGAAACATGCATTCAGTGTGATAGCTTCGGCGCTTCATGCGACCGCCTTATACCGCATATTTAGCAACTCTATCGTCGCCCGTGTGTGTGCGAAGCAATTGCCAAGATGTTCCCAGGCCGCTGAAGGGGTTCATTAACGCTATCGCGTCGTACCTTTACGGCAGAGCTTACGTCTGCCCAGAATTTTTTTGTACGATTTGAAAGCGAGCGTTGCACTTTTCGAAACCTATTTTTGTTTTGGCTAACCTGCACTTTATTATTCATGAAAGTTGAGTTCAGAACCAAGTTTGTATTTGAATCAACTGTGGGCCGCTCTAGCGCCAGGTTTCCGGTACACGCCCTTGTTTAACAATGCAATCTTTGTTTTTTCACAGAAAATTCGAGACCGGAGGCATATTTAATGATATTGGCTTGCCAGCGCAAAAGCTGAGTCCTCTGTTTTTTCTTGTTTTAGTTGTTCCACTATGCATTTCTCGAGCTTTTGAGGTTGAAGAAATGTACGAGGGCAGTTTTCCCACACAGAGCTTCTTGTTTGAAAGAGGGAGGGTGATCGCCTACAATATTTACTCCCTGGCATTGGCCTCTAACAGTTGTGTGACTTTCATTGACAAAATTGGATGTTGTATAGCCAGAAGGACAAGGCTGTTTGAAAAGTAGCATGTGTGTTTCATACCATGTAAGGAGCGGGATGGTGTACTGGACCAAATAGTTATCAGTTAGTTATGAAATATTGTGCTTTTTGAGGAACAGCATTTACGTGGATTTCTCGCAAGAGCGCACGAGCTTATTGGCCAGCACATAATTTCTGGAAAAATTGTAGATTTTTTGCATTTTCTTTGTTGTTTTTTTCTTCAGAATAGAGAATTACCTGAAAAATTATAATGCTTTCGGTGAATTGTTTTACACCAGAGCAGAATGTCACTGGTTGCCTCATGGCCATTATAGGTTGGAACGAACAAGCAGGTTTATTATACTTTTTGATCTGAACTTTTGTATCATGCAGTTCAACATCGGCAGCGGAGCAATGGTTGAGAAATCGGTGCTTGATCGGCTCTACACCCACTTCCGAGGCGCGCTCACCAAATTTGCAAGGGGCCTGATGAGGGTTGTGCTCAGCACGAAGGAAATTAAGAGGAAATAACTTTCTGGGAAAGGTTGCAATGCAAGCAAGGGGATCCCATCAAAAGGGGCGCTTAACCCAGTACGGGTTAATTATGTGAGTGATAAGTATAGTCCTTAGATCTAAGAGCAGATAGCTAAACTTTGTGACATTGGCCTAAAGTAATACTGAGCACAAGTCCAGCCAACTAACGCTGTGAGTAATAATGGATTCTCTGGCTTTTTCATGCGATGTTGATATTTGGCCGGCAGCAGATGGTACATTTATCAGCCTGAGGAAATTGGGCTTCAAAATCTTCCAGCCAGTCGACTCAAGCTCATGACGTCGTACCGAAACGCACGTGTTACCATCTTTTTGAATTTAATGACGGTATACCTCTGCGATCTACCACGCATTTTACTTGAGAAATCGGCCGGTGATTGCAACACCTGTATTTCATTTTTGGTATTTTGTATCTTACAAATCCTCCTTTTTTGATGGGAATGGTCTTGCGATTAATGTCCGGTACGCTATCGATATAGGAGAAATTCTATTTATGCTCAGTGTTCCTTTAAGGGGGGACATGGGTTTCAAATCGCAGAAAATGGCCAAAAAACCTTTCTTTTAACCAGTAGATCCGCCTGTATCTTCCTTGTATGTTGTCTCGAAGTTTCATTGCTGAAATCTTCCGGGAGGTACTCCAAAAATTGTTTTGTGAACCGTCCTGTCACAGCGTAGTGAGGAAAAGCTAAAAAATAAGCGTTTTTTTCCGTTCCAGCCTTCTGCTAGGTACTCACCTTGTGAAGATGATTTCTTCATGACTGCTTTCTGTATTTTGAACCCGTTTGTCTAGTTGTCCTTGCAGAACTCCACTTCAAGCCAAGACAATTTTGCACTTTTATCTTGATGGATTGTAGCTTTTTAGTCTGACATGTTTACAGTTTGCACATGTGAATGCCAACTGCTGTGAAAAAAATGGAAGCAAAATTTGTTTCATTGAAAAAAAATCATTGTCATTAATGTAGTATTCATTCAAAAATGCAGTGACTGTTAAACTAGTCTTCTACTACATTTTTTCTGGTCTACAGGCTTTCAACAAGGTGTAGAGATTTTTGTAGAATCAAAAAGTTACTCACATATAATTCTACAATCTTGGGCACTACAGGTGCGAGAATAAATTTCATCAAAGAAAAAATTCAGTTTTAAACACGTGTCCCCCTTTAAGCAAAGAATTTAGTTGCTATTCTATGTAGTGGCTTTCAAGAATATTTTCCGGGCTTTTCCTCAGTTCGAAAATTATGGATTTAAAAAAAAACTGATGTCGCGAGTTGGTAATGCGTCCGCAACATTCTGCAGGAGAACGCTATCGCGTGCAGATTCGAACAAGAGAACAAAGAGATCAAAGTAAACAAAGCGAAGCCGTATTTATAATTTAAATCAAAAGGGGCCAATAAGAAACGGACACGAAAGCAAGAAAAACACACACACACACAACACGCGTACAGCACTACAGAATAAAAGGAAAGAGCTCAACAGGTATTGAGCGTACCAGGTGAAACGGGGATGCCTTGCAGACCGGACGGAGCGCTGGTTGATGACCTGCGGTGTGTCGCTGGCGTTGCGCCGACGGAAGCGGCGAAAGAGAACCAGGTGGCATTAGGAGCAGAGGAAACTGCACTAAGAAGCCGGTGGTCTCCAGTCAACAGACCGAAGAACTTGGCAGCGGCAGGAAAGAAGTTGCCAGGTCCCGTCGACAGCGTCACGAAACGCCAAAGGCTTAAAGCAGGCTACCCAAGGGTGTCTTTAGGCAGTGTGACATTCCTTGTGTGTGCTACGAGGTACATTCCTTGTGTGTGCTACGAGGTGCATTCCTTGTGTGTGCTGCGAGGTTCCGCGTTCCACGGCGCGGCGTGGACGGGGACCCAGATGACAGCGGCGTCATCAATTGCCCAGCCATGCACTTTGAGTGACGACCGGAACGAAGGGGTTTAAGCCCAACCGGACCCAACCGGACCCGCCGCCGCCGCCGCGGGGAAACAGGCTTTATCCTCCCCAATTTGCGTGGCCGTTCCAGGTGCGGCCCTCCCGGGCACATTCCAGGACAAGGGAAGACGGAGACCCAGATGACAGGCATCATCAATTACCCAGCCATGCTCGTTGAGAGTGACAACCAGAACGAAGGGGTTTAAGCCCAACCGGACCCAACCGGACCCGCCGCCGCCGCCGCGGGGAAACAGGCAAGGGAACTGTCAGCGGGCCAGAGCGCGCCGTACCACAGCCGACGCTATGCGCTACCGCGAAGACAACATTCTTTCCCTTTGACTCAACACGTGAGGGGGGCGAGACAATAAGTGCGGTGGTATGTTTGTGCACCCAAGTGAAAGCCCTAGCCCCCCCTCCTTCCCCTCCGGCGTGGGCGTCCTCACCCTAGGGGGTGTAGAGAAGAGGATATAAAAATCGAGAAGCAGTACGGAAGAGGAACGCTCAGGACGACATCGTTCGCCAAGAGGGCCTTCAGCGCCGAAGCCCGACGGCGTGCAGCTTCTGCCAGCAACCGCTCGAGCCCAACTCCGGAGCCACTCCATCGATCGTCCCCATGAAGTCGTCGGCACGTAAGCTCGGACGCCCCAGCCTCTGATGTATAATCTTAATCATGTGTAATTATTGAATATACCTGTTTGTTTAAACTGAGCCATACGGTGTCTCTTTGCCTCTCCGTCCCGTGTGGACCTGCGCATTATGGGGGTCATCACACTGGTGTCAGAAGTGGGGTCTCAAAAGCAAAGGTCCTCAGAATGCTGCGACATTCATGACTTCAAAATTGTAATCAAAAGGGAATCACGGGACTGATTGTGGGACTTTTACCCCCATTTGAGAGGCTTGAGGCACCGGAGGGCTTGAAAAAAAAATGTCTTTATCTGAGGGAGCTCCCACTCCACAGCCGTCGCTCGGAGCAAGCATGCTGGCATTAGGAAGCGTCATTCCGACGTTTACAGGAGATAAGACAGGGGTTCCAATCTGCGATTTCTTTTCCATGCTAGAAGAGATTGGGAAAATGGGGGGATGGTCCGATGCTCAAATGCTGGGAATGGCGAGGTGTAAGATGGCAGGAGCTGCTCATGATTTCGCATGGCGAGACGAAAAAGTAAAATCCACAAAATCATTTGCGGAATTTAAGAAGCTCGCGTTTGAGCATTTCGACACTGAACCACGTCACGTGCGGGTACAGAGGTTCCGTGACGCCGGACAGATGGTAGGGGAGGACGTGCGAACATTTGCGTCGCGGCTTCAGCGCCTAGCACGCGATACGTTAAGCAGGGAGGAGGAAGGAGACCAGCTAAGGAAGAAATACGCGGAGGATCTACTTAAAGAGGAAATGACCGCTTTGTTCGTGGCTGGTCTGCAAGACCCCGTGCGCCGGTTCGTGCTCTCGCGCAAGCCGAGCAATTTCGACCAAGCCGTGGAGGCCGCATTGGATGAGGAACGAAATGAGGCGTTAACGACAGCCGCAGCGAGAGTACGCGTCATAGAGAGAGCGGTGCTCAACCCTGAGGTTGCTCTCTTGACAGAGCGGTTAGATCGCTTGGAACAGCTGCTATCTCAGCAGGTAGAACGCCAGGTTGAAGCGCGCGCTCACCAGCGCCCATTCGCTGGAAACCGGAGACCGCCACAAAGCTACAGGCGCGGTATGCGAGATTTTGAAGAAATCGTATGCTTCGCTTGCCAGGGTCGCGGACACATCGCCAGGTTCTGCCAAAACGTGCGCCGTGGGGAGCCACAAAGAGAAGCAGGCGAGACACGCCCTAAGCAAGCCTACAGCGGGGCTCCAGATACCGAGACAAAAAACTAGTTAGTCCTCCCCAGCCTGAGGAGCGTGGGGAGGGAGCAGTGGATGATGAGGTGGTGGTAGTTTGTGTGGCCGACGAGGCATGCCCTGTTGTGCGTTGCAAGTTAAATGGTTGTTGCATGGAATTGTTGATAGATACGGGGTCAAAGGTGACATTGCTTAAGGAGAGCAGTTTTAACACGCTTCGAAGGAAGAGGGACCGCGAGGTGTTGGAAGCGTCTGGTGGTATGGCAACCAAATTTGTAGGCATAACGGGGGATCCTCTTGGCATAAGTGGACTCTACCGGTTACACTTCTCTCTCGGCGGAATTGCATTGGAGCACCCCTGCTACGTATGCCCGGACACGGTGTCTCTGCCAAACGGAGTGTCAGGTATATTAGGGCAGGATTTTTTGAGAAAAGGGAAGGTAGTAGTCTCATTCTCTGAGGAAGAGGTTAATGCGGGCGGCTCAAAAGTTCCATTTTTGAACAGGAGAGGGGCTGAGATTCGCATTACCGATATTGACACCCGTCAAACAGTGGGATCATTGGAGAAGGTATATTCGCGGGTTGGCGTCCGGCTGGTCGAGGAGGCGGTCGTCCTTCCTTGGTCGGAGCACATTTTGTACGCGTTTGTGCCTTCAGATGTAGAGAGCGGCGCCGTGGGAGTGCTTGAGCCGGTCGACTCTCTCAGCAATGGCCTGAAGGCAGCCGCGTGCCTCGTGACAGTTAATGACGCCCACAGAGTGCCCCTACAGGTGGTTAACTGTAGCCAGCAGCCACTGAGCCTTCCCAAGAACAAAACATTGGCTTTCTTCACCTCTGCGATAGAGCAACGTGAGCCCACCGATACGGTACTCGCAACTGTAGAGCATGCTAGTCCTTCGGCTGCTCCAAAGGTGTCGTTCGATCTTTCTCACGTAAAATCCAGGGAGAGGGAGGCTCTGGCTGGTTTGCTGAACGACTACTCGGAGGTATTCGCCGCGTCCAACCTGGATTTGGGCTGCTGTGGCGTTATAAAGCACAGGATAGAAACCGGCACTTCATCGCCCGTTTACCAGCGTGCGTACAGGATTCCTTACTCCCAACGTGAGGAGATGGAGCGGCAGGTGCAGGACCTGATTGATCGCGGCATTGTCGAACACTCAAAGTCACCCTGGGGAGCACCAGCACTATTGGTGGAAAAGCCAGATGGCTCGTATCGATTGGTAGTGGACTACCGCAAACTAAATGCCGTAACTCGCATCGATCCATACCCCATCCCCAATATACAGGAGACGCTTTCTCAGCTGGGCTCTGCCAGGTACTTCACGGTAGTGCACATGGCGGCGGGATTCTGGCAGATAGCAATGGATCCGGCAGATGCCGAGAAAACGGCATTCAACACGCCCTCAGGGCACTATGAATGGAAAAGAATGCCGATGGGTCTGGCCAACAGCCCTGCTGTCTGGCAGAGAACCGCTGATGTTATCCTGGCAGGTCTTCTGGGGAGGTTGTGCTTCGTGTATATGGATGACATTATCATATACAGTGACAGTTTTGATAACCATTTGCGCGATATTGAGCAGGTTTTGGTGCGACTAAGAGCAGCGGGTCTCAAGCTGAAGCCCTCTAAGTGCCAATTCCTCAAAAACGAGGTGAAATACCTCGGGCACGTTGTTTCACCTGACGGCGTGCGACCGGACCCTGAGAAACTAAGGTGTGTCTCAGATTTTCCATCCCCGACTAGCGTCCGCCAGGTCCGGCAGTTTCTCGGCCTGATCGGTTACTACCGAAGGCACATAGAGGAGTTCGCCAAGCTCGCTAAGCCGCTCACCGCCTTAACAGCCAAAAATGTCGCCTTTCGCTGGGACGAAAACGCGGAGAATGCTTTTGGGGCCCTGAAAAGGAAGCTAATGAGTGCACCGCTGTTGCGCCACCCGGATTTTGGTTTGCCCTTCGTTATGGCCACAGATGCGTCAAAGTTCGCAGTTGGTGCCGTGCTATCTCAGGTTATCGAGGGCAAAGAACATCCCGTTGCTTTTGCTAGCCGACAGCTGAGCCCCACAGAGCAAAAGTACGGAGCTACGGAAAGGGAGTGCCTCGCCGTTGTCTGGGCAGTAAAGCACTTCAGATGCTACCTTTACGGCCGCAAATTCAAGCTAGTCACAGACTGCCATCCTCTGAAATGGGTGATGAGTGTCAGGGACCCTAGCTCGCGACTCGCTAGATGGAATCTACACCTGCAGGAATACTGCTTTGAAGTTGAGCACAAGTCAGGAAAGACACATCTGAATGCTGATGCACTCAGCCGCACAGCTGCCGTGGCAGCTATAGATGAGTTTGTCCCCGTAGTCGACCCCGCCGAATTACGCACAGAGCAGTGCAAAGATCCGGACCTGAAGCGAATAATCGAAAGCTTAGAGGACGCACCGTCTCACCCCGAACAGCTAGGTTATTTCATTGGCAAAGACGGCACCCTGTGTCGGCGCACGAGGCCAACCAGGAAAGGGAGACCAGAGAAAACCGCTTGGGAGAGAGTCGTCATACCTCGGTCGTGGACAGAAAGGGTTCTTCGCGCGTTTCACGATGCGCCATGCGCCGGTCATTTTGGCGTAGCGAAGACACGCAGGCGTGTGGAGCGTTTGTACTTTTGGAGTGGCATGCGACAGGATGTTAGAGACTACTGTGCGAAGTGTCATTCCTGTCTCGAAAGAAAAACACCCAAGGAACGAAGACCAGCTCCAATTCAGCCGTTCCCTGAGGTTTCGGCTCCCTTCGAGCGGACAGGTATGGACATAATGGGCCCCTTGCCCACGACCACTTCCGGAAACAAGTACATTTTAGTATTTGTCGATCACCTTTCAAAATACGCGGAAGCGGTAGCACTCCCAGATCAGAAGGCAGACACGGTTGCAAGAGCATTTGTCGAACAGATCGTGCTCCGACATGGACCCCCGAGGCAACTCTTCACAGATCGGGGAACGAACTTCGTGTCGCAGCTAATGAGGAGAGTTTGCGAGCTGCTTAAGATCGCTAAGAAGCAGACAACACCGTACCATCCGGCTTGCAACGGCGCGGTGGAGCGACTGAACCAAACCGTGGCCGGGTTCCTGTCGCATTTTGTTTCGCGCGACCAGCGGGACTGGGACTTGTGGCTCCCGTATGCAATGTTTGCCTACAATTCCGCAGCACACGAGAGCACGGGCGAATCGCCATTCTTTCTTCTCTACGGCCGAGACCCGGACCAGCCTAGTGAAGTGCCAGAGGGCCCCCGTCGTGTCCCATACGCTTCACTGGACGACTATAAGGTTGAGCTAGAATCGCGCTTGCAAGTGGCGAGGGACATCGCAAAGGAGTCCTTAAAGAAAGCGGCGAAGCGCAGGAAGGAGGTGCACGATCGCAGTGCTAGAGACGCGCCGTTTAATGTGGGGGACAGCGTGTACATTGAAAACTGCCAAAGGCAGATTGGGCTAGCTCGTAAGTTCCAGACGAAGTGGAGAGGACCGTGCGAGGTTGTCGAGAAGCTTTCTCCGATAAACTTCAGAGTCCGAGACGTGAACCGGCGCTTGATAAGGATACACGCAAATCGCCTCAATTCGGCACCGGTTCAGTATTCACGAAATGAGGAAAGGGAAAGCGCGGATTTTGATGGGGACAGAAGTGAAGCGGAGCGCGCAGATAGTTCGCAAGAAACGCCCTCTCCTGCATTTGTTCGGCAGGCGCCAGAGGTGACGGCCGGAATGCCACCGGATTTACTTCATGCATTGCTAGAAGAAGAAGCGCGCGAGGTTGCCGCGCAGATAACGCCAGGAGAGGCTCCTGCCACGAGCCCTCGCGAGTCCCAAAGCAGACAAAGGGTCACAGACTTACTTAGTATGACTCATGAAGGCCGATATCCGCTGCGAAATCGGAAAGCTAAGTCGGACTAATGGTGTAAACAGAGCGGAGTTGTGAACTGGTCAGAATTGTGTAATGCCGCAGCTCATAACATTGCTATATGCGTATGTGTTAAGTTATCGGAGTTAGTAGTTAAACCTTTCTGTCATTAAGTAACACCTTCACAGGAGAGCATTCGGAGCGCATGCAGAACCTGCCCTACTTCCTTTCGTTATCTATATTTTTGTCTGTGCCGTGATCGTGCTAGAAGTGGGAGCTCCTTTGTAACTGTGGTAAATTTATTTCGTCCAGTTTGGACTAGAAAGGAGAGGCTTGGGTGCTGAGTTTCATGTTTATCTGTAAAAGAAGATCAGTGCTGCCCCTGGAGACGCCAGTTATGACAGCGGAGGCATATGGTGTTGTGCAGTGGTGTTGAGTGCAGCGAAAAGTGTTTTGTCGGACGCACTGTGCGAGGCGATTCAGAAAGACAAGGGGAGCTGCGTGGACTCAAATGTTCGGAGAACATTCTTCTGGAGGGTGAGCGAGTGTGACATTCCTTGTGTGTGCTACGAGGTACATTCCTTGTGTGTGCTACGAGGTGCATTCCTTGTGTGTGCTGCGAGGTTCCGCGTTCCACGGCGCGGCGTGGACGGGGACCCAGATGACAGCGGCGTCATCAATTGCCCAGCCATGCACTTTGAGTGACGACCGGAACGAAGGGGTTTAAGCCCAACCGGACCCAACCGGACCCGCCGCCGCCGCCGCGGGGAAACAGGCTTTATCCTCCCCAATTTGCGTGGCCGTTCCAGGTGCGGCCCTCCCGGGCACATTCCAGGACAAGGGAAGACGGAGACCCAGATGACAGGCATCATCAATTACCCAGCCATGCTCGTTGAGAGTGACAACCAGAACGAAGGGGTTTAAGCCCAACCGGACCCAACCGGACCCGCCGCCGCCGCCGCGGGGAAACAGGCTTTATCCTCCCCAATTGGCGTGGCCGTTCCAGGTGCGGCCCTCCCGGGCACATTCCAGGACAAGGGAACTGTCAGCGGGCCAGAGCGCGCCGTACCACAGCCGACGCTATGCGCTACCGCGAAGACAACATTCTTTCCCTCTGACTCAACACGTGAGGGGGGCGAGACAATAAGTGCGGTGGTATGTTTGTGCGCCCAAGTGAAAGCCCTAGCCCCCCTCCTTCCCCTCCGGCGTGGGCGTCCTCACCCTAGGGGGTGTAGAGAAGAGGATATAAAAATCGAGAAGCAGTACGGAAGAGGAACGCTCAGGACGACATCGTTCGCCAAGAGGGCCTTCAGCGCCGAAGCCCGACGGCGTGCAGCTTCTGCCAGCAACCGCTCGAGCCCAACTCCGGAGCCACTCCATCGATCGCCCCCATGAAGTCGTCGGCACGTAAGCTCGGACGCCCCAGCCTCTGATGTATAATCTTAATCATGTGTAATTATTGAATATACCTGTTTGTTTAAACTGAGCCATACGGTGTCTCTTTGCCTCTCCGTCCCGTGTGGACCTGCGCATTATGGGGGTCATCACAGCAGTATGGACCCTCAATCCATCGGATGCCACCTCCGAGCTTCAAAAGGACGTAGGAAGCTTACGTCGGCGATCCAAGGGAGGTCACAACAGCATGGACCCAACGTCCGACGGCTGACACGACCTCCGCTGCGCTGTCTCCTTTGACACCTCGGTTTTCTGACACGTCAACTCTCCGCACCTCGTGCTCGCCACATTCTTCGTCGCCGTCGCCTCGCACACACCATTCGCACGCGTACACGCGCAACGCTGGGCTGGCACGCGCAGCGCTCCGCTGTCCGACGCACCACTGTGGACGCACCGCGTTCAAAAATCCCACGACGACTGCATGGGTACATCAAAACTGAATAACTTCATCAGAGTAGATTTCATCTGAGTTGGTTGCTCATTATGAAAACTGAAAAGCTAGAAAAAAATGTAAAGAGAGTAGCGCAGTTGCTTTCATGTTTCTGTCTTTGTCCAAGTATTTCAAGTGCTACTATGAAAAACATTGAGCTGTCTTGGGAAGCTTAGTTGCACATTAAATGCCATGCTTATTTTTTTTGCTGTGTTCTTTGCTTTTCACAACTGGTGCTTGAATGCTTGATTGAGATTTTGAGCATGAAGATGCTTTTATATCTTCACTTTTGACAGCATATATTTGTAAACAGCACTCTTTTTAACCCATTCTTTTCCAGCGGCCACTGATATGGCCGGCAAGTATGAGCAGATCACTGACTGTAGAAAAAAAGTGAAGCTGAATTGGCGCCACATATTGCTGCTGCCTCAACGCTGATGTGAAGCAATAGCTTTGCATGGTGTTTCACAACTTCACTTCTCTTGTACTACCAATTACCTTATCATATTCTGTAGCAGCATATCTGTGCTCCACTCCTAAATTGTGCTAGAAGCTTTACTTCATGTGAACTTTGACAGGCTATGTTCACTATAGTTCAGAAGAGCGTGTTCTAGGGCAAGTTGGCTTTGCATGATAGAAATGAAATGGCCACAAAACTTAGGCACAGAGAAGAAACACAAACGACGACTGACATGCGCTTTTCAGTAGTCGTATGTGTTTCTACTCGGTCCTTGTCCAAGATTTGCGCCCACTTCATCCACATCATGTTCGCTATGTTTGACGGAAGCGAACAATCATCAAAAACTTAGGGGAATGTGCTTTCTTTCTTAGTTTTTGGTGTTGATGAATGGGAAATTATTAGTGTATTCATTTTCACCTAACAGGTATTTGATTGGAAAGTAGAAAAAAACTTGTTGCCCCACATGTCTAACTTGCGCTTGTCTGCTCAATATGTTCACTATATATCACTTGAAACAACTTTGTCTTTGAATGCTTTTTTGGTGCTCTTTGTGGAGCACAACAGTTGCGCACTTCATATGATAGCAGATACAGTGTGAACAGTAACGCCAAATCCATGTCTTGAAAACTGCTTATAAGATGGTTGTTATGGTTCATGGCTATTTAACGTCCCAAAGCGACTCAGGCGATGAGCGACGCCGTAGTGAAGGGCTCCGCAAGTTTCGGCCACCTGGGGTTCTGTAACGTGCTCTGACATCGCACAGTATACGGGCCTCCATAATTTCGCCTCCATCGAAATTTGACCGCCGCGGCCTGGATCGAACCCGCGTCTTTCGGATCAGCAGCCAAGCGTCATAACCACTGAGCCACCGCGGCGGCTCTTCTCGTAAAATGACTGTTTCATCATCATCATCAGCCTTTCTACACCCACTGCAGGGCAAAGGCCTCTCCCATGTCCCTCCAATTAACCCTTTCCTTTGCTAGCTGCATCCACCCTTCGCCTGCAAACTTCTTAATCTCATCCGCCCACCTAACCTTCTGCCGCCCCCTGCTACGCTTACTTTCTCTTGGAATCCACTCCGTTACCCTTGAGGACCAGCTGTTATCTTGCCTTCGCATTACATTTAAAGCAGACCGCTGGGCTAGTTGGTGATCTTTAGATTCAATGCACACGGTAACTGCGCTAGAGACACGGACAAAGATAGAAGGACACCACGAACGCTAACATCAACTGGCTTTATTCCAGACAGGCACATGAATATATAGGCAACGTGTACATCAGATCACACCCTACAGCGCATGTGCAACGGCACCTTCTTGATCAGGAAATCTATTTCTTTAGATGACAGTGATACCGATTGGTTGCTTACGCAAGGCTGTCGTTCTATGTGAATGAGGAATGCTTCCAGTATTTCGCGTTGTTTTTGATCTGAGCTTACAAAAATGACCCTGGTGTGATTAAATATCGGAGAACATTTATCCTTACATCGTTTGCAATGTGCCGCCAAGTGTCCCGGACCTGATAATGCCTCGACAGCCAGCTTGCGCTCCATAAGCCGAACATTGATACAACGGCCAGTTTGGCAGATGTAGCAATTCCCGCATGACAGGGGAATTCTGCATACCACATTAGTCCTGCAGGCCACAATTGGCCTTTGATGTTTTAACGGGCAAAGGGGCTTCTTCAGAATTGAGGCAACATTAACAGCTTTACACAATTTTCCGAGTTTATCGGGTTACTCGAAGGAAGACATCGAAGTCTCTCTTGGCGTAAGTAAGTGGATGAAAGGGGAAGAGGAAAGGAAAATGCACGGGCCTGTGACTGGTGTTAAAGCACCACCACCACTGCCGGCGTGCAGATAGAGAGAAGGATAGGTAGGCTTTCAGAACGCGCGCGCAGAACCGCTCTCTTGGCGTCCGGCGCAGCTGTCTTTTTTTGACGTCCGGCGCAGCTGTCTTTTTATACCCTCGGAGTCGAGGGCAAGAAGGAACGGCTTGGGATGAGTCGCACAAGACGGCGACGCACGGACATGTCCAGACGTGACCGGCGCGTCCGCCGGGCCGGCGCCGGTCAGACCTCCTCGCCTCCCAGTTGGGGAGCTCCTCTCCCCGGCTGCCGCGCTTTGACAAGCGTGGGCACCAACATGCACACACACACACACGCACGCACGACGACACGTGGCACTGAAACCGGCCTGGACGCGCTTGGCGGGAGGCGTTGCGGCCGCGATGAACGAAGCCGCGGCGTACGTTGCATCCGCGCCGGCTATACCGCGCGTCGTAGGCGAGACGTAACACTGCGCCTCTTCGATTTTCTGCGCTCGGGCAGCCCGCTGGCTGCCAGCAAGTTAGCCCCTGACAGGAAAACGCGTCATGGTCACGTGAGCTGGCAGCCACCGGAAACCGTAAGGAAAGTTTCGAGCAGCCGGATCGCGCGTCAGCGTCGTCTGCTGCGTCGTCTGCTGATCACTTTCATCATGTCGAGCGAAGAGGTAGCTGCACTTGCTGCGCTCACCGATTCTGTTGACCGGAGTGAGACCGTTGACTGCAGCGAAGATGACGACGGTGACGAGTGCGTCGTGCTTGTCTTGGCGGCTCATGTAGAGAGGCAGGACCACCGCAGGGTCCCACTCTATGTGGAGCGAGTCGTTCCCACATATTTAGAATTTGAATTCCGGAAGCTCTTTCGTATTTCGCGAAGCTTGTGCGCAGATATCACTGGCGAATTTGAGGCATCGGCCTTCTACCCGGAAGGATGTCGAGGACGGCGCCAGGTGTGTGCTCACAAGACAATGCTAATCGCCCTGACCTACATCAGAACTCAAAAAACGATGTAACAGATCGCCGACAAATTTTATGTCAGTGAGTCGACGGTACACGCGGCAATAAGCCGCATCTTGGATTTCTTGTTTTCGATAAGCAAGAGGGAGATATGCTGGCCGGACCCCGACGAGCGACAGCTCAGCAAGGCAGCTTTCTGCCAGATCGGCCGTTGCGGACGAGTGCTGCCGGACGTCATCGGGGCCATCGACGGATGCCATGTCCGCATTGCTCGACCCTCGGAGTCGGAGGAAAGCTATTATAATAGAAAAGAGTTTCATTCGATCATACTCCAGGGGGTCTGCAATGCTGACATGGTCTTCATTGACGTCTTCGTCGGCTTCCCCGGCAGCGCGCACGACTCCAGGGTTCTCCGCGAGAGCTTCCTTTTCAAAGACGGAGAGTCTAAATGCGAAGGTGAGTTAAAGAACTTCTTATTGTTACATCACTAATGCGTGTTTAATACATGCATTATGCGCGGAAGAGAGTTCAGAAAACTGAAAGCGGCGCGCGCATATATGCAAGAGATCGATCAATCGTCTCGATCGTTCCCGCTTGCTTAATTAATTTAACCAAGCTGAACTGTGAGCAACAGCTATAGATATATTGATGCTCGGAATTACGAGTTTGCAGATATCTACATATGCTACGGTCGGTCATATACGCCGGAGGTTCTCGTTAATTTTTATTTCTTACGTACATATAATATATGTGAATTAATTCGCGCAGGAGGATACCTTTTGGGCGACGCTGCTTATCCGTTGCTGCCGTGGCTGCTGCCACCGTACCGCCAGTCCACGACCAACTGGCAGCCTTGGATGACGGCATTTAACAATGCGCACAGTCGGCAGCGCGTTGTTGTGGAGGGCAGCTTCGGCCTGCTGAAGGCGCGGTTTCAGCGGCTCCTTTACATCGACGTCGCAAGGATAAGCCAGGCGGTGCACATTGTGCTGGCAGCTTGCGTGCTGCACAACAAGGCAAGAAGGCGCGGCGACGCGATGGAAATGCTGGAAGAGGTGGACAGCGGAACCAACGTGTCGCCAACCGAGCCTGCCGACGACGACGAAGAGTGTGCTGTCTCGGCAGGAACTTTGCGCGACAGCGTGGCTCAGAGACTGTAATCGTGAAGTATATATGCCTCCTGTGTATGCCTTCCTTCAATTGTTTTTTCATTGCTTGCGTTTATATTATAATGCATGCATTGTGAGCTTCCATCACTTTTACATTTAAAGATAAAATTAAGGCTGAAAGAATAGAAATTGAATTATTTGCTTTCAGCAAAAATATATGTTAGCGTTATGTATATATATGTTGCCTGTTGGGACAATAAATGAAGCAACGCAATTGTCACTGTGATGATTGACTTGCAGCCTTTCAATCTTTTCTTTAAATGTAATGGAGTGGTCTTCCTAGATTTTTTTGCCAAGAGTATTAAATTTTTGTCCTTTTCATTTCTGTACTTTTGTATTAGCATGCCATTTCTGTTTTTTTTACATTGAAATATTTTTAACATACACTGCAGATAGATGATGTGGTGAAGAATGGCGTATTGTTAATTGCAACTGCGCTTTAATTAAATGGCTGTGACCGTTCTTTCTTACTTTATATCAAAAGATATGGTTTTACCTCATCACAGTAATATCCCAGGTGTTGCTAATGGGAATTGCTTTTTCTGTGGTTTTATTTGCCCCAGAAGGAACAGTTTTTTTTAGTGTATATATGGTCCTAATAGGGCATCAGGTGATTTTGTGCTGGGCTCATCTTCTGGTCCGTACTGCGAACTTCTGGCTGAAGTGGGATTTGCTAGCTCCTGCTCAGAACTTTTTGTTGTTGAATTGGCAGCCTTTTCTGTCGTTGATGTTCCTGAACCGTGCACTAACAAATTTTTTTAGCTGAATCTCATGATTTTTCATGCAATAAATTGCATAAATAGTACTTAATTTGAAAAAAAAACTTTGCTTATTTATTAACCATACTCCACTAACACCTGTGGCCTGCCCTTAATGAGGGAGTATATCATGAGCCCATGGTAAATGAATGTGAGCTGTATAAGTTTCTGATATATGTTGTGTGTATTGCAACGCTTTGTTGTTGGTGGACCTATGTTTGAAGCTCTGTGTTCTCACTATAGGCAAATCTAGCGGTGTGGTCCTGCAGGATGACACATTTTAGTGTAGGTTAATTTCTTCTGTTCCCTTCAGTTCTTGGAGTATGCTACTGCCTGCCACCTGCTTAATGTAGCAAGAAATGTTGGTACACAAAATGATGTTCATGTGTGATGCTTGTGAAATAAATTTTCGTGCGTAAATCATGAAGAGTAGCCTTTCAGTTTTGTCTCCATATATGCTTGCATTCTTCCCCCTGGACAGTAAATGACAAGAGGCAGTGTGTAAGCTAAACTGCTGGAATATGAGACCGGTGTGCGACAGAGAAATTTTAGACAGTTATGCTCTACAAGTAATCAGAATGTATATTCAACTAAACACCGAGATCTTATTACATATGGTTGCAGAAGATGAAGCATTAGGATTATTTAAAGTACACACATATTGAAATTCAATATAATTGAGGATAAAAGACTAATTTACAAGTGTGCGTATACACGTGCACTTGCAGCCAATTAGTGGACATATATGGAACCATACAGGTTGAAGCATGCATACAAAAGCAATTAATGAAAGTTATAAAAAATGTCTACTGCTTACTACACGGAATAAAAGAAAAACTATGCATTAGTTAGGAGGCTTGGAGAATGATGGGAGGAAGAGGTTCATCGCTCAATTGCTCCAACCACCCCATTAAGTGCTGCACTCCCCTAGTGAGCAGCAATCTTTCTTCAATGGCCATCCACTGCTTTGTGTGTTAGCTTCGGGCACCGTAAGATGGCTGACAACATGTTCAAATGTGCATTGTGTCCTCTGAACAGTAAATGACAACAATAATGAGAGCTAAACTGCTGGAAGGATGGTGTGTGCTAGAGAAATTTAGACAAGTATGCTCTGGAAATTTTGTTGCCATCCAATTTATTATCAGTACACACAGAAACAAGTGATCAGAATGTCATTGCATGAAACACGCATGCAGATCATATTAGAGGGTTGTAAAATTTATTAAAGTATGTACACAATATGAAGTGCAACCACGAACGAGATGAATATACGTGTGTCTAAGTGTACACACGCACACACACATACTACCTCAATGAAAAGAAAGGCGAACAACCCGGCGCCAACACGCCCCACTGTTGGAATTTCTTTTCATCGCGCTTTTACCTGGGTGGTACGAAAAAGACGTTAGAGTTGTCCTAGAATGTATCATGAACGAGTCTAATGTGTTTTTGCTATCACCGAAGTAAAACCGCGGTGAAAAGAAATTGAAACAGCGGAGCGTGTTTGCGCTGGGTTCGCGTTTCTTTCCATCGAGGTAGTGCATAGCAACTTAGCGGAAATATACGGAACTGAACACAAACATATACCAGCAATTATCAATGAAAATTAAATATAAAAAGCGCTGACTAGACAAAAAACGAAACATTAAAACTAAGCATTATAGTAAGGAGGGCTTGGAGAGCGGACTGGAGAACGGATTGGGGAATGAATTGGGGAATGAGTTGGGGAATGAGCTGGGCATGTATCGGAGAACAGAGTGAGACAAGCTCGCGCCGTTCAAGTGCTGCAGCCACCCGCTCAAGATCTGCAGTCCTCCTCTCTACAGCAGCAACCTTCCTCCCTTCAAGAGCCATGCGCTCCCTGTGCCGCTGCTGTCTGTTAGCTTCGGCCACCTCAAGATGGGCGACGGCACTCTCGAGCACTGCACGAGAGGTGTCTGTCCTGCGCCTCTTCCTGGCTGGGCCTGGTTGCTGTTGCAGGGGGCTAGGCTGCGCGGATGGGCTTGGGGGCTGCGAGTCGCCAGCAGTAGTGCTGCCCCTGCTCGTGCTTGGTTGCGAGCTGCCGGGAATTGGGCTCGCTGTAGCAGTTACCCTGCTGGGGACAGGCTGGGGGCTGGCTGCAGGTTCAGCCTGGCTGCTGGTGGCAAAACAATGCGACATCATTATGCACTCCTTGCACTAAAGAACAGAGACTTTGTAGTGCATATGTGTTATCCCTACACAAAGGGCACTGTCATTCATTTTGTAGTCATTTAATTTCGTACATAATTCTGCTGGCAGCAAAAGTCAGCTGAGAAACTTTGGTTTGGAGCCTCTTTCACACCATTTACGAAACAGGAATTAAAATTCTATCAAAGGCTTTTCAATTTCAGTTTAGCCAAATAAATTATTTAGCAGTGCAGATTGTTTTGTCATTTTGTTCAAAAAGGTCTACCCTATGAAATTAATCTGTCAAATTTATTGTTGTGCTCTAAAGAGCCATTAAAAAAATATAGGAGGAACTTTGTAATGCGCACACCACAGTTACATTTACAAATAAGCTAGAGCACAGAATTTTTCAAGAAGTGCAAAGTAATTTCAACAGCTCAATGTCATTTCAAACGTATCAAGGTCCATTTTCAAAAAATTTAGAGCATTTTATTCCCAGTAATTCTCGATTGCCGTCAGGGATGGCACAATATCGCTCAAAACATGAAGCCTTATATATGTGGTGCCATAATGTTCGTAATGTATTGGGTCACTATTTCACATGTTGGCCACATTAATAAAGAAAAACCACTCATTTGTAGACAAAGTAAAATTTTTCAACGCATGTGACCTTCCATGTGCCCTTAAACCAGCTGTTTATTGCCTGCCATATCATTCTGTGCGAGGTTCAGTGGCTTCCCTACACACACCCTTGTTTCTCTGAAGGCCCTTCCTTAATTTGTAGTGAATTTTTTTCATACCTAACTGGTGGATGTAACTGCTAGGAATGTGGCTGAGAATGTGCCATATATTTGTGGCAGTCCAGTCATTTTATTACTAGGAAACACACAGATATATAAGTTTTTAATTGTGTCTTCAAGTGGCATGTAGGACTAGAAAGGCCCATGACTGCAACACTCATGACAAAGAGTGCCAACAATTGCTTCCCTTTAGACAAGGATACAAGTCATATATCAAGAGACAAAGGTAAGGAACAAGGACTGCATGAAATGTGTCCAGAAACGGCGCAGTAGCTCGGAATACTAATAAACCTTACAAGAAGAAATATCGCTGTCAGTCGCCTATCAAAGACTTGTTAAACTCTGCAAAACACGCATCTTTGCTCTGAACTTAACAGATCGAGTCAGTAATTAAACACACACACCAAGAAGTCATGCGCATGCTCAACACTACGCACACGTCGAAGGTGCACATCAGAGCTTTGATATCAGCCGTGATGATTTCTTGATTGCTTTATAATTATTGAGTGAATAGTCGGACAATGCGAAGAGCCTGTGCTTGTACATATTTAACCAACTGTGTGTAGCAGCCATAAATTTTGCTACCTAGATGTTTCAGTGTCATGCAAATCATCACGGCTGATATTAAAGCTCTGATGTACACCTTCCACATGTGCGTAGTGTTCAGCATGCACATGACTTCTTGGTGTGTGTGTTTAATTACTGACTCGATCTGTTATGTTCAGAGCAAAGATGCGTGTTTTGCAGAGTTTAACAAGTCTTTGATAGGCGACTGACAGCGATATTTCTTCTTGTAAGGTTTATTAGTAGTCCGAGCTACTGCGCCGTTTCTGGACACATTTCATGCAGTCCTTGTTCCTTACTTTTGTCTCTTGATATATGACTTGTATCCTTGTCTAAAGCGAAGCAATTGTTGGCACTCTTTGACATGAGTGTTGCAGTCATGAGCCTTTCAAGTCCTACGTGCCACATCAAGACACAATTAAAAACTGACAAATGACTACCGCTACTCCCCTAGCTTCAACATTCCTCTGATTTTATACTTGGGGAAACCCCTGGTAGTGTTTGATTTCAAATATGTTTTGCACGACATGCACTGTCTTTTTCAAAAGCAACCAAGCAACTGGATTGGTTCTTTCGGCATGTAATGGAGCACATTGCACCCTTTAAACTTTAAATCTTTAAGGAAAACATTCTTCACTATCTGAGGCCATTTGCTGTGTAGTGGTGCCATAAGGATTCCGCTATATGGCTAGGAGGCAAACCCAATTTACTAGTTCTTATTTCGGCAATGCCTGTGCTACAGTGCATGTAAATTCCCTGTCGCACTTGTCGTGTGCAGAAAAAAAACATGACTCACTCTTGGACGCTCCGGACGAGTCCTGGCCCCAGCAGGTAGGGTGGGTTGATGCTGTGAGCTTTTTCAAAAATTTCAGCGAGCTCCCTGAGGACAAAAAAAAATTATGATCCATTTGACACATATATATGACATCACTTAATATGTGTACAAACACATTATTTCATGCATAAAGCTTGACATATCTACTCAGCGACGCAAGACACATGTATAGCTAGCTTATAACCATGGCCGGCATGCAAAATGCCCGATAGTTGCCCAGCAGCAAAGCTGTTGACATGAGCACAAAGTCCGGGTTCATGCCTCTCAGCAGCTGTATGCAATTGACAAAAAGACAGTCAATTTATCTGCCCAAATGTTGCTGTGTAATCTATAACACCCTAAAATTACAACAGGAATTACATTATTTAGACAAAAGATGTCCAAAATTGGTACAGTTAATTATTCTGTCACAAAATCTACCTGCACCAAAAAAGTAAAAATGCTGCAACATACTTAATTCACAGGTTTGTGGAATGACTAAACTGCTTCAGGGGCAAAAGTCACGTATGTAGAATCAGGAAAACAAAGTTTTCCATTCAGTAGAAGTTAATTATCTCTACTGAGATCATGTTCTACATATAATTACTCTTCAAACTCGCATGTTCTCCGGTCCGCCCCTGACTGGCTATTATGCTGTCGCATCGTTTTATATTTTCTCTCTAGATTTCTCCACTTGTTCTCAATTTGCGAATGGGTCAAATGGCAACCGAATTTGGAATTCACTAAATCTGCCAAATTTTCCCGGAGTTGTCTTTTAGTTTTTAGGCGTTTAGTAGGGTCTGATTTGAAATTTTTATATTCTTGAATCAGGAAAAGAACTTTGGCCCGAGGCCACAACTCCTCGGGCTCGATGGTATGTGGGACGGGGGCTGCCGGCGCATTCAGCCAAACCTGCACGTTGTCTGCAACCAAAGGAGAGCATATATATGTTGCGCATTAAGTACTGATCAAATATTGCATATACATAAAAGCGAGAAAGGTACACGTACGTACGTACCTGCTGTCGCATAAAGGCGCTGGTTTCTGTGGACAATGGGTGCACCGGTGTCGTCGACTGCCTCAAAAATTTCTCTCTCCACACCTTCCAAGATGATTCTCAGCGGCGCGGCCATCTCCTCCGAAATGAACGTATGAAGTGAAAGCGTTGGAAGGGAGGTGACGTATAAATAAGGGCCGAAGAAGATGTAAAAGATAGCATGCAAAACGAATGACTCCTGCTAGACATACGTAAACCGCCAAAGAAACAGAATAAGATACTACCCGTAAGCTTACACGCGCACGCATGCATGTCGGCACCAAAGTGATGCCGCACGGGTGCCGAGCAGAGCTGGATGCCGAAGTGCTGTCCGAAACAGAACGATATCGCTCAACCTCTGCAAGAGACGAACCAAATTTAAGATATGTTGATACCAGAAGAGAGATATCGATATCGTAGACGCCACAAACTAAGAATTAGATACCACTTAAGCCAGCAGCAAAAAGCGCTACAACGCATGCACGCCGGCACATATGCTTGCATGCACATCAGAGGAGCGCGCCGACACGCGCGTACATGTGCTGCAATAAAACAAGACCGGAAACCAACCGCGTGGAGTTCACGAGATAACGGGTGCATACCGTATATGAGACGCCTGTGTCTCATATATACGATGCATCCGTTAATTATCTCGTGAACCGCGTCTCACGCGTGTGTACGGGACGCTCGGAGCGCGCATGCCAATACGATCGAGCCGAAACCCAGAGGTGCGAACGAAACAGGCGTCGTTAGCGGTCGCTGAGCCTGCAAGAGAAAAAAAAAGCAAATAAATATATACAATACAGCTGTACCCGCCGCGCAAACGAAAAGATATAAGCGCGCTAACGAGTTTGAGAGAGATAACGGCGCGCCCGTTTGAGACGCCACGCAGAACTGCCGAAATTTGCGATATGATATCCGAAGCGCGGCCATCGTCGTTCGAAAAACAAATCGGGAGCGTCCACTGAACCTGCAAGACACGCAACAAAGATAAATACGGCTGATTCAAGAATAGATATATCGTAGACGCCGCAAGAAGAGGTTACCAGCTGCAAGCCAGCGTACAAGAGCACTCATGCATGCATGCAGTTTAGAAAGATGCCGACGTGAACGTAGTAAAATAAAATACGACCGGAAACCAACCTATCTTCTCAAGTAATCAAGAGAGGAAACAACGCTTCGCGCGGCCGAAATAGGAAGCGTCAGTTGAAACGAGTAAACAGGATACGGCTCGGAGATTCCACTCGAAATAAGACACGGTTAGGAAAACAGCACAGATACGAACGCGAACGCCGTTTCTGCGCCCTAGCTATTAACCACCCAAGCTGTCGCGAATGCGCCTCCCTCCATTTTGTCGTCTGCTAGCCGCCAGAGCGGAGAGCTGTGGAACTAGCAGACGACGCTGCCAGCACAAAATCGTCCTGGCGAGTCTGGCTGCCAGCTGGCAGCCCGAAACCGCCCAGCCAGAGAAAATCGAATGCGTTCTGGGTAGCCACCGGAAGTGGGCGGAGCAGCCCGAGAAAATCGAGCGCCTGGCGGCGCGCTCTGGTAGCCCGCGGGCTGCCTGCGGGCTGCCAGAGGTGGATAATCGAAGAGGCCCACTTTCTGCTCGCTCGCAGACGACCTATGAGAGCGGCAACTGATTTCTGCTTTGGCAGTAAAAGTGAGACGTGTCATCAAAACGAGGCAATACTTAAAATCGTTCTTATAAACTTACAAAAAAGAAAAGTTTGTAATCTTTTGTCGTCATTCTCATCCGTAGTGCTGACCTCTTAAAGCAGAAGTGTACGGATGGCCTCGCGTGCTGGGCTAGGCAGATGTACAGAAGTGCCGCTGGCAGCGCAATTTGTACGGTCCGTCGTTGCGGTATTCTTGTGAAGCTTCAAGCCAACTCCTCGCACGACGGTAAAGAAAGCACACTGCACAGTCGACTGAGATGGAGAGCATCAAGAAACGAGGACAACCTAGAAAACTGCCTGCCGAGCAGAAGGAAATCTACCGGCCGGTGTCCGCAACAGACCGGGCGAGGATCGTCGATGTGTCGGGGCGCGGTGGCGACCTCAACCAGCTCGCTGCCGCACTTGGTATAAATGTAAAGACTGTCCGGTCGATTGCAGCGACTGATAGAAAAGAGGCAAAGGAACGCGGAGGCTAAACCCAAAAGTTCGGCCAGACTGTGAAGAAGGCTTTGTGCGACATTGTTGACAGAAATTCTGCTTCTACACTGGATGAGATAAGAAACTCCCTAACTGAGAGGTTCCCGGAGATTCAGATCAGCAAGTCTACTGTTGACCGCCTTCTCGACGGGCACGGCTACACACTGAAACTTGCAACGCCGAGGCCAGTTGAAAGAAACCGCCTTGACGTGAAGCGCGACCGCCGAAATTACGCGCAATGGCTGCAGAACCAAGGAACCGCTCTGGGACGCTACTATGTGGATGGAACGAAGTACAATGTTTGGTTTTCACGAAGCTTCGCGAGAGCCCAGCGCGGCGTGCCAGCTGCGAGACTCGCGCCAACCTGAATATCTTGGTTTGCATGTCTCCAGAAGGACTGCTCGACTACAGCATAGTGGACAAAGTTCACTGGGCCACATTCAGCGACTTCCTTGCTGAGGATTCCCGAAAGGTACGCGAGCAGGAAGGACCCCGATACACAGGCAGTGCGCGTAAATTGCTACGTCAAACACCGTGTATAATTTTCGCCCCCTGTCCCTCAAGCTTTCTCGGACAAAAATTTTGAAATTTGAAAAATTGTAAGACACCATTATGAAAATATTGAAGGTAAAGGTCCATTATTCTGAGTGTAGCAAAATCTTTCTTATAAAGTGTTTCCATCGATCGCATCGAACAGTTAAGACTTCCTTGGAAAACCAATGGGGGACGCTTTTGGACGATAGCAAAAGCATGAATAGAGAAAAAAAGTACAAGAGTGCCGTCGGGTGACCTGCGGCTATATTGATTGTTACAGTGATATCTTAAATTGTATGAAAAAGTGGCGTTCATAAGCGGTTTCCCGCTCAAAAATGCTTTTCTCCAGAATTGCTGGAAATGTAAACAAAATGGTTTGGTTTATGGAGATTGTGGGGTTGGTAACGAACCCATGCCAAAGTGTTAATTGAGTGGCACTTCGCCCACATATCGCGGGTTCGGGCCAGAGCAAGCTGGGAGCATAGCCAGCGTTCGCCGTGCGCCTGCGCTCTCGCTCCGAAGGAAGGAATGCGCAGTTATATGAGAGCACAAGTGTTTATTACAGAGGAAGCTGCATTACATAATACTGCACTGATCACCAGACCTCAGTATACAACCCATAGCCCAGCCACAGCACCCGAAAGCGGGCCCGCGGAGCCGCGCGCGCAAAGCAAAGACTGCATACGCGCTTGACGGCATATATCCAAGGGCGATCGCATGCGGCACGGGCAACCAGAGGGTTAGATCGCGCGCGACCCAACACGAGGGAGGATGGGGAATGCGCGGAGCACATCTTGACGACGCAGGTCGCACGTCGATGGCTCATCGCGCGGTGTCACCGGCAATGGCCGGCGATGACGGAGAGCCAGCCAAATGAGGCCCTCCCGAATCCGGAGCGCGTGGGCACCGCACAAGAGGGGCGACGGGACTCCGGAGGCTCGGGGCTGAACTCAAGCGTACATACTAGGTGCGCGAGGTTACACCACCCGCGCTCTTGGTCCCCTGGCAAAGGCCTGGGCACCTGGGAAGCAAAATCTACGCACCTTTCTGCTGCCAGTGGCGATCTCCCCGTTCATTTCCCGCTCACGGCCTCTCGCCGAAACAACGACCCCCTACTGTGACTCGGAGTGACCCAGTGGGTATGCCAGGTCGAAGCGGGAACAACGGAAGCGAGGGTGATTTACAGCGGTTCTCTAAAGAGCTCCCCTTTGAAAGGAGGATAAACAGCAGCCGCTCGCGGATACCCAACAGGGGGAGGGGGCGGGGTCCTCTCTAATGAGCAAACAGCAGCAGCGGGCGCTCATTCCGTTCGCTGAAGACGCCCAATCCTCACAAGGTTTAACGTTCCAAAGCGATTCAGGCTACGAGGGACCCGCAGTAAAGGCGTTGACAAATTTTGACCGCCTGGTGTTCTTTAACGTGCACTGACATCGCACAGAACACGAGCCAATATCATTTCGTAAATGAAAATAAATAACCAAATCATGCAACAATTCTCTTGTTCTACACATAAACGCATTTTAAATTCTGCCCAATTTGTGGATATGATTTCCATCCACTTGTGAAGGGCCTCGCCTGCTTTAAACCTAACATTTGAAGACGGTTCATTCATGAGAAAGGTTTGCTATTGGATTGCACAGTCGAAACCATATTTCTCCGGCTTTGCAGCACCGCAATTATCTCAGGGGGAAACCGATGAGCGCTCCTTGTAGCAAAACCCGAGAAGAGAAAAAAAAACATGCACAAAATATGCCTTTCTGGTTTTGGATTATTCGATGAGGTTCACTCCAAGATCAGGTCAGATCAGTGTGGAACGCGACAGCGTGTTGCAGCGCAGCCAGGGAGACCACGGAACGCAATCTCCCGTTCGACGCGACGCCTTGCGCGTTGGACAAATCGTTCGAAGTCTCTAGGAGGCTTCCCAAAACAGCCCACCCGCCGTCCGAACAGATCACGAACGGGCTGCAGTGACACTGCTCTCTCACTTGGCCTTTGTGCGTATCTGTTGGGATTTTAGTGGAAAGCAAAGCCGCAGTAATTGTCTCGCAAATCGGGGGACACCTCAACGACGCCGCTAGAGAAGGGAGAAAGTTTGCAGTAAAGGTGAAAACACAGAAGGAGAGCAGGACGTGTTGCTGGGCTTGTTGGTTTGGCAGTCTGAACATTGCAGCGCTGGCAGACGACAGACGAAGGGAAGACGAGACACACAGTGCGCTGAACTAACAACTTTAACATCAAAGGAAGCCGATCCGCACGTTTTTGTACAGTGACCCAAGACAGCAGTGATTACAGGACGCATGCGCAATTCAAAGCCAAAAAACAAGCAAAAAAGCAGGGGCAGTGCGCAGGCGCATTTTTTTAAATCCATATCATGCAGTACCAAAATACATATGGGTGCCCGACCCACTCCGGTTGGCCAAACATCAGGCACACCCCCATTCAAACCGAAATCAAGACGCGGCAGCGAAGTGGAGAGGGGGTGGTGGAAGAGGCGCAATAAGAACTCTTGCCAACAAAAAAAAAGAACTATCTACACACACCGGCAGCCCTGTACGGCCGGCGATGACAGGGATAAAAAGAACAATAAAAACAAGAGGCAAAAAACGCAAAATAGACACTAAAATCGCGGTAAACGGCGTGAAGACATGCATAATGAGAATAAGGTGAAATGGTGGTTGGAATGGGAAAACAATTAACAGCCTAATGCAAAAAAAACAGCGCGAACAAACGGGGACTAGACGAAGAATACACAGGAACAAGCGCTGACTCTCAACTAAAGTTTAATCACAGGAAGCACACTTATAAAAGGAAACAGAAAACGAAAAAAACACAAAATCAGAACGCATGTGTTACTATGTGATGTCCAGATATGCAACCTCACAGTCACGCAGGAGCAGGGATGGTTGGCTGACACATAATCTTGGTTTCTTTGTCATGTTATACGCCTCGATAATTTCCCTGGTCAACTGGTCGGGGTGTTTATAACATGACAAAGAAACCAAGATTATGTGTCAGCCAACCATCCCTGCTCCTGCGTGACTGTGAGGTTGCATATCTGGACATCACATAGTAACACATGCGTTCTGATTTTGTGTTTTTTTCGTTTTCTGTTTCCTTTTATAAGTGTGCTTCCTGTGATTAAACTTTAGTTGAGAGTCAGCGCTTGTTCCTGTGTATTCTTCGTCTAGTCCCTGTTTGTTCGCGCTGTTTTTTTTTGCATTATGTATCACCAACTCGCCCGCTTATCTATCCTGTTGAATAACAGCCTAAAAGCGAGCGATGAAAGCCAACGAAGAACACGGCCTAAAAAGATGTAGTGCTAGCCAACAAAGTACACGGCCTAAAAGGGGATGAGGGCTAACCATAAAATCGACCTAAAAGAGCAAAGCTAAAAGAGGGATGAAAACTAGAAGAAAGGAATGGAAGTGGCGGCCCTAAAGATATTTAAAGAGTAGTGGCGAAAACAATGCGTCGTGAAAAGTAGCCACGTAGGCAACCACGGCACCAAGAAATTAAAGTGAATCGGAGAGAAGCTCAAACTCTTTTTCCAACAGAGCTATTGAGGGTGTACTGACGCAGTCGTCTTGTTGCTTGTTAAGGAAACCGGCCTCAATTATCTCCCGAGTGAGTTGGTTGCTGCTCTCTGCCAGAATTTTTGTTGCCTTATACATTGGAGGGCACCTGCGACAAGGACTGCAGTCACGAACGTGGACGGCTAAGCTGCTGGAGTTGTGTTCGAGCAGTCTTTTATTAATGCATCGACCTGTCTGACCGATGTATTCCCTGCCGCAAGATAAAGGGATGGAGTAAACAACTCCTGTGCAGCAACCTACGAAAGGATCACGATGCCGAACTGTGCATTCGCGAACTTTTTCGCCGATACCGTTTACTCTCCGGAAGAGTCTAGAGAGGCGGTGAGGAGCTGAAAAAACAACGCTCACTCCCACTTTTTGTCCAATCCTTTTTAGGTTGTGAGAAACCTGGTGTACATAACGAATAATGGCGAGTTTCTTATTGCGTTCCCTTGCATGCGTTGGGGGGCGTTTGTACACTGCATTTTGTTTAACATTTTTTCAGCTACGGAGACTAGAAGCAACGGCGGATATCCGGATTGACGCAATCTCTGCACCTTGTCCTGAAAAATCTTTTCTTGACAGTGCTCACAGGATTTGGTGAGCGCGTTGTTGAATGCAGACTGGACTATGTTTCGCTTGACGAGTTTTGAATGGGCAGAATCGTATGGCAGAACAGGCTTATTGCCCTTTGCTGGAAATTCCAGCAGACATGTTGCGGCGTAAAAAGAAGTTGTAACTCGATAAAGCGGATGGAGCCATTTTGCGGTACTTCGTGCGTCAAAACCAGGGGAGACACAGTTACACTGAAAAGGTCTAACACCTTCCGAACTTCAGGCAGAAAAGCATCGTTTTGACAGTCTAAGAAAATGAGGTAATCGTCCACATATCTAAACATTTTTAGAACTGGCAAATTTTTGAGTTTCTCATTCAACACTCTGTCATGCATAGCCAGGTACAGGTCACTCAGAATGGGGTCGATACAAGACCCTATGCAAATACCCTGTTTTTGAATAAACAGCGACCCATTCTATTCGGTGTAGCTGGATTTGAGGTAAGTAGAAAGCAGTTCTAAAAACCACCGACAGAACAGCCGCAGCACGTAAACATCTCAAGGATAGGTTACACGCGCAGCAAATACCTGCGAAAGAAGATTCAACTGCTCAGTTGGTAGATCACCGAACACGAAATTCGAAGCTCTTAAGTTCGGACGTATCTGACTGCATTAGATTGTTTTCTTTTACTTTCTAATCAATTATTGCAATCATTACATTATATTATTTCACAATGACCAACAAAAAAATATCCCCTATACCTTCCTTGTGTCAGTAAATGTTGGCTTAGTGTCAACAGGCATACAGGCACACAATCCCAGAGGCTTGGAAAGCTACAAGCTTCGCTGCTACTGAATAAAAAAAAATAACTAAGATTGAAAAGGGATATGCAAGCAGGTGGCCTAGTTGTCACCATGCATGCTATACACTGCTTAGCAGAGCAGAAAGTGGTTGTTAATAAAAAATACCAAAACTATAGGTCTGCTTCATTGGCAACTGCACCAGGAAATTGCTGCTGGAAAGTCTTTGATTCTCGCGGCCTCATTTCTGGAGCGCTGCGATGATCATCCTCGTCCAGGGTCACATCGTCGCAAACTTCCGCATGCCTGCAACTTTCACGAATTAGACTGGCAGATGACCCTGCTGTACTGCTCCGTTCTTCAATACATCCTTTGATACGCAGAAAAAAAATTGGTAAGCTTAACCACATAAACAGCTGGTACACACTTACATATACATGCAGTTTAATAGTACACTACTCTTTTCCAAGTAGTTACTACCGGCTGTGGCCTCCTCCGATTGCAGCATATTGTTCCATCACTACTCTCTCCTCATCATTAAAGAAAATGCCAATCTTCATTTTGCTATTAGAACTGCAGGATACTAAACAAGGACAAATGAATAACTTGCACATAGCGGAACCTTCAGAGAGCTTTTAATTCAAGACTAGAACCACTATTTACAATATTCGACTAGTGGTATTAGGCAGGGTAGACATAAATCATAATGTAGAGTCAGCACTGACTCTGGCAATAAAATAACGTTGCCAAGGTTATCTGAGTGACTAAAACCTCTGTCATGAAGTGCCAACACTTACACCTAAATGCCAGATATTCTGGAATTATCTTGTTGCTTTTGAGTTTACCATATTTTTCTTCGCTCATTTCAGTATGATGCGCTATTAGCAAGGAATTAAATGCAAACAAATCAGCTACAACATTATCACAAAAATGGAGACTAACAAGAGAGTCTTTATACCAGCATAGGTAAGTCACCTTTAAGGCATGGAGACCATATTTTAAGTGACTATGTGTAAGCTGTTTTGTTCAAATTTCATTTATTGCTCCCACTATGTCTGCTGGACAAAGTGCTTTTTCTTATATTATGTTTATTCTCTTAAAAGGGGCCATGACAGCATGTTTTCGTGTATTCCCTGCTAATTGCATTTAGTTCCCAACGCGTTAAATTACAATTCCCAGAAGTTTCAGTTGATTCTGTGTGCTAGATATTTTCAAAACAAACTTTTTTATACAGTTAGAACTCGATTTAACGAATTACTTCATTAAATTGAGAAACTTGCAAACTAGAGGAAGGCATCTTTCTACCCTTCGAAATCTAAAATAGGAACGCAGCGGCACTGGAACGCTACCGCATCACTTTTGCAGATAACCCGCCCCTGCGCATATGGAAAGTCTGCCAAAGTAGCCGAATCGCTTGTGCATGATAGCGACATCTCGTGAAACGGATTCAACTCTAAGGTGGAAAGTGCCGCCGATTACTAAGTCCGTTGCTCGATGCAGGGGAGTAGCTTACTGCGCTGTCAAAACAAAACCAGGGCCATTACTTGGGCACCTAGACGTTACTGCTGGTGCGTTTCTAACAAGCTTCTAGGCATTGTGGGCAAAATAAGGGAGAAATCACTCCTTTTTTCTACTCATTTATTCCGGGAAAACTTTTTTAAATGGGGTTTACTGACTGTTTTGTTACTTCGGGTTCACGAGAACAAAGAATCCTGTGAGTACTTGGCGGGGAATCAAAATTTGTTCATAAAATTTGAACATAAATCGGCTTTTCTTTAGATCGAGTTTTAACTGCATTACGAAATGATTGCTGGTCTGACAACCATTGATTGCTGACATCACGAGAGCATACCTACTACGTGTCGTCTGCTGCGTGCTATTGGTTGCATGCTTGCAAAGACACCGTGGACAGCGGTCGCTCGAAAAGTGTTTTAGCTGAACGCAGTAAAATGCATTTCCCGTGTCTTCTTTCACAAAGGCTTAGTACGCGAGCTTAGTGGTCTTTGAGAATGCGGACTTGCTTGTGGCACCAGTTTTCAGATTGTTGAAAAAACAGAAATATGGGCTCCTGCTTTATTATTTGCACTCGGAAGCCTGGTATTCGCACGTTATGAGTGTGGTCTCTTTTGAACAGTCAAGTGCTCCCATATGTGAAAAGCGCCACGTGATGTGCATGCCTTCGCCACTGTACGCCGTGAAGAGCATGGTGGTGGCATTCTGTCGCTTGCTACCACATTATTGACTGCTATTTGTTGGCTTCATAATTAAACAAATCACAACAAGGTGGAACAGCAGTAAGCTTGCGGTATAAGAAGCAGACAAAAGTGCCTAATGCGACAGCTTCCCTGCTGCACGCGTGTTTCAGTCGAACATACATTCCTTTCAACTCTTAAAACCCTTTTGCAGAACCAAGCTGCTGGCAAGGCCAAAGCGACTCGAATGTCTCACTACCTGCACCGATGAATAGTCCCCATCGTCTAAATGAGTGCTTCAAGATAAATAGTACATCATTTAGCATTGACTGCGTGCATGAATTCCTGTGTGCGTGAATGCGACGATTACAACAGTGCGGTCCCGCGCTGAGGTTGTTTACATTGCTGTGCACAAACAGTACTGCTCGTTTGCTCGGAATAACACGCATGGTGGGTTCTTCATATCCTAAAGATTATCTGCTCTTGCCCATAAATTGTAGTTTTACTTGTTTACACACTACGATAATATTGCAATAAGAGACAATGATGCTATCACCTGCTTGGGAAATGGTTCGTGTAGGACCGGCGCTTCCCGCTAAGTGCATCTGCTGCCTTCAATGTCACCAATATTTGATTTAATTAGATTTATCTAAAAATACATTCAGAGGCAATTCGCATTGATTAAAACAGAAAAATTTATTGTCCACAGTAGAGGTCGACTGCCCTCAGAATATGCACTGCACACCAGTTCACATCCGCACATCTCCCTTATTGTACGCACATCCTGCGAACTAAGCAGTCGTGGCTTTTTCAAAATCAAAGTTTATTAGATCAAACATTTTTACAGAATACATAAATAAAGGCAAGTGTAGAGAAAGCTACACTCGATGACTATTTGCATACACTAAAGCTTATCAGTTCGGTCTCTGCAATCACCGAAGTTGCACACACGAATAGTGCGGACTCGCTAGGCCTTGCAACAAAAGGGGCCGGGTGTCCGCCGCAGACAGAAATTTAAGAATCTGGCAAAAGTTCACCGCAGATTACCATCAAAGTGTGAAGATATGAAACGCAGCCGCTCGTTTCGCTTTTTTCGATGCGCATACGGTAGACACAAGCGCAGGTTTTTTCAGACCGTTGCCTCACCGGGCATGAAGCTTGCACTCGGCTGCACAAGCCCAAGCATAGGCTGCAAGCAACGAGCGGCATTGTCGGGCGGTGTTTTGCTCATATCACTTGCCTCGCCGCTGGGTTTTGTGTACAGACGCCGACTGAAAGCACATCTTCACTGGTGTACACACGTCGTGTATGTCACCGTGGCTAGAATAAGGCCCAATAAGGTTTTAAATTTTAAGTTCAAGGAATGTCATACCAAAAAGCATCCGCTCTCTTCTGGTTCCCACTAAGCTCATTCTTTACTCTACTACGATATGTGGTCATTGGTTGTGCTGGCATCGTCGTCAGTATAGCATGACAGACCATCGCATGAGTGACGGCATCGGTATACCAACCAGTCCGCCGCCTGTCGATCGGCGCCGCATTGGCCTAGTGTGACTGCACCCTACCTATAATGAAGAAAAACTACATTATACTGTTATCGCTTTTGCAGCAACAGTCGCTCATATATCAGGGATGACCGCTATATCGATTTCTGCAAAAGTACAGGGGACAAGAGACCTCGCTGCGCATTGCAGCGATGACGGCAGGCGATGTTGGTCCGTGTGTGCCCATATGATGTCACAAAGGTATTCAATATGGCGGTTGCTTCTGGTGGGAGGCGTTTCTGCGGTCTCAATTTCGATCGCATTTTTGGAATATAGATTGCGTCCAAGGCGCTAAAATTTTGAAAATTGAATAATAGGCTTTCGTATTAGTTCCTTAATTATGAAGCTGCAATATAAAGAATGACCGTATCACGGCCCCTTTAAGCCTTCACCTCCAAAGGTGGCTAGAAATAATGAACAAAATACAAAAATCAAAATAATAATTCCCATAAAAATAATTCATATAAAAATAAAAATAATTCCCAGCTCTACTACATGTGACCTAGATAGGGTGCTTCTTTAGATTTTAATCTCAGGGTTACATGCAAACTTCCTGAACAAGGCGCATCTGGAATAAGTACCTGACAGCCATCAAAGTTTCCTTAAAGGTTATATGAAATGACATGTGACCTCATTCCGTGTTGGACCTTCAATGAAGTTCTTGGGGCATGGGCTTCGTTGTTTGGCGGAGTCGTGGTCACCCAGGCAGTATTATTTTTTCATCATGGATGATCGGAAATCTGTGCTTGCATCAGGGCAATAATGGAACATCACCATGTGGCAAAGCAACCTCCCTACTTAAGGTCGGCCACTAATGTCTGCACAGTGCACTGTGCAGTTATTAGATATTGAACTGTCCTGACAGAAGCCAACATGAAAAAGAGAGAACTTGGATAAAGCACAGCCGGACTATCAAGCGTCAGCTGCCACATACCCACTGTGCACCAATCAAAAAGAACGCTTAGCACAGGTTTGTGCCTTATTATGAGCAGCCACTATAACAATTTACCACCACCTTTGTGTAAAAAAAAACTTCTCCAATGCGGTGATAATAAGGCTCTTGAAGTCCAGCTCGCCAGTTTCACAGAGGCACTGCTCTCACTAGCTAGTACTTCAATTCTGTAATAGAGATGGAACTCAGCCCACGACGCTGCTGCGCCTGTTTCTTGACCTCCGCTAGAGCAGCCCTAACCAGCACAGCTGCCCATCTGGAGTGGAATTCATTTACGACATAGTTTCTGGCGGCTGTCGTGCGCAGCAACTACCGGCCAAATCTCCAGTGGTCATGGATTGCAAGCGGTAATTGGAATGCAACATATGAAGAATGTATGCTTACGGAGCAGAAGTTCTTGTCTGCTATGTGCACTGCAAAAATGGCAGGCAGTGATGTCATACTAGAGCGCTGCGACTGCACGCCAGTGCATATCATCCATATGAAATCAGCGGTGTCATTGGGGCCAGCAGCATCTACTGCAGCAATTAGCTTGTGCCCCCCCCCCCCTCCGCTCGTTCCCAACTCATGCATCGCATTAGTGTGAAGCTCCGTACCTAGCATAGGGCTGACATTTCTGTAAACAATCGCATGGAAAGCCTGCCTTGTGAATACCATATCTGCATGTATATATTACAAGAAGAAGGAAAGCAAGCATGTGAAATTGATTTGGAACAAAGCAGCACTAATAATTAAACTTGTGTTTGTGACATGGATGAACGAGGCAACTGATAGTGAGAATCAGCAGAGCCAATAAGAATAAAATATTAGGAATTGGAAATATTGTTTAGTATTTAAAACAGTTGCAGCAATGAGAATAGGAATAGGTAGGGAGAGTTAAAACGGCAACCTGCGTAGGACTATTCGAAATTGTTGTGAAAAACCGGATTCACATCAACACGAACTACTAGAAAGAAACCAACAACCAACTGATACGAACAATGCCCGAGCATGTGTAAATGCGTGTACTGGCTGACATGAACAATCAAGGCTTACTAAAGTTGTGATAAGTATAGGGCCCACATGGCCATACAGAAAACGGAACTTATACCCCTGTCACACGGCATTCCTCAAAGCCCTTTCCAGCAAAGGCACCTCTGTTCACCAAAGGACTGAAAGTTCAAAGGAACAGCGACGTAGCTTCACGGTGCAGCCCAAAGGTGAAACATTCGTTGAGGCTTAGCGTCCGCTGTTGTGCTAGAGGCGGCTGAAGTGAGTGTTCTAAAATTGAAGGGGGGAATTCTGTTTATTCGTCGAGCTCAGACACTTTTTTACTCTGATTGCTTCCGTAAAAGAACTGCTGCTGCTACTCTCATCAGCAGCATCACATTTTTTCTATTGCCATGGCCACCAGGGATGTTGGTGTTGTTGGTGTTGTTGCAACACTTTTACCCTTCCACTGTTTTGAAAGCTGGGCATAGAATATAAACACGCATACAAAAAACCCCAGGGACACCATTCGTATTTTTTTTAAATATGTTTCCAAACATTGTTGGCTGCATCTATCTTTTTTCATTGCTTCTACTTTTTGTTGTTGGATAGCACTGCGATCGCAGGTTCTCGCAGGCCGCACCTTTGGGCCTCAAAGGTCTCGGACGGACGCCTTCCCCTTCAAGGTCCTTAGCGGCAAAGGTGCAACATTTGTGCCAAGAAGCTGCACTCCTTATGCCTTTGGATATAAGTACCTGATTCTCATAGGCCTTTGTGGAGCCCGTGTGACAGGGGTATTATATGGGCAGAAATTACAAAAACATAATCAACCAATATAGGCAATTTACGCAGCTGGCGGAAAGAAGCTAAACTACATAAAGAATTACAAGGTGAAAATATTTAATTATTAAAACAAACACTTTCAGAATGTCGCTTGTTACATATACAAGGAGTGCTCAGTAAGCATCTACTGGAGTAGCTTCTGTCAGCATTACAGAGTTCAGGTTTTTTGTGCAGATTGTGACAAGTCTAAAAATAAACTGATTAGCGGCACAGTCTAATTAAAATATTGGAAGTGACGGGACAGCAAGTGCAATGAAATATGGGCTAGGTGGAAAGGAAACCTCATTTTGCAAGTAAATGTTATCAAAGAAAAGAATAAAATTGACATCTATGAAAGAAACACTCCTGAACGTACATAATGCACCTTCCAACAACCAAGTAAAGTTTTGAGTTGAGCAGGCCTTGCAAAAAAAAAAATCAGGAGGCGTCCAATCTTGCATTGTTATGGGTGATGGAACATGAGTCAAACACCATGATCCATAGTCCAAACAAGAGTGCAGGCTATGGAAAAAAGGGTCATCAGCTCCAAGAAATTTCATGAGGCATTGTCAGCCAGAAATACTATGCAAACAGCAATTCAGAAAATAGGAAGTGTCTTTTTTTACTAAAGTTTACGCCATACAAGCAAATAACAGGACATACACCTATGCTTCATGAATAAACCTAGGCATTGTGTGGGCAGTCAAAGCAAAATTGTGGGAAGTTGTCAGAAAATTTGCTGCTCTTTCACAACAATGACCTAACTTACAAGTCTGTCAAATTGCACTGCGAATATGAATATGAAGCTCAACCACTGAACCTGCTGTGCAGGCCTGTGTCTCAGTGGTTACTTTTTCTTCTGTAACATGAAGAAACCTCTGCACAGGCTACAATTGCCTGATAATATTGCAGTCAAGGAAGCAGTAACAGGTTTCCTCCTGCAGCAGCAACACATCTCTTTCTGTTGCATGGGAAACCATATGAGGTGAATTCAAATTAGCGCGCTAATGTCAAGAAGGTTAGACTGATTAGTAGAAAGTTTAATTTTCTCATATTTTTATATATTTGGGCAGACAACTGAGTATCCTTTGTATTAGGCTGGTCAGGAAATAACCGCGTGGATGCACTCAGTTAATGCCTCCACTAACGCAGACTCTGCATGGAGTAAGAAAAAAAATGAAATTTTTCCTTCTCCTGCCATGGCTTTCAAGCTGATGATTGTTTCTTAAAGGACTGTAGACACCAAATTTTGGTTGCACGTTTCTGTGTTGTAAATGATGCACAAGCTTTTACTACACATGGACCCCATGTCATATTTGCCTGTGACCGCTTAATAGTTTATAACCTAATTTTTTTCTCGCCTGTTTAGTTTCGATGTGAACAGTTCAGCGATGGCTATGATGTCATAGTCGAGTGTAGGTCATGCGACGGACAAAAAACTGCGATATAATCGCTGCTTCTTCACTCCTTGCGATTCCTGTTTTAGAGGCAGGCTAGCTTTAGCGTTTTAGTGAATCAAAACGGCGAAGCAGCGATTATATTGCAGAAAATCTTTGCAGTGTTTGTTCATTCTTCAAAGCTGCCGGCACGCCGCTTTATCGCTTTGTTTGCGATGCAAGACGCGACCAGATTTATCTCGATTGATCGCAACCAGGCAGACCCGATTCTACGTTGTCCTGGAATGTTCTAGTAACTTTGCACGCTTCATCTCGAAAGTTCGCTATCGGCTTTAAACTGAGCATGGCCGAGAGCGGCGGGCATTCTGTTCGACGACTGCCGAGCACGCATGTTGCTACGCCGCCGCCGAGTGATTCAGTCCATTGTGGGCGCAAGTCAGCCCAAATAAAGAACTTTGTTTAGATGCCATTTTCGCTGTCATTCTGCTCCCCGGATTGCAGTCACTACTTCGTGACAATGTTGCAGCTTTTCAGCTTCCACGTGCTCTAGAAGTAAAAGCCATCGCTCGGCTGTCGAAACCAAACCTGGAACAGGTGAGCTGAAATTCGATTACAATTTATACAGCAGCTGTAGGAAAATACCACATGGTGATCTGTGTATAGTAAAACCTTGTGCATAATTAAAACAATAAAACAAGCAACCAAAAATTAGGTGTCTATAGTCCTTTAAACAAAGATACTTTTTGTCTGGGCCGCCGCGGTGGCTTAGTGGTTATGGCGCTCGGCTGCCGGCCGGAAAGACGCGGGTTCGATCCCGGCGGCGGCGGTCGAATTTCGATGGAGGCGAAATTCTAGAGGCCCGTGTGCTGTGTGATGTCAGTGCACGTTAAAGAACCCCAGGTGGTCGAAGCCGCACTGCCATCGCTCAGAACGAGCGCATGCTGACCTGAACAGACGAGAGACTGTCGCCGCAGTGGTTTCGCTGCCACCTGAGTGTTAACCTAAGCCCCCGTTATAGCGCCTACAGTTTGCACTCAAGCAAATTTTGATAAATGCACAAAACTTAAAAAGGAAAAAAGGACTTACCCATTCTTGGCGGAACACAATCTTCGCCATTAGAGTCTGCAGACTCGAAGTGTGAAGTCTGTTCGGCTAGAGCCATTTTTTCGCACGCGTTCGCATAGGAGACTAGGTTGTAGGAGATACCAGGCAGCAAAATTAGTCATGGAAAGCATCAAGGGGTGAACTTAAGTAACACTTGTGGCACACTAAACCTAAAACCAACACTGCTAGTTTCCAACACAGCTTGCCTCGGAGAAACTCATGACTTACAGAAACCAGAATTTGTCAGTAATTTGAGTTCAGGATTCAGGCAAGAAGCAAAAATTTTTGAAAACTGTAGACTCTCTCTCTCTGTAAGGTATTCTCCATGCCTACAACTCCACTGAGAATGCCTTCCCAGTAGGTGGCTTGTTGCATCATTAACATTTCAATCGAAAGGGACGAAAGAAATAACATTTGGGTATATGGCACTGTAGGTGATCCTTCTTAGCAACTAGCCTGCAGTTTGTAGTGATTAAAACGGTGGTTTCCTGGATCTTAACCTAGGAAGAAAGTTTGGTAACAGGCAATCTGCAATGGGTACATGCAAAGGGAATAGTGCAAATGAACATAGACAGCTTTGATACCTCGACTATTCTCTCTCTTGCTGAGAGTGAAAAAACCTCTACAGATGAATTAATAACCAACTAACTTTCATTATTATGATCTGAGGGGTTACAGTGCCATTTTTTAACTGCATCTGAACTTCACTTCGGTCTTTCTTCCCAATTGCATTTCCAAGACATCGTGATGTGGATATGAACTTAATCCAATCCATTTTTTGTGGCATATTTTTTTGTCACGTACAAGACATCACGATGTGGATATAAACTTAATCCAACCCAATTTTTGTGGCATATTTTTATTGTCATGAACAAACAGCCACACATTCATCCCGAAAAAGCAAGCAATTCATGTTCCAGCTTAACAATATTAAATGGGTTGAATTGCCAAGGCTCAAACGCAATATTCTAGTTTACTTGAAATGTAAGACCTAGGCATCTTGTTTTTTTCAGATTTTTGTTTCGGCTATGGCTAAAAATACATCGTACAGATCCAGCACATTCATATTTAAGACATGTCTCTGCGATCTGAAGGCTCAGGCTAAAGGCATGCCGGATGTACCCAGTAACACAGTACATTTTTTTTCTTCAGGAGACAGCGATACTGATTCGATCCTATCAGTGTTTTCTCAAAGAATTGATCACACAATATTTTCCTAGCAATTTTGACTATGTGAAGTGGATACGTTAGCATCCCTAATACAGTAAGAGTTGTAGCAAAGAAATGAAGTTGATACGCTTTGGCAGGGCGAGTGGTGGCACCACTTCTTAGATATGCCCTGGGTATTTAATTCTCGCACATCTGCTCGATTTTACCCTAAGTGTCCTTCTAGCTGCTACTCTCATTGCGGCAGTTATATCTCTGATTTGAGAATATCTCCCTGCTACCCGGAATGAAGCTACTGGTGTTGAGTATGCAAGCTTCAAGTGTATGCTACGCGTCCTGTTGCACTTGCACGACAAACGCCTGGTTGCCTGTTGTAGAGTTTGCCGTTCACTGTTAGTTGCAGTGGGATAAATGCAGAACCTCTCCTGGTTACCCCCATGTAATCATGATGTACATGTGTTTGCCCGTATTTACATTTCAAGCAGGCGGCTACTGCTCTGCGATGTCTCCAACTGTTATTGAAGTCTATAACTTAGCTTTTTTGTTCAACTCTGTGACTAGGGAAGAAAAAACTGGAAAAGAATGTTTTGAGTTCCTCGAAAGCACATCTATTTTCTTACTTGCATATCCCAACACCCTTCAAGGGCATCGCTGCCAGTCCAGTAGTGGCTCTACCCTCTTCCTCGCCATCTGCTCAATGGCACATTGTGTATTGCCTTGAGGTGGCCGCAAGCACCTTTGTCTTGACTTCGTCAGTCAGTTAGTCAGCATTGCACCGAATGAATCCATTTCTTTCGTGAACGCTACCACGCAAAAAAGGTACTGCGGCTTTGGCCTCTTCCTTTTTGTGAAACGCAATTATGCAAGGTAAAACCACAAATGTGTAGAGCAAGCTTGTGCTTGACTCGTTCCACACTGCTCTTATCGACACTCGCAAAACTTTTACACGCGTCAGGCGTATTCACACTCGCTAAAAAATTTGCGTTCCCGACAGGAATACTACGGTCCAGCTTAACTACTAGGCTTAAAAATACGGGTTATGGGGGCTTAACGTCCCAAAGCTACTAAGCCTATGAGGGACGCCGTAGTGAAGGGCTCCGAAAATTTCGACCACCTGGGGTTCTTTAACGTGCATTGACATAGCACAGTACACGGGCCTCTAGAATTTCGCCTGCATCGAAATTCGACCGCCGCGGCCGGGATCGAGCCCGCGTCTTTCGGGCCAGCAGCTGAGAGCCATAACCACTCAGTCACCGCGGCGGGTTTCTCAGAAAAAAAAAAAACGTGGAAGCCATACTGCCAACGTGCAAACATTCCTTGCATTACTAGCAAACCATGTAAAACGCCTAAGTGGCCGCCTAAAATTTTAAGTGGACCCCACAGCGATCCCTGACCAACGTCGTGAATGCCGTTCCAAAGACTTGCAACTGCTCAGACGCCAGTTATCGTTGCTGTCGACAAATGTAGAAAACGGCCAACCGCTTCAAAGCAAAACGCGGCACTACGGTGGAAATATACCGCGTTGTCAGAGCCCGCGGTTGACAGCAAGGTGGTGGTCACATGTTAGTATTGTCGGCATGCAAACAACGCTAGTCATAATGCATTCGAGAAATGCAAGAGAGACTAATGTATAACTACAAAATTGCACACAAGCTGATAGTTTAACCACGTGAGCCAGGCACTCGCAGCGCAGCGGTGCAGCTGCATTGCAGCCTTAGTATGCATACGCATGCTTGTTGTCCCATTTCCACGTGTCGCATCCAAAGTGGCTACTGAAAACCAACGCTAGTACTGACAAAAATTTACTTACCTACCTTGGAGAGCAGTCTTCCACAAAACGGATGATAAAGCTGACAAAGCTGGGGCTTCACGTTGGATTGCTCGCGCTGCACGCGCCTACAAGCTCCAACACGGGCACGACGAGCAAACGGGGAAGAAATTTCAAATACGAGCCGTGTTTTTACGTGTCACTGCGCTTAGTAGTTCGGGCCCGAAGTTCCGGTTTGTTTGCTTACCGCTGGGCACTGATGACCAAACGGTTGTCAGCACAATTCCTTGAGCATCTAGCTTTCATTTAGTATTTTAATTTATCGCCATAAAGTGACGCAAAATGTTCTGTACAAATTTCTCGGCTAGGTATTTATCCCCGTCATTATTCGGGTTATATTCTGCCACGGAATGACATTGGCGCTTCTGTCTTCCAACCTTGTATATGTGGACAGATGACATGTTTACTTTTTTTTAAACAGAGCAGTCGCTGGCGCCACCATGACTACACTACCATGACCAATGTCTGAAATCATTTTTTATGCTTTATTTCTTAATCTGGATGATCATTCTCATGAAATCCTATGATGAAATTAGTTGTTTGCTGGCGTCTAAGATTTCTTGACCCGGTAGTGGTGGCTTATCAAGCAACACCAAATAGAAAGAAATAATGTGGCTGGCTGCGGCACTGAGTGCAGACACCAAATTTCGGCTGCATATTTTCTTCTTGTTAGTGATGCACAAGGCATTATAGCGATGTATTAAATTGCAACGACGAAAGCGTGATTACACCGCAGACTTTTCATTCCTAGCACCCCCTTTTTTCACCACTCCGCTGTTGAAATCGAAACAGATGAATGGGGAATGCCAAATGGTGATCAGTGTATGGTAATTTGTTTTACGCATCATTCCAAAGAATAAAACACGCAATTAAAAGCTATCTGTCTATAATCATCATCAGCCTGACTACACCCACTGCAAAGGCCTCTCCCGTGCCTGTCTAATTAACCCGGTCCTTTGCCGGTTGCGCCCACCCTATTCCTACAAATTTCTTAACCTCATCCGCCCACCTAACCTTCTGCCGCCCCCTGCTACGCTTACTTTCTCTTGGAATCCACTCCGTTACCCTTAAGGACCAGCAGTTATCTTGCCTGCGCATTACATGCCCTGCCCAAGCCGATTTCTTCCTCTAGATTTCGACTAGGATATCATTAACCCGCGTTTGTTCCCTCACCTACTCTGCCGCTTCCGGTCTCATAACGTTACACCTATCATTTTTACATATTTCGAACAAATATAACCAGCATAAGGACGCAGACAGACACACGGCACGACGCTGGGTTGTCCTGTGCGCCTCTCTCTGCGATTTTTTTTATCTTGCCTTTAAAAAAAACCTCTCGACTACTGATCCGGAGTTCCCGGGTTCGAACCCGACCGCGGCGGCTGCGTTTTTATGGAGGAAAAACGCTAAGGCGCCCGTGTGCTGTGCGATGTCAGTGCACGTTAAAGATCCCCAGGTGGTCGAAATTATTCCGGAGCCCTCCACTACGGACCTATTTGTTCCTCTCTTCTTTCACTCCCTCCTTTATCCCTTCCCTTACGGCGCGGTTCAGGTGTCCAACGATATATGAGACAGATACTGCGCCATTTCTTTTCCACTAAAAACCAATTATTATTATATATTCCTTTAAACACACGAGCTACAGCCTATAGTGTACTACCAGAGTCAGGGAAAGAACGTGAAGTAGACCAGTGATACGAAAATTGCTTTTTCAGGAAAGGAAAGGAAAGGAAAGCGCAGTATCTGTCTCAATTCTACGTGGACACTTGAACCGCACTGTAAGGAAAGAGAGGAAGGTGGGAGTGAAAGAGGCGCCATAGTCGAGGGCTCTGGAATAATTACGACCACCTGCGGACGTTTATTATGCACTGAAACCGTCTTGTGTTTCGCCTTCATCGAAACACATCCGCCGCGGTCGGGCTGGAACCTGGGTACTCCGGTCAGTAGCCCAGCGTCAGCCACCGCGGCGGTGCAAGTAGACCGGTCACAGCGCAAAAAGAAAGAAGTTCCCTACTTTTAAACCACCACTCCATCAATAGTTTTTTACGAATGTCTACCCTGGACAATTTCGTTACCTTTAGTTTCGATGAACACCAGACCATATAGTGATACTGATCTGGCTGGCATCGCCATGCCAAATTTAGCGTCTCGATAGAATATATGTTCAGTGATATCTTCCTGGGTATATTTTTGTTCATATATTTGTGCGCTCTGAAGGCACCTTAGTTCCAATCAAACAATAAGTACTGACTTTCAAATCGTTATTTCTTGCTATAGCTTCGCGGCCGTGCAGCCGAGCACAACCTACGGTGGTCGGCTGCATATACATAAAAAGGCGACCCCATGCTCCTATGAGTTCCCGCCTTAGGCCATGTTACACATATTGCAAGTTGCACAAAAGTGACCACACAGTGCATTCGGTGTTCGGAAACTTAACAAAGAAGAATAAAAGACAGTTAGTGAATTAGCTATATATAGCCAACCATTCTTGTGCTATAAATGTTCAAACACATATGACAGTTGAGGTTCAGCGCATGCATTGGTGGGATGAACGAATATTGTGCACAAAACTGCCGTAACGTGGGAGAAACACAGAGAAGCACAAAACACATTCCGGTGTTTAAACTCTCGTCTTCTTGTTGTTTTAAGTTAAAAAATTTCGTAACAGTCGAGGTGGAAATGCAAAAAATATTCAAGCCCAGCTTTCAGGGACATGGCCGTTTAGTTCGGCAAACTGCCACCACGGGCCGCTTCACCCTGAACTCCTTCTTTCTCTTTTCTTTTCCCCTTTCCTGCCTCGCATAGCCGCACACAGGCAGACTGGAGGGCGCACAGCTGCGGGGTTGGGTTGGGCGGTTAACCATAGTTCGGATTCCACACTGTAGGAGGAGGAAGGAGCAAGTAGGGCTTTGTGGGCGAAAAAAAAACTATCAATGCGGCGTGAAGCCTTCGCTGCGCCTGAGGAACGCATGTTCAGTAGCAGGATATTGAGAAAGGCGCCCAATTAGAAGAGAAAGAGGGGACGGAAAAGGCAAGATGGTTGAAGGGCTTGTTGAGGCCGTTCGATAGGGACGCTGTGTGGAGTGAAAACCCGTGGTTCTTTTTGACGAGTTGTAAGGTAGAGAAGAGGTACATCCCAGCAGAAGCAGGACGCAGTGATACAGTGTGTCATGTCTCACCGGCGCCGTATCTTTTCACTGCATTACAACTAGCCCAATGTGCCACCTTAGTGAACTCCTGGATTTAGGCTCATGATTGGAAGCCAAATTAATATGTATAAAAATAAAAAAATGAAGGACGCCGAATGCAGGGATGTCAGATGCTTGTAGAAGAATTTTTTGGGCGAACGCAATGGAAGCGTCGAAAAGGCCAATCTCAACAATCAATTGGGGAGTTAGTTGCAAGATGCCGTCTTGGTTGTGTAATTGCTGTCGCCTATCTTTGTGGCGGATCAGTGAACCAGCTCTTTTATCGGCGTAATGCCATGTACAGTTTTCAGAAACACGTCGAACTCCTCATCAGCACGACTGTAGTTCAGCGCTATATTTCGCGAAAAGTAACGGTTATAAATTTTCTTTTTTTTTTCCGAGGACGGTTACTGACTGCAATGCTCTCCCTGAGAGAGTGATATCCGCTGTTGACTTCCTGAAGGGCTTTGACGATGTATTTTAGTTACTGTATAGAGACATTCTTCAGTTTTATTTGTCGTGTATGCTTTTATTACTGACTTATTGCCCTTGTATGTTATATCTTTGTGCCCTTCCTGCTTGCACCCAAGCAAGAGGTCTGTGGTATTGGGTAAATAAGTAAATAAATAAATAAATACATGACTTCCTGCCCAGAACTTGGCGTATCGAACATTAACTGGTGAAACCACGAATAGCGGCGCACTCCAGGTTTTTTTTTTTTTTGTAACCGTAGTGAGACACTCCTGTGCAATCTGAGGAGACTGAACGTTCTCTTGGACACAGTCTCTCTCATCGTGTACCCTTAGCGTTCATGAACTGAGCGGCCAACAATGGCTTTGCAGGACAGTGGTAGAAACACATTGTTTAAATTAAGGGGCTCAGATGGAGCAATTGCCGACACACCACAGTAAGGGTAATCCCGCGTGTACATTGAAACCACCACCACTGCTCTCCCAACAAGCTGCACAGAGCATGAGTAGGATCGTTTCTTGGTTCTGTTACGTAGTTATCAAACAAATCCATGTACCATTGTTTGCGCTTGTTTGTTAAATTATCCTCGCCCGAAGAGTCGCCGCGGTGGCTAAGTGGTTATGGCGCTCGGCTGCTGGCCCGAAAGACGCGGGTTCGATCCTGGCCGCGACGGTCGAATTTCGATGGAGGCGAAATTCTAGAGGCCCGTGTACTGTGCGATGTCAGTGCACGTTCAAGAACCCCAGGTGGTCGAAATTTCCGGAGTCCTTCACTACGGCGTCCCTCATAGCCTGAGTCGCTTTGGGACGTTAAAACCCAATAAACCAAACCAGACTAGCCCGAAGCAAAGGAAAAAAACTAACCGTCCTCACCATGTTTTGTGTACTACAGCTCTTGTACATCGTAATCGGGCTGGACAGTTATTCAGAACACTGACTTCAGTGTTGCGACAATATTAGAAGCGCTGCAACGCCATGCGTCGGGTTCCGAGTTTATATCCCTTTATGGTTGCCTGTCTCGGTCTCCCACTGCACATGCAGTTTGTACATTTGTAGCATAGTTTCAGAAGGGAATCTGTGGATAGAATTGGGACATGCAGCAACGTAACCTCCCGAATATGGACACAACGTTGCTATACAGAATACGCGGAGTGTAATACGCTTCTTACCTGCGCAAATGTAACATTTGCATCGCAGTCTCAGGCTGCAAACAATTATTGCGTTAGAACCAGAAAAAAAAAATTCAGGGGGCACTTTGTTGAACTAAAGTGCGGTGAGGCGAAAGCCTTTAGCGCGGTGTTGCTGCTTGTGTCACTGATGCGGGGTTAAGATGTTAATTAAGTACACAATTGCTTGTGAATCTTAAAGGCCGGAGACACTGCAGGGCATTTGGGAGGCATCCATCTGATTCGACGCCCTTCTGCAAACACTCTTCAGCGTCCTAGACGAGCAGAACTACATATGCGTTGGCAGGAAGTAGCGTAGTCGTTAGCACGCTTGGTTGCGGAACGGAAGGATGGTAGAACTACTCTCTTAGTATTTGCATGCTTGCATTCATACTATTATGCTCCTGCAAAAGTGATGAAACCGTTTGCTGTATTAGTTGCCAGCGGCGACACCATAACAATAAAGTAAAGACTTCGAACGGTGATTCCTTGTCAATGCACTGCTATCAGTGAGTGTTTGCGACCCGATTTTAGAATAGTGTCTCGCTTGTGAGAAGAATTCGTTCTTAACTCACTCTTGAAATCTTTTCACAAAAAAATCACTAAACAGATACCCTCACTAGAGAGAATACATGGGTAAGCATTTACCCTTCATCTCGTTATGAGAAGCTGAATTCGCGTTCTTGCTTGTATCATACTCTTTTCAAAATTTTTTGCGTGTATATTGAATTTTTTGTTTTGTGCCTTGTTATGAACGCTGCCAAGCTGCAGACGTGACGGACGTTCATTAATATTGTGCTGGCTGCAGCAAATAGCGCGTGCTTTTTTTTCTAATGTATACAGATATTTCTTTTAAAAGCCGTAAAAGATGCATCGTCGTGGTCCGTGCAGGTGGATTGTGCGCCAAGGCGGACATTATGTCCGTGATAAAGTTAATTTAAACGACTATTAATGAACTTTATTATAAATGGAAGGCTGTAAACATCGAAAGTTAACCAAGTCTTCAAAATTCTTTAATAGATACAAAGTCTTTAAAAGGATCCAATTCCCAAAGTCACTCGCGAAATGCGCCGGTAGTAGCACATCTCCACTTTATGCCATGGTGATGAGTTTATCGCCGCAATAACTAAACAGCGATACTTAATCGTCGGGCCGACCAGCTGCCTTTTTCTGTGCGCCGCGAGAGATTTGGGGAGGCAAAGCCGCCTGGATAGTGAGAATTACTCGCCCACATTCGACAGTACTAGTATAGGACTGACGCGCCTGACAGAGTTCCTGACAGAGACGCACCAAAATAAAAAAGGAGGAAAACAGGGAGCACGGCAATAAAGTAGAAAAAAATGGCGAATAATAAATGGCGTCGGCAACCAGCTGAAGGAACATGGGCTGGGAATGAGGGGGACACATAGGTATTTGGCTTTTCCCGTAACCGCCTTTGTCGCTTCGACTCAGGTGGCTGGAATGCGCGTTTTGACATGGATGGGTAGCAGGTGCTCCTCACGTGCAAAGCCAGTTTAGAAGAAAAACTTGACGATTCTGCTCATTTGACGTCACGCTGTTTACCCCAGGGATAGGTCTCTCCCCGCTGTAAAGAAAGTGACAATGCTTTGGTTTACACAACCGGTTTCGTCGGAAGGTAAAGCAAAATTTAAAAAAAAGGAATTCTTTCGCGATGTTTAGTTTCCGGGAGGCGTCTTGGGACAAAAGGGAAAGCACGTGAGCCTTGCACGTGATCCCGAATCCTTGCCGCTGTTTTTATGCTAGGTTGTTCCCTGGCGTACTATAAATACAGTACCATCGAGATGCTGAACACCATTCGTCCACATCCAGCAACTGCAGCCTCACCTTTCTGCCAGAAGCAACTGATGTACCACTGCGTCGAGAGAGTCATCGTGAAAACCGTAAGTTTTAAACTTTCTTGTTTGAATATCATAACATTAAAACCTTTTTTTTTATATTTTTAACGCACTGCTGGGTACATTTAGTCATTACCTGTGGTTTGATTTTGGTATATGCAGCCATATACTTCATCAGAAAAATAAAGTGCATTTATTCCATCTGCAGCACTAAGTTTGAAACCTAAGTAATGGTCTTTCAGAGATTGTTAAAAAGGTACCCTGGAAAACTCCTTCCATTTAAAATAACGGCAACGCAAGAACAAAAAATAATTACGCATTGTATTAGATTATCTGCTTTACGTGTGGATGATTCATCTATCACCGAACACACAGACTTGTTAAGGACAGTATGCATATGGTAGGGAATAAAACAACATTGAGGATCACTTATATTTACTCCGCTCACGCATCATTTAGTCTAATAGTTGTGACTGTTTTCACCCGGTTTAGGAACAAGGTGCAAACTGCATTCCCATATTCAAATGCACTTGCTCCACTTTGCACCGGACTAGTCCCGAGCAAGACAACATCGTATCATTCACAAAAAAATGTATAAGTTCGTGTACGTATCGTGTTCTGTAATGTTGTTATAAAAATGTTTGTTGCGCTTCTGTTATCGGTCACAACATTTTCGCGTAGTATTGCGTACCGGCAAATAGTTGTTCAATTTAGTATTTGATATTAGTAAGTCACACCGACCTTAGTATACCGAATTTAGTATTATATCCCTGCTACACGGGCGCTTCGAATGCCTTCCAACCTAATGTCATTCGCTCGACTGCCGAACTTACGCTGCTACATGAAGTTTCTCAACGGCATTCGGTTCGGATGACATTCGAGTCGACGGAGCTCGGCGGAGACATTCCAGATTTTGGAATGCCGTCGAAACGCGAACGCAGCCCGAACCGACCAATAGGCGTTGCCGCCGCCATCGCTTCGCCCCGCCCACAGCCGCGCGAGTGCTTTCGGCTCTGTGGCTGCTCATTTTGATACCTGCTGCTCGCTTTTTCGTGCTCTTTGCTTAGCAAATAGCTCGTGTTCTGTCTACCTAAGTGTTTGAATATAAAAGTGCACCAAAGAACATTTACCGCGTGAGCATGAAATTTCTCCAGCAGTGTGCCGATGAGGGCCACGCATATACTATTGTTTACATCGCTGCGTACGAACAGCTAGCGCTCGTTTGCATGACTCAAAACACATTCTGCGCTTTAATTCTATTCAATAATCTCATCTTTTTGGTACTGGTTTTACCCGTGGCTTGTTAAGGCAGTGCGACAATCTGTGGGAGGAAGCGCCGATACGATCGCTCGCCTGAGAAACACTTGACAGCTGGGCTACTGACATCGTGTGCGATCGGCGCTTGTCGCTAATTGTCCCGACTTCGTCCGACGCGATCAGTAGTTTATTTTAAACTGCTTTATTCAGAAGTATGATTGGGGACCGTTCGCGGTAATTGAAAAGGCATAACTTGTTATCCACAAAATAGCAACAGCGACGACTGCTGCTGGTCGTAAAGCAGTGCTCGGCGGTTTGGGTCACACCGGCGCTTCCTGTTCATCGTATGCGCGCCCTGCGATGTGAGCAATAGTTGATTTCAGGTCACTGTGGTCAAAACTACACTCGTCGATCATTTGCGCTCACTCAAACTTGTGAATTCGCTCTTCACAACCGCCGAATTCGAAGACGTAACCCTGCGGACTCGCTAGGCCTAGTCGTCGCGGAAGGGAAGGGAGTCGCCGTCGATTAAAATTAATTTGTCAAGCGCTTATAGCTGGTGAGTGCTCGAGTGGGCACATGTGAAATATACCCGTTCCTTTCGCTTATTAACAATATGGATAAGGTAGAAGGGCGAATATATTCGCACCGTCGCCTCATCAGCGTGTTTTCGCTCAGCCGCCGGCCTACCGAGGACATGAAGGCTGACAGTCCGCCGGTCGGATTCGTCGGTGTCGTTGGCCTCGAAAACTTGTCCCACTACAGTCATATATGCTGCTGTTGACCGTGATAGTGTCGTTGTCGCACTAGTGTGACCACCGCCGCCGTCGTCATCGTACACTGAAAACGAGCTGAGGAAATTTGAAATGCGTTTGGAAAGTGTCGTGTAGCGCCGTGGAAGTCCGTCGAGTCCGAATACCATTCCAAGTTGCGAATGTCATTCGAGTCAGGTGTCATTCGAACGTGCCCGTGTAGCACAGGTATTAGCCTTTCTCGCGATTGCCAAGGACGATTTCTATTAGCGTTTGTCGTGATGACGCTCTGCCGCCTTCATATTAGCAGCAGCATTTTTTTGTTTCATAGAGATAACATGCCAATTTTCCTCGTAATAAGGTGCACGTGCGCTTGCGGATCTTATAAACCTTATAAGTACCACAGCAAATAAAATCCTGAGACTCAGTTTCAGTTTCCCTACTTTTGGTTTCACCCCCCCCCCCCCCCCCCTCCCGCTATCTTCAGATAAATGAAATCGCTTCCTAAAGTATTGACAAAATGTCTGCATTCGTCTTTCATTTAGCGCAAAGGATACCTGATCCATTGGAAAGGGTACTCCAAATGGCATTGTACCCTGGAGCCTAAGAGGAATCTCAGCGAGGCCTGTCTGCGCGAGTTCACATCCCCAAGGAAACCATCGAATCGACGCCTCCAGTCTGCCTCTGAAGAGATCGTGTACGAAATTCAAAAAATGCTGTCCAACTGCCGTCGATCAAGCGGTCTCCTGAAGGTGAAACTTAACCAGGACATTTATCGATGGCCTTTTCACGGGAAAGGCCAACAATTAGAAAAAAAATGGCTACTCTATGAGGAACAAGACTTCTCCAGGCTCCAAATTCCGTCTGCATGGTCGATACGGGAAACGAAACTTGGGAACATGGTGGCGATTAAGTTTCCAATCAGAAGTAAGGGTGGGGTAACACTTCAGAAGTCCTGCAAGAGGTTTCCTTGCGGCTTTCCTCGTGACACCTTGCAGGTTTTTATTGTGACAAAGATCATTGCTGGCGCATCGTAATACAGTGATAAGTGTTTATTCCCATGGAGTTCTACTTTTGTTCTAATTGTTTTGTTTTCGCGTTGTTTTGGCTTGTTTTGTACAACGTGTCACCTTTTTAGCTCACTGAGTGTTACTGTCTCTATTCCACTGCTATGACTTCTTGTTCGTCAAATTTTCTAGTTTTTATTTAGTTTGTTGTTTATAGCTCCACAAAATGGCCACGCCAGATAACCATATACTCTTGTCTCCTACCTTTGACAGTTGCAGTGTCACATTCACGCTGACCAATGAGACAGCTAAAAAGACAAGACACGAGAAGGACCTTCTTCGAAAGTCATACATTGAAACTGTGCAATCATTTTTGCCCCCGAATGTAAGTCTTCCCATTATAGGTAAATATTTTGAAGACCGGTTTACGTCACTGTGCAATATTGCAGATAGGCGCTACAGGAATTTGACAGGCCGTGCGAAAGCGTCCTTCTTAAAAAATAAAAGGTTCATAAAGATTCACTTCGAGTCTCAATCTAGCCCACCTGAAGGAATACCGGAGAATTCATAGAGAACATCATAATTTCTGCTCTGCAAAAAGAACTCGAAAGAGTAGGAACAGTTTCAGAAAAGGCCATAAATGAGCTCAGAGACACCGTCTCTGCCTATAAGGCTACGCTTCTTAACCTAGAGCAGGACAATGAAAAGGTGAAATCCGAAAAAACTACAATGCAACTGAACAAAGGAATAATGGTCGGCGAGGGGTGCAAAAAAACAGACCGAAGGAAGCTTAATGCTGCTGGATATTCCATCGCGCATGCACTTGACGCTGTACTGGAGAGCTACGGCGTAGATGTATGCCAGCTTCTCGTAACTGACTTAAACGGCCTGCTGCATAAGGTAACATTAAAGGAAAATGGAGAAATTATTTGTAATTGCGGTGTAAAAAGAGGTTTCTGCAGCAATGGTCAAGTTAACTATAATGCCCTTTCTTCTCCAAACAAACAAAGCTTGCGAGAAGTTGCAGCCCTCTTGGACGTACATTTTGTCAGTAACGTTTTCTGGGAGCACCTCTCTGCGAGCGTCCCTAATCTGCCTACCATAAGGCTAATAAATTCTTACAGAGAGCACCTAGATAGCAGGATAACTGTCTTCAAGACACCAGGTACCTCACCTGGCGCTCAGGTTTCATTTGAGGAAGACTTCGCGTTAGCTGCGCAAGAGCTAGCTAAAGATGTAGGCATAAGTGTGACAGAGATCTCCACCGAGGCACTCCTTGTAAAAATAGAGGGTGATGGCTGCGTTGTGAGTAGACACACGACCTGGACAACATTATCATTCGTCATCATTTGCAAAACGCGGCAGCTACAAAGCCATAACCTTCGTCGCCTTCTCGGTGTGGCGGAGATCTCGGAGGGTTATTTTGAAATAAGAGAGGCTTTTCGGGATTTGATAAAAGAAATTAATGTTGTCGCACGAAGGGGTAGCATATCTGTAGGGGACCACGAGATTCCGATTTGCATCTGTCTAGGGTCAGATTTGAAATTCTTTCTTGTTGTTCAGGGTCTGCAGCCTCCTGCATCACACTATCCTTGTTCATTTTGTCGAGCAAACCCACAGACAAGGTGCTCAGTTCTGACAAGTAACAGGAGCTTTAATGAGCCTCCTTTGATCCGCACTCTTGAGAACATGAAAGCTGATTGCTGCGCAGAGGCGAACGGGATGAAAAACGTGCCATTGTTTAACTTCGACTCTGATCTAATAATTCCTGATGTATTGCACATGAAGTTAAGAATAGTTAACCGCCTTGTAGATGGATTGCTTTCAGAAGCAGAAGACAGAGATTACCGTGAAAAAGTCCGCAACCCACGTTGTATGACCATACACGTTCAGGACATCGTTGACGCCATAAATAACTGTGGGATTAAATTTCACGTCTGGGAAGCCAATGAAGGAAACAAGGGAAAAACATTCACGTCGGTATCGGGGCGCGATTGTGAGCGCCTGCTGAAGGCTTTGCCTGAAAAACTGGCCGGGAAATTGCACCCTCAAACAGAGGAAAAAACTTTGCTCCTTTGGAAGGTTATGCGGAAAATTTTGTACACCCTGGAAAATGATGTTGAAGGTCGCAGCATAGAAAGAGAAACCTCAGAATTCTTTCACACGTTCTTAGAATTAGGAGCCCAAGGTTGCAAAGGCTATGGTGGCGTTAAAGTTACGCCGTACATTCATATTCTCGCGCACCATGCTTCCGCAAAGCACAAAAGGTTCAAGTGCCTTGGTTGGTTTTCAAGCCAAGGGTTACAGAAAAAAACGACGTGCTAAAGCCTCTACACCATGGGAAGTCTAACAAGTGGAACGCAGCCGCTGACGCTCTCAAGCTGGCGAAAAGGCTTGAAGTGAGTGAGAATATCAGACTAAGCCGTGCATATAAAAAGCGGGACCAAGAGCATTGGTTTGAGGGACTTATTCAAGAGACACGGGCGAAGAGGCTACGCTGTGCAGAAGAAAAAGTGAGCGAAGGAAACTGTCTACAAAATGTGGACGACATGGATGCAGGAGAATTGCGCACGGAGCTTCGGGCTATGGGAATGTCGACGAAAGTCAAATCAATAGAAAAACTTCGCAACCTTGTAAGGAAAGAACGAGAAAAGCAATGATTGTAGCCATAGCAGGAGATAACAGTTATGTGGTGAGATGTGCCTTTTAGTTTTGCGTGTTTCCTCCTATATTTATAGTGCTGTGTTGTACCTCTAGTTTAGAAAGTGCATCACTGCTTGAAGATGAAAAGTACTGTTCTTGATTCCTTATGTAACCTGCCCCAAAAGGAGTGTTCGGTGTGTACTAAAAATAGCGTATTTGTATTATGTGACTGTTTACCTGCCATATATGCCCTGAGCAATTTTTTGGTGTAATATAAATGTGATATGTGTGTATCGTAAGTTTTGCCGCTGTCACTTTTAAAATGATCGTTTGGCTTGTATTTTGCGTAAGAAAATTCTTTTATGTAAACAAACCATGGATAACCTATTTATAACGCAATCAGTACAGATAGAAAAAATACTTGGGGGGGGGGGGGGGTGCTTTGAAAATGAACATGCACACACGCCTTTAAGTTCTGCGGGGCAGCAGGAAAACATTTTGCAGCGAATTTAAGAAAACTGATTGGGCGTATCGGGCGTAGATCATATGATACTGGCATCAAGTGCACAATGCGCACAAACAGGCTCGAGAAAAGTGACGACAGCAGTACTACGCACATTCAATGCCATCATTTATGTTCATTTGTATGTCTTTCTTTGCTGACTCATTTTGTTTGGCAACCGATTAAAAGTTTGCCTTGTTCTTTATTCTTTTCGCAAAGTATTGCTTCTTTTGTATGCCATGTTGCTGTGAAGTGTGTTTAGTTATATTCATATTCGTTACGTTTGGAGTGCATCGTTCTGGTTGTACATGTAACATGAACACAAGGTAATGACGCTATGTGATTTTGACTGTACACATTGTTTCCAAATGCTGTATAAAAAGTGTTTAATAAAATATTTTATGTCGGCAGTATAGCCCTTGTCCTTGCCTTTTTGCGGGGAAGTTATAATCCCTTCCGCAGCAGCTATCAGATAGTGTGACAAGTGCAAGTTTATTGACAGCGACGCCATGAAAATAGTGCTATTACATTTGCTCCATTTCCTCCCCAAAGGTGCAAAGGAGAAAAGAAATATAACCTCCAGTGCTTCAAATATTACTGTAAACGTAACAGATCACTTCCCATGAGTGTTATCGTTACGAAGGCTTCCCCTTCATTCATGGTAATTTGCTGACATTGTGCTTTCCGCACCGTGCTATAATGACATCTCGGCCTGCTATAATGACATCCCCGCCTATTTGATATTCTCATTAACTTTGTAACATAAAATGCAATTCGTGACTTATTTTATTGGTATACATTCCTTTTTAGCGTCTGGTTATTTTTGTTGCGCTCTACCTCTCTACTACAATTGTATTTTGTTTGATTTACCAAACGCTGCTGCTTCCAAAGTAAGCGATAGTATTGTTCAGTGCAGTATAATTAGTTTTTCACGTGACCACAGAAATCAAAGCTGCTGCAGGCAGAGTAACCTGGGAACTGGGAAAAGCTACAATGAAATAATACAAATTCGTTCCATTACGGGCTATGAGGGACAGCGCACTGGAGCGCTTCGAACTAATTCGACCCCCCGGGGTAAACAGCCGGAGCGTTGTTGCATTTCGCGTACGCTGAAATGTGGGCATAGCGGCTGGGTCCTGAGCCGGCCTTACATTACCCGGCACCCTGTGCAAAACTTTGCCACCCCCCCCCCTCCCACCCGCCTCTCTCTCTCTTTGAATGTATTTGTGGGGGTGTTTCTCTTGATTTTTATTGGCCGTCCTAACGGGGGGCACTTCCAGTTTTAATTCTTTTAACAGTCTCAATGTAGTATTTGTACTGGCGTGGGCAGGACACTTATTTGTTTTTTATTTTTCTACCCCCTCTAATTTATACCCCTTGACATCCTTTGATCTTGCTATTGGCGGTCAATTTTTTACACGCTTTCATAGCATTTTGAAGAAGATGAATCTTAAAAGCAAGCTGCTTGCGATAACGCAACTCATCTATTATACTGGTGAAATAGAAAAATCTATTGCTTAAAATGATTACAGCCCAGCCTCAAAGGACAGATGCAAACGTTCTTCAAAGGAGGCTCTCAAGACAGTCGCTTCAGACGATTGATATGAAATCGCGACTAACCCTGTTAATCCGTGGTTAACCCTCTTGCACCTGGCGGCCCCTTGCGATGTCACTCTGGGAGGTGCGGGAGAATTAACTGCGATATCATGAAAATCGGCCGACGAAGCAGCGTAGCAGCGACTGGCAGCGTAGCGGCTGGCAGCGTCGCAAATTGCGACAGCCACCATATTTACCATTTATATATACCGTTATGAACTGCTTCCTTGATGACGTCCATGCAAAAGCGCTTTTTCGTAGCACAGAAGTGGACACAATTAAATTCACCAATTTGTTTGCAAAAATGGAAAAAGTTGACGGTATCTTGCGGTATCTTTAAAAGCGAAGTTTCGTACCTCAAAAGCGAAGCCTCATTTTTTCAGTTGTGTTACACAGGATGGATCCCGGCAATACATCATGCATGCATATTACAGAAGTCAGAATGAAAGAACAGCAAAAAAAAGTCGCCAATAGCTGCAGCAATAAAAGTATGAATAGTGATCATGCGTGAAATTTTTCATTCATACATTCATACTAATATATTTTCTATAGAAACGAGCACATTTATTAAAATTAGTTGACCAAAACAAAAGGTTCTGAACCCAGGTTAGAACTCTAAGTGCAAACTCGAGTCACCATATTCGGACATCGCTAGAGTCACTAATTTGAAAGCATTACAGGTGAACGTGACAGTAACAACCTGCACGTCTATCTAGATGCTATTTGCTTCTAGACTCCAAATTCTGTTTTCTGCCCGACAACAGCTGAACAGCTTCAGAATGTTTCTGAGTAAAGGTATATCAAATTTTCTTAAATAAGTATTAAAAGAATAAACTTAAACATTTATATTCGCGAATACTTTTTCATGTCGGCCGTTTGAATGCCGCTACGCTCTTTAAAAGTAACAAGAATAGCTAAAATTCAGGCGAGCTAGCTCTCATACCCTAATATATCATGATCACACACCCCAATAAACTTTTTAGATAATAGCAATGGGCTGACAATTTGCGAAGTTGCTCCAGGACAAGCATAAATGAACAGAAGCGAATACTTTATATAGCTGCGTTAATGCATGATCATCGTAACAACCTTCTTTATTTAAAGCTCCGGTCGAGACACTGGGTTCGAGGTCTGACATGTGTTCTTGTCTGCAAGGCAAAAGTCACCCGATAAAAAGGTAAGCGTCGAAATGGACGCAACTTCAGAAGTCCGAACCATTTCTGCAGCGTAGCTCGCTACCGGGCGCCATCTTTCATATTTTAGGCAATATCAGGTTTCAATTGAAAGGCCTCAGGAAGCTTCTTGATCAAAGCTATGTCAGATCGTTGCACACCATTTTAAACACCAAATATATGGGTACCTAAAACCTGGAAGCATTTCCGATATCTATCCGTGTTACGGTGCTATAGAGTTTCAAAGTCTGGAAAAATGCCAAAACTTTGGCCCCCTCCCGCAGTCAGCATCGTATAATATTCCAACGCGCTGGGAAGCTAGTGTATTAATAGCACAGGACTGAAACTTCGGCATATTCCTCAGCTAAGTGTATATTACACAAATCCCCGAAGCATTTTTTGTAGGTGCTTTTGTTCACGTTTTACGATTTTTTTTTGTACCCCTTCCCATTCAGTTACGCTCCCTGTCGCCGCCACTGCCGGTAGATGGCGCAAGATGACGCAATGGCGCCTTATCACAAACTTGATCTACATGCGATGACCAATTTAGATCATATCGGAGACACAAGCCCAGGTGCCTGAACTCAGCGACATCTTTTAGAATGGCATCATGAATTTTATAAGAAAATACAAGGGGTTGTTTTTTACGCGTCATATACATACAAACGGTCTTCTCTGTGTTCATGTCCATTTGCCACCGTTTGCTCCAGGTACTATGTCCAGATGGTTTTCAGTCTCTTCTGATCATCACAAGAATTTACATTACAATAAATAATAGTATCATTTGCGTAATGTTTAATCGTTATCTCTGGTGAAAAGCCGGTGCTCATATCGCTAACATACCAAGAGAAAAGCAAAGGACCTATCACCGAGCCTTGTGGAGCACCTGATCATACATTTTTATTTGAGCTGGCAACGTTATTAAGAAAAACAAACTGCTGTCTATGCGTTAGGTACGCCTCAATCCATTTTATTACAATATTATTTTTCAATAAGTTGTGAAGTTTCAGTAGTAGCTTTTGGTGGGATATTCTATCAAACGCTCTCCTAAAACCGATAAAGATGATATCTATTTGCCCTCTTTCGTCGATATATTTGGCAATGTCATGTAAAACTTCACCTAATATGGTAATAGTGGAATATCCGCGTCGGAAACCATGCTGCTGGCTTCCCAGCACGCAATTTGCTTCAGCAAATTCTATTAAGTGTTTAGTTAAAATGTTTTCAAATATTTTGCAACACGTACTCGTCAAAGATATTGGTCGGTAGTTTGTTACATCATGTTTTGCTCATTGCTTATGTATTGGTATTACTTTGGCATACTTCCAGTCGCCAGGGTCGTCACCAGATAGAACAGACTTGTTAAATATTTCTACAAGATAATAGGAACACCATTCTGCGTACCTTTTTAGGAAAGTATTAGGAATTTCGTCCGGTCCTGCGGAGTTTTTCGTGTCCAGATTAAGAAGAAGGTTAAGAACTCCGTCGTGACTAATTTTTATATCCGATAAAGACGGTATGTTTGGTGAGTCTTCTAGAAGCGGTGTTGTACCATCATCCCAGGTAAATACGGACTCGAAATATTTGTTAAAAAGGCATGCCGTTTCACTACTATCACTCACTGTGCAAGTAGCATTTTTTAAGAACGGAATGGGGGATTTCTGTTTTGACAGGTACCGCCAGAATTTTCCCGGAGATGTTTTAATGACCGTAGTCACTGATTCATTCATAAACCGCTGTTTTGCTCTCGCAATCTCTGCTTTAAATGCCTGGGTAAGGTTTTTAACTCTTTCGTCTGTTGCATTTGAGGTTGTATTTGTGCATTATGTTCTCATACGTTTCAACTGGCGCTTCATGTGAATAATATTCCGCGATATCCACGGATTTCTCTTGCAAACTTTCTTGATGCGCATAGGAATGAAGGATTTTATGCATTTGTGAATTACTTTTTTAAACCGTTCGCAAGCCTGATTTACAGATGTTGATTCAAGAGTTACAAAATTACTGAAACCGTCGAAGCCTTGTTCTAGACAATCCAGTACTCCTACATCGTCTGCTCTAGAAAAATCAGGGACTAGTGCAGTTTTTGCGGGGTGGGGTTTTTGGCACTTGATGGCCAGCCGGACGATTACCATCATATGGTCGGAAAGACCACTCATTACATCACAGCGTGAATGATATTGTGTTGCTGACTGACTCAGAAAGATAAATAAAGTAGGCATTTTCCGGGCATTCGTGTAGGAGTGCTGACAAGCTGAACCAGATTTATGGAAAATACTAGATCTAAAAAGGCACGGGATGTTGCCACATCAATCGTACCCTCCTTATAATTTATCCAGTCTATATGGGGTAGAATGAAATCTCAAGCCATTATAATGTTCTTTGTTCTGTTAGCAAACAGGGGTATTAAATAATCATTTAGTGACTGTATATATTATTCAGTGGTACCTGGAGGTCTATACAGCGCATTGACTGTGAAAGAGATAGTACCGATTTTTCATACTGCACAAGACGCACTCTAGGTCTGGTGGTGACAGTATTTCAACGTAGAAAATACTGGATTTGTAAACAATGGCAACACCTCCACCTCTGGTTCCACGGTCTTTACGGCAAGCTGTGTAATTAGGCGGGAGAAGTACTGCACTATCCATAAACTCGTCAAGCCACGTTTCAGTGACAACGACTATGTCTGGTTCATGCTCACGAAGGATGCTTTCGAAATGTGGTCTTGTTCACTAAACTTAGCGCATTCAAATTTATAACGGTTAGCAAGCCAGGAAGGCGACTCCGCTTGCTCCGGGTTGTTACCGTTGGAGCTGTGACGAGCTACCTGATAAGCCACACGCGTCGCAGAATCATCGTCCCAGTAGTATGCCTTATCATTGACATATAACTTGTCGTGCACTAGACGCGCACGTGCTCCATTCAACTTCTCGTTTTTGGCACTTTCCCAGACGCATTTTCTGCGATAAACCAAACCCTTTGAAATATCTTCGCTAACAGAAATGCCCGTGTTTTTAAGCTTTTTGCAGTTTTGTCAAATTGCAATCTTTTGTTTGAAGTCGTATAATCGGAAAATCACCGGCCGGCGCGATGCTCCTTTTATCCTATGCGATGCATTCGCCCTACACTGGTAGGGCAGACACCAATCACAGTGAATAATTTTTCATTTACAGCTTTTGACAGATCATCAGGGGTTTCATTTTATTCTTCTGGCAGTCCAAATGCGATCAGGTTATTACGCCGCTGGCGATTTTCCAAATCATCTACCTTTTTCGAAAGCTGAGTGATATCTTTTCTTAACTCGTTGACTACTTCTTGTGTCTTGGTTACACTGGAAAGTGCAGATTCAGGATTATTTAGACGGTCTTCGAGAATTTTTATAGCAGTACCATTTTCTTTAACGTCCTTTTGTACTGCTCGCTGGTCGCGCTTCATATCACCAAGCGTTTTCGTATGTTACTTTAGTGTTTGATGAATTTGTTCCAGCTTCTCATCAACGGTAGGGGGACCCGGATTCAATTCAACATCCCCAAATGTCACAAGCTTAACAAATACAGACCAGCAATCACACAAAATCAAGAACAGTGTGCGCGGGCGCGGTACGATAATAAGAGACAAAGGTTGCTTCGAAACGAAGGTGCACTCTGTCTTACCTGCAGACAGGCAAATATGAGCACATTTGAGGCCATGTTCGGATGCGTGCCGTGCCTGCAACTCAGTTTATGAGGATACAGGTGCTTGCTTATGTAGACAATCAGCAGAAGCGTTCGACGGTGATTGTTGAATGCTTCTGGGGTAGATTCCGTTGTTGAAAGCGCACATCGCCGTCACTGAGGGCGGCTGAAGATAAGGCTCGGCGATCGCCTTGTACTCCAGCTCGCTGAACATAGTTGATGGCGTTGTAAATGCACCGGTCAGTAGCGGAACCTGCAGACAGGCAAAGATGAGCTCATTTGAGGCCATGTTTGGATGCGTGCCGTGCCCGCAGTTAGTCATGGTGGAAGAAAATCATTTAGTAGTAGTAGCTCCATTAACTTAATGAAAGTGGTCACGCAAGTCCTCTTATTAGATGTCATCATGTTTGAGGAAAACATTCCAAAAGGTGAATTTAAGTTTGTCGCTTTAACTTCGCTTCCCAGGTACCTGAGTCCACCCACACGTATTTCCGCCACTTCCGCTTCCACCACTTTTCTTTTTTCGCGCAAGCCGCTGACCACTGAGGCGACTGAGCAGAATAGCCGTTCGACTCACCTACCTTCGAAGAGCTCCAGCTCGTTGTGCGCTCCGGTTGAGCCTTCTCGATCGCACTCGTATTTGGAATGGCCAGTAAGTGGCAGAAATACCGGCGGCTGAACCGGGAGGTCAGCGAAATTTTACCGCGACATTTCCTCCTCAACCGAGGGCGACCTTGGGCCTTCCACGACGGCACGCGAAGACAGTGAAATCGATGCCGACAATGCGGAAACACGCAAAAGGCCCGCAGCATCCGCAGGACGAATCGGCGTTTCTGAATGCTCTCACTTGCCAGCCGATTCTGATGAAAGTGCCGAATATTTGTGTTCGTCCGAGAAGGATCCGTCTACCACGAAAGAAAGCACAGAAGCAAGCCTCTCAATGACAGATGCTGCATGAGAGCTAGCGGACCAATATAACTCGGAAGTATTCATTCGCCCATTCAGCAGTTAATGACCTCTGTCTGCTTTTGCGTTGCCTTGTCCATCCGCTACCTCGTGACGCTCACACGTTACCGACGACTGAGCGAAAAGCTGCTGTTCTTACTGACTACGTGCATTTTGGCCTACGAAGTCAGATGATTGAAAGACTGAAAACGGTCTTCGCGATATTGCTGGTACTAAGGTTGACCTCCACGTGAACATAGACGGATTACCGATATTCAAGAGCTCTTCGCTGGACTTCTGGGTCTTGCTGTGTTCAGTGGCGAATGCAGTTGACAGCCTACTATTTGTTGTCTCTATCTATTGTGGCAAAAAAGAAGGCTAAAATACTGAACAGTTTTTGCGACCATCTCTACAAGAAATGAAAAGTATGGAAGCTTCTGGTGTCATCATCAAAGGTGTATGTCACAGTGTTTCACTTGCTGCAGTAATCTGTGATGCACCAGCCTGTTCGAATGTCAAATGTACCAAGGGACACACTGGATATTACGGTTGTGACCACTGCACACAGAAAGGAGAAAGAATTTAGCGCAGGCAAACATACCCCACGTGTGCGGCTTTCAGGAATCGAATTGAAAGATGCTTTTTCCACACAATGGCCTACGGTGGCCACCACCACGCTGCCAGTCCACTTTTGAAGTTGCATGTGGACGTGGTGAAACACTTTCCGGTGGATTACATGCACACGGTGTGCTTGGGAGTGGTCCGTAAGTTGCTGCACAAGTGAACGTTAGACCATTGACGCATCGACTCGGCGCACAGCAGCAGAGCATTATGAGTGCAAGAGTGCCGCAAACAAGTCTGCCGTCAGAATTTGCTTGGTAGCCCAGAGGCCTTGATGAATTCAACCAATGGAAGGCAGTGGAGTTTAGGTCCTTCCTTCTCTACACTGGCCCTGTAATGCTACGCGGTTTGCCGGACGACAGCCAATACAAACACTTCCTGTGCCTTCATGTGACGATGTGCATTCTGCTCAGTGATGTTCTTGCGACAGAGATGAACAACTTTGCCTCAGATCTCCTGAAGTATTTTTCACAGCAGCGTGGGGTTCTTTATGGACTTGCGTTTCTTATCTACAATGTACACATGCTCTATCTCATTGCGGATGACGCCTTAATTTATGGTCCGCTGGACAATGTTAGTGCCTTCCCATTTGAGAACTGTTTGGGGTAAGTTAAACGGTTGTTGTGCACCAGCAGAAACCACTTGGACGGGTGAGCCGCAGATTGTCCGAGTTGGCTTATTCACCGAGAGAACTCCCACTGACTGTGCGCTCCACAGATGTATCATCCTTGAAAGGAGGTGTAGAGAAGGACTCGTGTTGCTTACTAAGCAATGGCAGCATTGTCAGTGTGACAGCGGTGACTCCGAAGTTTCTTCTTGGCCATGAGTTTCTTCATGCAAGGAACTTCTCTGCTCCGCTTCCATTAGAACAGCTCAAGATTTCCCGCACAGAGAAGGCTTCACATGAGATAAGGATGTGGCCTGTTGGTTCATTCCGCTTGAAATGTGTGAAAGTAGTGTGGAAGAGTGGGTTAATTTTGTTTCCTCTCCTTCATCATAATTAGTAGCGAAAACTATTTATTTTATCTTGAGCATTGCGTTCCATCTTCATAGTCAGCCGAAGTCTATCATGATAGAAGTGTATTCTCAGTGTTGTTTTTCCGCTTCTTTATCATATTGAACAGAAATGTATCTTGGCTTAGTGTATCATAGGTAGTAGCCGTGTATTTTGAGCGTGGTTTTATCATAGCTGTATTATCTGAGTGTTTTGCTTAACTGGGTGTTGGGGGTGGTAGGCAGTAAAAATAGCATTTATTGTTCTGTTCAAACACAATAGCTACTTTTTTGTATCTTCCTCATGAGTTGTAGTGATAATGATTGAGTACACATGTTACCTATGCCCTTTCAGTTGTAGACACGTGCTTCATGTCTTTCTAATGTCTACTGAACTGAGGACGTCTTCTGGTTAGTGTTCACAGGTATGCTATATCGGTCTGGCCTACATAGGTGTGGTTGAGGTGAACATACTGATGGGTTGTGGAGAAAAAAAAAACCTACTTCAGACAGCACATAAGACCATTTCTCAGTCTTGCGTCCTGTCTGAAGCTGCGGTTTATTTTTCCTCTACATCATGTCCGACCAAGTGGCCCAAAACTTCCCCTTGTGAAACATGGGTCAGCTGCATAGCAAAGTGAAAGGCGACACGCTGTGTAATATGGGTTGTCTGCTTAGTGTTAACCGTGGTTGCAGGCTGACGCGCATGGCACGTTACGTCGCTCGAATTGCAGCACATCCGATGCATTGTTGGTGTAGCTGGGACTATCTATGAAGGTTTCTCGTGCCAGAAATAAACGCCCTCCTCTCTTAGGGTTGTTATCTCTATTTCCAGAGCTTCGGTTAGCACAGCCCTAATATATCTTGCTTCTGCTATTATTTGACACCATAAGTTTGCACATAGGTGTTCAATACCCCTTGTCAGGGTTGCCAGTGCCCCTTGTGTTACTACTTTACTGTGATAGTGCCTTCTTAACTAGTACAAGTGATGTTGAATGATTTACCCTCTTTCACATTATGTACTACGTGAATGAAGTGAATAAAGTGCTTTGGTGGTGCGCGTTGCCCCGTTTGGTAGCCGGTGCTTTTGTGCTTATTGCAAGCTCTGTGTTCTTTGCCTGTGCACTATGTCAGGGTCGTCACTGTGTCATTCGCCACTTAACCTTGTTGGTGGAGGATATGGGTGTACGATTGCGCCATGAAGCTTGAATAGTCAGACCGGCATAGAGTCACGGAGGATGGCTAGCGCTTCTTTCGTAGTCATGGTGTCACCCTGATACCCCGGCATGTTTGGAACTGATGACACGAATATTGATGACTCGCTCTGCTCATATGTGCCAGTCATCAAGTATAACATGTGGGACCCTACTCTGATGTCTGCGAAAGTCATCTTTTACCTTACCGGCACTGCCAGGGTGTAATATGAAACACACGAGAATGAGCTCATGAGTCGGGACACCTGTGAGGAAAAACTACGCATATTATTTGCAAGACCTGATGCCTGGAAGGTAACTTCGAAACAACTTCCGCCACGCGCCCAGTCCGCCACAGAGGGCTACATACCTATATTCTGGATGGCCTGGCGCTTCGCTATCAAGTGGCCGTTGCTTTGATTGAATCAGACAACGTGGGCTGCAATGGCTTTGTGGATGATGTTTTTCATTTGATTGTCTGCAAGGACTGCACTATCACTGACGCCAACTAGGAGTGCCATCGCTTCGAGCAAATTGAAAGCTGCTGTATTCCGCAGCTGTTTTCTCGGCTTCCTAATACAGCAGCAACCTCTTCCTCTAAGAACCAGCAGCTACCACCAAGTCCACTCTCTGAAATGCTTGCCCTCGCAGACGCAGTCCGAAGGATTGTTTGACGGGAATTAGAGGCCTTTGTGCCTATCCCAGTCGTATGCCTCTGGCTATCATGTTGCTCATCCAGGCATTCGTGTAGCAAGAAGTTGCCAAATGGAACCTCAATCCGGCAGTGTGCGTGCTCTTGGTAGCCCAGCTGGCACTGAGGTTTCAACCACCACTATCTTCCCCCACTGTTTCTCCGGAATTCCGCAGACAACCGACCAAACCGCTTTCACTACTCTCACATAGGCTACATTGCTCGGCACTGCTGCAGCCCCTAATCGCATCCCCACGGCAACTCCACTAGTCGCTCTCCATGCTTTTCACCTCCCCACAGTGCCTTCACCTCTAGCTCCCGCCCAGACTTATCTTGCCGCTTCTCATCACAATCTCCACCACAGACCTCCGAGGCATGCTTCGCACTGATTTTTCCTCTTGTTGCTGTTGCTGTTGCTCTCTATCCCCACAGTCGCCTCATCTCGCTCTGATTTGGAGAACTAGCTGCTGCAGACCCCAGAGGTGAAGCCGCATATTTGCTTTCATCGAAACTGGCGAACATGAGTCCGTGATGAGCTCCAACATTCGCCCCTGCCATCGAAATGTCCTTAGTTCTGCGACATCTTGTCTGTGTGTTGTGGATACTGGCATTATTGTTGCTGATGGCCAATGCAGCGCTCGTGTTGCTCCTGCTGGCCACGGCACCCCAGCTTGTTTGGCCGTTTGACATATGTGCGCCCTTGATCTGATTCTCGGTTTAGATTTCCTGTCGGAACATTCACTCCTCATTGGCTGCTTATAGGAGGACCATCTTGAGGTCTCATTCTTCGATAGCTGCCTTGTGGGTTTCCCACCTCTGTTATTCTCTGAAGATAACGTTTTCCTGCCATCTCAAACTGCATCCTTCATTGCCCTGTACCCATTGCTGCCGGTCCCTGATGGTGACTATAAGGTTGCAGCTATTCTCGATATAATGCTTATTTGCAACGTTGCGCTGCCCCTTACGTTTGCTGCTGTCAAGGCCAACACACTGCTTCTACCGGTTCTGAATTTCAGCTTCTGCCCTTTAGTACTTCCATCCGGAATCTGTGTGACCATGCTTCCTCGCCTTCCTTGTTGCCAAGTCGCAACATTAGATGCTACCATAATTCGCAGCCGCGATGCCACCTGCAAGCATTTCCCTTTCTCCACAGGCGTGTTCACTACCATGTAAGCCACTGACCCCTCACCTGCCTAATCTGCAGAGCTTTTCACACTTTTCTCGTCTTTTTTAGACATTTTTAATCTGCACACAGCTGCCCTCGGTCAAGCTGTCACACATGACATAGGAACTGGTAGTGCCCCTCCTGACTGCTGGCACTCCTACCGTTTGTGCAACCCCAAGCGCCAGGTTATCTGAAACGAGGTGGTAAAAATGCTTGCCAAGAACATTATTGAGCCTTCCCGCTGCCCTTGGGACTAACCAATCATCCTCTAAAAAATATGGCTCTTGGCAGTTCTGCTTGGATTACTGACACCTCAGTGAGATAAGAAGTCTAGCCATTGCCACAAATCAATGACACCCTTGACACCCTAAGGTGCCAAATTTTTCTCCTCCACTGGCCTGCGCTCTGGCTACAGGCAAATTGCCATGGATTAACAAGACCGTGAAAAGACGGCATTTGTTGTGCCTGCTGGGCTGTATGAATTTAAGGTTATACTTTTCGGCTCATCTAATTCCCCCGCCACCTTCGAACACATGATGGGCGCAAATAGCCCCACCTAGCGCCTTACTAGCACGCTTACCGATATGCTCGCAATATACGTTTCACTGGATCTTCGTGACGGGGATATTCCTTTCCCTTACATTTGCAAAGAACTCTTCCCTTCATTGCACTGTAGTTGCTCCCTAGTCTATCTTTTGTACGACTAAGAGCCCCCGTTACCTGTGGGCACTGCTTCCTACCTTTACTGCTCTACTTTCTGAATATGCCCACGACGTTATTGTCTGTTCCGACCAAGCCCACCGTCTAGCATGCTCCCGATTACTCGCCTCACAGACATCACAGCAGGAATATTACAACCGCCTTCACCACATGGTTTCTTTCACCCCTAGCTACCTTGTCCTGCTTCGGTCACCATCTCGCAGCATCAGCCTCTCTATGCGGTGCTAGGTCACTTCCGTTTACCTATGAGATCACTCCGGCTTTCTTAGAGAGTACCTTCGACCCAGCTCGACCTGATATTGTGCACCTCTTGTGCCTCAGACCCTACCAATCACTGTGCCCTGATGTGCCCAAATCTGATAACACTGCGACTATGTTTTGTGCCCGGAGGGCTGTGCTGCGGGTAATCAGTGACATCGAAGTGACCGAAGTGTTTCAGTGGTCCATGTTCCTGCTCTCTGTGCTCGCTGCTTTTGTGCTCAGTGCGGGTTCTTTGTTCATTGTCTGTTCACCATGTCCAAGTCATCACTGCATCTTTAGTCACGTACCGTGGTTACGGTTGTAAGTCAACTTGAATGTAATTCGACCTCCCCGCCGCGAAATATAATGTCCGAAACAAGAAAAAGGACGCGTTCCACAATGAAAATTTATTATCCAGAAGTTCCCCACTTGCGTCGTTGTCCTCACTGGTGGTGTTGTTGTCATCACTGCCGCGGCCCACAACAAATTCGTCATCGAGTGAAATTACACACTTTCCAACAACTGCATCATGACATCACGTGGAATAGCCGCCCGAGAGGGTGTATTCACGCACCCTATTGGCGTAAGTTCCCTGCCTTACAAAGAGCGTCCACATTTTGTCCCACGGAAGTCTCTTCGCTTGGCATCACAGTCGAAAATTTTGCGCCGCTGCCTGCGCCACTCCCATGCACCACCCATTCAGAAACGTTGAACTGGTGGCAACTCGTGAATTTTTTTTGTTTTTTCGACAAAATTAATGCGCGGCCGGCAGTGAGTAAACACCAAATGCTTTTTGGACCGGAGATGTTATGATGATTGTCGAAGCACGTGGCTGACACTTAAGTCAAAGGTGCCAACACCAAGAATTGAAGAACAAACCTAACGCTTGAAAAGCGCGTATTCAGGACACAGCTTAAATCATGGACTCCGAGAGCACAGCACAGGCATTTAATCATTAACAACGTTTGGATTTCTGGCAAAAAATTGCAGGCGTTATGAGTTTGAGCCGACCAACGGTGCTACACATCTGCTTGGTAGGGGAGGCGCCTAGTTACATTGCGAAATCTGTAAAACCTTCCACATCATAGGGAAGGTGAAAATTGTTTAGCAAGCGATATATTACTTTGTTACGAAAGGAGTTGCGATATGTCAGTGGCACTCTGCCTTATGTGTTTAGAAAGCAATATATTTTGTATTTTTCCTGCTTTTCTGTTAATACCAGTGCAGCGTACACATGTTGTATTGAACTCTACTTGTGGGTCTTTCATCCAGTTAATAAATTCAGTTATCTTTTTACTGCACCTCCTGTCTGTTTTCCTTCGTCCCCATCTGAAGTGTTAATCTTTGATTGTAGAATGATATTTATGCTATTCAGATGTATGTAATATGGGCAGCTTTGCTAGCCCAAAAAATGATGCTTAGTCTATGGAAGATATTGCAGTAAAGGGTTCCAGATAAGACCAGCTGGAGCTCTATAACGTGCATCAAAATTTCAGAGTAAATGGTTGCTTTTAGATTTTGCCTCTATAAAAATGCTGCTACCATATGTGGACTCCATCCCAAGATCTTAAGTTTTTATGGTACATGACATTCACGGGTAAAATTAACCCCTTAGAATAGTAGTTAGGCGAGACAACTGCACATATGAACTAGCCTGCACTCTTTCTACCTTCTTTCGATCCATCTTTTCTTTCCGGGATGTTTTTACTCATGAAAGAGATGACTACAATCAATGATTTATAAACTGACCAGCACATGTTCATCGCAAATGCACCCTTGAGTTAATTTTTAATTTGTGATCTGGAAGGACATTAATTGTCATGCAATTGAGTGCTGAAAACCGAGCTGTTCATTCTGCACTTTTGCCATGCCTAGTATGCTTATATTCCTTCTTTTGTAAAAAATTACTCAAGCTGATTAGCATCTGCCGCGCAGTGTTTATAAGCACCTTATGCTGTCGTGAATGTAACAGTAATCATCTGCGCCACCCCAAGTGGCATCCTATCCGTTTCTGTTGATCTGCTTTTTTTTAGTTGCTGCGCTATCATTGCGGCAACTTTAACTCACAGATTTTGTCAGCAATGATTGCTTATTAAAATTCTGAGTAGTGGATTACACTCTTGTTGACAACTACAAAAGACTAAAAAATCACAGCTGAATTGAGATCATGCTACAGATTTTAGCATTATTACTCTGTTGATTTATTTATTGGATTACCGTGTCAACTGTTGACGAAGAAAATGTGGCCGTTATGTAACATCTTTGAGGAGAGTTAGTACATGATCCTGCAAACTGCCGAGATTCTGCAAATAGCATGCAAAATGAATTCATGTCCCCATACAAAGCAGTGCACAGTTAACCAAATTTGCATGTTGGCGTTTGAGCGAGGTGCTTGCTACAAAATTGGTGTTTCAGTCAATCTAAAATGCTAAAAGATCGTAGGCAAGCCCAAATTGGGCGGCCCATGTAATACCCTAGCGGGTGCCACATGGGCTCTGCACGGGATATACAAGCTGGGCTGGAGCCCTGTAATACCCGCATGGGGTTTCGGTGAAGTAGCTGGGCTGCCTGCAGAACGAACGCGGGCCGACCCAACTTGGGTGGCCCACTTAATATCCTAGTGGGTCGCATTCTGTAGGGGCAAACCGGTGCACGTGCCCATGTAATACGTATACATGGCGCTTTGGTGGGTATATGTGTGGGCTAACTTGCTGTAGACCAGAGCTATGGGAATAAAATCCATGAGCAAGCCAAGCTTGGGCAGTTCATTTGGGTTCTAGATGAGTCCCAGAGAGGCCAGTTAAACCACTACATGTTCCCATGTTCCCATATAATCGCACGTGGCGCCCCAGATGGTAAGCAAGGGCTGGTTATGCGCCTGAAGATATTGCGAGGAGGACCACCTAGGAAGCATATGTATTACACAAGCGGGCCCAGACGGGCCCTAAACGCCGTGCTACATGGGAAGGGCACAAGAAAGGGAGGTATTCCGCGATGCGCAGCGGTCGAACGAGAGACTGGCCGATGCCTGGCGTCAGGGAAAAGCGGGCAGTCACGGGATGTTCGTGCGGGATGGGCTGCTATATCACAGAGCAAAATTGCTGGCATGCTCTACGAGCAGCTAGTGCTGCCGAGGGAGACGAGAAGGGAAGTAATGATTCTGGCGCATGCGTCCGCGTGGGGAGGGCACCTCGGGAAGAGGAAAACGGCAAACAGGGTTGAGATGAGCTTCTACTGGCCAGGAGTCAGTGTGGATATCAACGAGCACTGTAGATATGACCTGTCATGGGTGCCAAATGAGCGGCGACCGCCGAACAACAGGCCTAGTCCCTATAACACCGCTCACGCGACCTAATTACCCCTTTCAGGTAGTGAACGTCGATGTGGTCGGAGCGCTGAGTCCCCCATCAGGAAGGGGACACAAATGCGCACTTTGCGTCACTGACCTGCACACACTACGGCCAGAGGTAGTGTATTTTGCTTCTCACTATATTACGTTATATGCTACTTTCTGCTAGATGCTATTCAGAAACAATACTTACAGCACGCAAAACGTGTGACGCGCTTCTCGAGATTTTCTCACGCACTGGCGTACCAGAGACGATATGCAGTCACCAGGGCACCAATTTTGCGGCATAGATGACGCAATTGTTCTGTGAGAAAATCGGCACCTCGCTGCCGTTCTCTACTGCGGAGCACCCCGAAAGCAACAGTTTCATAGAAAGATGGAACCGCGTTTTCAAAAAAATTGGCGGTGCTTTAGCATTAGTTAAACCTGGATGACGCGATAACTACACCTGGCCGATTGGAACTTGGTCGCATGACCAACCACGTGACGAACCACGTGATCAGCCACGGCGCCGCGCCGCCGGCAGCTGCTCCGCACCACATGACCACCCACGTGGCAGCGTGGCGGCGCAGCCACATTGTGGGGGGCACCGCTACAGGGTTGCAGCGCCGCCACAGAGTTTCCGCGCCGCCACAGGGTGGTAGCGCGGCCTAAGGGCGGCGGCGCCGCCACCGACGTGGCCCTACCACGCTGAAGTCTCGAAATGGTACCGTAATGTAGCTATCGCTACAAAAGATGTTTCTAGCCGCTGCATCCGTCATCAAAACCTGAAGCACCTGAGCTGCAGCTAGCGTGAGTAAAATTTTCGTTTAGTTTATATGGGTTTAACGTTCCAAAGTGACTCAGGCTATGAGAGAGGCCGTAGTCAAAGGCTCAGGAAATTTCGACCACCTAGGGTTCTTTAACCTGCACCGACATCGCACAGTACACGGGCCTCTTGAATTTCGCATTCTCGTCTCTCATAGCCTGTGTCGCTTTGGGCCGTTAAACCCCCATAAACTAAACCAATTTCGCTTTCATCGAAATTAGACCGACCCGGCCAGGATCGAACCCGCGTCTTTCGGGCAAGCAGCCGTGCGCCATAAGCACATAAGCACTCAGCCACCTCGGCGGCTGCCGTGACTAAAAGGAGAGGGAGGATAGAGTGAAAGGGAAAGAAAGAGGGGAGCGAGAATCTGACCCCTGGTCAACTCGGTGTTGCTCTGCAGCCAACGATGGGCAGGAAAACGAAGCGGCGTCTGTTCATTTGTCACTGCGCCAAGTATTCCGGCCTCTAAACAAGTGTTAATTCTTTTTAGCTCAATTCTTTCTTCGTGAGTCCCCTGCCACTTTGTCACTACAACGGCATTAGAGAATCAGGTTCTTTATTGGCTAACGGCGCACATCAACACGGCTCAATTATTGCGCTTTTGCTGCAGAGGGTCTTGGCGCCAAAGGCCCTTTGCAGCCCTTTAAATCCCAAAGGAGCGTCCTTCGACAAGCGGCGACCGCCACGCCATCGAACTAGAACACTAAAAGCAAAGAAAAGAAAATCTAGGCAGCTAAACATATTAGAACAGACCTTAAAATAACATCTTAAAACACCAAAAACGAAACTGCAATCGAATACTTACAAAACTCCTATCAAATTAAGCTATATACGCAACAACAAGGAAATATCAGTTGTGTACCGCCCACCCAGCGGCAATATACTCTGCTTTCTGAACTTCTTTGAAGAGTTTTTGGAATATGTCTCAGCAATGAAATTACAACTTATATGTTCTAGATATTTTAACATAGATGTGCTAGTAGAGAGTAACACAGCTTTAGACTTTATTACCTGGCTGTCTTCAATACGTTTCATGAACATAATTTCAGCGGCCACTCGTATCGCACTCTCAACCGCGTCTGCACTAGATCTAATTATCGCGAACATCGAAACAACTGTTCAGTATGCCGGCACAGTCTCGTCTGATGTGAGTGATCATTGTCCTGTATTCATGTCTTATTCCAGCCACACTGATGCCAAAAAAGATTCATCTGCGGAAATGTTCTTTTTCAGTGCATGACACCCCATGCAATGGAATCGTTTAGAAGGGAGATAAATGCTTGGGATTGGTCTTTTGTACTCGCAAAAACGAACGCGGCAGAAGCATATTTGGTTTTTATCAAAACGTTTGCACGTATATACTCAAAGCACTTCCCCTTTAAAGCTGGTAAACCATCGAAGAAGATAAAAGAAGCGTCACTGACGAGATATCACGCACGAATGATGAAGCAAAAACACTCTATACCACGCTTTTTTGCGCACGGGTACTGCAAAATCATCCAGAATTTCAAGAAATTCAGGAATAAACTCAGTGCTGGCCTAAGGCGGGCTAAGTTCACCTATTATCACCAGCTATTCTCTAATGTTTCAAGCAAACACCGTAACGTTGCCTGGAATGTCATAAACAAAATCTTGGGCCGAAGTGGTTTACACTCAAACTCTGATAGCATCGTTGTTGACAGGCAAGAACACACTGGCCAGTCGCTCGCTGATTACTTTAACCAACACTTCATGAGTATAAGTCATACAATGTCCCTCGCGACACAGAAACAGGATATAGTCTTCAACACAATGGACAGATTTTTCCTCGAACCAACTGACTTAACGGAAGTGTTCACCGCATTCAGTCAGCTAAATAACTGCTGCTTTAGACAGCGACAACTTACAAATAAAGCCCATAAAATATGTTTTAGATTTGCTTCTGCCTGTACTTGTGGATATCTTAATTTAATGTTGGAAACTGGAATTTTTCCCGATGAAATGAAGCGATCCAGAGTCTATGTCATATACAAAGGTGGTGACAGAAACGCCGTAAGTAATTACAGTCCCAATAAGTATTATTTCGGTTTTTTCGAAAGGAGCAGAAAGAAATATGTTCGCTTGTCTTTAAAATATTTTACAGCCAGAAATATTTTCTAAAAAGAATTACATGGCTATAGAGCCGGAAGACCTACCGAAACTGCGCTACTGACAATTAAGAAATTTGTTGCGGAAAATATTGAGAAAAAGTACTTTACACTTGGCCTATTTGAAGATTTCACAAAAACATTTGACTGCCTAAACGACAACATCCTTAACTAAACTATCCCGGTATGGAATTCGCGGAACACCTCTTCAACTAATGAAGTCGTACTTAATGAACAGGACATAAATGGTATGCATGGGGAAACACCAATCAAATTTTATGCCAGTTAGTGAGGGTGTACCACAATAAGCCCCTTAGGACCTCTCTTATTTAATATTTTTATTAATGACATTTTCCTCATCAGTAGGTCAGCAAAATTTGTCATATACGCCGATGACTGTTCTATACTTACGGCTGGTCCGAATACAGACGTGTTAATTAGGCAATGTGAAGACTTTCTTATTAACTTATTCTCCTGGTCACAATCCAATGGACTGAGAATAAACCCAAGAAAAACTAAAATAATGGTATTACGAGCAAACATTAAGACGTTTCAATCAAATCATGTCATAACTAATGAAGCACAGAATATTGATATAGTAGAATTTCTTAAAATACTGGGAGTGACATTCAGCAGCACATTAAGCTGGGATTTGCATGTTACCATTATATGTAAAAAAAAATCTCCGCTGTAGCTGGAGTCGTCTCGCGTTGTCGCACTTTCCTTCCAACACGCGTTAAACTCCAAATATACCATGCGCTATTTGCTTCACATATCAACAATTGTTATCTTGTCTGGAGCACCACAACCAACACAAATAAACAAAAGTTTTACAATCCAAAAAAGAATTATACGTTACATCGGGAATCATGAATGCTTAGCACATACCGGCCCGCTTTTCGCAACCTATAAGGTAATTGCTGTCTTTTCATTATACAATTTCCTGATTTTGTGTACATACTTCTCTTTGGATAATTCATTCCGTGACTTTTTAATTGTCGCCGCTTCAATAAAACCCCACGAACCAGTCGTATTCACACAAGCACAGAAAACCGGCACGTTCCCCCTTTCCAAACAAATTATAAGAACCAGTCATTGAAACATAACCTCCCGTCACTGTTAAACAAGTTTAAATTTAACGCTAAGCCCACAATAAACGACTTGCGGGAACAATTTCTAAATGCATTGTAAAAACCTAAATGTCTGTCCAGCTTTTGATCACATTGTGTTTCTTTATCAGATACTGATGTCCATCGCATGATTACGTCGCCTACGATAGTTGGTTTTTGAACATGTTATATGCTCAGTTCTATATAGCGTAAATTATTGTATTGTATACACAAGATGTGTTTTCCATGGATATAACATTGCATATAATATTGTTTTCTTGTCATATTGCAATCCTGTATCTGCACAGCTCTACCTTGTTGTGGTCTCTTGGGCCTCGTCAAGCTGCCCCGAGCAGCTTTTTACCCAAGAGCTCCAACCATGTATATACGTGTTGAAATAAATTAATTTGATTTTATTTGATATGTTTCCAAATTTGTACGATCCGCGCTGCGCCTTCTGCGGTGAAGTGGCTGAGTTGTACCATATGGTATGAGCATGCAAGAAAGACTAGCTGTACAAAGAATTATTAACCGAACAACTGATGACTGGGAGGTGGCGCTGTCCAGAACACATTCGGAGGACCAGTTTTCGCTGGTGAACCAGGCAAGAGCAGTGGCAAAAGCCAAGGGGCTCTTGGAATGGGAGTTTCTCCAACATGAGGGCCCACCCAAACATTCTATCCATTAAACGTTTTAACGCGACAGCGTCAAGGGCCCCGTGTCGCAGAAAAAAACGGTCGTCGGCTGTGAGCGAAAATTCCCGTAAGCAAATTCGTAAATAACAATGGTCCGCACGCGCTGCCATCATGCGGCAAAGCACAGAAGACGCCCTCCTCGCAATGTACGGCGCTGCCTCGAGAGATGGCGCGCCCATTACTCGCTTCTCCCCTTCATCTCGTTTGAGCGCATTGGGGCCGTGCGGGGCCGGGGCGAGGATTCCCCACTACCCTTGCGCTGAGTAAGTTTCTCGCTCTCTTCCCTTCCAACTTCAAGCGTGTGTCACTCGAACCATCGTGTTTAAGGGACGCGGCTCGCCTTTCCGCTCACAGCACGATTCCTAGGTGCGAGCGTCCGATGCGGGACGCTTCTGAAGTGATCGCTGCGCCGTAGCGCGTCTGCTGGGAAAGCGTCCTCTGCGATGTGTGCCGTGCTGCTGGCGAAGAGTCATGCGTCTGCGTGGTGCTCCCAAGCGAGATAGAGGACGATTCCATCGGGGTGTCGGCCCCGTGACCGCGTCCGCCTTCATAACGCATCGCGACCCGGCTGTCCAGGCCGATCACGACGTTCGGCTCGCGTATATCGTTTCTCCCTCGGAGGCACCGAGTTCTTTGGTTCGTTCCTCTTGCTCTGTAGATGAAATTGTGCTGAGGACTTAGAAGTGCTGTATTATGAAAACTATGTCATTGTGTGACTCAAGAGCATGCCCACCGAATGAGTGGGGGTGCAAACGGGGTGCAATAAAGCTTTCGGGTTCCGCTCTTAAAGGCAAAGCTTAAGCTTCCTCGAACTTTTTTCGCTCTATCTTGAAAACACCTTACAAGTATATAAAAGCCTGTCTCGATCTAGTTTTTTGGACGTGTCTTTATATTAGGCTATGATCTCAAGGCAATAAAAACGTAGCAGAATCATAGAGTGCCCGTGATGGCAAGGACATTAAACAAAGCATGCGTCAGCTGAGGAGAGAAGCTGTAAGTAGTTTTGTTTAATGAAGGAAGTATAATTAAATAAGTTTCTGAGCTCGGGGAACGAATAAAAAACTTCTATTGTTTTCTCAAGATCTCACTTCTCTTCATCTGTTCAACGCTTAGGGAGCTAAAGTCGATCGAATGTTCCACATTAGAGCTGCACCGCGCACCAACATCGCTGCTCCTTTCAGGTCTTGCTTTTGTTTGAAAGGCTTTTGAGGATTGCCTGTGATAGGCGTACAGGAATCCGGGAAGGTGAAAATCACTCATCTGGCTTTTTTTATGTGATCTAGAACTTCTGAATTGACACTTCATTCCGGAAGCCAATAAAAAATAGCTGACTAGTCTTTACTTATTAAAATTGTAATATATATATATGGCATTACCTTCCGAAGGCCGGGCCTCGGCCAAAACATCGTTAATAAATCTTTGTTTCCGTTTGTGTGCCCCTTATTCTGCATTACAAATTTCTGGATCCGGCAAAACTTTTGTGAAGTATATATATATATATATATATATATATATATATATATATATATATATATATATATATCGCGATTTTCGACACATGCTCTCAATGATACTTAGATGGTTTTAAATCCCTGGTTAGCTTTATCTGGGACACCCGATATACACTCCCATCAGAAGCACGTTTAATCACAACAGTGGGTTGAAAGCCAACTCAGCGGAAGACGCCGCAACATACAAAGAGCAACTAGCTCACCACTACAAGAACATCAAGAAAAAGAGCACCATTTTTCCCCTGCCGTACCCGTCACTCAACACGGAACCAGCGCATGTCCTCCGCAAAGTTTTAACTAACTCTCGCCACTTCGCTAATGGTCCGCAACTTGAGATTGCGTGACACAGCTCACTCTCCTGACTGTCCGAGATCACTGCAGACACCGAGCAGATTCTATACTCATGTAACACTGCCATTGCGTCCCCTTGTTTCCCTTACCATACTTCTCATTCCTGGAGTGCTTGGCTACACTCGGGCTTGGCATATGACCAAGGAGCTATAACGGAGCAAGCACTCTTCAGTAGCGAAAGCTACAGTAGGCTAGTCAGCAGCGCTTTTCAGGCGGGCCACGCTAGTCACTTCTGCGCATGCGCCGTAACCATGGCAGTCAGCTGCGCCGAGTCGCAAGTGTTCGCCGCGCCCCACCGCCTCGCCGGTCTCCGTGCAGCTCCACGCGTGACGTCATCACTTAGCTATTCGCTTCACTGCGCATTCGCTATCCTGTAAGCGGCTGCGCCGCCGCGGAGCGGCAGCTCGCCTTGTGAGAAGGCGCGATGGAAGAAGACGCGGCTGGTGGAAGGTGAAGACGCTTCGCGAGACGGTCTTCACGTACCTCGGGCGTCTTCGGCGCACGCTCAGCTCTCCGCGCTCTCAGCCTCACGCCAGGCAATGACTTCGGGGTCGGTAGAAGCAGCTTTCCGTAGGATCTGAAGATTCCGCTTACTATACACGCGGCCATCAGCCGCGTCTTCTTGCACTGAGCCTTCTCCCAAGGCGAGCGGCCGATCTGCGGCTTATATCTTCCGCCGCGGCGCAGCTGTTAACATATATATAGCCCATGCGCCCTTCTTTTCCTCAAAATCACCGGCGTCTAGAACGTTGTTAACGCCAGCGCAAATGAACACAATGAATGCTGACAGCTTTCGCTATGTATTTTCTGGATTAGCTGAACTAATCCACATTCATTTTTTCAGTGAACCTTAGCACTGCCCTTGAATAAAGTTTTTTCATCCTCTTCCACGCCCAAAAGCAACTTAGGGCAGGAAGAAGTGTGCTAAAATTTTCATTCGCTTTTAAGGGTATAACGCAGTACTAATATCATACACAATAGCGTAGCTAGCTTAATGGGTCTGTGCCACAAGGTGCCGGCCGTAGAAGAGGACGAGGAAACTCCAAAGCCAGCATTCGAGCAGCGCCAGCAGATTTGGAGACCCATTCCTTGCCATGACTTCGCCTAACCCGTCGGTTGTGCAGGACAGCCGGCCCAGTTCCAGCGATCAGCCACAGTCCTCAACCGACGTGTTTCATCGTTCTGCCGTGAAGAGGCTGCAGCAAGAGGTTGTTATCATGAGCACCTACGACGATGATGGCATCACAGCGATACCAGATGAAGACAACCTCTTCCATTGGAAGGTCACTATCCAGAGACCTGCTGGTACCGTGTATGAAGGCAGCGAGTACAACCTGAGCTTGCAGTTATCTACCCGCTACACGGTCGAGCCTCCCAGGGTGCGTTTCGAGACTCCGTGCTTTCACCCCAACATTGGCGACCAAGGAAACATATGCGTTGACATCTTGAAAGAGAAGTGGACAGCGCTGCTCAACGTACGAACACTCGATACAGACCTTGCTGGCCTAGCCGAACGTGTCCAGTCCGCTCAACGGTTACGCTGCGGATTTTTGGCGTGACCAGGAGCGGTACAGAAGAGTGCGACAGTCATTGGAGGACTATCACAAGAGCAGGTCGACGCCTCCACGGTTCGAAGATGGCGGCACCTAACTTGACTCTGTACCTTGAAATAAAAAAAAATGGAACGAAAACTCTTTATGGAGACTGCGCGAAGGAACTAAGCGTGGTTCCAGCCACGCTATTTGCAGCGGCACCGCTGGATGGTGCTGTCACTCACGAGCACCCACGGCTCAATTAATTCAGTTCAAATAATTTTCAACCTCGGAACTGATCAGGTTCTTACAATACAAGGCCATGAAATAGAGAGGGTGGCAGAATAAATTTATCTCGGGGTATCAGTAAACCAAGGATACACAAATGGAAAAGCAGGAACAGACTGTTAGAGCGAAAAGGTGAAGAGATGCCGGGATAAGAAAACATAGGGCATTATGGGGGTACCAGTACGAAGTACTGAAAGGTAAAGTAATACTAGTGCCGGGGCTTGCTTTTGGGAACGCGGTTTTGTGCCTAAGGGCAGAAGTTCATTCCTCACTGGAAGTAAATCAGAGATCGGTTGGAAGATTTGCACTAGGTGCCCACGGCAAAACCACAAACGAGGCAGTACAGGAGGATATAGGATGGGCATCGTTCCACGCACGGAAAGCTGAGAGTAAAATACTAAACGAAGAATGCCTGAGGAAATCAGGCGATAACAGGTGGGCAGCTAAGGTATTTAAATACATATACAGAAATAGCGTTGACTCACAATGGCGGAAAAGAAATAGGAAGCTAACCAGTAAGTATGTCCGGCACGAGGACGGAGAAAGACGGAGCTTTTAACGAAAGGTAAAAAACGCAGAAGGTAAAAACTTCATTAATTCAGTGGAAAAGAAGCAGTGTAGAACTATATCGAAATTGGAAAAGGCAGATCATGAAGCAATCGTAGTATGATAACTCAAGAGGCAGTCTCCTACACGTCGAAGCTGGATCAGGGAGGCTAAGAACGTGAAGCTACGAAAAGAAATTTAACCAAGAAGGTGACACACGTGCAGTGTGGGATAAAAATGTCGATGCAGGCATAGGAACTCTCCCTGAGGCCCTATAAAGTTTAGAGATAACAATGGTCTAGTGAATGAATATGCGGTGGAAGTCAGCAATAAGCGATAGGCAGATTGGTGGCTCAAAAGCAGAGAGCTGTCACAGGGTAGAAGTGTAAAATTAAAAACGCATTTGCAGAAAATGTCGAATTTATAAACCGATTATTACATCATTAAAGAACTACAAAGAACAAAAAGCCGAGCATGATGGCAACTGCAACAGCCCCGTTTCAAAGGCGACGCTCCACCATCCATCCATCCACCCATCCGTCCGTCCGTCCGTCCGTCCGTCCGTCCGTCCGTCCGTCCGTCCGTCCGTCCGTCCGTCCGTCCATCCATCCATCCATCCATCCATCCATCCATCCATCCATCCATCCATCCATCCATCCATCCATCCATCTAAATATAGGACGCAACAAACGCGTACAATATATTTTAATTCGACTCCAAATATTCCTTAAATATCATTTCTCAAGAAAGATACCAATCACTAGCGCGATGATGAATGATGTATGAGTCTGAGAGCGATATCTGAGTATTGGTGATGTCACAGCACAGTAATGTGACGTACTATCACAGGTGACGCACGACATTAGCCAGGTGCCGCGTCGGCGGTCGGTGGTCTGATCGGCAGAAATGCCGTCGCTGACGCATCAGCACTGGCGTCCTAGTGAAACCTTCAAGCTTATGAGACAACGAGTTGCTCTTGTCTCTACCTTATCCTAACAGTGTGGTAGCTTGGGCTGGTGGGTGTAGCATAATCGATGAAGACATAACGCAGCACAACTAGGCACAGAAAAGGAGCACACCTCATTTTCTCTGTCCCGTTGTGCTGCGTTGTGTCTTCTAATCTACCTTATCCGTATGACAGGTAAGAAAAACGTGCGACTACATGTCATATGTTAGCACTTCGACACTCACCAGAGGTAAAGAGTTCATTTTAGTCTACGCCGGCCCCCTTCCGCGAAGAGGAGGCCTATGAGTCCTCGGTGTTATTATGTGCGATGTCATAGATTGCAGGAGCGAGCTCACGACTTATAACGAACTCAAATAGCCATCGAGTTTTGTTTTGACAACAGTCTCCTCAAATCGACGTTTGATCACATCTTAGGACGCACATATCAGGACCGGGAAGCGCTACTGCTAGACGTTACTTGACGCTGTCTGCCGATTAATGCTGCAGGCGCCCGGCATCATGCAGTTGTTGGCGTTGCTTGTGGACAACAAATTCGACCCTTTTTATTATTGAAGCGAACGTCTTACTAGGCTATGACGGCGGGATTGTGTCAGCAAAATGTGTCGGTAGCAGTTGTGGGCAATTGAGAAAAGGTAGCGTCAACCGAGGGGTTGTAATCGAAAGAGGCTGATGTGAAGATGCTGTCCAAAAAAAATTTCGAATTCTTACGAATAGTTAATAAATTAGAGCCAAAAATGTCCAAGAAGTGGGCGGGGCCACAACAAAAATGGCGCCAACTTCTAAAATACCGCAATTATGGGACCACGCGACCAAAACTGGGCAGAGCCAAAGCATGGTGCCAAATTTGAGACAAATAAATACTGAGTTTAAACGAGGGTAGTGGTGGTGGTTACAACTTTATTGCCACAAAATGGAAGTGATTAGTAGGGGCCGGGCGAGTCAAGGATGGCCTCCAGTCGGGGGCGACCTCTTGAACCCGCGTGATGTGGTCCAGTTGCATTGTGTTTCTTCAACTTGCCAAGAGATTGTACCATTCCTCCGCCGAGGGAGCTGCCAAGAGTATCGTCGTACGAGGTTTGCTGGCGCATTCTCATAAAATATTGTCTTGAGTGGCGTGCATCCAGTCACCTCAGTGCGAGCATGCAGGGTCAGATTCACCATTTGTGATTAAACATAATCGGGGTGAGGGGCGGGATACGTGCATCTTAGCTCGCGCTAAATGTTTGTAATCTCCGCGTACGAGCCAGGCGCCTCTGCGGGGGCGTCCGTTCCCGAGAGGTCTTCCGTCCCCCGGTTGATTAAACTCCAAACTAGACGGTTCACCCCCTCGCTTCCAGAGTTGCCTGCGTGAGTCGTAACCTATACGAGATTGATGTTGTGATCGAAAGTTCGGTTGCCCAGAATTCACACTGCGAGCGCGCTTACCGAGTTTTTGTCGAAATTTTCAATGCCGCTCTTAGAGTCCCTTAGAATAGTTTTGGTACAGGGATCCACGATGGCCAGTGCGATAGCTACTTCCTCTGCCTGGCATATAGAGCTAGTGTGAAAGGTGTCGTTAAGGAGGGCTGACATTGGAGTGGCCGTAGATGCCACGTATGTTCCGCTTTTGATGTGTTGAGCTGCGTCCATGTACACTGCTCGTGTTGGTTCTCGTACTGTTTCTCAAGGGCCTGCGCCCTCGCTTTCCTGCGGGCGTCGTGTCTGCCTGGCAGCATGTTCTTGGCTATTGGTTTAACTACTGGTTTAAATAGTCAAGTGTCAAGAGTACTAGAAAAGGGGGAAAATGTTCATCTAATCTCTAAATCTCAATCTAATCAATAATTATTAATTATGAAAGTGTCAAGTGGAATTAATGTGTAATAAGGGAATTATTGTGAATTAAGGTAAATAATCAGACTGAAATATCAAATATCCGTACATTAGGATGATTTAATGGTGAATTAAAGTGAATTTATTATGGAACAATTGTAAATTAAGGTGAATTATTGTGACAGGTTTTATCTGCAACCCCGCCGCACACTTCCTTCGCGACTGCACTTCCGACCATAAGATCAAGTAGTCTCGGTTTCCCGCCCGCGCGGGAAACTTTGTAAACGAAGGGGTCGACCGACGATCCCGAGGCCTAACCAACCAGGCGGCTGACCCCACAGATCTAGATGCTCTTTCTGAGGCCCGCCAGACCTTTGCCGAAAACACCAACCTCCACAGAAAGACGAGACGCCGTTTCCCGCCTCCTTACCCCGACTTTTTTTTTAAAGCGAAATTTATTGCCCCAGGCATCAATGATGGTTGAAGGTGTGATGAATGTTGTAGTAGAGATTAAATGAATGGAAAAAGGTTAGCTGAGTTGATGAAGTCCAGTAGAGAACGATGGTACGGTCCCTGCGTCCAGGCAATGTTTGAAGCAGGGTTGCTTGGTGAAAGACCTGCTACCATCAGGTGCAGGATCCTTGTAGGCTTGAGAGCTGGGCAGTCCCACAGTAAGTGATGGATGTCGGCCTCAATGTCCTCGTGTTTACATATCGGACACCCTGGCCGAGGAAACAGTTCTCGGTACTGAGGCCACTTTCGAGTGATGGCTGGTGTGAGGGCAACCCCGACCCGGATCCTCCTAAGCGCAGCCTCCTCTGCACGGGTAAGACCGCGGGGGAGGATTACCGCACACGGAGGGATGCGAGCACGTGTGCGGCGCCGGAGGAGTTCCTTTCTTGATGAAAGGAGAGTAAAATCGTCCAAATGAAGGAGCCGAGGCGGTGATGAGTTTGTACTCGCAAGGCGGGTCGCTTAATCTGCCTGGTTTTGATAGGTCAACAGATCCCTTGGGACCCACTCAATACGTAGTGGCTGCGGGATGCGTGCCGCGAGCCGGTAGATGTCCTGGCATATCTTTGGACCGCGGCTAACACGTCGTAGCAGCCGGACAACTTTAAGGGCGTCAATGCGGATGACAACGCGGGCCGCAGGGAGCATAGTTATGTCGGCCACGGAGCAGAGTGCTTCTTGAACTGCAACGAGCTCAGCACAAAATGACGAAGGGGTTCCGTAAGCTGAAACCAAGAGGTTTGATTCAGGGCAGGTCTTCGCGGGCAGTAGATATATGTTGTTGCTTTGCAGTCTTGTATGCTTGCGACTACGTAGACAACAATGGATCCCTCAGGCAGGCAAGCATCTTCTTCCTCAAATTTCTGGCGAAGCAACGATGCCGAGTGAGCAGATGTTGGCCGGCGATTATCTGTTGGTTTGTTGTCGCTGAGCTGTACAAACTTCCATGGGGGAAGAACTGGCGTTGGCGGCTGAAGAATGGAGTGTGACGTTGCATAAGTCCTCAGTACATGCGTGGAGTGCGATAGACTGCCCTTAAGGCTGCGCGCTTCATGGCGCTGCTGCACCAGCTCCTCAATGGTATTGAGCTGCGCATTATGTTGTAAAGCTATGACAGGTGTGAGGCGTGGAAGGCAGTAATGGTTCTCATAGCCTCCCGGTTCACGGCTTTAAGGCGATCCGATTGAGTTCTTGTAAGATGTTGAAACTGGGCTTGATAAACAATACGTGGCTGCAGAACTGCCCTCACCAATTGTCGTGCAACGAACGAACCTGCGCCACCAGTTTTAGGGGCAATTCTTCTAATTAAACCAAAAGTCTGAATAGCTTGCCTTTTTGCCTGAGAAAGCCATGCAGCCGCTGATCCTGATTGGTGAATCATTAAGCCAAGGATTTTTGCACTCGGACTTTCCTGTAGTGGGGTGCCTGATGGACAAAGACGGATTGGACTTGCAGCAAGTTTACGGCGTTCCCAGCGGTTGGCGACTGACGTGTATGTTGTTTTATGCACGGATAGCTGAAGTCCGATGGATGATGCGTAATTACAGGTATCATCCAAGGCAGATTGAAGGGCAGCCTCCTGAGTACGGAGATCTTGGTGAGTACTCCACACCGTGATGTCGTCAGCGTACTGAAGAAATTTTATGTCACGGATGTCATGTAAGCGCCAAGCCAGCAGGATGAAAGGAATATTAAATAACGTCGGCGAAAATACTGATCCCTGGGGCACGCCGGAGAGAGGAACAAATGAACCGACCGGTTCGCCGCTGAGGCGTATTGCAAAGTTTCTGCCTTCCAAAAATGATAGGACAAAATTACGCATTCTCAGAGGGAGATGAAGCATATCAATGTAGTTCAGAATGGCCGCATGACTGATGTTGCCATATGTCTTTTCAACGTCCATTGCTAAAACAGTACGCACATTGCGGCTGCGGGTAGATGACAAAACTGCAGATGCTAAGACAGCCAACCCGTCCTCTGTACCTATATATGGACGAAAGCCGATTTGTGCAGGGTGATGAAAACCGTGCTGCTCTAGCCACCATGGCAATCGTGCGGCTAGCATTTTCTCCGCCAGCTTGCACAGCGTAGGAGTTAAGGAGATAGGTCGCAAGTTGGCAAGGTCCGTCAGAGGCTTTCCTGGTTTCGGGATAGGAATCACGACAGCGGATTTCCAGCTCTTGGGCACTACGCCATCCAACCACACTTTGCTAATGGTGTCAAGTAGTTGAGGGAGTGCAGCTCTACTCAGGTTCTTGTACACCTCGTACTGAATATTGCCCGGGCCGAGCGCTGTTTTCCGTTTCGCATCATCTATTGCAGCTAGCAACTCAGGCATAGAGAATGGACACGCAATTCCATCTACGTCGACATCAGACGGCATTTGATATACATGCGCTGGTATGCCTGCCATATTTAAACTAGCGGATGAAGAAGGCACAGCATCGTATTTTGGGAAAAACTTTCGCGCTGCTTCTTTGGCGAAATCATCTGGCGACAAGTTAGCAGTGAAGCATGCGGTTGCGCTGCGTCAGTCGAACGGCGACCGCGTTCCATTGTACGGAATGTTCGCCAGAGAGAGGCATTCGAGGATTTTGCAGAAAATTGTTCGCACCACGCATGCCACTGCCGCCGAGAGAAGTCGCGTTCATATTTGCGTGCCTTAGCTGTAAGATAGTGCAATCGCGTACGTGCCTGCGACGAAGTAGGGTCGCGCGTAGCAGCCAGCTCAGCTTGACGGCGTGCCGCCTATAAGTTAAGAAAGAAGGCCGAGGTCTGGTGCCGGTCGACCAACACCAGTCTAGGTGGTGGTTATAGCACTGTTGAGTGCTGTTTGTATGCGGTCAACAGGAATTGGCGAAGAATCTGTGGAGAGATTGTCCATACAGGAGCGAAAACTGTCCCAGTTGACCACAGAACATTTGTAGCGTAAAGGTCAGAAATGTGGGGTGTGAAGACCGATGATGATAGGGCGATGATCACTTCACCAGCAGTCTGGCTCCATGTGCCAGGAGGGAAGACCCGGACCCGACCACCTCGTCAACTCTGGAGCATAGGAAGCACTGCGAGTTTGACGCACTGGCCGTGTTGCTGTCCCAGGATGGTTGAGCAGCACAAATTGGGCATCCATGAAGGCGTCCTGCATACGCCTGCCACGAGGGCTTGAAGTGGGTTACCCCCAAATCCTGGTGAGGGGCGTTAAAGTCGCCCCGGACTAAAATCGGACACCCGGGATACTGCCGACGGATACTTGTTAACCAGCCAAGATTAATATGGGAGGAAGCACCTCCGGCTGGTCTAACGTAAAATGAAACGACCACAACGGTTCCCTTCTTAAGTTTCGCAGCCATTGCCACTACCTCTTGATACGACGTGCACCAGTTTTCGAGAGCAAGGCGTACATGCGGAAAACGTGAGTCCACATACATCGCCGCCTTTCCCGGGGGAGCGGCAGTTTGTACACGACAGTCTATCATCGAAGGAGAAATGTAGGCACTGAAGCCTGGAATCGATGGAAAGGCGTTTGTTTTCTGTAGCAGCATGGCCCATACCTGGAGCTTGTGAATGTGTAGTCGGGTCTTGAGCTCTCCCACCTTCGTGGAAATGCCTCTGCAGATCCACTGCAGCACACCAGCACAACTGGAACTTGCCATTTCTAGTTACTAGCCCAAGCGCTGTAGAATCACAGACGTCAGGTTGGACAACTGGTTGAACATAAACCGGAGCAAAGAAGTCGCAGAGTTGCCCAGTGGCATTTTTGTAATCTGGGAAGGGGCGGCAAGAAGGCGATGTTGCTGCGCCAGTGATAGATGTGGCGGATAATTCCGCTGCCCGTCTGCGTCGTGCGAGCAGTTCACGGTGTTGCCGGAGCTTGGTGACCTCCGCTAAAAGACGTGCGATTTGTTCGTCGACTGCAGCCATATCGTCCTGCGGTAGTGCAGGCACACTGCGCTGCTTTGTTGGCTGTTTTCCGAGGCGTTCTTTTCGCACAGTATAGTTAGAAGACTGCTGAGCTGAAGAATCATCCCAGGTGTCCTGAGAAAGCTCCGGCCACTCGTCGTCATTCCACTGGAGAGCTGCGAACCGACCGGATGTCTGCATTGAAGTTATACTGTCTTGCATTGGCCAATGCTTAGTCATTCGACGACGAGCCTGTTGTGTCGCCTTTTGTTTTGTCGGACAGCTTGGAGATGTTATCTCGTAGTCGTCGGAATTACAATGGCCGCATTGGTAAGCCACTTTTCCTTCCGATGTACTTTCACCGGCAGCAGTGAAGGGGCAGGATTTGCGCATATGTCCAGTACGGAAGCAGTTATAGCAATATACCGCACTCGGTTTATATGGCCGAGGCCTTAAAGTACAGCCATAATAGTACAGACGGGCTGGTAGTGTCAGGGGGTCTTGAGAGGTGACTATACAAGAGCGCCGCTTTCCCATGCGTCGGGCCTGGATGGCACGGTGCGTGGGACAGTACAGCTCACGCTGGAGTGCAGTTTGATCCTCAGTGATATCGACGTCGTAGACGACGCAGCGCTGCAAGTCGGAGCCTTCAACTAAATACACTTGTACTGGCACTGAGATTTCCCTTGTCAGTGAAATACTGGTGAGCGTTTGCAGCCGTTCTACGGCAGTCAGAGTCGGAAGCCACGCTGCAATGGTGTTGGACTTTGACCTGGCTGTGAAGCCCCGAAAATCTTTGGTTCCGAGGCACGCGTCCAAGTTAGCTTGGAAAATATTGTTTGGTATATCCGTGAGGCTTTTTTTGGCCAGTGATTTAATGGTCACTTTGTAAGAAGACAATCCGGGTGTAAGCTTCACCGAGTTCTCGATCGTAAGACAAGTGCGCTTACCTTGGCCGCCATCACTTGCCGAAGATGGAATCGGCTGGCTGTCGTTTGAGGGATGCTTGTGAGTTGCGCGAGGGCACTTTTGAACGGGTACAGGTGCCGATAAGTCTATTGGAATGCCCTGTTCATCATGCCGTGCAGTTTGAGGCCCATCCGGTGGTGTAGAGTTGATGGCCATGTGCCCTGCTGGCAGATCACTCACGGGCAGTCCTGCATTTCGGGAAGGCAGCAGGGGTGCATCAGCCGATGAACCGGGAGCTCAAAGCTGGACCTGGCGCCGCGGATCAGGTGTCCACTGCGTAGCAGGTGCTGCCAAGAGAGACGCCGGCAGAGCTACCTCCGCTAGCGTGGCAGCGGCGGCACTAAGCCTAGCATCAGTTCCCAGCTCAGCTGCACTCATGCATGGTTCCCAGGAGGCCTCAAACGGTGGGAGGACGTCAGGAGCTTCTTCACAAGGCGAGGATGCAGTTCTCTTCAAATAGGGTACGTATTTACGTGGATGGCAAGGTTTTTCTGAAGAGCGATGTGCAGCCACTTTAGCAGGGACACAATTCTTCTTTCCCACCCCGACTTAAACCGAGTGCAAGGCACCATGCCCTGTAGGTTGCCGACACACCCGATCCTTGGCCATTCGAGATTGTCACTCATCGAAGACAGGGAGTAGGACTCGGCCTGCAAGATTGTAGCCAGAGAGAAATCGCCACCAAGCCGCATATCGTCTGGGGTTGCGCGCGAAACCCTCCCGCACGAAACTTACTGCCAGCTCCCTCAGAGAAGGAATGGAACCAACTCCTAAGAAGGCCAGACAAGACCATCCAACTCGCGCTCATTTCGTGGGCTCAGGAAGTCGCACTCTCATGGGGGCCACACCAATCCCCCGTGCCCTAAATCCCGATATTCAATGTCATGAGGTTGTTTCTCTCTGTCTCTCTCTCTCAATGAGCCGGAGTACCTGGGCTCGAACCCGACCGTGGTCTAAAACCTCTCTCGGTTTTGAGAAAAGGAAAGGCGCATAGCTAGTTCACTTTCTCGGTGGACGCCTCAAGCGCGCTACGAACGCCAACTAAAACACTGAGTTACCAAGGTGTTAGTCGGCGGTCGTGGTGCGCATGAGGTGTCCACCTGCAAAGTGAACTAGCTGTCAGCCTTTCCTTTTCTCAAAGCCGAGAGAGGAGGAAGCCGGCCGAGGCTTCAGAGTTTAAGAAAACTTCCACGGTAGTTAAAGAAACTTTCGGCATGTACAGCATAAATACACTGAACAACTCAAAATAAACCAGGCCGAGCAATTGATGTGGATATCAGTGCCATTTCCTTCGGGCATTCTGTTCGTCGTCTTAAGCCAAAGCAATTTTGCGACTTGTATTAACAAAAGGAAACAAAACACATGCATAATCACATGTGCTCGACGGTCCAAATCCACTGCAAGCACGCCAGAATCGCGCTTTGCACCCATAGGAAGTTGTGGTATACGTACACTACGCTGCATGTGTACCACCAGAAATGCTTGAAAAAAGACGATTTTTGCACTGTATGCAGCATGCTTAGAGACCAAGAGCTAACTGCATGCAGCCATCTGCACACAAACTGTGTATCCAGGTTTACCCTCCGTTCTTTCCCCCTATTTAGCAAGCCTCTAAACAGCAAGCAGCACATAAGCAGTTGTGGCAAGGTGACTTTCTTGCTTTGTCCACTGACAAGCATGCACTCAATGTGCAGCTTTCCCTCTAGAGTCAGTATATTAAATCTTTGACGCCGGCACCGCCGCACGAGGGTAGAGTATAGCGCGCTAACATGAGAGCACTGCGCAGGTAGCACTTGGCAGTACAGTGAGCAAATATTAGAAATCTGATGGTAAAGCAGGACCCTAAGTAGGCCTAGAGTCCTCAATGAGAACCTGATAGTGATTTAACCACCTATTAACGCATCCAATAATGGCCCTGGTTGTCCTTCGCTTTTCCAGTATTGTCTGCGCCGTGATCACATCATGGCTGTCATGGGCCAGGTAAACCAAGATTCTCCCACTCTTTGCCATTGATGGCTGTGCCATCTTTGAATCATGGCTATCACGGGAAAGTTCCTTCAATGTTTGCAGGAACAGGCGATGTCATTATAGAAACCTGTCTATATTGGCCTAGCTTTGCCATCACTAATCCAGTGTCAAAACTGTACTGGCAATTGCTGGTCCACTTTGTAACATGTTCAAAACAACATGGCAACGCACAATGTTATCACAACAAAGAAAGACAGTTTATAACCTTTCGAATTCGCAAAACGCAAAAACTGACTTGAGCTCTCTATAGAGACTGTGAGACCTGTATACGCCTGTTCCATCTGAGTTAAACTATATTTGGCAGGTATACGTCGCTTAAGTAGATGTTTTACGTTGGTCCTTGAGATCAAAACACGTGTTCCGGGAGCATATTATAGCACTCTAGCAGTACTAGTACTGTGCTATTACTCTACTGCTACTACTGCAATTCTATCATAATATCCGTGCTTGAATCAAAACAGAGTAAGTGACTACATGGATACTTTAACCAATTACAACTCAGAACATGTAATCACGGGTGTTTCGCGCTAAGAATATATGAAGTAAAACCTACCAGATCATGCATTGCTCATATTGTGGTTAAAAGTAGTATTTTAACACCGTTATCTGTTATTGTGAATAAAAAATTAGCGGATCATTACTATACCGCCTCAGTGCTTTTAAACGACGGCGTAGGTGCAGGTGCGGATATGCTCGTAATCGAAATTATTTACTATAAGTAGGCCGGTAATATGATTCCGAGCTGCGTCTGGGATTTATTGTCAGTTGATGATCATATAGAACTATATCACATGGTAGTAAACAAATTTAATGAAATGTGCAAAAACTCAAGAAAAAGTCTAAAAATAAAACAAAGAAAGATAGAAAATAAATGCATCACCAAAGAGATTTTATAACGTTGGTTTTTGAAAGAAAAAGCTTGGAAAAGGTGTAAAAATAAACCTGACGCTGATACTCTTAGGAATGAGTTTCGCGTCCTACGCAATCAGGTTACAGCGAAGCAAAACTTAGATGAGCGAAAAAAGATATTTTGCGAAAGAATTAGCCCAGAAAGAAAGGAAAACCAAAAGAACGTGGTCATGCCCGAATAAATTAATAGGGCGTAGTAAAGACCGCAATGTAGATAAAATGCTCTAAAAAACGTTTAGTGACTTATATGGCACAATTGAGCTTTGTGAAAATTTTAACAATTATTTTTTAACAGGACCTGCATTGCTAAGACAGAAAATGCAACCTGAAAATCTTAATGAGCTCAAAGGAAAAACTAATATATGCTCTGCGTACTTGCCCAAAATGACTCGCTTCGATTTGTTTGTTATTAAACACTCGATCCCCTTCAATAAACGAGCTGGATGCATTGAAATAAATCGTCGCGACCTGGCCCTTAATATAAACATACTTACTAACGTGTTGTTACGTGGTGTAAATGGCGTATTGACTTCAGAAAAAATCCCTGAAAAACTGAAAATTCCATTTGATCGACCGGCGCATAAAAAGGGAAAAATCAGCGAAATAAGTAACTATAGACCAACAGCCATTCTTTCTGTATTAACGCATATAATTGAAAGATATCTGCATGGTATTTTGATCTGTTACTGTGATATACACTCACTATTACCTAATACTCAGTACGGATTTAGAAAACATCGCACTGTTACAAGATTATTAGAAGATTTCAGTGATTTAGTTTGAGCAGCTCTAGATAGCAATGAAATAACACTAACGTTGTTACTAGACATGCTAAAGCCTTCGGTACTTTCGATCACAGGAATATACATGAAAAACTAAAAATAATGGGATTTAGAGGCAAGTTTTCTACATTCTTTGAAGACTACCTAAGCGGGAAGGTTCCGAGTAGTAAAAATAGGAAAATCAATTAGCAATAAAAAGTTAATACAGTATTGAGTTTCACAGGGCTCGACAATTCGGCCTGTTCTTTTGAACATTTATGCAAATAACCTGAAAACCTTAAATCTTCTGTCACAGTGATTACAGTACGCTGATGATACCGCACTGGCATTTGCCCATTCATCTTATCACTATCTATCATCAGCAATGCAAGGTGATATAAGCGGAATAATAAATTGGATGTCTTAAGATACATATACATGAATCGTGATAAAACAATCTTAATGTGCTTTAGGAGTCCTTACGAGCCCGTTGAAGTTAACGGCGAATTAAGGGTTCATGGACTCGATGTGATAATTGCTGTTGCATCAGAGTTCCTTATACCCTCTTTGTCGAATATCTGGGTCTGCGCATAGATGAGTTCTTTACCTGGGATGAACATGTCATATACATTTTTAAAAGGCTAAGGCAAGTTGCGGCATATATATACAAATTACGAGAAGGAGCAGCTGTCAAAACGCGTTACATTGTGTTTGAGACTTTAGACAAAAGCATCCTACGATACGCTACAACAATCTACAGCAACTGCTCTGATACTCCGCAAACAAAGGTTAATAAACTGCTGCATAACATTTCCAGAAAAATTGCGTACGGGACACAACTCACTAATAGACAATCAGAAGATATCATGAATAATTTAAGCGTTTTGATTTTAAGACAGTTATATCAATGTGTAATTCTAACAACAAATATTATGGCATCAGTTTCAAAGAACCTGTGAACAAAGGAAGAACACTAAGGCCAAAGGAAAGATTTGTTATGCCACGTGTTTATACTAATTATAGGAAAAGAACTCGCAGGTATTATTTACCGCAGTAGCTTAACAGCTTACCTGAAGAGCTCCTGATTACCAGCGGCAAAAACAAGCAAAAGTCGTGTTAAAGGGACTACGCAATGAATTAAAAGTCGCTTGTAAATGTTTTCAAGGCTTTGAAATGATGCTAAGGAGCATTTACACTAAGTTTGAGTCTTCGGAACTGAGCCGACAATTTATTAGCAATTTTTAAAAACCGTGTGTTTCAAAATTCGCGGGCCGATTGGTGTTCTCGTAGTGACGGATTTTGCAACGAAAATCATGAAAATATACGTCGACGGGCCACCTCACGCTGTCATTCGCTGGAGCCACGGCAGCCACGACGTCACGGGCACACTTCCGGCAGCCGTGGAAGTCGTCTGCTCGTGCGCGTGCGAGGTCACTGCCTTCGTGCATATGGTTTCAATTTACCTCTGCCGCCTCTTTCTCTCGGGATGGCCAGATTCACCCGCAGTGTCTTTTTCGTCCGCAACAACAGACGACAAGCAAAAGAATCCGACGCGCGCCGCAATCCAGAAAGGCGAAGAGACACCGCAGAGACCCTGCCGATGCTGCTGCTGGGCCGCTGAGTGCAACAACGGGAAGTTGCAAACCGAACGTCAGCGGATGACGTTCGGTTTGCAACCAACTGAGCTTTCCGTAGCTCAGTTGGTAGAGCACCGGACGCAGTATTCGGAGGTCGTGGTTTCGGATCCCACCGTCGGCATGGTTGTTTTTTCTGCTGCTTTATAAGCAATTTTCTTTAAGCGATAGATTATTCTAAGTATTATTATCCCACCGATCAGAATTACACATTAAAAAAAAATGAACATTCTCCTATGCACCTTGGTATCGGTGACTGCTGGCTCCCTTCATAAATTTGTCAAACGAGCCCCTCAGTTCCTTAACTTTGTCTGATAATATATATATATATATATATATATATATATATATATATATATATATATATATATATATATATATATATATATATATATATATATACTTCACAAAAGTCTTGCCGGATCCAGAAATTTCTAATGAAGAAAAAGGGGCTCACGAACGGTGTGGAAATGCAGCGGGGGACAAAGCCTTCCACCCCGCCCGCACTCCCACTCTGCGGATGCAGCGTTCCCGCTCGCTAACCGCGGAGGGGTACGTGCTCGAGGGAAAAAAGGGAGGGGACGACAAAGCACGAACTCATATGCTATTTATTACACTTGCAATCAATACACAGAGCGGGCCAGGTAGCTACAAAACATCAACGAGGCATTCCTCGGAAATAGAAGGCTACGTAAGAAGGACTTCCGACTTACCGGCTGGGGCACGGGCGCGACTTCGGAGGTATCGGCGGCGAACGTTTGTATGTGCCGACAATGGCGGCCGGGTTTTCCCGTGCGCGCCGCATTCTTGGGGCAAAGCCATTCCCTAGCATTTGCTGGGGAAGGCGACCAGAGCGCGCAATTGCTGCGCTGGCTTCGCTGCCTGGAACCAGAAGTCCAGCGGCAGGGCACAACGGATCCCCGTGCGGCTGCCGCGGAAGGTGACGAGAGCGTGCGGCTGCAACCGCTCGTGACGATGGCCGGATCCCGAAGAGACTGTCCGGTTCCGCAGAATTCCGCGTAACCTATGAGGTGGCGCTCCCGTCGCCGTTCCCTTTCCCCTATGAGGGAGACTTCCCTCCTCGCCCAACCAGTGTTGTCCTGACCGCCGACGATGAAGATGGGCCGCGTCGAAATGGAGGGGGGAAACAGGTTTCCACAACGGAAAGAAAACTTTATTAACGACGTTTCGGCCGAGGCCTGGCCTTCGTAAGGTAATGCTATATATATATATATATATATATATAAGTAAAGACTTGTCAGCTACTTTTTTATTGCCTTATGGAATGAAGTGTCAATTTAGAAGTTGTAGATGACATAAAAAAAACCAGCTCAGTGATTATCACCTTCCCGGATTCCTGTACACCTATCATAGGCAATCCTCAAAGGCCTTTCAAACAAAGGTGTCTCGCTTCGCCAAAGGAGCAAGACCTGAAAGGAGCAGCGATGTTGATGCACGGTGCAGCTCCAAGGTGGAACATTCGCTCGACTATAGCTCCCTAAGCGTTCAACAGAGGAAGAGAAGTGAGATCTTGAGAAAATAATACAAGTATTTTATTCGTTTCCCTAGCTCAGAAACTTATTTCATTATACTTCCTTCATTAAACAAAACTACTTATGGCTTCTTTCCTCAGCTGACGCATGCTTTGTTTAATGTCCTTGCCATCACGGGCACACTCTGATTCTGATACGTTTTTATTGCCTAAAGATCATAGCCTAATATAAAGACACGTCCAAGAAACTAGATCGGGACAGGCTTTTATATACTTGTAAGGTGTTTTCAGCACAGTGCGAGACGCTTAAGCTTCGCCTTTGAGAGCGGAACCCGATAGCTTTATCGCACCCCGTTCGCACCCCCCCCCCCCCCCCCATTCGGTCGTCAAGCTCTTGAGTCACACAATGACATAGTTTTCATAATACAGCCCTTCTAAGCCCTCAGCACAACTTCATCTATAGAGCAAGCGGAACGAACCAAAGAACACAGTGTAAAGAAACAAGGAAAGAAAGAAGCAGAAACAGCAGTTCCCCGAAAGAAGCGCCAAGCTTGGGTAAAGTGCCACAAAGCAGGAACAGACGGCAACAGAAACCTGGGCGCCCTTGGAGACACCCGAACGACGGACAAAAGACCGCCAACAGCCCGGCGCCTTTAATTGGCAGCGACATAGGGGAGAGCAGCGCGGTCGGCGACAGACGGCGCTTCAGCTCTACACGCCCGCAAACGGTCTCTTTCCCGAATGAACTCCAGATGTCAAACACGGCGCAAGTGTGGGGGTGGGGACGTGACCACCAAACCATGTGCACGTGCGGTTGAGAGGGAAAGTGTGCCTCGTAGACATTGAGGGTGAAAAAGCGTGTGGACGGGGCCAGTGGGAAAAGAACTGTCGTCGGATGAAGACGTGTGTGATGCCTCTTGAATATAGCCAATGTTTTTGTTATCGTTAAACAGTTTTGTCCCTGTGTGATTTTTCCGCTGTTATTCGAACCCCAAAAGTTTTAAAGTTCAGAGTTGTAGCATTATCGCTAGATTTAAAAGAAGCTACTATATATACATTACATGGTGCCGAAACCAGGGATGAGAAGACAGCGATGAAATTCGAACGGGCCACGAGGGACTCCAAAGACTGAGCTGAAGAAACGACAACATGGAAAAGCTCAAGGCCAAGAGGAGAAGTCGATGAGGGCTGAACATCATCATAATCAACGAGGCCACAGCAGTGCTGCCGACAGCCGACGTTCATCAACTGACAGCGCTGCTGCACAGACTACAAGTAAGCAACGATGAACTGCGGAAGTTAAACAACGACATGGAGGACCATCTATCGGAGGAAGCTTTCGAGAACGAATTCACCGAGGCCATCGAATACGACGACCGGGCCATGAACACAATCGGTCTACTCAAGGCTCGGATAGCAGCTTCGCAAACGACAACGCCTGCAGTACACAGTGCCGAATCCATGCAAGCGTCGCTGCCGACACCAAGGCACAGTGGCATAAAGCTCCCGAAGCTGCATCTAGAATCCTTCAACGGAGAGCTTGCCAACTGGCAGACTTTTTGGGAATGCTTCCGCGTGACGGTGCATGAAAATCGGAGCTTGTCGAAAGTGGAGAAGTTCCATTACTTAAAGAGCCTCCTCACCGGGCCCGCCTCGTCTGCAGTAAGAGGATTGCAGGCAACAGAGGCCTGCTATGACGACGCAGTACAGATACTGCAGCGCCGTTTCGGCGACAAGGGACGAATAGAGCAGGAACACCTTGCCGAATTACGGATGCTGCCGTCTGTATCGTCTGCAGGAGATGTGAGGGGACTCTGCCGGCTTTACGACTATGTGCAAGCACACATTTGCGGACTCACGGGACTGGGAGTGACCACGCATGCTTACTCTGCAATGCTTTGCGACATCGTACTAACAGCGCTGCCGCGAGACATGGTAGTAGAGTTTCATCGACTGACAAGCCGAGCTACATAGACAGGTGCGTTGTCGTCAGCCGATAGCAGCCCCGCCTCGACAGCGCAGCAGTCCGCCTCTACGCACACAGCAGACAGACCTGACGGCAGGTTAAATGAAATATTAGAGCTTCTGCTAGTGGAGACCGAGTGCCGCAAGCGGTGCAAACAAGATCCTGTCATTGTGGCAGAGAAGAAACCATATCACATGGACCGCTTAGGAAAACGCCCGAATCAGCATACTTCCAGTGCCGCTGTGCTTTCTACGCAATCGGAAAGGGCTGAGAAATGTGCCTTCTGTGATTAAAGGAAGTACGGCACAGAGTTTTGCACAGCTGCGCTGACTTACAAAGAAAAGACAGAGAAGTTGGCCAAGACAAAAAGGTGCTTTCGATGCACGAACTGGGGGCACAGGTCTAAAGATTGCATGAGAAATATAAGCTGCGAGCATTGCGAAAGAAGACACACCACCTCAATGTGCAATCCAAATTGGACAATAGACAAAACCGACGGGCCAAGGGAGGTCACTGCCACGAACGTGCATGCAGCCGCTAACAGAAAAGAGACTCAAGAGACAGCGCTGCAGACTTTCAGCGCCTTTTCTGTGGGGGACACTAAATACGGCTACATTCGGGGCGTAATGGACGGTGGAAGCCAGAAAACGTTCATTCGAGAAGACATCTCAAAAACACTTGGTTTGAAGACGTTAGGAGAGAGCGAATTCCATCTGAACACCTTTGGGAAGCCTGCCACGCAGTTACAAAGATGCCGGCTCGTAGAACTTCGCCTTCGGAGCCAGTATAGCAGCCAAGAAACCAGAGTAGAGGCTATTGAGGTGCCCTTTATATGCAAGGATGTCCGGCAGGTGCCCGCAGATCACAGTTTTGTGCAAAAGATGGAACTCGGAGGTGCATTAATCGGAGACAAATTTCTCTATTCCGGCTTGGCATCGGTCCCAGGAGTTGATATTAATTGGCGCCGATCGCCTCAGGAAATTCCAAACTGGTGAAGTGCAGCGAAGCGACGAAACGAAGGGTTGGCAGCCGTTAACACCAGGCTTGGTTGGACCATCCAGGGGCCGTTCAGTGCGACCTCCTACCTCACACTAGCAAACAATGTTTGCATATTACGAATAGGTTTGGAGATGGCTGAAAAAGTCCACACTACGTTGCAGAACTTCTGGGAGTTGGACGCCATTGGCATAAAAGATTCCCCAGAGACGCCGAACGCACGACCACTAGACAAAATACATTTGGAAAAGGTCAGCGTTATGAAGTTGCACTTGCTATGGAAAGACCCATAGCAAGAACTCAGTGACAACAGTCACATGGCGGTGCAACGGCTAAACAGCTTGGCGAGGCGACTTGGGCGGAACAAAGAACTTTTGGAACAGCACGACTCGGCTATGAGAAGTTACATGGAAGGTGGGCATGCAGAAAGAGTACCGAAGGGAGCCATCGGTCCTGACGCCTTCCCATCTCATCACGGGCAAACGGCTGATCGCTTTGCCGAAGCAAGCACCGCGTCCATTCATTCGGCCACTGCAAACAGACATAGGTCGAGATGGAAATACCGGCAAACTATAATGAATTCATTTTGGAAGCGATGGTTGAAGTAGTACATCCTCCAGTTTACGGTCAGCCCACTTCGCCTCTTCAAGCCCTGCGAGTGTCATGGCGTGGCGACTGGTGATCGTGCACAAAGAAAATGCGCCGAGGCATATATAGCAGACTGCTCGCCTTGTGGAGGTCTTTAAGGGGCGAGATGGACATATCCGATCATGCACCGTCAAGATGCCGTCTGGGGTCATCATAAGACGACCGGTACAAGCTCCTCTATCCATTAGAAACGAACATAAAATGAGTTTTATGCTCATTTTTTTGGGGGGGGGGGGGGGTGGAGGATGTAAAGAAACAAGGAAAGAAAGAAGCAGAAACAGCAGTTTCCCCGGGAAGAAGCGCCAAGCTGGGTAAAGTGCCACAAAGCATAAACAGACGGGCAACAGAAACCTGGGCGCCTTGGAGACACCCGAACGGCGGCGCCCCGAATCGAGCGTGACAAAAGACCACCAACAGCCCGGCGCCTTTAATTGGCAGCAACTTAGGGAGAGCCGCGCGGTCGGCGACAGACGGCGCTCAGCTCTACACGCCCGCAAGCGGTCTCCTTCCCGAATGAACTCCAGATGTCAAACACGGCGCAAGTGTGGGGTGGTGGGGACGCGACTACCAAACCATTGCACGTGCAGGTGAGAGGGAAGTGTGCCTCGTAACATTGAGGGTGAAAAAGCGTGTGGACGGGGCCAGTGGGAAAAGAACTGTCGTCGGAAGAAGACGTGTGAAATGCCTCTTGAATATAGCCAATGTTTTTGTTATCGTTAAACAGTTTTGTCCCTGTGTGATTTTTCCGCTGTTATTCGAACCCCAAATTTTTAAGTTTAGAGTGTAGCATTATGCCAGATTTAAAGAAGCTACTAGATATAAATTACACACGGTCCACGGAGGGAGAACCGATCTACGAGAGCCAACGTCGTGATCGGCCCGGACAACTGTGTCGCGACGCGTTATGAAGGCGGACACAGTCACGGGGGCCGACACCCGATGGAGTTCGTCCTCTATCCCGCTTGGGAGCACCACGCAGACCGCATGACTCCTCGCCAGCAGCAGGGCACACATCGCAGGGACGCTTTCCCACCAGACGCGCTACGACGCAGTGAACACGTCATAGGCGTCCCGCATCGGACGCTGCACCTAGGAATCGTGTTGTGAGCGGAAAGAGGATCGCGTCGCATAAACACGAGGGTTCGAGTGACACACGCTGGAAGCTGGAAGGGAAGAGAGCGAGAAACTTACTTAGGGGAATCCTCGCCCCGGCCCCGCACGGCCCCAATGCGCTCAAACGATATGAAGGGGAGAAGCGAGTAATGGGCGCGCCATCTCTCGGGGCAGCGCCCGTACATTGCGAGGAGGGCGTCTTCTGTGCTTTGCCACATGATGGCAGAGCGTGCGGTCCATTGTTATTTACGAATTTGCTTACGGGAATTTTCGCTCACAGCCGACGACCGTTTTTTTCTGCGACACGGGGCCCTTGACGCTTTCGCGTTAAAAGGTTTAATGGATAGAATGTTTTTGTGGGCCCTCATGTTGGAGAAACTCCCTGTTTGAGAAACTCCCTTTCCAAGAGCCCCTTGGCTTTTGCCACTGCTCTTGCCTGGTTCACCAGCGAAAACTGGTCCTCCGAATGTGTTCTGGACAGCGCCACCTCCCAGTCATCAGTTGTTCGGTTAATAATTCTTTGTACAGCTGGTCTTTCTTGCATGCTCATACCATATGGTACAAATCAGCCACTTCACCGCAGAAGGCGCTGCGCGGATCGTACGAATTTGGAAACATATCAAATTAAATAAATTAATTTATTTCACCACGTATATACATGGTTGGAGCTCATGGGTAAAAAGCTGCTCGGGGCAGCTTGACGAGGCCCAAGAGACCACAACAAGGTAGAGCTGTGCAGATACAGGATTGCAATATGACAAGAAAACAATATTATATGCATTGTTATATCCATGGAAAACACATCTTGTGTATACAATACAATAATTTACGCTATATAGAACTGAGCATATAACATGTTCAAAAACCAACTATCGTAGGCGACGTAATCATGCGATGGACATCAGTATCTGATAAAGAAACACAATGTGATCAAAAGCTGGATAGACATTTAGGTTTTCACAATGCATTTAGAAATTGTTCCCGCAAGTCGTTTATTGTGGGCTTAGCGTTAAATTTAAACTTGTTTAACAGTGACGGGAGGTTATGTTTCAATGACTGGTTCTTATAATTTGTTTGGAAAGGGGAACGTGCCAGTTTTCTGTGTTTCGTGTGAATACGACTGGTTCGAAGGGTTGTAGTGAAGCGGCGACAATTAAAAAGTCACGAAATGAATTATGCAGATATGTACGCAATATGAGGAAATCGTGTAATGAAAAGACAGGAATGACTTTATAGGTTGCGAAAAGCGGGCCGGTATGTGCTAAGCGTTCATGATTCCCGATGTATCGTAAAATTCTTTTTTGGATTGTAATTTTTTTTGTTTATTTGTGTTAATTGTGGTGCTCCAGACAAGGTAACAATTGTTGATATGTGAAGCAAATAAGGCATGGTATATTTGGAGCTTAACGCGTGTTGGAAGGATAGTGCGACAACGCGAGACGACTCCAGCTACAACGGAGATTTTTTTACATATAATGGTAACATGCAAATCCCAGCTTAATGTGCTGCTGAATGTCACTGCCAGTATTTTAAGAAATTCTACTATATCAATATTCTGTGCTTCATATGTTATGACATGATTTGATTGAAACGTCTTAATGTTTGCTCGTAATACCATTATTTTAATCTTTCTGGGATTTTTTTTCAGTCCATTGGATTGTGACCAGGAGATTAAGTTAATACGAAAGTCTTCACATTGCCTAATTAACAGGCCTGTATTCGGACCAGCCGTAAGTATAGAACAGTCATAGGCGTATATGACAAATTTTGCTGACCTACTGATGAGGAAATTGTCATTTATAAAAATATTACATATGAGAGGTCCTAAGAGGCTTCCTTGTGGTACACCCTTACTAACTGGCAGAAAATTTGATTGGTGTTTCCCCATACATACCGTTTGTGTTCTGTTCATTAAATACGACTTCATTAGTTCAATAGGTGGTCCGCGAATTCCATATCGTGATAGTTTAGTTAAGAGGATGCTGTGGTTTAGGCAGTCAAATGCTTTTGTGAAATCTACAGAGGCCAAGTGTGAAGTAGTTTTTCTCAATATTTTCCACAACAAATTCCTTAATTGTCAGTAGCGCAGTTTCGGTAGGTCTTCCGGCTCTATAGCCATGTAATTCTTGGTAGAAAATATTTCTGGCTGTAAAATACTTTAAAAGACAAGCGAACATATTTCTTTCTGCTCGTTTCGAAAAAACCGAAATAATACTTATTGTTCTGTAATTACTTACGGCGTTTCTGTCACCACCTTTGTATATGACATAGGCTCTGGATCGCTTCATTTCATCGAGAAAAATTCCAGTTTCAAACATTAAATTAAAATGTCCACAAGTACAGGCAGAAGCAAATCTAAAATATATTTTATGGGCTTTGTTTGTAAGTTATCGCTGTCTAAAGCCGCAGTTATTTAGCTGACTGAATGCTGTGAACACTTCCGTTAAGTCAGTTGGTTCGAGGAAAAATCTGTCAATTGTGTTGAAGACTATATCCTGTTTCTGTGTCGCGGGGGACATTGTATGACTTATACTCATGAAGTGTTGGTTAAAGTAATCAGCGAGCGACTGGCCAGTGTATTCTTGCCTGTCAACAACGATGCTATCGGAGTTTGAGTGCGAACCACTTCGGCCCAAGATTTTGTTTATGACATTCCAGGCAACGTTACGGTGTTTGCTTGAAACATTAGAGAATAGCTGGTGATAATAGGTGTACTTAGCCCGCCTTAGGCCAGCACTGAGTTTATTTGTGAATTTCTTGAAATTTTCGATGATTCTGCAGTGCCCATGCGCAAAAAAAGCGTGATATAGAGTGTATTTATGCTTTATCATTCATGCGTGACATCTCGTCAGCCACGCTTTCTTTATTTTCTTCGATGGTTTACCAGCTTTAAAGGGAAAGTGCTCTGAGTATATACGTGCAAACGTTTTGATAAAAACCAAATATGCGTCTGCCGCGTTCGTTTTTTCGAGTACAAAAGACCAATCCCAAGCATTTATCTCCCTTCTAAACGATTCCATTGGATCGGGTGTTATGCACTGAAAAAAGAACATTTCCGCAGATGAATCTTTTTTGGCATTAGTGTGGCTGGAATAAGACATGAATACAGGACAATGATCACTCACATCAGACGAGACTGAGCCGGCATACTGAGCAGTTGTTTCGATGTTCGTGATAATTAGATCTAGTGCAGACGCGATTGAAAGTGTGATACGAGTGGCCGTAGAAATTATGTTCATGAAACCTGTTGAAGACAGCCTGGTTATAAAGTCTAAAGCTTTGTTAATCTCTACTAGCACATCTATGTTAAAATCTCCAGAACATATAAGTTGTAATATCATTGCTGAGACATATTCCAAAAACTCTTCAAAGTTCAGAAAGCACAGTATATTGCCGCTGGGTGGGCGGTACACAACTGATAATATTTCATTGTTGTTGCGTATATAGCTTAATTTGATAGAATGTTTGTAAGTATTCGATTGCAATTTAGTTTTAGGTGTTTTAAGATGTTATTTTAAGATCTGTTCTAATATTTTTAACTGCGTAGATTTTCTTAACTTTGCATTTAGTGTTCTAGTTCGATGGCGTGGCGGTCGCCGCTTGTCGAAGGACGCTCCTTTGGGATTTAAAGGGCTGCAAAGGGCCTTTGGCGCCAAGACCCTCTGCAGCAAAAGCGCAATACTTGAGCCGTGTTGATGTGCGCCGTTAGCCAATAAAGAACCTGATTCTCTAATGCCGTTGTAGTGACAAAGTGGCAGGGGACTCACGAAGAAAGAATTGAGCTAAAAAGAATTAACACTTGTTTAGAGGCCGGAATACTTGGCGCAGTGACAAATGAACAGACGCCGCTTCGTTTTCCTGCCCATCGTTGGCTGCAGAGCAACACCGAGTTGACCAGGGGTCAGATTCTCGCTCCCCTCTTTCTTTCCCTTTCACTCTATCCTCCCTCTCCTTTTAGTCACGGCAGCCGCCGAGGTGGCTGAGTGCTTATGTGCTTATGGCGCACGGCTGCTTGCCCGAAAGACGCGGGTTCGATCCTGGCCGGGTCGGTCTAAATTCGATGAAAGCGAAATTGGTTTAGTTTATGGTGGTTTAACCGCCCAAAGCGACACAGGCTATGAGAGACGAGAATGCGAAATTCAAGAGGCCCGTGTACTGTGCGATGTCGGTGCAGGTTAAAGAACCCCAGGTGGTCGAAATTTCCTGAGCCTTTGACTACGGCCTCTCTCATAGCCTGAGTCACTTTGGGACGTTAAACCCATATAAACTAAACGAAAATTTTACTCACGCTAGCTGCAGCTCAGGTGCTTCATGTTTCGATGACGGATGCAGCGGCTAGAAACATCTTTTGTAGCGATAGCTACATTACGGTACCATTTCGAGACGTCAGCGTGGTAGGGCCACATCGGTGGCGGCGCCGCCGCCCTTAGGCGCGCTGCTACCCTGTGGCGGCGCGGAAACTCTGTGGGGGCGCTGCAACCCTGTAGCGGTGCCGCCACAATGTGGCTGCGCCGCAACGCTCTCACGTGGTTGGTCACGTGGTGATGAGCAGCTGCCGGCGGCGCGGCGCCGTGGCTGATCACGTGGTTCGTCACGTGGTCGGTCATGCAACCAAGTTCCAATCGGCCAGGTGTAGGTATCGCGTCATCCAGGTTTAACTAATGCTAAAGCACCACCAATTTTTTTGAAAACGCGGTTCCATCTGTCTATGAAACTGTTGCTTTCGGGGTGCTCCGCAGTAGAGAACGGCAGCGAGTTGCCGATTTTCTCACAGAACAATTGCGTCATCTGCGCCGCAAAATTAGTGCCCTGGTGACTGCATATCGTCTCTGGTACGCCAGTGCGTGAGAAAATCTCGAGAAGCGCGTCACACGTTTTGCGTGCTGTAAGTATTGTTTCTGAATAGCAACTAGCAGAAAGTAGCATATAAAGTAATATAGTCAGAAGCAAAATACACTACTTCTGTCCATAGTGTGTGCAGGTCAGTGACGCAAAGTGCGCATTTGTGTCCCCTTCCTGATGGGGGACTCAGCGCTCCGACCACATCGACGTTCACTACCTGAACGGGATAATTAGGTCGCGTGAGCGGTGTGATAGGGACTCGGCCTGTTGTTCGGCGGTCGCCGCTCATTTGGCACCCATGACAGGTCATATCGACAGTGCTCGTTGATATCCGCATTAACTCCTGACCAGTAGAAGCTCATCTCAACCCTGTTGGCCGTTTTCCTCTTCCCGAGGTGCCCTCCCCACGCGGACGCATGCGCCAGAATCATTACTTCCCTTCTCGTCTCCCTCGGCAGCACTAGCTGCTCGTAGAGCATGCCATCAATTTTGTCTCTGTGATAGAGCAGCCCATCCCGCACGAACATCCCGTGACTGCCCGCTTTGCCCTGACGCCAGGCATCGGCCAGGCTCTCGTTCGACCGCTGCGCATCGCGGAATACCTCCCTCTCTTGCGCCCTTCCCATGTAGCACAGCGTTTAGGGCCCGTTTAGGCCTGCTAGGGTAATACATATCCTTCCAAGGTGGTCCTGCTCGCAATATCTTCAGGCGCATAACCAGCCCTTGCTTACCCTCTGGGGCGCCACGTGCGATTATATGGGAACTTTTAGTGGTTTAACTGGCCTCTCTGGGACTCATCTAGAACCCAAATGAACTGCCCAAGCTCGGCTTGCTCATGGAATTTATTCCCATAGCTCTGGTCTACACCTAGTTAGCCCACGCATATACCTACCAAAGCGCCATGTATACGTATTACATGGGCACGTGCACCGGTTTGCACCTCCAGAATGCGACCAACTAGGATATTAAGTGGGCCACCCAAGTTTGGTCTGCCCGCGTTCGTTCTGCAGGTAGCCCAGCTACTTCACCGAGACCCCATGCGGGTATTACAGGGCTCCAGCCCAGCTTGTATATCCCGTGCAGAGCCCATGTGGCACCCGCTGGGGTATTACAATGGGCCGCCCAAGTTGGGCTTGCCTACGATCTTTTAGCATGTTAGATTGACTGAAACACCAATTTTGTAGCAAGCACCTCGCTCATACGCCAACATGCAAATTTTGTTGACTATGCACTGCTTTGAATGGGGCCACGAATTCATTTTGCATGCTATTTGCAGAATCCCGGCAGTTTGCAGGATCATGCAGTAACTCTGCTCAAAGATGTTAGATAACGGCCATATTTCCTTCGTCAACAGTTGACACGATAAGCCATTAAGTAAATGCACAGAGTAATAATGCAAAAATCTTTAGCATGATCTCAATTCAGCTGTGATTTTTTAGTCTTTTGTGGTTGTCAACAAGAGTGTACTCCACTACTCAGAATTTTAATGACCAATCAGAGCTGACAAAATCTGTGAGTAAAAGATTCCGCAATAATAGTGCAGCAACTAAACAAAAAGAGCAGATGAACAGAAGCGGATAGGATGCCCCTTGGGGTGGCGCAGATGATTACTGTTACATTCACTACAGCATAAAGTGCTTAGAAAGACTGCGCGGTAGATGCTAATCTGCTTGAGTAAATTTTTACAAAAGAAAGAACATAAGCATACCATTCATGGCAAAAGTGCAGAATGAACAGCTCAGTTTGCAGCACTCAATTGCGTGACAATTAATGTACTTCGAGGCTAGTTCACTCTTTATATTTAGAATGCACTCAGTGATGTTCACAGTATAGATAACCAAAATGTGAATCATATTCTATGTTAAAATTTATCCAAGAAAACCACTGTGACAGTTGTGTTGGAGAGTCCATCCATATATAGTTTAGAACGGCGGAGACTGTAGAGTACCCTACAAATTAGACGAGTGAGGCGCGGACGAAGAAAACAAGGTAGAATCCAGGTGTGAAACTGCTCTTATTTTCCTTAGCGCGTGGTTCCACGCAACCGGAGCCAGCGCGTGTTGCAAGCCTGGACGGCCCAGCACTTATGATGACAATTCAGTGCCGCTACACTGTCATAGATCGCAAGACAGCTATAGTCATATTTCTCAAGAGCTGCTGGCACCAAACTATATATTATACCTAAGTATGAATTTTGCTGACCTGGGTGTTTCAGTGAGTTTCTAGATTTGCAATGCGCAGTCTGCTTCAAACCATCAAGAATATTTAGATAAGGCTGGCAAAGGCATAGCAAGGTAATGGCACTGCGAAGCCATGACATAGATGTGAACAAAAAATAAAGAAAAAGTTGTAAAGGCAGCAGCGAAACAAATAACTGTTTCTACTGTAAGCATAATAAATATTATAAACAGTTGTGGCTTGTTAATATGTACACAAGGTTCCTCAGCAAAACTGCTCATAAATCATGTTGTCTGCAATAAATAATTGTTAGGAGAAAACAATAAATATGCTCAGAAATCAAATGTTCAGGTCGCTTCTGTTTAGAGTAGCTTGCAGTGAAGTTGTAATTTGTTAAAGTTTTGGAAGGCCCAACTGCGTCATCCAGACAGTCATTTTATTTATCATAATTTGATATTCTCTGACGTGCTGAGCGGGTTATAAGATGCATAATGGCGTCTCATGACGTAACATATGTATTTTCTTGTATGAATGCTAATGTACTGTAAGCTAGCTGGTACTACATATTTGTACTCAGTCGACCAATACGTGCTGAAGGTGGCTTTTGATATGGCAGATTCTGCACAGAAAGTCTCCTTCACAGTCATTCATACAATGTAACGAATGGTAAGGCGCATCGAAGGAGCACTAAGCATTAGAAAGCACAAAAGAAAAAATAAAGGCATCGTCGTGGTATTTATACATACTTTCATTAAAATTTCAAAGTACAGGAAAGGAAACATATGGATAGGGAAAACGAGGTTTTGTCTTGATCATTGCCGATAGTGACATGGCAAGAATAAATTAGCACCACTAGGATCTTTGAATTTCCACTTTGCCATGGTCTACACTGCAAATTTTCATATTAACGCGGCAAAAATACATGAAAAAGTTTTGTCCCCCCAAAAATTGTCTATAATTTGCTAAATTTGCTGTGCAGTGGAGCCAAACCAGATCACAAATTAAAAATTAACTCAAGGCTGCATTTGCGATGAACATGTGCTTGTCAGTTTGCAAATCATTGATTATAGTCACCTCTTTCACGAGTAAATACTTCCCGGAAAGAAAAGATGGATCGAAAGAAGGTAGAAAGAGTGCAGGTTAGTTCACATGTGCAGTTGTCTCGCCTAACTACTATCCTAAAAGGTTAATTTTACCCGTGTATGTCATGTAGTAGAAAAGCTTAAGATCGTGGGATGGAGTCCAGATATGATAGCAGCATTTTTATAGAGGCAAAATCCAATAGCAACTCTTTGCCCGGAAATTTTGATGCACCTTATAGGGCTCCAGCTGGTTTTGTCTGGAACCCTTTACTACAATATCCTTCATAGACTAAGCATCATTTTTGGGATAGCAAAGCTGCCCATATTGCATATATCTGAATAGCATAAATATTATTCTATAATGAAAGATTAAAACTTCAGATGGGAACGAAGAAATACAGACAGGAGGTGCAGTAAAAAGATAACTCAATTTATTACCTTGATGAAAGACGCACAAGAAGAGTTCAATAGAACATGTGTACACTGCACTGGAATTGACAGAAAAACAGGAAAAAAGACTGCCACTGACATATCCCAGCTCCTTTCGTGAGAAAGTAATATATCGCTTGATAAACAATTTTCCCCTTCCCTATAATGTGGAAAGTTTTACAGATTTCCTATTATAACTAGGCGCCTCCCCTACCAAGCAGATGAGTAGCACCGTTGGTCAGCTCAAACTCATAATACCTGCAATTTTTTGCCAGAAATCCACACGTTGTTAACGGTTCAATGCCTGTGCTGAGTTCTCGGAGTCCATGATTTAAGGTGTGTCCAGAATACGCGTTTTTCAAGCGTTACGTTTGTTCTTCAGTTCTTGGTGTTGGCACGTTTGACTTGAGTGCCAGCAACGTGCTTCGACAATCATCATACGATCTCCGGTACAATAAGCATTTGTTGTTTATTCACTACAGGCCGCCCATTAATTTTGTCGATGAAACAAAAACTTCACGAGTGGCCACCAGTTCAACGTTTCTGAATGGGTGGTGCGTGGGAGTGGCGACGGCAGCGGCGCAAAATTTTCGACTGTGATGCCAAGCGAAGAGATTTCCATGGGACAAAATGTGGACGCTCTTTGTAAGGCAGGGAACTTACGCCAACAGGGTGCGTGAATACACCCTCTCGGGCGGCTGTTCCACGTGATGTCATGATGCAGTTGTTTGCAAAGTGTGTAATTTCACTCGATGCCGAATTTGTTGTGGGCCGCAGCAGTGATGACAACAGCACCACCAGTGAGGAGAACGACGCAAGTGGGGAGCTTCTGGATAATAAATTTTCATTGTGGAACTTGTCCTTTTTGTTTCGGACATTGTATTTCGCGGCGGAGGTCGACTTACATTCAAGTTGACTTACAACAGTAAACACGGTACGTGGCGAAAGATGCAGTTATGATTTGGACATGGTGAACACGCAATGAACAAAGAACCCGCACTGAGCACAAAAGCAGCGAGCACAGAGAGCAGGAACATGGACCACTGAAACACATCGGTCACTTCGAAGTCACTGATTATCCGCAGTACGGCCCCCCGGGCACAAAACATAGTCGCAGTGTAGTCAGATTGGGGCACATCAGGGCACAGTGATTGGTAGGGTCTGAGACGCAAGAGGTGCACAATATCAGGCTCAGGTGGGTCGAAGGTAGTCTCCAAGAAGCCCGGAGTGATCTCATAGGTAAACGGCAGTGACCTAGCACCGCACAGAGAGCCTGATGCAGCGAGATGGTGACCAAAGCAGGACAAGGTAGCTAGGGGTTGAGGAAACCATGTGGTGAAGGCGGCTGTAATAGTCGTGCTGTGATTTCTGTGAGGCGAGTAGTTGGGAGAATGCTAGATGGTGGGATTGGTCGGAACAGGCAGTCACGTCGTGGACATATTGAGAGAGTAGAGGAGTAAAGGTAGGAAGCAGTCTCCACAGGTAACGGGGGCTCTTAGTCGTACAAAAGATAGACTAGGGAGCAACAACAGTGCAATGAAGGGAAGAGTTCTTTGCAAATGTAACGTAAGGAAAAGCAATATCTCCGTCACGAAGATCCAGTGAAACGTATATTGCGAGCATATCGGTAAGAGTGCTGCTAAGGCGCTAGGTGGGGCTATATGCGCCTATTATGTGTTCGAAGGTGGCAGGGGCATTGCATGAGTTGAAAGGTATAACCTTAAATTCATACAGTTCAGCAGGCACAACAAATGCCGTCTTCTCACGGTCTTGTCTATCGATGGCAATTTGCTACAGCCAGAGCGCAGGCCGGTGGAGGAGAAAAAATTTGGCACCTTAGAGACAATCAAGGGTGTCATTGATTCGTGGCAATGGCTAAACATCTTATCTTACAGAGGTGTCGATAATCCAAGCAGAACTGCCAAGAGCCATATTTTTTAGAGGATGATTGGTTAGTCCCAAGGGCTGCGGCAAGGCTCAATAATATCCTTGGCAAGCATTCCTGCTACCTCGTTTCGGATAACCTGCGCATGGGATGGGACATACAGAAAGAGTGCCAGCAGTCAGGAAAGGCACCACCAGTTCCTATGTCATGTGTGACAGCTTGACCGAGGGCAGCTGTGTGCAGATTAAAAATGTCTAAAAAAGACGAGACGTGTGAAAAGCTCTGCAGATTAGGCAGGTGAGGGCTCAGTAGCTTACATGGTAGTGAAAACGTCTGTTGAGAAAGGAAAATGCTGGCGGATGGCATCGCGGACAAGAATTAGGGTAGCATCTAATGCAGCGACTTGGCACCAAGGAAGGCGAGAAAGCATGGTCACACAGATTCCGGATGGAAGTATTAAAGGGCAGAAGCTGAAATTCAGAACCGGTAGAAACAGTGTGTTTGCCTTGACAGCAGCAAACGTAAGGGGCAGTGCAACGTTGCAGATAAGCAGTATATCGAGAATAGCTGCAACCATGTAGTCACCATCATGAACCGGCAGCAATGGGTACAGGGCAACAAAGGATGCAGTTTGAGATGGCAGGAAAACATTATCTTCAGAGAATAATAGATGTGGGAAACCCACAAGGCAGTTATCGAAGAATGAGACCTCAAGATGGTCCTCCTATAAGCAGCCAATGAGGAGTGAATGTTCCGAGAGGAAATCTAAACCGAGAACCAGATCATGGGTGCACATGTGTCGAACGGTAAAACAAGCCGGGGTGCCGTGGCCAGCAGGAGCAACAAGAGCGCTGCATTGGCCATCAGCAACAAAAATGCCAGTATCCACAACACACAGACAAGATGTCGCAGAACTAAGGACATTGCGATGGCAGGGGCGAAGGTTGGAGCTCATCACGGACTCATGCACGCCAGTGTTGGTGAAAGCAAATATGCAGCGTCACCTTTGGGGTCTGCATCGGCTAGTTTTCCAGATCAGAGCGACTTGAGGCGACTGTGGGGATTAAGAGCAACAGCAACAGGAACAAGAGGAAAAATCAGCGAGAAGCATGCCTCGGAGGTCTGTGGTGGAGAGTGTGATGAGAAGCGGCAAGAAAAGTCTGGGTGGGAGCTAGAGGTGAAGGCACTGTGGGGAGGTGAAAAGCATGGAGAGCGACTAGTGGAGTTGCCGTGGGGATGCGACTAGGGGCTGCAGCAGTGCCGAGCAATGTAGCCTATGTGAGAGTAGTGAAAGCGGTTTGGTCGGTTGTCTGCGGAATTCCGGAGAAACAGTGGGAACAGATAGTGGTGGTTGGAACCTCAGTGCCAGCTGGGCTACCAAGAGCACACACACTGCCGGATTGAGGTTCCATTTGGCAACTTCTTGCTACACGAATTCCTGGATGAGCAACACGATAGGCAGAGGCATACGACTGGGATAGGCACAAAGGCCTCTAATTCACGTCACACAATCCTTGGGACTGCGTCTGCGAGGGCAGGCATTTCAGAGAGTGGACTTCGCCTTCGGAGCCAGTATAGCGGCCAAGAAACCAGAGTAGAGGCTATTGAGGTGCTCTTTATATGCAAGGATGTCCGGCAGGTTCCCGCAGATCACAGTTTTGTGCAAAAGGTGGAACTCGGAGGTGCATTAATCGCAGACAAATTTCTCTATCCCGGCTTGGTATCGGTCCCAGGAATTGGATTATTAATTGGCCCGATCACCTCTGGAAAATCCAAACTGGTGAAGGGCAGCGAAGCGACGAAAACGAAGGGTTGGCAGCCGTTAACACCAGGCTTGGTTGGACCATCCAGGGGCCGTTCAGTGTGACCTCCTACCTCACACTAGCAAACAATGTTTGCATATTACGAATAGGTTTGGAGACGGCTGAAAATGTCCACACTACGTTGCAGAACTTCTGGGAGTTGGACGCCATTGGCATAAAAGATTCCCCAGAGACGCCGAACGCACGACCACTAGACAAAATACATTTGGAAAAGGTCAGCGTTATGAAGTTGCACTGCTATGGAAAGACCCATAGCAAGAACTCAGTGACAACAGTCACATGGCGGTGCAACGGATAAACAGATTGGCGAGGCGACTTGGGCGGAACAAAGAACTTTTGGAACAGCACGACTCGGCTATCAGAAGTTACATGGGAGCTGGGCATGCAGAAAGAGTACCGAAGAGAACCATCGGTCCTGACGCCTTCTCATCTCATCACGGGCAAACGGCTGATCGCTTTGCCCGAAGCAAGGACAGCGTCCATTCATTCGGCCACTGCAACAGACATAGGTAGAGATGGAAATACCGGCAAACTATAATGAATTCATTTTGGAAGCGATGGTTGAAGCAGTACATCCTCCAGTTACGGCCAGCCCCCTTCGCCTCTTCAAGCCCTGCGAGAGTCATTGCCGTGGACGACTTGGTGATCGTGCACAAAGAAAATGCGCCGATGCATATGTAGCAGACTGGTCGCCTTGTGGAGGTCTTTAAGGGGCGAGATGGACATATCCGATCATGCACCGTCAAGATGCCGTCTGGGGTCATCATAAGACGATCGGTACAGCTCCTCTACCCTGTCAGAAATCTGGCCAATGGTGGATGAAGTGGAAACCACCATCTTGATGGATTATAGTATTGGGAACTGCCGGATGTTGGCATAATGGCAAACCATTATGCCAACATATGGCAAGCTGGTTGCCGGTATAGTAGCAAGCTGGTTGGTGGCATAATGGCAAGCCATGTTGCCAGCATAATGGCAAGCCAATATGCCGGCAAGCTGAATGCTGGAATACTGACGGACTAGCCGCACTGCAGCCATTGGATGTGATTGTTCTTGATGTGGCATATAGCAGTAAAAGGAAGCACACCAATTTTTGAGGTTCAGAGCTCACGGCTGGTTTATTATAAATTTTCTATGAGGTACCATCCGAGCACTACCACATGACTGCAAAAGAGTTATGCATTTTCCAAAACTTCAGCAGCGGATTTGGTTTTTACTGCTTTGCCGCGCTTTCCCTGTCGACCGGCTTCTGTGAAGAAGCTGCGCAAATACTTTCTTGCTGCCCCAACCCTGGAATGTACAGGTGGTTCGGCAGCAGGATGCAGTTCCACGTATTTCTGCAAGCAATCTGAAAGAGCAATGCAGATACACAAATTGGGTCTCAACTTCATTTTTTTCAGAAAATGTGGCCTATGAATAACATAACGCACACAGGACAAAAATTAGCAGTAAACAGCATCAAAACATGCAGTGCTCATTGGAAAGGAATGTGCGGCTGTATCATAATGGCATTTAGAGTGAAATACAGTAAAATCTCATGAATTCGAACTCGAAGAAGAACGGAAAAAATGTCCAAATTAAGCGAAGTTCCAATTATCAAATGGGCGCTACAGTCAGCGGTCGTTGCGCACACTACACAGGTAGCACCCGAAGCAGACACGCGCAGTCACACATCGCGAGCTAGCCGCTCCTACACGTTAGTGGAAGCGATTCTGAGAATTCATGCGTTATGCACCAGGAACAAGTATTGGGATGCATTCACGTGAGTAGTGAGCTTTAGTGCTGGAAAAGATGACAGCATCTATGCTCCAAAACATGTTTATTTACAGGGAAGGGTTGTCACTATTAAAAGTAATAACTGATCAGCATTTGCTAGTGTTTCTTCTGCTGAGACGCCTTCAGCATCAACTGCAGCTTGCCCAAGAGCTCCAGCGCAACTCCAAGTTCTCACTGGCAGAGAAGTAGCATGCTGCAACATCAAGCACTGACATTGTTCACATGCACCTGACAGTGGCATAGGCCGTCGCTCCTGTCTGACTCATCACTGTCGGTCCTTCTCACCGCCGGTGAGCCCTGTGGCGTCTGCTGACCGCATGCAGTCTCAATTATATCGGCGTCACTCAAGGGTTTCAATGTCTCCACACCGCTGTCCGTGTAGTTTGCGGCACAAAGAGCATGACAGCGGCGGCCGAACTGCTTTGTGCACACCATGTGATAGTGACGCAGGGACTGCGGCACAAATAAAACCAGGAACGGCTTGTGCCGAAGCATTAGCAGCACGGGCGAGTGCCCCTGCAGCGAAAACCTGCTATGGCAAGCACCAGAGTGCGGGCTGCGCAGCATCGTGCGCTTGGCTTTTTTAAATTTTTCATTGCTTTACATCTCTAGTAAATTTGCAGCGCACTGTAACCACTGTGGGTCAACTTCTAGCTATGAGGAGCGATGTCAGCCATGAGCTCCTTGTTCGAATTAATTTTTGCAGATGCCAACTTGTTCGAAATATCGAGTTTCCCCCACTGAAAATACACAGGGCTGTGCCAGAACCCAGGCAACAGTTCGAATGAACCAGAGTTTGAATTAACGAGCTCTTACTGTATCACGAGCAGAATAGAATGAGGTCTAACAGAGTGCTCAAACACCAATTGTAACTGAATCAAACTATTATTTTTACGCAGCCACATTGGCACATTTTGGGCAAATTTTGTCAACATGGAACTACACAGGACACGGCACAACCACGTGCAAAATAACAAATGTATCAACATGGAAGGCAACATACATGCAGGGAGCGATTAGAAAGACAAAAAATATGATGTTACTGCACTAGACTACTGTGCACGGAGGCTTTTTATTTTACCAGAATGATAATAGATTTGGCACTACTCACTAATGCTTTCGCAGTCAATGGCTAGTTCCTCGATCACTGCATGAATTATTAATTTTTCTCAGAAAGGAGGATTCCTGCCGCGGTGGCTCAGTGGTTAGGGCGCTCGACTACTGATCCGGAGTTCCCGGGTTCGAACCCGACCGCGGCGGCTGCGTTTTTATGGAGGAAAAACGCTAAGGCGCCCGTGTGCTGTGCGATGTCAGTGCACGTTAAAGATCCCCAGGTGGTCGAAATTATTCCGGAGCCCTCCACTACGGCACCTATTCTTCCTTTCTTCTTTCACTCCCTCCTTTATCCCTTCCCTTACGGCGCGGTTCAGGTGTCCAAAGATATATGAGACAGATACTGCGCCATTTCCTTTCCCCAAAAAACCAATTATTATTCTCAGAAAGGACGACACACGCACACACTAAAAATTATTTCCAAGGTTCCATCACAATATTCTTATAAAGAATGCATTGTGACATCAGAAAAAGCTGTACAGATTGAAGAGAAAGATTGAGTAAAAACAATAAAAAAGGGGGACAAAGATGCAATGGTGCCCACAGAGTTATGACTTCAACTTACAAAGTGTGCTTACTTGCAACTGCCTCTACCTTCTCCGGTGTGGCAGGCATTTTTCTCAACGAGCCTGCCATGCTCCTGCATGCTTCGCCGGTGAGACTGCGTGAAGCAGCCTCCTGCCGCGACCAAACTACAAGTGCCATTTCAATTGTGAATTTCGCATCGGAGCGATTTTGCAGCAGGAAATTCCATTTGGCCTCCGTGATGGAAAGTACCAGGAGTACCTGCACCTGCAGTCATTAAAGAACAATCAGTGGCATTTTTCCTTACAGCCCTTTATGACAATTGTACAGAGGTTTTGAAAACGCTGACACAGTCACAGTCACAAGCACAGTGCGAGAGCATTGAAGCAGTCTGCCAGTGTACCTTGTGAATGGTAACAGCCGATGGCCAGGTCTGAATAAAACACAAATGACAGAAACAAACAGACATCAATCAAGAGGACGATGCACAAAGTGACAGTGAAAGCATGCTACCTATTCAACGTGTATGCACCTTTTCGCAGAAGCAGTTCACTGGCTGTGATATCCACGGCGACACGGAATAATGGGAGGAAACATGGTACAGGAGTCCTGCCACGATCTTTTGGGGCACACCTAATGCCAGAACGTTCAGCCACCTTCCATATTCCAGATGCTCACCTACCTTATCAGTATTTTCCATACATGTTAATTTGGGGACACCAATTTAGAGGTCACAACAGTAAGGAAGAGGGAACAACGAAAAGCAATATTGACCGTGAAAACACATCCTAGTTCAGCAACACAGCCGTGAAAAACCAGCAATGAAGCCAGAAAAGGCTGCACTTCCACAACAATCAATCAAGGGAGTGGGCGCACACCTTTGCGGAGCTCACGCAAATACCGCGTTTGGACCGTCACACTTACCCGTCTCCCCACCCCTCTCTTACACACTCCCAACCACCGTTTAAGAATTGCATATGGAGGTGTCGACACTCTCCCCCCGCCGTGCCCAAGAGCACCGCCCACTCGCGGCCACAATATGTTCGGGGGGAGAGGGAAGTGTTGGCATGGGAACCGGTCGCTAACTTAGAGGGTGATGCGAAAGGCGGGCCCACGCTGGGCGGCTCGGTCCGCCGTGGCGCGGCACTGAGCACGTGAATTTGGCACATTTCGGAGTGTGCAGCTGTGGTGCTGTGCTGTTTTTAACAAGTTGTTTTATTTTGCACCAAGACCTTGTGTTTGGCTATCGTCGGCAGAGTAGCCCACAGCAGCCGAGCGCAGCGCAATGGGAAGAAAGTGCTTCGTGCTGAACTGCAATTCGGGCTACCAGGCATGTGCGGATCGTGTGCCATTATTCAAAGCTCCATCCGACAATGTTCGTTCGGAGAAGAGGCGCCGTGCGATTCCTAGGGCAGACCAGACATTAATGCCCACTGATCATGTCTGCGCCAAGCATTTTGCAGAGGATGCGATATCCCGGGCATATTATGCGGAGCTCGATAAAAGTGCTACTTTACGCGGAAGAAATGCCCGTGCTTTCCAGAGATGCAGTTCCTACATTACAGTAGCCGACGGGTAATTCGGACTCCAAAAATTCGGTCTTGTAGGATATGTCGGACCTCAATCAGGCGCCGTCAGTCACCCCATAGAAGCACATACATATTCGCGACGGATATTTCGGATATCAAAAGTCCAAAAGCTCGATTTTTCGGACTAATTGCAGTCACCTGCGGGCCAAAATCGGCCATCTTATGGGCTTTTCGCCGGCGCAAAAGGTGCCGTCTTGGATTGAGGTGGATTTACGCTGCAGTTGGATTGGCTTGACATACTTTCGGTACCTCATTGTTGCCAGTAGAGGTCCCTGCGATCTGTGACACTTCGAGGTTGCAGCCAGATTGTCATCGCTGTCAACTTGTTTCTGTCACCGACGTTGTCGCGGGCAGTTATTGCTTGTCCCATACGTTGAAAATTGGTTTTTGGGGAAGGAAATTGTGCAGGAGCTATCTTGCATCTCAGCCGGAAGGAATAAAGGAGGGACTGAAAGAAGGAAGGAAGGAAGAGGTGCCGTAATGGAGGGCTCCGGAATAATTTAGACTACCTGGGGATCTTTAACATCGCACAGCACACAGGCGCCTTAGCGTTTCGCCTCCATCGAAACGCGGCCACCGCGGCCGCGATCCAACCCAAGTACTCCGGATCAGTAGCCGAGCGCCCTAACCACTAAGCCACCGTGGCGGGTCTCATACGTTTGCCATTCGTCGTTTTGTCACTTAGGTTTCTCTGACCGCGTCGACCGAGTGGCACTCAGTCTTCCCGAAGTTACATCCGTTCGCCGTTTTGTGATTGCGTCCGGCGGTTCCGCCTCTTTGAATGAAAGTGCCTTATGTTTGCGTGTGTTTGACGAGCAGTGTGGTGCACACTCGGGTTGGGGACAACATGGCCCTGCCGGGTCCATCAAAGAAGTGTGGGAAGTATTCCAACTAAATGTAGTGACCTTGATGCCTAGCGTGTACAGTGAAAGCAAAAGTTTGGAGCAAATACAGGCGCGAATCGTCGCCAGCAAGAAAATTTGTCGCGAGGTAAAATCAGTGACGTTTTTAAGCCGATTTAATCTCAGTAAAGTGGGGTTTTTTTGTACTTCACGGATATTTTGGTCTGTTCGATTATTCGGACCATTTTCTGGGTACCTTCGATTCAGAAAAATCGGTCGGTGACTGTGTTTCCAAACTGTCAGAAGTATAACACACGGCCACAGGACATCTTACACGGCCACAGAGACATAGAAAACCACCCCGGAAGAGGAAACCTCCTGCGCAAGCATCCAAGCTACGTCAGCCGAAGGTCGACAACAACAGGGCGATGCACCCTCTCCAAAGCTTCCTTGCCTGCTGTGATGCCTGCAGATAAGGGAACAGCCTTGTAGCCATCGGTTAAGCGACAGCAATTTGACTCTGACTCTGCCACTCTGATGCCTGCACTTGATGGTGCTTCAACAAGTACACCGCATCGCCATTTAGCATCCAGTGCAAAGGAGCTTATTGAAAATTGTGCCCGTTCCATGATAATTTGCATCGGAATAAAAATGTTTTTTTCTCAAGCTTTCGCGTTGGGTTATGGTACACGATCCGACGCGCCCTTTCATCCCGTCTGATACATTTCCAGCGTGAGAAAGTTTTTACCTAAAACGAGTTGTAAATAGCTTCGCTATACTAGTGCTCTGCATCTTGAAAATTAGCCCACTCAACAAAACAATGTTTGCACGGTCTTCATACAGAGTGAAGAAGCGACGATAAGCGTCAAGCAAAAACATTCTGGTGCAATAATTTTCTGGTGCAATAAGCGTAAAAGGGCACGAAGACCCCCACTTATCTTTATTATGCTTAGATCTATGATTAGGTCGACTGAAACATGAATTGAGCGAGGAAGCGAAACGTGAATGAGCTTCGAGTGCTGCTTGACTGAGCCCATATCATTAACCGCTTTGAACAAGATAATTTCATGCAGACAAAATTTTAGGACTGCTACACTATTGATTTTAATTTTAAGCAACGAATTTCTTTTGTGTTTTGAATTCAATTCACGCCACCAAAGCGAAAATCGAGCTTGGGCAGCGGAATCTCAAGGCACCAGAACCGCTCAACTGGGATGGATGGATGGATGGATACGGCTGAACCCTTTACATCGGGCGGTGGCTCAAGCCACCTAGCCATGTCTTGTGAAATTTTACTCCTGTCTTGCTTTTAGCCACCAATCAGATAATCTCCGCTTGGTTACTTCTAACCTCTTAAAATCCACTTTCCCTTCACTATCCCTAAACCCCAATGCCTTGGGTAAGTCAGCCCCGCTGCCTTCCACTGTAGGGTGAAGCCCTTTACAGAAAAGTATCAAGTGTTCAGCTGTTTCCTCCTCCTCTCCGCACGCAATGCACAAAGTGTCTATCTCCTGGTACCTAACTCTATACGTCTTAGTCCGCAAAACTCCAGTCCTGGCCTCAAACAACAAAGAACTTCCCCTACAATTATCATAGATATTTTCTTTGACAATTTCCTGTTTAAAGGTCCGGTATGTTTCTAGTGCCGATTTCGTCAGCACCCCTGTTTTCCACAAAGCTCTCTCTGTTTCTTTAACCTTTTTCTTAACCGATAATTGCTGATTTGCCCCCTTACTGCTGTCCAGATATTTGCTTGTCAATTTTCTAGTTCGCTTTCTCCATTTCGTGTCAACATTCTTTATGTACAGGTATCTGAAAACTTTCCTAGCCCACCGCTTTTCCTCCATCCTTCTCAATCGTACCTCAAATGCTATCTTACTGCTAGCCTCTCTGCTCTCGAAAGACGCCCATCCCATATCACCCTGTACCCCCTGATTTGGTGTATTGCCATGTGCTCCCAAAGCTAACCTCCCTACTCCCCGTTGCCTAATTTCCAGCCTTGCTTGAACATCTGGCCTCATACACAGGACCGCATTCCCGAAGGTCAGGCTAGGGACCATCACCCCTTTCTAGATCCCTCTTACCACCTCATACCTATTGTAATTCCACAGTGCCCTATTTTTCATGACAGCTGCATTCCTACTAGCTTTATTCATTACATATTTTTCATGCTCTGTCAGATACTCAACACTGTTATTTATCTACACCCCAAGATACTTGTACTCATTCACTACTTTTAGGACGAACTCTTGTATTCTATGCTCGCCGCCCTCTTCATTAAATGTCATGACTGCAGATTTTTCCTTACTATGCTTGAAGCCTAATCTATCTCCCTCTGTACTGCATAAGTCTAACAACTTCTGCAGGTCTTCCTTGTTGTCAGCCATTATCACTATATCGTCCGCAGATATTAGTCCCGGTAATGTCTGTTTAATCAATTCCCCTTGCTTGAAAAAAGATAGGTTGAAACCTAGTCCGCTCCCCTCTAGCTTGGCCTCCAAACTTTGCAGGTACAACATGAACAACAAAGGGGACAGAGGACATCCTTGTCTAAGCCCCTGCTGTATCTCTACAGGCCCTGATACATTTTTTTTCCATTTTATGAGCACTCTGTTACCTCTATATATATCTTTTAAAAGATTAATTACTCCATTTTCCACATCCAATGTGCCCAATATGTCCCACAAATGCTCCTGAGTAACGTTGTCATAGGCTCCCCTAATATCCAGAAATGCTAGCAATAAGGGCCTATGTTCCTTTTCCGCAATTTCTATACACTGTGTCAATGAAAATAGATTGTCCTCCAACCTCCTTTGTTTCCGGAACCCATTCTGTAGTTCCCCTAGCAGCCCCTCGTTCTCCACCCAAGCCTGCAGTCTATCCTTTATAATTTGCATCACCACCCTGTAAACCACAGACGTCACTGTTATGGGGCGATAGTTACTTATGTCTGTTTTGTCCCCCTTTCCCTTATATATCATGTTCATTCTACTTAATCGCCATTCATCGGGGACTTTCTCATCCACTATCATTTTGTTCACTACCTGTATTAATGTTTGCTTGGATTTTGGTCCTAACTTCTTTATCAACATAATCGGGATACCATCTGGTCCTGTGTATGTGCCACTAGGAACCTTCTTCTCTGCCCTTTCCCACTCTCCTTGCTCAAGTGAAGCTATTGCTGTAACCGGTCTATCGTCCTTCGATAAATTATGTACCACGTGCTTTGCTGAAAATTTTTCCGTCATCCTTGTTCCTATGTGTTTTATTGCTTCATCCCCTTCTAGTCGAATACCCTCATCTGTAACAATAAACCTTTGTTCTAGCCTAGTTTTATTACTCATTGCATTTAGATGTTTCCAGAATTTTTGGGCTGCTTTTCTATCCTTTTTATTTACTTTTGACATCCATTGGGCACCCTTTCTTCTAATTTTCTCATTAATCAAATAGGATGCGTCCCTTCTACACTTTATGAAGGTATCCCATTTTCTGTCTACTTCGGGTTTTGGTTCCCCTCTATTCTTGGAATATCTGTGTTCCCTGGATGCTTCCTTGCGCTTTTCTATTGCCCTCTTGACCTCCTCATCCCACCAACTCTTGGGTTTGCATCTTTTCCCTTTTAGCTTTACTCGCACCTTAGCTAGCTCTAGCTCCAGTAATCGAGTTAATTTGGTATAAGTCCATTCTGTTTCACTATCCTCAAAAATTACTTTCTCGATTTGTTTGGCTGCTACTTCCAATTGCTTTTCTGAGTAAAATTTTCCCCCCGATTGTTTATCTTGATTCAGTCCTACATTGCTTTTTCTTCTGAAGCTCAACTTGATACGCTTGTGGTCACTACCTAGACTTCTGGAACCATCTTCATCTATGCTCATTAACCCTAATCTGTTATACATCCTCTGTGACATTAGTGCATACTCTATCGTCGAGTGCAGACTCCCCGCCTCCCATGTTATGAGCCCTTCACACTTCTCGGTGCTGTTGCATACAACTAAATCATGCCTGTCACACATGTCCTGCAGCATGCTTCCTGTCGAATCCGTGTACCCATCCAGGTCTTCTATGTGTGCATTCATGTCGCCTAATATAATTATCTCGCCCTGTCCTTCTAGCTCATCAATGTCGCTTGCAATACATTCTAACATTTTCCTGTTTTCCTCTTTGGCATTAACCCCTGTCCACAGGTATACAAAGCCAAGGAGTGTTTGCTTGCCTGCCACTGTTCCTTTTAGCCATAAATGTTCCCTGCATCCCAGTCTAACCCTTTGAAAATTCATACTTTTATGAATGAATGCCCCAATTCCACCTCCCTTTCTGCTGCCCTCTGTTCTATTGCAATATTCCTATGCGTAGTCTGGGTTACAGGGTAGTTGCTCCATGTCTCTAAGATGTGTTTCCGCTAAACCATATACCATTAATTCCTCCTGTCTTAACTGTTCTTCTATTTCCTCCCATTTCAGTCTATTCCTGCCACCTTGTATGTTAATGAAACCTATATCTGAATTTACTTGGCCCTGGCGCTTGCGTCTCTTTCTTCCCCTATGGTTCCATTGTCCGTTTGATCTTAATTCTTCCTTCTCTACACTGGTTCCTTCAGAGCTCTGGGTCCCCCCAAAAAAGCTGTTGCCTGGCGACCTATCCTACTACCCACCTTCTTGCCAGTGGCACCACCGTAGTGGATGCCATCCTGTGCAAAAGGGTGGGGCCTAACCTCGTACACTTCCCTGTTGACCTCCATCACCTCGTATCTTAGTCGTCGACTCAATATCCTAATTACCCGATTAGTCTCCACGACCCTCCTTTCCGTTTCACGAGCCTGCCTCTGGACCTCTGGGATTGTGCATATGGTCACATGCACACTCTCAGAGGCCTCTCTAAGCCTACGCATCCCCACCTCCAACTGCGTCTCAAGATTCTGGCTCCTCCCCTGCAGTACATCATTGAGACCAGCATGGATGACCACAAGGTGTTCGCCATCCATGCTGCCCACCACCACCTCCCGGGCGCTGGCCATTGCATCCACCAGGCACTTTCCCGACTGAGCCTCCACCTGCACCCGCCTGTCTGCCTTCACTGCCGTCAGAACGCCTCCCTCAACCCTCGCTACATTCGAATCCCCGACCACCAGAACTCTCCTGTGCCCCAAACGTTCGCTTCCTAATTCCATCTGTTGGCCTCCGGATCGCTCTAGCTGACTCTCCTGCCGCTGTACGCTATTGTCGCGAGTTTCCATGCCCGCTTTAACCTTTTTCATTTTGTTCTCATTTTTCTCACTCAATGCTCGCTGCACTACAGCACTGTACGATCGACGAGCCTCGTCCCCCACCTGACACTTCTCCGAACTGGGGTGCCCAGCCGGCCGCGACCCGAGCGCTTCAACCTGTTTTTCTAGCTGGGTCCGCTTTTCCCGCTCTTCTTTAATCTCGCCCACCATTCGCTTCAACAGGGCGGCATTACTCTCCTCCTTTTTAATCAAATCGGCGACCTGAGCTTCCAGCTTAATCCGTGCCTCTCGTTCGACCTGCCGGTCCGCATTAAGTGCATTAAACTCAGCTTCCCATTCCCCTTTTAACGCATGAACGGCGTCCCTAAACCGCTTGGACATCTTACACACGAAGCTAGTCTCACCCGCCTCGGCTAAGCTCCCGAACCCTGTCTCATCTAAGTAACACCAACGGTCGAACTCCTGGCACTGTACTAACTCCCCGTCCTTGTCCTCCTTAACTTTCCTAGCTTGCCGACCCATTGTCCGGCCGACTACGCCTTGTGAAAGCCCGCCAAAATTCCTATGCGTAAAAACCCGCCAAGAATATTACACAAAACTTCGGCACTACGCAACGTAAAAGCCCGCCAAAATTCCTAGAGAAGAAACCTTCGGCACTAGTCAACGTAAGAGCCCGCTAAAACTCCTGCACAAAAACCTTCGGCACTGCGCAACGTAAAAGCCCGCCAAAATTCCTACACAAAAAACCTTCGGCACTACACAACGTAAAAGCCCACCAAAATTCCTACTCATAAACCTTCGGCACTACGCAACGTAAACGCCAGCCAAAAATCCTACACCAAAAACTTTCAGCAATACGCAAGGTAAAAGCCTTCCAAAATTTCTACGCAAAAGCCTTCGGCACACACACTTCCGCTAGCCTTTCTACCCTTAACTCGGTTTAAAACTACTGCCCGAAGGCATGTACAAGCGCAAACACCAAAAGGCACTTAGCTTCAGACGTAGTCGCTGGAGCTCCGAAAAAAAGCGTCCGCCTCCGACGGTGTCACGAGAGCGAGTGCCCGCTGACATCGGCGCCATCTGTCGGCTTGCAGCCAAACTGAATGGCGCACTCCGCCGTGGCCGACCATAACCGGCACACTCCAGCGGCACAGTACCTCAGTATTCTTGCACCGTGCTTCCAACAGATCGTCTTCAGACGCCTCCAGACCCGCTCTCCGTCATCCCCTCAGCTGTTATCCCACTATTGTGGCACGTCCCCTGCATGCTCCCTATGCGGTGACCCTTAGGCCACACTCCCCCACATCCTTTTCGGCTGCCCTACTGACCCTCCCCCGCAGGGACAGCACGGCATCTCGAGCTGAGAGGACTGGGAGGTCCTGCTCACGTCTGCAGACTTGACATCGCAGCTTGCTGCGGTGACTCGGGCTGCCAACGTCGAGTCCCGACATGATTTACATGATGCAGTGCGGGACCGCGCAGTGGCCTAGGGACCCAGCAGGGTCTAAAACTCACTTGTAGAAATAAAGTTTTTCTGTCTGTCAGTCCTCATGGAAATTTTTCTCCACAGCGCATGTTAACACGTGGTTGGAGATGGCAAAAACTTCATTAAAGACATGAGTTGCATGTAAATGTGTTGACAATTTTGGTTACGTGCCTGCAACATGCAAATTTGACATTTCTGCTGCACCAGCCACAGCAACTGTCTAAGAAATATAACAGTGCTAACACATGAATTTACAGAATGAGAGGAGGAATACGAGAGAGAAGCGCTGGCTGTCAACTGAAATTTTATTGATGGAAGGCAGACGCCTTATAGCAGTGAGGAACAGATGGTGAAAAAATGGGAGCGATACAATAGGGGATAACAACAGCAACAAAAAATGTAAGCACAAGCAAGCAACATAAGAAAAACCAAAACAAAGGAAAAAACTCATTTTGTTGGCCACTTCTAAAAGCCGACATCTCCTGCAAAAAGTTATAAAGACAGGCTGCTAATGCGCCTACTGCCTTACATGGTATACTTCAAAGCTGACACGCCATTTTGTCTGCACTATTGCAGAGAATCCTGATCTCTCCCAACCAAGCCATGCATCCTTTGCACTAACCAATGTGCACAACCAAACCTATGTACTCGCCCCTTTAAATCGCTTCAGTTCCAAAAAATGTGGATGCCAGGTAAAACATGAAACTCAGTTCAAGTGTTCCACATGAGTGGTCTACGCTATTGCCTTGACATGTGGAAAGCTTTGTCAGCCAAACTGGCTGGTGCATCGGGGAACGTCTTGGGGTGCATGCCCGAAATTTAAATGATTTAAAGGACAAGTACGCACATTTGGTTATGCATGCAGGTTAGGAAGTGCAAAGGGTGCGTGGCTCGGCTCAGAGACCAAGATTCTCAGTAAGAGTGCCGACAAGACAGCACATGTCAGCCTGGAAGCATACCATGTAAAGAAATATGGCAGTAGGTGCATTAGCACCACTCTTTATTGTTCTTTGCTCCAGAGGTCAACTTTTGACAAGAGGCCAATAATTTCTTTTTTGCGCGTGTTTTGGTATGTATTGATTTTCTTATACTGCTTGCTAGCGTGTGCATTCTTCGATGCTGTAGTTATCCCCAGCTGTATCGCTGCCATCCTTTTCCCACCTGTTCCTCGCCTTTATAAGGTGCCTGCCTTCCATCAATAAAATTTAAGTTGACAGTCGGCATTTGTGCCTCGTATTTCTCCTCTATTTCTGTGGATGCATGAGTTAGGGCTGTTACATTTCTTAGGTTCAGAATGCACCAACTCGCCCAGAAAGAAGTTTTAATCAAACAGCAACTGTCTTTCCTTTGTATCGCTGGTAGCCAAAATACCACCTAGTGGCCGCTTAGGCAGCAATCACTGTGTTCGCCCCAAGGCAAGCCATTCTGTGGCTGCAGCAACAAACATGCCAGAATAATGTTGTGCGTCTTCTTTCTCATCAAGGAATGACAGTGGCAAGAGACTGTAGCCAGCCTAGTGTGCCTTTATGCAAAAGCTGCCAGACCCAACAGAATAGTCAGCTGTGCTTCCAGGAAAGAAATCATTTTTTTATGCACCCCTATGCAACAAAACAAAGATGTCTTAACGACTTATTATGAAATGTGTTTAGTATGATATGCAACTTGCAATCTCTTGCTACTGAAATAAACATGTACATGCTCACCTGTCCATTAACGGCATCAAGTGTGTTTAGTGACAGGGTAGCAGGAGTCTTTGCTTGAGTAGTGTCCTCTGCACATATTGAGGTCAGAAGACATCACACTTTTGACATGAAACGCAGTTTGGCCAACTCAGAAACCATGAACATAACTCGATGATGGGCTGCAGAAATCTGGAAGTCAGCTACCCAGCAAAGCAAGAACTCCGTCATGGCACGTGTTGCCCTGCACGCCGAAGTTGGGTGCAGTGCTGGAGATGATCGCCTTATGCCCCACATTGCATGTGACAAGCAGCAAGTAGGAACAGCTCTGCTTCATCTCCCATCGCAAGTAATGGCTCAGCACGGGTGTGCTTAGTCCTTTTATCACAACATACAGCAGGAGCGTGCAGAAAAGATGTGCAACGTTTCTGTGCCTCCCCAAGTCTCCAGTGCTGCACCCAATTTCTTCAGCCAAAACAGGTCTAGTCACCATGGTTAAGGAGTATTCACTGTGCACGGTAGCAGACTTCAAGATTTCTGTAACTCGCCCATTGTGCAGGATGCGGGCAGTGCTCTTCCAGTAAAAAAAGGAGAAAAGGAAAAAAGCTTTCTAGGTTCTACTCATATGTGAAGTAGTGTCGGCACTCGATGTTGCAGCACGCTACTTCTCTGCCAGTGAGAACTCTGACGTTGCACTGGAGCTCTTGGGCAAGCCCCAAATGATGCTGATGGAGTCTCAGCAGAAGGAACACAAACAAATGCACATCACCGATTACTTTTAATTTTGAAAACCCTTCCCCATAAATAAACATGCTTTGGAGCATAAATAGTGTCCTATATTCTAGCACTAAAGCTTGCTGCTTACGTAAGCGTATGCATTCTAGTACTTGTTTCTGGTGCATAACTGGCCAATCAATTTTATTTGCCATCAGGACTGCATGAATTTTATTCTCAGAATTGCCCGCCACAAACTTAAAGTAGCGCCTAGATCGTGATAATGAGTCTAGGTGCGACTGCTTAGAATTCAGCCCGTGTGATAGGGTGCAATAAC